>NC_083283.1:70768512-72248374 GCF_963506605.1 Zootoca vivipara
TATGGAATTGACCTTCAGAATGAATGAAAGATCCATCCCAGGGACTACCCTATCTAAATGAGAAAATGCTTTGTGGTCAGAAACTCTAAATTCAGGAGCTACAGCCACTAGGAACAGAACTTTAATGGACAACAGTATTACACTATTCAGCAGCTCAAAAGTCAGCTTTTGTAAGGCTATTAACACTTTGTGCAAGTCCCCTGGTGGAGTCCTATGGACCACTGAAGGATATCAAAAAATGGCCCTTTCAAAAAAGAAAAAGAAAATTTCACCCATGAATGGGCACCCACTAGTGGACATGACACAGAAGAAATGTCAGTAACACCTTTCTGAAAGCAGGTTCTACCCTTAAAGTAGAACATGGATTGCGGAAGGGTTAACAAGATATCCCAGGGTTGGTGGGGCGGGTCAGTTTGGATGGCCACGTGTGTGATTGGTGGGCTGTGCTGTTGCTGGGGAATTTAGCATGTAGCAAATGATTGATTGACAGCCTCTGACCTACATATATGTGTAGCGAGCAGCTTTTACCCACTTTTGCTGCTCGCAACAAATCTCCCGCCCACCCTCCTCTAATTCTAGGTGTTCTTGCATTGACCTTGCTGTCATGGGGTCGCCTGTTTTGGATCAGGGGCCTGGTAGGAATTTTGCCACTTGGCCGACTGACTGGTGCCAGTTGTTTTTTGCCTACTATGCTGCAATAAGTCACAACTTGTAAGGTTGGCGGTTAGGCATTGGTTCAAATTGGATGGTGGAGGGGTACAGATTTTGGTTGGGCCTGCCCCTCATGGTTGCTGCTGCCTTTAGGGGTATTCCTCTAAAGGAATCCTGGGGCTCTACATGTTTGTCCCTTTATCCCCGCTAGGGGCCAGGGCCGCACATGAGCCTCGGGGAGCATCTGAGGGATGATTTCAAGAGCGTGGGCCCCTGCCCCGACCTCTCTCAGAGGGTGATCACCTACTGGCTCCCCTACTAGGCTAGCGGGAGTCAGATCTGTCCCAGGCGGGGAACAGATGGCTGGAACCAATGCCTAAGCAACCACTCACATTCAGTTGTATTTAAATAAAGTTGTGGCCAAAATTAATGCCAAAAAACCTCAAACTGAACTATCGTGTGATGTGTGAGTTACTGGGGGGATATCTTGGTACCTCGGCACGCAACACTGAACACCATGGATAACAACCTTGCTACCATTTATGTACAGTAACAACTTGCCCTTAAACAAAATCTTAGCAGACTGCAAGTTGGACTTCTAATATTGCTAGAGATGCCAATTCTTTCTGAGCACTTCAGCTTCTGATGCCCAAATTTCACTCTCCAGGGCTGCTTATCTGGTGTCAAGTTCTCACCTCAATACACTATTCCCACCCATAAAGTTCAGGGTGGACTTTGGTAATCTTTCATAATATGGCACCCTGAGTGAGGCCAAAAGTTGGTGTCCCCCAATGGACCTTCTCAGTTATGGATCTTTTCAATTTTGCATCTGCCTACACCACCCAAAATCCTGTGCGGCATAAACCACTAGGGCTGCACAAACTGTGTGCTTTCTTCCCATCCCAACCATGTCAAGAAATCAGACACTGAGGTTATCTCTGGAACTGCTCACTGACCATTTTTAATGCTCACCGTTTTCATGTGTAAGTGATCTTTTCAAAATGTTATTCCTGCTCTCTGACGGAAACGTTTAATAGCCAAGAACTCATTTGACAAATTCCGGAGAGAGAGAAAATATATGCCCAACTTGCCTTCCAAAAGGGCATCAACCCATAATAGGAAGAAATTGAAATCTTCAGAAAAGTCTGTGGAAATGTCTAAAAGGAGGACTTGACAGAACAAAAAAAAATTAGCTAAGTGGCGTATTGAGAGAGGGGTTAAAAATCTAAGCAACCTCATTTGCAAATGCAGTGCTACATTTAATAGACTTTGGCATATAAAATATGTCAATTAAAACGCAAGTAAAAGATCAGATGTCTATATAGTATACTCTAAACTGGTGGGTGTAAAATTAAACAATTCGCTTAGAACTTTTGAAAAAGGTGACACATAACACAAGGTTGCTTTCATGTATGCTATTTTCTATTTCAGACAAAACTAACAAAAACATACAAATCAGAGATGACATTAAATAATCTGATCTTGTGCTTGTTGTCATTTGCTTCTCTTATTACTGTTGTCACTCACACTTTCCATTTTATATCTTATGAGTTTCGTGGCAATAGGGAGAACTACAAATGGAGTCTAAAGGACTATCATGAAGGAGTTATGCAGGTATCAAGTTAATGACACTGCTGTTCATCATCATCATCATCATCATTTATTTCTACCCTGCCCATCTGGCTGGGTTTCCCCAGCCACTCTGAGCAGATCCGAATTGAATATTAAAAACACAATACAGCATTAAATATTAAAAACTTCCCTAAAGTTTTTACAGAGATTCATGCCTCTAGCCAATGCAGTACAAGACTTAGCCACTAACCAGGAGAAAGAAAAATAACCTGAACCTGCTTTTTTTGTGTATGGGAACAATTCATATGCAACATTTCCTCAGAATTATAGTGATGCCAAGTCAGTTCTTGAATTATGGTGCACTATGGCAGGCTAGCATATTGCAAACTTGCAGAAATGCACGTAATTGTCCTGCAATAGGCTTTGGAGTTGCCTTTGTAATGTTGCAACCACTCCCCGCAGAAAGGGCCTTGCTCTCTGTAGTTCTCAAACCAGTCTCAGGAAGCAATGTGGAACAAGGTCTCTCACCTTAAAAACTTTTTTAAAAAAATCCTTCCAGTAGCACCTTAGAGACCAACTAAGTTTGTCATTGGTATGAGCTTTTGTGTGCATGCACACTTCTTCAGATGCATGCACACAAAAGCTCATACCAATGACAAACTTAGTTGGAAGGATATTTTATTATTATTTTGTTTCAACTACGGCAGACCAACACGGCTACCTACCTGTAACTTAAAAACTTAGCACATGAGTGTGTGTGGGGGGGGGGGGTGCATGTGCATGCATGTGAGAGAGGGGGCTCCTTATTAAATACTAGATCAAGATAATTTAAGACAGGGATGATTTCTGGATGCTGCTGGACTAGAACTCCCATCATTGCTTATCTTTGGCCATGCTTGCAGGCAGCAGTGGAGTAAGCCAATCAGTATTTATCTACTTGCAGGGATGCAAACCGCCAACCTTCTGATTGGCAAGCCCAAGAGCAGGGTCCCCAAAGTTAGGCCCGGGGGCCGGATGCGGCCCAATTGCCTTCTAAATCCAGCCCATGGACGGTCTGGGAATCAGCATGTTTTTACATGAGTAGAATGTGTCCTTTTATTTAAAATGCATCTCTGGGTTATTTGTGAAGCCTGCCTGGTGTTTTTACATGAGTAGAATGTGTCCTTTTATTTAAAATGCATCTCTGAGTTATTTGTGGGGCATAGGAATTCATTCATATTTTTTTCCAAAATATAGTCCGGCCCCCCACAAGGTCTGAGGGACAGTGGACCGGCCCCCTGCTGAAAAGGTTTGCTGACCCCTGCAAGAGGTTCAGTGGTTTAGACCACAGCGCCACCCACACACCCCATTTCCCAATTAATTATACCTTATCACTGGCGTACAACCTGAGCAGAACTGCAAGATGGACAAAACAAGTAAAAAGAGAGGGTGGCATTATTAAGGTAACTTTAAAACTCACTGAGTTTTCTTTTCATTGTGGAGTAATTAAACCTCTTTTCAGATTGCAGGTGAAAAGGTCAAATATCAGCACACTCAAGAGTCTCAGGGAGGCCAAGGGACAAGACAATGTGGCACTATTGAAACTTCTCATTAGTCCTGTGCCTGAAGCTTAGACAAGTCACCCAATGATATTTTCTGGCACCAATCCTGCAATTAGGAATGGAACCACCATAAAACAATGCCCTCAACTTCCAGAGATGATTGATACCAGAGATGATATCAAAGGCCACTGAGTGAACAGAAGCAGCAGGGTAGCACGCACCCTGATTTCCTCCTGCAAAACGTTATCCATCAGAGCAAGCAAGGTTAATTCTGTCCCCAAGCAACACCTGAATCCACACTGAAATGAGTAAAAAAATAATGAGTTTAATTCAAGAGCACCTGCAGCTGAATCAACACTGCTCTCCCGAGCACCTTGCCCAAAATTTGTGTACATCAGCTTGCTCCTTTCTGCTGCCGAGCTCCAACCATGCCCACTGACACAGGGCAGTCTCGAGCAGGTCGGGCGCCCTGGTGCTGAGGGGCGGAGATCGCTCCTACCAGCCCGGCGCCCTGGCGCACTGCGCCACCGGGAGTCTACCTAGAGCCGGCCCTGCACTGACACTTTCCAGTATTCCAGATTTGTTGAAAGTATTCCAGTCCTTCCTTTTCCTTGCAGCCCTTCAATTCCAACACTTTTCCAAGTCTGTTCCCACTTTCCTGTATTCCAGCAACACACAACACACACACACACACACACACACATGCACACACACCCTTCACTTCCCTCCTCAGCCTTTTAGCCAATCAGAGGGAGAGCTGTGGGCATCCGTCTGCCTCAATATACAATAGAGTGTGCCTCTCACAGTGAAGTCAAACCTCTGCAATGGCAGCACCCAAGTGTAGACCTGCCAGACGTCCAGGATTTCAAAGGTGGAATTGACATCCAGGGGGAATTTCCAAAAGGTAGCTTTGTCCTGCTCAACAGCTTTGGGGTTTGTCTAAAAACAGCTCAACAACTTGGGTGGTTTCCTGGTTTTTTTCTTTTTGAAATATGGCAACCCTACCCAAGAGACTCGTATACACTTCTGCTTTTCTCATGCCTAGAAAACACGGGTCTGAACCACTTGTCCTGTTTTCTAGGCATGGGTCTGAGCAGTTTTGCTCTTCCCACTGCTTTCCCCTGGAGGACCCGTTCTTTAGTGCTAAATCAAAACCAATGGCAATCCATAGAAAGCCAAATTACCATTTGTTCCGGTTCAGCATGGAAGAGCAGGTTTTCTGAGGGGTTGGAGGAGGAGCATGGCAAAGGGAAGTGTAGTTGAGCTCCATAAAAGATAAAACATAAAAGATAACCATGAACTGCAATAGAATTAAAACAATATAAAAATCAAATCTATTAAAATACAGATAATAAAAACAGCAAAGTCTTATTAAAAGTCCTTTGCATTAAAAAAAACAGTCAGTTCCCAACAGTCTGTCAGAATAAAACAGTCACCTAACTGCACCTTTAAAACAGCTCATAGTTAAACAGTTGATTGGAATTTTTGCTTATTATAATAGATAACTGTTTGGTGTTGGGTGCATTTGTTCAACTTCAAGGTGGGAATTATCAAGTATCATCTTAACTTCCCTTTTGTTCATGTAGCCCTGTGATATTTAGATACTTGTGCCATATAGTTCGATGTAAATGTCAAGGCAAAAACATGACTTGTTGTGGTATTTCTGCTGCAATGCAGGAAGCATCATAAGGCTCCCCCCCACACAATAATTTCCTCGTTATTGCATTGGGCATATGCCGTCTGGAGATCTGCCGTGTCCAGATAGGAACATTTAACTGTTATCAATCAAGCATCACAGAAACAAATGTATTTTTGTTGTTCACATGTGCTTCATATTCTGTGCATGTCATTAACATGAAGTAACATTCCTTTTTAACTGTTAATTAGAGGTGTGATAGGAGATCAGATAGCAGCTGGTGAATTATAAGGCACACCGTTAAAAACTGTTATCAAAAGAAAACGTTCCATGAAGATTTAACACTTTGGTAGACAAATGAGGCACCAGCAAAATGGTCAAAGGCCTGGAAACGATGCCTTATGAGGAACAGCTTAGGGAGCGGGGTATGTTTAGCCTGGAGAAGAGAAGGTTAAGGGGTGATATGATAGCCATGTTCAAATATATTAAAGGATGTCATATAGAGGAGGGAGAAAGGTTGTTTTCTGCTGCTCCAGAGAAGCGGACACGGAACAATGGATTCAAACTACAAGAAAGAAGATTCCACCTAAATATTAGGACTTCCTGACAGTAAGAGCTGTTTGACTGTGGAATTTGCTGCCAAGGAGTGTGGTGGAGTCTCCTTCTTTGGAGGTCTTTAATCAGAGGTTTGACAGCCATCTGTCAGGAATGCTTTGATGGTGTTTCCTGCTTGGCAGGGGGTTGGACTGGATGGCCCTTATGGTATCTTCCAACTCTATGATTCTATGATTCACCCCTAGCATATCTGTCTCTTTGTTATGAAGTCAAACGTTTCTCCCAGAAATGTATATTTTCAGCCAGATGCAGTTGGTAACACAATGTGCATAAATTCATGAGTGCGAAGGGGATCAAGCCTACTAGCCATGACTGCCAATGCATGTGCTCATCACACTTCCCAGCAGTAATGTGGTTTTGATGGTCTAGACTAGAGGGATTGTGAACTTCTTTGGGAGGACTTTCAGCACTGAAAAGCAGCAAGCAGGTAGAGTGGGGAAAGTACCATAATGAGCCAGATTGCAAGCTCTGTTGCTTACTGATCCAAATTCCGGGATCTGCCATGTTTTTGTTTCCACTGGTGATCCACAGCGTAACCCACTGACTCAAACCTCAGATGGTGGCAGCTGAGAGAGGATAAACTAAATATTTTAATAAGACAAGTAACATTTCTCTGGGACGTTTTACACACCTCCAGGCTGCCGCCAGATTCCACCTAAAGCAAAATTTCAAGATGCATTTGGAACTGGATATTGGGGCTGAACATCCGAGCAGTTCTGAAGGAACACAAAATAATTTAAATAAGATTAAATAAGGAAACAAAAATGGTGGCTATTTCCATTGCACCCCCTGGCATCAGCACAACAATGTGTGCTAGATCTTTTTAAATGCCCGGGAAATTTATATATATTTCCAGTATATTCACCATTTCAGGTTTCCAAAGGTCTCGCAAGCTGATGATACAAAGGCAAAACAGAGCTCACTTTAAGAAGTTTGTTACACATTTCACCTTGTTGAGAACCTTTGCAACCATAAGTCTTGCCCTGATTATGCACTATCAACACCACTGTGCTTGATTTCCCTTGTAGATGCCCAGAATAATAAGTTCTGACCCGGTGAGCCTAAAATTGCTCTTTTAACATACAAGGCACTGTATCAAATCAATCCAGCCTATGCTACTGACCTTATTATTCCCTTAGCTCACAATTGCACCTTGAGGTCAAGCAGCACAAGTCTTCTGCTGATACAATAGCTCCTATTTATCAGTGTAAAGACATGTGGATTAAAGCCTTGGAGTTTATATAGCCTTGGAGCTGCTGCAGGGATTTAATATAGAACTCCTTCCGCACTGGCTTGTGCAGCGTTCAGACATAGGCTTAGGGTTGATTTGATTAATTTGGCTCGTTCTCAATTCATTGCCGCCAAGGGCAAAGCAACGGCAGAGATGAAAGCATCTAAAAGAGTTTTGCACGATGCTTACTAGAAAGACAGTTACCTCGAGATGTGTTCTACGGGGAGGACGAGCAACATTTCCCAGCCCAGACAGAGATTTAAAAATTGTTTATTTGTAAGTGATCTAGAAGATGGCATAGTACCTTGGTCTTTTGCTCCTTGGGCCGATACATGCTGGGGAACACCCAGCAGTGGAGCATATGCCAGAGCTGCCCAGGGGGGCAGGGGGAGTTCCCAAGGGGAACAGGGTGCAGAGGGTGCCCTCCCAGGCACGGGATAGCTGCTTGGGTGTATAGAGTGGCATGCGCGCCCTGCAGCCAGGGGCGGAGCGAGCCACCCACGGGGGCAGAGCAAGCCATTGATGGTGGACTTTCAGTGCTCCACCTGCCCATGATTCCCAAACTTTCCCTGAGCTAGCGAAACAAAAGGGAAAGAGGAGAATGCGGCGCAACTCCCCCATCCCCTGACAGCTCGGGGTTGGCTTGGGAGTCGTGGGCGGGCAGCGCGCCAAATGTCACCCCCTCAGCGAAGACACCTGGGGCATCCCACCCCCACCGTATCCCCCTTCCTTATCCCCTGGGGACACCTGACTTTATCCACAACCATACTGCCAACTTCGTTTCAGAAGAAAGGGATAGGGCAACTTTATCAACAACAATTTCTGCTATAGGCCAACGTCCTTTAATTAAAAGTCTTTAGCAAATTGCCAGCTTTCCTACCACAACTCACCACTGTGAAGGTTAAAGAGATACAAACTTATTGTGCACAGGTGTTTAAAGAAAATGGCCCCCCCCCCAGGAGTCTTGCACAAGAATTATTGGTGTATAGATTTACCGTGCAGCCAAGAAAAATTCGAAATTTAGCCTGATATAATACTTGCAAAGTTTTGAGATGATTTCCAAAAAGCACTTGTGCATCATTGCAAATGCAGGGCTTGCATTCCCTTTATGCCTAGCCTTCCTTGCCATTGATTGATGGGATTTAGAAGCCGAGTTCAATAATAATTAAAGGACAAAAAAAAGAGGCCAGTTCTAATTGTTTTGAGGTTTTGATAGGAAACTTATTGAAAGTTAAAAGGCTGTCTTCTGACACATAACTGGGAGCAATTAGCTGTTGCTGCTCTCCTTGAAATCTCTGGTGCATTTCCCTGCCCCCATCAGATTCAGGCAAGTCAGGGAAATAAGTCTCAACTTCATTTCTGTCACATTAAAGAAACGTTGCTCTTGAGAGATCATCTCCCCCACACTCTGCATACAAGTATGTGAATGAATTCAGGGGAAGGTTTAAATTTTAAACTTGAAGGTCAGCCCCAAATACTTAATTTGGGCACAAAATGTAGAATGCATCAGCTTTAAAGGCTTTGCAGACCATCTGTTGATTCATACATAGCCAGTATTTACACTATTGGCCATATGGTCATACAAACATTTCATGCCTATGGTGTCACATTAAACTTGGCAAGTGGCCTTCCTCAAACTCCAAGAGTTCACAGTCTTTCATGCAACTTGCTCCACTGTTCCTGGCAGGAATCCAAATTCTCTTTTTCCAGAGTAAGAGAAATAGCCTGCATTTGTTCATAATGTGTCATTTGCAGTAGTAACCATTCCACCTTACCTTCCAAGTCCTGGACTGCAAAATCCGGGACCGGCAGCCGTGTGACACCGGAAGTTGCATCGAC
Source organism: Zootoca vivipara (assembly GCF_963506605.1). Classification (NCBI taxonomy): domain Eukaryota; kingdom Metazoa; phylum Chordata; class Lepidosauria; order Squamata; family Lacertidae; genus Zootoca; species Zootoca vivipara. The sequence continues at coordinate 70,777,598 of NC_083283.1, forward strand.
GCAACTTCCGGTGTTGCTTTGCCCTTCTATGGGCACCAAAAATGGTCGCCGCCGGCTTCAAAAGGCGCTTCTACGCATGACTGGAAGTGTGTCGACGCAACTTCCGGTGTCACTCCGCCCATCTATGGGCACCAAAAATGGCCGACATCGACACCGGAAGTCGCGTCTACGCACTTCCGGACATGTGTAGATGCGACTTTTGAAGCCGACGGCGGCCATTTTTGTGTCCATAGAAGGGCAAATCAGAAAAAAATGGCCGTCGGCAGGAGAAAATCACGGAGAAAAACGGGAGACAAAGTGATACGGGGGACCACCGGGAAAAGGTAAGTAAAAACGGGGTTTTCCCGGTGAAAACGGGGTACTTGGCAGCTATGCCATTCCACAACTGACACGTTCTAACTCTGCCTCCACCTCCACCCAGCATCCCACTCTACTCCTGTCAATCATTCTTCCACTAGATTTTCTGTTACTTGACTCCTATCAGATGTTACAAGAAATAAAAAAAGGCAGCACGAGGAAGCTCTAATGTTTCACAAAGTAACTTGATTCATGCTATTTTAAGACAGAGGGGAGAATCAAGGTAGAAAAATACATTAAAGGAGACATAGGCAAACTTGGCTCTCCAGATGTTTTGAGACTACAATTCCCATCATCCCTGACCACTGGTCCTGTTAGCTGGGGGTGATGGGAGTTGTAGTCCCAAAACATCTGGAGGGCTGAGTTTGCCTATGCCTGCATTAAAGCTTAAGAAACCCACAGCAGGGCTAGGGAGGGTGGTCTCAGAGAGCATTTCAGGCGTGGCTTACTGCAATACTGGGTTTGCTTTAGACTAAGTGATTTGTTTGTTTCATGTATCCAAATTAATTTGATGCATTGTAGTCACAAAGCTACAGCTGTCACCATATTACCTCAATAAGCAAGATATACCTTTCGTTTGGCATTCTCCCCCCCCCCCTTTTTAAAGTCCATACAGGTGTTTTGTTTCTCTTGTCATTAGCTTAACTTTACTTCCAGAGTTTCCTTGGACTTATATACAAATTTATGATCACCAACAAGAAAAACAAATTCAGAAAGGAACTATTTTATTGGGGGGGGGATCCTGTATCTGTCCCTAGACATTTCACCTCAAAGAATACATTGTAGTGCAAGGGGAGACTGGACATAAGAGAACTGCAATTGTATGCAGAATACTCTCATTTAAGAGAGTTTTTGGAGGTTGGGATTTTTAGGCTTTTTAAGATCATGCATTCAGGTCTGAATCAAGCACAAGGGATCTTTTATTCCTTGCAAATAGCTTTGACACTTGGACATAACTCCCCCCCCCTCCCCTGAGAGGCTAAAAAGAGGCAATACTAATTTCTGTGGAACAATAGTGCAGAAATCGAAAAGTAGATATTGGAATCCACCCTTCTCTAGCCTCTCTTCTGTCAGACAGCACATTAACAGGTTCAGAAAATGTGCCTCTGGACTACATATGGTCCTATTTAGGTGAAAATGGATTCCTGGGCTCCTGGAACATGGGCATTATGTGATAGGAATGCTTTCACTTTTAAAAGGTCTGCAAAAACAAAGGGAGATAAATCACATCACATTTTCAGAAGCCAAAGGATGTCTAACAGCATAACACTATTCACTGGAGTAATAGCCCTTGCTCTTGTCATTCCTCCTAGTTCTTATGACTGCTATTTTTATACAGACACATCTTTAAAGGGAGAGATGACTAATAAGCACATACTGGGACCAGCATTTTCTCTCCAATGATAATCCACATTGATAAGTGCAAATGGATGCACAGGGGATGAGGGAGGGTGAAAACAACCCCAATGTTTATTCGGGTTCTTGGTGGCTTCCCGCAAGCTCAATGGGCAAAGTAAATGGATGGCAAATTAGCACATCATTGAGTGGCACGGGGCCTTTTCAGTGGTGGCTTCCCATTTGAGCAATGCTCTCCTCAAGGAGGTTTGTATGGTGCCTTTATGACCTATTTTTAGGCACCAGGATAAAATGTTCCTCTTCAGCCAGGCCTTCAGCTGAATAAACAATGAGCACTCACAGTTTACATTGTGGGTGCCCTTTGCGAGCTTGCACGCGGTGCTTCGGACCCAGAGAACTTACTGACAACTAGGGACTGGCCTGCTTCTCAGTGTTATTCATGCCCAGCCTCAGTAGTCAAGTTTCACAGCTGGGAGGTGGGCATACCTGCCAAGTTCCTGCCGGAAAAAAATAAGGGATCGGCAGACCAGAAGTAGCGCTGCTGCCATTTTGGAACTGGGCGGAGCATGCTCAGAAGTGACTTTCGATGCTGCTCTGCCTAGTTCCAAAATGGCCGCCGCGCCGGAAGTCGCACTGTGGCCATTTTGGAACTGGGCAGAGCAGCATCGAAAGTTGCTTCTGAGCATGCTCCGCCCAGTTCCAAAATGGATGGCGCACCAGAAATTGCTTCTGCGCATGTCCAGAGACTCCAGACATGTGCAGAAGGAGCCTCCCCCGGCCGGTAAGTAAACTGGGAAAAAACGAAAAAATCCTTTTTCCCAGCTGGGAACGGCTGGAAAAACGGGGGTTTCCCGGGGAATACGGGAGACTTGGCAGCTATGGAGGTGGGGCCAGTCTTATAAATAGGGGGTGGAGCTAGCAGCAGCCAGGCAGTTGACTCAAGAGATTCACCCTCCCTTTGCTAAATGTTTCTTGTTTGCAGGTTAACTTTTTTTTGTCTTGTTTAGTGGGCGCTGCTATGGTCTTTTGATTGGTTGCTGTTGAAGAACCGGAAAGAAAATTTCCTGTATTTACAGGTTTTGAATTCCCCAGAGCAATTCGTCACAACTTTGGTGGTTTATGGCCTTGGGTGGAATCCTTTAGTATTTTCTTCCCTATAGTGTGTGTGTGTGTGTGTGTGTGTGTGTGTGTGTGTGTGTGTGAAGTGGTGACCCACCCCTCTGCAGCGATGATTCCAGGGTCTCCCTCTTAAAGGGGTTATATATATGCGTGTCACTGGCCATACACTGAAAGGTCATCAGTGAATTACCCTGCGTGCGGGGATATGGGCTGGGCTGCCTGTGTACACATATGTCTTGCAGTGCACCCCCATATCCCATTTACCCTGATGAGCCCCAGTTCCCCTGGTTGGGGGGCTGGGAGGGATACACGCCCAATGCCTAAGTCAAGGTCTTCCTACATTTGAAAATTTAATAAAGTTGTGGCCAAATTTTAAATCCATAACATGTTGTCAGGAGTCTTTATTCCCTTTTGGTGATGCCTGGGGGCTGGAGCTGTCACCGCCTGGTTGCGCAATGTATGGCCTTAAAAATATACAGGACTAACAAGGTGGGGTGGGAGAGCTGGTGTAAATTACTGGGGTTTGGTGCTCTGGGTGGGGGCCCAGCGCCCAATTATTTTGCAACTATTTTATGTAATTCTTTACAAAGTATGTCTTTCATGTTCAATGCACATACAATTCTGAATAATGGTTTGCAAGCTTATGGCACACACCGAGCATTTCCGAGAATTCACAACTCTACACGAACATTCGCTTTCGCACTTTGACAGTACAACATTGCAGTGTTGTCTTATCATCTTTGTACGTTTTAGCAAGTGAACACCATGTGACTGCAACAAAGTTGTTGAGTGGTACACAGTATTGTGGTGCTACACATACAAGTTTAAAGTGTACAGTTAGTTCAGCAACGATTGTCTGGGTGCTTATGGAACCTCAGTTTTTGAGAGTCTCAGAAGGCAAATGATTCAGATCCCAAACGCCAAAAACCCGGAAGTAATTGCTTCTGTTTTTGAACGTGCCTCGGAAGTTGAATGGCTTCCAAGGAGTGTTTCTCCATTTTTTCAAAGGATTTTGCCGACCGCCCATTGATCCCTTACACAATTCTAATCTACCAAGATGAAAACACTTCACTGAACTATCCTAGGAAAGTCAGCAGAAAATATGTAGTTTGTCCAGCCCCATGTCAGTTGCCATATACAGAGAACTGGGTTCAACTCTGTGCATCAAAAGTGTGCAAGTTTGCTACAGAATTTAATAGCCTGGAATTTACTAGTACCTATGTGGTACTGCCTGAGAACCAGCAATATGGATCACTTCAGGAAACCTGATGAACTTCAAAACACTCAATATATTCAGACAGTGGGAATTATCTCAGTTTAGGTGCACATTTTAATAAGGTCCCTTCTGAACAAATCAGATACAATATGAAGAGCCCATCAGCTTTTCTCATATGTTAACAACTCAAAGGATGAATCTTAAGCAATAAATCTGTTAGCTAGAGGGAAATGAACAAAGGGGTTTTTAGCTCTCCGAAATTCGTGGCCAAGAAGAGACAACTTTTATGGCTCTGTGGGGCTTTTTCTGCCTCAACTCAGCTGCTTGCTTGTTTTAACTCATGCATTTAGTCAGGTTATTGTACTCCTCCTTCCAGCAACTCCCACAGCCAAGCTGGTGCCAAATGTACTGCTCTGCTTTCATTTGGACTGCATTAGGGAGGCCGGGTGGGAGGTGTTGTCATCTGGGCAAGCCCATACACACTGTCCAGGCTTCCACCCCTTGAAAGATCACATTGATGCTAATGCAGCAAAAACAAGGTGGGAGGCAGCAGTTACAAGTTACCAGTTTCTGTAGCCACTGTGGGTGTTGCGATTCTCCAGTGGTTTGGCTTCACCCCTGGAGGCAGACTCCATGGTCTCTCGAGACAGACAGACACCAACAAAAAATGCATCAGAGAATCATCGCAAGCAGGTGAAGTTAACCCTCTTTATGAATAAAGGTTTTTTAAAAAAAGGATTTCAAAACAGACAAGAGATCAGTCATAGTGGGCAGCAGCTGGTATTAATCTTGATCATATGTGCCCACTCACCTGAGTCACTCTCAATGACGCAGCAGGTGGCAGCTGTCAAACAGAATGAAATAACATTCTGAGATGGCCCATGAACCCGAGTGAGTAGCTATCAAAAGGGATACAGCTTCCTTCTTACAGCCCAGTTTCAGGCCAGACTATAAACAAGGTTTGCACAATCAAATTTTGAACTATTTCCTCCTCCTTTCCTAAGTGAGATCTTAATATGCCACCCTTCTAAATGCCTTGTCAGTAGGTTTGTCAGCTCCTCAGCAGTACAGCCGCCACCCTGACTGATGACATTTGCGCTGACATTGTCTGCCTTCATTGCTAGTGTAACTTCATGCTTTGTGACATTGCAATGACACAGTGGTCAGTAACCCCCCATTTTAAGTACTTATCTGCTCAGACAGCCAAGTTTTAAGACACGGCCATTAATGTCATATTTATTGCAGTGTCGTCTCCCAAAATGTTAGTGGCCTACTTTGGACTATGAAGTGCTCCCCCCCCCTGTCAATATTTATCATACAGTTTCATGTTACAATATATCTCCCAGATTGGTTTCAGATGAAAGCTTTTAATGAATCAGTCTAACGAAAGGTGCAGTGAGTTCCTTGGCAAGAAAAGTGGCTAACAAGTATGATAAATAAATAACTAACTAACTGTGTTCATACAAACAGTTTATTTCAGGCTGACTCCTGTGTTTAATGAAGCTTTGTTTAAAGTGTTACAGCCCTGATACAGCGAACACACACACACACAACAACAACAACAACAACAACAAAACATAATAATAATAATAATAATAATAATAATAATAATAATAATAATAATAATAATATATTATTTATACCTCGCCCATCTGGCTGGGTTTCCCCAGCCACTCTGGGCGGCTTCCAACAGAAAAATAAAACACAGTAATCTATTAAACATTAAAGTCTCCCTGAACAGGGCTGCCTTCAGATGTCTTCTAAAAGTCTGGTAGTTGTTTTCCCCTTTGACATCTGTTGGGAGGGCGTTCCACAGGGCAGGCGCCACCACCGAGAAGGCCCTCTGCCTAGTTCCCTGCAACTTGGCTTCTCTCAATGAGGGAACCACCAGAAGGCCCTCGGTGCTGGACCTCAGTGTCCGGGCAGAATGATGGACTTAAAATCCTGTTGCTCTTTGCTCTTTCATGCCATCAGATTTACATCCCTGGCATGGAGGACATGACATACATTTTGTCCAATACACAAGTTAAGAATATATGGTGATGGCGATTATTCTTTTCCCCAGAACTGGGAATCAAGGTTGCTCACAAAAAGGGAATTCCTAAAGGGAGATAAAAGGTAAAAGTGAAAGACTCCTGAATGGTTAAGTCCAGTTCAAAATGGCTATGGGGTTGCGGCACTCATCTCACTTTCAGGCCGAGGAAGCCGGCGTTTGTCCCAGACAGCTTTCCAGGTCATGTGGCCAGCAGGACTAAACCGCTACTGGCACAACGGAACACCGTGATGGAAACCAGAGTGCACGGAAATGCCATTTACCTTCCCGCCACAGCGGTACCTATTTATCTACTTGCACTGGCGTGCTTTTGAACTGCTAGGTTGCCAGGAGCTGGGACAGAGCAACAGGAGCTCATTCCGTCGCAGGGATTCAAACTACCGACCTTCTGATCGGCAAACGCAAGAGGCTCAGTGGTTTAGACCACAGTGCCACCTGTGTCCCTTTATAGGGAGAGATGAGCATGCCACATTATATGCATTTGTTGCTGAATTTTTGAGCCAATCACCGGTACACAAAAAAAGCAATACAATATTGTTCGCTTGTGTGACTTAATGGCACATCAAGCCACTGTAGCCTTCTTAAGTCTTTCATTATGAACTATTGTGATAACTGCATATAAAAATAATGGCAGAGACATGAAAACAACTACAGTGTGCTTTCATGTCACTGTGCCGAGGAAGACTAAAGACGCTATATTGAAACTGAGAAACCTAATCACTTTTAATTTAAGCCAATTTGATTATTTTTCATAGGTTAGCTCCTGATTTGGGATTGACAGCCTGAAATTAGCTCTATAAAAACTCCATTAACATCAGAAATGTAACACTCCAGGGTGCAGCTGGGGCATCCCAAAAGAAGAAGCAACATTACTAATAAAATTTTACCAGAAGAATATGTAATACTAGAATGTCAATACATTCTAATCCCATCTAACTGTCTTCAGCACATGGTAATGATGCTGTCAAATATGCAAATATAGACTGTAGTACACATAACAGCTTCATTTAACTGTACTTCAGCAGCAATTTTAAAACATTTGTATAAAACAGCGGGATTTATCCAACACATCCCCAAAGCAGATCATTTGAATTTGTAGATCTTTTAATTTGCATATCCAGTAGTATGTAAGTTAAACAATCTTAATTTTTTTTAATACTAATGGAGATTCACCATATGTTGCTTGCAAACTGGGTTTCAATAGCTTCACCTAACTTTAGAGATAAAGGTACCCCTGACCGTTAGGTCCAGTCACGGATGACTCTGGGGTTGCGCATTCATCTCGCTCTATAGGCCAAGGGAGCCATCGTTTGTCTGCAGACAGCTTCCGGGTCATGTGGCCAGAATGACTAAGCCGCTTCTGGCGCACCAGAGCAGCGCACGGAAACACCGTTTACCTTCCTGCTGGAGCGGTACCTATTTAACTACTTGCACTTTTGACATGCTTTCGAACTGCTAGGTGGGCAGGAGCTGGGACCGAACAATGGGAGCTCACCCCATCACAGGGATCGAACCGCCGACCTTCTGACTGGCAAGCCCTAGGCTGTGTGGTTTAGACCACAGCACCACCTGTGTCCCGCTCACCTAACTTTACCTCCAGTCCAAATCTGGACCATTTCATACAGGAGGGTTTTTTTTGCTGTGCAATGAGAGATAGGGTGGGATCTGGTGAAAGGTAACTTTGAAGCACATTCCCTAGCAATGTGTGGATCGGCCTGGGGGGTCTGCTTTGGAATCTGCACACTGCTAGATTCTCTGCTAAAGTTACAAAGCTCATAGGAAGAGGTCCAAAAGCCACCATCCTGTCTTCTATTTGCTACTTTTTCTTTTTAAAAAAAATAAGTATAGCCCACAGGCAGACAGGTAGCATGTGGTGTTCCTGCCAATATGCATGCTAAAAATAAATCAAGTCCTCTGGGATCAACAGGTCTTATGGGTCCAGACACTCCAAGTGTCCCTATTTTCCAGGGACAGTCCCAGATTTACAGAAGCCATCCCGGTTTTTGATTTGATCCCAGAATTTCTTGCTTTTCTTTAGGACTTCCCTGTTTTCATTTGAGAAATGTTACAGGGCAGGATAGGATGTCCCTATTTTCACTGAATAATAATAATAATAATAATAATAATAATAATAATAATAATAATACTGTAGTTACTTATCTGCTTGGCTCAGGGGTCACATAACTCCATACCATCCTACATTTCTCTCTCTCTCTCTCTCTCTCTCTCTCTCTCTCTCTCTCTCTCTCTCTCTCTCTCTCTCTCTCTCTCTCTCACACACACACACACACACACACACACACACACACAGAGAGAGAGAGAGATGAGAAATGTATTAATTTTGTTCTACAGATTAAAATTTTACAGTCACATGTCCAATTTACAACATAAAAACAAGATTCCAAGGAATCTTTTGGACTTCTTTCCTCCCCTTTGTGGGTCCATTTCCTCCTGCATCTTTTATAACAGGCATCCCCAAACTTGGCCCTCCAGATGTTTTGGACTACAATTCCCATCATTCCTGACCACTGGTCCTCTTAGCTAGGGATCATGGGAGTTGTAGGCCAAAACATCTGGAGGGCCGCAGTTTGGGTATGCCTGTTTTATAATAATCCAAATAATCCAAATCTTTTATCTCTCCATTGTATCCAAAATTTACCATTAAACTACAAGTGATATTCCAATCCTACTAATGATTTTAACTGTTTACAATGGTCTTTAAAATAAGATAAATTTTCCCCATTCCTTATTAAAATTTTGGTCTTCCTGATTTCTGATTCTTCCGGTCATTTTAGCCAATTTGGCATAATCCATCAACTTGATTTGGCATTCTTCTCTGGTAGGGACTTTATTTTCTTTCCATCTCTGGGCCAATAGCATCCACAGAGCCGTGGTCGCATAAATAAGTAGTTGTTTCTGCTCCCTTCTCTAATATAATAAATTATAAAATAATAAATTATACCCAAAACCAACCATAACAATTACATACTAAAAACCAATTTATCATGATGCTTATCTATATGTTTCCACCTTCCCTCACTCCCTTGCCCCTTCAAAGGCAGCAACAGCATCTTACAATTATACATATATGGCCTCAGTATATGCACAGATCCATTTAGCTAGGAACAAACAAGACTATCATCTATGAACTATATTTGAAAGTTACTATCACATTGTCTTGTGTTGGTGAATTCTCTAAGCACAGAGAGCCCCCAATATCAGGCCTGCTTCCTCCAACCACCAGATGTTGTCTGCAGTTATCCTTAAAGAAATTCCAAAGTGCCAAAGTTCCTGCTCATATTATTATTATTATTATTATTATTATTATTATTATTATTATTATTATTATTATTATGTGCTGCCTGAGCAGGATACCCACACCAATCAGGTGTCCATATCACATGGAATCCCTACATGCAAGAAGTAACTTTCAGGCTGGAGTTGTTTTATGGACAACCGAACAACCCATGGTTGTTAGTGGAAGAAGACACAATGTTGAGATTGGGGCTAAAAATGTGCCCCACACTTCTGCTTGTCCCATGCCCAGGAAGCATTGGTTTGAGTGGTTTTGTATTTGACTTGTACTTTCTAGGCACAGGTCTGAGAGGAGTACTCCTTTCCTACAACTTTTGCAGTGAAAACCTGTTCTTTAGCTCTCAATTGGCATAAATGGCAGTATGTGGGAAACCTGGTTGCTGTTTGCTCTGACTGAGCACTAAAGAGCAGTTTTCCCCAGGGGGAAGCAATGAGACAAGACATGATGTGAATAGCCTTTAAGTTCCTGTGACCTCAAGTTTTAACCTGTTGAGAAGTGAGAAAGATTTCCCTCTATTCAGTCCCTTCAATTTAATTAGCTGGATTTCATGAAATAAATGTAGAAAAAAGTGGAATGAATATTGTATTTAAGTCAAGGAGGCAAGCACACACTTTTCTATTTTTGCATTTTTTATTGCAGAAGCTTGGTAAATATTTTACTAATTGTTGTTTGTGATTTATACTGCTTTAGCAATTATCTTTGCCAATTTGTCTAAATGTATATTACGACCTTCAGGAAGAGTTTGGACCAATTATAGCAGACTCTTCCAGCTAATTACTAGTGTGGGTGAGTAACAAGGGCTCTGCTGAATTTTTTTAAAAATTTTTTTACCTTTCTCCGCCAATTAATGATAAAAGAAACTGGGACAGCATGCGAAATGTGAAGTCGCTGCAATGTGTATCTGCAAACAATCCACAAATGGTATTATATTTCAGTGAAGCTGATACACATGATGTCTAAAATGTCCCTCGAGCTACTGAAGGGGTTGCAGTCAACAGGGCACTTATATTCATCTGTGGTGGGAGTGTCTACAACAACAGTAGTAAGATTTTGAGATGAGATGCTCAAAAAGATGAATGCCGTATCTGGGCACTGTCAAAATGCCAAAATCAATACTACTATTACTGGTGGTTTTTTGGGAGGTGGGGGTAGGGAATGCACTATTTAAGGAGTTGATTAGATTCATGCTACCAGACCTCTAAGAACACAATCGTGGAAGAGCAATAGGACTTTTACAGTAGATTTGAGGGGAACTTTGGGAAATTGCATTGAGAATTGCATGCATAAAATCCACATCACTAAGGGACAAGCAAAACCATTTTTATTTTTTTGCGGAATGGTTTAGGGTTCCCCTCCCCAAGATCAGTAAGTCTGTCAGTACAAGGACACATCTAGCCCAATACAATGATTTGGAAAAATAATAATAATAATTGATTCAAGTGCCTTGAAATTGTCATCAGATAACATTTTACATGATGCCTTAACTTCCTTTGTTTGACAAATATGAGAATATGTTTTCTTGAATATTAAATCCACAATGAGACATAATATTTCATTAGCTCAGCTGTCAGGCCTGGAATGTTCTTTGATATTAGTATTTCTGTTTTGTAAGTGTAGTTCAGGCTTCCTCAAACTCGGCCCTCCTGATGTTTTTGGCCTACAAATCCCATGATCCCTAGCTAGCAGGACCAGTAGTCAGGGATGATGGAAATTGCGGTCTCAAAACATCTGGAGGGCCGAGTTTGAGGAAGCCTGGTATAGTTTATTGTAGTTCTCATCCCATTATACGTATTTGTATAAATAGACTGTACAGTCATACCTCTGTTTAAGTACGCCTCGGTTTGAGTATTTTCAGTTTAAGTACTCTGCGGACCTGTCTGGAACGGATTCATCCACTTTCCATTACTTTCAATGGGAAAGTTCTCTTTAGGTTAAGTACGGACTTCCAGAACCAATTGCACTCATACTTCGGGTTAAGTACGCTTCAGGTTGAGTACTCCACGGACCCGTCTGGAACGGATTCATCCACTTTCCATTACTTTCAATGGGAAAGTTCGCTTCAGGTTAAGTACGCTTCAGGTTAAGTACAGACTTCCGGAACCAATTGTGTTTGTAAACTGAGGTACCACTGTATTTTAAAATTATAAAAGGGGAGGGGAAATTTCACTGACTTTCTCATACGTGGGATGTGTGTGTTCAACTTACTTTACTTTTGAGGTAGCAGAGGAATTTAATAAGTCACCTTTTCCCATTCAGCAAATCATCTCTCTTATGATCTGCATTCTACAGTCTTCCTGGATATTCACATTTACTGAAAACCAAATGACACTCTTGCTGGGCTTTCCTATGAGCAGAGGGCTTTTGGTTTTTTTTCTGGCAGCACATAATAGTACACAGTACCTGTACCTCTTCTTATTCTTATTCTTCTTTTGTAGAAAAGTAGCACTGCTTCCAGGAGATGAGTCAGATGACAATGGCTTGAATCAAAGGCTTTCCAATGTGCTGTTCTTCCGCCACAGATCTCGAGCCTTTCATTGCTGTCTTCCTATGCTTCAAATAAATAAATAAAAATTCCAGTAGCACCTTAGAGACCAACTAAGTTTGTTCTAGGTATAAGCTTTCGTGTGCATGCACACTTCTTCCTAGGCTTCAGTTAAACCCAGGGAAGACATCATGAAGTAATTCCTCTCTTGGGACTTCCTCAGGTCAAAAAACAGGGGCGGCCATGGAGGCTACACTGCTCACTGGAAGGACAGATCGTGAAGCTGAGGCTCCAATACTTTGGCCACCTCATGAGAAGAGAAGAATCCTTGGAAAAGACCTTGATGTTGGGAAAGATGGAGGGCACTAGGAGAAGGGGACGACAGAGGACAAGATGGTTGGACAGTGTTCTCGAAGCTACGAACATGAGTTTGACCAAACTGTGGGAGGCAGTGGAAGACAGGAGTGCCTGGCGTGCTATGGTCCATGGGGTCACGAAGAGTCGGACACGACTAAACGACTAAACAACAACAACATGGAGGCTACAGAGCAATGGATGTAAGCTTAATGAAAAGAAAGACTGCACAGCCCCTGCCCCCTTTCCAGTCATCCCATTGCCACGCCCACTGGAAGAGACAGAGAAGCGGAAGCCTTTTCATTGAGAAAGAAAACTTCTTGAGAAACTGAAAGGCATGTTTTGGAGCACCCTAGTGGTAACTCCCCTCACTGTGCACATGCTGAATAGCCCTTTAGGCAAGCAAACATGCAATAACACCTCCCAGTACCCCGCCAGGCTGTTAATATGTCTTTAGGGAAATGCCTGGTAGATTTTTTAGATTAAGAACAGTCACAATCCGACTGTGTGATTTACAGCTATAAACAAGAAGGTGACATCACTTTGAATGATTAATGCAGAAGGGCGCGAGCGGATGTCATCTCAAACTTAATGCAGCTTTGCGGCAGTTATGAGATGACAACATGTTAGAAAACAGAACTGCTAAAATTATAACTGTGCTTCTTCCTTCCAGACTTTAACACAGCTATGATCCTGTATTATTGATGCATTCTAAAACAGTATCTCTTTTAGGGCTGGCGAAGTCCAACCACTTTCCCATCAGGAAACCAAGACCAGGAGATTCTGTTTGTTTGTTTGGACTTTTAATACTCTTTGCCTTCCTGCTGCCACCCCTCACCAATTCAAAAAGTAATAATTTAACAATATATTAACTTGCTTTACAATGTGATAAGCCAATGCTGCTTTCTTGCGGAACTAGGCTGTTCACTTTGTGGAGTGGGGTCCTGGACATGGCTGCCAAGTCTCCCGTTTTCCGCGGGAAACCCCCATATTTTAAACCGTTTCCCGCCGGCAGCCCGGATTGGAATAAAATCCCGTAAATCCCCCAGATTTCAGTACCTGCCAGGAAGGCTCCTTCTGCGCATGTCTGGACATGCACAGAACCAGTTTCGGGTGCTCTGCCCATGTCTGGGCACCGGAAATCGGGCAGAGTGGCACCGGAAGTAGCTTCTATGCATGTCTACAAGCGACTTCCGGTGCCGGCGCTGCTGATATCAGATTTTTCTAACCGGGAGTTGGAAGGTATGGTCCTGGACTTCTGCTCCACAGTTCTGCCCTGGCGGCAAAACCGTATTTTCTGTAAGTCTTACATCTGATGGAATTGGGGAAGCATTTCAATGGGACTTGGTTGAGGGTCACCTTCTATCATTTCTGCCCTTGTACACGCATGCACAGAGCTACCCAGTTCTTCTCAGCCTTGTGACATTTGTCCTTCCATAATTTAATTCACATAGTCCTTTCTACTGAAGGCTTCCCAGCCCACAGGAATCAATGTGATTCTACACTGTTCAGCACCCCTTCATCTTACCACAAACCAACTCATTCTTCCCAGTTAAGCTAGATTTTCTAAGCAGCTTTAGAACTCAATTTCCCTTTTTGCTTCCTGCTGTGCACTTTGTGCAGCAGTTTATTTCCTATCTTTAAACAATCTCTTCCTCCCTCGTCCTCTCAAGGTATTTGACATCTCAGCCATGATCAATTGTGAGCTTGCAGAAAAAGCTTGAGAACACACACAAAGACACTAAAGGGATGTACACAAATGGCCTGGCCACAACAACTTCTAAGCACTTGCACACAAGCTAACTTCTAAACTGATGGAGGGGGAAATTCCATATTTAGCATTTTGAGCAGCAGGATACTATATTAAAAGCCTTTCTGCTTTTGAGAAACCGTTCAGAGCTGCAAACAGCGAGGAGAGATTTCATATGCAGATGCATAACCACAAACAAGAACTTACAGAGAGCTCATTTCTGTAGATAATAATGATAATTGCAATAACAAAATGATAACATATGAAAGCTTGCCTGGTCACTTGTAACAAGAAAAAAGTCTCTAGTATGGAGATGGGTCACATACCCTTCAACAATTCTCCAATGAAAATAGGGACATTCTATTCTACATCAAGGAGCTTCTCCCACATAAAAGTAAAGGTAAAGTACCCCTGGATGGTTCAGTCCAGTCAAAGGCGACTATGGAGTTGTGGCACTCATCTCACTTTCAGGCTGAGGGAGTCGGCCTTTGTCTGCAGACAACTTTCCGGGTCATGTGGCCAGCAGGACTAAACCGCTTCTGGCACAACAGTAATGCTGCTTACTTCATGTCACAGTGGTACCTATTTATCTACTTGCACTGGCGTGCTTTCAAACTGCTAGGTTGGCAGGAGCTGGGGCAGAGCAACGGGAGCTCACCCTGTTGCGGGGATTCAAACCTCCAACCTTCTGATCGGCAAGCCCAAGAGGCTCAGTGGTTTAGACCACAGCACCACTCACTTCCCTCTCACGTATGATCTCATGACACACAAATGCATCATATACCTGTCACCTTGAGCCAATTACAACATTATTATTAATTTTTATTATTATTATCATTATTTTTTATTATTATATCCTGCCTTTTTTCCCTGACAGGGACTCAAGATACAGTAGATTATAGCTGAAATATTACTTTATTCAATTTTTCTGTTGAAGGTGTTGTATATCATCCCTCCCATCGAACACTTTTTCTTTACAACAATCCTGCAAGGTAAATGAGGCTCAAGTTGACAGCCAATTTCAACCTCCTCGCTGGAGGCAGGTGTTTGAGGGAGTATTGGGATACCATGGGTTCCCTACAGACATTTGCTGCACTAGGCATGGAAGCCTTTCAAAAGATGTGTTCCCAACCTCACCACCTCCAGCCTCAAATGATTAATGTAGTTTGGCTGCTGGGCAGCAAGCTGCCATCTCAGAATTGTGCTGGTCGTTCTATCCTTTGTGGTCAATACCACTGAACACAACTTTGCTTTTTTGACATTTAGAATAGAAATGGTTGTTTCAGGAATTCTACCCGTGACATGCACCTGCCCTATAGATATTATATGCCTAGTGTTGTATTACAGTAAAGAATATATTGTTGTTAATAGTACTTGTTTAGTGACTACACTGCTAGCCACTGCAAATCAATAAAGTGCAATAAAACAAACAACTCTGTCATTTGTTAGCTGCACTTACAGTTTTATAATAGATAAATAATAGATAAAACTATTAAAGAAGAGAAAGAGGAAGGACAAAAAAAAATGGTGGATTAATTGATGGTGAAGAGGAAAAATAAATGAGCCAGAAACAGAGAAGAAACTTCAGAATGCATCTCAAAAAATAATTAATAGTAATAGAATATGCTCAGGCTTGAAATGAATGTTGAACCAATGAGTTCTGAAGTGTTTTTAAGATATAAAGTAGGGCAGGTGCATGTCACGGGTAGAATTTATTGTAATACGACACTAGGCATATAACATCTATAGAAAAGAAACCCATTCTTTCCCTTAAATAACTCAATGTTAGAGGCATGCAACAGCTTGCTCATGGTATCTTCTGCTCTCTCTTTTGGTAACAACTGGAAATGCAAAGTGTGTGATTAGGCATTATTGTGAGTTTTCCCAACAAATAAAGCAGTGGCCATTGAAGAAGTGTCAGGAAATGGGAACATGACTAAGTAGGAACAAGACGTAGCAAATAATATACACATGAAGACTTGGAAGGGCACAAAGGTTTTCTTTAAAAATGAATATAAGGGGAAACTGTTCTAAAGTAATGCTAAGGTGATATATAACTCCAGAAATACTAAGTAAAATAAATAAGAACTAACCAAAGATGTTGGATATATTGGAAGATACTATTGCATGCAGGTATATTAGGTTATGAAATCCCATATGATCCTCTACTATTATTATGAAATTATGCTGATGACTCAATAAGGAAAGAACACACAAAAAAACTATTTTCGTACATAGAGGCAGCAGCAGGAATGCTGTTGGCAAGGAAATGGAGGTTTCATGTAACACCAATTATTAATGAATGGATGAATAGATAAAATTTGGGAATTCACTACATAGTCTAAGCTGGCACATTTTTCTGACATCAAAAGATTCTTGACAAAGTCAAAATAGGTTTGTACCAAATTGGATCCCCTTTCTTGAGTATTGTCAAAAGAACTTTCTTCTCCAAAGATGCAGAACAGCTATGAAATGTTCTGAATTTTAAAGTACCAGTTTTAGTTGGGTTTCTCCGTCTTGCATTGATTTTCAACTTACTTTATAAGCACTGGATGGTTTTTTTCATGTTCTTAAAACAGAATATTGTGAAGTTCAGATGCACAGTTGGCTATCAAGAGAGAGAGAGATTTCAAAATAAATCATCCCCACTTCATTATCAGATACTTTACTAATTAGTTTCAATCCTCTGCTTGAAAAACCTTCAGCACAGCCACTGGTCGTGTATGCAATTGGTCTCATCGTCAGAGTGCTTCACCATTGCAACCATTGGTCAACTGAAATCTATCCCAGGTAACTTAAATCCAGAATATCTAGTCCTGCCCTCTGGAGTCAAAAAAGGGACCAGTCTTTGCACTGTTCAGAATGTGCATATCTGGTGTTTGATCTGTAATGGCTTGCTCACACAAGTCATTGGTCCTGAATTATGCATCAGGCACCTAATTATGAAAATTTACCATGCAGATAGTGATACAAATTCAGACGGACACCCTTGACACTCATAGGTTGATTTCCAACTGTTGTACTCAAAACAAACACATCAAAATAAGTGTATTAAATTTGATTTTGGTGCATCTACTTAGAGCTTGAGTAACACTCGGTATGACCCATATAGTTTTCATCTTTTATTTGTGCCCCAATGGAAGATTTATTTATTTAAAAAAGTTTTCATCCTACCTTTCTAACAACTGGTCTTCAGAGCAATGTGTGCCCTTTGCAACTGAATCAACATCAGCATTATTTCTGGATTATTTTATTTTATTTGTTGAATTTATATACCACCCTATTCTGTGAACCGCCCTGAGAAGAGGGCTGTATATAAATAATAATAATAATAATAATAATAATAATAATAATAATAATAATAATAATACCTGGAGATCTCAGGGTGGTTCACAGAATGAAATCAAAATATAAAATGACAAAATACATAATTAAAACAAAAACAAAAACCCAATACACCCCCCCAAAAAAAAACCACCACATCATTTTAAAAGGGCATAAGATGTCAATCAAATCAACCAAAGGCCTGGTTTAAAATGTTTTTTAAAAAAAATTAATCCAAATATTTATGTCATAATAATGTCAGATGACAGACAGGTACATTGCCATGCCCACCTGTCAAAATCCCTTGCATGGGGTTCCCAAGCTTGGGATCCACAGAGCAAGGGGCATTGAAAGCAAAATGGTAATAAATGAATTACATATTAGTAGTAGTCAGAACTCAATGAAGAAATTGCAAAGCTTTATAACCTTCACACTCCAGGTTCCTTTATGCTTTCCCCACTACCTCACAGAGCAGTAAAGTGGTACACTGAAAACAGAGTAATTCACCTCTTTTCCTCTTCTTTTTCACAGCATAAATTGTTCCACCGGCCCTGCAGAGCTTAGCGTACCGATTTATTTCATTATGAACAATTGCAGTCTCACGCTTGAGTCTACAGTTCTTTACATACTTCGCCTCAAAAAGCATCTTTTATTAGCCATTAAACGAGCTCTGCCAGATAGTTCATCTGTAGCTTAGATCGTCTCATTGATTCATAATCTATTATGATTTTTGTCATATGAACTGTTGCTGGGTAAAACGACACGACTGTTCATTCTTACATTTAGCGCTAACATTGTTAATGCACTTCTGTATTTTTTTTCTTTTACAAAATAGATTTCCCTTATGAACTTTGTCAACAATGCATGTGAAAAAAGAGAATACTGTGAAACTGCACTGTGCAGATCCAGTAACCTGAACAATTTGGGTATATCTAATTAATTGTATGAAATATGCCCCATTGTACAAGATCGTCATAAGAAAGAATTATATTCATCCTACAATCAGTTTAAAAGTTGCTTTGCAGTCTTCTTTATTTACCATCAGTAGCCCAATTCCATCCTGGCTAATGAGAAGTCTGTCTCTTTTGTACAGGTCTGGCTTGTCCCAGAATGTTCCCTAGTGCCTCACAAATAAAATAAAAACTCCTCTTGATACCTCATCTCTGTCAGTTTGCATTTCTTAGTACAGAAAGTATACTGTTGTATAGAGATCTTTCCGATTCTGATTAGTTCAAGAAGGTTCAAGAAGCTTCTGTGTGAAATAAGGTTTACTTCTATGTGAGAGAAACAGGAAGAAAGTTCATGATTATTTGGGTTATTTTCCTTCCGGGAAACTGTATACAGCTGGTTTAAACTGGTTCTGTTATGTTTCTGTCAAGGTCTTACTGACTATAATATGCCAGGAGGAGCCTGGATTTCACTCACTCAGTTTCTCTTTCTGTCTCTTTGTTCTAGTTTGATGCTCTTCATACTTAGTGTTAAGGTTTAGTCGTATTATAAGGTTGTAAGTTTTATTGTAAGTGCTGCAACTGGATTTCTGATCGACTGTGCCAATCCTGAATGTTTTGGATTTGTGACCATTTATGCTCATTTGCCTTCAGTAGCAAGTAAAAGCTCTTCTGGATGAAGTACAATTGCCTCTGGTCTTTTCTTTTCTTTTGGAAACTCTGCTATGTGTTTTTTTTTCCTCCTTTGGCGCACTGGTGCACTGAAATTACACAGCAGTTGCAGTCTAACTGGCCCTATGCATGGAACCAGTAGCATTTCATAGAGAACCACATTGAAGGTCATGGTCTTTAATATTTTACCGAGCAACCTAAGATTTATCATAAGCATGATAACAAACGTTGGAAATGTAAGAATGTAGAAGGAACCTTTTACCATATGTGGTAGACTTGCCACCAAGTAAAGAACTTCTGGGAAAAGATTTATAATGAAATGAAAAAAGTGTTGAAAACACATTTGTTAAGAAACCAGAAGCTTTTTTACTTGGGATAGTTAAAGAGGAATTACCTTAAAAAAGATATCACATTTTTTCTGTATGCCACAACAGCAGCAAGAATTTTATTGGCTAAGAATTGGAAGAATGAAGATCTGCCTACAGTGGATGAATGGCCAGAGCCGTCTAAAGTATATTTGGCGCCCTGGTGCCGTGGTGCGACGGATCCCTCCGGCGCCCCTGCCCCGCCCCATTTCCAGCATTTGTTATCATGCACGACCGGCCCTGTGAATGGCAGATGAAGATGATAGAACTGACCAGGAGACTTCGTGATCAGGGGGAAGAGTCAGTGGAAGAAGATTGGAAGAAATTTAAAATTTATTTAAGAAATAATTGCAATATCGGAAAAGTTTAATATAAGATTTGGAAGTACAGGGAGGTTGTAGAGGAGGATTTGAAGAGGTATTATAGTATATTTAGAATTAGATATAAGTGTTAAATAAGGACGGAGGCGAGGGGCGTCACGACGCTGTGGAGCAGCGCCCCGCCCCCGGGGGTGCCTCCACTTTGACGCCCTGGGTGCCAAAGCGGCTAGCAATGCCCCTGAGTGCGCGTAAGAAGAAAGAAAATGTGTTTTTCCCCCCATCTACAATACTGTCTTATTTATTTTATAGTACAGTACATTGATTATTGCCTTCATTTTATGGTTCAATGCGTTAGACAGCAAAATTCATGTTAAATTGCTGTTTTAGGGGGTGTTTTTAATTGTATAGAATGGATCGATCCATTTTCAATTACTATCTATGGAAAGCACGCCTTGTTTTAAGTCCACTTTGTTTTAAGACCGGACTTCCGGAATGGATTACGGTCTTAAATCAAGGTACCACTGTACTCTGCAACGTCCCCACACCTCTACTGCTTTCTACAAGAAATAAGACCCACTGTGTTTAGTAGGGATCATTTCCAGGTAAGTGACTACAGGCTTGTATCCTCAATTAGGGATTGTGATAGGATTTACTTGCAACAGTCAAAGAGTGAGCTTTGCATTTTGTTACATTTGGTTTCATTATAACCAACCGGGGGTGTGGGGGGTGGCGGAAAGATATCCCACTCATCCTGCATGTATCTCAGTCCAGAATGCCACCCACTGAGAAAAGTATAGCTGCATTTTCCAGGCCTTCAATTTAACCAGTTTTTATACAAAGCCAAGAACACAACATAATGTGAAGTGCATTAGAGATAGCAAAGTTTTCAGAGCCCATTCAGATGACCAAGGGAAGAAACATTGAGAAATGACACTCATATGTTGGCTGTCACAGGCCGGCAACCCTATTCAATACATTGAATAGAGAATTTGCCCAGTTATGGGAAGACACCCGATTCAATCTTAAACCAGGCTCCCTTTGCACCAAAGAGAACCAGTGACTTTGTACAACATTTCACAAGCATCTGGTTTTCAACAAACCAACTTTCTCCTTCTTCAATTCCCAAATGTCTAGGGATGCAGAAGCCATGAGTACCTCTAGGGTTCGATTTTTAGAATAAAGATATTTGCAACTACAGATTAGCATCCCAAATAAAACAGCATGTTTCCCAACTGTTGTTGTGGAACCATAGAGAGAAGTGAATGAAAAAACAAGTCAACAGAACACAAAAGTTTAGTAACAGGCTTATGTCATCTGCAGCAGCAAGGCAGACAACATTTCGACAAGGAAAGGTAGGAACACGGAGAAAACCAATTAATATTTTGAAAGGATATGAACTGAGAAAAACATTTGGAAAATGCCACCCTTCTGAAAATTATACATTCACTTTTGTGGATAAATGCCCTGAATAAGAAATATTTTTGGTAAAGCAGAAATATCTGTATAAAGTATTCATACATCCCTGCAAACAACTTCCCCTGCTAATCTGTGGTGATCTTAAAAATGAGATTATCATGTCTACCCAACCATACACATGGGATGTAGAGGTCTGTTAATATACAAGACTAATATTTCATGTATGCCTGCTTGTTCTTTGCCAATATTTGAGGCCTTTTTTTGGGGGGGGTGAATTTTATTACAGCTATTATTATCAGTCTTCTCTTGCTACAGAAGTAGAAACTTCAGGGCAATGTACATAAACAATTTGTGCATTGAAGCCAAACATTTTTTTCCCCTAGAGACATTGCTAGGAATTACCTCCATGTTGTCTCCACTAATTGCTTTATGCTTTTATCCACAGTTTCCAAGTCAACAGACCTTTTTATCTTTGAGAAAGATAATTAAAGGCCCAATTTTACTCTCATTCACATTGGTGTAAATCCTGATCCATGCAAAGCTGCAGGGGAAAAAAATCTCCCAGGATAGACACCTAGCATAACAGAGCACAGTATAATATAGATAGTCAAAGTTCAGAAAAGCAAGCAGCAATGAAATAAACTTTAGCATTTATGTGGGCATTTCCCTATGTGGTTTCAAGTTATATATATTATCTGTATAATCCCCACCATAACCCTGTGGAGTAGGCCAGTATTATAATTTTTGTCAATTGTGCATGACAGTCGGGTGGCTCCCTGAGAGAGACAGTGACTTGCCTAAATTGGAAGCTTATCTCTCAACTATTATTTGAATATCAGATGTTGCAACACATAACTTGGGTCCACAATCTCTCAACAACACTGCTCCCACAGCCCCTTCTTAATGGTAGTCCGGAAACATTACTCTTATTCTAACAGCAAATGAGAAAGAAGAAACTTGCAACTAAGAGAAATACTTTTTTGTTACATTTATGTATCTTAAATGATGAATTCAACTGATCCCACATTTTAAGTACACCATCAAAACCTATGCCCATGAATTCAAATTCAAAATAGTGCTGGATTGTTTTAAAGGAGCAAATAGAAATATCCCCCACTTAGATGTATCCACAAGGGTAGCACTGGCTAGTACTTAAACTACTGCCATATTTCCTGATGACCTTCAAGCCATCCTAAATATCTTCGCAGAAGCTTATGAAAAGCTTGGTCTATCCCTCAACATCCCCCCCAAAAAACCCAAAGTGCTGCACCAACAAGCACAAAACAACCCCTCTGCAGTGCCACAAATCCAACTCAATGGTGTAACATTGGAAAGGGTTGATCACTTCTCCTACCTGGGCAGTTATGTTTCCATAAGGGCCAACAATGATGCTGAAATCCAGCATCACCTGAGCTCTGTGAGTGCAGCTTTCTCCCAACTGAAGTGTAGAGTGTTTGAGGACCGGGACATTTGCAGGGAAACCAAAATGCTTGTTTACAAAGCTATTGTACTACTACCAACCTTACCGTAAGGTTGTGAAACATGGACCACTTCTAAAGGCCATCTCCAACTTCTCAAAAGATTCCATCAACTATGTCTCCCAAAAATTGTACATATCACTTGGGAAGACAGGTGAAGTAAGGCCAGTGTACTGGAAGAAGCAAAGATCATCAGTCTCAAAGCAATGATTCTTCAACATCAACTTTGTTGGACTGGTCATGTTCGAATGCCAAAGCAACTACTCTATTCTAAACTTAAAAATGGAAAGTGTAATGCTGGTGGTCAACAAAAGAGTTTAAAAGACTTTCTCAAGGCAAATATTTAAAAATGCAGTATAAATACTGACAATAGGGAAACAGCAGCCTGCGAGTGCTCCAACTGGAGAACAGCCTTTACCAAAGGTGTCATAGACTTTGAAGACGCTCAAACTGAAAAAGAAAGGGAGAAACATTCTAAGAGGAAGGCACATTTGTCAAACCCTCACCATGATCAACTCTAGCTCGGAAAGCTATGTCCCCACTGTGGATGGACATGTGGATCCAGAATTGGCCTCCACAATCACTTACGGACTCACTGTTAAGACCGTGATCATGGAAGACAATCTTATTTGGCTACGAGTGCTTGCCAAAGAAGAAGAATAGGCTGCTAATATAAATTGTTATTGATTCAATGTTTTAATCTTTTTGGTTACTACATAAACCTTAAATCTCCTTGATATTTCTGCCAATAGGTTTAGATGTGAGCTTGTTGTTTTTTACAGATGAGGGTCCAGTAAAATGTATCAATCTTCTGAGTATGCTCCTCAAAAGAAAGGGAAAGAGGGTATGTAAGCAAGACAAGGACAGAGAACTAGTAAAAATTCTACAAAAATTGATAAAACATCGCTGTTGTCCCTCCTTCATGCTGGACAAGGTGTATGGCCTCTAGCTGAATTGCCAGGATGCCACTCCCCTCATCCCCACCCCAGTTGCTAGACTACAACTTCTCTCTTCACTGACCATGCTGGCTAGCATTGATGGGAGCTGAATGAGCACAGTGAGGATTACAGCCCCTCCTTAAACACATCACTGATAGGGTTTCCAGACTCAGTAGAGGACATGACTTCTGTGCCTTTAATTGCCCTGCTCTCTTTTGAGTCTGGAAACCTTAAAGAGAAACCAGCAGACCCTTTGTTTAATTTCCAAGCAAAGGGTCTGCTGGTTTCTCTTTAAGGTTTCCAGACTCAAAAGAGAGCAGGGCAATTAAAGGCACAAAAGTCCTGCCCTCTATTGAGTCTCACAACCCTAATCACTGAACCTAAACAACTTTCTCCATGAATGCTTTATGGCAGGCATCCCCAAACTGCGGCCCTCCAGATGTTTTGGCCTACAACTCCCATGATCCCTACCTAACAGGACCAGTGTTGGGAAAGATGGGAATTGTAGTCCCAAACATCTGGAGGGCCGAAGATCCACAGCTAGCAAGTGGACTTAGAGCCTCTCTTCTGAGAAGCCTGAAAATGGCAGCCCCCACCTGCCCGTTTCCTACTTTGCCCTGATACCTGTAGAATGGCTGAGATGGCTTGGGAAAAGATACCAATGCAGTTTATTTCCACGCCACCTGGAGGCAGCATGAAATGGATCCATGGAAGAGCAGGAACCATTACCAGCAATATAAGAATCAGCTGGCATTAACGGGTGTGGGTGGTTTCTTTTTTGGGGGGGCGCAAAAGCAGGAGAGAGAGGGAGAGGGACATTGCTTTTCAAAGCTGTACAAAATGCCTTGAAAATCAAACAAACAGATTCAGAGTGGAGAAGCAATAGCAATTATGCTTCATGATCATGTACACAGTTGTCATGGGAAGCTGCTCTCAACTACCAAATACTCAGATTATTATTCCACACAATGAATCCCCTCTTGCACTCATTAAGGGGAGTACCAGAGTGCGAATAAAGTGAGGGAACAAGACAGCAGCTTTAAGAGGCTCCCTTCTCCCTGCCCTCAGATAAAAGACCCAAACACGCCCTGTGTGAACAAAATCTGCACCAATTGCAAGCACAGCAAATAATTACCGTTTGGGTTTCCAGCTGCCCATTTCACCTCAGCTTGTTTTGGCTTTGCAGCAAAGTGAAGGGGCTATTTTTATTATTATTATTTCAAGCTCTGCTGCCTCTGTATCATTAATTAACCATGCAGGAGTTAAATGGTTGCACCACCACTTCTGCTCTTTACAATGTCATTAGGCAGCCCTCCAGAAAAAAAAAAGTAGCCTCTGTAGAGCAATCTAATTAATGTGAGACAGGGCAAAACCTGCACATTACCCAGCTCTTCAAATGGTCACAGGGGATTTTGACAGGAGTATAAGTCAGTTGTATGATAGCACAAGTGTTCAAAGAATCAAGATTCTGGAACCTGGCACATCAGAAGGACTAGAGTCAACCTGTGCTTGAGGATGCATACCTGAGAGTTTATTAAGCAAGACACTTAGGAATACTGAATTGGGCCTAATCATCTGTTCTGAGAGGATAGGAATGAATCCATTCCCCATTGCTGTTTGCATTTAGGTAGTGTAAGGGGTCTCCCTACAGGGAGCCAGTCACCATCATCCTAACGTCCACCTCATCAAGTACAGAGAGCACCAGTGGTTCTGAAGCAGCCAGAGGGGGAGGAAGAGCCTTGGAGGGGGAGAGAAATCAGAGTGGGAAAGCTCAGAGGCGGAGGGATGCAGGCAGACCCTTAGGAATACTGCAGAGCCAGGGAACCGACTGCTTAGGGAGGAAACTGAAAGGGCATCGCTCCTTCCGGCGCCAGAAATGAGGAGAGCACCGCAACGCAGGTCAAGGGGGCAGCGTTTTGGGGTGCCCAGACTACTTTGCTGGCATAGGAACAGACGTACGTCATTGCCGGATTCTGATTCGGGATGAGAGGTCATGTTTTAAGCTGTCTCTACGCTGTAAATAGATAGCACAATAAACTTATTTGAAGACATACTGGACTCAGGCTGAGTTACTCTAGGGTAGCCACGACAACCCTCTGACAGGTAGGTATGGAGGTTTGTATGAGGATTTATGGGTTTGGCCCATACCTGCATATGTTAGTCATTTCAAGCTGGTGGGAGCTGAGGTAACAACAACCTTATATGTTTTCTTTTTCTGCCTGTTCACCAAAAGCACTGTTTTACTCATCACAGATGATTTAGCAAGTGGCTATTTTGAAGTCCACTCTGCTGCATAAATCCATCACAGTAGAAGGTGACATTGATTTCAACACTGGTGGTTGATTGATAGTGGAGTTGTCATAAATTCTGAAGAGAAAACTCCAACAACTTAAACAGATCCAATTGGTTTCAAAACATATTGTTTCGCACGATTAGGTGACCATAGCTGGGTTTCACATTTGTCACATTCACTAGTAAATGTGAGTGGAAGGGAAAAAATTCCTTTGGCCCCAATTCATAGCATATTTCCCCATTTCTGTCATTATCTGGTTCAGAGCAGTGAAGACCCATCTTCTAAACCTGATATCTTCCAGAGGCTTTGGGCTACAACTCCAATAACCCCTTACCATTGATGACGTAGGCTGGAGCTGATGGGATTTGCAAATTGCACAGCACCAGGATGGGGGAAAGCTGGTCTAGACATTTGTGGCCACACTTCTAATTTTGGTATCAGGAGAAGTGCAATCTGTTCTGGAAGGAGTTGCACTCATTCTGCAGGAACTGGTTTATAGTATGTGTCAGGGGAGTCGCTGGCTGCCCTTGAGCAACGACACTCCAAACCATCTTGTCTTTAAGACTTTTATTGTGAATCTTATTTACAGTGCAAGAGCTTCATGAAAACATGTCTACTCAGTATCATCAGATTCTCCCAATGACGCTTTTAGGCTTCTCCCCCAGCAGAGTAGTTTGGGGAGCCCAAAACTCTGCCCCCTGCGTTTGCGAGCCGCTGATTGCCTCAGTTCCGGGGTGAATTTGAAAGGACGCCCCTCTGATGTTTCCCTGCTAGAAACCTCTGCTGGCCCCTCCTCCCTTGCTGGTATCACGGGCTGTAGGCAGTGATCCTGGATGCTGCCTGAGCCCTGCACCACTCTGCTCATTTCCTCCTTCCTGTCTCCTGCCCCTCCGCTGTTGTCAGAGCCGTTCGAAGAACTGGATTTGATGAGGGGTGGCTGTTCCCTGTAAGCCCACCCCCTTACAGTATGGGGGTACTGAAGGATTCCAATCTGTGTTTGGAGTCCCACTGGAGTGTCTAAGCCCAGCTTTGGCTAGTTTACCACCTATGTCCATTCCTGGACCATAACATCCTGGCTTCAGCTGTGCATACTCTAGTGACCTCCCTCTTGGACTACTACAACATGCTATATATGGGGCTACCCTTGAAAATGGTCTGAAGGCTGCAGCTAGGACACAATATCATCTCTAGGTTGGTGACTGGAGTAACCTGATGGGACCATGTGTCACTAAACCTGGAAACAGCACGTTGGCTGTCAGCAAGGTAGCTACCAGATTCGATTCAAGGTGTCAGGACTAGGACATAAAGTCCTAAAGGATTTGGGGTCCAAGTACCCAAAAGAGTACCCCCCCTCCAATAGAAACCATCTTGTGCCTGTGTCTCCTTCATTCAGGAAGAACGTTCACCCTGGTTACCAGGTATTTGATGGTTTAAAGAAACTGTTGCTGGCAGCCTTGGTATTATTATTAGTAAAGGTATGTGACTGCTTTTAGGACTCCCTATTATTTTTCAATGTATTTATTTCATTTTATTTGCTTTTTTAATAGCTTATCTGCCACTCAGGGCTCCTGTGGGAGGAAGGGAAGGATAGAAAATTATGAAAGAAATAAAGAACTATGTAGCCTTCCTCCAATCCCATACAAGAAACAAGAATGGTATATGTAAGGAAAGTATAATAATAATAATAATAATAATAATAATAATAATAATAATAATATAATAACAACAACAAATTTTTATTTATACCCCACCCTCCCCAGTCAAAACTAGGCTCAGGGCGGCTAACACCAATAAAATTACAATAAGACATAAAAGAAAAGAAAACAATTAATTAAAATACAGATTAAAATACAATATTAAAATTTAAAATGCAGCCTCATTTTAAGTAGTCCATAAATCCAAACCATGAGGGAGGAAAACACAGGGGTCAGACTGAATCCAACCCAAAGGCCAGACAGAACAGCTCTGTCTTGTAGGCCCTGCGGAAAGATGGCAAATCCTGCAGGGCTCTGGTCTCCTGTGAAAGAGCGTTCCACCAAGTTGGGGCCAATACTGAAAAGGCCCTGGCCCTAGTTGAGGCCAATCTAGCCACCTTATGGCTCGGGATCTCCAGAATATTGTTCTTTGTGTGACCTTAAGGTCCTCCGCGGCGCATACCAGGAGAGGCGGTCCCGTAGGTACGAGGGTCCCAAGTATGCATGTTCACAGGTGCAAGTCACCTGATGACAAAAGAGTCACAGGGAAATCTGTGTGGGTGAAACCACAGGTAAATAAACCACAAGATGCAACGTTCATATCAATGTGCAATAGATAGTTCAAAGCACCACTTAACACATGGCAGGCAGGTGAGAGGATTATGTGGACATCATTTACACCCCTGATCTACACCCCAATTTCACAGAACATGTGATAATGAACTCTAGAAAATAAGAGGTTTCTTTCATATGGATAGACTTGCCCAGTCTGTGTACATGTCAACCCCTGTTAAGAGTTCTAATTTTAAACTAGCCCAATTATCCACATATCCCACAGGCAGCCAGGAACAATAATGTCTTCACCTTTTTTTATAAAAAAACTTTATTATTCACATGTCTGCAGACCTTAGACAATCCTTTGGAGCAGAAAACATAAATATAAGTTTGGTTACCGAATAGCTATTCTGAAAACATAACATCGCATTTGTGCTCTTAATTTGGATGAGTGAAGGGTAAACAAGAATGCTAAATCCCACTGTATGGTAGGGAACTTCAAGGAATTTTCACAATGTAAAAGACAATTTCAACCTTGAAAACACACATGAAGCATTCTCAACTCATTTGAACTCTGAATTGATTTCTGCTAAACATGACTCAAGGCAACAAATTTTTTATTTAAGTTACTGTTGCATCATCTGTCCCTCTAACAAGATGTCAAAAATAGCCTCTGGTCTACCTCCAGCCGAGTTCCTCTTATCTTTTGCAGAAACCCATCTGCTACATCAATGAAAACAGACTTCACTTCCAAATGTATTTTAAACATGTGTATTGAATCTGATTGTTACCTAACATTTCTTTTTTTAAAAAGAAGAAGAAGTGAATGCCACAAATTGATCTTACCCATGAATATTTGGATTAAGCAGACACATAAAAGCTATCCCCTTACCCCATGTTGAAGAGAATTTTACTTTAGGCTTCCTTTGGAGTGCAACTAGTAGGTAGATGGAGAGAAAGTTCTGCTTAGTATATTTTGTTAATCAAGTTTAGATTACAATTAACATAAGCAGACAACTTCAAAGGATTTTGCATCCACAGTTCTGAATTTGGAAACTCCACTCTGTTTATAAATCCTAGAAACACAAATTAAAGGACGAACCGAATTCTTTCCATTCAAGATGTTTTATTTATGGATTTACTTATTCTTGCTCACTAGCTGCAGGGTTTAACTATTCATCTCAGATGTGAGGTTGTAAAATACGGCATTTAGTGCCTCAGAGTTTAAGTAGGATGAGGACTCCCACCATGGTGTTCCCAGTGCCCGGAACACCCCCTGCAGCTCTGTATTCAAAACCACCTCTCTTTTTCAGCTGCTTCCGCCCTCATAGATGTTAAGGACAACGCAAGTAGAAAATGGCCGTGGGTCCCTACATTGAGTCCTGTCTCATCGTTGCACAGCTCCTTCTAGCTTCTCCATGCTTGTTGCAATTTCTGCAGCAGTGAGGTTCTCCATTTGTTTTTGAAGCCTGAGAGATCAAGGTCCTTCACCGAGGACACATGGAGCCCCCAAAAGTAGAAAAGGGTCTCCGCTGCAGGAGTTACAGGTGGATATGGGGAGGCTGAACATGGTGGGGAGAAGGGAGGATGAAAAGTGCAGTTCTGTAGCTCTTTTCTACTCTTGTTGCCCCCTTTGGAGCTCTACCTCTCTTTCAAATCAGAACCAGTGAAGGCGGTGAAGGTCCTGTGTGAGTGCCTGGAGGAGGATGGAGGATGGATGGCGGCTAACAGATTGAGGTTGAATCCTGACAAGACAGAAGTACTGTTCGTGGGAGACAGGAGGCGGGCAGGTGTGGAGGATTCCCTGGTTCTGAACGGGGTAACTGTGCCCCTGAAAGACCAGGTGCGCAGCCTGGGAGTCATTCTGGACTCACAGCTGTCCATGGAGGTGCAGGTCAATTTTGTGTCCAGGGCAGCTGTTTATCAGCTCCATCTGGTACGCAGGCTGAGACCCTACCTGCCTGCAGACTGTCTAGCCAGAGTGGTGCATGCTCTAGTTATCTCCCGCTTGGACTACTGCAATGCGCTCTACACGGGGCTACCTTTGAAGGTAGCCTTTGAACTACAACTAATCCAGAATGCGGCAGCTAGACTGGTGACTGGGAGTGGCCGCCGAGACCACATAACTCCGGTCTTGAAAGATCTACATTGGCTCCCAGTATGTTTCTGAGCACAGTTCAAAGTGTTGGTGCTGACCTTTAAAGCCCTAAATGGCCTCGGTCCAGTATAACTGAAGGAGCATCTCCACCCCCATCGTTCTGCCCGGACACTGAGGTCCAGCACCGAGGGCCTTCTGGTGGTTCCCTCGTTTCTCGGTGGTGGCGCCTGCCCTGTGGAACACCCTCCCATCAGATATCAAAGAGAAAAACAGCTACCAGATTTTTAGAAGACATCTGAAGGCAGCCCTGTTTAGGGAGGCTTTTAATGTTTAATAGATTATTTTATTTCATTTTTCTGTTGGAAGCCACCCAGAGTGGCTGGGGAAACCCAGCCAGATGGGCGGGGTATAAATAATAAATTATATTATTATTATTATTATTATTATTATTATTATTATTATTATTATTATTATATCTAAAGAGGGATGAGTTGTTGTTTATTGAAGTTATACACCACCCTATACCTGGGGGTCTCAGGGCGGTTCACAGAATAAAATCAAGATATAAAACCACAAAATACCTAATAAAAATAAAAACAACACCCTGATAGCTCCCCCCCCAAAAAAAAACATTTTAAAAGGGCATAGGATGTAAATTAGATCAACCAAAGTCCTGGTTAAAGAGGAACTTTTTTCCCCTGGCGTCTAAAGGTGTATAATGAAGGCGCCAGGCGAACTTCCCTGGGGAGAGCATTCCATAGATAGGGAGCCACTGCAGAGAAGGTGCATTCTTGTGTTGCCACCCTCTGGACCTCTCATGAAGGGGGCACATGAAGAAGGGCCTCAGAAGATGATCTTAGGGTCTGGGTAGAGTCTGAGCTGTTTAAGACTTTATAGGTCAAAGCCTATATCAGAACGGGTCATACTTCCATATATTGTGAGGTGGGAGTTTATGCTTCCAGCCAACTCATGCAACACCAAGCCAGGTGAGAGGCACGTCCCCTTTCACCCAACAACAAGAGTATCACAGAAGGATGTGCATGTCATCCTAAAAATCTGCTTACACATATGAAAGTATGTACCGCCTTAATATAAGCATACTGGGATCACTCTGATCTCTTTCCAACATAACATTAGCAAGTGCTATGTGAGTCCTTCCCATGATGCTCTGCTAATGTTAGAAGTTCCAGGTTACATGGAAAGATACTATGGCACAAGTTCTTGCCATACTAATCGCCACTCCTCCTAGAGGCTGTGGTAATGCTGAGGTTAGAAGGGAAGCCGTTGTATCTGCTTCCCATAGGACCAAGAGGTCTGATAATACTGGAAGGACAGGGAAGACATGCAGCAGTATCAGAAGATGCCCATGTCTGAAAGTTCCATCGGTATATCTCTTGTACCTGGTAAAAATACTGAAATGGACCTTATGTGGGGGGTGCCCAGCTAAGAGGAGGTTCCATTGGGCTGAGAGAGGGAAAGTATACCATGGAGGGAGGTTATAATGTTTTGAGTGAACATTTGATGGTGGAGGACAATGAGTGGCTTTTGGAAATTGAATAAATGGTACTCTATTCTTTTGTTGTTGTTGTTTAGTCGTTTAGTCGTGTCTGACTCTTCATGACCCCATGGACCATAGCACGCCAGGCACTCCTGTCTTCCACTGCCTCCCGCATTTTGGTCAAACTCATGTCCGTAGCTTCAAGAACACTGTCCAGCCATCTCGTCCTCTGCCGTCCCCTTCTCCTAGTGCCCTCCATCTTCATGGATCCCTTCATGGATCACTGCCTTGTCGTGGCAAAGGGGCTTAAATAACTTAGAGAAGTTATGCTTTGACCAAACGTGATCCACCTGGAGAAGGAACCGGCAAGCCACTCCAGTATCCCTGCCAAAAAAACCTCCATGGACAAAGACAAGAGGCATATAAAATTCTATTCTAAGCATCTGATTTATGCTGGGTTTTTTGACAGCATAAGTTATGTTCTCATCTCTTGTCCACCCAAAATATTCTGTTTCTGTTTACTGTAAATAAATAAAAAACCTACTTTTGTTTTCTGAGAAAAAAAGAGAGAAATGTACCCTCTGCTCATCTGAACCCACACTGATCAGATTTGAACAACCACCCAAACTAGAACATAATTATTTATGCAATACACAACAAGGAGATATATAACCCAGTCTTTGACTGTTTCATTTGGTTTCAGCGTCCCCATCTTAAGAAAGATACCAGTAGAAAATGCAAGGCATGAGTAAACCAAGCCTTGTCTTTCACATTTCTGTATGGCTCCTATGATTCGTTAGGAGTCTCACACTTTCCCCCATCCTAATCATACATATATATCTAATATATGTTTGTGAACTATATACTTTGACAAGAAAAAAATGTCACTCTTATGTCACTCTAACTCTTGAAAAATTCTTCCTCTCCCACACATATGCAGAAACTATACTAAGTAGTAGATCCATATTCTTTCAAGCAAGGAGTGGAATGAAAATTTCTAAATTTCCCTTGATGAACACACTTCACTAGAAACCAAACTGCAGAAATACCAGCTATCACTCTACTAGCCTAATTAGCAATGTAGAGTTATTAAATAGGCAATTAATGTCCCAGAGATTAATGTCCTGCTGGAGAGATTTGAATTAAATAGCTTTTGGACTCCTAGTAAACAAAGGGGAATTATTCGCCTAGATATCGATCCAATCTGCAATGCTCCAAACACAACCTCCTTTCTCATGGAAGCTCATTTGAATAAACTGATGAGTCAATTCAAAGAAAGTAGGATCAAATGGTTTGGAGAGGCTACATATTCTACAGGAAGATTTAAGATTTTGTTTTGGGAACCTTAATCGACCCTACCATCATGCAAGGCAGTTTCTGCTGGGTTTTCTCCATTGTCAGAGGCAGTCGTGTGGGATGGAACACTGGGGCAGACAAGTCACAACAGTTCCTAGAGTGTCCACTAACAGGAACTCACCTGGAGGGACACCTGACTAAGTTCCTGTTCCTCCAGATATGCAGATGAGATGGATTAGCTGGGACAAAAGCCCCTAGCCAGCAGCCATTCTCTCTCTTAGCCATTTCTCCTTCAATGGGAACACATCTCCAGAGAATCTACAGTTAGGATGGTTCTCCCTCTTGGCCTGCAGCCAAGAGAGAGACCAGATGGAGCCTTACTTTACTAAGTAGTCTCCACATGTATATAATTGTAACTTTTCTACGTAAGCCTGCCTTTCTGAGATTATGCTGTTAACTCAGGATGAAACTGTAAGTAAACTCTATCTTATTTTATAAACACTTGTGCATTTCTTTTAAGAGGGACAAAGGGGACTTTGCCAGGAAGTATAATATTTTACAGGTTTTAGCAAACCTGAACGCACACGCTTTGCTGCGCACAAAAAGGGAATGTCACTCTGCTGATATTGGAAGCTAGCTAACACAAGCTTGGATAGGATCTATCTAATAATATATCCTAATCCACATCCCTAACATTCCCACAAGTCGTGCTTCTGAATATCAGTTGCTAGAAACTGCAGCAAGGAAGAGTGCTCTGGTACCCAGGTTCTGCTTGTGGGTTTCCTGCAGACATCTGCTACAGGAAGTGTGGCAAAAAACAAAAACAAAACATTTTTAAACAATATTTTGTTATCTCCATCCATTTCAAAAAATGCTATAAGTGAAAGAAAATAAGCCAGTTATTTACAAAAAAAAGAGAGACAGCCACAGTGTGATCTGTGGAACTCACACAAATAGTGAAAGGATTAATAAGGCTAAAATGTTTTAAAGTACTCACCCCCCCCCCCACAAAAAAATATATATACAGAGCCCAGAGCCCTTTCTGTTGGGGATAATTCAGACTGAAATTCCCTGGTGTCAAAAAAGGTTATTTATGTATGCCACTACTGCTGTTAGCCCAAAAATGGAAAACGAGCAAGGTCCCAACCAAAGAAGAATGACAACTTAAATTGACAGAATATGTGCAGCGTGCAGACTTAACATAGAATAAGCAAACAAAAAGAACATACGTTTTAAGAAGATTAGAGAACGTTTATTGAATAAATGGGAAATAACCATGTGCAGCTGAAAACGCTAGCAGCAATAAGATAAATTCAACAGTATAAATAACTTTTGGTGGATGTAACAATGGAATACTGAATGGTACAGTTTTCTGTGAAATATGCAGGGATTTATCATATGTAAAATGAACCATGGAAAGAGAATAAGGGAAGTCATTGATATCTTAAGGATGTAAAAATGAGTACTTTAAATTGCAAACCAGAAAATTTAATAATATATATATATATATACAAAAAGGAGAAAAGAAATAATAAGGGTGCTCAGGTAAGCTGGGCTCTGAGCTTTGCTAGTATATAGGTGTGACCTTCAAGGAAACAGTTCTGAGAATGCTTAAACCCATTGTATTGGCACCTGGGTCTACCAGAAAAGTAGACCTGCTAATATGGCTGGATAACCATCATAACAAAGGGGAGAGGAAAACTGCATGACTAGAGTTGAGAACCGGTAGCTCCATTAATATAAAACTTACCATCACTTTTTTTGGTCAAGAGGTGGAGGGTAGGTCAGGAAACTTCTGGCCACTGTACTACTTTTTGGCCGAGACTGGATGAGCAGTGTAGAGACTTGATCGCCAGCCTCACTGAATTCAAATGGATTAGGGAAGTGGGGGGACGGACTATATATATATATATATATATATATATATATATATATATATATATATATCACTTGATATTTCAGTTGGTTGGCTAAGCCCTGGTTGCCCTTACAAACTACCCTTTGTTGATTTTAATGCAGGAGGAGGAGTAATGAAGAGTGGAAACAACACAATGAACTAAATACCGGAATGCCAATATGTTGCTTGTTGTCAAATGTATATTCTTGGTTAACCATGTATACTAATAAACTGGGGGCCCTCAACCACATGGAGCCATATTGCTGTGCATATTTCTCTTGCCCCAGCCTCTTTGGAAGAGGGGAAAAACTTACACGTTGCAGAGTTCCCCCAAAATAGAACAGAGGTAATTGTACTTCCAGAGCTTTTCTGCAACTGAAGGCAAATGAGCATAATGGTCACAAATCCAATACAACCAGGATTGGCACAGTCCATAAGAAATCCAGTTGCATCAGACTTAACAATAACTTATAATAAGATGAAACCTTAACACTATATCATACAGAACACCACACCAGAACAAGAGAGATAGAAAGAGAAAGTGAGAGAAACCCAGGCTCCTCCTGGACTGACTATTATAGTCAGCATGACCTTGACAGAAAGGATAACAGAACCAGTTTAAATTAGCTGAACTCAGCTTCCCAGAAGAAATAACCCAAACATCAGAAACCTTCTGCCTGTTTCTTTCACATAGAAAGAAACCTTCTAGAATAGGAAAGATCTCTGCACATCACATCAATACTTTCTGCACTAAGAAATGCAAACCGACAATTTCATATACTTCTTAATGATGCTATTTTTCTAGAAAAAGAGGTGCTGGAATTCACCATGAAAGCACTCATCTGAGAGGGGGCCACAACTGAGTTCCGGCAAGTTCCGGCTGATAAAAAGCCCTGCCCATAAATATGCCACTGTCCAACAGAGTTGCTCAACTGACAGTAAAGCTTCTATCAGTGGAGGGGGGCATTTTTCAACAACTCCCTTCTCCCTGCAATTTTTAACCCCTGCTAACTCTGTTCTGATGGGTCATTTGATGCTTCCCTTCATGTTTTGCTGAGAAAAACCTTATTGTCGGCTGAGTGAAGTGAAGGATGATGGGGGTGGGGTGGGGTTTGATAATCCCTCCCCCCATCACTTTTTCCTTCTAAATCACCCCATTGTGAAGGAACTTTTCGTAAAACAAAAGGGGTGTCCCTAATTTGGTTAGTTATATGCACATAATGTGTAGTTCTGTCTAAAAGCAACTAATTTTTCTTGGGGACTTAAACACTACTTAATTAGTAACACAATGCACACAATTCATATTTTCACTTAAAAGTACTTTTCTCCAAAAGCCTAACTTTAAAAGTTCCATTCAGCAGAGACATAAGTGTTGCAAACATTCCATAGAATTATTTTGGTATACACACACATATCAAATATCACGAGACATTTTATATCTCACTTTTAATATCTCGGTGACGTTAACATGAAGTTTTACTGCAATGATTTCTAGAAACGGTATAACACTGTGGCAGAAATGGCAAAGCTATATAACAAACTTGATAGCATTTTTTAAAAAAATCTGAAGGGGGCATAAATATATTTTTTAAAAGGCTCTAGCCAACACTGTGCCATTCAGAAGTGTTTTATATCAGTATATATATTAAGACACATACAAGTTAGAGCAGCGGGTACGAAATCTGAGAATATGCTATTAGAACTGAAATAAAAGGTGATGGAATATGGGATACAAAAGCAAATCTGACTAGGGGCTGGTTTTAATGTTGTATATACTGTGTGGAGCCCACCAAAACCATACTCTTAAACAGTGGGCAGTGGGGACAATTATGCATCAGCAAAAGGAGGAAATGAACTTTTTGGACTTGGTTCTGTTAATCTCCGGTACTGGACAATCTTTTCTATTTCATACATATATTTTTTATTAGGTTTGTTCCCCTCCCACACAAAATTTGTCATATTGGCTCCACCTCTTTGTGGGGATGCATTGCGGGCGAGCTGCAAAGCCTCCCCCCTCAGTGAGGGGGGCGGGACTGCATCACGCCATACACTGGGGAGGCTCAGCCATGCCAGTTAGCCAAGCAGCCAATCAGGCAGCTTGGGGGCATGGCCAGGGCCAATTTAAACCACAGTGCAATGCTGAATCACCCCTTTTCAGCCTCGTGCCACGGATCTGCAGCTTCAGCCCCTTCCTCTTCCGTTCCCTCCACATGGTACCAGCCCCTTTGTGGTGCAGTTAGGCATTGGAATAGCGTTGTGGGAGGGGAGGTGCGGCCATCACCTGCCCCTCCATGCTTGAAGGTACTCCGTTAAAGGAATCCGGGGGTGTAGATCTCGTCTGAAGCCCGGGGAGGGGCTAGGGCCATGCCACTACCCCAGCGGGAACCCAGGGGGTGCTCGAGTCAATCCACATCAGCGGGGCTCCCC
The DNA here is from genome assembly GCF_963506605.1 of Zootoca vivipara. NCBI lineage: Eukaryota > Metazoa > Chordata > Lepidosauria > Squamata > Lacertidae > Zootoca > Zootoca vivipara. The sequence continues at coordinate 70,814,819 of NC_083283.1, forward strand.
CTACTGGTGGTCTACCCTTACCAGGCTCCCTGCAAGGCAGGCAGGAGTCAGATATAGTCTGTTGATGCCAATGCCTAAGCCAAGACCGCTCACATTCTGTAACCAATAAGTTGTGGCCTAATTTTTGCCCATTAACATTAACCTAAAATTCTGTGTCCTTGTGCCTTTGTTCTCCTGGGGGTGGTTTGGGGCTTTGACATGCAATATTCAATTCACTTTCAGTATTTATTTCATTTCATTTCATTTCGACTTCCCATCCTTATGCCCGCGATATTCCTGTTGCATTCCTTGATCTGCTGCCACAACTGCCATTTATTTTTCTATTATTGCGTATATTACAACAATTTATCTGGACCATCTTTTTCTAGGTAGCACAGCCAATCACAATCATTCATATGGTCCCACCCCAAATGTAAACACAAAACATTTTTTTTAAGAATAAATTCTACCAGGAGTAGTTTATGGAGGGAAGTGGATCCCTTTGAAACTCTGTTTTGATTTTATTTTCTACTTTTCTGGATGGCCTTGAAGTTGCAAGTTAAAGTTCAAGCCAAACTGGAGTCCCTCAGAAATGCATTGAAAGTTGCACAGGATCTGCTCAAGCAATCAGCTGCATGTATTTTAACCCGAACAGCCCAACACATGCCTTTGCAATCTACTTGTTGCTCTGGTCTAAGACTGTGTTGCTATCCCCTCCTCCCACTTTCTGTAGCAGTCTGCCAGCTGTTAAAAGCAGTAATATATATATATATATATATATATATATATATATATATATATATATACTGGACTAGGTTTATTACTGATATATTATTTTTTTGCAAGGATTAAAAGTAGACACATTATATTTAAAGTTAGAAAGTGAACACTATCTGTTTGCTAAAGGCAGTCAAACCACAGCCTAAAGTAGTGGCAAAGTTTCTTTCTTTCTTTTTTGCTTTTTCAAAAATGAAAAAAAAGTTGGCTAACTCATCTTTAAAGGCAAGCCCACCCACGGAAGCTTCATTAATTTTGTCGATCAGAAGTCACATATACCCCCCACTTTTGCAGGGAATGAAATGGTCCCTTGGAAGGAACGGTATTCAGCCCAGCTTGGATAAAAGCAACAGCAGGAAGATGCAAGGAGAACTACATATAGAACATAAAAGTATACATGAAAACCCAGTATTAATATGGAGAAACAGTTCTAACAGCTCAATTATTTTTCATGTTAGATTAGAAGCATCCGTATGTGTGCGCATTTCAGTGGATTAAAAAGGACATTTGTCTTTTTTACTCCAATACCAATATTATTTATCCCTGAGTTTCCAAGGCAGCATAGCATAACATTTTAAAAACCATTCAAAATGTGAAACTGGTAAAACCAAATCAACACAATACCAGAACTATATTCCTTCCATTTAGGGTGTTAGAAGAGGGGTAGTACCTCTGGTGGGGGACACACATTGTACTCCTTCTGCGGTAATTTGTACACCTTCTGGGATAGGACAAGACAAACTGCGTGACACTGAGAACATTGTAGCGACTTAGGGTGAGACACTCTGCCTTTGGTGGCAAGTTTTCTGGGAACTGGCATGTGATAGCAGATAGCCTTGGAGTGTCTCTAGTAGTGCCTTGCGGACGACTTAAGTGGAGATCCTCACCCAGAGGGCTCCCACATCATCTCCTGCTGCATCCACCTACAGTTTTCTGAAGATCCCTTGCCACAAAGTAGCACCTTCTTTAAAAATGACACAAGACACTCTCTTTTAATGTTTAAATAACACATAACTTTTACTTAGTGTGCTTGCACTTAAAGATTAAAATCTACAATGCAGGTGGATGTTTCTTAAGATGCTATAATAACAATAACAATAATAACAAAAACAAAACAATAACAATTTATTTGTACCCCACCCACCTGGCTGGGTTTCCCCAGCCACTCTGGGCGGCTCCCAATCAAATATTGGGACCCTACATAGATACATATATAAGGGACACAGGTGGCACTTTGGTCTAAACCACAGATCCTAGGGCTTGCCGATCAGAAGGTCAGTGGTTCAAATACCTACGACAGGGTGAGCTCCCGTTGTTTGGTCCCAGCTCCTGCCCACCTAGCAGTTCAAAAGCACGTCAAAGTGTAAGTAGATAAATAGGTACCGCTCCGGCGGGAAGGTAAACAGCGTTTCCCGTGCGCTGTGCTGGTTCACCAGAAGCGGCTTAGTCATGCTGGCCACATGATCCGGAAGCTGTCTGTGGACAAACGCTGGCTCCCTTGGCCTATAGAGCGAGATGAGCATGCAACCCCAGAGTCGTCCGTGCCTGGACCTAACAGTCAGGGGTACCTTTACCTTTACCTTTACCTTTACAGAGATATGTATCTAAGACTGACTAACATTTAAAGACTAACTGATACTCTGAGGCAGACAGCAGCACAACACAACGTGCCTGTTGCTCTAACTGTTAAAACCAGTACTATTTTTTTTAGAAAAAGAGTTGCTGGAACTCACCATGGATGTCCTTGTCTCCCCTGCTCTCTTATAATGGCAATGGTAGCCATTCAGATGTCTTCCAAAAGTCAGGTAGTTGTTGATTTCCTTGACATCTGATGGGAGGGCGTTCCACAGGGCGGGTGCCACTACCAAGAAGGCCCTCTGCCTGGTTCCCTGTAAACTCACTTCTTACAGGGAGGGATCCACCAGAAGGCCCTCGGAGCTGGACCTCAGTGTAAACTCTCCCTCTGATAGAGCCCTAAAATAATGTCCATCCTGACTGTGTAACAGCCAGATAGGCTGTTAACTGTTTCTCACTCTGCCAAGGTTTGAACCTAATCCTGTTTGTGACATCATACATGGTATCAGAATGTCATTGTTTTTGCATTCATCCTACACTGTCTCCATGCCAACTGCAGTGGCCAATAAGCACCTGCAACTCATTAGTTATTGGTCTATTTAACAGGTTTGATATTTCTTTATTTTATTTTATTTTATTTTATTTTATTACCTATGCCTGAAGAATAGTGTAACCTAAAAGCCTTCTTCCAGGGCTGGATCTAGACACATCATACAAGCGTTTCAATTAAATGTGCCATAAACTCATACAGGGAAATCCGGTTGGGAAAGATGCAACTCCACAGCGCCATCTGGTGTCACAGTGTTATATTGCATACACACCGCAAATAAATTACTTTTTCTTTACCAATCTAGTTAAGTCCCAGTATTTCATTTAAAGATGTCCAAAGAAAGATATCACCTTTCTTGTTATTTGCATTCATGTTCCACAGCATTACAAAATATAAAGCTATTTCATGTCAGTGTCTTTGATAAGACAAATACTTGCGCTACAAATGCAGATAGCTTTTAGAAGTCATGAGAAAACATCTGTCAGAAAAAGCATTTTTGACACCAACATTAGAGACTAGCAAGGCAAAAAGCATTGTAACAGCTGGAACAATTAGGTTATTACACCAAACATGCATAATTAATACCGGATGTAGTATTTCATCTGATATTGTTTTCACTGACATAGCATTGTGCATTAAAAAGGTGCATCAAAACGAGAGGATTTTGTTGCAAATCACAATCAAAGCATTTTTCAGACCACTGTATATGTGGAAAGATTAATACATTTCCAATGTAAGTCCAATTTAGATGTACAGTACCTTTGGTTACAGACCATATCTGTTTCAGGGTGCCGTTCTCACCCCGAAAAGTCTGCAACCCGAGCGGTGCTTTTCTGCATACACGAAAGCACGATAGAGTGCTTCTGCACATGCACAAAGTGTGCAGAACACTTCTGCACATGTGCAAAGTGCGCAGACCGCTTATGTGCATGCGCACATGGCAAAACTCAAAAGCAAACACTTCCGGGTCCACTGCGTTCGTATCACAAAAAAATGCAACCCGCAGCAGATGCAACATGAGCTATGGCTGTATGGGAAAAACAAATACAGCATTTGTCTAGAGTGCTGCAACTTGTTCTTATTCTTCTTAGAGTGCTTCACCTTTACTGTAACCAATGCACAATCCCTTAGGAACAATCCTCACTGTAATATGTGGGACTTTTATTTTGAATCAACATGCACAGAATTGGGCTGGAAACCTCCCTTGGCACAATGGGAAGGAAATGATCGCTTCCCACATCAAATGGGGGGACACCTTTTGCATGGTGGCGCACAGCCCCCCGGATCCCAATGTGACTCCTGGTAGTTCGGGCTGACCCAGGGGCATAGGAAGATAGGGGCGGTGGGGGCGGGCCACCCCGAGCGGCAGGTTCCAAGGGGCGCCATTGCGGGAGGCGTGCCCCACCCCCGGAACGCGTGCCACGGCCCTCCGGGAGGCGCACCGTGCTCCCGGGAGGTGCGCCACGGCCCTGGGACACACAGTCCGCCCCTCCGAGAGGCACGCCCCGCCCCCAGAATGGGCACCAGCCCCACCCCCGCCCTCAGTGCCAGAGCATGAAGCTCCGCCACTGGGCTGGCCTCATCCTCCCCAGGCTGGATACCTGGAGGTCTCTGCCTACCTCAGCCAATCGTCCAATCCCGCCTGAGGAGGCGTTGCCAGGGGATTGGCCAGGTAAGGGGAGGAACCGTCTTGCCCACACAACAGAAGGAGAATCTTACCTGTGAAGAGGCAGTTGGCTCTAGCACTTCTCCCACCCTCCCCTCCCTCAATTAAGTCTTCTTTTGCAGGTGAAGCTCTTCTCCACTAAATGGTGTTTCCGTGCGCTCTGGTTTCCATCACGGTGTTCCGTTGTGCCAGAAGCGGTTTAGTCATGCTGGCCACATGAGCCGGAAAGCTGTCTGTGGACAAACACTGGTTCCCTCGGCCTGAAAGCGAGATGAGCGTCAAAACCCCATAGTCGCCTTTGACTGGACTTAGCCGTCCAGGGGTCCGTTACCTTTTTCTCTTTTTTTACCAGGGGTTCTGGGCACTTACCCAGGGGTCTGTTTCCCTGGAATGAGGGAGAGTGCAGTTTTTAGGATATATAGTTTATTTACACATATGTGCAACCTGAGACAATTATGGAGGGGCTCACAACACCCCAGAAGGTCTTACTTCTCCCAAAGCCACAGCCCTGAATTCAAGCAGAAATCAATCATGGCTCTCACTCTCTGGTTTCTGCCTGAGGCTTGCTTCTAGTCCAGCCAGTTGAGGGAGGCGGCCCACCCATTTGCTCTCTGGCACAAAGCAAACTCCTCTCTTATACTAAAGACCTGTACCTGGGGCCATTACCAAGAAGCTGGCCTGGCTGCTTCAACAATGGAATCCCCCAAACTCACAACAATATTGTTCTGAAGAGTAGGGATAGAGAGCTGTGGCCCTCCATGTATTGTTGGATTCTCCAGCACGGACAATGGTTAGAAATGTCAGGAGTTGTAGCCTGATAATATTTGGAGCGCTACAGGCTCCTCATCCCTGCTATGCAGCATCAACCAAAGAACATGAGCTCATTTAAGAACCATAGTGTGGACTCATAAGTATTTATCTCTTAATACGTTAATGGAGTCCTTGCTAGAAAGCATTCATCTGTTTATCTTTTCACTTTTAAATCCAGTGTATACCTGTTCAAGGATACAGCATTGTTCTGTAGTATGGCATTGTCCTTGTCAATCATCCCTCAACCCACTCATTTTTCTTTGTTCTGTGCACTTCGATAGAAGTGCTTCACTATGTCAAGATAGCTCTGCCCACCTCATACATGTGGTTTTCTCTGTGTCCCCTTCAAAACTGAGCTGATTCCTTACAACTATATTTTATATCTCAAATGCTGCTTACTAGACCACAGAGGGTAAGATGCAAGAGAAGATTTATTTATTCTCTTGCTCGAAAGGAAAGCAACTGAACAAAGCTAACAACAAAGTTGGCACAAAATGTTGCCTAAAGCTCAGCTTGTTCAAAGTTCAATTCTCAAGGAGTATGCATTGGGATTTGAGCATACAAGGACTTGAAAAGCAGATTCCTTTCAGCACTAACAACGAACTATTGTTCTGCGCCTCTTTCCTGCCCGGCAACCCAAGCATACAGTAACTGGCTCCATGTTTGTCACTCTGATGTCATTTGCAATTTTGTCAAAGCATACTCTTCCCCCTGAAAGGAAGAAAATTCTAACACAGCAAAGTTGGAAATTAAACTAGGTTACTTTTAAAGGGAGCTGCTGCCGTACGCATCAAATAGGAGATGGCTCTGCATTCAGATTTCTGCAGCTGGTGTGTTCTCATTTTGCAAATAGGTCTAAGGTGATTTGAATGCACACAGAGCAAGATCCAGACAAATTTGGAGAGAGCACAGCAATGCAATGCAGGCTACAATCCTATGCACATTTACAGGGCAATAAGTCCCATTGAAACCAGAATTTCTCTCTCTCTCTCTCTCTCTGAATTCATATGCAGAGGATTGCACTGATAAACTGCAAAAGTATGACCATTTACCTAAAAGTAAGCTCCAGCAAACTCAATGGCCCTTCTCTCTGTGTAGACATGTCCAACATTGCTCTTGTAGCTTTCCTTTTGTCGTTAAAAACTTCCAGGAGAAGAAGTGCTTTGCAATTTTGCAGTCTTCTTATATTGAAAATAATACCTGTGGGCATAAAGTTGAGAGGGAGACTGCACACACTTGCTATGCCCACAACTTTCCTACACTGAGCAACAGCGATGCCAACTCCAAAAGGCCCCTGGGCACCCGCAAATTTTTTTCTGTGTGTGTCCAGCCTCTACCCCACCCCACCCCATCCCTGGCACTGCACACTGCCTAAACAATTTGTTACCATCAGCAAATTGGGCTACAATGCTCATTCCCAACTCTAAGTCATTTATGAACAACTTTAAAGATGCTGGTCCCAATAACAGGTCTTGGGGAACTCCACTTTATATATCCCTTCACTGGCAGAATTGTCAATTTAAGAGCCCCAAGATGTGCTACCCACTAATCTGGTTTTTTTTAAAATGCTTATATTCAGGGGCAGGAACATAGGAATCTGTTTTATACTGAGTCAACCCACCAGCCCATCTAGTTCAGTAATGTCTACACTAAATGTCTACACTCAACATTTAAGATTGGAGCCTTTTCCAGCTCCATTTGGGGATTCCAGAATTGAATTTGGTATCTTTTGATGCTGGTGTCACGGTGCTCCTCTAAGATGATATTACCATCCATACAAATACACTGTAATTCCGCTTCAGATTTCCTAGGCCTGAGCCTCGCAAATGCTTGCTAAAATTAATGACAAAGAAAATATTGTGATAGAGGGAATAAATTGTGACAGCTGGGTAGGGAAACTAATTTAGATTTCAGTAACCAAGAAACTTGTGAGGCAATGTGAGGCAGGACATTATGACTTATTCCAATTAATCGCTTCATCATATTAAAGAAAAAGGCAACTTAGAAGGGGGGGGAGGGATGACATAAAAGCAAGTAGAGCTTCATCTAGGGATAGATTAATCTGACAATTCTGGGTTGTTGTTTTTCCAGTTTCTCATTTTTCTAGATATCAGTTCAGTTATCCACATTTCTCTATCTGTTTGCAACAACAATATTCCACACACAAAATTATCTGCCCTTTGGGTGCAGATTTCTCTTGTTATATATTTTTATGAGCTATTTTCCCTAATCGAATATGTTTTAGTATGTTATGTTCACTAATTGTATGCATACTTTCCCCTAATACTGTACATGCGTTTCTGTCAAAAGTCACTTAATTGGTGCAATTAAGCATATTATTCAAACAACATTCATACAGAGGCAATCCTACCCCACCCCCACCCCCCAAGAAGGACCTACCCTCTTTAGCAAGGCTAGACATGGTCACATAGTTCTGCTTACAAAAGGAAGGAAGGCAACTATTACTGATAATTTAATATAGTCATTTCCCAAGTTTACCAGAATTCAAATACCATATTGTAAGAAAGTACTACAAAGTCAATGGCGCATAACAGGCTCTTATACAGGGCAGACAATTGGCTTGTTTATGGAAAGGAAGAAAGCAGGCTGCCTTTATATTTTCAGCAATCCCTCTGGCTATATATTACGACGCAGCTTTCTAATTCCATCCCATGATGAAAAGCCATGTTGCAAATTACAGCAGAGCTGTAGACCTTCCACCACAGGGTTCATCATTAACCTATGGAAGGTAAGCAACTTGGAAGAATTTATCATACGAGCATTGATTGCTAGCAAGACAGACTTCTAAGTTACAAATGCCTACGTGTTAGTCTTCTGATGTTTGTTCCAATTTATTTGCAACTTGCAAATATCACGCAGAAGGTAGAAAGAGGCAATTTCAACCTTAATAGGTTACCTGCGGCCTATACTTCCTTCCTTTTTTAAAAACAAAACAAAAAAACTTTGGAGTAGTTAATCAGTTTGGAAATGCTATGCTGCCTGAAGTATCACACAAGGCTCCTAATGAAAAATTACCAGGAATATGATTTAAACAATGCAATTTTGACTGGACAAGGCACCTTATTGCTTTTCCGAATTTATCAGTTACAAGCCACTATGAAATGAGCACACCAGAATGAGCAAAGGCTAAAGCGCAACCTCAAAAGTTGCTTCTAAAGTCCCAACATCTCCACCGCTGAGAACTTCTAGTATTCCAGCTTCCATTTTATTCTGATTAGGATAAATAAGCTTGGCCTGCTATTTGTTCAGCTCTTGTATCCATAAGCAATTTATTATTTGCCATAGGAAGCTTGCAGAATTCTCTAGAGTTGGATTTAATTCATTCGCTGTCCATACCTTTTATTCCATGCATAATACCATACATAACATTTTCAAGGGATGGTTTATAATGCTATGGTACCCAACAGTCAATTAATAGGGCATTGTTAACAAGTGACAATATGCACACGAAAAGCATCTCATCTCACCACGGGAATCTCAGCATTTCCTCCACACAGCCATAGCATGGACGGCATCACATCACCAGCTTCATGCCATGAACAACTTGCACATGAACTGCACGTTACATGCATTGAAAGAAGCTCAACAAAGGAGCTTCAATATGCATTGTGTGGCAACTTTATGAAAATACATTAAGCAGGATCTTAGCTGCCAAGTATCCCGTTTTTCACGGGAAACCCCCGGATTTTAATCCTTTCCCCCCTGTTCTCCTGAATGGAGAAAAATCCCGGAAATCCCCCGGATTATCTACCTGCCAGGGAGCCTCCATTTTGGGTGTCGTTCTTCCCATGTGTGGGCACCGGAAATCGCGCAGAGCAGCACCGGAAGTCGCTTCTATGCAACTTCCGGTGCCGTGTCGCTGCGGGAGACTTGGCAGGTATGAGCAGGATAGTTCCTCGGTTATAGCATGATAGACAGTGTCAACTCTGCTTTAGATGCAGAGCCCTGCTTGAAATATGTTGGGCAGCTTTGCAAATAAACTAGGGTTTTTGATTTTGGACTTTACGTCTTCAGCAGCTATCACTTTTGTGCATTTTAAGCAGAAGTTTGGAATCAGAAGAGGTGTTCATCATACCAGTTAAGGATTACAAGCAATGATTATTTGGGCTTTGTGTCTTTCCTCCACCCAATTGCACAGACGTCGTGACCCACTTGCAAGTCACTGCTCACAGGTAGGGAAACTCTACTAGATGCTACATGAATATAAACAAATTCAGTGGTTGAGTGTGTCTTCCAGGTACCATCCCCTAACTAGGCTCCGCATGGTGATAAGGTGATGGGAATTCCCCAACAGCTCATTGGATTGCCATCAGCTTCATACACACAACCCAATCTGAAATATCAAAATGGTAGACAATACTGACCTATCTTACAAGGTCTCTTTAAAGGGTCTCTTTAAAAGTAGCATGAAAAAGAATAGAACCCTATTTTCAGAACATCCATATTATCTTCTCAAATTGATACTTTCCCTTCACATTTGTTTCACATAGAGAGGCTTGACATAACTGACTGCTGCTTAAAAGTTTTAGCCAGAAGTAACAGTATTCAGAGTCTGTTTTATCAGAACATGGTGGTTTCCGTCAGTCGCTTGTCAGAAATAGCCTGCTAGCAGGAGCCATTTTCTTCTGCAGAAGTGCAAGCCTTGTGATCAGAAAGATGAGTTTGTAAGCGCTGCCTTCATAATGCTCGGTTGTTTGCACAAGGGTTCTCAAAGCTCAACGCTGTAAAATGCAGTTCAAAAACTAAGTGCCACTTCACACTTTCCACAACAAGGTTTCCAGGCATGTTGACACTTGTGTGTAGAGTCACAAATGCCATCAAATGTGACCTGGAAATGCATGTTTACAAACTCACCAGGGATGTATGGCTGGGGCTTTCTGCAACAAGAGCACAGATACACTTCAGCACTCACCTTTGTGTTTTTGTTTGTATGTCAGCAAACACCTTAAGTACATAAAGCATTTCCAGTTCCTCACTCTTTTGACTCATCTCAGAATGTGAGATCAACACATGCCCTTTTAAATTGATTGTAGGATTTACCTTTTAACATGAAATAAATTATACTGCATTAAAAATGAACTATATGCACATAGGCTACCTTTTCAAGGCAAAGAGAGGGTGTATGGGCATGGGGTACATGATGCCAGGACTAAGGAAACAAAAACAATCCCATTGCACTCTCTCCCACACATTTAGCACATACATGGAGACTAGGGTGATGACTTTTTCATTTTTTTCTCTCAATTTTTTTTTCCTGTAGCACAAATGGATGAACTTTTGCCTATTAATGACTAAAATGAGGTATATTCCATTGAAATATTAAAAAAAAAAGGTTACGCATAAACCATTTTAATTTTTTGGTATGCTTTTTAATCATTTCATAAAATTGTATTAACAATTCTATATATATTTCGTATCAAATTTGGACACAACACCACATTCTACAATGGGGAGTGTTCTTAGCAACATAGGGTAAACAAATGTCACACCTGAGCAAGGTAAAATCCCCTTTTGGGGACCTCAAAACTCAGCCAGCAGACCCTGCCGGGCATGCTGGGGAAAGCACCTACAGGAGAGGTAGCAAAACATTGCCCTCTAGCGGCGTCTATACTGTTACTGCAGCTAAAAAAAGCTTCCTTGGGTGTTTGATGACCCTATATATTGTAATGTTGTATATATGTGACTCTAAAGCTTGGGTTCAATTTTATATCTGCTTACAGTAACTTCAAAAATGGTCAAAAAACTGATAAATATTTTTTTAATGCGTGAGGTTTTTTTATCAAATCTCTTTGAAAGTAAGATTTTATCTAATCTTTAATGAAAGCTCATCAAATTATGATACAGGGAAATGAGGTTGTAAAAAAGTCAGCACTCTAATGGAGACAAATATCTGAAAGCTAGTGTGGATGTGTGTTTGTACAGGAAAACCTAGGTTCCTGATGGTATTTCTTAGGCATAAGCAGGATGAGTTTGGTAGTAGGAGAAAGGATCAGAGACCATAGTAATCTGATACAGTAAACTTAAGATCGCAGGGACAATGAGATCTTATGCTGCTGACAGAATCTGCTGGTCAGTCAACATGAGTTATGTTTCTGGTCTCCAGTATGGTTAGAAGAGCTGATCTCAGGGACAGGAAATCATGTCCAAAACATGTCCCAGGCTTGTGTATTTAATACTACTGCTCTAAAGGTCCAGTGGTTGCAGCTAGGGGCAAAATGGTGGCTCAGTGGGACACAGAATTAAGGAACAGTGTACCCTTGAGAACATGTTCGTTTTCAGTAGCAGAATCGACTTCATAGTACTTTCACACAACAAGCCAGTCCCGGTTCTCCGCCCAGCCAGCCAGCCCAAGCTTTCTTGATTTCAGCATCTTCATTTAAAAGCAAAGAGGGAAGCGAGTCCCCTTCTCACTGAAGAACCCCTTAGCACTCTACTGCAAAGCAGCAAAAGATCTGTCAGTAGATCCTAATCTAACTTCTGTCCCCCTCTTATCTAACTGACACTGCCATTCCTGTGGAATTACTATGCATGCATGTTGTGTGGCCCTGTCTCACTGTAAATATGCATCAGGTGCCCAGAAACACAAGGACCTTGCTAAAGGAAGCAAGAGGACATCAATAAATCCTTCAGTTTCTTGCAATTCTCAGAATGAATTGCGGATCATAATGAGCCAGATTTGTTCCTGGCTGCACTACCATAAATTAGAGGTCATCATTTTTTGCAGGGACAAGCTCACACATGTATGCTTGACACATGATGCTGCAATATCAAGTAGTAATTTGCATGTGGAAAGCTATTGTTATCAGAAGCACACAGCTCATCACTCCCTAGAAGCAACTGTCTCCTTGTTCAGTTCCTCTTTCGTGCTGTGATCTTTAGACGGCAGTATAAGTCATAATGCCTTGTTCTGTAATCTACTCTTGGAGCCTTTTCAGCTGAAAAGCAGGGTAAAAATGCATTAATTCATTAATTAATTAATTAATGGCCAGTTCATGGATTCAACTGATGGACATCAAATAGTAAACTTAACCATGGCATCCTGAGAAATTTTCATGAGATTCAATATTTATTGCGTGGACAGGCGGAGTCCCCCAAACCCCCAGGCGGCCCGCTGAGCGGAATAAAGATGCATAACAATGTGCTATGGGATTCAAAATGGCCACAACTTTATTAAGATTCAGATGTAGGGAGACCTTGGCTCAGGCATTGGGCATTATCCTTCCCAGTCCCTAGCCAGGGTTATGGGAGGCGTCGGGGATATCCACATGTATGGGGCTTGGGGCTGGCTCTGGAGAACATATGTTCAAGCAGAGAGAGCCCGCCCCCTCTTCACTGCCGCTGGAAGGAGGAAGTGATGACGCCTATTGGCATGGTCAAGGCTTCCCCCAATACCCCGATCTTGTTGCCGCAAAGGGGCTGAGGTCCCCGCCTCACGCCCCTCCCTCTAGGAAAATTGCCAAAGAAGGCGGTGCCAGCCCCGAACTACCAGGGAGTCTCCTCTGGGATCAGGGGGCTGTGTGCGACCACACAAAAGTCGCCCCCCATTGATGTGTGGAGTGGTCATTCTTTTTTCAAAACAAAACCTGACAGTAACTTCATATCTTCCAGGCTACACTAGGTAAAGAATGCCTTCTATTTGACAGCCCCCTCTTTGAAGGTCTCCTCTACTTGAGAGCTATCCAGTTCAAGCCTGATTTGAAGATAAGAAACAAATAAACACTTCAACAATACCAACACTTAGCATCACCTGATCAGAAGACTAAGCAGGTACACAAATCACCTGGTATTTTCCCCACTAGGGTTAGATTATTGTATTTCCCTTAAAATTGCATTAATTATTTCTATATCTGCACCTGTACTTATAAATTACACTATCTAGGTGTCATGTTCTGCATGAAAATAGCATGTGATTACATTGAATGGGCAATTACAAATCACTCTAAAGCATGCCTTATTCAATTAAAGCTCAGTTGTAAGCCCATACAAAGACAATTCATAGTGTCAACTTCCAAATAATTTATGGATACCAATAGGCAACATGCCTCAGTTTTTACCTCTACATAGGACTCCTATTTCTGAAAGTGGGTACTCTGAGAAGTACCCACCTCCCCATTACTAATTTCAAAAAAGCAGGTGAAATCATATGGAGATGATGTTCCCTAATGTAAACCATTGCCCTGTGTTTATTTTTATGGGGAAATAAGATTGCCCCGAACCTTTAGATCAGGCATCCCCAAACTTCGGCCCTCCAGATGTTTTGGACTACAATCCCCATCTTCCCCAACAACTGGTCCTGTTAGCTATGAATCATGGGAGTTGTAGGCCAAAACATCTGGAGGGCCGCAGTTTGGGGATGCCTGCTTTAGATGATATGCACCAAAAATCTGCCCCAAAGAGCTGGGAGTGGATATTCCAGTGTATTTTTGCGGGGCATACAGAGAATTATAGAGATAAGCAGAGGCAAAACACCTCACACTGCACTTTCATGTGCTGTTCAGTATTTCCTCATGCACAGATCGGTATAAGGAGAAAAACAAGCAACTTGGTTTTACTGCAACAGCAGCTGGAAAGAGAGAGGACTTCTTCATTTCATCTATAAAAGGTGGTTTGAATTGGCCCACATGAATAGCAAATCACAAGAAAAATATTTGCAAGTGTGCATTAATAGGCTGACTTCCTGACCACAGACCTAATGTCAAAAGGAATTGTTTGTACTAGTCCTCTAAGCTTGGTTATTTGAAATGACATATGTCTGAACCCAGAAGGCTGTATAGCAAACAATGCCCTGTCATATAATATGACATATGCATGCACTCCGGCTATGGAGCCGCCACATTAATAAGGGCTCTTTAGACAGAACGGATGAGTTCTCTATTTATACAGTACCCTTTAAAGCAAACATTTTCTGCTTCTTTTAAGCCTTCTTGTCACAGGAAAAACAAACGAGGAGCTACAGGAAGACCAAAACGGTTCCCAAATTATGCCAAGCTGTGGTGATGCTTCCCAACTCTTCGTTTATTTTTCTCAGAAACCTATTTTAATACACACATGCATATTCAAAGGAATCTTGGACCAAGATCGGTACAGTATCTGGTAGTAGTTTGTTTTGCTTTCATTCTGTTATTTTTAAAGGCGTCCCGGACTCTCTCTGAAGGCTTTCTTTATCCTCTTCCATTAGTTGTTTGCCACCTAAAACATCCCCAAGCAACTTACATTTAAAAACGTAAATATAAATACATTAACATTTTCATGCAATATACAAAAAACAAAAACAAAAACCCAACCCACTCATCCCAGTATCAGGCAGATGATGGTTTGGCAACACATGGCAGAGTAAAAAGAGAAATCCTTGATCAATGACTGAAGACATGCTTTGCATACAGGAAGTCCCAGGGTTTGGTCCCTCCCATCTGCAGTTAAAGAAGGAGCTTCAGCCAATCAGAGTACACAAAACTGCACCAGGTAGACAGATAGTCCAAGATACCACCATTAGGTGGGTAACTTTTCTTTTGTCAACAGCCTTTCCCCTGGCAGGTGGGGAAATCTGTTAGAAGCTGCATGCTGGCAATGAGTTTTGTTGTTGTTTAGCTGTTTAGTCGTGTCTGACTCTTCATTACCCCATGGACCAGAGCACGCCAGGCACTCCTGTCTTCCACTGCCTCCCACAGTTTGGTCAAACTCATGTTAGTAGCTTCGAAAACACTGTCCAACCATCTCATCCTGTCATCCCCTTCTCCTTTTGACCTCAATTTTCCCCAACATCATGGTCTTTTCCAGGGAGTCTTCTCTTCTCATGAGGTGGGCAACGTATTGGAGCCTCAGCTTCAGGATCTGTCCTTCCAGTGAGCACTCAGGGCTGATTTCATTAGTTTAGCCAGAGTCAATTCTGAGTGGAGTCAGAAATAAAAACCACTCAGCTTCCATTTCCACCATGGCTACCTGAGATTAGAATTCCAATGTAGGTCTGTTCAGAAGGAAGCTTCACTGATATTGAGGGTACTACTCTCACACACATTCAGAAGATAGCTCAGTTGGTTAGAGTGTGGTGCCAAGGTTGCAGGTTCTATCCCCATATGGGGCAACTGCATATTCCTGCATTGCAGGAGGTTGGACTAGATCAAGGTTTCCCAAACATGGATCTCTGGTTGCTTTTGCACTACAAATCCCATCAACTGTAGCTAGCTAGTTAGTTGCAAAAAGTAAGTTAGTTGCATTAGTTCCCATTTTAACCTATTGGATGTAATGACTAGCCTGTCCCATTGATTTCAGCAGTATTTGAATTTAGCTAACCATCTGGATCCAATTCTCTGTCTATAGCAGGGTTTCTCAAACTTAGGCCTCCAAATGTTTTGGACTACAACTCCCATCATCTCTAGCTAGCAGGACCAGTGGTCAGGGATGATGGGAACTGTAGTCCAAAAACAACTGGAGACCCAAGGAAACCCTGATCCAGTTCCATCATCCCTGACTATGGGTCCTGCTAGCTAGGGATGATGGGGGTGTAGTCCAAAAACAGATGGAGACCTAAGTTTGAGAATCCCTGCACTAGGGCAATGTGGTTCTCTGCCCTAGAAAGCCCTCTAAAAGACAGAGCTAGAGGTTTCCAAACAAACAAACACTGCAGGTGGATAATTCTTGCATACACCAAAAATAAATGTGAGAATCGGCCACCAAGTTTTATGCGGCTATATTTCAAAATTCTTTGTTCCACTACCTACACTGGTAATACAAGAATGCATTTCTTTGAAATACTGCACATTCCATTTTTCCCCGTGATTTTCTTTTAAGGTTACTTCCTAGCTCAGAAATATGTAATTGCACCATCTGCCAACCCTACAGCATTGCAGTACTGTCAAGAGTACCATATGCGGATAAGTCAGCCTGTTGCCCTCTTTACTTAATATACATATATAAAGCTATCCTGTTGAACCTGTGAAATGAAATGTCAGTACCAGTGAATATATCCCAGAATACATTAGCCATCTTTCGGGTTCCGTTGGCTTTGGTGTTAAACAGATTGAAACACGTTGGTTGGGCAGTTTTAGAAATCTCTGAAAGTTAGAAAGCTCGGAATCAGCCTGAAGTTTGGAATGCTAAGGATCAGGAAGCAAGATTGTTCATTTTGCAATCTTTGCTAGACATCCTCCAAAAGCCAGCATGGTCTAGATATTGTGCAGGAGCCAGGAAATGTGGTGGAGTCTCCTTCTTTGGAGGTCTTTAAGCAGAGACTTGACAGGCATATGTCAAGAATGCTTTGATGGTGTTTCCTGCTTGGCAGGGGGTTGGACTGGATGGCCCTTGTGGTCTCTTCCAACTCTGCGATTCTATGATTCTATGATTCTATGAAATGAGGTTCAAATCCACGAACCATGGATTGAAGGACAAATAATTACCAGCCTGCTGTTTAGAGTTGCTTGTTAACAAAATCTGAGGTTGAGTGAGGGGTGGTCGTCCCTAGGCTGAACATCCGAGGGACTCCAATGGAAAGCCAAAGATATTCAGATGAAAATAGTGGAAGTTTCACAGGGTTCGTGATGCGGGGAACCATGGGTAGACAAGGTGGCTCTGACCCAGCAAGGTGGTTCTTCTGTTTATGGCAGCCTTGATTAGCAGCACGGGCCTGTCTGTTCACCAACATTCATACCATGTTGTTGCAAAAACAGCACAGCTTGGGCACCTCTACAGGTCGTAAATCTTAGGATAAGCGGCTTCTGACATCTGCTTTTTCAATGGCAAGGCCAGGTGTTTCATTAGTCATTAAACTAAAAAGGAAGATTAAGTGTTGTCTTAAAAAATGTAAGTGAAAGGGAATAAATTTAATGACGTCTCAAGGGCACCTGCTTATATTTGGAGATTTGGGGTGGGGAGAAGCTGATAAAGAAGGCAACAGAAATATGAGCATAGAAAGAATTGCTTTGAAATGTTATTTCCCCGCCACCTCCCTAGCAGCCATTTTTAAAAAGAAGCATGTGGGATGCCAGTAGAAATGGAATTTAAGCTGAAAAGACCATACAGACTTTATACAGTGAAGGTTCCAACTCTCAGCAGCAGCACCCTCTCCAATTTTGTTCCGACAATGTCATTCATTAACAAGTAATTCTCAGAGGGGTGTAGGGAAACACATGACATCACTTATTGACAGCCTCCAGCTATCACAGTTTGACAGTTCAACAAAATAGGCATTGCCTGGCACACTAATATTGTGTTAAACAAAAGAGCTCACATAAATTTGCTGCATCGGATTATAATATGTGTTTGCCATGCTGGCAACAAATATAGCAGCCATCCTCGATGTTTCATTCAAGAAATCACTGGAATGCTCCGTTTAATAATGCCATTCTTACAAACATTCCCAGCAGGGCACAAAGCATATTGAAAAACTTGGAGGGAACTTCTGAAGTTCTGTTACATGGTCTCCATGGCAGGCACTAAAGCAGCATTAAAACACGCCGCATATTCCAACCAACATAAAACCTGATCTTCTTCCCTCAGCCTGTTCCCACCCTCATCACAGTAGTCTGTTCAGATTCGGGAGAGGCAAAAAGTGCTAGAATAAAATGTGAGTGTTCGCACAAGGTGTATCATGTAGGCATCTCCCAAGCCACTCAGAACAGGAAGTGAGAGGCTGTTATGAGCATGCATTGCCCTTTCAAAGGCAGGAACCAAGTGTGAGGCTTTCTTGGTAGAAACAAGCTTGCTGTGGACTTCACTGCCCAATTTAACACTTAATAGGGATACATACATTTGCTTTTAAATACTCAACCACATCATCAGTATTGCCAGCTCTGAAAAGCAAAACTGATGTGCTGGAAGACAATCATCATGTATTAACTACCAGTTGTCCATTGCCACATTTAAGGATACAGTTTATTGGATTATTGAGTATTGTCAATACTCAATTCAAATTGGACACAGTATCTGTGCTTTTGTTCTGGTTGCCACAAGCCCCATCACACCCTGCCTTTCTTACCTAGAGCACTAGATTGTCCACAGTTTGCCTAGGGATGCTTGATGAATTGATCTCTGCAAATTCCAGTGTCAGGGAGCAATGCCATTTATATTTTATTTTATTGCTGAACCTGCAGGGGAGCCTGCAAACGACAGCTCCCTCGGCCTGAAAATGAGATGAGTGCCGCAACCCCATAGCGGCCTTTGACTGAACCATCCAGCGGTCCTTTGCCTTTACCTTTTTTACCTTTATGTATAATATAATCTGGCCCTATTTCAATCAGTTTCAAGCATCTCATCTCTTTCTTTCTGGCTTCAGTTGCAACTGTTCTCTCTCTCTCTCTCTCTCTCTCTCTCTCTCTCTCTCTCTCTCTCTCTCTCTGTATGTAATAGATAGATGATAGATAGATAGATAGATAGATAGATAGATAGATAGATAGATAGATAGATAGATAGACATAAAAGGACAGGCTTGGCACATCCATTTATGGTGTGGAAATTTTTGTACGGGGAACAATAGTGCAACACAGGCCAGCCCATTTCTATTCCCTGTTGCTATAAATCAGCAAACAGATGCAGTAAAATCACTGATATGCTATGGAACTCCAGGACCCAAATTGTTTGTTTGTGTTTGTGTGTGTTGATGTTACCATGGCTTGTGGATACAGGTGACATTGTTGAAGGGTACCAGAAGCTGATGATTAATCAGGATTAAAGCAGTTGCAAAGGCCTGCTTAGTTGCCTACATTAGCTATGCTAAAAGGCAACATCTTTTGTCATCAACTATCAAGCAGGTCGTCTTCTTTTTTTAAGACAAAAGCAGCCATGCTCCTAAATTGGGAGTATGATTAACATCATCCAGCTGACACTCTAATGGTCCCACTTCAAAGAAAACAATCACTCCAACCACCACTGGAACAGCATGGGAGATCTCGAGTGGCCCAAATTACAGAAAGGAGAAGGTAATTTTCAGAAGAGGCAGAAAAATGATACCATTAAAATTAGGAAGAATTAAAGTGAACACCTGTTATGGAACACCAGGGTACAAGAGAATGTGCTGCAACTGTTGCTAAACAGTTGGCAATTCTGCTACAGTTGCTAAAATTGTACACTTCAGAGTAGCTATTTCTTCCATTCCCTTTCCCCTTTCCTTTTTCTATGAAGAAACCCTTCTGGGACCCCACATTTAAACTCTTCCCTGGTCTCCTTACTGGCCGTAGCAGGACATTTACTGAACTGGGTCCCCCCCCCCAAAAAAAATGACCCTGAATTTTTTGAATTTTATTGACATGGATGCTACATTTGTGTTGTGTTTTATGCTGTTTTTAAACTGTTTTTTAGTCACTTTTAATTAATGTTTCATATAGCCGCCCAGAGCCCAGTTTTCAAACAGGGAAGGGCAGGGTATAAATAAAATTTTATTATTATTATAATTATCATCACCATCATCATCATTGGGCAGTTTACTTAACAGACTTCCATATTAACAACTTAGAATATCAGGGGACCTGCACCATGGAGTCTATGTGATGGAGAACCTGTTGGCCTTGATAGGTTGCTGGACTACAACTCCCATAATTCCAGACCTATGGCCATACTGGCTGGGGCTGATGGGAGTTGGAGTCCACCAACATCTGAAAGGCTAAGTCAGTGCTTTCCAAACTTGGTTCTCCAGGTGTTTTTGGACTACAACTCCCATCAGCCCTAGCAAGCAGGACCAGTGGTCAGGGATGATGGGAATTGTGGTTCAAAAACAGCTAGAGATCCAAGTTTGGAAAGCACTGGGAAGTGTTCCCCATCAATGGCTGAGATCCTGCCTATACATTAAAACTGAAGTATCAGCTGAGACTTCTGAAATCTTCTCCAACAGCATGTGGCAATAGAAACTAGACACACAGCTCCCAGTTCCCTTTCTCCAACCACCATTTATCTCTCCTTGTCTCTTATCTCAGAAACCAATTTTCCATTAGAGTTGGGGAGTAGCAAAGAAAATCAGCAACTGAAAAGAGAGTTAAGGATGAAAAATCACTGATTCCTGAGCACTGCTGAGAATACTACAGCATGTTCCAGGATGTGTACTCAGTCCTTGTAGGGTATCGCCTAGACCTCCTGGGCTAAGCCATTGTAACCTTAGTAAAGGTAAAAGGACCCCTGACCATTAAGTCCAGTTGGGGACGACTCTGGGGTTGTGGCGCTCATCTTGCTTTACTGGCTGAGGGAGCTGGCGTTTGTCTGCAGACAGCTTCCAGGTCATGTGGCCAGCATGACTAAGTCGCTTCTGGCCAACCAGAGCAGCACACAGAAACACCATTACCTTCCTGCTGCAGCAGTACCTATTTATCTACTTGCACTTGACATGCTTTTGAACTGCTAGGTGGGCAGGAGCTGGGACTGAACAATGGGAGCTCACCCCGCGGTGGGGATTCGAACCACCGACCTTCTGATCAGCAAGCCCTAGGCTCAGTGGTTTAGACCACAGTGCCACCCGCGTCCCATATATAATTATTATTATTATTATTATTATTATTATTATTATTATTATTATTTTATACCCCACCCATCTGGCTGGGTTTTGCCCGCCACTCTGGCGGCTTCCAACAAATACAAAAATACATTAAAATATCACAGATTAAAAACTTCCCTAAACAGGTCTGCCTTTAGGTGTTTTCTAAATGTCAGGTAGTTGTTCATCTCCCTGACCTCCAATGGAAGGGTGTTCCATTGTAACCTTAGGTAAAGTAAAAGGACCCCTGACCATTAGGTCCAGTCGTGACTGACTCTGGGGTTGCGATGCTTATCTCGCATTATTGGCCGAGGGAGCTGGCGTACAGCTTCCAGGTCCCAAGATCAGCAGTGACAGCCAAGCTGTCCTCCACCACCCCCCTCCGGAAAACCTGTATCCCATTATTGGCATTACCTGTTTTAATGACAAATTCCTAGTAAGCTTCTAGGATCCAGCTTACTAGGCACAATTTGAAACCACTGGTCTATGTACCTACTAAATGATGTAGAGCAGTACAAAATTGCATACAAGGCCACATTTCTTATAGCAACCACAAAAAAGTGCTGAGGGGGTACATTACTGTGGCAACGATATAGTGATGAGGAGGAGTTACCAACTGCAAAGTGCACATTTCAGCATGGCTTACAGAGGTAAAGATGAAAAGGGGTAAAGGACCCCTGGACGGTTAAGTCCAGTCAAAGGCGACTATGGGGTTGTGGCGCTCATCTCACTTTCAGGTCAAGGGAGCCAGCATTTGTCCACAGACAGCTTCCCGGGTCATGTGGCCAGCATGACTAAACTGCTTCTGCCACAACGGAACACAGTGGTGGAAGCCAGAGCGCACAGAAACGTTGTTTACCTTCCCGCCACAGCGCTACCCATTTCTCTACTTGCACTGGCATGCATTTGAACTGCTAGGTTGGCAGGCGCTGAGACAGAGCAATGGGAGCTCACTCCGTTGAGGGGATTTGAACCACCAACCTTCCGATCGGCAAGCCCAGGAGGCCCAGTGGTTTAGACCACACACACAAAATATTGCATAGCTCTACCTATAATTTAGGAATATTAAATATTAGGTTATTACAGGGTAATCCCCACATGTGGGGGTTCCATTCTGGGTCACTGCAGACATCAGTGGGGCATGTTCAAGTAAGTTTTGGCCTGCTACACCAGGATCTCTTTTGGTGCCAAAAATGGTGCGCATGTCAGTGGTCATTGGGGAGGTGCCTATATTGAAGAATGTGATAAGCTGCTAACAGACAGGCTTCTGGGCAAGGTTCTGTTTCGAATGTCTTCTTCAGAGGGTCACACCTCAAAAATGTTTCAAAGCCCTGGCTGAAGCTTTCACCACTGGATTTCCATAATGACCCAGACCCAACACCATTCCAAGGCATATGGGGATGGAAAGAATGATGGCCACTGCAAAACAACAACAACAACAACAACAACAACAACCACCTCAACAACAACAGTCAAATAAGATTGTGCAAAGTGCCATTTCTGTAGAGGGGTTTGTAAAACAACATTTGCTCAAATATGTCTTCTGAGACATTTTGACGCGGCTCAACCTTTCCCCCCTACCTGTTTCCTGGTAAACCACTCTCCCTGAATTGTCTTCAGGGGACATTTTGGAAGTGCCTTTTAAATAAATGAGTGTTGCATGTGTTTCGCTTTCAACAAGTTCTTACATGGGGTTTGCAGCCTCTCTCATCCAATGGACCAGGTGTACCCCTGCACACCTTCACCAGAGCATCGAAACCGTATTCTTAGCTGATGCCCAACCCCATAGAAAGACTGCCCAGATTATAAATACTGCTGGATGTTTTTTAGCTGCTATTATTCCAGAATCAAGTACAATCTGAACTACTGCAACATAAATAGAGAACACGCCACATAAGCAGAACCTTCATCAATGTGTGATACACTATTGAGTATGTATTTTCTATTATTATTATTTCCAAGCCCATAAGTAGAATAATAATAATTATTAAAAAAAAAACCAGATGAGGATTTTTCCCACAACATAATTTCCCCTTTGGGTGTTGTGCCCAAGAAGGCTCCAGGTGAATTTCGCTTAATTCACAACATATCTTACCCAAAGGTTTCATCTGTAAATGATGCTATCCCTCCTGAATTATGTTTTGTCAGTGATGCTGCCTTTGATCAGGCGGTCAAGCTGATCAGGAGCTTTGGGAAGGGTGCACTTTTGGCAAAGTGTGATGTGGAATCTGCATTCCGCTTGCTTCCGGTCCAGTTGGATGGCGCTTATTATGCGGCTAAGGCCATGCCTATGGGCTGATCAATTTCTTGTGCAGAGTTTGAAGCCTTTAGTACATTTTTAGACTGGGTTTTGCGTGCCACACTGGTCAAATGTGTTTTTATTTAGGGGGAAGGTTTCTGGGTTTGAGCACGCAAATGCATTTTTAAATTAAAAAAACACTCTGCACATCAAGTATGATGTTAATACAACATCTAGTTTGATCCTTAGCAGATGAAGATTTTTCTGGCAGCAAGAGAGCCGGTTGGGAAAGCTTCATGTACTGGATTTCTCTGTGTCCAGCTGCTGTTGATGACACAAGAGCCTTAACAGTAAAATATTTGGCAACCATAGAGCAAGTGAGAGGATACAAGAATGAATAGCATGGGAGAATCTGATCCAGTCACACTGCTGTGTCGTTAAGATACTGATGATCAAATCAGTACTTAGGGCTGGGCGATATCTGGTTTTCAGCATTTTGGTGTATCACCAACTAAACATCATGCATACCAATGTATCAGAGCAGGCATCCCCAAACTTTGGCCATCCAGATGTTTTGGACTACAATTCCATCTTCCCCAACCACTGGTCCTGTTAGCTAGGGATCATGGGAGTTGTAGGCCAAAACATCTGGAGGGCCGCAGTTTGGGGGTGCCTGTATCAGAGTGTTTGAAATAAGGATGGAGCTATGTAGAGGAATTTGCTGGCTTCAGTTTCCCCCCACATTGTGATTTTTGCATGTGTAGCGTGCAAACACATACACAATTTACACAGGGATGTCCAATAGGTGGATCGCGATCTGCTGGTCGATTACAGCAGGTCTGTGGTAGATCACGGTCAATCACGAGATCCCTTTCCCAAAAAAGCTCAACAACTTTTGTCAATCCAATGGGTAGATCACTGGCAGTTGTTTTTTTTATATATAGTGGGAGTAGATCACAGTCTCTTGTAAGTTGGACACCCCTGATTTACAGAATATTGCAGGCTCAGAAATTATGAAACCGGTATCACCATATGGACTTCAAAGTGGTTTGGGACAATATATCAATATATTGCCCAGTCCTAATCAGTACGTCGATGGGAGAGTGCTGCAACCTGTTGAGTTTTCTAAGGGGTGGTTTGAAAGAAAGGGAACGAAAAGAGCTGCTTTGGCCCTCTGAAAGTTGCAAACACTGGGTAGCATCAAATGAAACAAATGTTTACCAGATTTAATTAAACAGCAAAAGGAAAATTCCACAACTGCACGCAATGTACACATGGAACTGGCTGGAAGCAGATGTGGTGGTGGAACTCATCTGAATTATCTGATTCCATGAAAAATGGGACAAATGTCAGTGATTAGGAGTTAAGACAGCCTTAGCATGCAAGGTAACCATCTGCAAAGGGCAACAGAGTCCCTGCACCTTTTAGTTGTGGTGAAGTAAAAATTTGGTGAGGTATCATTTGTCACCAAGAACTATGAAGAAAAGCTGCACATACTTAAGATTATTGTGTTTTTCTACACAACTTTCAAAGAATGAGCACCCTCTTCACTTTGCATCTAAACATGCCATTTCAGAGAACAGAATGAAGGATAATACTTATTATCAGTGCTTTTTACTGGTGGCACGCACCCCTAAACATTTTGTGAATCTAACAGGAGAAGACACTTTTAAAAATTAATTTTTTAGTTTCTTCTCTAGCACGGTGAATCGTCAGTTCCATTGCTACCACTGATGGCCTAATTTCCTGTCACAGTGTTTCCTGAGTGTTTATTTCTCCTGATTTGAACTATAAAATATTGGTTTACTTGAGTCAAAATGAGAGTACCCCTAAACATTTTTTAAAGAAAAAAAGCATTTCTTATTATGTACATTTCACTTACAGGTAACTCACATCTTATGCTTATACTTCTGTGCATTGCCAAAGAATAATTTAATTTCATCTCCTGATGGAGAGGAGGAGGAAGACTAAGAGCTGCAGTCATCCCTCACTGCTAAGTGCAGGTTGTTGTGTTTTTTTTAAAAAAAGGTTTTCTAGCAGTTGTTCTGGCTTTTTGTGGTTTTGCTGACACACACGATAACCAGGGACGAAACCCCCACGTGAGATGTGAGTTACCTGTACTTTTTTTAGGTGATCATCATAACACTTCTGTAAAGTAAGCTAGTTTAATTATTGCTCTCAGGATGAGAGAAATGTCTACTTTTTAGTCAGATCACAAATTTGCCTCCATACTTAAAAAAAACAGAAAACTATTGTTATGAGGGGTAGGCTAGGCTAAAACTATTCTCCTTGGCATCTGATTTTCTGCATGGAAGGAAATCTCATACTGATAACAGGTGAAACTCTGAATTGTTGGTGAAATTCTGCAGTGCCCCCACTCCCACCACCTCAGAGAATATATGCCTTTTACCACCTATAAATAAGACGGAGTCTTCCAGTCGCATCTGTGGATCCATTTTCAATGTTTAGCATCGTTTTCATATTGTTGACGGAAGGAAGGAATGTGGCCCCTACTCCTTTCAATCTGCCTCCCTTACCACATCATTTCCTTCATCCCCCAGTATTAACTAACCCTAACACTCAGTATTGACTAAGCCAAAATTTCACAGAGGGTAATTTCCTGAATGTTTCCTTTTTGTAGAACACCCTGCCCCAAAACAGTTGGGGAGAATTCTGCTACTCTCCCCCAGATAATATCCAGCAGCATAACTTGCCATTTTCACCACTCACAAGCTGGGTGGGGAGTTTTTGGAGCTTAGTGGCCACAGAACATTGTACTAATTAGCTGAGCTGTTGACCGCAGTTGTTTTTCCTGCAATTTGGCCGTGGCTTTCACAGTTTTCTTCTCGAATTTTATTTCAACCACCTGGAGCTGTGCTTTTATGCTCTCTTTCGGAGCACAATCATCCTTGTATTATTTTGTTCCTTGCACCGTAGAGAACCTTCAAGAATATTTCACCTTCTCAACCTTAACCAGATGCTTTGACAATTGAAGGACATAGCAACTTCTGAAACGTATTGATTGAATAACAGTCAGATGTTCCACTGACAAGAGAGCAACGGAACATGCCATTTGGCGGAACTGTTGAGTCTGCAATGGAGCATGTTGCTTTTCATTTTCAATGCAATGCGTTGCCAAATAGTGCATGAAGTCATGGTAATGAAAGTTCTACTTATACGTAAGGCAGCCAACTTTTTTTTGGGCAGGGCTCCTGTGCCTTAAACAGCAGCTTGAGAGCCAGAAGTCAAGAAGTTTTTCGCATCACGGCCTCTTCTCACCAGGAATATCATATTTCAGAATTTATGCTTGTCACACTAGTGTTTAAAGCACTGGAGCAGAAAGAAAGTTGATGACCGTAAGTAGAGGGCCATGCAAAAGACAGAACAATAAAATCAAAATACAGTGGTACCTCTACTTACAAATTTAATGCTTTCCGAATGCACATTCGTAAGTCGAAAAAAAGTGTAAGTCGAATCCCATAGGAATGCATTGGGAGAAAAAAAAATCGAAAGTCGAAGCAACCCTATCTAAAAATTCGTAAGTAGAAAAAAATCCTATCTAAACCGCATCCAAGATGGCGGATGGAGCTCTGTTCGTAAGTAGAAACATTCGTAAGTAGAGTTATTTGTAAGTAGAGGTACCACTGTATGTGCCACGGAGACCTTGTTTTTTTAAAAAATTTTTTTAAAAAAATCACATATGAAGGAGCATCTCCATCCTCATCATTCAGCCTGGACACTGAGGTCCAGCTCCAATGGCTTTCTGGCGGTTCCCTCATTGCAAGAAGGGAAACTACAGGGAACCAGACAGAAGGCCTTTTCAGTAGTAGCACCCGCTCTGTGGAATGCTCTCCCACAGACGTCAAAGAGTTAAACAACTATGCAATTTTTTTTTTTTGACATTTGAAGGCAGCCCTGTTTTTTGGAAGCTTTTAATGTTTGATGTTGTTGCTGTTTGTCCTGTATTTTTGTTGGATGGGGCAACCTAGTCAGATGGATAGGGTATTTATTTATTTATTTATTTATTTATTTATTTATTTATTTATTTATTGTCCTGCTGTGCATAATCAGGACAAATGCAACCCAGAAACCATCTAGTGTAATCCAGAAGTTCCCAACATTTTTTTGACAAGTGCAAACAAATTTTCGACCATCACAAACCAAAGAAGCTGTTGTGTGCACCACACATGCAGTGACTTATTTTATTGGTTGCAACATAATTATTCTTTAAAGTCAAATTTCAGTAGGGGGAGAAGCACAGGGAGGAGATGCCGTGGGCACAAAGGAAGGCCTCTGTGGGCACAGGTGTGCTCACAGGCCCCACATTGGCGACCTCAGGTGTAATCTGCAAATTGCTTGACAAGCTACTGCACTTTTGCTGTCTTCAGCTGGTAGTTTCTTCAGCCCCTGTTACACTAGAGTCTGCCAGCCATGGCTTTGGGGTTGCATTGAGTTTCGGCTTCATCAGCAGGCCTGGCATAGTGCAAACAGTTTTGACTCCTACTAAAAAGACAGTGTTATATCCTACAGTTGTACCTTGGTTGTCAAATGGCTTAGCTCCCGAACAACTCGGTTCCTGAATGCCACAAACCTGGAAATAAATGTTCCCGTTTGCGAACGTTTTTCAGAAGCCGAATGTCTGCCGTGGCTTCTGCTTGAATGCAGGAAGCTCCTGCAGCCAATCGGAAGCCGTGCCTTGGTTTTCGAACAGTTTCGGGAGTCAAACGGACTCCCAGAACGGATTAAGCTTGAGAACCAAGGTACTACTATACATTAATGCCTCACTGGAGGATAGTCAATGCTACCCTAGAGAAAATGGAAATTGGCATACAATTTTGCAACATTTAAAAAAGGTAAAGGACTCCTGACAGTTAAGTCCAGTTGCGAACGACTCTGGGGTTGTGGCACTCTTCTCACTTTACTGGCTGAGGGAGCCGATGTTTGTCTGCAGACAGTTTTTCCAGGTCATTAAGCCGCTTCTGGCGAAACCAGAGCAGCGCATGGAAATTCCATTTACCTTCCTGCCAGAGCGGTACCTATTTATCTACTTGCACTTTGATGTGCTTTTGAACTGCTACATTGGCTGGAGCTGGGAATGAACAAGAGCTCACCCCCATCATGGGGATTCGAACCATGGACCTTCCGATCGGCAAGTCCAAGGCTCAGTGGTTTACACCACAGTGCCACCAGTGTCCTGTTGCAACATTTTAGTTGGCCTAATAAATGTACTGCACTTATGAGGATTTTTTTATTTTATTTTTTTGGACCTCATGGCTACCATTGCTTTTGTGCTCTTGAATTTAGTCCCTGGGCTAGCTTTCAGTGGATGAAGAGATGCTTAAGGTATTGGTTCCAAGTCCCAACAAAGCTAATGTTGCAGTTCAGCTACTTGCTGCACAGTCTTCCTCCCTTAGTAGGGCAAGGGCTGTCTCTTCTCCATCTTTCAGAACATGGGCAGAAATCTGCTTCCTGCAGGCCGAGGCTACCATTATATTCTGCAAGGCAGGATGCAGCCACTCACCACACATTTTGGGAAACATGCGTTGTTTCCCAAAACATCCGTAATTCTCACAACAAGTTTAATAATCTAATAGCTCAATCCTAAACATGTTTATATGATTCCAAGCTAATAGTAAGAGTTTGAGCATCAGGCTAAGACCAGGAGACCCAGCTTGAAAGCTACCCACTGTCATGAAACCCACATTGTGACTGAAATATACTCGGAGTCGAGAGTGAATTTCATGCTCTTTATTCAGCTCATAGTCATCAAGGAGAAGAAGAGAAGAATGCCCTTTCCCCAAAACCATCTGCTTATATACATTATTTACACAATGGGCTTTGCGTGATTGGCTACTTCAGGGCTACACCTGTGGGCCAATCAGGTTGCGGATTCACTTCTGCCAGCCGCCTGATTGGCTGCTCCTGCAGACCAATCAGGTTGCGGATTCACTTCCACCTGGAGTAGGATTGGGTGGCTCCTGCGAACCAATCAGACTGCTGATTCTGGATCCTATTGTTCTATGATTCAGCTCAGTACATAACAGTGACCTTGAGTGAGTTAATACCCATCATGTTAACATACCTCAAAAAAAATTGTTGAAAGGAAAATTAGTGGTGAGAGAACATGTATGGTGCTGCCTCACTGGAGTCAGCATTGGGCTCACTATAGACTTCCCAAACTTTGGCCTCCTGCTGTTTTTGGACTATACTTCCCATCATGCCTAACCACTGGTCCTGTTAGCTAGAGATGATGGGAGTTGTAGTCCATAAACAGCTGGAGACCTAAGTTTGGGAAACCCTATACTGATGCTCCGCCGAGCCTGTGACTTCCCTGCTTCTCTACAATGGTTTTATTTTGTATTTTCTATATTTCGCTTTCCTACATTTACCCCTGTCCCTATTACCTTTTACTCTCCTTAGGTTCTCAGCACAACCAAGCTATGCTGGCTTAATTCCTTCATGCTTGCTTTAGCTGGAGATACGCTGATGTATCTACCACATCCCAGGACCCAGATGGCCGAGCTGAGCACAGTGGATCTTAAGTCCCGAAAAAGCAGAGTTCTGAGGGCATTGCTGTGGCTGAGATTAGGGTCTTTGGTTGGATCCTAAACCTGTTCAGCTTTGCCACGTGACCTGGCAGCCCAGTACAAATTAAGCTGGCAAAAGTGTGGTGCAATTTAGGCTGGCTCATCCAACTACTCTCCATTACATAATGGAGTTTGGATCCACTAGGCCTTCTTAATTCACACCAGCTTGCTTTTTGCTAGCTTCTTGTGTATAAGATTACTCCCTTAAATTTGGATCCAACCCAGAATAAGTAAAGATTATATCTTCCCATATCAAACCTATGCCTGTTTATTTTAGCATAGTTTTGCTATACCAATTCCTAATGTAGCCGTGCATGAATTTGATGTTCTTCATCTGAGAAGAAAGCACCTATTTAAATGTTAAGATTCAGACTTTTTATTTATCACTTTTCAAATTAAGAGAAATACCAAACATATCATTTTATAGCTTTTAAGAAAAGGCAAATACAATTGGCAAACATTTCTTTTTCAAAAGCAATGTAAGAAGGCTTTGCTGTCAAAAATATTCAGAAGAAAATGAGAGGTTTTCCATGTGTGATGTGCCTGAGTCTTTTTAAAGTGTTTTTTTATATATACTTTGCTGATAAGTGAGATATCTTTAGAACTGTAAACCACCAAGCAGGAAAGCAGTTTTATCCAATATTTATAGCACACCAACTTAAGAAATGTAATTTATGTAAAATTGGCTTGAATGTGACATGCAGCAGTTGCATTTAGAAACTCTTGAAAGAAAAACAGTTCTGGTTTGTCCATTTCCTCACTTCTACATCTCCAAGGCTATATATTGTATATATTATAAACTGGTTGGAACAAAAAATAGTACCCCCCCCCCCAAAGCCTTTAAAGCAGAAATGTCCATTGTTGCCCAGTCCAATTATATGAAACAAAGAGGGAAGTGACTCCCTTTTCCAGTGATTTCCAGTACCTATTACAAACATATGGTAAATTCAGACAAGCAACTTACCAAGTGCTTAACATGGGAAAATTGCTCATTATTTTTTGAAGGAGACGTACTTGAAAATGATTTGCAGATGATATTTAACTCCAAATATGCTTACTAAAATGTAGACAAGTGCTGGAGATGCAAAGAGGTTGAGGGAACGCTCTTTCATATGTGGTGGACATATAAAAGGGTAAAAGAGTATTGGGAAATGATCCATAACGAATTGAAAAAAAATCATTAAAAGTACTTCCGCCCAAAAAAACCTCAGAGTCCTTTCTGTTGGGGATAATTCAGACTGAAATTCCCAGGTGTCTACCGGTAAATAGGTTTTTTATGTATGCTACTGCTGTGGCCCGTGTTTTCTTAGCCCCAAAATGGAAAACGAGCGAGGTCCCAACTAAATAAGAATGGCAACTTAAATTGACAGAATATGCACAATTTGCAGACTTAACATATAGAATAAGAGAACAAGAAGAACATACATTTAAAGAAGACTGGAAAGCGTTTATTGAATATATGGGAAATAGTTGTGTGCAGCTGAAAACGCTGGCAGCATTAAGATAAATTCAACAGTGTAAACAAGTTTTGATGGATGCAATAATTGAATACTGAATAGTATATTTTTTGTAAAATATGCAGGGATTTATGATATGTAAAATGAACCATGGAAAGAGAAGAAGGGAAGTCATTGATATATTAAGGATGTAAAATGAGTATTTTGAATTGTAAAACTTTATATATAAATTATATACAAAAGAAAGAAAGAAAGAAAATTGTTTGCATCTTTAAATGTGCATTAAAGTGAACTGCAATAAGACTGGTTGGTTTTGTCATAATTGGTGGTGGAAGTAAAACTTATAAGTTTATTCACACCGAGTGATAACGGTGTTGTTTCAAAGAGGTCATTAAAACCTTTCCCCCTCTGTTTGGATTCATTCTCTTAGGGAAACAAACGCTTGGCTGTTTAAAGAGAAAATTGGGTTGCTTTTATGCTTGCAAAGTCCTCCGTTGTTTACAAATTCATACCTGAAAATCAAGATTCCGCTTCAGTGATAATGAGTACAACTTTTTAATAATAAAAGACCTCCAAGCATACTGTAGTAATCTGCTCATTTAGAGGTTACATTTAAAGCCTCTTAATATTATGGACTGTGGCAAAACTCCACCCTCACAGACTTTTTTTTTTCTTATAGTAATAAGCTCCTCAATTGGTAGGCAAGGAAAATGGTTCTTCTTCACTGGAATATATTATAGAATATATTATGTGGAAACTGAAAGAAAACACTTCTAGTTTAAAGCCATCTCATCTACTGGTCACCGCCATATTTTGTGGTGTTACATTTCCGTAATTCAGTTTGCCTTGAAAAAATACTGGTTGTATACATAAGGCTCCCACACTGCAAACAAGCATGTCTATAAGGAAACAGCCTTTGGAACATGTGGGTAGAAAGTATTTTAAATACAGAGAAATGACAGATGATCAAATCCACATTGGGAAGCTCCCCCATCGAAACTGCATTCCTTGGGCCAAGTGGGTATGCTCTTAATGAGATCATGTTTTAAATATTACCCACATTATTTCTCATGCAGAATCCAATTTCTATTTATGCTACTGTGAGGTTACAAGAAATGTCTGTTTTCTCAAGCCAGTTCAACAACTGAATGAAGAACTGGGGATGACATTTATGCAGCTTTGAGGTACGGTAATCTGTCATTTACCTACTTGTTCAATGCATATCCATGCTGTTGAAATATATTGCTTTCTTTACCCCCTCCATGTAATTTTCCTCTGCCTTGTTTCAGTGTAGGATTTCTATTACATTTCTTCCATAAGCCCCTTGATTCCAATCAACCACCTCCAGTCCCAAGGGATTTAGTGTTAGCTACAGAGATTTCATACGTGCCTGCTGTGAGACTACAAGGTAACAGCTATTCCCTTATAAAGGGTTTCATGACAGAAGAGTGGTT
This sequence comes from Zootoca vivipara, assembly GCF_963506605.1. Taxonomy (NCBI): domain Eukaryota; kingdom Metazoa; phylum Chordata; class Lepidosauria; order Squamata; family Lacertidae; genus Zootoca; species Zootoca vivipara. The sequence continues at coordinate 70,847,385 of NC_083283.1, forward strand.
TTGCTTCACATAGAAAATGGTGCTAGAGACTCCTGTCAAAGAACTGGCTGATTAGTGCAAATTAGAGCCAAGCTGAAACATCTCTGAAAATAGACTTCTGATTATTTTCTCCTCTCACCCCCTCCAAAAAAGAGAAGCCATTTTGCCAAACAATATCCACAGTTTCTGCTCCCTTCCGCCCAGTTCCCTGGAATGGTGCTAAGCATTGTGGAGGATGCAAAAGAGTGGCAAGGTTGCCGTCATAGTTGCTGATGTTGTTGCCAGTTGCAAGAACAGCAGCAGAAACAACAACAAAATGTATGAGGAAAAGCTGCCGGAGATGAAAATGAGCAAGAAATTGTTAAGAACATTTATCCACTGCCGAAGAATCTTCAACAAAACGGAAATAGAAAACCAATTGATACTGAAAGAATTTAATGAAGTTAGAGAGAAAGTAACAGACTGGTTACAATATTTTCAATTAAATGGGCAGACTGGAAGTATTTCAATTGCCGCATGCCCATGCCAAAACCTCTTTCATCTGTATTCAATAAAGTCTTAGTGGTCTTTTATTTATCTGGGTTGGGGACTGGGGAACACGACATCTGGATCTAGTATTATTATTATTATTCATTATTATTATTATTATTATTAAAGTAATATTATTGTCTAAAAAGGTAAAGGGGCCCCTGACCATCAGGTCCAGTCGTGGCCAACTCTGGGGTTGCGGCACTCATCTCGCTCTATAGGCCGAGGGTGCCGGCGTTTGTCCGCAGATAGCTTCCGGGTCATGTGGCCAGCATGACAAAGCTGCTTCTGGCGAACCAGAGCAGCGCACGGAAACACCGTTTACCTTCCCGCCGGAGCGGTCCTTATTTATCTACTTGCACTTTGATGTGCTTTCGAACTGCTAGGTGGGCAGGAGCTGGGACTGAGCAACAGGAGCTCACCCCATTGCAGGGATTCGAACCGCCGACCTTCTGATCAGCAAGCCCTAGACTCTGTGGTTTAACCCACAGCGCCACCTGGGTCCTATTGTCTACTGACTGTTATTGTCATTTTAAACACAGACTCTTGGGTCTTGATTAGGTGAGAGGCTGGGCAGTGAGATTGTTGTTGTTTTAGGTGAATAGATACAGAGATTGCATTCGAGATGTTGACTTGGCGTGAGTGGCTTTGCTCAAGCAGCAACATGCTGGTACCTGCGGATTGTAAACTAATGTCACTAGTTCCAGATCATCATGTCTCATTTTCATTTGGGACATCTGCTTGTATGAGCTAATGGAGGATCATGAAATGATGTTCCGAACTCACTGCACTGATGGCTCCCTGCTGTAGAATTTAAGCATATACGCTGCACAGCTGTTAGTTTTTCCAAGCGGTTGTCATAGGAGACAGTCAGGTATATGCTGAGGTGACAAAAGAAGTTAGCATCCCCATTATACAAAGGGGGTTGGGGATAACCAGCTGTGTGGATTTGTAAACTCTTTTAAGCAGTTCATAGCTTTCCATTCAAGTTAGCTGAGTGAAAAGGAAAAAGGGGGAAATTCAGCCCTCGGAAATAGTACGTGTCTCTGATGTTTGAAATCCCAACTTGCCCCTGAAGCTATCTGGGTAGGATGGATCAGAATAAATAATAATAATAATTTTTTTGAGGATTTTAAGAATGTGAATAATATTTTAAAATTTTATTAAAAAGAAGCATATTATTTATCCCTTAAAAACAACCTGCTTTAAAATGAAAAAGGACTTTGACCTAATACAAACAAGCTTATTAAAGTCTACATTCATAATAGTTGAAAACTGAATTAAACAAGGGATTTAAAAAACTGTATAAAATGTTACAGTTTGGAATTGTTCTGGGAAAGGTTCTAGTTGCCCTTTTACATTCTTCTGCCCCCCCCCCCAGGCCTTCCTTTTATTCTTTCAACAGTCAGTCAGCATTTTGCAATCCCTGAGCATGCTCAGTTTTCACAGGGCTATTGGGCAGGGCATGCCCCCTAGCTTTCTTTTGTTTTTCTAAATATTTTCTTATTATTTTTTAATCCAGAATGTGGCAGCTAGACTGGTGACTGGGAGCGGCCGCCAAGACCACATAACACCAGTCCTGAAAGACCTACATTGGCTCCCAGTACGTTTCCGAGCACAATTCAAAGTGTTGGTGCTGACCTTTAAAGCCCTAAATGGCCTCGGTCCAGTATACCTGAAGGAGCGTCTCCACCCCCATTGTTCTACCCAGACACTGAGGTCCAGCGCCGAGGGCCTTCTGGTGGTTCCCTCACTACGAGAAGCCAAGTTACAGGAAACCAGGCAGAGGGCCTTCTCGGTAGTGGCACCCACCCTATGGAACGCCCTCTCACCAGAGGTCAAAGAGAACAATTACCAGACTTTTAGAAGGCATCTTAAGGCAGCCCTGTTTAGGGGAGCTTTTAATGTTTGATGGATTTCTGCATTTTAATGTTTTGTTGGAAGCCGCCTAGAGTGGCTGGGGGAACCCAGACAGATGGGTGGGGTATAAATAATATATTATTTATTATTATTATTATTATTATTATTATTATTATTATTATTATTATTATTATCATTATTATTTCTGCAAACCTTTTGCCCCCTCCCCTATGCCTTCTGCTACCTCCCTTCTTTTCTCTACAAAGATAGTATCCAGAAACTTGAGCTTGCCATTTGTATACATGATTAACTCTGTGGCGGAAAATGTATATGGTCTACATGACCAGATATTTTGGATTATGCTTCTAGATTCTATTTAGCTGCAAACCAATGTATTTTCTTAGCATACACTTGTTCAGAAAACCCAAAATTAGAATTAATTTTAATTGGCCTTTTTCCTTGTTGTTTAAATTGCCTTGATTTAAGTGTCAAACTACGTGTTAGTCATTTATCAATTTGTAATCCACACTTTCATACGTATAGAATAGTATCAACAAAAAATTACAGCGGCAGAACTACCCAAACTGTACAGAAATTTATTCATGTATGTGATTACAGCGGCAAGAATGTTACTTGGCTTAAAATGGAAAGAGGAAGTCCCGATGAAAGAAGAATGAATGTAAAAATTTATAGAATACACAAAAATGGCAAAACTTACCAGAAAAATTAGAAATCAAGATAACTTTTTATAAAAGAATGCAAATGGTTTATTGAATATTTACAAACAAACTGTAAACAGATAAGAACATTGGCAGATTATTGTAATAACCTGCAGTTTTATAAGAGTATATATTTAAATAGATGAATAAATGATTGAGCTAATTTGAAATATGCAGAATATATATATGGGGAATCACAGAAAGAGTGGGGAGGAAGTAGAGTTTCAAAATGTTAAAATGATTGTAAAATTATTGAAAAGTTTAAGATGGAAAATCATAAATTAAGAATTAAAAAAATCAAAAAAATTCCCAAAAAAATCAATAAATGCTGATTAGTTACAAGAAAATTGTGTTGTAAAGGCCTGTCTAAGCAATAATAATAATAATTCAAAAGATGTCTGGAAGAAGGGAGGGGTGGTTTCTGCTGAGCCTTGGCTGGCAATGTCTGCCACACTAAAGATTCGGTCCCCAGTGAAGGCCAGCCAAATCTCAGGAGTGCGTGGATCCACCAGAATTGACCCATCAGAGGACCTCGGCGATTGAGGTGGAGGATAAGGAATCAGGCTCTCTTTGGCACGATTTGAACTTTGGTTCTGAATTGTTTAGGGCTTTGTGGAGTAGTTGCTTTGAACCTGACCTGGTAGCAAACTGGCATTTAGTGCAGCTCTCTCTTAGCGTTAGAGTTCTGCTACGTGGCAAGCTACATTTTCTTTTCTTCTTCGGAAAGCATTTAAGAAAGGGGTCCAGTTTGGATCAGACCCTCAGACACTATTGACTCTGTTTCCAACCATTCCTTTGCCTTGGCACCTGGAAACTAAGAGCAGGCTGCCCTTGCAGAAGGCTGACGGTGGAAGCTTGATCAATTATAGCAAGATGAGAGGAGGGATGGATAACAGGGGCAGAGAGGAAACAGGCAGGTGAAGCCACAGCTGCCTTATCTCTGGCCGATATCTACATTTCAGACAAGGTCACCCCTTTTGAGGACATGAATCCTGCAAAATTTCAGAAGTATCGTTGCAGTGGTTTCCTTGCAAAGACAGCTGTGACCATTTTGGAGTGTGTGAAACAGGAGTCACTTAATCTCCCCATGTGTTTTGTGGATAATCGATCTGAAAATTGTCCGCTTAATTGCAGGTGAATAGGTCTGAGGTTATTGCGGTTGGTACCTTTTAAAGCTGCTTTTGGGGTTTGGGGAAAAAAACTAACCCCCTCCGTTGTTTTCTTCGTCATTCTTTCAATATTCCTAACCACACTTGAGATGTTTGATTTGATATATACGTCTTACTCATTTCTCTTTCTCGCTCCCTGTTAGATAAAGGAAAGATAAGAAAACAGTATCAAGGGATCAATAACATCCACTAAAAAGGGTTCCGCGCAGTGAGCAAGTGAAAAATAATGGACCAAACACAGAATCATGAAGGCAATTAATTAGACCCCTCTGGTCAAAAGTATTCAGGCAGGAATAAAATGTGTTTGCGGAGGTGTTCCTTGTACAGTGCAAGTAAATATATTGTCAATAGCTGGAATGGTACCAATGTTTACATTCCTCTCACTCCAGATTTACTGAAATGTAGTTCAGCACCAGACCTTTGCTAGATAGCCCGAAGCACACACATTTCTCAGTTCTTCTGCAATGCTTTGAAAGAACTTGTGAGGTGTCCTTAAATATATTTGCTAACCTTTCTTATGCATTGACAGGCAGACCCTCAAGTAAAGGCTTGCAAATAACATGAACAAATTGGTTGGTTGGTTGGGGTTGTATGTGTACTGAATAGACTTGTGGGCTGGGGTGTTCTTGATGGGCTGCTGTTGGATTTCTTGAATCCTTATTTCAGATCTTGTGATTCATGTGGAAATTGTTCAGTTTGGTTTTTATGTTTGGTTTATTGTTTAGAACAGTGATGGGCAACCTTTTGAGCTTAGGGTGTCAAAATCCGCCGAAAAACCGAGCATAACTCGGGTGGTGTGTCACTTAGAGAAAAAAAACCACAATTTCGTGATATTTATAGTTTAAATAACAAAAATGTATAATCGTTTCCCCTTTTTAAAAAAGGAAAAAGGGGAGGGGAAAATTATTAAAGTTTTTTTTTTAAAAAAATAATAATAAGGGGAAAAAATAAGGCAAAACCCAGAGGTCTTTGCCAGTGGGACTCTGGGCTCAGGCCTTCCTCCAATGGTTCTGCCACTGGGGAGGTTGGCTCGGGTTGGGCCTGTGCCTCCTCTTAGCCCTCTTCAGCCCACCTCTCCCCTCACTCGGTTATGCTTGCGCGGCAGCGGGGCAACAGGGAAGGGGTTTCAGCTTACTTGGGTGTCTATTCTCTCTTCCCGCGATAGTGGCGAGGTGGCAGCGGTGGCAGCAGTGAGGTTGGGGGCGGGGTTCTTCTCCCTCCTCCAAGGGCCCCCTCCTCTCCCTTGAGGCAGGGGGCAACGGGGACAGCAATGGAGCAAACGGACCCCTGTTCTCCTTTGCCTTGTTTTTCCTTCTTTTCTCCTTCCTTTCCGCGCCGGCAGCAGCAGCGGGGCTGGGGTTTCCTTTTTCCTCCTCCGGCCTCCGGAGTGCCTCGAAGCAGTCCGCCAGGTTCGCAGGATGGGGGTGGGGTCCGACAGCTCCCCGGTTGCTGCACTGGTGGCCCCCAGTGTCCGGGCGGTGGGGGTGGCTGTTTCAGTGGCTCGGGAGCCCGTCTGGCAGCTCCTGCAGCGCTGGTCACTTTTAGGAGCTCCGCGGCTCCGTGCCAACCACCATCTTGCCTCTCTGGAAGTCCACAAGGCCCCCAGAGATGCATCACCTGTGGCATTCTGCCGTCGTCCGGAAGTGAGGTCTCGGCATGCGGCCGCGTGTCACCGAAAATGGCTATGCGTGTAAGTGCTGACATGCGTGTCATAGGTTCGCCATCACTGGTTTAGAACTCCTTTTGTTCCATCACAGTCATGCATTCTTTCTTGTTGCAAGCCACCTTGAGCACACGGTAGTTTGAACTGTGGAAAGATGGCAATCAAAAACAATTATGTATGACAGTAGATTCACATTTTGTGAATCTAATGGAAGAGGAAACTAAAAAATAATAATATTTAAGTTTCTTCACGGTGAATCGTCAGTTCTGTTGCAACCCTGATGGCAGCCTCATTTCCTGTCACGGTGTTTCCTGAGTATTTTTCCCGATTTGAACTATAAAATGGTGGTTTTCTTGAGTCAAAATGAGTGTACCCCTAAACATTTTTTAAAGAGAAAAAGCAGTGTATGTATTTTCACTCTTACAGCCAATGCTATGTCATATGCTGACGACATACCTCTTTGCTCTGGCCTTTGAAAAATTATATAAAATATTGATTATATATTTTGGAAAGTGGTTTGTCTTTTTATTCTCTATATGTCCAGATGCGTTTCAGAATAGCCTTTGTTGCATTCGGACCATTGCAACATGTATATGCTATTTGTGTTATGTACTACACTTATTTCATCTCATTTATTACTAATTGCTGTTTAATTTATATTCATCCGTTATAAACTTATCTGGTGTGTTAATCTTTTTTAAAAAAGCAAGTTTGCAATTTGTGCCATCTGTCTAAAATACCAATGAATGATTATTTGAGGAAAGAAGACTTCTGGTCCTGATGGCAATCATCCTTGGGCAATTTTATTCCAAGCAGAACACCTCTTGTCAACATTTGTATTTAATGTTTTTTAAATAAAATAAAATGAATCTTGTTCAATTTTAATCTATTTTAAGGAGTTTCTTATGCTTCCATTTCCCTGTTTTGATCATTACTTGGGCTACAATCCATAGCTCAGGTTCATACATTTAAAACAGTACAGCCTCATCCTGTACTGAGCCCACTGATTTATGTAGGATTTATTAAGATCATATGTTAAAAGATTCCCCACATGGAGCAGCCTTATCCATGCGCTGAATGTGGAAAGTAATGTATCAACTAACTTATCCACACAGGTGCCTGATCCCTTGCACCCCATTCAGAATATTCTTCCTGCTTTTTCAGGGAGATCATATTTTTAGGGTGTAACCATGCTGATATGTCACAGCAAAAACAACGGAGCTTTGTCACACCTTATAGACAGAGAAAATTGTTATGACATAAGATATCAGGGACTCTAAAGGGATCTAGTCCATGAAAGGTTCTGCCACAGTGACATTTGTTAGTTCTTGAGGAGCCACAGGGCTGTTGTTTCTATGAGCAATCTCGTTTTATCCTGCCCCCTCCCCACAATGCAGATACTATTGCACTTGTATCTCTGGGGTCTTAACTCCAGAAATCCAAATAGTGCTTGAGGAATTCAATCTCTGTGAATATCTATATAAAAAAAATGTCCTGAACTGCAGCAATCGGACTAATATGAACACCGGAACACAGTTATCGCTTTGATCATAGAAAGTCACATTTCAACAGTTTAAGTGTACAGTGTTACCTTGGTTTAAGTACACAATTGGTTCCAGAAGCCTGTACTTAACCTGAAGTGTACTTAACCTGAAGCGAACTTTCCCATTGAAAGTAATGGAAGGTGGATTAATCCGTTCCAGACGGTCCGCGGAGTACCTAAACTGAAGCGTACTTAACCTGAAGCAAACTTTCCCATTGAAAGTAATGGAAAGTGGATTAATCCGTTCCAGGCGGGTCCGCGGAGTACTTGTTACAGTGTTGAACTAGGAACTGGGAGAGCAGGGTTTGAATCCCCAATCAGCCACGAAGCTCACTGGGTGACCTTGGGCCAGTCACCATCTCTTAGGCTAACCTACTTCACAGAGTTGCCGTGAGGATGAAATGGGGAAGAGGAGAACCATGTACGCCACCTTGAGATCGTTGGAAGATAAAGGTGTCCTATAAATGTACTAAATAAATAAGTAAATAATGTAAACTGTGGAAATCTGTAGCAGTCATGTGGTGGTAGAAGGAATGGTTTGTCAGCTCACCCTGAAAACCATCAGTGCTTTGGGACTTACTTTTGTTGGATCTGTTTGTGATACTTGGGGGTGAGGACCAAATGACCATAGTGTGACTGCCTTCTCCCTTTTTGTTTTAAAGCAAACCTAACACTTTGAGATCAGGGAGGGCTAGCCCATGTGTGTGTGAAACAGGTGGTGCTGTGGTCTAAACCACTGAGCCACTTGGGCTTGCCAATCAGAAGGTCAAAGGTTCGAATCCCCATGAGGGGGTGAGCTCCTGTTGCTCTGTCCCAGTTCCTGCCAACCTAGCAGTTTGAAAGCACACCAGTGCTAATAGATAAATAGGTACCGCTGCGGCGGGAAGGTAAACAGCGTTTCCATGCACTCTGGTTTCCATCACGGTGTCCCATTGCGCCAGAAGTAGTTTAGTCATGCTGGACACATTACCCGGAAAGCTGTCTGTGGACAAACGCTGGTTCCCTCGGCCTGAAAGTGAGATGAGTGCCACAACCCTTTAGTCACCTTTGAGTGGACTTAACCGTCCAGGGCTCCTTTTCCCTTTTTGTGTGTGTAGCTTTGTAACTGTTCAGGACCGCCATTTCCCGTTTGGGAGAAGCAAGACAATGTTTTCTATGCTACCTCTAGTGAATCTTCCCCCACCTTCAAAAACTGTTTGCTTGTTTAGGACAAGTGAGTTGGTGGGAAATGCATTCTGGCGCTTTTGCTCAGAATGAGCTGAGTTATTTTGAAGCAGCATCGTTGAAACCTTTGAAACTCTTCCAATTGCAAATGCTTACCCTTTGCTAATGATTATGTTGTTACCACACACTGCAGGCTCTTCACTAAACTCAGATGTTCCTGGTGAAAATAATGTCATGTTCATCTGGGGTGGTTATTTTCAGTGGCTTGAGTTCAGCATGCATTAGGTGGCTTTAACGTTCAAGTGACTATAATTAAAATGTTAGTTTATATAGTTTATATTTAATACCTGTGTTTCGTTAGTAAAATACAGTCCCCTATCTCTAGCCTTTGGATTTGCTCCCTAATTAATATAGGCCCAGAGGCAAACAGTGAATTAGATATGACAGAAATTCTGGAAATGCAAATGCATCTATTTCTGTGTGTTCTCAAAAAGGCTACAATTCAAATTTGCAGGCTTGCACAGTCAGCGGGAATACATTATGTTCAGCTAACAGTCTTTCCCGAACACACATTTCCAATACATAAACATGAAATCCTACTGCTTTTACTTCTTGGAATGATAGCTGACTAAATCCCCTCATGCTTCATACTCATCTTGAATAGAAGCTACTTCCTGAGCAGGCTCACAATGATAAAAGCTGGGTGCTGAGAGAGAACAAAATGAGTCTTACCTTTGCAAATGCTGTTCGTGCTGATGGTGCACCTTTATGGGGAGCTGCAGCTCAAACATGAAAACACCGTCTTCCTGTCAGATATTCTGATGCTAATACAGAGTGGCGTAGCAGGCCACTGTGGCTTATGTATTACAGTGGCTAACAGACAGAGCTGGAAAGAAACCATGATGTCCCTGTGTCCAAGTATTTCCTGTGCTATAAACTTGCAAATAATAATAATAAGAATAAGAATAAGAATAATAATTTATTATTTATACAACTCCTATCTAGCTGGGTTTCCCCATCCACTCTGGGCGGCTCCTAAGAGAATATTAAAAACACGATAAAACGTCAAACATTAAAAACTTCCCTAAACAGGACTGCCTTCAGGTGTCTTCTAAAAGTCAGATAGTTGTTTATTTCCTTGACATCTGAGGGGAGGGCGTTCTACAGGGTGGGTGCCACTACTGAGCAGGCCCTCTGCCTGGTTCCCTGTAACCTCACTTCTCACAGTGAGGGAACCGCCAGAAGGCCCTTGGAGCTGGATCTCAATGTCCGGGCTGAACAATGGGGGTTGAGGTGCTCCTTTAGGTATACAGGGCTGAGGCCATATAGGGCTTTAAAGGTCAATACCAACACTTTGAATTGTCCTCGGAAACGTACTAGGAGCCAATGTAGGTCTTTCAGGACCAGTGATATAGGGTCTTGGAGGCTGCTCCCAGTCATCAGTCTAGCTGCCGCATTCTGGGTGAATTGTAGTGGTAAATGGATTCAATGGGCCCCAATGCAAAACAACAAACCCCACCCCACCCCAAAGTTGCTATTAACTGCAGAGGTGAAGATATACTGGTACAATGAGATACCTGTATGCTTTCACCTCTTTGGCCAAACACAGCTTCAGGGATAGGATTTCAAATGCAGAATCAGTATATTGGGCTTAATCTCAGTAACTTGCTGTGCTGCATATTCAAGATACATGACTTAGCCTCTGGAAGGGGGGGGGGGGTAGAATATCTCAGATAATCTCCAAATTAATCTAAGGGGAAGTTTGATAAACTCACCCATTTCTAGTTTTAATATAAGTATTTGATCTCCCCCTCCCAAGTCATTCTTTTGAAGAAGGCGTGAGGATTCCCAAGTGCATTGAGATTTACACAGCTTTTTTAGGATTAATAAAATTCCCAGTGTGTCTTATATAGTCTTTTTTTGCATCAAGTGAACAACATCATCCCCTCAAATCAATCCCCTGTTATAAGAAAGCCTGAAACCAGTTGGGTTTTAGCTCTCCCTTTTTTCTTAAACAGTCGGCCTTCTTAGCTGCATGACAGGCACAATACCAACAGGTGCCACTTTTTCCAATTGTGAAAATGAAGGAGGAAGGAGGAAGTCTTTCCTGTTGAATTTCTGCATGTTTGTAGTTGGGCAGGGGGGACTTACGAATTGTAGGTACACATTCCTTACTTACATTAAGACAACATTAGCTAACATTATTAAGTAACTTCTCAGTGTTGAGAGAGAGAGAAAATAAATGAATTAATGAGGTATGTTAAAAGCACGCTTGAGAAATCAAATGTTTTGCTGGTAAATAAAACTCTATGGCTGACTATTATCTTCACTCCTTCCCATCAGCATGTTCCCTGAGAGTGGCTGTTCCAAAATGATATGAGGAAAGTCTCATTTTGTAAAATCATTTTGACAATCTGGTACAGTTATTACTGGCCAATGATAAAATTATTTTTTATCAATCTAGCATCAGTCTTCGCTTCGCAAATGAAGAGCAGTAGGATTAACAGGGTTGCATAATCATTATAAATGGTTACTGTGGTTAATTTGGTCTCTGTCTCTGTTGGTAAAGTAGGTGAAGTCAGACTTTTAAAGTCCTGAACCAGGCAGATGCTTTTACTATCACCTATCACCTGGTACCTTTAATTGAAGATGCCATGGATAGAACCATTATTACTATGGTAAAATAAATAAACAATAAAAATAATGGATTGAACCATACATCTTCTGTATGGAAAGCATGGGCTCCACCACTGATCTGTTTCTCCACCCAAACCTACCATTGCTACTGGAAAAATGTCAGAGCATGGAATGGAGAACCTTATTTTAAAGTCAAGGATTGCATTCCTGCATATAATACCAGTCCTGAAAGACCTACATTGGCTCCCAGTATGTTTCTGAGCACAATTCAAAGTGTTGATGCTGACCATTAAAGCCCTAAACGGCCTCAGCGCAGTATACCTGAAGGAGCATCTCCACCCAAATTGCTCAACCCAGACACTGAGATCCAGCACCAAGGGCCTTCTGGCACTTTCCCATCACTGTGAGAAGAGAAGTCACAGGGAACCCGCATAGCTGCCAAGTTATCCCTTTTTTAAGAGAAATTCCCTTATGCTGAATAGGCTTCCTCGTGAGAAAAGGGAAAACTTGGCAGCCATGGGGAACCCGGCAGAGGGCCTTCTCAGTAGTGGCACCCATAGCTGCCAAGTTCTCCCTTTTTTAAAGGGAAATTCCTTTATGCTGAATAGGCTTCCTCGCGAGAAAAGGGAAAACTTGGCAGCTATGGTGGCACCTGCCCTGTGGAACACCCTCTCATCAGATGTCAATGAGATACAGCATCTCTACAATAAGGTTACCAGGTGCCCCGTTTCCCAGGGACAGTCTGTGGATTTACAAATCAGTCCCCTGACAAAATCCATCTATTTAGTAGGAAGTTGAAAAATGTCCCCAGATTCATTGAAAACAATGAAGCCCTGGATAGAGATGGTTTTTTTAAAAAAAAAATGTTTAAATGTTTTACTATGTTATATGTTGGAAGCTGCTCCAAGTGGCTGGGGCAACCCAGTCAGATGGGTGGGATATAACAACAACAACAACAACAACTTCCCACAGGGAAGTCTCTTAAAGGGCACATGCCAGTAACTGGTAGGGCAAACATTGGTGATGAGCAGGGCCAAAGCCCAAAGTGGGTGGGGCAGGGTGCCATCAATTTTCTTTATCAACTTCCTTCTTTCTCTTGTTCTTCTCCCTTTCCCTTCTTAACACTGCATTCCCCAGTCCTGGTAATTAGGCTGGACGTGGGAATCTCAATACACAAAGCAAAGCTATCTTTTCTTTCTGAAAGGCGGCATACGCTCTGAAAGGTTGGAAAAACACTCATCCTATTGGTCTACCATTGTTGTTCCAATGTCTACACCCATTCCACAGGGTAGCAGCTCCCGCAATAACTCCTGAAGATGCATCTAAACAGGATCAGGTCGGACTTGTACCAATGGCTTCAGGTTACAAGAAAGGAGATTCCATCTAAGCATTGGGGGGGGGGGAACGACTTTCTGACAGTAAGAGCTGTTTGAGAGTGGAGCTCTCTCCCTCTGAAGGTTGTGGACTCTCCCTTTTTTGGAGATTTTTCAGCAGAATTCCTGTGATTTATTGTGGGTAGTGCTCTGCACACTCAAATTTATCCAAAGAAATTCCCCCGCAGTGCATTCTTAGGACTTTTCTATTGGGATGGGGTTTTGAGGTTACCTGGTTCCTGAGAGATAGTAAAGAGTGGTGTGTATGTTTTTATTCAGTCTCTCTGGGTGCCTGTTGTGACGTTTTTACGCTGTTTGTTATAGCTTTATCAACCCGACCCATCAAGGGTTAACTCAGACTCCGTGTCGACTGGCTGGACATTCCATGAAGGGAGGGGAATGGTTGGATGTTTAAAGAGAAGGGACAGCCGTTTGGTCAGTTGAGAGGGTGCTGGGGAGCGGGAGTGTGAGGGTGGTTGTAAAGAAGATCTAGGAGAGTAGGTTTAGGTTAGGTAGTTGTTAGGTTATCTAGTACATGAGTAACAAGGTTATTACCATTGAAACTAAGCTTGTACAACAGGAATATCTTAAAGCAACCATTACGTTCTTGAGAAATAAGATTTCCAGTGTTAAAGTGCCAATCAGAAAATTGTCTATGTTATTTTCCAGCCAAGGTACATGAAACTCATTCATGAGGACACCCATTAAAAGGACAACATTTCCTTCAAGAGTGGATCTGTTATCTTTGGGGTGCACCAAGAGGGAGAGCCAGGCAGACAGACCCAGGGTGTCATAAAGTTACCTCAGGGAAGGGGCAAGCTTTTACAGGAAGGGATTCTTAGAGGCAGAACTCCCTATACTGTGGACACAAGGGATAGTCTCAGATACAGCCCTGAACTTTAATAGGTACCTGGCCACGGTTGTGCTGGAAGAGGACTCTCTTTTGTATAAAAGAAGAGGAAACAGAATAAAACCCTCGAGTGCATGAGGGAATACAGAAAGGCTAAGGGGAGCAATAGGGGGGAGGCTCGGCTTACCCCAGACCACCCCTGTTAGTTCTGTTAATAACAGGAGAGGTAGAATAAATAAAACGGAAGCAAGGGTCCTTCGTCGCACCTGTGCTTCCTGGTCTGAAAATCCCCATGGGAGAAGCTACTTTATAATGGAAGCACCCAGGGAGATTAAACATTGCACATCACTGCTGAGATTATTTCAAAAGTGAACAGGAAGACACTGACAAACAACTGCAAAAGCAAGGCAAATATGAGAAAAATCCCCCCCGCCCGCCGCCATGAGAATTTCACTGATGTTTTCTCTCTCCTTGGATCATTTTCAGCAAGGAAACTAGGTCCCCACTGATTCAGTATGTCCTTCACAGTGTTAGTACTTGGTAAGTGGCTGTCTGTATTCACCCACCATTATCGAAAGTTAGGCTAGGCCTTTGCACTCAGTTTGTGGATGTTCTTCCAGCTTGGTCCTCAGCCAGGGAACCTCTCCATCTCTCTGGATTAGGCTGGAAGCTATGGTCCCAGATTGAAATGGCTCTTCAGGGGAGTTGGCAGGAGAGTTCTCTTTTAGGGGTGAGCTGGAACAAGCTGGCATTAAAATGGCTTACATCCCTCATACTTTCCCTCTCCTGATATCCTGCCGTTGTGCCAAATGGCTGAGGCCATCAAAGGAAACGGGACAGCTGCTGATACCATCAAAGCCCCTTAATTACAATAGCAGCTAAGCATTCAAAGTAAAATGCAATAGGCTCGTTAATTAGGTCCAATTTTTCTCCTCATCAACCTCTGGGAAACTAAAAGGAACAGAAGGAAATTGCAGCAAAGAAAAATAGGGCAGCTCAGAATGATTTCCCAGCACGTTAGAAGAAGCAGAGATCTTGTGTACTGTTGAATGTCTTTCAGGAAGAGGCCATGGGTAGCAAACAAATGAATTTATCTTAAGTTTGGCCACCTCTTCCCAGAGTAAATACTGGATATGCCCCCCCCCCAGGTTGCAGTTTGTAATTGCCAAACTATGAGTCATACAAAAACCTGAACTTGCTATATCACCTTCTGGTTCCATCTAAATCAAGCAAGTGGGATATTCTGGAAAATCTCATCTCAACATAAAGTTGAGCTGTCCTCCACTGGAAACAGCAACTTTATCCTGGTAATGGTTTTATCCATTTCAGGACAAAATTCCTAGCAGAACGATTTCTTGCTGCGGCCTTCATTGTGCGTATCTGACAAGATTGATAACCAAATGCCACAATTCCATTTGAATGGTTCTCTTTTTTTTAATAAATGTTTCCCAAGAGAACTTTGTTTCCTTGGTTATTTTGAAGCTTTGTAAAAACACCCTTCGCTGGCCATTTACACCACTTTCTGTGCATCCCCGGGTGATGTGAACCTAAGTTCAGTGGCACCCACAATGGTATACAAAATGTGTTCTTGACAAGGACTACAAATTAACAAGCTCGGTCCAGTATACCTGAAGGAGCGTCTCCACCTCCATCATTCTGCCCGGACACTGAGGTCCAGCACCGAGGGCCTTCTGGCGGTTCCCTCGTTGCGAGATGCCAAGTTGCAGGGAACTAGGCAGAGGGCCTTCTCGGTGGTGGCGCCTGCCCTGTGGAACGCCCTCCCAACAGATGTCAAATTGGAAAACAACTACCAGACTTTTAGAAGACATCTGAAGGCAGCCCTGTTCAGGGAGGCTTTTAATGTTTAATAGATTATTGTGTTTTAATTTTCTGTTGGAAGCCGCCCAGAGTGGCTGGGGAAACCCAGCCAGATGGGTGGGGTATAAATAATAAATTATTATTATATATTATTATAAGCTGAACTGACAGTGACTTATTGTCACTGCCATTAAGGGCAGGGCTACTGCATTTTTCGGTTGTTTTATCTCAATGGACATAGGAGGCACTTGTGAGGCAGCTACCACATGGCTGGGGAGACCCGGCCAGATGGACGGGGTATAAATAATAATATATTATTATTATTATTATTATTATTATTATTATTATTATTATTATTATTATACAACATGTTTCCTCGAGGACAAGGATTGGGGAAGCAATAAAACCCATATGTGGGGCACCTGACCTCTCTTGTCTAATACAGTGTTGATTACTTTAATTTTGAACTCAGCTTCCCCTGTCTTTGTATTGGGCAAAGAAACCAAGGTATGTTTTGTAGCTAAGGCTGCAAACTCGGAGGGACTTACTGCATTTCAGTGGGGGGGGGGGGGCGGATTAGATTCAGTTTGCATTTAAAGGTGAACCTCCCTAATTTGCACTTCCTAAAATAACGCAAGAGACAAAGCAAAATTAACCTTTGAATTTTGCAGCACGATTCTCCAGCAATGCATACAAGAATGCATAAAGAAAATTAAAGTAAATAAATTAAAAGGGTTATTATATATTAGCCAGGATGCAAGGGAGCCCAGGTGTTCAGTATGGGGCCAGGCAACAAGGCATGAACAGAGTTTGAGCTGAGCTTTCCAGTGCATTGTATAAGTAGCACAGCTAAAGAATGTGCTTGTATTTGTATTTTACTAAAAAAACAAATTTGAGCAATGATGTAAAAGTGTTAGCTTTGCACACACACACTAATCTCATAGCTGCCAAGTTTTCCCTTTTCTTGCGAGGAAGCCTATTCAGCATAATGGAATTTCCCTTTAAAAAAGGGAGAACTTGGCAGCTATGCTAATCTGACTGCTGCTCCAGATTGCAGAGAACTGGGCCTCAACTACACTCTTGCATGCACAAAAGCTTGTTTTTCTTCCATTTACTATCATTACAGGCAAGGTTTCGAAATATATACAGAAATACACAGACACCCGCAGAGAGAGACAGACAGATCAGCAGGTGAAAATCCTGTTCTATAAAGCTATACTGACCTTTTCAGTATTCTTTGTATTAATGGGTGCCCACTCGTGTACTTTGCTTTTACAATGCTTGAAACCAGTGAAAGATAAAAGGGAAAAATGCTTGGCCTATCAAAACACATCATACTTAAAAGGTTAACATGGTATGAAGCATAAATTTTATGAAGTTTTTAAACTTTTTATCCTTCTTCCCAAGGACAAGAGCTTTAAGTAAAATGAGAAATAGATCATGGGATAAAATGAGTAAAATGAGAAATAGCTCTTGGGATTTTTTCCCTTCACTAGATGTTCATTGCTGAGTGTTTTTTCCCCCAATGTGATTTTCTCCAAGTAAATAAATATATGTGTGTTTACAGAGGATACATTGCAGGGGGTTGGAATAGATGACCCTTGGGGTGCCTTCCAACGCTGCAGTTCTTTGAAAGATGTAATCAGGGAAGGGCCATAATTCAGTGTGTGGAGCATCTAATTCCATAGCTGTCAATTTCTCCCTTTTTAAAGGGAAATTCCCTTATGCTGAATAGGCTTCCTCGTGAGAAAAGGGAGAACTTGACAGCTATGTCTAATTCAATAATTCAGTCCCCAACATCATCAGGTAAGGCTGAGCGAGAACCTGGGCAGGAATCCTGGAGAGCCAATTCCAGTCAGTGTAAATAATCCTGAACTAGATGAACTATTGGTTTGACCATTTAAAGATGTCCCAGGTGGCGCTGTGGTTAAACCACTGAGCCTAGGGCTTGCTGATCAGAAGGTCAGCGGTTCGAATCCCTGTGACGGGGTGAGCTCCCGTTGCTTGGTCGCAGCTCCTGCCAACCTAGCAGTTCGAAAGCACGTCAAAATGCAAGTAGATAAATAGGAACCTCTACAGCGGGAAGGTAAACGGCGTTTCCATGTGCTGCTCTGGTTTGCCAGAAGCGGCTTTGTCATGCTGGCCACATGACCTGGAAGCTATACGCCGGCTCCCTCGGCCAATAATGCGAGATGAGCGTGCAACCCCAGAGTCGGTCACGACTGGACCTAATGGTCAGGGGTCCCTTTACCTTTACCTTGGGGCAATCCTTCTAACTAGCAGCACAGCAGCTGCTAGGGAGGCTGTCTCATTGCAATAGCTCTAATAAACTGGGTTCCTGCAGGATGCTGAGCCTGTTGGTTCTCTTGGTTCCATGTTTTATTTATAATAATTTATTATTTATACCCCACCCATCTGACTGGGTTTCCCCAGAATATTAAAAACAGAATATTAAAAACACGATGGAACATCATACATTAAAAACTTCCCTAAAGTTGCCTTCAGGTGTCTTCTAAAAGTCAGATACAGTGGTACCTTGACTTACGAAGATGATCCATTCCACGGCCGTCTTCGTTAGTCAAGGTTTTCGTTTGTCGGAGTGTGCTGTCGGCGCATGCGCGAAGCACGATTTTGTGCTTCTGCGCATGCGCCGAACGTGTGCACCGAGCACGCGCCACAGAAATACTTCCGGGGTTGTCGACTTCGGAAGTCGAAGCCTTCGGTTGTCGAGGTATGACTGTAGTTGTTTATTTCCTTGACATCTGATGGGAGGGCATTCCACGGGGCGGACACCACTACCGGAAGGTCCTCTGCCTGGTTCCCTGTAACCTCACTTCTCGCAGTGAGGCAACTGCCAGAACGTCCTCGGCACTGGATCTCAGTGTCCGGGTTGAACGATGGGGGTGGAGATGCTCTTCTGGTATACTGGGCCGAGGCTGTTTAGGTCTTTAAAGGTCAGCACCAACACTTTGAATTGTGCTCAGAAACACTGGGAGCCAATGTAGGTCTTTCAGGACTGGTGTTCTATGGTTTTGGTGGCCACTCCTAGTCACCAGTCTAGCTGCCACATTCTAGATTAGTTGTCATTTCTGGGTCACCTTTAAAGGTAGCCCCACATAGAGCACATTGCAGTAGTCCAAGCGGGAGATAACTAGACCATGCACCACTCTGGCCAGACAGTCTGCGGGCAGGTAAACCTGCATATTTAAAGTTGTTCCCTCACCTGGGCTAGAACAAGGTGCTGTAGAAGTGAATTCTTACCACAGAAACAACATAGCTGCTGCTGCCTCAGTGCAGAGGCAAAAAACCTGTGATACTACCCCAAGAGAGGGTGTCTGATAAGCTTTGGATCACCTGTCTGCCAAGCTTTCCAAATCGTCCCTTGAGCCCTTTTAAGTTTCTGAAATTCCACAGGATTTACATAATGCCTTTTAGAATATCTGGATATGCTGGGGGAAGGGGCTCTATACCTTTAATCGTTTTGCAGGAAAGGACAATTTGACAGCTCATCATACAGGAGGGAGAAAAGTTGTGCCTGCTGAAATTTCCTCATATAGACAGGGTGCAACAGCTTTGTCCTTCTGTAGATCTGGTCACATTAACCCCATCGCACAACCAATCAGCTTTGCTACGTACTATAAACGCAGCGGATGCTTTAGAGAAACTCCTGAAACATTCTTTCCTTTAGGCCTTAAGACCTTTTAAGGGATAACAGGACTTATCCAACCCTTTGATTAAGTCAAAGCTTCATTTCTTTGTGTTTGTGTGCATGCATGAGCCAGGGGAGGGGGGAGAGAAAGCTGCTTGCTGTTTAGTGCGCACCACGTTCAAGGCGCAACATTTGATTATTGCTCAGAGCAGCACATTTTCTCAAAGCAGCACTGCAGCTTCAGAGAAGGAAAGAGCTGAACACAAACGCCTACTTCATTCTCTTTCTATTCTCCCCATCGCCACATGCACCCCTTTCCTTTCTTCTGTTCCAACTGAAGAGGCTTTTGGGGATTCAGGCTGCAGTCTCTGTTTTTGCCCATTACAATTTATGTCATAGGAACTCATAGATGGTGCAGTAATCATTTTTATTCTTGTAGTGTCTAACATACAGCCAGAATTGGCCTTAGGAAAAGTTATAGGTCCATGCTTCAAACTTATTAGAACTGAAGTCTATTGCCAACTCCATTAACTTCTTTAAATCAAAGCTATAATTAAAGTCGCAGACATGTCTCCATATACATTCAGTGTGCCAGTTATTTTCTTTCTTTTCCCCCCAGTATGAGTCAGTGGCTACATTATAGATTTGTGCTGTACAGAATTACTGTATTAGCCGTAGTCATATTTATTGACTTTTATGTCTAAATAGGAGAGCTGAAGGCTATTATACTTATTGAAGTTTGGGAGAAGAAATGAAGGCAGTTTGACCATTCCTTCACAGGGCTGGCAATTCCATGCTATCTCTTCAGCTACAGATTAGCCACTACCTCTGATATGTAAAGTGGGTGGCATCTAAAATTGAAGAGAAGCAGTCAGTTTGGGCTCTGTTTACTGAATGCCTCTTGAGGTGTGTGTGTGGGGAGAGCATAGCTCCCCGACAGAGCACATTTGTGCACATGTGCAAAGTCCCTGGTCAAATAGTTGGCATTTCCAGTTAAATGATCTTAGATAAGCAGGCTAAGAAAAGAAAGGACCCCAGAGAACTGCTGCCAGTTAGATCAGTAGGCTGCATCAAGGGTAAAGTGAGAAGGGGTCGAATCCTGCCCATACATTGGGTTCAGCAGGAACAGCTTGTCATACATGGTCATACGTGTGGAGGAAAATCTTAAACACGTTGCAGAGTTCAGCAGAGTTCCCAGAAATACAGTGGTGCCTCGGTTTAAGTACAAAATTGGTTCCGGAAGTCTGTACTTAAACTGAAGCGTACTTAACCCGAAACGAACTTTCCCATTGAAAGTAATGAAAAGTGGATTAATTCGTTCCAGACGGGTCCATTGAGTACTTAAACTGAAAGTACTCAAACCGAAGCGTACTTAAACCGAGGTATGACTAGACCAGAGGCAATAGTAATTTTCAGCGGAGCTTTACTTGTGCTGAAGGCAAATGTAGTGTAATGGTTATCAAATTGTTATGGTTATCAAATGGTTAACAACCAGGATTGGCTCAGTCCATACAAAAATCCAGTTGCAGCATTTATAAACTTAACTCATAATAAGACTAAACCTTAGCAATAAGCATCCTATGTACAGAAACAGAAACACCACACCAGAAGGAAGAGAGAGAAAGAGAAAAGTAAGACAAGGGCTCCTTTTGGCCTATATTTCTAGTCAGCATGACTCTGCAGAACAGAGAAAAGAGAACGTTCAAAGCAGCTTTCCAGAAGGTATAACCCAAACAATCATTAACCCTTCTGCCTCTGCTTCGCTCACACAGAGATGCTTCTAGTAGTTTCTTGTATTAATCAGAATTGAAAAGAATAGGAAAGATATATACACACTAGTGGTTTTCAGCCCGTTCAATAACGGGCGCTAGAATCCTGGGGTTCGGAGAAGCGCTTGCGCAGCGCTTCTCCGAACCCTGGGACCCGTCCTTGCTGTCGGCGGCAGGGGGACAGGAACGGAGGAGGAGAAAGCGCTGCTTTCTCCTTCTCCGTTCCTCTCCCGCAGCCGCCAACAGGAAGCAGACATCCCAGGGATCGGAGAAGCGCTTGCGCAGCGCTTCTCCGAACCCTGGGACCTGTCCTTGCTGTCGGCGGCAGGGGGACAGGAACGGAGGAGGAGAAAGCGCTGCTTTCTCCTCCTTCCTTCCTCTCCCCCAGCCGCCGACAGGAAGGACGCGCGCACTCTCCCCCCCCGCCTCCTCCAACCGCCGCTCCTCACGGCCAGGGAGGGTTGTGAGGAGGCCTTCGCCGGTCTCCACCCCGGCGGGAGCGGCGGTTGGAGGAGGCAGAGTGGGGGGAGAGTGCGCGCGCGCAGTCTCTGCTGTCCAATCCCTGTATCCCTGGGGCACATGTGCAGTGACCCAGGGACACACGGGACAACTGGACGCAGGGACAACATGGACATTATTATTATTATATAGGATGAGATCAATACTTTCTGCACTAAGAAATGCAAACTGACACAGCTTGCATGTTCAATTCCACTCTTCATGTGTAACTGGACACACCTCTAATTTCTTTAAAAAAAAAAGGTATGCCCACTTACTCCACTGTAGAGGGGACATAGTCCACAATTACCACTCTGTGTGTGTGCGGCCTTCCCCCACCCTCCAGACCCCACCTAGTAGTTTCATGTAGATGCTGAAACAGTTCGATAAAATTGAACCCTGAGAAACTCCACGTAGAAGGCTCCATGGGACCAAAGAGCACTCCGCAAGCAACACCCTCTGGAAATGACCATCCAAGTAGGTGTGCAACCACCACAAATTGGTGCCACTTGCTTCCAACACAGACAGTTGCTTCAGAAGGATACCACAGTCAATGGTATTAAAAGCCGCTGAGGGACTGAGGAGAATTAACAAGGACACATTTTTCCCCAACTCTCTCCTGACAGAGGTCATCAAACTGGACTTCCAAAGAAGTTACTAGGCCAAAACCACAATTGAAATGGGTCTAGAAAACCAGTTTCCTCCAAGTGGGCCTGGATCCGGTTCGTTCGTGAACACCTGCTCAAGAACCTTGCCCAAGAAGAAGAGATTTGCAACTGGTGGCTACTTAGATTTTTCGAATCCAGGGAGGCATTCCTGAGAAGCGGTTTTACTGCTGCCTCCTGTGTTGGAGATTCATTTCCCGTGTCTGCATTCATGGGATTGTTGTTTATCACATGATGTTTACATTCCACAGAGTGGGAAATGACGAAGACAGGATGTTTGTGATACTGTGTTCCATAAAGTGGGACTATTGTCCTTTGTTCTTTCTGCTGTCTGATGCTAGAGAGAGCCGTGTTGCAGCGCTCCGAGTGTATTTTATGTAAATAAACGTAGATTAGCCAAAATGCTGAGTTGCTGAGGTCTGTTACGCAACTGCGCAATCCCTAAGTGTGCTGGTGTTTCTTGGCATCAGTCGCTGCGATGTTCAGGCTGAAGAAAGCTTTTGAAGCTCTCAAACGATCGACCAGGAGGGAGGGAACATGCCAGTCGGGCATGTGTCTCTGCCAGGGTCCTACTCATGTGTAAGAAATCCTCATAAGGAGGCATCAATCATTTCCCTGCCCCAGCCAGCTGTCCCCTTCCTGCTAGTTTGTATCAGCCAAGAGGGGCAAAAGTGAAGTAGTCATCCGGACCGATACCAGCACCATGGCCTTGCTATCCAGCATAACAGGACTTAACATCTCTCAACTTGTTTCCTTGCCATAAGCTCAAGGTGACAGCAAAGGTTGCAAGGTTTTTAGCTGAGGCAATCAGAATAAGGTCCACTATTTGATTGCTGATTCAGGACCCTAAAGTGTGTTTTATATAATCAACTTTTTCTTTCTGTTCTTTGTATATCACATTGTTGTTTTGTTGCTATGGCCGATGGCTGACACAAATAAATATAGATTCATTCATTCATTCATCCATAAGATCTGGGGTATAAGGTAAAAAAGGTAAAGGACCCCTGGACGGTTAAGTCCAGTCAAAGGTGACTATGGGGTTGTGGCACTCATCTCGCCTTCAGGCCGAGGAAGCTGGCATTTTCCACAGACAGCTTTCAGGATCATGTGGCCAGCATGACTTAACCACTTCTAGTGCAACAGAATACTGGGATGGAAGTCAGAGTGCATGGAAATGCTGTTTACCTTCCCACCGCAGCAGTACCTATTTATCCACTTGCACTAGCATGCTTTCAAACTGCTAGGTTGGCAGGAGCTGGGACAGAGCAATGGGAGCTCACCCTGTCTTAGGGATTCGAACCACCGACCTTCTGATCGGCAAGCCCAAGAGGCTCAGTGGCTTAGACCACATTCGCCAGGGAGCCAAACAAGCTGCACAAAGTGGTAGAGGGTGCCCAGGGATGATCATGTCAATGGTCTGAGCTGTTCGGATGTTCCAGAGGTTGGTCAGGGCTTTGACTGGTGCACCAGTCATATCAGCCAAAAAATCCCCCAGAGACATCTGGAAATTCATTGGATTCATCAGTCTCTGAAGGCAGACCACCTTCTTGGTCTGCCGCCTCCCAGAGGGGGAAATGTGCTGACTGGAGGTGGGAAAATATGCTGCCTCTCTGTGACACCAGACAAGGTAGGACTAGCAATTAATTTCTCCTGACGTGGGAAGGTTTTATTTGGTCCTGATACAGAAGCTGGTGAGACAGAGCAAGCATCTATTCTGCTTGAGAAGTGGTATGGTAGAATAAACATGTCATTAATGCTGTAGTTGATCTAAGTTAATTAATTTACTGTGAAATGTAATTAATACTGCTATCTATCAGTACTAATCTTAACTTTCAGAGCCACAAATTGAGATGAATATATAAAATGTGCACCTTCAATTAACATGACGAAACTTAAGGCTGTTAGCTTAATACTCACTTACCTGCAAGTAAGCCCCTTTGAACTCAGTAGGACTGCTGAGTAGAAATGCATACATTTGTGCTGTAAATTTGGGACATCATAACATCTAATCAGATATATAACTCCATCACAGCTATTCTTTTTCTGTGGGTTCATTGATGCTTCCAATATTTCATATCAGATTTGTTTCAGTTCCTACAGTGTTACATAACTCCATCCTACTATCCTACTGTTACATAACACTCATCCTACTATTACTAGACTATAAAATAGTAATAGTAATGTACTTCCTTCACTATAGCACTATATTTTGTTGAAGCGTAAAACCACTTGAGAAGCCTATGGAAACAGTACCACTGGACTTTGAAAAAAAGATCTCTCCAAGTTAAAACCTACTTTATGCATATATATGTGTATGTATATATATATATATATATATATATATATATATATATATATATATATATATATATATTATCACATTTCTTCCCTTGTCTTTAGAATGAAAAGGATTACCTAGCAACAATCATTCAGAGATGCATCACAGAAAGGAAAACTGTTAGCAAACTGGGTATTTTTCATATATATCCAGTTTACTAACAGCTGTCCCATATATATATATATATATATATATATATATATATATATATATATATAGGTGTGGGTGTTTGCGTGCCCTGTACACAATTAAAAAGATAGAAGCTTCCTACTGAAAATATATCATACTGAAATGGGAGGAGAAGAAATGGATAAATATCTGAAATATAATTAAACATACCAGTAAGGGAGGGGCGGGGTCATATTAAAAAGCACACGACATTTTTTACCCTATAGATGTCTCTCTTTTAATTACAGCAATAAGTTATTACCAAAATAGAATATTCTTTTAGCTTCACGTGTGCGCATAGTAGCATTTATTGCTATTTATAAAGTTCCTATCGTCTAGGGATGCTTCCAGACTAATTCTCATCTGAATGCCTCCCCTGGTTTCGGAGTTCTGAATTACAGGAACTTCTTGTCAAATGGGCACTTATGCATTAGAAACTCTACTACTGATCATAAGATGGTGTTGTTTTAGTATTCCTTATAATTATTTCCTTTTTTGCTTTTTTATTTATTTTAATAATTTCATAAACTGCTTTCTTAAAGAATATTGAATCATAGAATTGTAGAGTTGGGAGGGCGCACAAGGGACATCTAGTCTAACCCCATGCAATGCAGGAATCGCAACTAAAGCATCCGTGACTGGTGGCCATCCAACCTCTGCTTAAAAACCTCCACAGTGGCCACTCAGGCACCTCTGAAAGTGTGCAGATGCGCTTCAGGTATTGATGCTAAACAAACACTAAATTAAATGTGGGTTATAATCAAGCAGTCAAGGCACAAACGGGATAGGGGATGGAAGGGATAGGATTTCATTTTATTTTTAAGAAAGATGCCACATAGATGAAAGTTCTTGTCTATTCCAATTGCCTCAATAAGAGATTAGTGCCTGCAACCTGCTCCTGGCTCCTGCCCTACACATGCAGACAGAGGTTCTTACTTATGAGTAAGGAAAATACCTTTGAGGAAAGAGGTGTATTGAATTGACAGCAGACTCAGGGCTCAGGAGTCATAATTCTGGATTTCAGGAGCAGAGCAAGAAGTTCAGAACTGGATGGCAGCAATAAAGGTGTCCCAACAAGTTTCTGTACCCCTCCTGCCAAGCTTTCACAGGCAAGCTATGATGTGCATTTAAGTATCTTCTGTATCAGACCACCAGGTGTTGCTCAACTATATATAACTCTCATCATCCCTGACCATTGGCCATACTGATTAAGGCTGATGGGAGTTGAACAGCATCAGGAAGTCCACAGGTCCCCTGCCTTATTCTGTAAGTATAACTCACCCAGCATCCTATCTAAGTGTGACCATGGACCAGAACACCCTTCATAGATCAAGCTCATAGCTCATCATCAAAAGTGAAAAGAAAAAGATCATACTGAACTTCAGAACTTCTTCTCTAAACACAAGTGGGAAGGTTGAGGCGAGAAATTATTTTGTAATACAGTGGAACCTTGGTTCTTGAATGTTTCCGTTGACAAACGTTTCAGAACCCAAATGCCGAAAACCGGGAAATAACTGCTTTGTTTTTTGAATGATTTTCAGAAGCTGAACGTGCCACACGGCTTCTGTTTTGAGTTTCCCTATTGTATTGTGGCTTCCACTTTCAGTTTTTGGTTTCGGAAGTCAAATGGTCTTCCGGAATGGATTACGTTCGAAAACTGAGGTTCCACTGTAACCCTAGTGATGGAGCACTGTTATGACTAGTCAAACCTGCAGGATTGGATGCTGTTCTGACAATTTGTGAAGGAAGGGGGGGGATACAGTTTCAAATGGCTGTGGCTCACTGTTGTCTTCTGCTACCAAAACCAAATGCAGAAGCAAGAGCAAGGTATCTAGTCCATATGCCAGAAACCTTTTTTTTCAGATGTGAACAGATTGCAAAAACCTGTGCACAGATGACGTCCCATGTTTAAACAAAAGTAGCAAGAAGTGTGAATTTCACCTCTCTCTCTCTCTCTCTCTCTCTCTCTCTCTCTCTCTCTCTCTCTCTCGGATTTTAACATGGAGGCGTGATTACAACAAATGTCAACAGTTGGCAATGCATCTAGAAATAGGACCGGTAGCATTCATAATGGCATTATAATGTTCAGAGTGTATGACTATAAGTGTACCACTTTGAGAACTTAACTGGAGCTTTAAGGGACATTACAAATGGATTTCATGTTATTGCCTCACTGTAAAAGGGTTCAGTGTAGAGGGGGAAAGTCATAAAGACTGTTGTCTAAATAAGAGACAAGGAAAACAGGTTATCATTCGCTCACCTGCACTGCAAATTTCCATTGACATAATGAAATTGGTAATGTGCCTTATGAAATTTGAACATTTTCTCTGTTTACTCCCAAATGCTGTTTTAAGGTTTTCACCTTCCCAAATGTTCAAAACATGTTACAAAAACAATAAACGTGATAAGATTACCAATTAGCAATGAAATATAAGCCATAGTTCCACAATATTGAAATGTTACATGGAAGCAACATATGCATAGGATTAACTAGATATAAGGTGACTGCAGATTTTCAATGAGAGAGAATAATGCACCCCTCACCCAGAATTGCATGCTAGGAAACACATCTCCCATGGAAGCGGGGTGGAACTTTTTGCTGGTGTCCTGTAAGAAATTGTTTTACAATGTTGGGCAAGATCCCTTTAAATTCAAGAACTTGCAAAGGTAAAATGTAGGGCTCACATTGCAAACCCTCCCTGTTTTATACTGACTACATTGGCTATCTATTTGATCCCAAGTGCAATTCTCTAAGTGCTGGTTTTGGCATATAAAACCCAATAATAATAATAATAATAATAATAATAATAATAATAATAATAATAATTTATTATTATTATTTGTTATTGTTATTAGTGATTATTATTATTATTATTAGAATTTATGTACCACCCTATACTTGGGAGGTCTCAGGGCAGTTCACAGAAATGGCTTCAGGTTTCCCCAAATACCACATTTCTTCATACAATTCTTCTTGAGAATCAAAATCTTCCAGAGAGGCCCTTCTCTCTGTCCCTAAAGTATTTGTAAGGTGACATTGTGCCTTTTTGGGGTGGTTCTCATTGCTTAGCTTTAGGAGGATGGTTACAACTTTTTATTTTTAATCAGCCTTTTGAGTCCTAGATATTTTGGCCACTACATTCCTTATTTGTTTGCACTGTATATTATAGTTTCTCTCTCTCTTTTTTTCCCTTTACTATTTTTTATTGTATGCCAATCTGGTCTCCTTCAAAAGGAAGGACAGGATAGAAATGACAAGGAATTAATAGGTTTCCAACTATCTGCCTTTCACCCAGAAATACCAGGCCTTGGCCCCTGATTTCAGAGCAAGCAACCAAATCTCTGGGTCTGCCCTCTCACTGCCACTACTATTGATGGGTTCCACTCCGTCCTGTCCTGATGCCCCTTCTCTGCCTCATCCTTGTTCCACTCTCCCTTTCCATGCATCTCTAGGCGACTAGCTGTTATAAAAAGCATTTAATTTGTATTTAACCTAGAAGGCTTTTAGGAGGGAAGCATATTTCAACTACAATGTGCTCTGGCACAGAACGAAGACTCTGCCTGCAGCAAGAGAGCCAGAGAGTCGTGGGAAATGTGTGTTAACTGCAAAGAGCAGCTGGATCAGAGCTGGTGGGGTGGGGGAAGAATTAAGACCAGGGTTTTTTTGTGTGGGTGAGTCCAGTGTTCTCTAGTTTTGAATATTTGCAAGGGAAGTGGAGGAATTACAGTGGTACCTTGGGTTACGAACTTAATTCGTTCCGGAGGTCTCTTCTTAACCCAAAACCATTCTTAACCTAAGGTACCATTTAGCTAATGGGGCCCCCCGCTGCCACTACGTGATTTCTGTTCTCATCCTGGGGCAAAGTTCTTAACCCGAGGTACTACTTCCGGGTGAGCGGAGTTTGTAATCCGAAGTGTTTGTAACCCAAGGTACCACTGTACTCAATTTCTGTGGGGGGGGATTCAGAGATTCAGAATTAGGGGGAAGAAACACCTGCCTTTTAAGCCCTTCTTTCTATGGGAATGGAAGGGCAGGTGAGGCCTGTTTGGTAAAAAGAGGACAGCACTCTGCATGTGTTCAGAGGCACTTTTAATATATTACTGTAGGCTAGTAGCTACATCTCCAGGCATAATTTGCTGACCCTTGACCCTTGTGATATTCTGCGGGTTAGTATCTTCCTTCTTTTCTTCTATGCAGACACTTTAATTCCTTCAGATCTGTCTGCTATTCATTTTCAAGTTTTCTCATTATGGCTGTTGCTAAAGCAGTTCGGGGCAATTGCAAAACAAGGCCCTATGTTTAGCAGTCGATTGTCTCGCAGAAGTGCTTCTCCGGGTGCTGGTGAAAAGACACGAAGGCACAAAGAGTGTACAAAGGATTTCTATAGTTGTCTTTCTTGGTGACGGGAGTACGATGTCGTGTAGGCAGAAATTGCCTCTCTGACATAGTAAGCCTGTAGCATCTCATGTCTAAGGAGGATGACAATGGATAGTTCAACTTCGATTATATATGCTTGTTTTGAGGGAAAGCACTCCTCAGAACAATTCATGCCTGGATTAGCAGTGTTTCACTGCATTGGTAATAACGTAGCTCAAGCTGCAGGAGATGGTGTGTGTTTGTGCATGTGCGTGCACACAAATGCACATGCACAGAAATCGGGTCCTCCCTCCAAGAGGGCATGTGCTGCGGTGAACATGTGCTGGAAACTGACACCCTGTGTTGTGGGTAAGATTGGTCAGCCACAACACCCGATTGGTAGGTCCCTCGATGTTGGGGTTCAATCTGGCCAATGGGGCACAGTCCAAACGGATTGAGGGACCTATGTATTCACATGCACATGACCCAGAAGTGGGCCTGGCTGATAGTGAACAGCAGCACACCACATTCTTTGTTGCAGTTCCCATTTGTTCTTTGATTCACATTATATCTGGCTTCTGCTAGAGCAATATGTGAAGGAAAGCCAGCTTTGAATCGGTGACTTGTAAATGGATTGGCAAATTGCCAGCACAGTGATCTTTCTTGGAGGGGGAGATGATGCCATACGGTAAATATGGAATGCATAAGGCCTAAATAAAGATTTACCTGTTACCCCAACAAATCAAAAGAATTTCCAGCCCACCTACAAGCTTGTGACCGGCTGCTCATTTGCCGCCTGCTGCTGTCTGTGTTAAGGGCTGACCTTTCATTCTGTATAATCCAAGAGGTATCAGGTTACTTTTCTTGGCCACAATTGGCAGCTGCACAATTGAGACAATGCTGCACAATTAATCAGCTGTTCGGCTTCCTTGTTTGCTAATGCATACCAAGTGTATACCAAATAATTGAGCAATCAATTATTTTTGTGAAAGGGTACTAAGTCTACTTAATTTTGGTGCAAAGCTTTCACGTTTTACAAACACCTACAATGCCTTTATGTTCTCCATATGCTGCAATACAAGGCCTGGTTGCAATGTATGATTTCAGCCTCTCCTGTGAAGTTTACTTGTAGGCAGTGGTGTAGCATCAGTTGCCGCGCCCGGGGCAAAGTGCAAAAGGGGTGGGGCCCACAGGAAGCTCCACCAGCCACTTCCTCCCTGAACAAGTACGGTCATGCTTTAATAACCCTGGGTTATCAATCATTATTTTTTAAACTTACTAGTGAGAAGGACACAACAGCCATGAGCGCTTTTATACCACACACCCCAGCCTCACAACATGGCGTTGGGTTGGCAGGACAGCATGAGGATCCAAAAGTGCAGCATCCTCTAAAGGAGGAACTTAACTGCAATTTAGCCCCATGTCTTCCCTCTGACCTGTGCATGGCCTGAACGAGCATGCTGACAGCCCTTGACACTGCAGCCCCACAAGCCCTGCCATGTCTGGAGCAAAGCCGCAGTTTGCATCAGGAGCTGGCCTTGTGAGAAACAGCACCAGAGCTACTGCTGGCATGATGGGAAGGGGCTGTGAGTCAGTGGGAGGGCATCTGCTCTGCTTGCAGAAGGTCTCAGGCTCAATCCCTGGCATTCCCAGGTAAGGCGGTGTCCCTTCTGGTGTGCCCCAATAGGCAGCTGCCTACTCTCTTTAATTCCCTCACATTGGATTCTGTTCAGATGTATTTTGGCAACATGTGCAGTTACTGGCTAAGCATCAATTGTTGAGCAGCTCCTATCCCTGGCAAAATCTTGGTCTCCCTGCCCCCTTTTTCTTTGAAAGGTGGCTTGTTACAATGACCCATTCCCACCACCCTTCTGAGTAATACCCCTTCCCACCCTCTCACCATATATAAAGGTCTGGTGACTTCTGTTTCAGTGTATCTGAAGAAGTGTGCATGCACACAAAAGCTCATACCAATGACAAACTTAGTTGGTCTCTAACGTGCTACTGGAAGGATTTTTTAAAAATTTTTGTTTCAACTACACAACTAACTTGTTACAATTATGTTTGTGTTAGTTTGTAGCGTTCTCATCCAGAATCCAGCTGACTTCCTTCTCCAGGAACTCTCTGTGTTAAATCTCTGTGGGTTGGATGCATCTTGTCTTAGTGTGCACCCATATGAGCGCCTGTAAATGTGTGCAAAAGCACCACGCAGTGCACAGCCTGCCATTACCCCACAAAACCCTGCAAGTGCTTAGGCATATTCTAAACTGTTGATACCATCTTGCCAACTGGAGATGTTTGGGAAATCCCTTTACCCAAAAAGAACAAACACTCTTGGCTTTTTAAAACCAGTAGAAAACAGGCTGCTGCAGAGGAAAAGAATATAACCAGCCAGAGGAGTGCGTTCAAGCCTGGCAAAAGAGGTGGTTCTATGGTTTGAAGCATTTCTCATTAAACGTTTTATTATGTTTTTATATAGTGTATTTTTCTGTATATAAGATGCTCCATGTATAAGCTGCCCCCTATTTTGGGAGAATCAAATTTAAGAAATTTGCACTATGCACAATCCATGTATAAGACGACCCCCACTTTTTAGCTTAATTTTTTTACAGAAAAAAA
The DNA here is from genome assembly GCF_963506605.1 of Zootoca vivipara. NCBI lineage: Eukaryota > Metazoa > Chordata > Lepidosauria > Squamata > Lacertidae > Zootoca > Zootoca vivipara. Next base: position 70,878,751 of record NC_083283.1, read on the forward strand.
CCTAGTTTTATACACAGAAAAGTATGGTATGTCAGAAGCTGCCCAGAGTGACTGGGGCAACCCAGTCAGATGGGTGGGGTACTAATACCAATACTAATACTAATACTTTATTATTTATACCCCACCCATCTGCCTGGGTTTCCCCAGCCACTCTGGGTGGCTCCCAGTAGAATATTAAAAATATGATAAAACATCAAACTTTAAAAACTTCCCTAAACAAGGTGGCCTTCAGATGTCTTCTAAAAGTCAGATACAATAATACCTCGACATCCGAATGCTTCGACTTCCAAAGGTTTCGACTTCCGAAGTTGACAACCCCGGAAGTCTTTTTGCGGTGTGCGCATTCTGCGCCTGCGCAGAGCGGCACGTGTGGTCAGCGCATGTGCAGAAGTGCGAAATCACGCTTTGCGCATGCACACAAGCGGCACTTCGACATCCAAAAACCTCGACTTATGAAGATGGCCGCAGAACAGATTGTCTTCGCAAGTCGAGGTACCACTGTAGTTGTTTATTTTCTTGACATCTGATGGGAGGGCGTTCCACAGGGCGGGTGCCACTACTGAGAAGGCCCTCTGTCTGGTTCCCTGTAATCTCACTTTTCGCAGTGAGGGAACCTCCAGAAGGCCCTCGGCGCTGGACCTCAGTGTCTGGGCTGAACGATGGGGTTGGATCCCTGTGAGAGCATGCCAAATGTACCTCGGTTCCAGCATCCTGTTTTCACTGCGGCCAAGAGAAAAGCCTGAAGTGAGCTCACCTTGTTTGCATATGCTCATCTTGCTTCTCCTCTTTATGCAACAGGCATAAAACTCTTTGGGAGCTGCTAAACATCTGCACAAGGGCAGAGATGGCAGTTGCTCAATGGACTCGTAGCTCACATCATCACACTGTCCCCTGAGCCTTCGGGGAAAGTAAAGCGAAGCAGCTTCCCTACAGCTTCCCTGTGGCAAGCGGGTGATGAAAACACTTCTCCTGCACAGTCAGGCTGCTACTGCAAGCAAAACACTTCTTTTCCCCTTAAGAAAATATGCGCTTAATTAACAAAATCACCCAAGAGAGCCAGATTGCAGAGCCCCAAAGGCCACAAGTTTGACATCCCTGATCCATCTAATTTAAACTGAAATATTCACTTCTCAAATTCTTTGCAATTAATTATAAATTCACACTTGTTGGAATTACTGTGGGGATGATGTGACATGAGAAGAGCTCTTTCCCCATAACTATGTTTCAATAAGTTGTGCTTTCTGGGGGTGGTGGTTTCTACCCCCCCTTTTTTATGAACAGCAATGTCTAGACTATTGTCCAGTCATTTAAAAGAAATCTAGTAAATCTAATACCATTTTATGTTCTACTGAACTCCAAATACGGAACTGTGAAATGGAGTCTCCCGGCCATTAGAATCAATTACTAATATATTAAGGATGCTAATTGCAATAGATCCACTTTTTTAGAAGAAGAAGAAGAAGAAGAAGAAGAAGAAGAAGAAGAAGAAGAAGAAGAAGAAGAAGAAGAAGAAGAAGAAGAAGAAGAATTGGTCCCTCAATCCAGCTTTATTTTACACTTTTACAACTACAGTATTCACTGGATCAGGGATGTATAGCTTCAGGATGAAAAAAATATTTAAATTTCAACAATACAGTGCATTGTCAAATGTTTATTGTGACTGCATTTCTTCAAGACAACCAGAAATATATGTGCACCTAAGAAATAATGATATATAGTCAAAACGCAGTGGGGGGGGGATGCCATTTGTACCAGCAATCAAAGGTCTGTTCTTGAATGTATTTGTTTAAATTGAAGGTGGGAGAAAAGTGCAGTTCCAAAACATGTGTTAGCTACTTTTCCTCGTAACAACCACAAACAGATATGCTCCCGAGGAAAGCTCACATGTAGCCTGAAACAAAATTGCCTGTCTGTAAGACTGCCAAGCCAGGATGAGACATCATGTAACCATTTTGTTGAATAATTGTGTAAAAGTGTCATTATTGTTTCACTGTACAGTCGTACCTCGGGTTACGAACACCTCGGTTTGCGAACAGTTCGGGTTACGAACTGCGCAAACCCGGAAGTGTTTTCATCGCGCGCGGTCTGCGCATGCGCAAAATGGCGCTGCCCATCACGTTCCGGATCGCAGTTCGTAACCCGAGGTATTACTGTACCTTTAAGAGTCAGGAAAGATTTAGTGACTGGGGCTCGGCAGCTGTGGAGCAGCTCGACAGGTGTTGCTGTGAAGCTGATGATGCAGGGTATATCAGGGGTGTTGTGTGTTGCCTCTGTGCTGGGCGATTTCCCAGTGTGCTTTTGGTGGGTGGTTTGGTTGTGTGGGTGTTTTGTGTAAGACTAGTTTAATTGTTGTCATTTTTACTTTCTCCATTAAACCGAGCATTTGTTTAAGCCTTGGTATGACTCTATGTGTAAGTTCCTCAGCCAGCTCCTGCTGATGCAACTCACTTGCTTATAGCGTTGACACATTTTAGTCAGAAAGGGCTAGCTGTGAACAACAACATTAAACACATTGTTAGAAGTGTACAACGTTGTATAGTGAAATATTCTTTTCTTGGTGTCCTCTCTCCCTGTGGAAGGGATTGGGGGGGGGGATCCGATTCAGATCACATTTAAAACAAGCCTACTTAGTCAGCACTTTCAGAAAAAAATACACAAAGCACAGCCACACAGCAAAATCTGATCTTTTCCAAATTTTGCACAACCTGAGGTAAAGTGGGCACAACAGGCATATATCCCCCCCCCAAAAAAAGAATATCCAGAAATGCATTACAATGGGGAAGCCTGCAGTGCAAAAATGTTTATGGTAAGCAGCATTGCATCCCAATGTGTGTCTGTTCGGAGAAATTCACTCTGAAATCCTGATGGAGTTACATAAGGACCTTTTTAAAACAAACAAGTCACAAAATGGTGTGGAAATGTGGAAAACAATTTAAGGTTGCCGTCTTTCCAAAGTTGTAGCCACGCTCAAGGCAGCTTACAAAAGTAGTCCAAAGACAAATGAACATCAAAATCAGAAACTTTCCACATAAATCTTAAGATACAAAAAAATGGCATCAGCAACAGCAACCCCCCCCCAAACAATACCCCAGGTGGCTCTCACAAATTTTAAAATAACATCAACTTATCTGTAGGCCATTTTCCTTCGCCCAGACCATTGGTCTAGAAAACAGAGTGTGAAGACGGAATGTGTGAAGTGTATGCTTCGCATATTATAATAACATCTGCCAACGCCCTTCTCCAAGCACCTATCCCATTAGAGATGAGGTAGACTTGAACAAGGCAGAGGACTTTTTAAATGGCAGCGTTGACCCAGTTATGGGATGCCCTCCCGAAATGGGTTTGCCTGGCAACAATTCCCCCAGGTTCCATGCGCCTTGCACAAATTACAACACCACAAATATAATCCAAAAGGCTAAAAATATAAAGCATAGTCTTTTAAAAAAGCAATTAAACTCTAATAGAATTAAAATTGTCATCCTTTGTGTGCCGGACAAAAAGACCTTTCAAATCAAAGAGTTCTCTGCCTTTTCAAAGATGTTATCTACTGTTTTTTTACGGCCGCTGAGACCACTGGTCTTGAAAGACCTACATTGGCTCCCACGTTTCTGAGCACAATTCAAAGTGCTGGTGCTGACCTTTAAAGCCCTAAACGGTCCAGTATGCCTGAAGGAGCATCTCCATCCCCATCGTCCAACCTGGACACTGAGGTCCAGCGTCAAGGGCCTTCTGAAGGTTCCCTCACTGCAAGAAGTGAGGTTACAGGGAACCAGGCAGAGGATCTTCTCAATAGTTGTGCCTGCCCTGTGGAACGCCCTCCCGTTGTTGTTGTTTAGTCGTTTAGTCGTGTCCGACTCTTCGTGACCCCATGGACCATAGCACGCCAGGCACTCCTGTCTTGCACTGCCTCCCGTAGCTTGGTCAAACTCATGTTCGTAGCTTCGAGAACACTGTCCAACCATCTTGTCCTCTGTCGTCCCCTTCTCCTAGTGCCCTCAATCTTTCCCAACATCAGGGTCTTTTCCAAGGATTCTTCTCTTCTCATGAGGTGGCCAAAGTATTGGAGCCTCAGCTTCACGATCTGTCCTTCCAGGGAGCACTCAGGGCTGATTTCCTTAAGAATGGATAGGTTTGATCTTCTAGCAGTCCATGGGACTCTCAAGAGTCTCCTCCAGCACCATAATTCAAAAGCATCAATTCTTCGGCGATCAGCCTTCTTTATGGTCCAGCTCTCACTTCCATACATCACTACTGGGAAAACCATAGCTTTAACTATACGGACCTTTGTCGGCAAGGTGATGTCTCTGCTTTTTAAGATGCTGTCTAGGTTTGTCATTGCTTTTCTCCCAAGAAGCAGGCGTCTTTTAATTTCGTGACTGCTGTCACCATCTGCAGTGATCAACGAGCCCAAGAAAGTAAAATCTCTCACTGCCTCCATTTCTTCCCCTTCTATTTGCCAGGAGGTGATGGGACCGGTGGCCATGATCTTGGTTTTTTTGATGTTGAGCTTCAGACCATATTTTGCGCTCTCCTCTTTCACCCTCATTAAAAGGTTCTTTAATTCCTCCTCGCTTTCTGCCATCAAGGTTGTGTCATCTGCATATCTGAGGTTGTTGATATTTTTTCCGGCAATCTTAATTCCGGCTTGGGATTCATCTAGTCCAGCCTTTCGCATGATGAATTCTGCATATAAGTTAAATAAGCAGGGAGACAATATACAACCTTTTTGTACTCCTTTCCCAATTTTGAACCAATCAGTTGTTCCATATCCAGTTCTAACTGTAGCTTCTTGTCCCACATAGAGATTTCTCAGGAGACAGATGAGGTGATCAGGCACTCCCATTTCTTTAAGAACTTGCCATAGTTTGCTGTGGTCGACACAGTCAAAGGCTTTTGCATAGTCAATGAAGCAGAAGTAGACGTTTTTCTGGAACTCTCTAGCTTTCTCCATAATCCAGCGCATGTTTGCTATTTGGTCTCTGGTTCCTCTGCCCTTTCGAAATCCAGCTTGCACTTCTGGGAGTTCTCGGTCCACATACTGCCTAAGCCTGCCTTGTAGAATTTTGAGCATAACCTTGCTAGCGTGTGAAATGAGCGCAATTGTGCGGTAGTTGGAGCATTCTTTGGCACTGCCCTTCTTTGGAATTGGGATGTAGACTGATCTTCTCCAATCCTCTGGCCATTGCTGAGTTTTCCAAACTTGCTGGCATATTAGGTGTAGCACCTTAACAGCATCATCTTTTAAAACTTTAAATAGTTCAGCTGGAATATCATCACTTCCACTGGCCTTGTTATTAGCAGTGCTTTCTAAGGCCCATTTGACTTCACTCTCCAAGATGTCTGGCTCAAGGTCAGCAACCACACTACCTGGGGTGTACGAGACCTCCATATCTTTCTGGTATAATTCCTCTGTGTATTCTTGCCACCTCTTCTTGATGTCTTCTGCTTCTGTTAGGTCCTTACCACTTTTGTCCTTGATTATGGTAATCTTTGTACGAAATGTTCCTTTCATATCTCCAATTTTCTTGAACAGATCTCTGGTTTTCCCCATTCTATTGTTTTCCTCTATTTCTTTGCATTGCTCATTTAAGAAGACCCTCTTGTCTCTCCTTGCTGCTTTTTGGAAATCTGCATACAGTTTCCTGTATCTTTCCCTATCTCCCTTGCATTTTGCTTGCCTCCTCTCCTTCGCTATTTGTAAGGCCTCGTTGGACAGCCATTTTGCTTTCTTGCATTTCCTTTTCCTTGGGATGGTTTTCGTTGCTGCCTCCTGTATAATGTTACGAGCCTCCATCCATAGTTCTTCAGGCACTCTGTCCACCAAATCTAAATCCTTAAACCTGTTCCTCACTTCCACTGTGTATTCATAAGGGATTTGATTCAGATTGTATCTTACTGGCCCAGTGGTTTTTCCTACTTTCTTCAGTTTAAGCTGGAATTTTGCTATAAGAAGCTGATGATCTGAGTTACAGTCAGCTCCAGGTCTTGTTTTTGCTGACTGTATAGAGCTTCTCCATCTTTGGCTGCAGAGAATATAATCAATCTGATTTCGATGCTGCCCATTTGGTGATATCCATGTGTAGAGTCATCTCTTGTGTTGTTGGAAGAGAGTGTTTGTGATGACCAGCTTGTTCTCTTGACAGAACTCTATTAGCCTTTGCCCTGCTTCATTTTGAACTCCAAGGCCAAACTTGCCAGTTGTTCCTTTTATCTCTTGATTCCCTACTTTAGCATTCCAATCCCCTGTAATGAGAAGAACATCCTTCTTTGGTGTCATTTCTAGAAGGTGTTGTAGGTCTTCATAGAATTGGTCAATTTCACTTTCTTCAGCACCGGTAGTTGGTGCATAAACTTGGATTACTGTGATGTTAAAAGGTCTGCCTTGGATTCGTATCGAGATCATTCTGTCATTTTTGAGATTGCATCCCATTACAGCTTTTGCCACTCTTTTGTTGACTATGAGGGCCACTCCATTTCTTCTACAGGATTCTTGCCCACAGTAGTAGATATGATAGTCACCCGAACTGAATTCGCCCATTCCCTTCCATTTTAGTTCACGGATGCCCAGGATGTCTCAAAATGAGAAAAAATGAGAGGAACGCCCTCCCATAAATTGTCAAAGAAATAAACAACTCTCTGATGTTTAGGAGTCATCTGAAGGCAGCCCTGTTTAGGGAAGCTTTTAATGACTGATGTTTTAATGTACTTTTAATCTTTTGTTGGAAGCCACCCAGCAAGATGGGTGGGGTATAAATAAAAAATTTATTATTATTATTATTAATATATTATTATTATTAGACTACTACATTTTAGGGTGCTGCTTGTTTTGTGTCTGCGCATTGCACAAAATCCAATATGACAAAAGTAGCATTGGCACATTATAAACAAAAAGAAAGGATGCCTACCTGATGTTTTCTCTCTTTCTCTCCGCCAAGTATATGGAACTAAAACAACACACCAACCATTTATCTATATTTACCGAAAAGTAAGTCCCACTGGGTCTAATGGGAAGCCCTCCCTAGAAAATGTGCATAGGATTACAGTCATACCTCAGGTTACAGAAGCTTCAGGTTGCGTCTTTTCAGGTTGCGTCCCGCGCCGAACCCGGAAGTACCCAAATGAGTTACTTCCGGGTTTTGGCGCTCGCGCATGTGCAGAAGCACTAAATTGCGCTTTGTGCATGCACAGAAGCATCAAATCACGACCCGTGTGTGCGCAGATGCGGCACTGCGGGTTGCGAACGCTGCGGGTTGTGAACGTGCCTCCTGCATGCATCACATTCGCAACCCGAGCGTCCACTGTACACTTTTCAGCACACTTACTGGGGAGAAAGTAACATTGAGCTCAGTGTGACTTGCTTCTGAGTGAACGTGCTTAGAATCATAGGACACTTCATCTCTCAAGTTTGAGAAAGCATAGGACAGAGACCACTTCCTCTTCGGCTGCACATAGGGGCTCGACATTGCAAAAAAGCAGAAAGGTTGGAAGGGAGGAGAAAGCTTGCTTTTATCCTAATGCCAGCCCCATTCTCTTTCTTTATACAGTGGTACCTCGGGTTACAGACACTTCAGGTTACAGACTCCGCTAACCCAGAAATAGTACCTCGGGTTAAGGACTTTGCTTCAGGATGAGAACAGAAATCGTGCCGTGGGGCAGCGGCAGGCCCCATTTGCTAAAGTGGTACCTCAGGTTAAGAACAGTTTCAGGTTAAGAATGGACCTCCGGAATGAATTAAGTTCTTAACTCGAGGTACCACTGTAATGTTTTAACAAAGCCCCCAGAGTGGTTGATGAGTAAAACTAATTTAAAATAATGTATATTGTCATAGTTTAGCAAGGAGGGGGGACCCAGGTAATTAAAAAGGAGTAGAACCAGTTGTTTTCATACCACTTAAGTATCATGTTGAAAGGTCAGGTTATTTTGATTTTAATTTTTTTTTTTAAAGGGAAGGTTTTCACCTGGTGCAACAAAGACTTTGAATAGAGCACCAGATAAGCCTCCCTGAGGAGGACATGCCACATGCAGGGCATCAAAACTATAGAGATGTATTCAAAGGCACTTATAAATTAGTTAACATAACCAGTGGTATTTTTCTAGGGGGGAAAAGTGCTCTCTTACAATGGTGCACACCTAAAAGGTGCCGGAATTGAGTTCTGGTGAGTTCTGGCTGATATATATATATATACATAATTTTCAGGTTTGCACATTTCAATAATTTTACAGTCAATTTACCATTTCAAAAATTGACGTCTTTCCCCCTCTTTATGTGGTTCCTTAAAATTTTTAATATCTTCTGCATATCCAAATTAACTTAACTTAATCATATATTCATCTGCTTTAAATATATACTCTTATGAAACTGCAGGTTATTACAATAATCCTGCCAATGTCCTTATCTGTTTACAATTTATCTGTAAATAACAAACTTTTTTTTATAAAAGAATGGAAATTGTTTATTATCTTGATTTCTTAGCTTCCCAGTAATTTCCATCATTTCTGCATATTCCATAAGTTTTGCATCCATTCTTCCTTTGCTGGGACTTCTACTTTTTTCCCATTTCAGGGCAAGTAACATTTTTGCCACTGTAGCAGCATACATGAATAAGTTTCTGTACAGTTTGGGTAGTTCTGTCCCTATAATTCCCAAAAGGAAAGCCTAGTTCTGGCTGATAAAACCCCCTGAAAATAACTGAAAAGGCCCTTTCTCCAGTCACTGCCCTCCTCACTTCAGAGGATGTGACCAGGGTAGGGGGCAAAAAGTCTCAGAAATTTCCCACCAATGATGATCTTAAACAGCCATGGCTTCCTTCAAAGAATGTGGGAACTTTAGTTTGTTAAAGGTGCCAAAGATTGTTAGGAGAACCCTATTCCCCACACAGAGCTACAGTTCCCAAACTGGTATTATTTGAAAAAACTGCTCCTTTTCCCTTATGAGGTATCCAAGAGCCGGTATAGAGTCCTTAAGTGGGTTCCCTATTGGTAAGAGAAAATAACAGAGGCCAATCAAAGTATATTGAGAAGCAAAGTGGCTAGTAAGCCTGATCTTTATTAAACTGTTGCAACAGGGTCCTGACTCACCACACGCAGGAGGGAGGAGAACCCTGAACAATGGTGCGCAAGCCTTTATATAGACTTTTGAAATTGCCCACCCTGTAGCCCAAGACCACCCCTCTAAAACATCATACATACATCACAGGAGGAGGCGGTCTACAGCAGAGAAGGCGGTCTTCAGCAGACATCCTGTCTGCCACGATACCTGATAATGGTCACTGATTGCATTACCTGGGCAGCCTATTCTTTTTGTGATAGTTAATACTTTAGTTCCTGAATCCAGGTCACAAGCTCACCCTATTCATACACAAATACACCCTTAAGACAGGATTTGCAAGCAAAAAAAGGCAAGGGGGAGGCTTTTCCACTTCCTCCCTCCTTGCAGAGAAATATTTGAGGTAAATTTGGGAGAGTCAAAATGGCTTCAGGAGTGCTCTCCTGTACTATTTCAGACATGTGGTTTATATACTTATGTTAACTGATATATGAGACCTTAGAATTCTTGTAACACTGGTTTAATAGTCAATCCCTCTTCCCAAGGAACTCTGGGAATTGTAGCTGTGACAGGAAAAGTAGTCTCCTAACCACTCTCAGGACCCTTAAACTATGGTTCCCAAAATTTCATGGGGGAAGCCATGAGTGTTTAAAGTGGTTGGACTACATCGGGGTGGCCAACTTCCAAGAGACTGATCTACTCACAGAGTTAAAAACTGGCAGTGATCTACCCCTTTTTGGGGGGTACAGGTCGAGGTTGTTGAGCTTTATTAGGAAGGAAAGCCATCCATGTTTTGGGAGGTTCGGGTCAAAGTTGAGCTTTTTTCTTTTAGGAAGGAAAGCCCTGTTTAGGGGGCTTCAGGGCAAAGATGTAGAGGGAGCCAAAGTTGCTGAGCTTCTTTGGGTGGAGCCAGTGATCTACCAGTGATCTACCACAGACGATAAGTGATCTACCAGTAGATCACGATCTACCTGTTGGACATGCCTGGACTACATGAATTTCAAGATCCCTTCCAGCTCTACGATTCTATGATACTGCTTTAAATGCAAAGTTTAGATGAGTCCTCAGTTTCTCCAGTCTCCCATAAAGGTACCACTTCTGGAGCAGGGAGAGTTCCACTTATAGCAACCCCCCTCACTATTTCCTGGATGTGATTTGACTTAGGACCATCCACACTTTTCCAATTTGTTGTCATGTAATGCATGTCACACATAATTCTAGGTTATTAAATTCCTGAAGCATGCAATACACAAACTTAATAGATTTTATGCAAATTGTTATATAACAAAATAACAGCAGATGGTACTCATCACATCAGAATCTTTCCATAACAATTTCATATTTTGTTTAAATTAAACAAAACATAACGGTGCCTCAGTGGCTTCTAACTTATTTTAATTTATTCTACCCTACTGTTTTCCTTGCTATTTTTGCGTCCCTTTGCACAACATTGCAATAAAATATTTGTTTTAATATTCCTTAGATATTTAGTAGTTTACTATTTTTGAATGGTACAAGGGACTAGTAAAGTTATTTGTTTGTTCATTCCCCCCCCCCTCCTCCATCAGAGGGAAATCTATTGCTAGGAAAATGGTACATAACTCACAACACAATACAGCCTAGAGGAGAGAATTAAAGCTTTACTCCAGAAATCTTCAACTAGTGTCTTTTTAAGCTCTATTTATATATATATATATATATATATATATATATATATATATATATATATATATACATTTCCATAATGCTTCCCCCTTAAAACTCACTCCTATTCCATCTTTTCTGCCTCTGGCATAGTCAGAAGATAAATGATAGAATAAATCAACCTGAAAGGAGTTATGAAAACAAAACAAAAACATCAGAAATAGGGAGCTAGGGAAAATAAAAACAATATAACCTCATTCTTGCTGCAGAGATGTTTAGAGCGCGTGAGAATAGAGCTGTATACATATTGTTCCATCTCTGAGCAGTATGAAATTCCATACTGCCTTGGAATGAGGGACAGCAGAGACGATGGTGTCTTCAGGATATAGGATTTACTTGCATATATATGTACACACAACCTGAGCCTACGATGGAGGGGCTCACAGCATTAACACCCCAAGAGGGTCTTGATTCACCCATAGCCACAGCCTCAGATTCAAAACAGAATTCAGTCATGGCTCTGTCTCCCAGCTGCCCAGGCTGCAGCCTCCAGCTTCTAGTTTCTAGCCCACCCAACTCTGTCATTTTGTCTTTCTAACTACCAGACAGTTCAGGGAGGTGGGCGCCCCATCCATCTGTTCTACAACACAGAGCTACTTCCTTTGTTACATTTGTGGTTACTTTAGGAGCCATTCCCAAAGTACATTTGTTACTTTGGGAGCCATTCCCAAGAAACTTGTCTGGCTGTCCTTGCAGTCAGATCCTTGTTGGATCCAGGAATCAGAGGGGCCTACAGCCTCGCCCAACCAACAACCCACAACAATATATTTTGTTACGGAGCAAATTTCACGTGCACAAGAAGAAATGAGAGGCAGGAAGTATGTTATTGGATGCTATTTTTTCACTTAGAATCACAAAATATTAGAGTTGGAATTGACCCTGAGAACCACCTGGTCCAATGCAGGAATATGCAGCCGTGCCCTTGCAAGATCTTTATATAAAAAAGAAGCTCTCCACATTTTGTCATGCTTGCATGCAACCAAGAAAGAAAACACAGAATCCATGGAACAAGAGCATCTTTCACCAGCTTCCTGAACCCCTGGCCTACCTGGCAACAGGTCAATATGTCAAGTCCCCATTCCAGGCTCAATCCAGGTGTCCAAACCAAAGCACAGTCCCACAGAGATCTAGAACATCAGAGCAGAGATTCTTCAACATGGGCACTTCAACAGACGCAGCAGCTCATCTCTGCTTCTCTTTTATACTTTGCCTGCTGATTGCAACATCTGGGCTTGATAACGCAGGTGACCCTCACTTGTTCCAAGCCTACTCTAGCTGCTCCTCCCAGAGCTAACAAGCCCCACCTGACCAACTAGGGAGCTGGGTTGTGGGCCCTTGTCTACCTCAGCCTCCTGGAACACCGTGCCCACTGCTCCCTAGATGCTTCTGTAGAGGAAAAACTTAAACACGTAGCAGAATTCCCCCAAAAATAGACCAGAGGCAATTTGTCACGGTCCGGTCGGCGGGCGTCAGGACCAGAGGCAAGATGGTGGTGTAGAAGCAGGAACAGGTGCAGGGCTGAGGGTCCAGCAGCAGGCAGTTGCAGGGTCAAGGAGCAAGGCAGAGGTGAAGGTCTGGGAGTCAAGGAGCAAGGCGTCGGCAAGGCGAAGGTCCAAGGAGCAAGGCGAAAGCTCAAGGAACAAGAAGCACGGCGAAGGTTCAAGGAACAAGAAGCAAGGCGAAGGTACAAGGGTCGAGGATCAAGGCATCGGCAAGGCAAGGGTCCAAGGAGCAAGGATCAAGACGTCGGCAAGGCAAGGGTCCACGGAGCAAGGATCAAGGCGTTGGCAAGGCAAGGGTCCACGGAGCAAGGATCAAGACGTCGGCAAGGCAAGGGTCCACGGAGCAAGGATCAAGACGTCGGCAAGGCAAGGGTCCACGGAGCAAGGATCAAGGCGTCGGCAAGGCAAGGGTCCACGGAGCAAGGATCAAGGCGTCGGCAAGGCAAGGGTCCACGGAGCAAGAATCAAGGCGTCGGCAAGGCAAGGGTCCAAGGAGCAAGAGGCCAGATGCAACCAGGCAAGGATAGCGTTGCTGTGGCCAAGAGCTGGAGGGAAATGCTGGGCTTTTATCCCTCCCAGCTCCTGCCACCAGGTGCAGTGAGGTATCAAGTGGCCTCACCTGAGTGACCACTCCTTGCCTCTCCAGCACAAGCTGAGGTCTTCACCTGTGTGGCCACTCCTTGCTTCTCCAGCACAAGCTGAGGCAGGCCCCAGTCCTGCAAAGCACTACAGGCCCCAGAGCCTGACTCCTGCCCATACTCCTGACACAATTAATATTTCATCCAGCAGAGCTTTACTACTACTGAAGGCAAATGGGCATAATGGTCACAAATCCAATACATTCAGGATTGGCACAGCCCATAAAAAACCCAGTTGCAGCAGACTTACAAGAAAGCTTACAAGAACTTATAGCAAGACTAAAACTTAACACTAAGGATACAGAACACCACATCAGAAGAAAGAGATAGAAAGAGAAAGTAAGTGAAGCCCAGGCTCCTTCTGCCCTGACTATTAAAGTCATCATGACCTTGGCAGAAACACGCTGTGCCCTCGAAGGAAAGCACGCCTCCCAAGCCAGCCACCGCGCCGAGAGAGGCTTTTAACCGGGCGGTGGGGCTCGGATTGGGAGTCATGGGGAGTGCCGAGTGTCACCCCCCCTCCACGGTGGCACCCGGGGTGGACTGCCCCCAACAGACCCCCTTGCTATGCCCCTGAGCTTGGGTTGTTGTGTGACTAACTTTGCAGGCTTCACTCCTTGCTGCTTGACTGATTTGGTTCAGAGGACCAAAATAAGCAAAGACGGTGATACCATTATTCCCCCCCTTTCATTAGGAGGGATCCCTTCTCCAGTTCACAAGGGCAGAGCCATTCCTGTCAGGACTGAAAAGAGACCCTCCACGTGTCCCTATTTTCCAGGGATGTCCCAGTTTTAGAGAAGCAGTCCCTGATTCTAATTTGATCCTGGAGTGTCTCACTTTTCCTTAGAATGTCCCTATTTTCATTGGAGAAATATAGACTTATCTGCCCCCCCCCCAGCAGTCTGAAGGCAATCCTGTATAGGGAATGTTGTTGTTGTTGTTGTTGTTGTTGTTTTGTTTTTAAAAAGTTTAATGTTTTATTATGCTTTTAAATTTGTTGGAAGCTGCCCAGAGTGGCAGGGTGGTGTAGAAATACCATATTTACTTGAATCAGAACCTTGAAACAAAAAACAAAAAAATGCTGTCAAATATAAATGTGCCATCAAACACTTTAATTTCTGCAATGTAATTTGGCCAAAAGAGGTAAACATTAGATTTGAGTAAATACGGTAGAAAAAATATCATTATGGAATAGGGCAACCCTATTTTCATCAGAAAAATGTTGGAGGGTATGTGAAAAAAAAGCATGGGATGTTGTTAGGCATCTGTGCCCTCCCCACACAACATATGGCCGTTGATTCATCTAGGGTGACTGTTGTGCAGTGTGGGGGTGATTTTAAAAAACCAATCCTCCTGTCAGACTGGCAATATCCCCTCACTCACCCGGTTTAGTATATTCCACCATTCTTGTGCAGCGTTTCGTTTCTTTCAGCAAAGCAAGGGGCTCACGTCTATGTCAGACAAAGCTTGAATAATAAAGAAAATGGTAATGCCATAACTGAAGCAACATAATGCAGAAAGAATGACAGTTGGTCTACCTTCTCTGTGTGATAGGTTCATGGGGGGGGGGGAACTGCCCCATGAACTCTTGTTGAAGAGGGGAGGGGAAAACCTATAAATGGCTGCTTCTCCTGGAGCTCACAGCCATTTTGCTTTGAGAGCTTCCCACCCACCCAAGTTAGAACATTCAATGGACAATTTTGAGTCACTGGTTGACAGGGCCAGAAAGAATCCCTCCTCAACCTGACTGGCACTTGGTTGGGGTCCCCCCGCCTTTCCCTCAATGAAATTATGGCTTTCCTCTGTTAGGCGGAAGAATATTGTTTGTATGAGGGCGGAACTGGCATTGGTCAGGATCAACATATTATAGGGGCTTGAGGGGAGGTCTGGCCATGGCAAACCCAAGCGTGGGTTGGATATCTGCCTAGTTGGAATCTGCACCCTGGTCCCCCAGTGAGACCTTGCTTGCTTGGCTTGCACCACAGCAAGGTTCAAAACATGCAGACTCCCATCGTACAAGTTTGGAGCGATCCAAACCCAGTGGATCCATTCCGGCAACATGGGGCTTGTGGAATGAGGAACTGATCCTGGGACCCAATGGCATGCCAACTCTTTCCCTGCCTGCTGCTGTTGATAAAGATTTGGCCTGATTTTATCCCACCACCATTGTATTTTGCTGCTTTCATAGGTCACATGATGCGCCTGCCTGGGCAAACGCATATGCCTTATGTTATTTCTTCTCTCTGTGTGTCAAACAAAGAGTTGGGAGCTGAGGATCACATTGTGTGGAAGCTTGCATGACAAAATGTACTCTGTTGTCTGAGGTGCTAGAGATTCCCCCATATCTCCCTTCATCTCCGATGCTTTGAGCTGTCACTGAAGCTGGCAGAGGGTCCTCCATCCCACCCACTTTCTGCCACGGCTGAAGTTTCCCACTTCTCATTGACAATTGTGTGAACATACTCAGGCAGTGGAACCTCGTCATCATTGCTGCAGTCTTCTGCAGGAAGGTTAATTTCCCAAGGAAGTGCATCTTATAAAAATATCAACATAATTCAGGAAAAAGGAGCAATAGTGATGAATTAAATATTATTCTAAATAATGCAACAACTGTGCTGTTGATTGGACCATTTGTTTTAATATTTCATTAATTGAAACTCTGCATTTCCCTGTTATTGTGATGCTGCTGCTAAACAAAGTCACAGGTCAACGAAATCAAGTAATAGGATGTAACATTCTGCGCTTTTAAAAATGTTTATGTTCCGTGCAAATGTTCTTTGTCATTATGATACAGTAGCTCTCTGTTCTCAGTAGGCACTTATTTTTCTTTCCCTAACTAGATATGAGCCTAACAGGCAGCTCAGGTTTTTTTCTCTTAACTAATTACAGGAGAAAGAGGGCCCTGAGGCTCTGTTCAGACAACATTTTATTCCATTTTCCTGAAGTTTCTTTACCTGATAATTTCCCTGTTTTATGTGCTTTTTCGCATGGCTTAAAAGCCATGTCTGGAAATCTAGCAGAATCCAGTGGAAATTTAGTGTCTGTTGTCATGTTAATTGGTTCCAGTAAGAAATTCTGTTTGTAAGCTCATGGAATTTGGGGCAGCATTCCTTTTAAAACATTTTTATTTGATTTTACAGATATAAATTTCTAGCAAAGCCAAATACATATGCATTTAAAGAGATTTCTCTGAATCTCGAGACTTCCCCTCACCCCCTCCATGGGCCCCAATGTCAACATTTTCAACTGCATATTATATCATAATCTGTATTTTATATGTGTCCATATTGTCCATAGTATTTGTTACATTACAAGTGAGATTAAAATCCTGCTAATGTTTTCATCTGCTTGCAGTGGTCTCCTAAGTAAATTCTATTTTCCCCCCTCGTTCTTTCTTGAAGTTTTTGTCCTCTTGGTCCCTGAGCTTTCCGGTCAGCTTTGCCATTTCGGCTTAGTCCATCAGCTTAGTTTGCCATTCCTCTCTGGTGGGGACAGTTTCTTCTTTCCATCTCTGTGCTAGTAGCATCTGTGCTGCTGTTGTCACATTCATAAAGAGTCTTTTATGTTCCTTTGGGATGTCAGTACCTAGGATTCCTAATAAAAAGGCTTTTTAAAAAACAAAAGTCATTTTAAACATTTTTTTTTCAGTTCACCCAGAAAGCCTTTACTGTATTACTTTATATGACTGGGATTTGGGGAATAAAGGATGCCAACATGTCCAATGGTGTCTGCTGTTGTGTCCTGCCATGCCCACTGATGTGAGTGAAATGCAGTGCAAATGGCTGCATATTGACAAAAGGTTCATAATGCAACAGGTAATGCAGTGAAAAAGGAATACTAGAATCCGGAAGAAACACTAACATTATGACCAAGAAAACTAATGCAATAACCCCCATAGCTGACTGCACTCTGATTCTCACTGTGAAGGTGCAATTTATCCACTAACACTAGAATGGATATTTCCTCCTGCACCTCCATTTCTGTGTGGGGATAGAAGCCTTGGAGAAAAATTCCCCACAGGTATTTGCTGCTTATTTTAGTGCCTATCAAGTTTGACCCTCAAGTATGACAGTGGTCAGCAAACATTTTGAGCAGGGGGCCGGTCCACCGTCCCTCAGACATTGTGGGGGGCCCGGAGTATATTTTGAAAGAAAAAATGAACAAATTCCTATGCCCCACAAATAACCCAGAGATGGATTTTACATAAAAGCACACATTCTACTCAAGGAAAAACACACTGATTCCCGGATCATCTGCGGGCCAGATTTAGAAGGTGATTTGGGCTGGATCTGGACCCCGGGCCTTAGTTTGCCTACCCATGAAGTACAGTATGACTTTAATATTAAAGGTAAATGTAAAGGGGACCCCTGGCCATTAGGTCCAGTCGCAGATGACTCTGGGGTTGCGGTGCTCATCTCGCTTTATTGGCTGAGGGAGCCAGCGTACAGCTTCCAGGTTATGTGGCCAGCATCACTAAGCCATTTCTGGCAAAGCAGAACAGTGCACAGAAACACCGTTTACCTTCCTGCCAGAGGAACCTATTTATCTACTTGCACTTTGACTTGCATTCAAACTGCTAGGTTGGCAGGAGCAGAGACCAAGCAACGGGAGCTCACTCCATCGCAGGGATTCGAACCGCCGACCTTCTGATCGGCAAGCCCTAGTCTCTCTGGTCTAATCCACAGCACCACCCGCGTCCCCGACTTTAATATCACAGGCATATAAATACAGTTGTACCTCAGCTCCAGAATGCCTTGGGAGTCTAATGTTTCGGCTCCCAGACGATTGAAAACCTCCAGTGAGTGTTCCGGTTTTTGAACATTCTTAAGGAAGCTGAACATCCAATAGGGCTTCCACAGCTTCCGATTGGCTGCAGGAGCTCCCTGCAGCCAATCAGAAGCTGCATTTTGGAAGCTGAATGTTTCGGAAGTCGAACAAACTTCCAGAACAGATTCTGTTCGACTTCCAAGGTACGACTGTATACAGGGTGGTATTCAACTTAGTCCTACATTATCTGCTCCCCTCCTAAAGAGATGGAATCATGCCTACTTGTGGTTGTTTTCAGTTTTAATCCGTTGGCATTCATGACTCACCTGCTACTGCTCTTTCTTCAGTAATCAATGGCAACAAAGAAGGGACCCCGAGGGTCATCCCTTCTGACCCTGTGATGCAGGAATGTCAACTAAAAGATTTGTTGTTGTTGTTGTTGTTTAGTCGTTTAGTCGTGTCCGACTCTTCGTGACCCCATGGACCATAGCACACCAGGCACTCCTGTCTTGCACTGCCTCCCGCAGTTTGGTCAAACTCATGTCCGTAGCTTCGAGAACACTGTCCAACCATCTCATCCTCTGTCGTCCCCTTCTCCTTGTGCCCTCAATCTTTCCCAACATCAGGGTCTTTTCCAAGGATTCTTCTCTTCTCATGAGGTGGCCAAAGTATTGGAGCCTCAGCTTCAGGTTGAAGCTTCCAGTAAGCACTCAGTGCTGATTTCCTTCAGAATGGATAGGTTTGGTCTTCTTGCAGTCCATGGGACTCTCAAGAGTCTCCTCCAGCACCATAATTCAAAAGCATCAATTCTTCTGCGATCAGCCTTCTTTATGGTCCAGCTCTCACTTCCATACATCACTACTGGGAAAACCATAGCTTTAACTATACGGACCTTTGTAGGCAAGGTGATGTCTCTGCTTTTTAAGATGTTGTCTAGGTTTGTCATTGCTTTTCTCCCAAGAAGCACGCGTCTTTTAATTTCGTGACTGCTGTCACCATCTGCAGTGATCAACGAGCCCAAGAAAGTAAAATCTCTCACTACCTCCATTTCTTCCCCTTCTATTTGCCAGGAGGTGATGGGACCAGTGGCCATGATCTTGGTTTTTTTGATGTTGAGCTTCAGACCATATTTTGCGCTCTCCTCTTTCACCCTCATTAAAAGATTCTTTAATTCCTCCTCACTTTCTGCCATCAAGGTTGTGTCATCTGCATACCTGAGGTTGTTGATATTTCTTCCGGCAATCTTAATTCCAGTTTGGGATTCATCCAGTCCAGCCTTTCGCATGATGAATTCTGCATATAAGTTAAATAAGCAGGGAGACAATATACAACCTTGTCGTACTCCTTTCCCAATTTTGAACCAATCAGTTGTTCCATATCCAGTTCTAACTGTAGCTTCTTGTCCCACGTAGAGATTTCTAAGGAGACAGATGAGGTGATCAGGCACTCCCATTTCTTTAAGAACTTGCCATAGTTTGCTGTGGTCGACACAGTCAAAGGCTTTTGCATAGTCAATGAAGCAGAAGTAGACATTTTTCTGGAACTCTCTAGCTTTCTCCATAATCCAGCGCATGTTTGCTATTTGGTCTCTGGTTCCTCTGCCCCTTAGAAATCCAGCTTGCACTTCTGGGAGTTCTCGGTCCACATACTGCCTGAGCCTGCCTTGTAGAATTTTAAGCATAACCTTGCTAGCGTGTGAAATGAGCGCAATTGTGCGGTAGTTGGAGCATTCTTTGGCACTGCCCTTCTTTGGAATTGGGATGTAGACTAATCTTCTCCAATCCTCTGGCCATTGCTGAGTTTTTCAAACTTGCTGGCATATTGGGTGTAGCACCTTGACAGCATCATCTTTTAAAATTTTAAATAGTTCAGCTGGAATATCATCACTTCCACTGGCCTTGTTATTAGCAGTGCTTTCTAAGGCCCATTTGACTTCACTCTCCAAGATGTCTGGCTCAAGGTCAGCAACCACACTACCTGGGGTGTACAAGACCTCCATATCTTTCTGGTATAATTCCTCTGTGTATTCTTGCCACCTCTTCTTGATGTCTTCTGCTTCTGTTAGGTCCTTACCACTTTTGTCCTTTATTATGGTAATCTTTGTACGAAATGTTCCTTTCATATCTCCAATTTTCTTGAACAGATCTCTGGTTTTCCCGATTCTGTTGTTTTCTTCTATTTCTTTGCATTGCTTGTTTAAAAAGGCCCTCTTGTCTCTCCTTGCTGTTTTTTGGAAATCTGCATTCAGTTTCCTGTATCTTTCCCTATCTCCCTTGCATTTTGCTTGCCTCCTCTCCCCCACTATTTGTAAGGCCTCGTTGGACAGCCATTTTGCTTTCTTGCATTTCCTTTTACTTAAGTAATATCTGAATCAAAGATTTACTTAAAAGATTTCCTTAAGTAATATCTGAATCAAAGGCGACAAGGCCAGATTGGAGAATTCCACTCCCCAAACAGGGACGGGACACCTGTGGACCTCCAGATGTTGAGGGACTGCTGCATCCTTCATCTCAGACCACTGGCAGCTGGCTGGAGTTGATGGGAGTTGGAGTCAAGCATCATCCTGCCCGAAAACATTATTTTCAGCTAGTTATAGAGCCAAGGATTCCTTTGACATTGAAGTCAATACGATGTCAGTCAAAGGTGCACAGACTTCAGGCTTCTGAGATCCATCACCCAGAACTTGGTGCAGAAAGCATATGCTGGAAATGTAGTATTTAGAGTGTCAGATTTTGACCTGAGAGACCAGGGTTCATATTCCCACTCAGCCATGAAGTAAAGTTAATTGTAAAGGACCCCTGGATGGTTAAGTCCTGTCAAAGGCGACTATGGGGTTGCGGCGCTCATCTCGCTTTCAGGCCGAGGGAGCCGGCGTTTGTCTTTCTGGGTCATGTGGCCAGCATGACTAAACCGCTTCTGGCACAACAGAACACTGTGACGGAAATGCTGTTTACCTTCCTGCCACAGCGGTACCTATTTATCTACTTGCACTTGTATGCTTTCGAACTGCTAGATTGGCAGGAGCTGGGACAGAGCAACGGGAGCTCACCCTGTCACGGGGATTTGAACTACCAACCTTCTGATCAGCAAGCCCAAGAGGGTCAGTGGTTTAGACCACAGCTCCATCCATGTCCCTATTCTCAGCTATGAACTCAACCATCAGCCTATCATCCCAATGACTACACCAGCATCTTCTGGGGAACAAGCAAACAAGGAGAACAAGGGCAATCAAAACTGCTGTGTGGTGGTGCATCTTTCTCTTCCCCTTATAACAGTTGATTCCTCTATTGACACTTTAAGCATTTATTCTTGACACTTCAAGCACTTTGGCTACATTAAATGGAAAAGTGTACCACAACTGATGCAGAGACAGACCTTTACTAAAAGTTATATTGAAGTTGTATATTGAGATACTATACAACACTACATACTCCAGTGGCACAGTGTACTGCATCGGAGAAAACTTGTCTGAGAAAAATTGTTTTGAATTTAAACTCTATACAAACATTCTTGTAGCTGGCAAATTTGGTTAGCAAGGGCATCTATTTCTGTCCCTGAGGCTCTGGGCTCTATTAAATATGTTTTTCTTTACTTTGGCTGACAAGATGATTGAATGTACAATTTGTGTCTGCAGAATATTGTGTCACAGTAAAACGCCTAGGTTATTTATATAAGTTAATGTTACATTATTGCATTGAGAGCGTCTTGCTTTAAGTCTGGGGGAAAAAAGAATCCAAATGGATTCCTAGATGTAAACCCCTGTTTCCTTTTCTGTGCATTCTAGAGATGTCAATCCCAAAGAAGATATTTGGCAGGCATCAGTGGAAGTGGCCAAGCTTTTTGCATGTGAGTCAGAGGGCAAGATGAAAGGATGAGACAGTATACCACTTGAGTGTGCATTACATTATACATACAACACTCAATGTGGTTTTCCAATGGTCTCTTGCACTGGAAGTAGTAGTCCAAAAGAATAGGTGCTGCATCAAATCAGAAAGGTCCGAAAATATTGACTTTGACATGGGGATTGTTTATCCTAACACATTTCAAGCCAGAAATTACCTGTAAGTGCTGAACAAGCCCCCCCCCCCCCGGGCCCGTTTTTATTTACTATGGAAGACCATTGAATCATAAATCACAGGTGACAATGTTTGGCTCAAACACATCAAGATGAATGATCATCTGCCTTATATAAAATATTGTTGTACCATTTTGCATTTACCACTTGTTTGGGTTTCCAAAAAGTAGGCAAAGTAAGAACTTCAGGCCCATCAATTCCAGCACCCTGTTCTCATAGAGCTGGGATCAGCAAACTTTTTCAGCAGGGGGCCAGTCCATTGACCCTCAGACCTTGTATATTTTGGAGAGAGAAAAATGAATGAATTCCTATGCCCCACAAATAACCCAGAGATGCATTTTAAATAAAAGAACACATTCTACTTATGTAAAAACACCAGGCAGGCCCCACAAATAACCCAGAGATGCATTTTAAATAAAAAGGTACATTCTACTCATGTAAAAACACGCTGATTCCCAGACCGTCCCAGATTTAGAAGGCGATTGGGCCAAATCCGGGACCCGGGCCTTAGTTTGCCTACCCATGTCATAGAGGCTAAACTAGAAAGTGCAAGTCAAGCAGAAAACAGCTGGCACAAGCAGAAGTGTGGATGAACCCCCCCCCATCAGATCTTTATTTCACAAAGGGGGGGCTCCTGGGTACCAGCTATCTTTACTGATCAGATCTGACCTCCATGCCCCCAGTGCCATTTGTACTGAAGGTGACCAAGCACTCAGAGTCAAACTGATGGCATCTGGCAAAGGAGGCACAAGAGTCCCACAGGACAACACTAACCATATCTATTCAGGAGTAAAACCTGGAGCTCATTGGGGTTAGGTTTGCCACTTCTGTTCCTCATGCAAAATCTGTTGGCACCTTGAACAAGCTACAAAATGCATGAAGTCACAATCTACAGTACAGCAGACTCATTCTTCTTATTATTTGGCGATCACTCCTAGCCAAGTAAGATTGTCTTCCATAAACACGGTTTTAAAAGTCAGTCCATAAGCGATTGTGGAGGCCAATTCTGGATCCACACGTGCTTCCACAGTGGGGAGATAAGTTTCCGGGCGGGAGTTGATCATGGTGGGGTTTGCCAAACATGCCTTCCTCTTAGAATGCGTCTCCCTTTCATCCTCAGTTCGAGTGTCTTCAAAGCCCATGAGAGCACTCACAGGCCAGTATTTCCCAGCTGTCAGTATTTATACTACATTTTTAAAGATTTGCCTTGAGAGAGTCTTTAAACCTCTTTTGTTGAACACCAGCATTATGCTTTCCATTTTTAAGTTCAGAGTAGAGTAGTTGCTTTGGAAGACGATAATCAGGCATCCACACAACATGATCAGTCCAACGAAGTTGATGTTGAAGGATCATTGCTTTGACGCCGGTGATCTTTGCTTCTTCCAGTATACTGGCATTAGTTTGCCTGTCTTCTCAAGTGTTGTGTAGTTTTTTTCGGAGACACCATTGATGGAATCTTTTGAGGAGTTGGAGATGGCATTTATAAATGGTTCATGTTTCACAAGCATACAGTAAGGTTGGTAGTGCAATAGCAATTACCATGTTTCACAAGCATACAGTAAGGTTGGTAGTGCAATTACAAAGGTAAAGGATAAATGATATCTGGGTACCTACCATTTTACACACAGGCACACAGTAACTTTATTGGAATTACATCAGTCAGCCATATGGTGTTCTAGATGGTCAGATGTGTATTAAACTAGGAGAGGGAGAAGCAGCACACTTTAAAGCTAGAAAGCAAAATACAAAAGACTCTGAGAGAATGATTTGTAAAATAAAAGAAGGCATCAAGATAAACAAAAAGAAACCAGGCTGGGGAGAAAACAAAACTTAAATCAAAAGTATGGAGGCAACAAGATAACATGCAAATGAAAAGGAAAATAACAAGGGACTGCTGAAAAGGCACAGGAATGAATAGCGCAAAATACAAAAGAAAACCTGGGACAGCAGGAAATTGAACAAATAGAAATTAGACTCATTCAAACAAACAAAATGCTTTATAATGTGGTAAAAAGAGAGAGGCTAAAATATATCCAAGTCCTTTCTTGAAAAAACAGAGTGTTAAGTTTTAGAAATAAGAAAGAGGCTTTGCTTCATGGATATAATTTTGCCTGCTGACTTGATCCAGATCCCCATCCCTGTTTTAGAATATGTGTGCCAGGGACCGTGCTAAGGAAGGCTTCACTGAGGAAGAATGGTGAGAGCCTCCCCCTCCCCCTGCGGCAGAAGCTGGGAAATACTGAATGGTGAACAGCTAGAAGAAGAAACACTGGAAGAGAGAGGGTTAACAGATTCACAGTCTCTGGATAGCATCCACCCCCCTTCTCCAAAGTCACGGAGAGCTCAGAAAATGTCAGAACAGAAAGCGCAGAGGCTACAAGCTCAGATTACAAGACATAGGAGTGACATGGATTAATAGGAGTGGAGGGGGGAGTAACCTTAATTGGGAGCACCACCATTCTAGTTAGATGTTTTCCTTTGTCCTTTGCTGTGTTTATGAAAGGAACTTACTGGTAATAATTTCCTTTCATTTGATCTGCTCATTTACGGTCACTGGAGAGGAAGCCCATTCCACGAAGGCTGACAATGAGGCTAGTCAGCTGCTTCCTTGGAATCCTCTTTCCAAGCTCTATATCTGTAGGTACTGAAGAGTTGAGCAAGGCTTAAAGCTAAGGAAATGATGGGATCCTCAGGTGTGGGGACCAAATGTGCTTGTCCAGACCTGTCTGTGTGAACCTCGAGATTCTCCTAACTAACCCTGCATTCTCTTCAAGTGCTTTAATGGTCTGGAATGTGTCCCTGAACTCTTGCTTACCTAGATGGAGCTGTGCCGAGTTTTGTATGGTTGGAATATAGCCATACAAAGGTTAGAGTCACATCAATTGCTCCACCCACTTTTGGGCTTTGTCCACATCCAGTGCAGGCATGTGATTCCCATAGGTTTGGCCATGAGGAAATGTGATTCTTCGGCTTAAAATAACGCTGTCTGCTCCTTGTCTAAGACACTCCAAGATTTCCTATTATACCTTCTTTGAATGTTATCATTTTAGTTGCCTATGGAATGAATGTTTGCATTGTCCCAAAGCTTACTTATTCACCAATGAATCAAAAAGCAGCATCCTTTAATAGTTCTGTTGCTGAGCAATTAACATTTTTGCTTCTGGGAAACCTACAGTTCTCTTTCTTCTTGTTCTTCAATATTCAGGCAAGCAAGCCAAGAATAATACAGTATTGCAAGATCTACGGGAAGAGAAACAGAAAAATGCTTTCTTTGGCGAATTCACCAAATATGTATTAAGTCATGCAAGGAGGCAACATGCCCAAGTGTTTGGGGAAGTTTTTAATGTTTGATGTTTTATTGTGTTGCTAATATTCCGTTGGAAGCCGCCCAGAGTGGCTGGGGAGGCCCGGCCAGGCACAACCTGGTAAACACCTGATAAACAAACAAACAAACAAACAAACAGTACTGCTAGCAGACATCAACATCAACCTCATACTGAAGGTTGGCCATGAGGAAACACTGAAAGGTGGCTTTGAAGGTTACCATAAACTCATACTGTTGCTGCCAACCACATGCTAGGTTCCCCTTCACCACCAGAAACTTTGCCTGCTCCATCTCAATCTCCATTGATGTCTTGTTGGCCGCCATGTTGTGTTCAGCTTGGGAATCCTTGGCTGAGAGCCACAAGACAAAGAAACATCTACCCTCACTCTTTGACTCACAAGGTTTAAGTGCAATACCTAGGGAGGTAGCAGTTTCTACAAAGGCTACCAGAGAGAATGATTGCTGCCCATATTCCAGGGAGTGCTGAGAAGAAGAAAAATGGCAGCCAACCAGGTTCCAAGAAACACCATTGCTAAAACACCACAGCTGCAAAATATGTAGGGCCAACAGCAAAAGCAGTAAGGAGGGAACCCTCCAACCCACCCCCTTTACAACAACGACAACAGCAACAACAATAGAAGGACTTCCAACTTATCCACAGGTTACCTGCAATGTGCATGCGGACTGTCTTTGTCATTTGTTACACATTTCAGTTCTTCTGTTTAGTAAAAGGGCAAGTCACTTTCATTCTGGTAATTCATATAAAACAACACCGCAGAGTTTTTGGCTCATTAGTTCATAGTTATCCATTGTGTGCACTATATAGATGTTGTGCTGAATTAGTGGAATTGCTTTATTTGTGAAATAAGGCAATTGTTTCTTCTTTTTCATGAAATAGGAAATGCCTTGGTATGATTTTAATTAAGTAAATCCTCTGCCTTATTCACAGTATCATTTGAATGGGTCTGCCTGATTCATAGACAAAGCAAAGACTGATTTTGCAAAATTATATCCATGAAGCAAAGCCTCTCTCTTATTTCTAAAACTTAGCACTCTGTTTGCTTAACTTAAGAAATCATTTTTAAACCAAGCAGAAGGGTTTGATCAGAGCAATGGATGAAATGCCATGGATTAGCCAAATGTGCTAGCTAGCAAGTGCATCATTTATTCATTTTTGTTTCCTTATTTATTTACTTCAAGTATGTTTACCTTAACTTTCAAGAAAATATTTTAAACAATGATCAAAACAAGAGCAGCAATGCATTTCCAGTAGGAGCTGCTTGGATCAACAAGAGCTCCTAAAAACCAGTTTACAAGCCACTGAAACCTTTAAAAACCATGAAGGCATAGATCACTTTTGTGTCCAGGGCAGCTGTCTACTAGATCCATTTGGTACGCCAGCAGATACGCTACCTGCCTATGTCCTGTCTCATCAGAATGGTGCATGCATTGGTTACCTCCCGCTTGGACTACTGCAATGCACTTTACATGGGGCTACCTTTCATGGTGACTCAGAAACAACAACTAATCCATAATATGGCTGCCAGACAGGTGCCTGGGAGCAACTGCCGGGACTTATAAGGCCAGTCCAAAAGGATCTACATTGGCTCCCAGTACATTTCCAAGCACAATTCAAAGTGTTGGTACTGACCTTTAAAGCCCTAAACGGCTTTGGCAGGAGTGTCTCCACCCCCATCGTTCAGCCTGGACACTTGTTCCTGGGAAGATTCAGGATCAGGGGGAGGGGGTGGCTCCCACCAATCGTCCTCAGACAGGTATGCCTTCTGGTGGTTCCCTCATTGCGAGAAGTGAGGTTACAGGGAACCAGGCAGAGGACCTTCTCGGTAGTGGCACCTGCCCTATGAAAATAAACAGCTATCTGACTTTTAGAAGACATCTGAAGGCAGAACTGTTCAGGGAAGCTTTTTATGTTTAATGTCTTACTGTCTTTTGGTTTGATGGAAGCCGCCCAAAGTGGCTTGGGAAACCCAATCAGATGGGTGGCATAGTAATAATAATAATAATAATAATAATAATAATAATAATAATAATAATGTTTGTGCAGATAAAATATAACTGATATAATTATACAGGAGGGGTATTAGTGTGTGAAAACAGTCAAGATCAAATGATTCCCAGGCATGCATCTCCAGATGGTGGAACAGCTATTTTTGAACAGTGGGCGGAAGATGTGTCATACATTACAGAGGACAACCCTGCATATTGGAAGGACTGTCTAGTGACTAGTCCAATCGAAGTTGATGCATAAAGAACCACGAGAATGGGGAACAGATGCCAGGGGCTTTGAAATGGATCACCATCAGATCGTTGGATAGCAAACTGAGCAAGCAGACAGGTCACCTGATTACAGTCCTCCCCACCATGGTGGGGATGGTAAGATGAATCATTTTCCATTTTAAATTATGAAAACCATTTCCCGATTCTCCTCTATACCTATGCATTAATATACATAAATCTTGAACTATTGTCCCCATGGTTTTGATGATGAATTGCTTCTTTTCTGGCAATGTGTATGCAGCCACCCACCTTGAAGTTAACCTTGGACAAGGCCTTCGTTTACAACTCAACCGGACCTCGTAAAGTTGTCGTGAGCCAAGCCGTCATTTTGAGTTCCTTGGAGGAAGGCTGAGCTATCAACAATGAATAATATAAATGATGGTGAATAATATTAGCCGGAGACTGATAAAGTAGTAATGAGTTTGGCTTAATTTGTGGAATGAGCTAAGCCTTCTGTGTGTCCAGCTGGAAAGATTAATATGTATTTATTTATTTGTACTGTTCTCTTTTGATCCTACCTGTTCCCACGTATTGGACCAATATCAGATTACAGCTCAATAAAGCAGCCGTCAGTTTAAAAAGAAGAATAAAAAAACACCCAGCCCCCAAAATAAAATGTTTATATCATCACTCCAAATGTTCTCTGAAAGGAATGTAGTGATTGTGGATTATTGAAGGGATGAGCTGAGAGCTGATAGAAGCAGGAGACTTGAGTGATCAAGGGGGGGGGGGTCAGGAGGGCCCTCCAGGACAAGGTTAGAACATGCATGCATGCTTCTGCTGACTCTCCTCCCCCTATGACACCCCACTTGAGGAGGTGCCTGCATGTTGTTGAGCAATGCGACAGACAGGTCCAGAGGAGGAGACCACTGCTCAGTGCAGCCTTTGTCTGCTTGGGTGGGATCCAGAATGAGAGGCTAGAGGGGAAGGGTTTTTATCAGGCTTCAGGGAATCGGCTTCCTCCCCCATGGCAGTAAATAAGAAGATCAAACCAAAGGAATGTCTTACCAGTTAGAATCTTTAATAATCACAGTGAGAGATAAAAGAACATGTCTCCCTAGAAATGGTGGTGCTCCCAATTAAGGCACACACCCCTCCATCCCTATAAATCTACGTCACTCCTACGTCTTGGAATCTGAGCTTATACCCTCTGCACTTTCTGTTCTGTGACTTCCTGAGCTCTTCTCGACTTTGGGGAGGGCAGTGGAGAAATGCTGTCCAATGACTGTGAATCTGTTAACCCTCTCTCTCCCAGAATTTCTTCTTCTAGATGTTCCCCATCCAGTATTTCCCAGCTTCTGCCTTCTGAACTATGCCCCTCTGCAAACCACTGTTCCAAATCTATGCTGTCCTCTTGTTCCTGGGAAGATTCAGGATCAGGGGGAGGGGGTGGCTCCCACCAATCGTCCTCAGACAGGTATGCCTAGAGATTAGTTTCAGCAACACTTTCATTGAGTTAAGATGAACCAGGGACATTGCTGTATTGTCATTTTTTCTGCTAATAAAAAGCTAATAGCATTCTGTGCCTTCTGTGTGTGGGCCTGCGCTGTGAATGTCCTGGCTTGTTGACAGTGCTGTGACACCTACACGCTCAGGATTCCCAGTTGAAAGGCCACTACTAAGCATGTTTAGACAAATGCAGTTAGAAGCCCGCTTCAGACCTTCCTGCTCAACTTGGGAAGGTCAAGGCTAGAGCAATCATGCTAAGCATCGACAAGGGACATTGGGGTGTGAGTGGCAAACACTGTGCCCATTCCCAATACATTTGATGCCTGCATTTGTTCTTTTGAATGCACGAAGAAGCTATAGAACAGACCACACACACACACACACACACACACACACACACACACACTTTCTCGTGCATATTTTTTAATAGCTCTCTCAGATTCAGAAAGCCCTTGATATGAAGTCACTAAAAAGGACACAATATATTGCTAGAAAAAAAGATCTTACTCCATTAATTCCAGGACAGTCTCCAAACAAATCCTCTGGCTATAGATGAAGCCATTAAACATCTGCTACCCAGAACCTTGAAGCAACTTCTAAGGTTTTACCTGACATATTTCTTCCTTGTTAACTCAATAAATTTGACAATCAGTGACATAGTAACAATGCACCTTACACTATATATCAACTAGAATACATATTTGGAAGTAGAACAAATCTGCCTGTGGGTTGTAGTACAATATAATGTATTCAAGCTCCAAGTTGCACTGAGGGCATTTTCAGAGAGACACTTTTCAGCCCAATAAGTAATTGTTGAGATTATAATACAGCTGGCCGTGCATAGCACCACTTTATAAAGAGAGAGAGAGAGAGAGAGAGAGAGAGAGAGAGAGAGAGAGAGAGAGAGAGAGAGAACAAAGAGACTTTTTTTCTCCTTTGCAACTGTCAATTAATGCAAACTCTGAGATGATTTGCACGGGTATCGTTCTGAACTTGGATTGCTGTGTTGGTTGTAAGCTAGTTATAAAAGAGATTCATCATGAGCACAAATCACACATTGCCAGTGAATCTGTGAGCTCTTTCACAGGAGATACTCACAAAAGTTCAATGCAGCTAACTTTCAGAGAAGGCAATGTAGAATTGTCAGCCTGGTTGGCTTACTTGGCTAGAGCATGGTGCTGATAATGCCGAGGTTGCAGGTTCATTCCCTGTATGGGACAGCTGCATAGTCCTGCATTGCAGGGGGTTGGACTAGACGATCCACAGGGTCCCTTCCAACTCTACAACTCCATGATTCTATGAAAACTCAACCTAACATACCTCACTAAAACAAAAGGGGGCATAGGGCCCTGTGTGTCTCTCTAAAAGTCTTGGAAGAAGGTGGAGATCAATGCAATCACTCAATAATATCAAGTACTGTAATACTATGTCCTCCACTTGCTTCAAATCCTTAGGGAGGAAGCTACTTCCCACCCGTGGTCCCAAATGGCTACAAATCATTAAAGAAGGATTTCCTACCAGCCCCCTCCTTAAAGTGACCTGCAACAAGTAGTTGTGGTTGATCTCACTAGCAATTAATTGTAATTCACAGAGGGTCTATCCAGAGCAGTGTATTTTTTTCTGGATGTGTTCTGCAATATGTCACTGATGCCATAAAAGCACATTAGTAGTGGATTGTACTGGACTGTCCACACATCATTCCACTTTATTAGCTGTTCTGTGATGCTTCCCCATTGTTATCATATTATAGTCATACCTCAGAAATCTAATGGAATCTGTTCTGGAAGTCCATTCGACTTCCAAATCATTTGGAAACCAAGGCACAGCTTCCGATTGGCTGCAGGAAGCTTCTGCAGCCAATCAGAACCCATGGGACCTGCGTCGGACGTTCGGTTCCCAAAGAACATTTGCAAACCGGAACACTCACTTCCGGGTTTGCAGTGTCCGGGAGCCAAAACGTTCGACTTGCAAGGCGTTCAACTTCTGAGGTACAACTATATTGCTATTTGGGGGTTCACTCTTGTTCAGTGAATGTGGGAGAAAAACAAGCCAGAGCATTTGTCACATAAAAAGATACAGGAGGACATTATAGAACAGGAGTGGCATGATTTGTGTTATTTTGCCTCAGTGAGCAGGCCGGCTGCAGCATTTTGCAGTTGCTTCAGTTTCCAGACCAACCTTGGGGGCAGCCCCACATAGAACACTTTGGAGTAATCCCATGTGGAGCTTCCTAGCACATGGATGGCAGTGGTCAGAATATCCCAGTCCAGAAACAGCCGTAGCTGTCTTAGTAGCCAAAGTCCAAGACATTGAAGTCATCTGGGCCTCTAATAGCAGAGATAGTTGGAGGAGCACACCCAGAATATGACCCTATCTAAAGCAGGCAATTGACCAGTTATCCAAACTCAGGAACCACTTGCCCACCGCTCCTCTGTCTTGCCAGAATTTAGACTTAGTTTCTTGGCCATTATCCAGCTCACCACAGAGTCCAGGCTGTGCTCCAGGGCCTGCATAGCCTCTCTTCATTCAGATGTTATATACTAATAGAGCTGGCTGTCTTCAGAGTCCTCAGTTTGAAGGGCTGTCTGGTCCAAGTCCAGATTAAAGATAAACTACCATAAAATGGAGAGCAGCAGGGCTCTGGAAGTTGCCCAGCACCAATAAGCATTGGGATAAGAGACTTAGCCAGCACATGGTACGTGGGCTGTCTTCTTTGTTAGGGTGAGATGTTTTGTATTTCTATTTAAATAATACAACATATTTCTTAATTCACATATGTATGTGTCAAGTAGCATAAGCAAATTTATGCAAATCTGTGCCCTCCTTTCGGTGATGCATTCTCTCTCCTTCTCTCTCTGGCGATTTGTAAATAGACAGCTTAGTTATCCAGCAATCTTCGTGATGCAGGGCTGGGCTGCATGTGTCCTCAGCCTTATTTCAAAAGACCTTTGCAAGCAATCTGTTCAGAACACTTGAAAGAGTGACCTGTTCTTTTCCCATGTCAGAGAGAGAGCAAGATAGGAGAGAAGGAGAGAAGGAAGATGGGCTCTCTCTTCTCTCTTCTCTCTCTCTCTCTCTCTCTCTCTCTCTCTCTCTCTCTCTCTCTCTCACACACACACACATACACACACACACACAGAGAGAGAGAGAGAGAGAGAGAGAGAGAGAGAGAGAGAGAGAGAGAGAGAGAGAGAGAGGGAGAGAGAGATTCCTTTGACTCTGGCCTTACCCACGACTGGCTTGAGCTCTTCCAGCATATACCCAAAGCATATTATCTCCCACCCACCCACCCCCCAAAAAGATTCTGCATCCCTGGACCTAGAGCATTCCCATCTCCTTGAAACAGCTTCACTCTCAGGGATGTCTGCCTTTTATATTGCTGCGGGTCTATTTTTGGCTGGGGGGTGGAGGTAAAAAGAAAAGAAAAGGTAGAGGACCCCGGATGGTTAAATCTAGTCAAAGGCGACTATGGTGTTGTGGCACTCATCTTGCTTCAGGCCGAGGGAGCTGGCGTTTGTCCACAGACAGCTTTCTGGATTATGTGGCCAGCATAACTAAACTGCTTCTGGTGCAACAGGACACCGTGATGGAAGCCAGAGTGCACAGAAACGCCGTTTGCCTTCCCGCTGCAGCTGTACCTATTTATCTACTTGCACTGGTGTTTTTATCTACTTGCACTGGTGTGCTTTCGAACTGCTATGTTGGCAGCAGCTGGGACAAAGTAATGGGAGCTCACCCCATCACAGGGATTCAAACCACCAACCTTCTGATTGACAAGCCCAAGAGACTCAGTGGTTTAGACCACAGCGCCACCTGCTCCCCTTGGGGGACAGAGGAGGGGAGGGTCAGTCAGCATAATGCTGCGAATCCCACCATCTTATGCTCCTGTTGCATATAGGTGTAAATAAAGACAATATATCCTAAAGACAAGGAAACCAAACCATGGATAAACACTAGAAACCCTGGCATCTTTCATATTATGTATCGGGTTTTCGGTACCCGTCGTAACATTTCATCCTCTGGAGTGTTAAAAATAAATAAAAAGTAAAACATCCATATGCATGATTGTGCTCCAATTCACTTCCCTCCAGAACCTCCTGTTCCCAGAAGTCATTTTCTTTTATTGCTGTCTGGCTGTGGGTGGAGTCACATTCCGGGGGGGGGGGGAATCGGTTTGGTTGGCAGATATTATCTCTGCTGAATGAATATGTTCAGATCCAATCCTCAAATCAATGTGCTGGAAGGGAAATGTGGACATGTTGGGAATGCAACATAACTGTGTGAGTAACAAGCAGGTGCTGAAGGTGTGTAATGCAGGCAAAGGCATCGCCCAAAGCACTGAATGACAGTTCTGTGAATCAGTACCCTTTGTCCTTGAGTTTAAATTTGGTTCTGCTTCAAGTCATCCTGATATGAAACTTGATAAGTGCACCTGCGAAGCAAGCAGATTAATGCTTTTCTACCTTTGCTGGATAGAAATGACAGGATTGTGCAACAGCTCTCTCTCTTTTGTGTATTTTTATATATGCATCCTTCCAAGCGGCAAAGTGAAAAGGTTTTGCACACATTGTGGGGTTCTGTAAGAAATGGCAGACTTGCAGATCTGGCTGCCGTGTCTATAGTGCAGAAGTACGCAGCATGGAGCGAATTAATTTAATGTGGAAAAGGTTGGCCTGGGCATTCTGAGTCCTCAACAGGAAAGTCAAAATTGTGGTAGGGGTGGCTGCAGCTGTTTCACTCCACAGCAGAAGCCTCCATTCCATTATCACTTGCAGCCTGCACTCCTCTTTCTGGTGGGACACGGGTGACGCTGTGGTCTAAACCACTAAGCCTCTTGGGCTTGCCGATCAGAAGGTCGGTGGTTCGGATCTCCATGATGGGATGAGCTCCCATTGCTCTGTCCCAGCTCCTGCCAACCCAAGCAGTTCAAAAGCATGCCAGTGCAAGTAGATAAATAGGTACCACTGCGGTGGGAAGGTAAACAGCATTTCCATGCACTCTGGTTTCCGTCACGGTGTTCCATTGCACTGGAAGCAGTTTAGTCATGCTGGCCTCATGACCCGGAAATCTGTCTGTGGACAAATGCTGACTCCCTCAACCTGAAAGCAAGATGAGCGCCACAACCCCATAGTCGCCTTTGACTGTACTTAACCATCCAGGGGTTCCTTTTTTTGCCCCTTTCTGGTGGGGATGGCTAAATTGGTGAATTTTGGTTTATCTTTGTTTCTTGTTCTTCCATGCAGTTAATTATATATCCATATCATGTTGCAATATATTTTTTAACTAATCCTGATGGAAAGTCAGCAGCATTTTAGTGTGAATTTCTCCCTAATGCACACATTTTTTTGCAAAAAACAATTCCTAGAGGAGTTGAATGGTCAATCTCTCTTCACGGGGAACTCTGGGAACTGTAGCTGTGCGAGGGGAATTGGGGTCTCAGCGCTTTTAACAAATTGCATCTCCCTGAATTCTTTGGGGGAAGACACGTCTGTTTAAATTGGCATTGTAGTGATCTATATTGTATCTGGTGTGAATGCAGTGTCTGACATGTTGCATAATGCAGTGTTTCCCAAACAGTGTGTCTCCAGATGTTTTGGGACTACAACTCCCATCATCCCTAGCTAGCAAGACCAGTGGTCAGGAATGATGGGAGTTGTAGTCCCAAAACATCTGGAGGCACACTGGTTGGGAAACACTGGCATAATGCACCAGCGAGCAGCACCAGTCTGGAGGGGCTCCTTGCTGATGTAGCAGCAGCACAAGATTGAGTGAAACAGACGACATCACTCAGTTGCTCAACCTATAACTCTTCCATGAGATCATTCTCAGTGGCTCTTTGAACTTGCATTGCTCACTGCTGAGGGAATAGTCAGGGCTGAGCACACCTTTAGCAAATATCGAGGGGGCTGGCAGCCATGGAGAGGCGTTGAAAGGCAAAGCTGTTTGTGTCATTCAGTCTACCTTAAGCTAACTTGCTGCTCTCAAGTGCAGTAGACACTGTCTCTTTTACAGTGTCACAATGAGAGTCTACTGCCAGTCTAGTTGCCTTTCCCCACACTGAATGAGGAGGGGAGTCATCTTTTGCCTTAAGCAGCCGAATGTATTGACCCAGTCCTGAGAAGCATGTTGGAAATAGTTCTGTCTCCAGCTCTCTTGTTGTTGCTGCTGCCGTCCCACCCAGCCTGCAAGAACCACAGTAAGAATTGAACCCCTGTCTCTGCAAAAGGTGTGATACCAAGTGATAACAAAAGATGCTTCTTCTTATCTAGGCCACCTGAAATCGATGGCTCCTGGCTCTCTAAAATACTCTTATTTAAGACTGTTGGAAACTGCCCATCATGTCTTTCACAGGTTTGTTTGGGTTTATATATATATATATATATATATATATATATATATATATATATATATATGTATATAAAACAACACACCAAACATCCCCACACCCAAGGCTCAGATGTTCTTCGATATTCCAGCATCATTGTTTAATTAATGCTCACTGTCAAGTAGTAAGGCGATAATGAAAAGGAAATGGGAATCGAAACTACTCTGATGCTTTTATGCATTGAAAATTCTCACTCTACAAGTAAATTAATTGCTGCTGGGCTGAGAAATATGTTGTTTAAGAAAGTACACATGATGGACAGAGTGAAATCCCCAGTACATGTAAGAGCAGGGGGCAGATTAACCAATTTTGGACCCCGTAGAACCCAATTTCAAACAGGAACACTAATTGTGTGAATTTAAAGTATTGCAATAGCTTTGATTAAATTGCACGTGATTTGGCTTCCTAGCTGCATTTTAGCTACTCTGCCAACAGGTGTGGCCTCGGGACAAGATAGAGAGTTTTGGAGAGCCACATACCCCCAACTGAGTCCTGAACTTTGGTTGGTTTGGAAACAAAGAAAACCTTTAGCTTATTATTACCGGTAAGAAGCTGGAGTTTGACCACGTCCGCTTATTGCATAATTCTGAAACATTGTAGTTACTTAGTACTTTTTGCCAAGGGGTGGGGTTTTTTATTAACTCAAGTCTGAGTCGTGCAGTTCATAATAATTTCTTGGACCTAATCATTCATTAGTGTATATCATTCACACTGAAACCTAGTGGTAGGAAGAAGTAATAAATTATAAATATGAAAATGAAAACCTTGCATTGTTTTATCAAATTCTCTCTCCTATGCATATTTAAGAGCTCTCATTCTTATATCTCTGTAGCCTACTTGTTTTTTAAAAAATTATTATTTTGGGGGTGGGGTGGGGAGTTTAATATGGCGTTTGTCCAAAGGGAAAAGAATATTGTTATGCTTTCACAAATAATAGACAATTCCAAAGGCAGTTGTTCCTTTTTCAGCAAGTCTTGCTTTTTTATATGGTTGGTAATTCCATCTTTCATAAAACTTTCCATCAATTTTCTCAGGGCAAATATTAATCTGATTGGACTGCAGGTTTCTTGAATCTTTTTGGGGGGGAAATGACTACTTTCTAGTCTACAGATGCAGAGGCTGCTCTTAGAGACAAGTTACATATTTTTTTTTTGGTAGAAGATCAGCAATTCACACATGAGTTTTTAAAGAATTATTGGGGGGGGGGCGCAGTTGAACCAAATGATTCCCCCCTCCCACTTTTAATGTGTTGATACACTATGGAACTTTGTCTCATTTCACTGCGATTTGCCTCAGTTCTTCAGACTCCTTTCCTAATAAAGCTAGTTTAGGTAGAAGGATCTGCCCTACATATTTGACAGTGAAGATGAGACAACACAATGGCACTTTCCCACCCTGGCTCCGTTCGGCCGGCCCTCAATTAAATATAGTGCGACTACCTCACGGTGCACCAATTACACAAATTTCTACAATTTACCCCAGATTATCTAGTGGGGGGACTTGTGTGAGGGAAAACTTAATGATTTACAACAGGCTTCCCCAAACTTCGGCCCTCCAGATTTTTTGGACTACAATTCCCATCATCCCTGACTACTGGTCCTGTTAGCTAGGGATCATGGGAGTTGTAGGCCAAAACATCTGGAGGGCCATAGTTTGGGGATGCCTGATTTACAGTCTCAGACAGGAGTTGATCAAACAAACACAAAAAAGTTTTATTAAACAAAGGAAGTTTATGACACAAAGTGGGTCAGGAAACGAGTTCTTTCAGGTAGAATTCAACTCAGATACTTTAACTGTAAGATGTCTCAGGCTTAGACACAATATTATAGGTACAACTCTTCTTAAACTTCAGTTACTAAACATCAGTTGGAACACTTCAGGTAGATAAATATTCAGGTTTCCAGAAGAGATGGTAAAATGTTCAAATCAGTGTCTGTCACTGAGGTAATACAATACTTCCTAATACTATACCACTTCCTTCCCAACTTTGGTTCATGAGCGAGCAACATTTTTCCTCATTTACCCCCTCTCTTAACAATCCCATGTCTGAGGCATTATAAATGGTATTACAGACCCAGGGCATCCGCTCTCCCCTTGTTACTGGGTTGGGAGTCTTCAGTACCTAGGAGAATTCTCCCCTCCTGGCTAAACTGACACCCACGGAGCCTGAATTCTCACAGGATCTGTCTATCCTGGTTCAGACTCAGCCCTCCCAGCATACTCTTGTCTGGATACCTTCCCCAGACCCTCAGCCTGGTCTCCCTATCCCAGCTGTGAGGCTCTGTCCTCTCCCTATGGACAGTCTCCTCAGTGTGTATCTCCTTTTTCCCTCAGAACCCCTTCACCCTATCTCCCAACCTGAAACCTGTCTAACCTCTCCAAACCAACCATATCCTTCCCCTGGAACTCTGGCCAATCAGACGCTGTTGCCAGTCAAACACACACTTGGTGACCCAAACTGCCCAGCAAACAAACTTTTCCATCACAGAAGACACAAGAAAAAAATATCACTCAGCTTCTCTGCAATCTCTGTTTCTTCCTTTCGTGCACCTTTAATTCCCTCGTCATCTAAAGGTCCAAACATTTCCTTAGCCACTTTTCTTCTAATATATTTTATTTTATTTTATTTAAAAATTGTCTTAATGTTTTAAGCAATGTGCTCCTCAGATCTGCATCCATTATTGTAGTTCATTTGCCAAAGGTCGCGCTTGGTTTTGTTCTCATTTGGATAAGAAGGAAGTGTTCTTGCCTCTAATCGCTTCCTTAACCCTGCTCATTAACCACAATGGCATCTTCTTGGCCTTGGAACTTGCAATTTGTTAGGTCAATAAAAAGGAGGCGGAGATTGTAGCAACATATTCAAGCGTGTCCAGAGAACTTTCCCATTGTTGGTTACGGATGCCAAATTCTATTTTCAGGTTCCCTCCGCACATGATTATTGAAAACTTCATATCAAGCTACTTGACCAACACAGATATTATCGGGTCAATATGTCCTCACACAGAGAAAAAGCCCTCATCATAGTCCAACAGTTTAATTTGCCATTCTTCTCTGGTAGGAACTTTTATTCTTTCCATCTCTGGGCTAGCAGCATCCGTGTGGCTGCTGTTGCATATATAAAAAGTCTTTTCTGCTCCCTTGGAATATCAGCACCTACAATTTCTAATAGAAAAGCCTCTGGGATTTTTTTAATATATGTTAATTTAAACATTTTTTGAGCTCATTATATATCATTTCCCATAATGCTTTTATTACCTTACAAGATCACCCATATGATAAAAGGTGCCTTCTTTTTCTTTACATTTCCAGCAGATATTTGTACCTGTCTTATACATTTTTGCTAACTTCCTGGGAGACTTATTTGGGAGACTCCTTTTGGCCCAACCACAGAATGACTAGGAGAACTTTTTCAGAACACCTTTGGAATGGTGTGGAGCATTTTTTTAAAAAAAAATATGGCATTGTGTTGTTTGTGTTTTATTAGTTCTTGAGGGTTTTTGTTTTGTTTTATTAATATTGACTTTGTTTCTGGGATTCATAACCGGCTTTCGATCTATGCCTAGCTTACAAAATTTCACAGCTTACAAGCAGAAAAATCTCTTTTGTGTTCATTTTAATGCTTCTGTTCTTAAACCGAGATTACTGTTTAAATGATTACACATTGCTAAAGGTGCTTTTCTGACAGCTGCCTATCATGTACCTTTATTCTACAATAACCAGGTCTGTACCCCCTTGTGTATTAAGAGGTGCTTCTTAACATAATTGCTTGCTTGCTTGTTTTTTTACATAGAATATTTAATTCTAATATTTAATTTGTAAATAATAAGTCCTAAAAGAAACTTTTAGCCACTTGGGGTTGGCAGAAAAAAAGGTAGAAATGCTCTCCTCTGCCAGCCTCTTCGCTCCCCAGCATGGAATTATTTCTCTCTGAAATAATTAGGCTAATCCTTAAATGCATGTCTGACTAAATTTCACAAATACTGTGGTCTGGTCAGGTGCAAGTCTCAAGATTTATTATCTTATAGAGAGAGGTGGGGAAATTCTCAGGGATGGAATGCACTGTTACTATGTGTTTGTGCGCATGTGTAAAATGTATGTGTACTAAACATATCTGAACTCCCACTTAGAGATTCAACTTCTAAGATCAGGAAAAAGTGCATGGTATCATGCTCTTTTTTTAAAAAAAAAATGCATCTGCAGGTTACAGGAAGTAGGAGCAAATACCATCAAGCTTTAGTGATAGAAACTAGGGTTGCTTTCACTGTTCACTGTGGCTGCCAACAGCAACCCAAGTGGAAGATATGTATATTTGACCTGTCAACACCAATCACCTGTGGCCATTCATATAGATATTGCAACAAACTACAGAAAGCCTACACTGAATCATCCCTGGAAAAGGAGTTCAAAATAAGTTCATGTGTAGCTCTGCCCATAAACATCTAGGAGTTTTATGTCCATATAACCACTAAACTAGGACCTCTGGGGTTTCTTGTACATTTTTACCTCCTTGAATTGCAAATGAAATGGCTTGGATTGAATTGATTCTAGTTTCTGCAACCATATACTGATAGTTTGAGAATGTATGGCTTATCATCAGCACAGGGCTTTCTTCAAATTGAGAATTGCGCTAATAGTTCCAATGGATACCAAATGGAACTCCTCAATCTACAATATTACTGTAGGTTGAAATGAGCTGAAAGAAGATTCATAAACATTCCCAAGCAGACCCCACACTTCCCTTGGTTTCAAAAGACTTTCTAAGAGGAAAAGGAAGAATAGGGAAGCAAGGATGACTATTGCTGTCCATGTTTTTGTTTTCTTTCTTGACTCCTACAGGGTTGTCCGATAGGCAATGTGGATAGAGAAGAAGGCTTTCTTGTGAATGGCAAGCTAGGCACAATAAATGCATGATGAAATAGAATTATCTCACTTGTGTACCCCGTGCTTCCAAGTACATGCCAGTATGGTGTATTAGAGTGTCAGACTAGGATCCAGGAGACCAGGGTTGAAATCCTTATTTGGCCATGAAGCTCACTGGATGACCTGGGTGCAGTCACCAACTCCCAACCTAGCCTACCTCACTAGGTTGTTGAGAGTGGAATAATGGAGAGGGAGAGAGCCACACATGCAGTCTTGAGCTCCTTGAAGGAAAGGAGGCTAATGACATGAATATACTGCTTCCTAAACCAGTGGTGGGAGTGGATAGATGCAGAGTATACAGGCATTTGTACAAGCCACAGTTTGACAATGTTAATTCCATAGTTTAGGTGTGCACTGTGTCAGAAGTACTTTCTTTTGTCTGTCTATAGTCTCTGACCTTTCGCACATCACTTGGGAAAACAAGTGAACTAATGCCAGTGTACTGGAAGAAGAAAGATCACCAGCAATGATCCTTCAACATCAACTTTGTTGGACTGGCCATATGGTTCAGATGCCTGATTATCATCATCCAAAGCAACTACTCTATTCCAAACTTAAAAATGGAAAGCAAAATACTGGTGGGGAACAAAAGAGGTTTAAAGACGCTCGCAAGGCAAACCTAGAAAAACGTAGTATAAGCACCGATAACTGGGAAACACTGGCCTGCGAGCTCTCCAGCTGAAGAGCAGCCTTTACCAAAGGTGTCACTGATTTTGCAGAAGCACGAACTCAGGGCAAAATGGAGAAACGAGCTAAGAGGAAGGCACGTTTGGCAAACCCTCACCGTGTTCAACTCCCGCCCGGAAACCTAACTGTGGAAGGATGAGTGGATCCAGAATTGGCCTCCACAGTCACTTACGGACTCACTGTTAAGACCGTGTTTATGAAAGACAAGCTTACTCAGTTATGAGTGATCACCGAAGAAGAAGAAGAAGACAGTCTCCCACTGTTTAGCTTCATTGGATGACCTTGAGT
Source organism: Zootoca vivipara (assembly GCF_963506605.1). Classification (NCBI taxonomy): domain Eukaryota; kingdom Metazoa; phylum Chordata; class Lepidosauria; order Squamata; family Lacertidae; genus Zootoca; species Zootoca vivipara. The sequence continues at coordinate 70,919,835 of NC_083283.1, forward strand.
TTTGATATTCTGAGAGAGGAAGAACAATCTCTCTCTATCCACTTTCTCTGCAACATGCATAATTCTAGATTGATGCATCTTTAAACAAAGCCTCTCATGTGCATGGACTCCCCCCTCAGAGGAAGAGAATCTAGATTTTTGGCATATGACTTTAGACTCAGGGTGTTCTCTGGGTAGTCTCCTTAGTTGAAAATATTTTATATAAGCAAAGTATGCTTCAGAAAGAGAATGTATGGGCTTTGTGTGTTTGGGGGTGCTCCCTTAAGATACCAGTTCTTGTGTATATCGGAGTTTTGCTATACAATGATCGCTTTAAAATGAAAGGAAAATAAGGCTTGTCAAAAGAGAGTATTCATTGTGCATGGCTCCCCAGAGACCTCTTGTAGATCTTCAATAAATAACACACCAAGAGAAAAATGCTACTCAGGCCAGCCAACCTGTCAACATTCATAAGTAATTAACTTCTAGCCATTTCTTCTTTAAAAAAAAACCTCCTTTGGGAAAGCTAGTATAAAAGAAAGTGGCATTTTTCTTTTCCTTGACAAGATTCTCATTAATTGCTGAAGAAGCACATATAAAACACTGGGGGAAGGGGCTGGAATTTCTGCCCATGATCAGGTTTTTGTGAACCATGGAGAGCACGTACAGTATATGACAATGACCAAGAGTTTGAGTTCTGAGTCTGGGTGTGTGTGGGAAATCACATCAGCTGTGACCATACATATAGGGGAAGAATTATAGCTCAGTGGTAGAACATCAGCTTTTCATGAAGAAGGTATCAGGTTCAATCTCTGGCATCTTCAGGTAGGGTTGTGAAAGACCACCTGTCCGAACTCCTAGAGAGCTATTACCACTCAGCATAGGCAGTGCAGACCAGGCATCCCCAAACTGCGGCCCTCCAGATGTTTTGACCTACAACTCCCATGATCCCTAGATAACAGGACCAGTGGTCAGGGAAGATGGGAATTGTAGTCCAAAACATCTGGAGGACCGAAGTTTGGGGGTGCCTGGTGTAGCATATATATATATATATATATATATATATATATATATATATATATATATATACACACACCGTATTTTATGGACCATAACCCGCACTTTTTCCCTCCAAAACCTGAAGGGAAAAAGACGCTGCGGGTTATGGAAATCGGGCTGTTTCCGCTCCCTCCGCGGCTGCAGCCAGCGACAGGCACGTGGGGAGAGCGAGAAGCAGCCTGATATCGGGCTGTTTTCACCCCCTCCACGGCTGCAGCCAGCAACAGGAATGTGGGAGGGGGGAGGAGCAGCCTAAGCTGGGGGGGGGGCAGACGGGAGCTCCACCCTTCCTTCCTTCCATCCTTCCTCCCCCCTTTCTTTCTTCTTTTTTCTCCCTCCCTCCCTCCCTCCCTTCTTCCTTCCTCCCTTCCTCCCTTCCTCCCCCCTCCCTCCCTCCTTCCCTCTCTCTTGCCCCCCCCCCCCAGTTTTGATCCTGGGTACGCCCCAGTCTGCTTTTGCTGCAGCTGGGGAATGAAAAGTTTTCCCGAAGCCTTGACAGAGCCTTGACAGTTACTGAGATTATGGTCACATCTCAACAATACATTTAAAGTACTCTTATGCCACTTCTCCATGCCGCCGTGGAGAATCCTGGGAACTGTAGTTGGGAATGGTAGGTCTGTGAGGTGAGCACCTTTAAAAAAACTACATTTCCCAGGCTTCTTTGGGGAAAACTATGTGCTAGTAATATGAGTGCTTCAAATATATGATGCGAATGTGAACTATATATGTGAAGTACTCTGAACTATTAGAGTGGGCTAAACGTCCTACACAAAAATTCTTGTTTTCTAAGGGATGGAGTGATGTGGGGGAGCTGTAAGGGAATGTCGATGGAACTGGGGAGGTCCATAGGTAGATAGATTTAGTGAACACCATGCACAGGGCTGCAGCCCCGAGTATCATCAGATAAGCGTATAAGAGTCCTCTCTCTTATAAAAGGGGAAACCAGTGAAATTTATAAAATAATAGTAGAAATGGAGGATCAACAAGATCAATTAAAAGAGATGAGGGAAAAGGAGACAACAGGGCAGATAAATAGTCAACCCTGCGGGGAAATACACTGGGGAGAAACACACTTTGAAAATGTTGTCTCTAAGGATAAAAGAAAAATACTATAAGTCAGTATGATTGTATTTAACACCAGCAAGATTAAATCAGATAGACAAGGAATATTCAGTGTTATATTGGAGGGGATTCCAGGAAACCAGGACTTATGGTGACGTGGTGGGGGTATAAATATGTACATTTTTTGGGGGGGTGTTTAAGGAGATAACAGAAATCACTGGGCTAAAGCTGACCGAAATTCCAGAGGTAGCATTGTTATCAATTTACAATGGGGTGGAAGGTTCACAGAAGGTTCACAGGACTTGCTCACAAATTTATGGACAGCTGAACGAGTTATTCTAGCGAGAAAGTGGAAGGGGCAAGGTGAATATAAAATAGAAAAATTGTATAAAGAGTTCTGGGATATAGTTATTAATGATAAATTAACATGTGCTATCAAGGTAAGACAGGGAATATGCAGGATAAATGATTTTGAGGAGATACAGAAGGTGTTTGTAGAATTTGTGCTGTTAAAACAGAAGGGGGTCAAACCATTGCAAGAGGTGCTGAATTTTTGGGGGGAGGTTGGATAGTTACAATGGAATGGTCTCGGTGGAGGGGTGAACATTTCTATTTATATTTATTTGTGTGGCGATACCCCATCCCTCCCAGAGTAAATAAGACACAGGACACATTGGGACTTTATTATTATTAATTTGTTAAAATAATAAATAATAATAATATTTAAACAAACAAACAAAGAGTCCTCTCTTATTAGTAATGGTGGTGCCATTGCTTCAACTAACTTAAATGTAACACAGCAGTGCATTAGGCCTGCTGCACAGAAAACATGAGTTGGCATGACCTCTGCCTACAGTGCTTGAAAGGAAAGTAGCCCCCATCCAAGCCTGCACAAATGTTTGCTTGTTTCGTGATGTGAGCATTGCAGGAGGCTGGCCCTGGAAGGGAGATTCTTGCCCTTTCCCTGTGACAAAAGAGACACTGGCTGCTCACTCATACATTGCTTACTTAGGGACCTTGGAGGCCGTTCTGCATCCAACCAAAACATGATTCTTCAAATTGACAGGGTGAACATAGTACGCTGCCCTTGGAGGCTCACGTACCCAATTTCTTGTTGCCCCTGGCCCTCAGTGCTCCGTCTGGCTCGGTGCTGTTGCCCACAGGACAGCAAGTGTTCAGGGTGTGCTGGGCTCAAGTGCGTCAGTAAGCCCATAGGTTTATTTTTGACCGGGTGGCAGAGGGAGATGCCTCTTGTTCCTCTCTATTCTTTATTCTTAGGCAAATTAAAACGACGTGTTCAGCCGTATAGTGTGTGCGCAATTCTTAGCAAGAGAGGCTGTGCCTGAAGCGCTGCATTGTGGCCTCAGGGTACGTGGAGTAGAGTATAACACAGTGACAGCAAACAAGACTATACAAAATGGCCTGCCTTGCAATAATTGTAATGGAATGAGCCTGCTTTGCTCTGTATGGGTAATAACAGGTTGTCACACCGTCATCCAAATGCCAATGGTGGAATAATAATGAGCTGTACTTCAGCATGAAAGGATTAGATTTTGATGGAGGGTTGGGGATAGAAACCCAAACCCACCAATACTGCCAGTAATTGAGAATATATTGGCTGTTGTGCTTTATTTCCATCATCAGAAATGCATCATTTGAGTTCTTTCTTTCTTTCTTTCTTTCTTTCTTTCTTTCTTTCTTTCTTTCTTTCTTTCTTTCTTCTTCTCCTCCTCCTCCTCTTCTTCTTCTTTTTCTTTTTCTTCTTCTTCTTCTTCTTCTTCTTCTTCTTCTTCTTCTTCTTCTTCTTCTTCTTCTTCTATATAATTTCTGTTTAGAGATACTGTGATATTCTTCAGACATTTATCCCATTATTTCTTTTTGCTTGATTCTCCCTGTTGACTTACTGCCTGGGCCAGGGGATGAAGCAAAGATCACCAGTGTCGAAGCAATGATTCTTCAACATCAACTTAGTTGGATTGGTCATGTTGTTTGGATGCCTGATTATGGTCTTCTAAAGCAACTCCTCTATTCTGAACTTAAAAATAGAAAGTGTAGTGGTTGTAGTCAACAAAAAAGTTTCAAAGACTCTCTCAAGGCAAATCTAAAAAAAAAAGTAGTATAAACACCGACAACTGGGAAACACTGACCTGCGAGCGCTCCAATTGGAGAACAGCCTTTGCCAAAGGTATCATGGGTTTTGAAGACACTCGAACTCAGGACGAAAGGGAAAAACGTTCTAAGAGGACGGCACATTTGGCAAACCCTCACCATGATCAACTCCCACAAGGAAACCTATGTCCCTACTATGGAAGGAGGCTTGGATACAGAATTAGCCTCCACAGTCACTTACGGACTCACTTTTAAGACCGTGTTTATGGAAAACATTTTTACTCGGCTACGAGTGATCGCCAAAGAAGAAGATACATAGCTATGTATGCCATGTGGGCTGGCCTGCATCCTCTAAACTATCCTTCTGCCCTTGAGTGTAGTGGAATGGCTGTTCCATCATGAGTGTTGAAATAAGATTCAACTGATCATTTGGCTTCTTTATGTAGAATGGGGTGGAAGCTGGAGCTATCCTGCATATCCCATTGAATAATATAATCGACTATATGATTGTGGAGCTGATTTGCTGCCTCCCCTCCCCCAGCCCCAAATGGGGCTAATGTTCATTCTAATGTGCCTTTCCACAGATGAATAATGCTTTGCTTCAGGGGTAGGCAACCAATCGCCTTCTCCATCTGGCCAACAGACGTTCCTGGAATCAGTGTGTTTTTACATGAGTAGAATGTGTCCTTTTCTTTAAAATGCATCTCTGGGTTATTTGTGGGGCATAGGAATTCGTTCATTCCCCCACAAAAATAATAATAATATATATTCCGGCCCACCACTTGGTCTGAGGGACATTGGACCGGCCCACGGCTGAAAAAGGTTGCTGGCCCCTGCTTTGCTTCAATTAGGGCATTATGTCAATCACACAAGCTTAATGTTCCGACATGGCAACAGTGCCATATATTTTTAAACTTTTGTTTCTGTCTGGCTCCTAAGTGGTAGCCACCCACCCCCACTGTAGATTCAGAATGCTCACGAACTCTTACCATTATTATACAATAAGGGATTTTTGTGGTGGTTTTAAGGGATTTTGTTCATAAAACCAAAATAGCTTGCAGGGCCGTCTTAAGCATGTTGGGCGCCCGGGCGCCGTGGTGCGGAGATCGCTTCAGCGCCCCCGCCCTGCCCCCGCCTCTTGCCGCGGCTGGTGGGCGGCCATGCAATTCCGCTGTGCGGTGCCCCCCTGCTGGCCCGGCGCCCTGGCGCCCCCCACCACCCAGCCTACCCCTAGAGCCAGCCCTGGCAGCTTGGACAAAAGCAATCTTGGAATTCCTGTAATATGGCATTGCTTTGCTGTGTTAACACAATGGCCAGATTTTTCAGTCATACAAGACTGAGTGAAATACTTCCCCAAAGCCAGAAATTAACCAGGAGACAGAAATCTTCAAGAGTGTGTATTTAAAATTGAGGAATGTACTATTATCTACTGAAGGTAGATACGAAGGCCTGATTCATAAGCTACTCAAATTGTGAGATTGTTGCTTTCCTGTGGCTGTGTCTTATGTTGCCAGCATAACATTATGAAATGCTGAAATCACACGGGCAGGTAGAACCGACAATGTGGGAATTTCCTCAGTTTGATTTGCTCTCTCCTTCAGCTTCCTATGCAACTTATCTCCTCCCCAACGTGATTTTGCTAGTTCATACATCACTGCAGCTTCAAGGAAGCAGAAACTATGTCCTTGTATAATGCATGAACTGGGCCTAAGCGAAAGCAAGCAGCAATAAGACAAAGACATCAAGGAAATTCTAGCTCTTGCTCTTTCCAGGTGTTTTAAGAAACATTAAACCAGGCTAGAGATGGATACATCTTACAATGTAAGATGATTTAGCGATAACGAAGTCTTCTGGCATCCAGAGCCCAAACATTTGAGTGCAATAGTGCATCAGCATAATATCATGGTTTTGTCACACTGATACAAGTCCAGGTAAGTGAGCTCACTCTTGAGAGATGCCAGGCAACCAGGCCAGCTGGGACAATCACTTTCTCACCCCCTCGGGGGCTGTTTAAAGACACACATGCCCTGTGGGAGACATGAGAGGAGCCCATGGCAAGGAACACATACCATCAGCTCCTAGGTGTAGAAATCTGTCAATTTTAGTTTCACTCAGTATCTATTTTCTCCTCTCTTTAAATGTATTTATCAGTATTTCCATATCCATTTGCATTTTTTTTTAAAAAAGCAAAGCTGTCATGAAATGTCATCATCATTTTAGCTCAAACTTCTAATACATAATTTTATTATGCAACTTTAATCAACAAATTCATTTTTGCAAAGCAATTGCCCTTAATATAATGCATTTTTTTCTTATTTCCACTGATTTGTGTGATTTATAAACCCTACTCCCCCACCTATCTCGCTCACTATTTAACTGAAGAATTGCATTGCAAAATTCAGAACAGTGTGTTACAGTTCTAGTGTTGATTCGGAAAGTATGAATTTGGAAGGTTTCCCTTTAAATGTGAACTGAATAAAATTTCTCCCTTGTCTGTACCTTCTACACATTCTGTATTGACAAGGGAGAGAGCTGCCTCTGTCATAGCACCCTAACTATTGAACAACCTCCCCAGAGAAGCTCAATTGGCAGTGACTCTGTTGTTCATGTAGTTTGATGCCAGAGCCTTTCTGCTTTCCCTTGGGCATTTTTGGTTGTTTAGTGTGTCCTACTGAGTTCTATTTATCCTACTGTGTTTTACTGCCTGTTATGGTTTTATGTCTGAGGGTTGCATCTATGTTGGTTTGACCATTTTCGGTCTTCTATTGTGCATTACCATGCCATTTGGTTTGCAAAGAGCCGTTTTAAAATGAGTACAATGCATAATAAATGTTGATATCTAATCAACACATTTAGATTCGAAAATTGATGAAAATGCAGGTGCGTAGAGATGGATTTGGGGCTAATCAGCATACAGGTGGCTTTGAAGACATTGACATAAGTGAGCAAACCTAGAGAGGATGCAGACTGTGGAAAAGATGTCTTTAAAAAAGGTAAAAGACCCCTGACAGTTAAGTCCAGTCACGAGCGACTCTGGAGTTGTGCCGCTCATCTCGCTTTACTGGCCAAGGGAGCCAGCATTTGTCCACAGACAGTTTTTCCGGGTCATGTGGCCAGCATGACTAAGCCACTTCTGGCGAAACCAGAGCAGCCGTTTACCTTCCTGCCAGAGTGGTACCTATTTTTCTACTTGCACTTTGACATTGGCAGGAGCTGGGACCAAGCAACAGGAGCTCACCCCGTCGCAGGGATTCGAACCGCCGACCTTCCGATCGGCAAGCCCTAGGCTCAGTGGTTTAGACCACAGCTCCACCCACGTCTTAAAGACATCTTAAAGGGGCCCTAAAGGGACACATTGAAATACTTGAAGTTACCTGAGTTACAGCAAGTCCAGCCATTAGCCTATCTATCCCATTGTAGCCCAGCACTCTGATTGGTTCTCCATGGTCTCAGAGGCATGTCCCAGAGATCCTTTTAAGTGGAGTTGCCAGAGGCTGAGCCCAAGTCCTCCTTAGAATACATTGATCTGCCTACTGAAGGAATAATTACAGAACACTGAAAAGATTAAATAGAAGTGATATAAGGAGATTGTCAAAAGCCAGAACCACAGAAACCAAGGAGAAGAGAGAGTCTAGAAAGCTGGGATGATGAACACATTGCTGAACGCAGCAGGACACACCCAAAGAATTCTGGAACAATAGTTCATTGAAGAACCTGGGAATTGTAGCTCTGCGAGGGTTAAACTATGGTTCTCCAAGCAGCTTAATAATGATGAAAATATCCGAATACAACTATAAACCACAAACTACATTCCCGTTTTTTCAAAAGCAGCCCCCATGACACTTAGTAATGAGACACTTTTCAGTTTTGTTAAAGTTTTGGTCTTCTTGGTTCTAAATTTATAATTCATCTTGGAGACCACTGTAAGCAGATGAAAACATTAGCAGGACTGCAATGACACTTGCAATGTAGCAAATACTATGGAGATAATGGAGTGACATAAAATAGAGACTACTGAATAATATGCAGTTGAAAAGGTTGACAATAGGACCCATGGGGGAGAAGATGGGAAGTCCAGAGATCTGGGGGAATCTTTGAATATGGATGTGTATAGTTGTATTGTCATATTTTTATGCTTGTAAAATCAAATAAAAATTATTTCAAAAAAAGAAGATGGCACTTTTCAGAACTGGAATTTTTTTTTAATAAAAAAAATGGAGCACTCTCATGTAACACAGGGATCTGGTGCCCAAAGGAAATGGGGGGGGGGGAATGGAAAGCCCCAGTGCCTATGTGCAAATATCTGGAAAGATTTGGGAGAGGTGACACTATTGTCCCTTTGGTCAAAACTTCTATGTACGGCTCTCAGTCATAAGCCTAAAGAGGATTTTAGCACAGACTCTATAGCATCTTGAATTTTGCTACTGGGTTATTTATTTATTTATTTATTTATTTTGCAGCAACTAATGCCTTTTTTAAAAACCTGTTTGACTCCACCTGTGTGCTCAGCCTGTGTCTTAGGGAAGGCGAATGGTTTGGGTTACAGAAATGTGTCTTGAAATGCCATACTGTATGCAGAGCAAACTTCATTGAAATGCCCGTTTGGAACGTCAGAGGCAACAGATTGCTTGGTGAATAATGAACGAGAGATACATATGGAGATATTAGTCTTGTATAGCCTGCAATTAAGGAATTTGCACAAACAAATTCCATTTCTCCGTGACAGCTTTATGAGAGTAACAAATATATTTTAATTACCTTTATGATTAATTTCCCTCTTAATTCATCCTTGCTGCTATCTGTATCTGCACAAAATGGATGGCCATCTCCATCGCTTTGAGTAAATGATGTGAGGTACCTACCCAAACACAAACTTAATTACATTTCTAAAGTAAAATAGATAAAAGCACAATAAATTGTTTAGTGCAGAAGACAGGAAGCATGCTGATGTCATCCAATTGCACATGTGCCCATTTCTTTACCCACACTACTGTCGCCTCCAAAGCCCTCTCTCCTGTCTTCTTCTTCTTTGGCGATCACTCGTAGCTGAGTAAGATTGTCTTCCATAAACACGGGTTTAAAAGTGAGTTTGTAAGTGATTCTGGATCCACACGTCCTTCCACACTGTGGAGGCCAGTTCTGGATTCACTCATCCTTCCACAGTTAGGTTTCCGGGCAGGAGTTGAACACGGTGAGGGTTTGCCAAATGTGCCTTCCTCTTAGCATGTTTCTCTCTTTCATCATGAGTTTGAGCATCTTCAAAACCCATGGCACCTTTTGGTAAAGGCTGTTCTCCAACTGTAGCACTCACAGGCCAGTGTTTCCCAGTTGTCAGTGTTTATAGTACAGACCTCTTTCTTTTACTAAGTGAGGGTGTGGTGTTTTGGACTGTAATCTGCTGAGATGCCTAGCTGAAGTGGTCTGGAGTTTCTCCGCCTTTTTCTCCAGGATCAAGCACTTTCAAAAAGTGTATCTTTTACCACCCTGAAGTGGGGCACCGTTGAGCTTCAGGCCCCAATTTCACAGGGCACTTCAGGACTGTATCCATATACCTCCTGAAAAATGAATTAGAAGCTAAAGAGAAGGTGACAAATGTGACAATACTAAAGAGAAGGTGACAAATGTCACGAATGGGTTCATGGGACAGCTTTGAGGATCTTGAAAGGGATGGTGATACTACTAGAGGATAGAAGCAGATGGAAGGAAGATGAAAACGAACAAGAGATGGGGAAAAGAAAGACTTTGGTGGAAATAAATTGAAGCAATTTAGAGTAGATAAGAAGAGATCAATGGAAGGAGAGGAAGAAAAGACAACGGAATTCTTGCATTGGAGGATCTTGAGGATAGCTCAGTTGGTGGAGCATGAGACTCTTAATCTCAGGGTTGTGGGTTTGAGCCCCACACTGGGTGAAACATTCCAGACTGCAGGGAGTTGGACTCAATATTCCAACTCTACAATTCTAGGATTCTATTCCATGACCCTAAAGTTGCATCTAAAGAACTTGTCAGTGTTCTTTACTATAAATACATTTTTCCTCTTCTGATTTTGCTATCTATCAAGTGACTCTACTTCAATTTCATTTAATCCTTTCTTTGGGAGCCTTGTTTTCCAGTCTTTGATTCGTTTCTCTCTTCTTTTTCCCCAAAACATTTTTACTCATTTTATAAACACAAATAATAAAACAATGAACAAATAACTCTACACACAATACAAATACAAATACAACAAAAACACACCTACAACAAAATATATAACTTTATAGATTCTTATTCTTTTCTTTAACATTTTAGGGTGACTTCTAGCACATTTAAAAGTGTTACTCTTTGGGGTGGGGGAATGAAATAAGATGGAAATCATAAGATTATGTTCATTATTATTTTTTATGTAAACAGATGAGACATAGTAAAAAGCATAACAGAAAACTTACAGAAACTATCTGAAGAAGTGTGCATGCAAACGAAAGCTCATACCAAAATATAAACTTAGTTGGTCTTTAAGGTGCTACTGAAGGAATTTTTTTTATTTTACTTCGACCCAGACCAACACGGCTACCTACCTGTAACCAGAAACTTCCTTGTGTGTTGTTCTGCATACTGGGGAACTGGGTGGTTCCCCAGATCGGATGGATGTGAGATTGTCTGCTCTTGATGGGTTACACTCCCTCTGAAGAAGCAGGCATGTATCTTGGAGGTACTTATGGATCCATTGGTGCCTCAGTGGCATGGAGTGCTTTCCATCAACTTCAGCTGGTGACTCAGTTGTGCCCTTATCTGGACAGGGACAGCCTAACATCTGGGGCTGCCTCTGAAGACAAAAAAACACTGTTCCATTTCCTCCCAAAGCAGACAGATGCCAGCAGGAACCACAACAACAGTGTTATTGTTTTTTGTTTGTTACTATGGTTTGTAATTATTATTATTAGCATTATTATTATTATTATTATTATTATTATTATTATTATTATTGCAAACTACCCTGTGAACCTCAGATGAAGGGTGGTATTGATATTTAAATACAGTGGTACCTCGGTTTATAAACACAATTGGTTCCGGAAGTCTGTTCATAAACTGAAGCGTTCATAAACTGAAGCGAACTTTCCCATTGAAAGTAATGGAAAGTGGATTAATCCATTCCAGACGGTCCGCGGAGTAACCGTTCATAATCTGAAGCGAACTTTCCCATTGAAAGTAATGGAAAGTGGATTAATCCGTTCCAGACGGGTCCGCGAAGTACTTAAACTGAAGCGTTCATAAACTGAAACATGGGTGTAATTGGTTCCGGAAGTCTGTTCATAAACTGAAGCGTTCATAAACTGAAGCGAACTTTCCCATTAAAAGTAATGGAAAGTGAATTAATCTGTTCCAGATGGGTCTGCGGCGTTCATAAACCGAAAATTCATAAACCGAGGTGTTCATAAACCGAGGTTCCACTGTAATAGTAGTAATAATTCATAAAAAAATAATTGTAATTATTGAGTAATATAGGTGGAACAAATAACATAAGCACTTCTAGCAGGCAAAAGAACCACTGACACTCATCAGATCCCCTGAGAGAGATACAACGGTCCAGAATACCTCAAGGACTGTCTCTTTCCATATGAACCTACCTGGACCCTGAGATCCTCTTCTGAGGCCCTTCTTTGTGTGCCTCCTCCTTGAGAGGTCTGGAGGGTGGCAACACGAGAACAGGTCTTCTCTGCAGTGGTTCTGCGTCTGTGGAATGCCCTCCCCAGGGACGTTCGCCTGGTGATCATTATACACCTTAAGTTGCCAGGCAAAAATGTTCCTTTTTAACCTGGCCTTTGGTTGATCCGACTTACATCCTGTGCCCCTTTTTAAAAAATAAAAACATAAAATGGAGGGGGCGTGTCTATTGGGTTGTTGATTTATTTTTATTAGGTACAATCATACCTCGGTTTACGACCGCAATTCGTTCCGAGGAGCCGGTCGCTCCCTGAGTATGTTGTAAACGGAGTGGCTTTTCTGCACGTGCGTGAAGTGCCGATAAAGCACTTCTGTGCATGCGCATGCCGCGCATATCGCTTCTGTGCATCTGCGCGCCACGGAACCCGGATGTAAACACTTTCGGGTCTGCGGCAGTCACAAACCGATTGGTCGCAAACCGCGGCAGTCGTAAACTGAGGTATGACTGTATTTTGTGGTTTTATATCTTGATTTTATTCTGTGAACCACTCTGAGATCCCTGGGTATAGGGTGGTATATAAATTCAATTAATAATAATAATAATAATAATAATAATAATAATAATAATAATACAAGCAGTTCCTATGTGCCTTTGGCTTAAAACTCACTCTGTGCCTATCTCTGCCCTATGAATGTCAGTCCCCCTCCCTTCAAGCCATAGCCCCATTCCCAAACCTAGGGAACAAAGAAGATGACTCACCTTTCCATACTTTCTCCTAATTCGCAATGGATGACCTATGTCCATCTCAACTATTTTCTCAAATTGAGCTATTAACAGCCACTAGCTAGTCATCCCAGCCCATTAACACTCTTTTGTGCAAACCCCAGTCCCATTCACAGCAGACTCACAACAGCATGAATATAGATGGGAACCATTGTTATTTTTCACCAGCGGCTGCTACTCAGACTCACATTGCCACTGAATCTATGGGTGCTAGCTATTTTTGGACCATTTTCTGCTAGCCTAGCTTTTAAAATAAATGTTATGGATATTAAGCAGTAAAATAATACAGGCCTAAGAAAAGAGTATGGCGGAAATTCTAAGAGGTTATTGGTTCGTGCTATGCCTTTTATAGCACGTTTAAATTTCTAGGTATTGAGTTACAGGAGGATCTGTCCTGGAGTGTTAATGCGAGGGGGCTTGTGAAGAAGGTGCAGCAGAGACTGTACTTTTTGAGAATTTTAAGGAAAAACCATCTTCCACAAAAGCTGCTGCTTGCCTTCTATCACTGTGCCATACAGAGCGTGCTCACGTACGGTTTATGTGTGTGGTACGGAAGCTGTACTTCTCAGGATAGAGCAGGGCTGTGTAGAATTATTAAAACAGCAGAGAGCATTATTGGCTGCTCATTCTCCACCTTAGAACAAATCTACACCACCAGGTGCCATAGAAAAGCACTAGACACATCAAGAGATCCAACGCACCCTGGTCACCATTTCTTTGAGCTCCTGCCATCGGGACGGAGATATAGAACAACGCAGGCAAGAACGAACCGTCTCAGGAACAGTTTCTTCTCTAGAGCAATTTTGGCCTTAAATGGAAAGCCTGGACTTTGAAGTCATCTTATTTTACTTGTTATTTTGTATTATATTTACTGTTTTTAATTAGGTTTTGTAATTTTGGATTATGCAGAATGCTTTATCTGAGTGGATGCAGCATCCGAGTAATTTCGTTGTTCCCGCAAGGGGACAATGACAATAAAGGTATCAATTTTTTTTTAATACCCTTTCACTAGTTGCTTTTGTTCAGATTTCTTCCTTTAGCTGATGCTAAAATGTGAGGTACAATTTGTAATTAGCACCTGCATTTTAGCTGTAAATGTATGCACAGAAGACCAAAAATCTAAGAGGTTCCCATCAACTTTAAGAAGTGCAGTTGGGGACACCAGCAAACAATTGGGTAATAGGCAATCCCCCCCCCTTCCTGATCTTCCACCTCGTAAATAGATCTGACTCTTCAAATGTATCCTGGAGCATATTCAGAAGTACTCTCTGGATGGGTGGGATGCTATTTTTCAGTAGAACAATGCTTTCCCGGAGGAGGAATAAAAAAAAGGAGCCAATTCAGCAATAAGCTCTTAGAAAGGTACCTGTAAAAGATGTGTTCCTCCACATGATAGGATATCTGCAGGGGTTTCCTTCGAAGCACCATTCATTCAAAATGAATGGAAATCTATATACTGCAAAGCTAAGCATGTTGGGTGTTCTTATCTGTAATCACCTGTTTTGTGCAGAATATGGTAGAGTATTCCGGAGCTCAAAACATGCCCATCGAAATTTTCTATTCATAAACAAACATACACCAGGGAGAGACAGGTTTTTTCCTTATATCCGTGTAAATATGTGCTTGCAGTAAAGAGCAATAGATATCCTAGAATCCACAGGCAGGGGGGGGGGAAATCTTCCAACATTCCATCGCTCTCTTCAGAAGGATATTCAAGAGAAAATAAATTAATGAGCAGAAGCATCATTGAGGCAACAAATTCTGCCTTGACCTATGCCTGTCCATCATGTTGTGGATAAAGAACCCAAGTGTGTGTAACTGAATACACAGAGAGATCTTGATGCATGACCAGAAACCTTTTAATCATGGGGAGAACCAGGCCTTTTTTTCCAGCCGGATGTCTGAATGCTGTAAGTGGCCCCCAGCTGGTTGCCCAGGAACCATAAAGACAAGGAAAAGTTTCTTTTCGTCCTTTTTATTTCAAACATTACAGAGAGAGGCTAGCCGCTATAGAACCCTGCTTCTTGGATCTCATCATCTCCTCTAGGGGTGCTGCTACATGCCCTCTGTCTTTGAGCTCTTTGCTGTCCTACTTTTAAGGCTTGCCAGGTTCTGGGAGATGGTGGGTCTGGAACGCTTTCTAATGACAATGTGTCAGCCAGGTGTTGTTCTGGTTCTCTCATGATTTCCCAACTTTCCCCCTCATCTGCCTCTGAGCTGCTCAAACCCCTGTTGTAAATCTATACCAGACACCCCCAAACTTCGGCCCTCCAGATATTTTGGACTACAATTCCTATCTTCCCCGACAACTGGTCCTGTTAGCTAGGGATCATGGGAGTTGTAGGCCAAAACATCTGGAGGGCCGCAGTTTGGGGGTGCCTAATCTATACTATCTTCCTCTTCCTCCTCCCTGAAAGAGTCACCATTCCTCCTCGGCCCAATTACCATTAGTTTTCTTTAACAGTGGAAGTAGGCTTTCAGATTATACACAGCTCTTCTTCAGACTTTGATTATGAGAGCAAAATAAATAAATAAACAGTCTAGATAGAAACAACTGGGTAGTCAGGCTGATGTTTACTTGGTTGCAGAAGTTTACTGGCCATTGCTATTGGCGTGGAGATAGTCTAGGTTGAATGCAAACATGCCATTCTGATGCCGTGTGTGATGTCACAAATGGGATATGCTTTAAGTCATGGTAAAGTCCAAAACAGTTAACAGTCAGACTGCATCTCAGCCCTGTCAAGATGGATCTCCATAATAGGTGATGAATAGTTTTATTTGGGGGATATATTAACTTTTACTATTGGGGAAAAGTTTTAGATTAGTTTGCCAGTTTGTACCCCATCAAGTTGAGGCCAATAAATATACATTTACAACTCTGTACCCATCAAATCATCAACTTTATGTATGACTTTGGGACTGATTCATACAATCACATTTCCCTTCTCCGCTCTATAACAGCTTTTTCTCTGTATTTGAAAAAAAACAAAACCCTAAGAAGGAGAAGATAAGGAACCAGGAATAAGAACTGGATGAGTATGGTAAGGATCTACTGTATGCTTTACAAGTGAGGGGGCTAGGAAGATGGCTTTGTGGTCCAGCAAAGGAATGATGGGTGCTTCATATTATTGAATTCCTGTTGCACAAAGAAGAAGCCACAAAGAAGACGGTTTTGAGCTCTTTGCTCTCCTACTTTTAAAGCTCTATCTGGGAGTTGGAGGGTCTGGAGTGCTTTCTAATGTCAACGTGTCAGCCAGCTGCTCCTCCTCCTCCTCTCCCATTATTTCCCAACTTTCCCCCTCATCTGCCTCTGAGCTGTGACCTCTCGCAAACACCTGTTGTAAATCTATGTTGTCTTCCTCTTCGTCCTCCCTGGAAGGGTCAGGATGAGGAGGCAGTCTCCGCCAGTCCTCCTCCTCCTCTGCCCAGCCTTTGACATAACCCCCTTCCCCAGTGTCCTCATCCTCTGCCCAGTACCTGACACTCAGCTCCACCACCTTGCTGGTGGGTTACATTGCCATTATAAGAGAACAAGGGTGAGTCCCAGCACTGGAGAGAGCCATCAGTGTAAAGCTGTGTGCACAATGTTCTCTGGACATATTAAAATGAATGCACTAGCCTGGGGACACACATACAGATATTCATTCAATGCTAAACATCTGGACAGGTCTCAGCTTGATCAAGGAACAAGAGAAGCCAGATTTTGCAGGTAGGAACAGGTTCACTAGACTCAAACAGATCATCGGGGCCAACCAGCAAGTTAATCCTGCAATGTCCATTTATTTCTGGCCATTTAAGTGAATAGTTGTCCATTAACACTGATGGAGGGATGTGAGCTAAAGGGTAGGTTGTTGCAGTGAAGGTAAAATCTACTTTGGGCCCACTGGCACGGATTGTGTGACATTGCTGCTGCATCTCTCTATGTGAGCGCAGAGAGTCACATTGATCCACCCAAGGTCTTTGCCATTTACAAGCCTTCCACATGTCACTTATCACAGCAGGCGTTTCCTGTGCTATATAATTAAAGGATTTGGTAGTGGGCGCAAAAGTTTCGCTTATTCTGTAACAAAAGCCCCACCATCTCTAAGGAGGTCAGGACCACAGCATGCACTAAAATTGCCAGGTACAGAGCTTTCAGAGGCACAGTTAGCTGTGGGGAAACGCTATTTGGAGGACTAAGAAGATCTGTGGACTGCCACGTGGCGGCATTCACTTACATATGCCCATCATAGATATGCCCATATGCCTACTGGTTCAGCATAGAAGCATTAAATTTACATTATTTGAGAAAAGAAATAAGCAAAAGGTGAAATGTGTGCAGCAACCATCTGTTTTAGGGTTTGTTTTTTCTCCTTTTTATGTGTCTGAAGACTTGATTAGTTGATTGATTGACATATTTTGTGTGGTTGAGATGCAGGCCTATATGTATTTTGTGGCTGTGTGTTTCCTTATTGCTGGGTTTTTTTAAGTTATATTTTGTGCTGTTGCTTGCTGAAGTGGGTTTTTTTGGGGGGGGCGAAGGGAGCATATTGTGGGTATGTTGAATAGTTCTCCTCTCTTACATCTACTTTTTGCCTGGGTCAAACAAAACAGGACATTAAATGTGTTATTGCATTTAATGTACTCCTAACAGGGAACAAACCAGTGGGAGCCAATGGAGCTCCTGCCTAATATAAATAACAGTGTCGAGGGGAGGGATTTTGTGTAAATCATGGCAGGTGGGAAGGTTAAACTGACTTTTCTAACCTGCCACTGTTCTGATCTTGGCTGAGGGACCTTGAAGTGGAGATAGACTACTTTTTAACCCAAGAAAATCTTCTCAAAAGTCGGGGGTCGTCTTATACGCCAGGTCATATTTCTTATACGGCGAGTATATCCCAAACTATATTTTAACTGGAAAAGTTGGGGGGTCGTCTTATACGCCCAGTCGTCTTATACGCCAGAATATACGGTATATCTATCTATCTATACACACACACACACACACACACACACACACACACACACACACACACACATTAAATGTTTTAATGCAGGAAGAAAGAAAGAAAGAAAGAAAGAAAGAAAGAAAGAAAGAAAGAAAGAAAGAAAGAAAGAAAGAAAGATTAGATAGATACTGTAGGTAGGTAGATAGAGTGAGTGAGTGAGTGTTTTTTCCTGGGGGGACACAGGGGTACACATTGTTCACGAGCACCAAGGGAGATGCAAGGGCTGAGTGCCCTCCCGGCTGGCTGGTGGGCAATCTCCACCCTCCGTGCAGCATGAGAACGACCCAGGCTTTAGAAGCCAGGGCACGCTGTAATAGCAGAATCCACTGTGCAGCAGAAATGATAGGCGAGAGATGGTAGTAGTAGCATTTTTACAAGCGTTTATTTAAGCATATCTCAGGAGAGAGAAAAACATGTCTGCTCTCCTTTGCGGTCACAACGCAGAAGCAAAAGCAAAAGCTATATACAACGGAGGTTCACAGACATGTGACATACAACAGCTACATGTCTGTAGCTTAAGGTGGAACGGAATTCCCAACACACATAACCCTAAACATCTTGCGAATCTTTGTACTTTTGTCCATTTATTGTATTTATTTCCCCCAATTTGAACGATAAAATGGTTATTTTCTTGAGTCAAAATGAGAGTACTGTACCCCTAAATATTTTTTTAAGGGAAAAAAAGCACTGGATAGCTAGATAGCTAGATAGAGATGCAGACATAAACATACCCACACCCCACATCCACCCTTTCAAAGTTGAAAACAGAGACACTAGCATGTGTCAGTTGTACCTCATACTCACACAAAGGATCATTGCCCCAGCACCCACAAACAAGACTCACGAGGCCAGAACTGAGCTGATGGTTTCTATCTATCTATCTATCTATCTATCTATCTATCTATCTATCTATCTATCTATCTTTATTAAAGATTTTCTTGATTTACAAACATATGTGCAATGTCTCTCGTAACATTTTTACAAATCAGTTTCATTTGTTGAGACATTGGGAAGAAAAGGGGGGAGAAGAGGTAGACTGGGGAAAGGTGGGGGGGGTTATTTATTGAAATATATCAACCTGGATGAACTGCAAAAGCATTTAAGCAAGTGCTCCAAATCCAGATAGGAAGGCTAGGTTGGGATTTTAACTAACTCTGCAAGAGAAGCATCCCTCCAGACCCCTGCACAAAGGATTCATCTGCCAGCTGTGACTCCCTAGATAAGGATGGGGAGAAATCATAGAATCATAGAGTTGGAAGAGACCACAAGGGCCATCCAGTCCAACCCCCTGCCAAGCAGGAAACACCATCAAAGTATACCTGACAGATGGCTGTCAAGCCTCCGCTTAAAGACCTCCAAAGAAGGAGACTCCACCACACCCCTTGGCAGAAAATTCCACTGTCAAACAGCTCTTACTGTCAGTAAGTTCTTCCTAATGTTTAGGTGGAATCTTCTTTCTTGTAGCTTGAATGCATTGCTCTGTGTCCGCTTCTCTGGAGCAGCAGAAAACACCCTTTCACCCTCTTCTATATGACATCCTTTTATATATTTGAACATGGCTATCATATCATATACTCCCTCCTTGTTTGGTGACCCTGGGCTATGAACTTAATGTGTGCACCCAGGTCCTGCTGTCCAGCATTTACCCAAAATGTACATGTCAAGCCTAAATGGCATTCACCATGTCCTGCTGGGGATTATGTACCAGCAGATCCTCAACTCAATAATTCCTCCTGTTTAGTATACCTCCTATTTCCTCTCCCTCTCTTCCCCACCTATCCTGACTCCATGCTAGACTGCCATTCCCAAATGCCAGTCCCAGTAGTGTGGACTAGTTGAAAAATGTGAGACCCAGACAAGGATTTCACATTTATTGTTGCAAGGAGAGGGGACAAATGTCTTTTTTCTGTCTTGCACAAATGTTCTTCTTGATGCAATAAACATCTGAATGGTGCCATCACAGTTCTGTTGCTGAATATAAGAAGAACAGACTCTAATTCCCACATATAAGTCTCCCTATGCTCTTTAGGTAGAATGTAGGCTAATTAAACACATACTTGATACTTTATAACAAAAGAAAGGTTCACTAGCTGCCTCCAGTTAGATACCTGCCCAGTACTACAAAACACAATGGCAGTCACCTCTTTGGTAAACCAAAATCCACGTTTGGTTGGTTCTGCTCAACTCAGTGGGTTGCAAGTTGTACAGAAATCATCCAGGGAATAAAATGAAGAAGAGGGGAGAAAAACTAGAACAATGCCATTAAGGAAGAAACACAAATGCCTTTTTATCAAGCTTCCAAGTACTGTAAGGAAAAAGTGCAAAGTGTCTGTTGAAGAGAGCTGACAACATTGAAAAGAGAACAAGGATAGCCAGCAGCTTTTGAGAAAAATCAAAAAAATGGATTTTGCAATGCTGAAAACCTAAATGTCACCAGAATTTGACACCCACCGGTATGCAGATCATTCCTTCGGCAACACTTCAGCTGTTTTGGTCTTCCAATTTCTCTCCTTAAAACTGAGGTTCAATAAGGCAGCCATGCAAAAGGATCAATAAAACCAATGTCAGTGTGGCATTTGATTAAGCAAATTCTTTCCTAGCTTATCATTAAAAATGCTGGATTCTCATTCCTAGAACTTAATTAATTCCTGTCTTTCTAATTTGATAACACTTGCAGATTGGACTTGAATTTTAATTGCCAGCACTGTTTCCCCCACTCCCCTCTCCCCACCCCAAGAATTACAGTTTCACCAAGAACAGCTTCTTTAGAACTCCAATTTTTGTTGTTAATAAGGCTTTTGTTAAATTGCCCATTTTAAAGAGGTGATGGATTTCACATTATTATTATTTTTCCCCATTTTGTTTCATAATCACAGCCAGCCCACAGAAAACAGCATGTCCTATTACAAGCAAACCTTGTGGAGATGTGTTTTATCTTCATAACTAGCGAAATTGCCTTCATTATGATTGGAGGGGGGGTATTTCAGAGCACCCATTTATTGAGGCTGAATTGGCCATTTTCAGGTATAGTGGGCAAGTTTTGATTAAGGGCAATGCCACCCCAAAACCTTTTCTTCTGCCCCTCTAGGCATGAATGACAGATACTCTACTCACTTGTATGTGTCAAAGTCAAGATGTATCAAAATGAAGGTGTGTTTTTAGGAACACTCTGTGGGCTGGGGTGGGGTGGTTCTCCTCCAACAAATACTTTGTCCCATAGAACTCAAGATCTCCCATATTCAGCAAAGCTCTCTCCCCCCCCCCATGCATATAACTGCAGTCCCATCTCTGGTTAATCATGCTAATATTGAACCAGGTTCATAAATTGCAAAAGTCCCCCAACTCCACAGCTGCTTCTCCCAGTTGCCTGTAGTCTCACCTGGGAAAACCTGGGAAATGGCTGCAATTGAATAACTTGCCATACCAGGAATGTGTAGCAAGAACTATGCATATTTCTTTCATCACGGTAAGAGAAGAGCTTTAGGAAAATACAGTTTCTGTATTTGTACAGTTCCTGCTACATATGGCAGAGTCTGTTATATATCTTCCCAGTGGGCAACTAAGCAATCCATCAGACGGAGCTCCCCAGCCTGCTCTTCAGGAGGAAAGGTGGAATATAAATTCAATAAATAAATTACTCTCCAAGCAGTGGGTCAGCCAATCTGGAAAATGGTTCGGAGTGTTGCCCAGAGGGGAGCTGTGAAAATGCTGCAGTGTCAGGATTTCATTAGGCAAACTGAAGAGTTTAACAAAGAGATGGTCACATTTTGTGTTTTTTTTTCTGTCCCCGGTGCATTCTCTCTGCAGGTGGTTGATCCACCTGC
Source organism: Zootoca vivipara (assembly GCF_963506605.1). Lineage (NCBI taxonomy): Eukaryota > Metazoa > Chordata > Lepidosauria > Squamata > Lacertidae > Zootoca > Zootoca vivipara. The sequence continues at coordinate 70,941,284 of NC_083283.1, forward strand.
TGGCTCCTTCAAATGTGATCATTAGTTTGCTGGGTCTTTGGGTGCCTCCAGACTGTCAGTCTGTTCCAGAAGGCATTTGGGAGCATACATGGAAGTTTAGATTTGCACAATTAAAGTGGGTGGACTAAATCTCTGCTACCCTAGCACGACAAATCTACTTTTGAAAAATGGTTTATTTTGCAGTTAGAAAAGTGGTCGGGTGAAAGGTGTGGAATGAACAAACAATCAACAGGAATACAAATAAATGTTAACCCAAGACTTCATGCAAGAGCAGGGCAACTCAAGCCCAGCAACTATGAGACTCAGGACTAGCCAGTGGGGCCAAATTTGAAGCAGTGGGCCCTGCAGCTGGTGTCACCATTCAGAGTACAGACTCAAGGACTTGTTATGGAAATAAAGGGGGGCACTCATTGGAAAACAGTTTTGTCACCTCTTCCCCCACAAACCTCGAGACACTGAGCCCAGCCACCTTTTATTCACAGTCGCATAAGCACTACACTACAGCATTGCCATAAACCTGTATGCTGAACCGCTGAAATATAAACCCAATATGTAGCAATGGAGATTTATGTTAATGCTTTATGAACGAACACTGTGTTTCATGAATGGCCCTGATGAGACTGTACAGGAGTTGGACTGACAAGCCCTGCATCTTCTAGGTCCCCGGTGTCACTATCCAGAGTACAGACTCAAGGACTTGTTATGGAAATAAAGGGGGGCACATTGGAAATCAGTTTTGTTACCCCCCCCCAAACCTCGAGACAATGAGCCTAGCCACCTATATTCACAGTCACATAAGCACTACACTACAGCATGGCCATAAACCTGTACTGTACATTCTATTGCTGAAATATATACTCAATATGTAGCAATGGAGATTTATGTTACTGCTTTATGAATGAACGCTGTTTTATGAATGGACTCTGTATTTTGTGAATTACCTAAGAGCCACCAATAGGGAGCTTAGAATCTGACAGCTAACCAATTGGGTACTACCAAAAAGTGACCCCTATTTCTGAAAGCAGGTAACCAGCAGGGAACACTTCAGCTCACCCTTTGCACTGTTGACTGAACACCACCTGCTGTGCAGATAAAGGAGAAAGCTCGTAAATTGTATCCCTTCTGGCATTCTGGCCAAATCTATTATGCTGGTGTAAACCCTAGTGCACCAGAAGCCCAGAATAGCAGCAAATAAAATTCGCTCATATGTCAGCAACTGATAAGACTTGTCAACCAGTTCTTCCAAAGTCTTCCTAAATTATAAAGCTCCAAAATACAGGCCCAAAGAGAGCAGGTCTGGGAAGAGTGAGGCATACAATGGGCACCACCAGTGAAAAGGCCCTGCTCAGTGTAGCTCCTGCCCTGTCATTTGATAGGGTGCCCACTTGCCCACCTTCTTGACATGGAATGCTCTCTACTGGAGTGTCCAGGTCCAGTACAAAGACCATAAGAAGGGAGAGCAGGGACCTTGAAGTTCCCAACAGCTGTTAATCAAGCAAGCACCCAGGTCACATTTGTCACAGTCAGGATGCCTACGTCCTTGCCAGGCCTGCACTCAATCTTGTTTTTGTACAATCTTGTTATCAACATATACAAGCAGAAAAGTTGTTTTCTTTCATTTGCAAGGAATCATACAAAACAAAGTGGTTCTAATAAAGACAAGTTCCAGGCTGGCAACAGAAAGCAAACTAAAAATGCTTTTGCAGTTCATCAAAACTATCCAGCAATATCAACTTATAGGAAAACTGGTTCTATTAACAGTAATCCTTCTAGTTGGTTAATTCGTTCGGCAACTTCCATGCACATGACATGTGATGCTAATTATTTCCCTCAAGGGTTAAATGATAACTAATCAGAGGCAGCTACAGTTGTAAATGGCAACAAAATATCGGTGAAAGGGAGAGCAAGTGTGTTGCAGGTAGAAATACTGTTTGTAAGGAATTGAGAGCAGTAGTTTACTTGCTTGACTTAACAAATAAGAAAGTTTTGAGAACTTAAATTCTAGATTTAAATTGATTATTTAATTGAGAATGGGATTGTAACAGAAACACTGGGGCCTAATTTAAATAGTAGAGTGCCTGGTATCTGGTGGGCAGATCAAAGAACTCATCAGGAGAGCTATGAGATTCAGGTGAGGGTCAGATGCCTTGTCAATCTCAGCAGGTATATAAGAGGACAACCAGGCCTCCGGCCTGCCCACCTCATCCAATGAGTAGCTTCTGGTCAGATCAAATTTTCAGTCTTGCACATAAGGAGGTAGTCTGGGTAGTCCTCAGGGAGATCACTTTCTAGGGAAAAAAATGAATTACGTTCTCCACATCCCAAATGCAGGTTTGCTAAAGCAAAGGGGAGAAAATGCAAGTACCTTGTAAAGGGTCTGTTCCAACTGCTTTTGGTCAGGATGGAGATAGGGCAGGGTGAGGTGGCAATGATATTATAGGGAGCTGGAAGATGTTACAGCAGCATTTGACCCTGAAAACCGACCTATTTATTAAGCTAAATGCTGCCTAAGGCAATTCCTGCTAACTTCAATAATAATTGATCTTGTGTAAATGAAAGCTAAGTCTGGCTAATAATTAGGCATTCATCAGATATTGTTTCCAACAGAGGGCTTTAAAAATATTTTCTCTATTTATTTGAGCTATCTGTACACCATACACTTAAACCACTTCCCCCTCAAAATCCTGGGAGCTGTAGTTTGTTATGGGTTTTAAGCCGCTCACACAGTAGTCCCATAATTCCTCTTGTCCCATTAGTCCTCTTCTGTCCAAGTGTCCAGTTTTGCTCTCCTACTCCTTCATTCCATATCCTTCCCTTTTAATTTTGCATCACGGCACAAGTGATGGACAGAGGAGAAAAAGTACATTGGAGAAAAAGTACATTGATCAGAACGGTGAGGATGGCTGGGGCTCAGTTGCTCAGCATCTCCCCACTGGGCAGCTAAATGTCCAATTTGTCAATAGGCTGATAAGCTCTGAACCCAATCCAATATCTGGTTAAGCAGGAATGCTGTGTTTTTTAATTTGATTCAATAGGTCTGTCTGCTTCATTGTATGTATGCTTCCCCCCCCCCACTCTAGCTGGGTTTTTAAAGGTCCTGGAAATAATGGGGGGACTTCATATATCCCTGATATCCTCTTTCTATGCCTTGTAAGCCACCTCATTCCCCAAATGAACATGGATTTCATTTTCTTTGGTCACTAGATCTTCTGTTTGTTAGTGTGTGCACTACTATAGAAATCTTTGAGCATGAGGCTTTAGTTTGTTTTCAAACTTTGCTTTAGGCACAGAAGTGAGAGGTGATGGGATATGCTAAATAGGTTGTAAAGAAGAGGCACAGATCCAGCCACAAGCAAGCACAACAGTTTAAAATAGCATGCTTTTGTTGACTACCACAGATATTAACATAATAATAAAAAGTAAGGTGAACATGACATTTTATTGATTTCAGCTACCATTGTTGAAAGGACAGTAGAATGTCTAGTTTAATGTCAACATTATTAAATGCAGAGAAAGAAAATCAACACTTATATGTGCTGTAATTTGTCACCCTTTGCACTGCTTCTCCAACAACAGTTTCCAGCATTTCACAAAATTAGCAATAGAAATCTGATATTTGTGTAGTTTTACAAACCGTGCAGTCTCCGTAGATTGAAGGACATTTCTCTCAGTGAGGAAACATTATATTAGAAGAAGGAAAATACAGAACAGTCATTAAAAAGGTCAGCTCTCAGGGAACATGCAAGAAGCAGCCTGGTCTATGCCAGTTTCTGTATATTTTACTTCCTCTTCCTGCCTACATAACATGGATTCTGAAATGTATTCAGAATGAAGGTTATTCCTCATTTACACCAGGGGTGGGAAAGCTGTGGCCCGTCAACTCCCCACCCCACCCCAGCAGCATGTCCAATTGTCAGACATGATGGAAATTGTGGTCCCACAGTATTTGAAGGATTACAAGTTAGCCATCCTTGGCTAAAGGGATTAGTTAAGAGTAGCAGGGGCTGAGAAAATGTGGATGCTGAGGAGGAAACAGGCTTAGAGAAGCACAGTACCCAGGCAGTGCTGTTTTTCTAGGGAGAGAGGTGCTGGAACTCAGCATGAAACCCAACCGAGAGGGGTCGGAACTGAGTTCCAGTGAATTGTGGCTGAAAAAAGCCCTGGGCCTAGGGAAGGGATATGTCAGCGATGGCCCTTCGCTGACAGGCAGGGCCGTCTTTAGCACATTGGGCGCCCTGGTGCAGGGATCCCTCGGGCACCCCCCACCCCCACTCTTTTTTTAAAAAAAAACCCTCTGCACCTCCAGCTCTTCCCCTCAATTTTTTTTAAAAAAGGAAAGCTCTTACCTTCCCTGGAGGAGCGCACCGTCTCCCCCGAGCCGGAAGGCCTTGGGGCGACGCCTCGGCTGAGCCGAGAGCCACAGGGCCAGGAAGGGAGAGTGCGGCCTGCAGAGAGGCCCGGCGTCCCGGCCCCGTGGAGCCAGCAGGGCAGCGGGGAGAGTCCTAGACTGTGGGAAGGCATCCAAGCCTTCCCACCAACAGGAATGCCAATGAAACGCAGTGCCGGGGTGAGGGATGACCGTGGCGCTGCAGAGCGGAACAGGGTCCTAGTGCCCCTGCTCCGCTCGCTTACCTCCCTGAGCGGAGATCCTGAGCGGTGCGACTGGCGGAGCGAAATGGGAGGTCACCACGCAGCTCCTCCACTTGCTGGGGTGCCCCTCAGTGCCACCAGCGCCCCTCAGCGCCCCCCTCAGCGCCCAGGTGCCCTGGCGCCCCGCGCCACTGGAGTCAATGGGCGAGGCGGCCCTGCTGACAGGAAATGGGACTGCTGGCAGACAGAGGGAACAGATAAGGCTGGAGTGCAGGGAGGAGGCATACCTGCCAAGTCTCCCACTGAAAAATGTGGGATTAGCAGTGGTGCGGCACCAGAAGTCACTTCTACGCAACTTCCAGACATGTGTAGAAGCAACTTCCGATGACGCTCTACCTGATTTTCGGTGCCCAGGCACAGGCGGAGCGGCACCGGAAGTTGCTTCTATGCATTTCCGGACATGCGTATAAGCTACTTCCGGTGCTGCACTACCCATGTCTGGGCACCGGAAATCGGGCGGCGCCAGCACCCAAGATGGAGCCTCCCTGGCAGGTAGGAAATCCGGGGGATTTCCGGGATTTTTTTTCAATTTGGGAGACCAGCGGGAAACAGATTAAAACCCGGGGGGTTCCCTTGAAAAACGGGAGACTTGGCAGCTATGGGAGGAAGCGGTGGCAGACTGCAGTCGTAACTTGATCTCTGAGCACAGAGATCAGGGAGGGAAAAGTCCAAGTGGTTATGCAGCCTGTCAGCTCCAGCAGTGAATCAGACACAGGAAGACCTGCAATAGCCTCTCCAAAAACTCGTAGGCTCTCAAGACTTTGCGAGAGGTGTGAAAGGGAAAGGAAACGACGGCGGGGGTTTTCCTGTCGGGGGGCGGGGAGAAAGGGGGCATAGCTCAGTCCCAGCAACTGCTTCATTGGGGGAGGATGCTGAGTAGCTGAGCTCCATCATGATTTGTTTCTTTGAGCAATAAATCTGAAATAATTGACTGCCGGAGTTGTCTCACGTCTGTGGGAGAGACCCAAGCCATTACAGGATATTGGTGAGAATAATGGGCCCGAGGAACTGAGAGAAGAGGAGAACCTCCTGAAGGAACAGTCTGAAAAGGAGAGAGCATGGGAGAGAATGGAGAGAGAGGTGAAGTGCATGCTGATGTGAAGAAACTGTCATACCCTCCAACATTTCTCTGATGAAAATAGGGGCATCAATTATTATTATTATTATTATTATTATTATTATTATTATTATTATCCCGCTCATCTGACTGGGTTGCCCCAGTCACTCTGGTGACTTGCAACATATATAAAAACAGAATTAAACATTAAACTTATAAAAAAAACTTCCTTACACAGGGCTGCCTTCAGATATCTTCTAAAGATTGTATAATTACTTATCTCCTTGGCTCAGGGGTCGTACAACTCCATACACTCCAACATTTCTCCAATGAAAATAGGGACGTCCTAAGGGATCAAATCAGAAACCAGGTCGACTTGTGTAAATCTGGGACCTCCCTGGAAAATAGGGACATGTGGTGGGTCTATTATTGTTGCCTTGAGTATTCTTAAAGCACTCTTATACCACTTGAACAGCCTTGGAAAGTCCTGAGTTTGCTAAGGGTGCTATATCAACACCCTTAACACATTACAGTTCCCAGGATTTCCCATGACTGTAGTATAAGAGAAAGTAGTATAAGAGTAGTATAAGAGAGCTTCAAATATATGGTCTCGATATGACCTGTCACATATTGATTTGAAACATAACCTGCCAGTAGTGATATTCTAGTATTCTGTTTTCATATTTGAAAATGATGGCTGGAACATCCACGATTTCATCAAAAACTCGCTCCCCTACGGGGCATATTTATGCAAGTCTCCTAGTTTCAGAATCAACATAATCGTCTATTGTAGGCTGCTGCCAAGGGGAAAGAAAATTCCTGCAAGAGCCCAAATTTAGGAGCCTGTGTTAAGTTTATTTAACAAAAGTGAACTGGGGAAACTTCAAAGGAGATCAAAATAACTCTTTGAAGTTGCACAGTGCATTGACCATTTACTTTTCTGAGACAGAAAAAGAACTGTGGGCTCTATTTTAAGTAAGGTCTCTCAAACATTGCCATTACACGATTGCAGGGTACTCTCCTAATACACTGGTAGGCTAAGCATAATAGGGAGAGCAATAACTACATTAAATGAGAGCTGTAGTTGTGGTCTCCTATCTTCCAAGCTGTTTTTTTTTTTAAAGACTTCCTTTTCTACCCAAGGGTGAACACACACACACACACACACACACACACACACACACACACACACACACACTGGAAAGCTCAAGCAGTTCAGATATCTTGGTGTACTAAGGGAACCAACTAGGCTCATCGGTTTCATTTTGCCAGTAACTTTTCACAGTATGTGTTAATGAAGTCACATTTCAACTCATTGAATGCTGAATGTTAATATATTTGAATCTCACTGGGTGTGATTTTCAAGCAAGGGCAGTACCCAACTGCTCCTGAATGCCAGTGGGAGTTAGCTACTTAACTTCCTTCGTCTGCAGTGGCCTTGAGGATCATTTCTGGTGAAATGCTTGCTTTGTAGTGACACATTCAGAAGTCATTCTGAGTCCTTCCTTCCTTCCTTCCTTCCTTCCTTCCTTCCTTCCTTCCTTCCTTCCTTCCTTCCCAGTCCAATCATTCTTGGGATAGATTCTGGAAAGAGGGAGCTTCTATGATATATCCCAGGGTCCCCAAACTAAGGCCCGGGGGCCGGATGTGGCCCAATCGCCTTCTAAATCTGGCCTGCGGACGGTCTGGGAATCAGCATGTTTTTACATGAGTAGAATGTGTCCTTTAAAAAAAAAATGCATCTCTGGGTTATTTGTGGGGCCTGCCTGGTGTTTTTACATGAGTAGAATGTGTCCTTTTATTTAAAATGCATCTCTGGGTTATTTGTGGGGCATAGGAATTCGTTCATTATTTATTCCCCCAAAATATAATCCGGCCCACCACATGGTCTGAGGGACAGTGGACCGGCCCCCTGCTGAAAAAGTTTGCTGACCCCTGAATGTATCCTAATGCACACTCTTCAGTGATGGCAGAGAACCTTGGATCAAGCAAAGCACCTGAATTCACCACGAAGCTCAAAACGTTTCAGACCATTGCAATATATTATTTACATTCAGCTGTTCATATAACAATGCATTTTCTGGCCCATTCATGAATATCATTTCGTTGGCACGTAAGTGCTTCTTAAGGTGATCTGTACTGTCAGCTTCACCATATAATACTGCAGAACATAACAAATACTCCCATGCAGCAGTCAAATGCACTTGCACAAATCTTCAGAAATTACACTGTTAATCTCTAATAATTTGTGGGTCCGAAAAGATGCAGAATGGAGGAAAGTTAATTAACTGGCATAGAACATTTTAATTTCTTTAGTTTTATAGATGACTCAGCATTTAAATAAAATAAAACCAGTGCATCGACCCTGCATTTTTTATTACTTTTTGCAAACCAATGTTTAAGTAATTACTTGAGGAAACGCTCTCTCTCCCTCTGTGGAGTCTCAGTTCCTGGAAAATGTGTATTTGTGCAGGGACATAAAATTGGTTTTGTGCAATACAGAAGTGCAGCTTCAGCTGATCTCAAGTGTACAAAAAAGGATTTTTTTTCTGCCGACTTTTTATAAAAGAGTAGACTAGCTGGGCTGATCTCTCTCCCCTGCTTACATTTTCTGCAGCATAAAACAAATGCTGGATAACCTGTTTGGGTGGCCTCAGTCTGATTTAGTGAACGAAGGGCACCGACATTTAAGGCCACCGAGTTCTGTTGGAAAAAGCAAACGGGCTGAAATCTTGCAGGTGAAATCTGTCCGCTGCCTCAGACTGGAGAATCACACGGGTGGACTTGAGGACATTGCAATGGACGCAAAACCCATGTGCCAGTGCAGGATCAGGCCATTGGATAATCCACTTCAGCATCCTGATCTCATAGAAACCAATCAAATGCCTGTGGGAAATCTGCAAGCTCTCCTTCTCTGGTTTCAGAGATTTTACTGCCTCCCACAGCAGAAGTAGAATATAGACATTGTGACTAGCACATAGCTGCCAAGTTATCCCTTTTTTTAAGGGAAATTCCCTTATGCTGAATAGGCTTCCTCTTGAGAAAAGGGAAAACTTGGCAGCTATGGACTAGCAGCTGTTGATGACGGTGGCTTTTGTTGTCCATTTGCTGGTTTCAGCTATCATTTATTTAGGTCAGTGGAAGATGCACCAGAGAAGTGATGGAGAATATGCATTGCGCAAAGGGGTGTGTTGCAGGGAACTAGGGCCTTCTCAGTAGTGGTGCCTGCCCTGTGGAATGCCCTCCTATCAAATGTCAAGGAAATAAACAACTATATAGCTTTTAGAAGACATCTGAAGGCAGCCCTGTTCAGGGAAGTTTTTAATGTTTGATGTTTTATCATGTTTTTAATATTTTCTGGGAGCTGCCCAGAGTGGAATTATTAACAAGAATAATAATAATTACCTTGGTTTTCGAACAGCTTAGTTCTTGAACATTTTGGTTCCCGAACTCCACAAACCTGGAAGTGACTGTTCGGTTTGCGAAATATTTTTGGAAGCTGAATGTCCAGTGGGGCTTCCACGACTTCTGATTGGCTGCAAGAGCTTCCTGCAGCCAATCAGAACCTGTGCTTGGGTTTCCGAACGTTTTGGAAGTCGAACGGACTTCTGGAACGGATTCCCTTTGACTTCCAAGGTATGACTGTATTATTATTATTATGGATAAGTAAGGGACATGCAATTCTCTACAATGCTGGCAGTCAGTTATAGGACTTGAAATGTGTGAAAGAAACAGGCAGAAAAATATGACTGCAGGTTTCCACAGATTCTTTCCCACGCTGCAAAGCTTTCTACCTTTCCATAGGTGTTATTCTCCCCAACGGCTTATTCTTATGTGCCATTACATTTCTTCGAATATCACCTCCAGGCAGGACAACTGAAGCAGCCCTTATGGTTTCACAGTCCTGGGAGAGAAATTATAGGCTAGCCATTATAGAGGTCCCTGTGAAAACTTACAGCCGGTTGTATAAAAGACAGCAGCGTACCAGCTGTTTATCTTCTCTTTGCCACAGGGGCGAAATCGTTTTGTAAGTACTGTGTGTTGCAGGGGGCAGGGGAAGCAGAGGATATGTTGACATTTTGTGCAGTTTGCTCCCAGTTCTGGAATGACAGGCCTCTCAGATGAACCAGAATGCCCCAGAGCCCACTAATGGTTAGAAAGGTGGTGTCGGCAGAATTCTAGAAAACTTCACATTAATGTGAGAACCAGTGACCTGTCTGAAAAATTAAGAGCAAATATGAAGAATGCGGAAGGACTGCTCTAGCCACTTCTTGCTCGTCATAAATGAGGCTTTTCTAACTTAAATGCCCCCTCCCTCCCATGCCAGTCGGATCCTTGCATCCCAATTGTAGAAACATCTATTCGTGGCATGAGCAAATTCCACTGCAGTGCCGGATATATGTATAGGCTAAGTAGGGGACCTCACCAGCCTGCCCGCTCCCCAGCAGGTGGTCTCCCCTCTCCCAAAATTGCAAACCCAAGACTTTGTGCGAGTGCAGGGCAACTTGGCCCCGGCAAATATGAGACTCAGTGCTACCCAGTGGGGACAAATTTGAAGCAGTGGGGCACAACTTTATTGTTTTGTTTTTTTGTAGGGCCCCAGTTCACAGCCAAAGTCTGCATAATCTTATAGATATAAATAAAATCCATCTAGACTACCCTGGTGCGGGGGGGGGGGCTTAGGAATGGCAAGCGGGGCCCAATTTGCCCCAGTTGCTCCTATTGTCCTAAGGACAGCCCTGATGAGACTGTACAGGAGTTGAACTGACAAGCCCTGCACCTTCTAGGTCCCCGGTGTCACTATCCAGAGTACAGACTCAAGGACTTGTTATGGAAATAAAGGGGGGCACATTGGAAATCAGTTTTGTTACCTCCCCCCCCCCCAAAACCTCGAGACAATGAGCCTAGCCACCTATATTCACAGTCGCATAAGCACTACACTACAGCATGGCCATAAACCGACTTCTTAAATTGGGTCCAGTGGCTCATTTGCAGACAATGCAATGCTTTCATGGTCTCATAGGCTGCCCTGCTTATCAACCAAGCACTAGCCACAGCCCCAGGGTAGCCCCATTGTGGAACACTCTCCCTAGAGAGATTCACCTGGCACCATCATTGCATGTCTTTAGGCTCCAGGCAAAAACATTCCTCTTTCCCAGGCCTGTGGCTATTAAATAATCTATGGTCTGTGAAAGTATGGGGGAGAGGACTGTTATTATGGTGACTATTTTTTTATTATGCTGTCTGTCACTATGCTTTTTATCATTGCTGTTCAGTAATGTTGTACACCACCTGGGAACTTTTGATAAAGGGTGGTATACAAATTAAATAAAGAATAATAAAGAATATAGAGCAACTGGACAACTGAGGCCAGGCTATTCCGATCCAGAACAGCCAAAGCTGTAGACCAGCCTAAGTTGAGCATAAGCTCTCCTAGTCACAGAAACCACTACACATTCCAGTGACAAGCTGAAATCCAGGAGTGTTTCCACACTATGGAGATTCTCTCTCAGCCAGAGTGCAACCCCCTTCAGAGAACGTCACCCACCTAATTCCCAGGCTCAGGAATAACACACCCACAACACCACCCTCTTAGTCAGGGGTCCCCAGACTACGGCCCGGGGTCCACATACGGCCCCCGAGGCTCTTTTATGCGGCCCCCGGGGACCCCCGTCACCCGCTCTTACCAGCGCAGTGTGGCGCGGCTGCCGACTTCCAACCCAGAAAAGCGATGGAAATAGCTTGTGTGCACGCGCAACAACAACAACAACAACAACATACCCATCTGGCTGGGTTTCCCAAGCCACTCTGGACAGCTTCCAGCACAAATAATAGCACAATAGAATGTCAACCATTAAAAACTTCCCAATACAGGAAGTTGTGACAGCCCCTTGGAACAGCTTAGAGATTTTACCAACATCCAGCAGTATATAAAATTTGTTAAAACAAATAACAAAATATATTATACTGCCTTTTGAATTGGTTAATTGCATGCAGATACGGCAGGTATCCTCAACTTTTCAGACCCAGGACACAATTTAACTCAAACATGCATTTGGGGACCCATTCCTTAACTTTTACCATATAATTTGCATGATGATAGTGCTCATGTTTCAACCCACCTTGGACCAGGCTGTGGCTCACTAAAGGGTCCTAACCTACCAGTTGAAGACCAGTGATCTGTGGTGATTCCTGAAGTGCATATGCTCTTGTCTGTTCCAGATGCAACATAGGAGGCTGGTGGGTGTACTCTGGAGAGGGCCTTAGATAACGCTTCCTCAACCTCGGCCCTCCAGATGTTTTGAGACTACAATTCCCATCATCCCTGAGCACTGGTCCTGCTAGCTAGGGCTCAGATCTGGAGGGTTGAGGTTGAAGAAGCCTGCCTTAGATCCTTCACCAGTTTTTGTTTACAGCAAAAACAGAATAAACATAATAAAATTTTAAACATCAAAAAACGTCCCTATACAATACTATACTATAAAAACTTCTAAAGCTTCCTTGGCTCGGGGGTCACATAATTCCATACCCTCCAATGAAAATAGGGATGTTCTGCCATATCCTCCAACATTTCTCTGATGAAACTTCCCTATACAGGACTGCATTCATACGCCTTCTAAAGATTGTATAGTTACTTATCTCCTTGGTTCAGGGGTCACACAATTCCATACCCTCTAACATTTCTCCAATGGAAATTGGGACATCCTAAGGAAAAGCAGGACATTTTGGGGTCAAATCAGAAACTGAGATGGCTTCTGTAAATCCTGGACTGTCCCTGGAAAATAGGGACACTTGGAGGGTCTGAAATTGTGCCCTTGTGATTCTTCTGTCTCCAATATAACCTCTTCTAATTTTTGCTTCATCACATTTTTTGTTACTGGGTTGGTGACTGTCTCACTCAAGTTTGCTAATTTTAGTTTCTTATAGCAGACAACTTGATGACTATTTGCCACAGAAGAGAATGTCAGAGGGTATTGTGTATCTACTTGACAGGATTATTTAGCACCAACGTGGCTGCCTTTGGAAAATGCACTACACCAAGCAAACCTCATGCTCCTTATTTCTGTATTATTCTCTTTCCTACTGAGGATAAACACTGTCCTTTCTCTTCACTCCTTGTCTCTCTAAGTGTCCAAGTAACATAATTTATGCTGTTTGTTATCGCTGAGTGCACATAATCTACTCAGACTTCCCAGATAAGCTGCATTCTTCCATATCATGTAGAGTTCATTGACTCTGAAAACAATATAGTTATATTGGTAAATTTGTGTTTTCAGTCATGACTACCAGCAGCACAACAATTTTGGGTACTTTGCTTGGATGAGAGTCTAATAACAGCTGATGTGACAGCATTTGTGAAAAATTAATTTACTCTGTAAACAACCTCTGTATCATTTTTGTTTTAAATGAGGGTTTGAGGGATTATTGAGCAATATGAAGAAGCCCTAAATGTGCCGTGATCAGCAGGTTTCATGTGAACTGGACTTGCCCTTTGAATCTCTTTGGACTATTACACTGTGCTAGATATATAGCGGCACAAAAACATGCTGCTTGACTATTAAAAAGCAGGCTCGCTTGCTTCTGTCGCTTGGAGCAGAGGAAGTTTGCTGCAATGAAACTTCCAGCGGTACAAGGCTAAATGTTATCAGCGGTTAACTGCTGCAGATGAAACTTCTGTCAAAGTGAACTTGGCAACCCTTGGCGCTTCAAGCAGTGGATTCTACAACAAAAAGTCCTCTGCCCTTACTTCACGTTGAGGGTAATAAATTTAAGTATTGCTTGTACAACTTCAGAATGCTCAAGGGACAGAAATGACGAGTTGATCAATATAAGGACAGGTGCTCTGAGCAGAAACGTGACCTTTCTTTACAGGGGCCGGCCTGGAATCTTTCCCCCTGACCTGCTAGCTTTCCACATGCAGGAATATTTTTGTATGAAGAAGCAGCCAGCCGTGTCTACTGCCACCTGCAGTTTGAAGTGGCACAGTGTATGGGAAATGCATCCAGAAGACAAAATGTATTGAGGAGTTAGTGGTCTGACACGGAGTCCTTCCTGTCTCTGTTCCTTCCCCCTTCCCTCTCTCTTGAATGTTTTGAGAACAATCTTAAATGTTTTGGGAACATTGGGAGGAGGTGAAGCTCCCCCCCCCCCCGCCTTATCAGTTCAGAAGGATAGTGCTGGGTAACTTCTTTCATGTTTGACATTGTTTTGAGAAAGTAAGGCATTGGGAGGGGGTGGCTAATAGATGATCTGCACGTAGCCAGTCTTGAAAGCTACACGAGTTATCGATAAAATAAGGTTTGGGCAGAATTTCTCTGAAGCTCGTGCACAAACTGATCGGCCGCAGGGCTGTGCAAACTGAGGCTAACTGGGGAGTCACTTCGCTGCTTCTTGGGGGCTTCCAAGTGGCAATTTGAAGTGCTTGCTTGGTATGTATGTATGTATGTATGTATGTATGTATGTACATACGTACTGTGGTCCCTCGACTTACGAACTTAATCCGTTCCGAATGCACATTCGTAGGTCGGAAAGTTCATAAGTCAAAAAGCGGTTTCCCATAGGAAAAAAAAAATATTCGGAAAAATTCGTAAGTCAAGGAAACCACATCTAAAATTCGTAAGTCGAGGAAACCGCATTTAAAACCGCCAACGGTTTCCGTTCAGATGTAGAAAAATTAGTAAGCGTGCGGCCATTTGTCCCATTCGTAAGTCAAAAACTTCGGATGTCGAGTAATTCGTAAGTCAAGGGGCCACTGTATGTATGTATTATTTATTCAATTTATACACCGCCCTATACCCAGAGATCTAAGGGTGGTTCACAACAAGACCAGAACATATAAAATCAAACCAAAAGCAGTAACCCAATAACCCCCCCCCAAAAAAAAAAGAAAGAAAAGAAAGCCACATTCTAAAAGGGTGTTGGATGTCAATAAGATAAACCAAAGGCCTGGTTACAAAGGAACATTTTTGCCTGGCACCTAAAGGTGTTTAATGAAGGCGCCAGGCTAACTTCCCTGGGGAGAGCATTCCACAGATGGGGAGCCACTGCAGAGAAGGCCCATTCTCGTGTTGCCACACTCCGAACCTCTCGAGGAGGGGGCATAGGAAGGAGGGCCTCAGAAGATGATCTCAGGGACCGGGTAGGTTCATATGGGAAGAGGCGGTCCTTGAGGTATTGCGGTCCTGAGCCGTTTAAGGCTTTATAGGTCAAAACCATGTATACATTGCTTGCTGTTTTAGAATGAAATCTTTAATCTTCTCACTCACTTGTGTATTTTGTATTGCTTCTGAATCTCATTTTAAAAGAGCCACCTTGCCTTTGGCAAGACGGACAGTTCAGTCACAGTTTTAGAACTTCAGTGAATGGGAACTTGATCTCTCCTCTGCCTTGCTACAGGAATCTCCTCTCCTGAATTACCACTGGTGTGGATATCCATGTGGCTTTTGATAGCCTTTTGGCGGCTCCAGAAGCCTGCCAAAAAATCTGCCCATGCTGCAAGAAACATTTGAAGACAAAAAAGTTCCCATTGCTTTCAAAGGGGATTCACCCAACTGGTGCTAATTGCAGTGTGGCAATAGTAATTTTCATCACTCCCAAGATGATGATGATGATGATTTTTAAACCCAGGTATGGTTGCTAACAATAAAGCCAGCCAGCCAGCCATCTTGTGCTTTATTACTTCAAGCTGACCAAAAGGCAAATTTTTATAAAATATAAAATCGCACCTTCAAGAGAACCAATTATTAAAAACAAAAAATGACAGCTAAGTTTTGCAATCTCAACAGGTCTAAGAGGCACAACGACTTTCCAGGTATGTTGCCACCTGCTTGCTAATAAATATATTGGTCCCTCAAGAAAGATACACAATTAGTAAAACAAAAGCAGCATAATCCAAATGAACGTGGGGGTTGGGGAGTGGGTGGGAAGAGGCTACCCTAAACCTGTGTGCTTGGTTTGCCTTTGATTAAAATACAGAAACGTTACAGAGGCTCATTAATGAGAAATTCTGTGATTTTTGCCTATCTTAAAAGGTAATATAAAAATGATCACTTGGCAAATTCACTCTGGGCTTAATTATCCAGCACAGAATAGACAAGAGGAAGCAGAGAAAAGCTAAGAGCCATCATCACCTCTCTAGGTTGAGGGTAGGCATAGACTGTACACATGTCTACACACCTGATGGCTTTTCAGCTTGGTCTCTCCTAATTGTGATAGCAGCAGAACAGGCAGCACTGAGATAGAAATGGCTCCACCCAGCTTTCTGTTTCTCTTTTTTTTTTTGTTCCCCTCTTGGGTCTTATAGTACGTCTTTCAGCCGTCTTTCAGCCATCTCATTTGTGCCATTTGCTCACACAAATAATCTGTTTGTGTGGAAGGCACATTGTCAGTCAGTCATTTTTATTGCACATAGCCAAAGGCTACCGCAATGTACACAGAATAGTACAATGTCAAGCCCTCAAACATTTCTCCGATGAAAATAGGGACGTCTTATTCCATAATGATAATGTTGTTGTTTATACCCTGCCCATCTGACTGGATTGCCCTAGCCACTCTGGGCATCTTCCAACATATATAAAAACATAATAAAACACCAAACATGAAAGAATTTCCCTATACAGGGCTGCCTTCAAATGGCTCAGGGATCAGATAACTCCATACCCTTCAACATTTCTCTGATGGAAATAGGAGGTTGTATAGCTACTTATCTTCTTGGCTCGGGCGTTGCATTGCTTCATACCCTCCTGTGAAAATAGGGGTGTCCTACCATTTCTCTGATGAAAATAGGGACATCCTAAGGAAAAGCAGAACATTATTGGAAACCAGGACAGCTTCCATAAATCTGGGACTGTCACTGGAAAATAGGGACACTTGGGACTCAGCTAGAAGGGTAAAGAAAAAGCAATTTACACTGGTACCTTGAGTTACAAACACGTCAGGTTATAAACGTTTCAAGTTACAAACTCCGCTAACCTGGAAGAGTTACCTCGAGTTGAGAACTTTGCCCCAGGATGAGAATGGAAATGGTGTGCCGGCGGTGCAGCGGCAGCAAGAGGCCCCATTAGCAAAAGCACGCCTCTAGTTAAGAACAGTTTCAGGTTAAGAGCGGACCTCCAGAACAAATTAAGTTTGTAACTAGAGGTACCACTGTACAGTGGGCGCTCGGGTTGCGAACGTGATCCATGCGGGATGCACATTTGCAACCTGCAGCGTTCGCAACCCACGTCTGTGTATGCGCGGGTTGTGATTTGGTGCTTCCGTGCATGCGCAGCACGCACTTTAGTGCTTCTGCGCATGCGTGCGCGCCGAACCCGGATGGTGGTTGTTATTTATTGAATTTATATACTGCCCCATACCTGGAGGTCTCAGGGCAGTTCACAGAATAAAGTCATTGCAGCCCCCTGCAATGCTGGAATCCTGTCTACAGTCATCCCTGGGTGGGTTCAGACCACCAACCTTCTGGTTAACAGCCAGATGCACTGGCCCATTGTGTGTAGCTTGCTACTATAAGAGCAGGGAAGTGGTGGCACTGTGGTCTTGGTCTTGCCGATCAGAAGGCTGACGGTTTGAATCCCCATGACGGGGTAAGCTCCCGATGCTCTGTCCCAGCTCCTGCCAGCTTAGCAGTTCAAAAGTATGCCAGTGCAGTAGATAAATACCGGTAGGTACCACTGTGTCAATAAGGTAAACGGCGTTTCATGCGCTCTGGTTTCTGTCACAGTGTTCTGTTGTGCCAGAAGCGGTTTAGTCATGCTGGCCACATGACCCGGAAAGTTGTCTGTGGACAAATGACTCAGCCTGAAGCAAGATGAGCGCCGCAACCCCATAGATGCCTTGGACTGGACTTAACCGCCCAGGGGTCCTTTACTTTTACCTTTTACTATAATAGTGAGTGCATTAATGCATACAATAAAATAACCCCAGCAACTCTGATGCATGCCCAACGTTCTCTTAGCCCCACACGGAGAAAGCATTTGGGAGTAAATTGGTGTGCTTTAGGATTGCTGCAGTTTTTCTGTGCATCACATTAATCTTAACAGCCAAGAGCTTCCTCCCCTCTTCTTTAACACATTATTATTTAAAGGGAACTAGAGATGTGCTGTATTTCTCATGGGCATAGGAAATACATATAGTAAGATAATAGAGGTCATTCAATATGGGCTAAGTATGCCCAAAGGGCTTTTCTATCTATGATTTATTAAGTACCTGCAAGGATCCTAGATAACTGGCTGATAGCTTGGGAGAGTTGGAAACGGATAATTGAGAAATGCTGTTGCTTCTCACTGTATGCTACAATCGTGTTCGCTAGGACTCCTTGGGAATGCATGTCTGCCCTCCAAACACACACTGTGTGTTTGCAGCGGTTTAGAAGCAGCACACATGTCTGTAACACAAAGCAGATCTTTGTACGAGCTCTGTGTGTGCTGCAATCTTGTGGGATCCTGTGGCATGGGAAAACATATGGTTGAGCATATCATGCCTATAAAATCCCAGCTTCCATGAAAGCCAAGTTTCTAACGCTCCTGGGTGCTGGTATATGTTCGAAGGTTTGTGGAAGTTTGTGGAACTCTTCTGTTGTCAAGAGTTCAAGTGTGAGGCTGTTCCTGGCTATATCTAGGAAAATTGGAATGTCTTACACAAAACAGTACCAGGAAAAAAGAAAAGCAGAATGTTGTGCGAAATGAATGGAATTCTGCATGTTTGCTTAAACTTGGTGATTAGCAGAACTTATATTTCCTTGGTAAAGCCTTAAACGGCTCAGGACCGCAATACCTCAAGGACCGCCTCCTCCCATATGAACCTACCCAGACCCTGAGATAATCTTCTGAAGGCCTCCTTCGTGAGCCTCCTCCTCGAGAGGTCCAGAGGGTGGAAACAAAAGAAAAGGGCCTTCTTTGCAGTGGCCCCCTGGCTGTGGAATGCTCTCCCCAGAGAAGTTCTTTAAGGAGAAGTACACCTTTAAGCGCCAGGCAAAAATGTTCCTTTTTAACTAGGCCTTTGGTTGATCCAATTTACATCCTATGCCCTTTTAAAATGTGTTTTTCTTGGGGGGGGTATTGGGTTGCTGTTTATATTTTTATTAGGTATTTTGTGGTTTTATATCTTGATTTTACTCTGTGAAAAGCCCTGAGACCCCTGGGTATAGGGCGGAATTATTATTATTGTTGTTGTTATTATTATTATTATTATTATTATTATTATTATTATTATTATTATTATTTGGTGTTTTGTAATGCAGGACAGGGCCGTCTTCAGTATACCTGGCCCTCTGGTGTGATGGATCCTGGGCCAGGGGGCATTGCCCGCCCCCTGTTGTGACACCCCTGCGCGCGGCGGAGGCGGCCCCAGGTCCGCACGCCTCCGGAGAGCAGCCTGAAGCCGCTGAACAGCTGAGAGATGCGCCTGAGGTCGCCTCTGCTACGCCTCTCCGCGGGCACAGTGACGCCCTTGGTGGCCTGGTGCCCTGCGCCACCGGACCCGGGCCTAGATGCAGGGTGTTGCTTTCATTCCAGTTGTACTTAGCTGTGTGCTTCCCAATTGTACACCGGTTTCTTTTGTCATGAAATATAAACAGGCCATGGTGACTAGCAGCAAGTTAGTTGGAATATTTTGCCTGCGATAATTACGCTTCCCTTGTGAAAGGCTTAGCTATTGATTTAATTTCAAAATGTCTCTGAGTGCCAGATGATTTGTGTACAATTGCCTAGATTAAAAATGATCCATTTTGAGTTCACTGTGTGATTTAGATGAAGGTATTTGCTAAATCTGTCTTAGCACGTCAATGTCATCTCTCCT
This sequence comes from Zootoca vivipara, assembly GCF_963506605.1. Lineage (NCBI taxonomy): Eukaryota > Metazoa > Chordata > Lepidosauria > Squamata > Lacertidae > Zootoca > Zootoca vivipara. The sequence continues at coordinate 70,960,785 of NC_083283.1, forward strand.
GGATTAATAAGAAAGCTGTTTACACTAATGCAGCCTCCTTCTGATATTCCTCCTCAGGTGAATACAAATCCTGTTCAAAACTTGCGAATCTGACAGTCAGTGGTGACTTACAGAGGTGCATTATTACATGGAGCTGATCTGTTTATACTGAACGTTAAGTGGATAATGCAATAACCTTACAGTCTGTGGCTAATTTTGTGAATGATGGGGAATGGTTGTGTGGGGCTTTCTTCTGTCTTTGAAGGGAAAGCAGAGAGAGAGAGAGAGAGAGAGAGAGAGAGAGAGAGAGAGAGAGAGAGATTTTCAGATGGATGAATAAGTAATGCTTGGATCAATATGTTTTGCGAGATCTTGAAAAAAATATGCAAGGTAGATTATTGGTGCAATTAGGTACCGTTGCATTTCAAAGGATGTCATGAATCCCTCCTCCTTCAATGCTATTCAGTCTCTTTCATCATTTGCTAAGACCAAAGGGGAATTCTTTTAAATTGGAGGAAGTGTCACAGTGATCAGTAGAGACCAAAACTAAATATAGGTTCTTAGCATTCAAGTATTCAAGGAGACCTCAGCTGGAGTGAGATATGCAGCCCTTCTGTCACAAAGAAAGCTCTATTTTCTTGGACCCCTCTACCTCTCTACATCCTGTAAGTCTGCCATATTTCAAACAGTGAAAATCTGGACAGAAAAGTTGTTGACTTTTTGGGCAAAATCGCTTTCATAAATTCTGTTTTGGGGAATTTTTTTTTTGGGGGGGGGGACAGCACTGCCCACAGGGGAGGCTGGATTTTCCTGCGCATTTATCCAATTTCCATCCAGACATGGCAGCCAACTGCAGCACAGTATTCGAGATATTACCGGGAAATTCCAGACATATTACGACCCTACATCATGTATCCCATCAATTATTTTTTGTGTCACCATGGGTTGTATCAAAATGGCAGACGTATGGCAACCATACATCCTGTGAGTCTGCCCTTCCATTCCTTAAATCTACAAATAAAAAAAAATAAAAAAAATCCAGCCTTCTTCGGGCCTAAATTCTTCAGCAATTTCTTTCCTGTTAGCTTGCAGTTTCCCAGATCTATCCTTCCTTCTTTCCTTGTCTCTCAGCTGCCTCACGTGCTCAAGGAAGGAAGGAAGGAAGGAAACGAGAGGGTCACTATCCAGATATAACACAAAGATTGTGAATAGCATCTTCCGCTTTTAAAAAGTGTTCATAGCAGTCATGGGTTTGAGTGACAATCTTGATGCTAGGACCGGACAAGCAGGTGCAGATTGATGACCCCAAGCTACCCAGATGGCCCTGTGTAGCCCAGCCACAGTGGAATGAGGCAGCTTCAACTTTCTGAGAAAGGAGTGGGGCAGCAGCTTACATTGCACAATTCAAAGTGTTGGCGCTGACCTTTAAAGCCCTAAACAGCCTCGACCCAGTATACCTGAAGGAGTGTCTCCACCCCCATCGTTCAGTTTGGACACTGAGGTCCAGTGCCGAGGGCCTTCTGGTGGTTCTCTCCCTGCGAGAAGTGATGTTACAGGGAACCAGGCAGAAGGCCTTCTCGGTAGTGGCACCCGCCCTGTGGAACACCCTCCCATTGTCACTAAACCATGGTGACTTTGTTCTCTTAAAATCGGGGGAGAGAAGTGATATTCCGTGTTCTATAGGACTTTCAGTAAGACACATTGGAGACCAGATCTGGGTTTACACCTTTCATGTAACATTTATTTCATATAGTCAAGTATACATTAATACATTGGTGCCAAGAGGTTCGAAAACTCACACATTCATTCATCCATTTTCACAAGGCCCTTCACTTAGGTTGATCATGCCTCACGCAAGAGCTGTGGGCGTCGAGCTGTAGCGCTAGTCCAGGCACACTGTTGGCATGCAGAGGGGTCCTTTTTATTTTATTTTTACCATCAGGAAATCGACTTGATGATGGTCCAGGAGGAGGGCAGGAGAAGAGCGGTGGAGACAGCCCTTCTGCAGAGAAGCCCATGGATGGCAATGGGAAAGAAGACTATAAAAAGGACCCCTTTGCATGCCAACAGTGTGCCAGGACTAGCGCTACAGAAAATACATAATCAAAATAAAAACAACAAGCCAAAAAACCCTACCCCACCCCCAAATCCACATTTCAAAATTGCATAGGATCCTCGCAACATTTAGAGTAAGACGATTAACAAACCTGGATATGGCCCCCCGAGTTTATTTCTAACTATCAAGTATTCTCCAGTCACATTGACTATCGATGAACATTTGGAAATCTGTCTTATGGGGTGGGCAAATTGGCAAATTGTCCCACCACAGCACTGTTCTCAGTGTGCTTCCGCTTGGTGCAATCTATTTCCCGGTTTGTCTTCAAGAAGGATGAAAGAATAGACTTATTTTCAATTGCCACAGTGCTTAGGAGAAAATAAAAATCCTTGATGTAGCAGCGGAAACAGCTGCTCACCTGCCCCATCCTGTCGTTTACATTAGAAGATGATGCCTGTTCACTAACATCTCTTTCAACTGCTGCTCCTACATATAGGTTAGTGACTAAAATAAATATTTAAAGAAAGCCTTTTGCTATCTCCAAAAAAACTGTGCTAATAGTCTCCCGTAGGCCTTCATTATAACTCATAACTCTGTATTATGCTGTACAGTAGCGTAATTGGGAAATGTCAGTACTCCTAACTCCTTGAATAGTTGCTTTCCTTGGAAGGAGATGGAGGGAAAAGATGTACTAAATGACCTAACGAGAGACTGAAACCAAGCCCCTTGGCTGCTGTCAGGTTTTCAGCTGAATTTCAAAATCCTTTTTTTTAAAAAAGGGGGGTATTTTTTGTTTAATCCACCCCCCTCTCGAATGCCACTGCCCCCTGAAGCAAAAACATTATGGTCTCATAGAAGTCTTTATGCAAAATTCATTTCATGCTACTTGGTGACATTTTTGAGAGATGAGAGAGGGCAATAAACAGCCAACCTCAGCAACTGCCGTGTGAATTCCTATTGAGGGGGGAAAACAGCTGGCAAAATTTGAAGGCAGGACCTCTTATGATGATACTAAGAATCCCTGAAAAGATTTGAGGAGGGATGGGATCGCTGCCGAGGAAGGAAAACAGGTTGAAATGTGCTTTGCTTATTCACTTAACTGTTTCCTATTAGATACCTCAGAGTTTATTTATGAAAGGATGACTAATGGATGAAAACTGTGTAGCAACAGTATTGAATTATTTAAACTGCAGCCACAAAACAGCAAAGTTCAATATCTGATGATTTGGAATGATATTAAAAAAGCAGCAATCCTTCGGTTTCAAGTACAGTTGTACCTCGGTTTACAAACACAATTGGTTCCGGAAGTCTGTACTTAACCTGAAGTGTACTTAACCTGAAGCGACCTTTCCCATCAAAAGTAATGGAAAGTGAATTAATCCGTTCCAGATGGTCCGTGGAGTACTTAAACTGAAAATACTCAAACCGAGGTGTACTTAAACCGAGGTATGACTGTATGAGAAAGAGGAAGCAGGACTGTTATACATGTTACGGTTGCCATACATCTGGATTTTACCAGATATATCCATGTGGAAATCTGAAAATGACCGGATTTTGACTGTTTGAAATATGGCAACCCTACTATATGTGCATTAAGAAAAATCTGGTGGGAGGGGCACTTTCATCTTTTGCAGCAACTCCTTCCATAGCTGTTGCTTCATTTAATCTCACTTTTAATTTGTATACTTCTTTTCTGTATTACTATACACAGGATTTACAAGTGGAAGAAACAACAAAATAGACAGCAAAGCTCACACGAGTAGTATTAATAATGTGATCCAATAAAGTCACAATAACTTTGAAATAAGCTTCTTATATCAAATAAAGCAATACTCCACCATCCTTTAGAATATAATAGTAAACAGTAAAATGAAATATCGTCAAATAATAATTAAACAGTTCACACATCAATCACAATAAAGAATTACTAAACTATAATCAATAAAAATAATGGGCAGTTGCAATGCGTAAAATAATACAAAACAAGCAAAACCGTGTAGTAGGATCAAATTGAGAAATGCTTTGGCATACTGGGGTGAAACCTACACACATATAAAAACCGTTCTGAAAATGGTCTTCTAAAAAAGCGTTTTAAAAAATACATTGAAATTTCCATAAGGCTCATCATCGCCATCTAGTGTCACATTGTTTAATGCACATAAAGCACACATAAAACGTTTTATTTGCAGCTGTATAGCTGAGTCCTGGATGCCATCAGGCTCAGTGGGGAAACTAGGCTTTTCAGAATTGCATATGCAGGGAGTAGAAGAAGGACAGAGTGAAGGAGAAAGTGATAGGAGAGAGAGAGAGAGAGATCGGGAGAGAGGGAGGGAGGGAGGGAGGGAGGGACCCCAGGGTCATTGGTTTGAGCCCCACTTGGGCAAACAGATTCCTGCAGGGGGTTGAATGTTGGATAAGCAGGGAATGTGGCAAAGGATTTCTTCTCTGGCTCAAATTAATATCCAAGTCAAAGAGGGGGGGGATGGATGTTGGTCGTAATGCTCACTTCATTACAAGTCAGTCAGGTTTGCATTCTGAGCCAAGGAATTAAAAACAAGAAGGCAATGTTTTGAGGCTAGAATGAAGCAGTTGGCATTAAGGCTCACGTCTGACTGGTGGATTTGCGGAATGGCACCAGTTAATTCATGATCACGCCCAACTTTGTATACAGCAGTCTTGCACAACAGATCTTTTCCTGAAAACAGGAAAAGTTTGAGTGTGCTCCAGTAACAACAAATGCAAATAAAGCTGTTTGCATATGCAAAACTAGCACATCAGGGAAATGGTATAATTTTGAGCCACTTGCCATCTTAGTGCAGTTTGGGGCGGGGGAGGAAAGAAACTAAGTCTCCATTTGCATACGTAGATTTGGTGTCAGACTGTGCTCCTGGGAATAATGGGAATAATACTGACTGACTTCACCAAGCAGCTGAGCAGGCAAAAAAAAAAAAAAAAAAAGAGCTGAAAGGCTCTTCACACACAATGATCTGGAGATTTGGTTATATTTGTCATTCTGGCCCAAATCACCAACCATTGCCCCAAACTGAGGGAAATAGCAGCCATGAAAAACCATCAATCAGGCATCACTTACTGTATAGAAAACGTCTGGATCCTTAATTTGAAAACATTTTATTTCTTGTGTTTGTATATCACCTTTTTGCTAACGGGGAACAAATACATGATATAAAGTAGACCCAAGGTTTTCAGGGGGACAGTCCAAATTGAGGATGGCTCCACAAAGATGTCATCTTTGTCTCCCTGCTCTCTCACTCTTTCTTCTTTTAAAGAAATTTGTTAGTCACTTTATCTTGCCCAGGACAACCTAAAGTAACTTACAACCAACCAACCCCCCAAACCCCATGCAGATACTGTACAGTGAAACCAAAAGGGGAGGGGGGAAATACATTGAAAACATTCCACAGGACAGATGGTGATGTTGAGGTTCATTCTTTTCCAAGGGTTTTTTTCAGTCACTACCGTATCTTGAAGTGAATATGAATGGATTGCAACTTCACTGACTTAAACATACATTAAAGGAAGATTTAAGGCTTCTTGAGCCTCCGACGCTTTCAGTCACCATTGAGTGGATAGTACAAATAAGCAGGTTTGACTGATGACTGACTCAAAACCTTGAATTTCATTGGGAATGAAGGATGGATTTTTATTTTTATTTTTAGCAGCTATGGGTAGCGCTGTGATCTAAACCACAGGGCCTAGGGCTTCCCAATCAGGTGGTTCAAATCCCCGTGACGGGGTGAGCTCCCGTTGCTCGATCCCTGCTCCTGCCAACCTAGCAGTTCGAAAGCGCATCAAAGTGCAAGTAGATAAATAGGCACCGCTCCGGCGGGAAGGTAAACGGTGTTTCCGTGCACTGCTCTGGTTCGCCAGAAGCAGCTTAGTCATGCTGCCACATGACCCGGAAGCTGTCTGTGGACTAAGGCCGGTTCCTTTGGCCTATAGAGCGAGATGAGCGCGCAACCCCAGAGTCGTCCACGAATGGAACTAACTGTCAGGGCTACCTTTACTTTTACCTGATCAATCCTGTTACTTTGAGAATAGTAACCAGTTAGGGTCAGGGAAAGTGCTTAGACATCATTCAGACAACAAAGCCCAACCAAGTAATTTTATTGTGTTGAGATTGAACCATAGTGAGCTGTTTCCTCCCCTCTTGTCTGGTGTGCCTGTGAGGACATCAGAAGTTTCTGATTCAGCCATATGTCCGGAATTTCCCAGATATACCCAGGATACTGCTGTTGGAAGCATGGTCCGGGTAAAATCACTAAGAATGTCCTGGAACATCCGGCCATACTGCAACCCGTGTCAGCAGTATCATTTTTGCTGATCATCCTTTAAAAAAAAGCTCAACTTTTTGAAATATGGCAACCCTAGTTTATCATTCACTGCAGTTTATTGTCATGTCCACACTGTAAATTATGGTTAACCTTAGCTATGTTTTGTTGAAACAGTCCCACTGCATAACCTATGGTTCAAAGCTAGCTTGTTTCAAACACACTATCATTAAGGTTGACCACAGTCCATCCTATCTCTGCCAGGATTGGACAATATGACAAATTGCAATTAAAAGAAAAAGAGGACCCAAAGTTTTCGGTCTTCACGTGGTGATTGAAGCAGCTCCCTGTGAGAACTGGGATTTAATGTAGGGCAGAAAATACTTGCATATGCCCTAGATTTCAGTGGGGCTGTTAAAAACAACCACAGCCGGTTGTGCCTTGTTTTGCTGGAGGCATTAAGGAATCAGTCCAAGCAGGTAGCATAGTTACAACCTCTCTTTTTCAGCTACAGGTACACAACAGCCGCCATATTTTCTGTCAGTTCAAATGAAGGATGTCAGTGCAACACAAAGTGTGGTTTCGATATCCATTCTCACTTGTAGCCTCACTCGCAAGGTGCCGTTTCGCTTTTTGTTTTGCTTCAGCTGGAATCAAAGACATCTTTTGGAACAAAGCTTCAATTACAGGGCAAGTTTTTACTAATGAAGCTATTCCGTTTTTCTACACCAGTCAATTCTTCTTAGTTCCCTCAGGCATTCCATTTCATGTGACAATTCAAACCTAAAGTGTTCATATCCTTGCCCCTTATGGATTCGTTTTAGTCATTTTATTTTTAAAGAACCTGTACGCTGCCCTTAAGTTTTCAGGGCAGTGAACATTTAAAAAAGAGAAAGGAATAGGGACACCTAGAACAATGATATTTTTAATGGCAGTTCAAATGGGAAGAAAAAGAAAAGAGAAAATGCAGAAGAAAACAATGAGATTTAAAAAGCTGAAAGGGCATGGGAAAAAAGAGATCTCTTCTCAGTGCTGAACAAACACTAAGTGCGCCCCTCTTGGTAGAGAAATTCATGTGTCCTGCTACAACTCAGACAGTGGGATATCAGAAGGAAGGCCTTCAAAGATCGCCCCATGGAACAGTCAGTTTAATGTGTTTAGGGCTTCATCATAAACTGCTAGGTTGACTTCATCATACTGGTGGGACCAACTGGGAGTTGGGTGGAGTCTGCAGGTTCCAAACCTTTGCCATACAATCTGTCCCTTTGACTGTTTCTCATGCTGATTTGTCTCCGGTGCATGGGTTTCTTCAGATATACTCAACATTTGTTCCGAAATGAAACAGGAGATACTAGCATTATTTGTGCCTCTGCCAGGAGAGGTTCAGAGGGTGGTCCAAAAATGGGCCTTTTCTGCAGTGGCTCCCCATTTGCTTCCCCCAGTGAGGTTCAGTCTGCACCTTCATATACCTTATATGCTTTTAGGCGCCCAGCAAAAACATTCCACTTCAGCCAGGCCTAACATCCTATATCCCTTTAAATGTGTTTGTGGGTATTGGGGAAGGAATTGACTTGATTTGTTTTGGTTCTCATTTCCCTTATGTATTTCATGTGTTTATCTTGTATTTTTTGCTGTGAACTGCAATGAGAACTTTAGATGAAGGGTGGTATCATACCTGCCAAGTTCCGGCCTGAGAAATAAGGGACTAGACCGGAAGTAGAGCTGCCGCCATTTTGTAACTGAGCGGAGCATGCTCAGAAGCGACTTTTGATGCTGCTCTGCCCTGTTCCAAAATGGCCACCGCGCCAGAATAAACCGGGGGAAAACAAAAAAATCCATTTTTTTCGGCTGGGGACAGCTGGATAAACAGGGGTTTCCCGGGGAATACGGGAGACTTGGCAGCTATGGGTGGTATACAAATTTAATGAAGGCATAATAATAATAATAATAATAATAATAATAATAATAATAATAATTACCATGTAATCGTTCAGTATCATTGTCATTGTCATGAGCTCGAGGGGTGCCAGACCCCTTCAAATTCCTGGACCCAGCAAGTGTTAAAATATAAGCTACACCAGCTTCCGAATGAGGTAATCGCCTGGGAGATGGGCCATTCTGAGAACAAAGGAGGGGGGGGCTATTGACTGGATGGAAAATAGGTGGGGCTCCTCCTCCATCTTGTATATAATTAGGTCAAAAGCCAGAGTGTAAGGCAGAGTATGCAGGGATATGACCTAGAAGTAAAGCCAGGGAGGCAGTGCAAGGCGTTTGATGTCTGTTTGAACCCAAGGCTGTGGCTATGGGAGAAACTACTAGACCCTTTTGGGGGTGTTGATGCTGTGAACCCCTCCATCATAGCCTCAGTTTGTAAATATGTGTAAATAAACCATATATTATGAAGACACCACAATCTCCACTACTACTCATTTCAAAAAAGAAACATGAACTCCTGGAATCTTACACCACTCAGAGATTGGAGTGGAGTGCAATACCAGTAGTGGTTTTGTGTACTTTTTTTTTTTTGAAAAAAATGTATTTCATCCTGGACATTTTACTGGCCGCCTCCTCCTCCTCCTCCTCCTCCTCCTCCTCCTCCTCCTCCTCCTCCTCTCTCTCTCTCTCTCTCTCTCTCTCTCTCTCTCTCTCTCTCTCTCTCTTTCTTTCATAAAATGTAAATACCATTTGTTTGGAAAAGCTCTTCCTCAAAGCAGTTTTTCTCCATCTTAAAAAAACAAACAAAACAAAAACCACCTCACCTCCTTGCACTTACATCTGTGGGCTGATTTTTTCAGTTCTCAATTACTTGTCGTTAAAATGAGAAATTATGCTTCTGAGCCTTCTAAATCACTGTAAGGATATCATTTTGTGAGTCACTTCAGTGACTCACAGTGGCTGAATGTAGACTCCTATTCATCAGATATCATTACTTGCCAGTTAGTTCACAGACCCACATGGCAAATTGGCTATTTCTTTTGTTCTCCTAAGTGGTAAAAATAATTTCACCAGATCCCTGTTCCCCCAAATTTCCAATCAGGTGCGGAATCATGATAAAATTCTGCAGATCACTCATCAGGACAATGCAGAAGACAACCAGCTTACCAAGCTGATGACATGATAACATGATGAATTTCCACTTAGTAAATGATCATCTGTTTTCAGACAGAACAAAGAAAAAAAATACACTAATTTGGGAGAAATATGTTGGTATAAGAAAGAAAAATATGAAATTAGCATTGACAGGATTTGAAGCTGTTATAAGGGAATGATGGTGTTGTCATGTAGGGTTGCCGTAGTTTTCAAAAAATGCAGTTTTGGGGAAATTGGCAAAAATGGCACTGCCAACATGGGCTGCCATATGTCGATTTTCCCAGACATTTTTACCGATTTCTGCCTAGACACTGCTGCCAACTGCAGTATTCCAGATATGTCTGGGAAATTCTGGACATATTACAACCCTACGTCATGTATCCCATCAATTATTTTTGTGTGTGACCATGGCTTGTATCAACATGGCTAATGTATCATGGGAATAATATACGTTCTGGTGTCCCAGCCTTTCTGTTAATTTTGATTATGCCCCTTATCTGTTAACTCCAGAAATGTCCAGGTTAGAGGGAAAACTGAGCAGAGCAAAAACTTCGGTATACATGGCATTAAAACCACACTTGTTATGTGCTGCCCTCCATATACATTAATCCACAAATATGTACCCTCATCGGCTATCCATATGCCTGTCAGAATAGGCAAAAATCTTTCTCTTTCAACCTAATCTATTTCAATGTCTTTCTCCTTCAAGCTGACAATTTACCGAAATTCTTATGCTCAATCATTTTTTAATGAAATTTCTCTCTCCCCCACACATTTGTTGATGGAGAACAGTTGGACAACATGCAGGAGAACTTTTAAGCACTAAATATAACTTCTTTTACGGCATGCCATGATTCTGAGCTCAAGACTTGGAAATGCTTGTGTATAGGGAAATCCATGTGCTCATGTAGGCATTGTTGGGTGTTTTGTACTCATCCCTCAACCCAGTGATTCAATGGTTGTGTGAATTATCCTAAGGAAAGTGAAGGACTGGGAGTGGATCTACAAACAGGAAAAAATGCTATAAATAAGGAACTGCCCTGAGACCTTTGGGTATGGGGTGGTATAGAAATGATGATGATGATGATGATGTCAGAAATTAAATCATTATAACAAAATAAAAAACACTATGGGATTTATTTATTTTGCTCGCTGGCACCATCTGGTGTTGCATGTTTATAACGCATTCAAAACACTGATTCTTGGCATAGCCGAGTCCTGGGTGACTATCACAGGAAAGAGGCTTGACGATCCTCTGCCCCTTCAGTTGAGCCCCCACCACAAAAGGTGAATTCTCCAGATTACTGCATTATTACAAAGTAAGTAACTGAGTAATGTGGGTATTGATTAATAAGGGAAGGCAGGATGTTAGGGTAAAACAGATTGTTGGGTGTCATGTACTGAGCTGAATCCTAGAACAATAGGATCCAGAATGCAGCAGTCTGATTGGTCTGCAGGAGCCACCCAATCCAGCTCCAGGTAGAAGTGAATCAGCAACCTGATTGGCCTGCAGGATCAGCCAATCAGGCTGCTGGCAGTAGTCAATCCGCAACCTGATTGGCCCACAGGTGCCGCCCTGAAGTAGCCAATCATGCAAGGCCCATTGTGTAAAAGCAGACATTTTTGGGGAAAGAGCATTCTTCTCTTCTTCCTCTATTGCTACTACAAGCTGAATAAAGAGCATGAAATTCACTCTCGACTCCGAGTATATTTCATTGGGGGTGATGGAGTTTCCACCCCTTTGACATTAGGATAATTTAGGCGATAGGATTGTTGTCATTAATCTGCCTGGTGACCTTTGTCAAATTGCTTTGGTTTTCTTCCTCAGTGTTTCTTTTCCTCTCTTTGTCAGCTTTTATCATTTGCCAATGACTGAGTCATCCCAAGGACGCTCAACTTTGTGTTTCGGCTGTTCTTTCAGATGTTTTCATATCCTTGTTTGGAAATGTTAGAAAGTGAGCATAAGGAAATTGACATAGTGGGAAGTACAACAAAGCAAAAGAAAAAGGGAAGAAAAATCCCAGTTGAAATGAATCTTACTCATTGGCAAGTGATACAACTCAAACTGCACATACATGGCAAAGGCTTTGAAAATCTATTGATTGATGGTTATATTTTAAGTAATGGATCATGTGTCTGGTACAATTCCATTTAATCTATTGAGAGCCCTATGGATTGTGTGGGCTCTTGTCAATTTTCCTTTATACCTGCCCTTGCCACAAGCAGTTGCTTTTATTCAGTTTGCTCTCAATACAACATCTGTGCATCAGGTCATTAAAAACAAACAAAAAAACACATTTGTTTCTACCGGCATACAGTATATTTTCCTCTCGTATGCCTTCATTCTTTAGAAGTATCTGATACATAGTTTTATTTCATTGCTCCGGATTGAATACCGTACTTTCTTTTTTAAACAATGCCAACCTAGCAGTTTGAAGGCACAAAGTGCAAGTAGATAAATAGGTACCGCTCCGGCAGGAAGGTAAACAGCATTTCCGTGCACTGCTCTGGTTTGCCAGAAGCGGCTTAGTCATGCTGGTCATAAGACCCAGAAGCTTTACGCCAGCTCCCTCGGCCAGTAAAGCAACCTCAGAGTTGTCCACAACCGGACCTAATGGTCAGGGGTCCCTTTACCTTAAATGCTTTTTTTAAAAAAAGTCCAAGAATCTCAGTAAATGTGTGGTTTTGTTGTTGTTGTTGTTGTTGTTGTTTTGCTAAACATACTTAGCTAGAATTTGTACCGTGAGTCCTGCATGCCTCATAGTCGTGGCAGCCTCATCTATCTGAGGACCATATGTGTGAGAACATAAAAACCTCTGGATTAGATCAAAGATGTGTCAATGCCACAATCCTGTCTTCCACAGTGGCCAGCCAAATGCCTCAAGAGAGTACACAAGCAGGTATTGAGGTCAATAGCTCTGTCCAGCTATTGCTTCCTGCCAACTTGTGTTCAGCGTCATAAGACATTTAAACTTGGAGGTTCCATATAGCCATCAAAACCATCACCAAGTTATCCAACAGCAGACTTGGGTGATTAGGTGCTGGGGAGTCAAATTGGGACCACGGGGAAGTAAGAGGGAGATTTCTATAGGAACCACGGAGATAATGTTTATTTATTTTAAAATATTAATATTCTACTATTTCTCCTTTAAAACCTCAAGGCATCTAACAACAAAATCAAACCATAATTTAACAACATGGAACGTTGTTTGTAAGGGTCAGGTATGATGGACACAGGAGTCCGAAGTTCTCTGGAGTATGGAAAGGAAATTAAAAGGTTATGTCTGCAGGGGACAGCCTGTGAAAGTGTAAGAGAGAATTGCCTCAACTCTTTTGATTTTCCCCCCCTTAGGTTGGGAAGTTAATTTCAGGCACTTGTTCTTTATTCTTTCTTTAAGGTGCTCTAATCCTGTTACTTTCTCATATTTACCGTCCGGATGAGATCTAGATTGCAGGTCGTTTCATAAATAGCATTTGTTGTACAGAAGAGGCGATAGCCGAAAAGCTGTGTTGAGCAAATGTTCACTTCCAAGACTATGGAACGCTAGTTTAGTTATAAAGCCATTGGGGCAATTCATTAGGGGACTTGAGGTCCAGGATCACAAGTACACAGATATTATTAAGTTCTGTTTCACTGTTACAACTGAATCAGGTGCGGTGGGGCAAATCCTGGGCCAATAAATTTAAACTGAATCCAGAAAAGATGGATGCATTGTGGGAAAGAGGTTCCTGGTCCAGGAATTAGGAATCAGGCATGGGACAGAGTATACTCCCCATTAAGGGGTGGGTCCATAGCCTGGGAGTAATCCTGGTTCCATCAGTGTCTGAGGACCCCAAGTGGAAACTTTATCTAAGTGTTGTGCAGGTTTGTCTGGTGTGTCAGGCACATGTTTTGCAGGATGAGGATAACCTGGCTATGGGTCTATGTGATCTATGTTTTGGTAACCTCGAGATCCCTGGATTCCTGTTAAGCACTTTATGTGGGGCTGACCTTCAAGTTGGTTAACCTGTGCAAAATGCAGTAGCTGACAACTGCTTTGTGGGAGCAGTTTTGTCAGAGGCGTCTGCAGCTACTCTTGAGTAAAGACGGTCCACTCCGTCTTGTCTTTCAGAGTTTTATTGTGCATATTATTTACAGTGCAAAGATCTCAGCAAACATGACTGCCTAGTCCGAGTCAGAACCCCGCAATGGCTTCTTCCGGGTTCTTGCCTAGCATAAAAGCCTGGGCACCCCAAAGCACCTCCCCCTGGCCCTACGGGTGGGAGCATGCCTCAATTCAGGTGTCGGAGGGAACGGTCTCCTTTCTGGCAGCCCTGTGTCCGGCATCTCTCCAGACTCCTCCCCTGACCCTCTCTCATAGCGGGACTGGGGCTCCGATGCCTGACAGAGCCCTCTCTCCACCCCACTCACTTCCTCATTCTTTTCTCCTGACTCGCTGCTCGTGCTGACGCTGGGTGAGGAGCTAGTCAGGATGACAGGGCTCGGCTCTCTGTATAGTGTCCCCCTGACAAGTTTACTGCAGGCATGTGACATCATTGCTTAAAGTGCAGCCCTGTCTGTCAACCCTAAACAACATAGGGCTTGCTTATCTGAAGAAACACCTTTGTCCACATAGACCTACCTGACATAGCTGCCAAGTTTTCCCTTTTCTCACGAGGAAGCCTATTCAGCATAAGGGAATTTCCCTTAAAAAAGGGATAACTTGGCAGCTATGCTACCTGATGCTATGTACTGAGCTTGGATCCTAGAACAATAGGCAGATAGGATCCTAGAAGGCAGCAACCTGATTGGTCTGCAGGAACAGTCCAATCAGGCTCCAGGAGGGGAGCTGAATCAGCCAATCACACGGGACCCATTGTGTAAATAATGTATATATAGCCAGAGGTTTTTGGGGAAAGCACTCACTCACTCACTGTTTACCATGAGCTGAAATAAAGAGCATGAAATCAACACTCAACTCAGTTGAGATCGGAGGATGAGACCCTGGAAACCCAGCCAGATGGGCGGGGTATAAATAAATATATTATTATTATTATTATTATTATTATTATTATTATCATCATCATCATCATCATTATTATTATTACATGGGGGAAGATTTTATGTTGTGGTGCCTAATTTGTGGAATAGTCTTGTCCCTGAAATAAGCCAGGCATCAATTCCTCCAAGTTCTCACTACCTCCTGAATACATATTTATTCACCCCTGTTTTTGCTGCTTCTTGACACCAGGCCACTGAGAATTGTCTGGCTGCTCCAGATTCATTGTGGTTTGTTAAATTGTACTTTTATTTATGAATTGTAAATGTTTAATAATACATGCATACACATGGGACTGCTGTGTTAGAGTGGTTCAGTGGAATCCCTGATCTGGACCTTGGGTAGAAACCAATCAGCTTTCCACCCCAATGATGAGTTTCAAAGCTTTCCTGCAGAATATTTTTAACATTAGTTACATATAAATATTGTTAAGAACAAAATAACCAAGGAGCACATTGCAAACATGAAATGTGCTCCAGCCCTTCCCATTCTTTATGCAGTTCAGTCAATGTTCCTCTCTCTGGTCCCAGAGAGAGTTTCTAAGCTTGTTCAACATTGCAGAGCTTGTCTGCAACAACTACTGCCAGCCATCTCAAGTTTCCTCTCCTGCTGTGAGAGCTGCAGCTTGGGTCTCTGGCAGACGAGTCATCAGGTAGTTTAGCTCACTGTAATGGGAAAACGCCAGCCTCCTGCTTTAAGCGGAAACTCTTGCTTAAGGTAAACTTCTCTTTGCAGCATTCCAAATGCAATGAATTCAAACCCAGCATGTTGTGTACATTAAACTTATCATTTTAACATGCTGCTCCTGCTTTATTCACTCAGGAATCTCGTTAACTCCTTTTCCAAGCCCACGTTTCGTGCAGCTGCCCAACCCCTTCTCTATTTACACCTGACCCACCTTGGCTTATCCCTACATGCCAGGGGACGTGGGTGGCGCTTTGGTCTGAACCACTGAGCCTCTTGGACTTACCAATCAGAATTCCTGCGACCGGGTGAGCTCCCATTGCTCTGTCCCAGCTCCTGCGAGCCTAGCCGTTTGAAAGCACACCAGTGCTAGTAGATAAATAGGTACCACTGTGGCAGGAAGGTAAACAACATTTCCATGCGCTCTGGCTTCCATCACAGTGTCCTGTTGCACCAGAAGCAGTTTAGTCATTCTGGCCACATGACCCGGAAAGCTGTCTGTGGACAAATGCCGGCTCCCTTTGCCTGAAAGCGAGATGAGCATTGCAACCTCATAGTCACCTTTGACTGGACTTAACCATTCAGGGGTCCTTTACCTTTTTTTTACCTTTTATCCCTACATGATGCACTCATTCAAGGCGAGATGGAGGTGCTTCAGAGAGAAGTTTGCCAAACTTCCCTCTGAAGTGCCTCTCCGCATCCATTAAACAGCTCACCCGGAGTGCCTGCCACTCATGTTTCTTGCTGGTTCACCTGCCTGCTGTTCTGCCATTATGCTGGAGCTCATGGGGATGCCAAACTGCAGCAGAACAAAAGTGTATATGAACACACACACACACACAAGTTTTGAACAAACGTCACAGCTCCTTCTTGTGTTTTGATTTTGGAATGGAGAAAATGATTCATTGCATTTCAGCAAGGTCCTGAGGCACGGCCTGTTGTGGGTGGATTCACACAACAGTGTTCTCCACCATTGGGGGACTTTCTGCAGTCTCATCAGAGTGCCAACACCTTCTCAGTCAGACTGCAGATCAGCATGAGCACTGCTAATGATGAGTCAGAATCACCTGACGCCACACACACACACACACACACACACACACACACACACACAGTGGTACCTCGACTTATGAAGGCAATCCGTTCCGCGACGCTCTTTGGAAGTAGAAAACTTCGGAAGTTGAAGCACCCAGACTGCGCACACGGCGAAAATACTTCTGGGTTAGCGGACTTCGGAAGTTGAAACCTTCATAAGTCGAGGCATTCGTAAGTCGAGGTACCACTGTACACACACACACACACACACACACACACACACGAAGAACACCCCACATGCTGTTGTGATTTGGCTTTGACTGTTGTGGAAGGGCCTATCATTATGGCAAGGAGCAAGACAAAAGGTGTCACTGTTTCTTAATAGTGGAGTTCACCGTCTTCAGCTCACAGACAGGCAGATGTAAATTTGTGGGGGGTTGCAAAAGCTGAAGCACCTTGGGGGGGGCATGTTTTCTTCAGGATATGGTGGTGAGTTTGTTGGCCTTGCTCTTGGGGGAACCACCCACTAGTCAAGAATCCCTGGAGATGAAATCACTTGTCGCCACCACAAAGTAGAAACATGACTATGTATATGCATTCCTCCTACTCTTGTTGAGCAGCAGCTATAATGCTGTAAAATGTTCTCACATGCAAGCTCCAGCACTTTTTGTGGGCTTTCTGCAGACAGAACTAGAGCATCTTGTGCTTTCATTTTTATGTTGTGAATTTCTCTGGAATCTTTGGATGGAGGACGCGATGCAAATTAAATAAATGAATGGGCCTCCAGGTGTTGTTGGACTCCTGCTTCCAACAGACCCTACCAACATGGCCAAATGTCGAGAGTGATGGGAGTTGTAGTCCAAAAATATCAACAGGTGCAAAGTTTCTAAGATGCTGCTCTGCACTGGTGCCAGTCCATATGTGTGACTGTACAGAAGCCCGGTCTCTCTCTTCCCCATCCCTTTTCTTAATTATATAGTACAGTAGCTGCACCCGTCCTAATTTTACGCACTACATTTTTAAAAAATGAAAAATGTTCGTGATGTTGTTTTGATGACAAACGCTTCGCTGCACAAGCTCCGCTTCTTCCTCGTGTGAGCGATGGGACTGGAGCTAGTTAGCTGTCGCTTTCTATCGTTTAAGCCATCACATTTTGGCAAGTGCAAAGTTTAGACAATGTATCTGGAGAAACACAGATTAACCTTATCAAAGGAGGAGGGCTTGCTCGTTTGTTCATTTCCGTGCAATTGCATATGCACATATATGCTTATTTCAGCATAATGGGATGGCAATCTTACTTCCTGTCATCTCTTCAGGAAGAGATGCATTTGCAACACTACTGGAGCAATGGGCTGAAATTTACAGCCATGCCAACTAAAATACACTTTTGATTAAATCTTCCCTCTGAAAAATGCTACGCTGACACTTAGAATGGGGGTAATTTATTTACGTTAGAAAAGGATTGAGTAAACAGGTTGAGCAAACTGGCTTTGCTATTTTCAAATGCCACTGTCATTGCTGGAGTTAAGGAAAGGCTGAAAAAACTTGGGAGAACAACACTGTGTCCCTGATATTCAAAATGCTTACATTTACTCAATCAAGCATTGGCGTCCTGTAATGAAATGGAACATAGTGTTAAAATAAAGAATAACCCACCACCCACCCACAGCACTTCCACCTACCAACAAATGAAACTGGTGGGGCCAAACTGAGGGGGAAACTAGGTGATTTTCCGCAGAGAATAAGGTGATGGGATACTAAATTATTTCACTCTCTGCTGCCATTTCTCTTTAACTTTTCTCTCCCCCCCACAGAGTTCCAACAGGGGGAATTTCATAGCCTCCAGCTTTTCTCCGATGAAAATAGGGATGCCCTATTCCATAATATCCTGCCCATCTGACTGGGTTGTTCCAGCCATTCTGGGCTGCTTCCAACATATATAAAAACATAATAGTTTCCTTATACAGGGCTAACTTCAGATGTCTTCTAAAGGTTGTATAGTTACTTATTGCCTTGGCTCGGAGGTCACATAACTTCATACCCTCCAACATTTCTCTTAGTAAAATAGGAACATCCTCTCCCCCTCTCCCTATCCTGTTCATCTTTAAAATAAAATAAAAAAAATCATTCAGTAGCACCTTAAAGACCAACTAAGTTTTTATTTTGGTATAAGCTTTCGTGTGCATGCACACTTCTTCAGATACCAAAAGCTTATACCAAAATAAAAACTTAGTTGGTCTTTAAGGTGCTACTGAAGGAATTTTTTTTATTTTACTTCGACCAAGACCAACATGGCTACCTACCTGTAACCATCTTTAAAATGTCCTCCTCTGCATTATAAAAATACCAAAAACTCATTTCTTGCACCATATGAATAAAAACACATAAATGGGAACTATCAAGCTTTTCAGCCTTGAAAAGGATTAAAAAAGCACTGTTACAAGTTTGTGGGTGCCAGACCATTCTTATCACTGGATCCAACAAGTGTTGAATGTTAATCAAGTCAGGCTAGCTGCCTGTTGAGGTGATCATGTGGGTGATTGGCCATTAAGAGAACAAAGGAATGCGGGATCTGGACCAGATGTCAAATGGGTGCTGCTCCTCCTTCAACTCTTAGAAAAAGCTGAGTGTTTTAGAGCAGATTTTGTGACCTAGAAGCAAAACAGTGAGCTGAAGAGAGGGAGAAGCAAGACGTTTTGGGGGTGTGAACCCCTCCATTGCAGGTCTAAACCACTGAGTCTCTTGGGCTTGCCAGTCAGAAGGTTGGTGGTTTGAATCTGCACGGTGGGGTGAGCTCCCATTGCTCTGTCCCAGCTCCTGCCAACCTAGCAGTTCGAAAGCACACCAGTGCAAGTAGGTACCGCTGTGGCGGGAAGGTAAACAGCGTTTCTGTGCACTCTGGCACTCATCACGGTGTTCTGTTGTGCCAGAAGCAGTTTAGTCCTGCTGGCCACATGACCAGGAAAGCTGTCTGTGAACAAACACCAGGTCCCTTGGCCTGAAAGCGAGATAAGCGCCACAACCCCATTGTCGCCTTTGGCTGGACTTAATTGTCCAGGGGGTCCTTCAACTTTTACCTTACCTTTATGTGTTAACAAACGTTAGATCCTAAAGACACCACAGTCTCAACTGTGTCTCATTTCCAAAAGCAGACACAAGCCCTCGGTAAGTGCCTGGAATCTCATGCCGCTTGGAGATTGGTGTGTCTTTCATCAGAGATTGGGGTGGCATGCAACAGTATTCAACATCTCAATGTGCCCAAATCACAGCAATATTTGGCTCCTACAATTCATTTGAACTTATGGACCTTGAAAAAATTCCCCACTGCGGGGGCAGCACACTCTTTGATGACCGCCAATGGGTGAGCTCGGGGAACTACTTTGAAGACCATATGTCAGATATTTAGTTCTTTCTCACTCAGTGTGCATTTGTGCTTGAGGCGAAGGTCAGACTATTAATTCAGACCCCCTGCCCCCACCTCTGGAAACATAATGGATATTCCTGATTGTGATCCTTTATCAAACAGAAACACCTATTTTATGTTCATCTGACATAAAATGAGAATATTTTAAAACGTCAGTTTCTTTTTTAAAAAAATCATTTTTTATTAATTTTCCAATACAAACAGCCAATTAACATGTAATCATATTCCAATTAAAAACAATAAACTAAAAAAAGAACAAATTGTAAACCAAATCATTAATTATTAATTCTTTCCAGGCTTCTCATAGTCTGGACCTCTTGAAGAATGTCTCATGTCTCTTTCCTGCCTTCTTCTGTTGTTCTCCTATTTTCCACATTCTGATTTTATCGCTTTAAAGTTCTCCGTCCCTGGCTATGCGATTCTCAATCATATCCAAAATCATATATCCTTTCATCCATCGAGTACAGCTTTATTTGTAAATATATATTTTTCCAACTGTCTATTTGCCAGCGCAGCTTTTCCTGAATTCATTCCAATCTTCCAATACGGGCTGTTATCCAAGTCTTCGTTTAAAGTTTAATGATGCAGCAACTACCATGTTGTTAAATTGTTAAGTTATTCCCATTACTATTATTACTATTATTACTATTATTATTATTATTATTATTATTAGATGTGAGAACGGGTCCTTTGGGAGAGGAAGCCAGACTAGAAGCAGAGTTGGAACATCATCTATAACTTGTCACCTTCAGGCTACTTTATTATGAGCCCACCTTGTGGAAGCACAGATATTAACAGCAGAGACATGTTTGATGTTTTATCGTGTTTTTAAATCCAGCCAGATGGGTGGGGGGGGGGAGAAGAAGAAGAAGAAGAAGAAGAAGAAGAAGAAGAAGAAGAAGAAGAAGAAGAAGAAGAAGAAGAAGAAGAAGAAGAAGAAGAAGAAGAAGAAGAAGAAGATTAGGGAAAAGGACTGGCTTTTTTGCCCTCAAAAATGTTGACACATAATCCAATATGAGTGGCTTCATGGTTTTATGGCATCACAAGGAATAGACTGGCTGGGATCACATTGAGAAGAAACAAGGAGGTGGTGTGTTGAATCAGTAAAAGGTAAAGAATTGCAAGGAAGGACACTGTAAAAATGTGGGGGTGGGCTTTTTGAGACAGTTACCTTGGGAGTAAAGACATCTGCCACATTTTGGTAAAATCACCCCTTTTAAAAAAACAACACCAAAAGGAGTCGTTTTCACAGCATGTCAAAATGTTCACGTAAAGTTTTTAGGTGAGGGATGATTCATGCATGGCACCTTGAGTTCACTGGAGGAAAGGAGGAGTATATTTTTAAAAATAAAATAAATAAATACGCAGCGAAGCCCTAATTTGTCCCCTTTTTCAGACATACAGTACTAGTAAATGTTGTTATCTAACATTTAGCATTTGCTCCATGCTACCTACTGACATTCACCGGTATGTCTGAAAGGGAAGGGGGAATTAGGGCTGTGACAATTTTGCAAGATATCCTGGGGGATCAACATTCATATACTGTATGAGTCTTAGCATTCACCATATCCAGGGCATTCACTGTAACATATACGTCACAAACAGATATATCACAAATTATGGCAGAAATGTTCATTGTCATGACTGTAGCTCATCCAGTTTCTTTGCCTGCACTGGCAAATGAAGGGTCAGGCAGTATCTCCCAGGGGACCAGAATTGCCCTAGCAGCTCTCAGTCCTTGAGCCTTTTTTCTGTTGCAGGTGTGCCATATTTCCTAAATTCAGTGCTCGCTAGCTCCCAGTCCTGAGCTGCAGTAGCTGTTGCTTGAAGAGGCTGCTTTGACCTCATGCAACGGAGAGAAAGTGTGCAGGTCTGGTGCCTTTATGAAACAGAGGCAGAATAAGCATTGCTGGAAACGCCTGTAGTTTCTGCAGAAGTTCACATGGCTGGCTCTGTCTGTGGAGAATTTACAAAAAAAACGAGGACTGTTTCATTCCGAGCTTCGGGTAAATGGAGGGAAACGATTTGAGGAGGCGGACTGCTCAGGTATGTCTGTATGACTGATGCAACTTGGAGTTAAAGGAAACAGAGAGAGTATGGCAAGTGGTTGTGTGTCCTTGAGGAAAAGTGGTTGCAATTTCTGTCTTGCTTTTTTAAAGAAAAGACCAAGATTTTGAGATGTCTGTTGTAAGGTGTGGAGCCAGCACGACTTAATAAGTAGGAACTGTGTTTTGATGTGGTGTATTCCCACCCCCCCACCCCCACCCCCACCCCCACCCCGTTCCCTCAGATATTTTTCCTCTTTCAATTGGACTTTTTGAAGTATACCAATTCACGACACTTCAGTTGTAGCATTTACAGTACCGGTATGTGTTTGTAGCTTGCTCCTTGTGGTGAATAGCTTTACAGGCAAGCTTTGCTTATCAGTTACAAGTAAATTTCACCGCCTTTCCTCCGTGAAGCTTAGGGCAGAGTATGTGACTGTTTCAATGTTATAGTCGCACAAATGTCACCCTGTCTCCTATGAGCTGGTTGGGCTGTGAGATAGTAGCTTGTCTAAGACCATCCCACTGTGTTGTGTGGTTGAATTTGAACTCAAGTCCTCCTACTGCAAATCCTAAAGTACAATCTGTAATGTTTACTCAGAGGTAAGTACCACTGTGTTAAATTATAATTACTTCTGAATAAGGGGAGGATTTCAGGCACAAACTCTTTGCTATACACACAGTGGGTTTCCCATACTCGAATCCTTTACAGTGTTTACTCCCAGACAGAAGTTTCAGTAAATTCCATGGCATTTACTCTCGGGTAAGTGTGTGGATTTCAGCCTCACCCGACTATTTCGTTGCTGCTGCTGCTGCTGCTGCTGTTTGTCAAGCATCAACTATGGCTAGCATCTTCAGACAAATACAGCATTTTTGCTTGTGGTATTCCCGCAGTCCTTCAAGCAGTTGTAACATTCTATTTGACAAGGGTGATGTCCCTACCTCACCCCGGAACAGCGCAAACCAGTGACGCCTCACCATGTAGCTATGACTTCTATATAATTGCAATGGCAGAATGTGTTCTTACGTTTCAGGCGCTTCAGCATGGGAGGACAAGAAATGCATATTAAGGAACAGCCCAGCTGTCCTCTGGTCAGCAATTAGAAGGCCACTCTGAGAATTGGATGGGGATGTTCAAAGCCAAGATAGCAAACTGACCTCCAAAGGCAGCTTTTTGAGATAGTCCTGTTGCGACAGTTGTGATTCTTGCATACCCTATTATTGCCTTTGCTATGACTCCCCGTTCCTGGTGGGTACTGGTATAGGGACTTCCAGTTGCTAATCACTAATCTATAGGTCACTTATGGCCCATGTGACAAATAATCTCAGATCTGTTCTCTTTTGACTTACAGGATAAAGGGCAGAATTGATTCTTGTTCATTCATTCATTCATTCATTCATTCATTCATTCATTCAGAGGGCCTCTAGGGATATACATTTGTTTGTTTGTTTGTTTGTTTGTTTGTTGTTCTGGCAAGTCTACTGTCTTCGTAGAGGCTTATCATTTAATAGGCGTTGTTTCTTTTTTTGTGAGCCATACAGATATTACTGTGAGCTCTTATGGACAGGATCTGAAATATAACACATACGCCAACAAATTAAATTATTAAAATATGTATGTAGCCAATTTAATTATTTGGTGGTGTGGAGCAAAATACAGTATTACTTCACAGGCTACCTTATTGTTTGGAAAATTCCCTCCATCGTAAGTGGACACTTGAACCAATTCTCATATTTTGAAGAGGGGTTTTATTATTATTATTATTATTATTTAAAATCCTTGTGGCACAGAGTGGATGGAGCAACACTGACATCCTTTGGCTTACGCTTAGGGGAGTGTTTGCAGTATCTGCCCCAAAAGTGTCGTGGAGTCTGTGCAATTTTTCCCCCTCTCTCCCACTGCTGAAGGTTCGGGTTCAGTGGGATCCGAGAAGGGATTGTGCTGAGTCCAATTTGTTGCATTAGGGAGCATCAACTGTTACAGATTTAATCTGCGCAAAGGATTACATCTGCAGAATGGAAAGCTACAGGGCGGTGATCCCAGTAAATGTTACCAAACACAATGTGATGCTAGAGATCAGCTGGAACAAAACAAAAAACAAAAACCGCTGGACCCCAAAGAGGTCGGAATAACTCAAGTTTGTTCGGTGCGTGGGGTTTTTTTTATGGGCAGTTGCTGCCAGAAAGGCGTCCGGTACAACTCGGGGGGGGGGGGAAGCAAACTCATCCTAACATAGCTGAGGATGAGCAGCAGATAAACCCCGACCAGGCAGTTAAAGAGTGTGTGTGAATTGGAAACACCAATTTCTTCGATATCATCTCTGAGAGGGCTGTAATTTAATTTGAGAGGTGGGGGTGGGGGGTCTGTTGGATTTGACATGACAAGTGCCGCAGTCTCTCTCTCTCTCTCTCTCTCTCTCTCTCTCTCTCTCTCGGTGAAGAGGGAGGAAAATTAGATATCTAATGAGGAAGTGGGGGGTGAGGGGGGGGGCGGCGGTTAAAAACAAACCAGCAAGAAAAAGCCCAGGAGTGGCGATGCTGTGATTGTGTATTATTACAGCAAGCGGAATAGATGAACTGATTACCTTGGACTTGAAGCAGAAGAGTGCTATTCTGTCAGGAGCAAGAGGAGGGAGTCTTCCATAGAAAGCCCTCCTTTCTTTCTTCCCCTCCCACCACATTCACTTGCAAATCACTGTGAGCCTGGAAAAGCCTTCTCTTCCTTCCAGTCTGTGTAACCTTCCCATGGCAAGTGCTGCGGCTCCATCAGCAGAACCTCTCTCTCTCTCTCTCTCTCTCTCTCTCTCTCTCTCTCTCTCTCTCTCTCTCTCTCTCTCTCTCTCTCTCTCTCTCTCTCTCTCTCTCTCTCTCTCTCTCTCTCTCTCTCTCTCTCTCTCCTCCCCTGTGTGGTGGCTTTTTTTCTTTTTCTTTTTTTTAATCAGGCGCTCTGAATGAAAACCAGTCAGAGAGGAGAGGGAGAGAGCGAGAGCGAATGCTCCCCCCTCGCCCCTCCTTTCCCTGCTGTCCAGAGTTAAGTGATGCTCGGAGAATAAGCCTGAATTAAATTCAAGTAGGATCAGTCTTGTGGGGGGGAGAGAAATAGGAGAAAACCGCTAAAACAAAGAGGAAGGAAGGAAGCTATTGCAATTATTCCACGGCTTTGCATAGGTTGTTGGACGCTCCTTCATTCGCGGCAGAAAGGTAGGAACGCTCTTGCTCCTGGCTTTTATTATGTGTGTGTGAGAGAGAGTTTGTTAACAGCAGCAGTATGTTTTATTGTGACAACAGCAGAGATCTGAAAGATGTAACTTTTTCCAGGATTGTATGATGGTCGTAAGAGAGAACTTATGTCTATATATACATATATAGGTAGAATTGCACATATACCGTATATATATATATATATATATATCTGCAATTCTAGGTGGGCTGCGTTTCTACCTGCTCAAGAATGACAGAGCTATGCAGTTTGCAAAGCCGGTTCATTAATTGCCAAGCTAGATTCAGAGCAACATATAATTCCTGACCACACACACACACACACACACACACTGCCCACCGGCATTTTGCTGTTGTGAAGGAATTGGTAGGAGGGCAAGCAGGAGGAAGATAAATTCTGTGTGCACTTGAAAAGCTTAATCTCTCACAAGGGTGACTATCATGGTCAGAGCTTCAATTGCAAACACACAAGCCAGGTTTTGCAGAATCCTTGCACGAAGGATAATGGATTTCTTTCCCCATCCATAACACTTTCATAGTTTTCCTCCTCCTCCTGAATAATATCTCGCTGTGTAGTGTGACACACACACACAAACACACACAGTGCGAATCCTGCTTCAGGCTGCTCCTTGTAGACAGTGGGGATGGATTGATGCACATGGGCTAAACTTATACGACTGTCTTGATGTCTTGTAGGATACGCAGAGAATGCTAAGCGTGTGTACCCATCCCGCTTTGTGTACTTGAGAAAGAGTAGAGCAGTGTGTGTGTGTGTGTGTGTGTGTGTGTGTGAGAGAGAGAGAGAGAGAGAGAGAGAGAGAGAGAGAGAGAGAGAGAGGGACAGTGCGTTAAGTGGGAATACAGGCAGCAGTTGTGCGACTTTTTACTGTCGCTGCTGCAATAAAATCCATATTTGATGTGGTGTTAAATTAATGCAGCATGCTGCAAGTCCCCATCCTGACAAGTCCCCATTGTCAGCTGCTCTTACGGCTGCGCTGCAAAAATTAGCAGCAAGCGAACGTGCGACATGGTGCCAGATGTAGCCACCTAAACCTAACAGGGCTTTTAGCATAAAGGGTGCCACCGACCGCACGTGTGATCTGTGACAAACGGCAGCCAGAGGAACCTGACCTATCATCTTTGTTTGCTTGCACACAAATGGAGCCATTTCCTCCTGTCCTTGTCTTTCACTCTGGTAAAGAAGAGAGAGAGAGAGAGGAGCATCTGTGTTGTTCAAAACTGCACATCCATTACTTCCAAGATGCTTGGAGGGGCATTATTTTGATTCTCCCTGTGTGCCATACTGAGAGAGGCGGGAGGGAGGAAGGAGCATTTACTTCATTTTTTGTGACAGCTGGCTTCCTATGCATATCTGGCCAAATTTTGGCTTGGGGTTCAGTACCAAATTTCCAAATGATCTCCTTTCAGAAATGTTTTGTTCTTGAGAGCTGCTCCTCAGCACTCTTGCATATCGCCGTGCATGCTAATATGCTTTCATCTGAAATACCTTCCTCTGCTGTGATTGGTTTTTTTTTCCTTTTAATGTTTCAAAGGCAAATTGCATGAGAGCGAAAGAAAAGGTGGATGTAAAAGCTGGCTGAGAGTAAAGAATGAGTGAGAGAAGTTGTCTACCCTGAGGAGAAGAGACTCCTCTAGATTCATGCCATCAGTGTGGCTGGGTGAGGAGAGAGATGCTCTGTTTTGGAACATAATCAAATTACCTGGTTCTAGCTCTGCAAACTCCTCAATTTCAAGCCCTGCCCTGATGAAGGAATCTGATTTACTGTGCAATGTGTTTTGGTGAGGGTGGGTGACTGTTCCATAATGCAATGCCTCTCTTTTGTGATTTTAGTTGGTTCTGAGTATCAATGTGGCATTTAAATAGATGGATTTAATTTTATTAGAGGCTCAATGTCACAACAAATGACGTCACTTACACTGTTTTCATTTTATGTTTGTCATACCATATGATTGATTTTGGGGGAGTAACTATGGGGGAGAATACAGCTTTTGCTGCTTGCTTTGCACTCATTTTACGTTGCCATGTCTGTCTCCAATTTAGGCTGGTAACTTTGGGTGGAACAGATTAGTCTTAAAGGGATAGCCCTTTACTTGTAGCTATCATGATATGCAGAATGTTCTGTGTGGGCATACTTAAGCAATGTTTGACACTGTATTGATTTTTATTCGGAGTCGCAGTCATTTGTTACTTCAAAAATATGCAGGAATCTTCCCAGTACAGGAATACATAGCTTAAAAAGGGTTCGGGTGCCAAAAACAGAATTGCAATTTTTTAAAATTGATACACTACACATAGTGCCATGGTCCCTAGATGAGCATCATTTCTCTTGTATTATATCGTCCAAAGTAATTTGTTGTTAAAGTTAAAAGCAATCCAGGGAGCTCTCCAATGAACATGGCTATTAAACAAAGACTATATTGTTTCATCTTTCTCATTAAAGAACTCAGTACCGAAGACAGAGAAGGTTAATTTGAAAATGGTAAGCATTTCTGGCACTCAGAAAGTCATTTCCTGACCTCAACGTGATATCTTAGGGAAATAGATGCTGAGGGTCTCTCTCTCTCTCTCTTCCTCTGCAATACTTGCTCAGATGACTAATTGTCTAGATATTTTTGATTAAAAATGGGTTTTTTATTTTAAAAAAACCATCCCATATAATGCCACTAGGCTGCAGCAGTAGCTCACAAGGGTCAGTAAAGGGTTGGATGACTGCTTGAGCAAGTGATAACAAAGTGACATGCCTTCTATCACTGTATTAAGTACTGTCCATTTGCCAATTGATTCATTGTCAGTGGCTGAAATATTCTGCCCACTCTCCTCACTGGACTCCTCCACAAGTTCTGGCTTCTATGTAACACCAATGTTGGCCCAGATGACCTGGATAAAGCAACAGAGGGAAGAGACGGAGACATCCAGAAGTGAGAACAACTTATGCAACATACATCTCAGCTATAAAATTTCCACTGTAGATGCACCAGAGTCTTTCTTATTTAATAGGTGACAGGGAGACTGGTTCACATCTTAGTTAATGCTGCAGAAAGACCAGATTTTGAACAAGAAACCATCAGGTGAAGGACTCTTTATGGCTGATCTGAAAACTTTACAAGTGACATGTAGGATTTAATCCATTGTGGATCTCTACACTGGAGACCAAAGAATTCCACACAAGGTGCATCATGGTAGCATTGAAGCAGGAAGCAGAAGCGAGTCCTTCCAGTTTCCATGCTTTGGGGACAACATCTCAAAGTGGAGTCACACATCTGCTGCAAGCTATCTTTGCGTCGCAGGCCTCCTCATGGGAGAGACGCACGATTTGCCCCTTTGCACATCTCCCTCTTCTTGCTTTGTCACTTCCACATAATGTTCAAAGCAATCCATCAGGATACTCTGTACAATGTGGTGCAGTTGATACAACTGAAAAGGCAGAACAGGTGATGAATAGAATCATAGACTTGTAGGGTTGGAAGAGACCACGAGTGCCTCACCCCCTGTGATGAAGGAATTGCTTGCCCAATGTGGCACTCGAACCCACCACCCTGTGATTAAGAGTCTCATGCTCTTCTGTCACCCCACTTGCCATGTATTCTCTGATCAGTCACTCAGGTTTGATGTCAGAGGTTAACTTTGGACAGTACTGAAGCTAATGATGCTAAGAGTTCCATCTTGCAGGGCCTTCTCGGTCATGACTCCCTGAATGTGGAATTCCCTCCATTGGAGTCATATGGACTCCCCCCTCTGATAACATTTCACCAGTTGAAGACCTGTTTATTCTGCTTGGGCACTGAGGGCTCATCATCTGCTGTTGTGTGACTATGCAATCCCCTGCTGTTGGCTGTTTAGGGAAGCTTTTAATGTTTCACGAATTACTGTATTTTAATATTTTGATTTATTTTATTTTAGCATTTTAATATTTTGTTGGAAGCCGCCCAGCATGGCTGGGGAAACCCAGCCAGATGGGCAGGGTATAAATAATAAATTATTATTATTATTATTATTATTATTATTATTATTATTGGCTATCTCTATGTTATTATTATTTTATGGTGCTTTTTGTTGGTCGTCTATTCTGTATTCTGACTCTGTGGCACCCTGGGAAGTTCAGTTGAAAAAGATGGTCTAAAAATACGAGTGATATATAGTGTTAGTCAGAGAAGACCAACTGAAATCAACGGACTTAAGTTGTTGATGATTTTGTTGGATATCATCCATGATAAAGCAAAAATAAATGCATTCACATGCAACATGTCAACATACATGGGCTTCCCCCAAAACACATTTGAAAACTCTTCCTATCACTCTATCATATCCATTTGTACCTGGGCTTTCATCTCAGAATTAAAGATGTGCTTTAGTACTTTCAGGAATAAATACAAGATAGACACACATGCTCCCAAGTGTATAATACTGGGTCCCCAAACTATGGCCCCCGGACCGGATGCGGCCCAATTGGCCTCCCAATCCGGCCCGCGACAACCCCCGCCGCCCGCTGCCGCCGCCGTAAGCTCTTACAGCGCGCAGCACGGTGGCGATATTCAAAATCGGCAAAAAATCGCCGAAAATCCTTTGTGTGCATGCGTATGGGCCTCTCCCGACCCAGAAGTGGTCATTTCCGATGCACTTCCGGGTCGGGGGAGGCCCATACACATGCGCACAAGCAATTTTCGGCAATTTTTTCCCGCCCGTGTGCGTGTGCGCATGTGCACGGGTGCGCACTCCCCCGCCCTCCGGGCGGCTGTGCGCACACTCCCCTGCCCTCCGTCCCGCCGCGCAGTCGGCGCGGCGGGCACCGGCCCGAAGCCTGGTAAGTCTGGGGATCCCTGGTATAATATATACTTTGCCACTGTTGAGAAGTACACAATTTGTGGACTCCAAGGGTCTTCTTTGTAGCCTGCACAAATTCTGCCTCCCATTTGAAAGGCATTCCTTATAACTTGAACATACAATAGTAAAGAAATTGCAGGGTTTCTTTTTGCTGAACTTGTTTCCCACCACAAGATTAAGCATCTCAAAAATATAGCTCATCCTTTAACGAATGAATTCGCTAAACAGGCCAATGAAATGATGGACAGAAGAAATCTTAAGAATGAGACCTCTGAACCCATAAATTGTGTTGGTTTTACATGGTCTTATATGTTTCCGTACTATTGCACGGCACGCCCCCAAAATGCATGCCACATCACTGGGGGCAGCGCGCTTGCTCTCCGCCCCCGTGACGGAGCATGAAGCTCCGCCGCTGAAGGGGATTGTTTTGGGTGAGAACCCATTTATTTTCCCTCAGAGACTATTGAGCATCTAAAAAATAGAGTTCATAGGTGTATTTTGTTTGTTGGTAAATTTGGCCCTGAATTAGGCTTCTTATGCTTTAGCACATTTGCTAATCCATGGAGGTCCACCCTTCTTTTCACTGTGTGTCTGCCCTAAACACAATTCAGGGGAATCGATTCATTGCAAACAGTATTACCTGCAAGTAAATGTGCTTTGGAGTACAGCCATTTTTGTTGAGAAGTCTTTTAAATCAAGGCCTATTGAACCATTTACACTGCCTCACATACTTCTAATCAGTTTCAGATATGTTTAGTTGCCAAAGTTCTGAACCTAGATCTTCCTAGAAACCGTAGGATTAGGAAAATGCAGGGAAATGGAGGTGGAGTTTTTGGAGGAAGCTATGGCAATTCAGTTGTTTTTAGACAGTCTACAATGTGTGCTTCTATGCTCCTTATTCCACCTGAAATACTGGTTTAACCAGGTTCAGACTCTTTTGTTGTCATGATTGTCAACTGAGGTACCTGGAACCTAGAACTTTGTAAGTAAGCTTATTTATCTGCAACAAAGAATGACCAAACAGAACCAAATGATAGCTGAACCATTCTGATTTTGTAATGTAGGTGTTCCTATCCCTTACGCCACTCAAACCCCCATAGACTTTTTGTTAAAATGGCAGTAGACTTTGGGAAGCATGGTTTAGATCGATTGATTATTCCTTCTTTAATATAACACATATAATTATAGTAAGAACACTCCTGTTCATACAGTATTCCTTCAGACTACTGAGGAACAGAACACATTTCAATTGTATCCCTATTTTCTTTCTGTTTTTCTGTTTCCGTTTTTTAAAAGGCCCACAATCCCTTATACTGGCACAGCAGGGGCTGGGGTCTGTCCTAGTCCTCTTCTACATGTGAATAACTTTTTGTTTGTTTTGTGTTTTAATGCATGGGAGCATTTGAAATGCAGCCCCCCCCCCCCTGCATTGCAAATAGGTATTATTCACAAGGGGCCCTATATCAGATGATTATTCCGACTGTATAAATTGGCCAGGCTAAGGCTTAACTCTTATGAGAGTGGCATGCATGGCTGGCAATCCCATCCCCCCCCCCCAGAGATACAGTGTTGCAATAAACCATGCAGGAGGGAAAGGGATAATAAGGGATGAATCACTCCAACCTCACCTGCCGATTCTACCTCTGATGTTTCTACAGTCCTGTCCTGTCCTGTCTGTGCTTTCTACATTATCTTGTTGCTAAACAGGCATGAGATGGAACCATCTCCCATACCAAGAATTGGGTCTGAGTCAGCTGTTAAGTTTCATTCCAAGTACTCGCATATTCTGTTTCTTTAATTTACAATCTGCATCCATTTCTGGTATCTTGCTAGAAGCAGCTCTTCTCTCCCCCCCCCTTTTTTTTAAATGCCTCCCAGGACTGTATGTGGAATAGATTCTTGTGCATTCAGTTGATAAGGAAGAATTGTGTGCTGCAGGTGGCACGAGTGCGGGAAGTATCTTTTGAGATATTGCTTCGCTTGCTCTAGCAGAGTGGATGAGATTGGGGAAGCAGCTTCTGAACTAAAGGCTGCTAGTTGGCAGTGTGTAATATTTTCTCAGCACCAGTAGCTTGAGTCAAGGGAATATAAAACATGGGGTGGGTGGGGGAATTGCTTCTACATATATGCTTTCCCCCACCTACCCAGCAACATGCTACTGTCTTTCTGAACTTTCCTTGTTGCCAACCTAAACTTTATACTTTCTCTCCTTTTTGTGTGTGCAGTGCACATAAATCAAAATATGAAAAGAAAATGGTTGCTGCAAAAGCAGCCCATGAAAAAAAAAGAAAAGAAATCCTATCAGGAAATGAAACGGCCAAAAATCTTCCAGGTTTTGCTAGTGCTCAAAAGATAAAGGACTTTTTTTGGGTTGTGTTTTGAAGAACAAAGAAGTCGTTGCACCATTTTGGATTCTATGCATTTTTATATCACTATATATGCATTATTATTATTTTTTGCTATTATGATTTTATCACTGGCCACGTAGTTTGCTACAGGTTGACTGTATTGCATTCATCCTATCTTGGTGCTTTGTGTCACCCTATAAACAATATAGAATATCTCTCTTCAGTGTGCCTAGACTGCATGATTTTAAAATTGAAGCAGCCTTATAATATTTGCAGATGTTATAACACTTGAGCTTTTAAGTCATAAATTGTTGGTGACAATGCAGTCCTCCCTCTTGGGGGCGAAGCATTCAAAATATGTTGAATAACATGACACTTGTTTCAGTTTGCATATGCATAACACTTCTGTCCTGATTTCATCCTAAGCATTAGCATTGCATATGAGAGTCTCTGTTAATTAAATGGACATTTTAATAGTTATGACCCAATCCTTTAATTAATAGATTTTTAATAATAATAATAATAATGAATAGTTATGACCCAATCCTAATTGTAAACATGAATACATCCTATCATCTGTTTTGCAAATCGGGTTATAGGGTGTTCATATTATTTTACTATGTTTACTGCAAAAATACTCCACCGGGGACCATTTATGACCATCTTCCCACTACATATTACATGCTATCATTTGTCATCAGCACCTACCACTCTGGGGCATATCTAGCCAAAGTTAAGCACATTTAACTCCCACTTATATGCAGACTAGGGTTGGATCTAGGCTGGATCCCGACACATCAAAGAAGCGTTTCAGTTAAACGCATTGTAAACTTTGTATGAGAAATCGGGTTGGCAAAAGCAGAACTCCACAGCGCCATCTGGTGTCATTGTGTTAGAATGCCTAAAACAACACATATAAAATTCTTTTTCTTTGCCAATGTAGCTGGGTCCTAGGAGTATAATGTCATGAAACATATCACGTAGTTCATCCCATTGGTGTGGGACAGAGGAAGTGCTTTTCTCCAGGGGGGGTACTCAAGGGTACGCAGTACCGACACCGTTGTTGTTGTTGTTGTTGTTGTTGTTGTTGTTGTTGTTGTTGTTGTTAAAAAGCATGGCACTTACTGTAACAACTTCTTGGCTAGTACTGGCACCTATTTTTCTAGGGAAAAAGCACTGGATAGAGGCACTGATAGAGGAGGCTCTGAAAACCCACGTCATACATCAACTAAAACTAGGAACCGGTTTACAAAATACAAATTTGGTTGATGCTCTTTAGGGAATGACTTTGTGGGTCAGTCTGCAAGAGGTTACCCTATGGCGGCAGGGGGTGGGAGGAAAAACACCATATTCATCAGGGGTTCTGCCTGTGTTCGTTTTTGCAAAACTAGAAGAGTTTTCCCACAACGGGTGTGTCACAGTGGGAGGTGCTAGTTCCCGGCAAAGTAAAAAAAATGCATTGTACAGAAGGAAAGCTTGTTCTATTTCATATGCCTAGTGCCACATTTTACAGTGGCCATTAACTGAATCCTTCCACTCCTCTTTCAGCTCTTTGTCACATATGCGCTGTGCCTATCACCCACTACCCCTCTGTGAAGGTGTATATCAAACTCTGGTTGGGCACAGCGGTGAGACTTTACAGAGCAGCAGAGATGCTCTGCAACGTCCATCTTTTGCATTTTTGACTTATGATTTTGCTGATATGTCCATTTGGTCCCTTTTCAGGTGGGTGGCCTATCTATCACAGGCTGGATCGTATTTCTGCCGCCAAATGGGCCAATGGCGGCAGGAATAAGGGGGCGTTCCCCTGGGTGCAGGGCCAACTGACCAATTGCAGCCCTTGGCGCTGTGCCCAGGGGAAGTTTAAATGCCCGGATGGCAGGACCTTTCAGCCTTTTCTCTCGCTGTGCCGGTTCTTCCACCCACCCTCCTTCAGATTAGGGTTTTTATGGATGCTTTGACCTTGCTATGGAAAATGTCGGTCGCCTAGCCTTCTCAGAGTCAAGGAGGAATTTTCCCCTCTTGGTTAATTGGCACCACCAATTGGGTTTCACCAATAGCAATCATCACAACTTTGTAAGGTGCATAGGCATTAGGTAAGCCTAGTCTTGGTTGGAGGGGCGGCTGTAGCCTCTGCCTGCCCCTCCACGGCTAAGAGTATCATGTTAAAAGGTTCCAGGAGGAGTAGCTTCTGTCCGATGCCCAGGTGGAGGCTAGGGCCATACTATTCATCCAATGGGAACCTCTCAGGGGACGCGCCAATTTGAAATAGGTCATAGGGTGTGTTCCCCACACAGCTTCATCCCTAGAAACCTTCCCAGTGGACAGGCAGGAGTGAAATGTACAGTTGCTTACCACAATGCCTATGGCCAAACCTCACATCTGTAACCAATAAAGTTGTGGCCTTATTTGAACCCAAAACCAGTATCTTGTGTGGTGTCTAGTTATTTACTTATTGGGGAACAGGGTGTGCTCACGCAAACACATTTGAGTCATTACTTGATGCCGCCTTTATCAACAAATGGGAAGTGTCCTTTTGGCCATTGATGTTTAGAACTTATCTGCTGTTCTCCTGAAGGGGTCCCATTTTTTTCCTCATTTTTTATGGTTTCCATACATTGCTCATTCCCTCTCCCACACACAATCCAGTTCTTCTTTGCTTTATAAACAGGTCATGTTTTGAATTCTCCTTTAAATGGGACTAAGTGAAACTTTGGTGGCAACCATACTTGATTTGTGGGCTGAAATTGCCTTGGTTGATAATAGGTTGTTCAGGCCTCTCTCGGATTATCAAACCTAAATGTTCACATTGCTGGCATTTTACCTTTGATAACCTGGTTCCCTTCAGATATTTGGTGCTCTTCCTGTTTGCCCCAGCCAGCATGGCCATACAGGTTGTGACTATTGGGAGTTATAATCCAAAACACTTGGAGGGCACCGGGTTGGTGAAGGCTGCAAACTATGCAGGCTCTTTCTCTTGCTTAGCTATTCTAATGCTAGCTTGCATGCAGTCATTTTATGCATCAACTGGGTCACTGCATGCATTTGTGGAATGGCCTGCAAACTGGATTCCAGAAGGTTGGATGTAGTTTAATTAGAATGCCTAATTCACTGAGAAAGAAATGGGAGTGCCTGATCACCTCATCTGTCTCCTGAGAAATCTCTATGTGGGACAAGAAGCTACAGTTAGAACTGGATATGGAACAACTGATTGGTTCAAAATTGGGAAAGGAGTACGACAAGGTTGTATATTGTCTCCCTGCTTATTTAACTTATATGCAGAATTCATCATGCGAAAGGCTGGACTAGATGAATCCCAAGCCGGAATTAAGATTGCCGGAAGAAATATCAACAACCTCAGATATGCAGATGACACAACCTTGATGGCAGAAAGCGAGGAGGAATTAAAGAACCTTTTAATGAGGGTGAAAGAGGAGAGCGCAAAATATGGTCTGAAGCTCAACATCAAAAAAACCAAGATCATGGCCACTGGTCCCATCACCTCCTGGCAAATAGAAGGGGAAGAAATGGAGGCAGTGAGAGATTTTACTTTCTTGGGCTCCTTGATCACTGCAGATGGTGACAGCAGTCACGAAATTAAAAGACGCCTGCTTCTTGGGAGAAAAGCAATGACAAACCTAGACAGCATCTTAAAAAGCAGAGACATCACTTTGCCGACAAAGGTCCGTATAGTTAAAGCTATGGTTTTCCCAGTAGTGATGTATGGAAGTGAGAGCTGGACCATAAAGAAGGCTGATCGTCGAAGAATTGATGCTTTTGAATTATGGTGCTGGAGGAGACTCTTGAGAGTCCCATGGACTGCTAGAAGATCAAACCTATCTATTCTTAAGGAAATCAGCCCTGAGTGCTCCCTGGAAGGACAGATCGTGAAGCTGAGGCTCCAATACTTTGGCCACCTCATGAGAAGAGAAGAATCCTTGGAAAAGACCCTGATGTTGGGAAAGATTGAGGGCACTAGGAGAAGGGGACGACAGAGGACGAGATGGTTGGACAGTGTTCTCGAAGCTACGAACATGAGTTTGACCAAACTGCGGGAGGCAGTGCAAGACAGGAGTGCCTGGCGTGCTATGGTCCATGGGGTCACGAAGAGTCGGACACGACTAAACGACTAAACAACAACAAACAACAAATTCACTGAGATGAGCTAAATTGCACACTGCAACTTGTTATTGTTAACTGCATTATTTTTAGATGGTGTGCTCTTATGAAAGGATTGGAAGTGAAAATATCAGATGAAAAATTACTATCTTTTTTCCCTCTAGTCTTATAATTCTGCAGTATGGTAGGTTGTTAGATTTATCAGCAATATACCTTGGTTTCAAAGGCTTTTTTTCTGATCCAAGGCAAGCAAAGTGAACTTTCAGTAACTGGGACTCTATATCTATATCTGTCAATCTATTTGCATGTATAAAAGAGCATTTTGCTCCTGTGGATGTGCAATGGGCTCAAATGGCACTTTTGCAAACCAGGATTTTCTTCAGAGTCATAATAATCCACCTATCTTCTTAAAACCTTACAATTCTTGTTGGTTCATGTGTTTACTGGGCCCTGTAATTCTCTTTCCACAGCAGAGGATAGAGCCGATGTTCCTTCCTCCACAACACTACAAAACATATTGTGTGTGTGTGTTAATTTCCTTTTGCAAAATATTTTCAAATATGTAAAAA
Organism: Zootoca vivipara; assembly: GCF_963506605.1. NCBI lineage: Eukaryota > Metazoa > Chordata > Lepidosauria > Squamata > Lacertidae > Zootoca > Zootoca vivipara. The sequence goes on from NC_083283.1 coordinate 70,997,524, forward strand.
CATGTAACGTGCCATTTTGAAAGGTTAAAAAAGAATCATGTTTCTTCTTAACAGATGCAGAGAAAAAGGAAGGGAGAAAAAGACAGAGTAAAACATCTGTTGTCTCTCAACATTTATTCTCCAGGTGTAGTAGTAATATTAATTTCCATCTGTCTGCAAACTGTTGCCAGTCGGACCTCTTCATGCACTAGCTTCCAGGTGAACTGCTTGTTTGTCCAAGGTGGGAAGGGACTCATCCTTTTTGCCACCATAGTAGGAGTAATACAGTCATACCTTGGTTCTTGAATGCTTTGACACTCGTACGTTTTGGCTCCAGGATGTCGCAAACCTGGAAGTTAGTGTTCTGGTTTGCAGACATTTTTTGGAAGCCGAACATCTGATGCAGCTTCTGCTTGACTGCAGGAAACTCCTGCAGCAAATCAGAAGCCGCGCCTTGGTTTTCGAACAGTTTCGGGAGTTGAAACTAACCATGTGCTGTTACCCAAGTTTGTCCTATAATTTACAACTGGTGGGGTCTCCAGGAACCTATGAGCTTCGGTTAGGATAACATGATAAGCCATACCTTGGATCTTAGCAAAAAGACTGTGATCTCCTCTCCTGGAGACCACAATTTCATGTATTTGCATGGTTCAGCTTTTGATGATGTGTGAAACAGGCCTATTAAATCTTCTCCTCTCATATTCCAGGCATTACATTATGTTCCCACCTCCTACCTGGTTGCAAGTTTTCCCCATTCCATGCCCTTGAGTTATTATGGGACTGGCTTTTTAAAGCTTTTTACCCTACAGACTGTTCTTTTGTTGTTGGGGGTGGGTGGGCAATTGTGTTTATCCTGACTCTGCCACTACTTCTCTCTTGTGTATCCATTGTATGGCTATAGAAGTACAACTCTGAGAAAACCTGAATCAATATTAGTATGCAGACTTTAAAACTTGCTTTTTATTCAGATAGTAAAGTATTTATATACTGACATATCTTCAAATCATTGGGGCAGTGTACAACAACACAAAAACATTTAAAAGCAATACAAAGCGGTAGATAAAATAACTGGCTATCTGAGGGGAGTTTTGAAAGATGACATAGGCCTGTTGCAATTTAATATTTAATATATACTAGAACAGGGCTTTGAACCTTGTTTCGAATGTTGCCTCCCCTACAGAAACTTGAAATTGCACCCCTGCTGGTGGCACAGGGCATTGCAGCAGCCATGTGGAGAGTCACGGTATAGGAGAGAGACATCATAGCTAAAATAGTCCTTGCTCTCTGGAGCAAGTTCTAGTTAAATGTACACCTATTGCAGTTTTATAGCCTTATGCCCTTCGACTTTTTTTGGGGGGGGAATCCTCCTCTGATGGAGAATGTGCTACATAGCTGTCCATTAATGCTAATCTCCAGTTGGTGACAAAATGCAAGCATAAATTTTAAAGGACTTTGGCGGGGGAAGAGAGAGAGAGAGACTAATGGATACATGGGGAATGAAATCCTTCATTTTCTTTTCTGTAAGTCATAGGCCAGATCTACTTTTCTGGAGATTAGCTCTGACTATGAATATCTATTGCAGGTAGAGTTAATTCTTTTTTAAAAAAACCAAAAAACCTGAGAGCATTAATACTTACATAGACATAGATTTAGATTATGCACAATTTTGACATGTTCTTCTTTGCCTTAACTGGCCTTAGATGAGCTTACTGCTTAAAATAGACTGAACAGAATATTATGGTATGGGAACTAGGTGGGGGAAGATGCAAAGGTGATCCTGACTATGGGTATTTAGGTGGATTTATGCAATAAGCTACCAACAGGGTGACAGTGTTTTTTAGGAGCCAGTGTGTCATACCCAAACATTTCAAACTGTGTGAAATTTAAATGCATCCTCGTAGCTTCTTGGGATTGCCACTGAAGGTGCGCTCACTTGGCACAACCCTATAACATGAGCATGTATTTGCAAGCATCTGCTTGTCACATGCCTACTTTTCACTTTCAGGTGCATCACCAAGGCATTCCCCCCCCCCCTCCATGCTTTACTGATGGCATGGCAGCTGCTGCAGCACTGCCAATTTTTTCGCTTCCAATGTTCTTGAAATTGGGATGCTGACATAAAGAGAAGTCACAACTTGAAGTCCGACTTGGCCAGGTTCACAGTGATGCTGCTGAGATATGAAGTCCTGAGCGACTTGCGACCTGGTTATCAGAGAGAATGCATTGCTCCTTACAATCCTGTCCCTTCAGTTTTACCCTGGGGAGGTCACTTCAGTGCTGCAAATGCAGCAGTTTGACTTCACCCTTGAAGGTGTACTCCATTGTCTCTCAAGACAGACAACTAGAGATCATAACTTCCTTGTTCTTCAATTATCTGCACATGTATATCTTGTGGCAATTGGGGGGGGGGCATTATTTGCTGTGGCATCACCTCACCCCTGAAGGATGACAGGCTTCAATCTTAGTTGTATTTCAGGGCTTGTTGAAGACCTATATAGCCAACGAAACACCTGCTGATTTAAATGTCCAGTTTTAAGTGATTTTTACTCAGTTGTACCTTGATTTTTGAACAGTCCAGTTCTTGAACGTTTTGGCTGCCGAACAATCGAAACCCGGAAGTGACTGTTCCAGTTTTTGAACGTTTTTTTGGAAACCAAACATGCATTGGGGCTTCCGCCGTTTCCGATTGGCTGCAGGAGCTTCCTGCAGCCAATCGGAATCCTCACTATGGTTTTTGAATGCTTTGGAAGTCGAATGGACTTCCGGAACGGATTCCACTCGACTTCCAAGGTACAACTGTGTTGATATGCTTTCTTCTTTGGAGTGTCGCTATAATTTTAGTTCCTTGTTTTCCTAATGTACCTTGTACACTGACCAGGAATTTTATAATGAAGGGCAGCAAATAAATATTTGAAATCAATCAACCATATCACTGAACTACATGATCTCTCAAATTTGCCAGCTAGCTTTTCACACAAATACACAAACACACAACTCACTCCACACAATCTCTGAGCAAATTAAGATGATGGGTGGCTGGGAGTCTTACTACGGTACAACTATGTTCTTTATCATGCATAGCAGCATTGTAAATTATAAAAGTTTTACTTTCTTTTTTTTAAAGGAAGAGAAGACACATAAGATTTGAGACCCAGTGCAAAAGCTTCTAACAGTACCTTTGCATCTAATTTTCTGTGCAGGATTACAACCGTGAATCTTTTTCAGCTTTTACAAATACGCTGGTTCAAAGGAGAATGATTTATGCATATATTTCTCTTAAGGAGTGCCTGCCTCCACACTCAGAGAGACTTTTCTGCAGAGCCCTGAGAAATAAGAATTGAAAACTGAATGATGATCTGAAGTACTGTAGAAATAATCCTATTAAAGGTTTGCTACCTATACATATTCCGACTAATTCAGAAGTCTGTGCTTTGAGTAACAGAGATCAGGATGGCAAAGCCGGTTTAAATTAGATAGAAGAGAAAGATCATGTGGCTAAGATTACAAAACTGCATTTGTCTGTAGCCTTAAATTATGTTTGTGGTGCAGCCAGATGCTTGAACCCCTTCATGTTTTTTCAGTCCTAGGAATACCATAAAACAGGGCGTATCGAGATGTGGAAGCCTTGTGTTTACAACAAAAAGTGGTTCTTAAACAACCCCCCCCCCCAATAGCCTTGTACTTTTCAAAGCCCAGATCCAATGACAAGGAGCTCCTGCTTATGTGCAAGCCAGTTGCTTTTTTTTTTTGATGTATTGGAAATAATTTTGTTTAACATTGCTATGGATACTTAACCCTTTATTTACCAAAATATTGTAGGGATTGTGATGCAGTTCCAAGGAAGGAGGATATTGCTGTAATGTGTGAGTGTGTAAATAAGACAATTCTAAATTATCACTGGGTTATAGAAGTTGCAATTTGTCTTTTTCTGTGTCTCGTCATAGGATAACAACACTAGCTGAATTCTCATTTAAATTAATCCTTTTTTTCAAAAGTAACTTACCTTTAAGCTAATGTTACATTATCTGGCTACCCTTGAAACCTCTCCCTTGACCATTTCCCATACATACCACGGTTTAACAATTGAAGCCCTTCGTTCAAAAGTCTTACTGTTTCTCTGAGCACACACACAAAAGGGAAACATTAAGCATGTTAAATGAATCTAAATTAGGCATTATAGTGGCATGTCAGAGCAGGCAGGGTTATGTTAATAATGTATTGACCCACCTGAAGGTGAACAGTAGAGTTTCCTGATGAAATTCCCATCAAGGTCTCTTTCTTTGCTTCCTCCTTCAAGGTTTATGATTTTAAATCCTTTGGTGCCATCTTGTGGTCTGCATAACAGTTTTTGAGAGGAACATGTTTTGAGGAGTATTTAACTACCGTATCTAATTCTTTTTCTTTTTTAAAGTCATCTGTAACATATCATAGGACGGAAGATGTGTCATATTGAAAAAATTCCAAAAATATGAAATAACTAAGATGATGAATCCAGGAAATATATAGAAATCGATAGGAGTCTCTCAGGCCTGATTCAAGTGCCATCTTTGTGATGTGTTCGCCTCTCATTGTGGTAGGCTCCCACATGGCCTCTGTATCACTTGACTTTTTGCATCACCTGGATTGTCAGAGTTGCATAGGCAATGCCCACAACAATGGCAGCAAAAAGCGCCAGAGTGGGACCAGTGGACTGGGGAATACTTGCATGATTTCACTGACAATGGAATGATAAAGGAGTCATTTTGGACTCACAGCTATCCATGGAGGCGCAGGTCAATTCTGTGTCCAGGGCAGCCGTCTACCAGCTCCATCTGGTGCATAGGCTTAGATCCTACCTGCCTGCAGACTGTCTCACCAGAGTGAAGCATGTTCTAGTTATCTGCCACTTGGACTACTGCAATGCGCTCTACGTGGGACTACCTTTGAAGGTGACCCATCCGGAATGCGGCAGCTAGACTGGTGACTGAGAGTGGCCACCGAGACCATATAATACCAGTTCTGAAAAATCTTAATTGTTTTCGAGCAGGGACCCAGGTGGCGCTGTGGGTTAAACCACAGAGTATAGGCTTGCTGATCAGAAGGTTGGCGGTTCGAATCCCTGCAACGGGGTGAGCTCCCGTTGCTCGGTCCCAGCTCCTGCCCACCTAGCAGTTCGAAAGCACATCAAAGTGCAAGTAGATAAATAGGGACCGCTCTGGCGGGAAGGTAAACGGCGTTTCCATGTGCTGCTCTGGTTCGCCAGAAGCAGCTTTGTCATGCTGGCCACATGACCCAGAAGCTGTCTGCGGACAAACTCCGGCTCCCTCAGCCTATAGAGCGAGATGAGCACCGCAACCCCAGAGTTGGACACGACTGGACCTGATGGTCAGGGGCCCCTTTACCTTTACCTTTATGTTTCCGAGCACAATTCAAAGTGTTGATGCTGACCTTTAAGGCCCTAAAGTGAGGTTACAGAGAACCAGGCAGAGGGCCTTTTTGGTAGTGGCGCCCTCCCATCAGATGTCAAGGAAATAAACAACTATCTGACTTTTAGAAGACATCTGAAGGCAGACCTGTTTAGTTTTTAATGTTTGATGTGTTATCGTGTTTTTAATTTTCTATGGGAGCCTCCCAGAATGGCTGGGGAAACCCAGCCAGATGGGCGGGGTATAAATAATTAAATATTATTATTATTATTATTATTATTATTATTATTATTATTATTATTATTATATTTGATGTGAGAACCAGTCCTTGGGGAGAGGAAGCCAGATGAGAAGCAGAGTTGGAACATCATCTATAACTTGTCACCTTCAGGCTTCTTTGTTATGAGCGCACCTTGTTGAAGTGCAGGTATTAAACAGCAGAGACTGAGTTTTGTTTTTAGCACTATTTTAAATGTAGCTACTTATTATTAGGAGAATGACCTCCAAAGGGGATGTGTTTCGTGTAGCTCCTCAACGTCACTGAGCCTCCATTTTGATGGAAATTCTGAATGATTGTTTGGAGGCAATTCAGGTTGCGATGAGGGTGAGCAAGTTGAATTATAATCCAGACAAGATGGGGATACTGTTGGTTGAGAATCCTGCCTGAATGGATGGATGGGTGTGTTTTGAATGGCGTTACAGGTCCCCTAAAAAACCAGGTACTCAGCTCCTGGGTCCAGTGTTACCTTTGGATGCTCAGACCCATGCTGAGAGCTCATTTCTGCAGACCTAGATGGACTAGATGCAATTCCTTAGTTAAGATCCAGACTGGACTGCTCACAATGCCATCTATATGGGACTGACTTTGAAGGAAACTGATACAAAATGCAGCTTCCAGGGTGGCAATAGGGTGGAGGCAATTCAACTGCGTTGAACCCACCCTGTGCCAATTGCATTGGTTACCAATTCATTTTCAGGCTTCCCTTAAAGTGCTGATAATAACCTTTGAAGTAGAGATGCTAGTGAAGTTCTCTCAAGCCAGGCTTGGAAATAATAATAATAATAATAATAATAATAATAATAATAATAATAATAATTTTGCAGAGCAGGGGGTTAAAATGCAATCTGAAGAAGTGCCCCCTGCTGCTAATACCTCCTTTGTCCCTAAATCCATCCTTGTCAACCCCAACCCTCTACACCAGGCATCCCCAAACTCCAACCCTCCAGATGTTTTGGACTACAATTCCCATCTTCCCTGACCACTAGTCCTGTTAGTTAGGGATCATGGGAGTTGTAGGCCAAAATATCTGGAGGGCCGCTGTTTGGGGATGCCTGCTCTACACCCCTTCCCTTTTTCTTAAATCAGTGATAGCAGAGCCAGAACCAAAGTGTGTTCCCTTTCCTCTGGAAAGATCCGGTTGGTATGTTCCAGGGACAAGGCCTTCCTGTAATTAAATACAACTCCCTCAATAGACATGGAAAACACTGTATGTGTGTCCTATCTCTGGATCATTGTAGGAAGCAACTGCTGAGGCAATCCCTCTTGCGGAAACCTTTTCATTCTCTGCTCCTAATAATGGCCATTATTATTATTATTATTATTATTATTATTATTATTATTAACATCATTAAACATTGATGACTCCTCAGATTCTGAAACAAAATCTCCAGTCCAGAGCAGAAGATATAATGCTTTTTGATGATATTTTTACTTTTGATGTTATAGGAATGATGCTAGTACAGTGGTACCTCGGTTATCAAACAAAATCCATTCTGGAAGCCCATTCGGCTTCCGAAATGTTCAAAAACCAAGGCGCACCTTCCCATTGATTGCAAGAGCTTCTTGCACTCAGTGGATGCCATGTTGCACGTTTGGGTTCCGAAAAATGTTCGAAAACAGAAGCATTTACTTCCGGGTTTTTGGCGTTCAAGAACCGAAACATATGGCAACAGAGGCATTCGGGAACCGAGGTTCCCCTCTATACACTAATTACATTTTTATGGCCACAATCTGTAATTGGCTATATTACAATAGTCCTACTGATTTTAATATGATTGATCTCATAAATCCGTATGAAGAAGTTAAAGCTTGGGAGAAAAGGACATCCTAATTGCTTTATCTTAATTGCGGATAAGAGTGTTTTACAATTGGTTTGCCTGCTTGGTCCTTATCTTTAGCAATAGGCCTATGCAGTGTATAATGCAGGACTCATAATTATGTTCATAAGAACATAAGAAGAGGCATGCTGGGTTAAGCCAGAGGCCCATTTCCTTGCAACAGTGGACGGCCAGGTACTCATGAGAAGCCTACAAACCATGCATGCTCCTTCTGGTCTCATCTCACTACAGAAGTTTGCAAGAAGTTTCCACACCAGGTGGAAAATGTCAACTGATCTTAATTAGGCTAGTGGGAGAATATGAATCTGAAACATGAGTTCCAGTCCCAGAGCTAAAATTTGAATTTCTAAACTCATGCTCTCTCAAAAACCTAGTGATAAATAGTTATATAGATTAGATTGCAAACCTTCAGTGTGGGGATCACTGAACTTTTGTGCTTGTAGTATATTATGATGCACAGACTAAATAACTGTAGTATACAATTTTTTAAAAAAAGTTACAGAAGGTATTTGTCTTTTCCTTTAGTTTTTTTGGGGGGATGTGACTTTTCTCAGTGAACCAGTCTTCCAAATGGAAGAGAAAACTAGCAACTTTCAGTCCCTCACTTCACCAGACATGTAGGTTAAATACATTCTAGGCAAATGAGCCTAGACCATCGTCTTTCAAAGGTCATCTGCACTGCTTGTTCTAGAGTTTAATTCTTCAATGTCTTTTGAAACCTCTACAAAAGTCTTGTGCATGGGTCATCAAACTGAGGGCAGTATGTCAGAAGGATGCATGGTAGGGGAAATGTTGACTTCTGAAAATAATTTTTAAAAAGACTGAATTCCTTCATTTCATCTCTACACTCAGATATTCTGCAACTATAATTCCCAGTATTTTTTTCTTGTTGGCATTCTACACATATGTGTAGAAATATATAGGTTAAAACACTCTGCTGCACACACAATGCTTGGATCCAGCTTTCAAAAAAAGCTATGCCTAATGAAGCGTTCTCTAAATGATGTACATATCAACCCTGTAATGTAATGTTTCCTTGCTATATCACCATTCCTGAAACCAAGGAACCAAGTTTCTCTTTTCTGTGAAAATTGTTTGCAAAAGTCTAATCGCCAGGACTCTACCTGACCCGTTCAATTTGAAGGGTACATAAATATCCATTGAAGGGAAAACTCTAGGAAGCTTCATTCGTTTCAGAAATCTCTCAATGTTTGTGGATGTTGCTTTCCCTTATTACAGCTGGCTGCTTAGCCAGAGGCTACACATACAGAAAGCCAAACAGGAATAAACCAATATTAACATGCAGATGCTTGCTAGTAAATGTGATATGATACAACATCTGGCATTTCAATTTAACATGGGATTTTCAGTTTATAGGTTACATTTTCTCACCCCGGCAAAGTTCTCTTGACAAAATATGACCCTAATTCCTGTTTATCTTCCAAGCCTTCAGAAATAAGCATATGTATATAACTCTGTGTGAGAGAGCTGGAAACTGGTTTATAGACTCCCAGTAAATGAAGCTTGCATTCTGTAAGCATAGGTGCATAGAGTTTGGATACTACTGGAAATTCAGCCTCCTCCGAATCCAACAAAACATGGCAACAATATATCTTGTGTTAAGTTTTGACTTGGTCTGTGCTAGAATACTGACTGCTATTTTGTGGTAATCTTTATGCTTCTGAAGGGGTGTGTGTGTGTGTGTGTGTGCGGGCGCGTATCTCCCATATTCAGACTCTTGAAAGAACCAATGCATCTTGGGTTATTTCCAACCTAGCAGTTCGAAAGCACGTCAAAGTGCAAGTAGATAAATAGGGACTGCTACAGTGGGAAGGTAAACGGCGTTTCCGTGTGCTGCTCTGGTTTGCCAGAAGTGGCTTTGTCATGCTGGCCACATGACCTGGAAGCTGTACGCCGGCTCCCTCAGCCAATCACGCGAGATGAGCGCCACAACCCCAGAGTCGGTCATGACTGGACCTAATGGTCAGGGGTCCCTTTACCTTTACCTGCTTTCAGATACCAACCCTGCTGCAACATGCAATGTTGCCAGGTTCTGCATAGCAGCGACCAGAATTAGTCAGATCATGACCTGTGCCACAAACTGGATTTAATGAACACTCATATCAGAATCCTTTGTAAATTGATAGCCATAGCTCTTTATATACTAACCTTTTATGCTCTTCCACAGCCGTTTCATGCTGCTAACCCTTCTTTTAGCTTCCTTTTATATAAACCTTCTGTTTTAAGAATTTTAGCTTTCCAAAATGTTTTACAAATTTTTAATGATTGTACCCCACCCTACTTATGATGGTCTATGACCATAGTAAAGATTTGCTTGCTTGCTTGCTTGATTGATTGATTGGCTCTCGAACATATCGGCTCCCGAATATTGCAAACCTGTTCCAGTTTGCAAATGTTTTTTTTGTTTTTTTTTTGGAAGCCAAACATCCGTTTTGCCTGTCAGCATTATTTCTGGGTCCAATCAGCCAATCAGAAGCCGTGTCTTGGTTTGTGAACATTTTGGAAGTTGAATGGACTTCCATAATGGATTGAGTTCAGGAACCAATGTACAACTGTATGCTACTTTAAATCTAGATTGATTTTAGGTGGATGAAGCTATTTTAGACACAGTTGAAAACCCTCTGCTTGGTTAGGTTATCTGAGCCTTTTTCTCTTTGTACTTGCCCCAAGTGAAGAACGAAGAAAGTGGCAATTGCTATCGTAGTCACCCAACCACAACATCATTGGATGGATACACACCCCCATTGCCAGAACCACCTGCATCTGTTTTCAAATGGACACACTGCAGGGTAATGCAGAATCAATGCAGTGAGGCTTCTCCCCACCGCCACCCCAATAACTAAATCAGCTTCTCAATAAGTATTCTTTAGAGGGAGGGAGGGGAGAAACAATGGAACTAGATTGAGTGTGGGTAACCTAGAAGCAAAATACCAAGTGCTCGACCTCCATTGATTCTGGAATAAAATGTTTCTCTGTAGCCACAAGTTGTTACTGTATCATTCTGAGTCCTTTCAAGTTGGGAGTGGACAAAGTGAAGCAAGTGATTTTACAGCAGAATTCCCTTGCTGCTACAATCAACATGCAAGCTGACCTTAAAGCTTTTACAGGACTTGGGTAGTGCCACGTGGCCCCGTTATAGGCTTTCTTTTTCATTTTCTGTATTTATTTTATAATCAGGCTTTTTTGCTGTGCCATATGCGCTACATGCCATACCAAACATCCCGCTTGTCAGTATTATTTGCGGCTAGGCTGAAACAGACTCAGATTTTTACATATGGATCCCCTTTGGGAAGAAAGGAGTTTACAAAGCCCAGATGTCATCAAGCAGGCACATTTAGTTCCCCTGGTGTGATCATGGCTCCCGTCTCAGATATGATTTGATTCTGTTACTTGTGGTCCCAAGTTCCCCAGTGGGAAACGCAGGAAGCTCCAATAGTTCTCTCCATTTTGTTCTCTTAACATTGCTCGCTTGCAAGCGAGCGAGAGAATGAATGAATATACTTATGCAAAGTAAGCCCAGCTCTCTTCGCTGGTGATTTCTCTCTTTGACAGCCTCAGTGCCGTATTGTAATGTTCCATGACGCACTGATTCTGCAGACTTTCAGAAACAGAAAAATTAGGAAAGATGTGAGTAATTTGAGGGGCAACTGGCATGTCACACAGAATACTCTAGAGATTTCGAGTCATGTGGTTCAATAACTGTCTTGGCCAGTATAATAATAATAATTATCAAAACAAAAGGTTCAAAAATTAAGCACAATGTGATGTGCAATCAGCCAGCACATGGGGTGGGGTGGGCTATTACTTAAGCCATTATCTTTCCATAGTTATAACAAGACTTAATTAATGGAGGCTAGGGTACGGGGTTGCTGATCTGTTTCTCAAAATTTTAACAAGCAGAAAACCTCACCCGCTCCTCCAATTAGTAATAGCCAAACCAAAAAAGATATAGCTAAGTAAGGCTATGTGTTGAATGGGAATGTAATGAGAAGTCCGCTTACCTTTTCTGGTGGACGGCATTGTGGCCAGGCATCCAGTGATCCTGCATGGGGCGGAGAGTTGATGGCCCCTTTTGCATCATCCAGGCCATGTCACTGGCGCTGGCCAATCAGCACTGGGAGGGGGTGTGGCCCAGGAGATTGAACCATGGTGCTGCTGGGCAGACCCTCTTCTCTTGGCCTTTGTTTGGATGGAGGGGAAGTTGTAGCCTCCGCCTGCTCCTCCTCAATAAGGATACCCTGTTAAATCAATCTGAGGGTGTGGATTCTGTCTGATGCCCGGACATGGGCTAGGGCCATGACACAACCCCAATGGGGACCCCTTGGGGTGCCCCTCTTTGATAAATGTCAAATGGCTCGTCCTGTTGGTGGTTTGCCCTTAGTTGGAGTCCCAGCGGATGGGCAGGAGTTGAGATACAGCCTGGTTCCACACATTGCCTAAGCCAAACTGCTCATATCTGTAGCCAATAAAGTTGTGGCCTTTTTATCCCATAAACCAAAATACTCGTGTATTGTCCATTAGGGAACTGTGGGTCATGGGGCCTTGGCACACAAACCAAGCCTAATGAGGAAGAGTTGAAAGAGTTTGGTATGTTTAGCCTGGAGAAGAGAAGACTGAGGGGTGATGTGATAGCCATCTTAAAATGCCTGGAGGGCTGTCGCATGGAAGATGGTGCAAATATGCTTTCTGCTGCTTTAGAGGGTAGGCCTGGACTAATGGATTCCAATTACAAGAAAGTAGATTCCAGCTATTAGGAAGAACTTTCTGACAGTAAGAGTTGTTTGACAGTGGAACAGACTCCCTCAGAAGGCGGTGGACTCTCCTTCCTTGGAGGTTTTTGAAACAGAGGTTGGATGGCCATCTGTCAGAGTATCTTTAGCTGTGATTCCTGCACTGCTCCCCTCCAACTTTGCAATTACGTGATTCCATGAGAAACAGTGTGGTGTGAAAGATTGTTGGGCTTTAAATGGGGGAACTGATAAGTAAAAGTCCAGCATTTGCACAATAGCTCACCATGCTTGATTTTTTTTAAATAGGAAGAAAGGATCAGAATAGGGCTAACAGAACTTGTAATAGCAAAGTGCAATACAGTAGCTGGACTCTGCACAAAGAACAAGAGCTAGGAACAATTTGAAAAAAGCTGCCAATTATTTAAATGGAGAATTGCATCACTTGCTAAAATTGGGTATTGGAGAAAATTGTCCTGAAAATATAATGCCAATGTTTGGGAAGACAAAAATATCTGAGGGGGAAATGTACATCCATATGAGTGAGAATGAATGGGGAAAACTGTGAAAAAGCCAAGTTTGTTCTTTTGAATAGGGAATGATATGCAATCAAGTTAATTATGCATGCAGTATGTAACATGTGTAGAAACCATTCTGGAACTGCAAAAATCATACCATTGTCAAAATCAATTATCCTTTTTGGTGGATAGCCGTTCTGAACATTGCCAATATTCATGAGATCAGAATTGTTGAATAAAATAGTGGGAAGGTCTGGTACTTCCCTAAAGTGCAGGGTGTTTGTTGAACACGATGGGGGAGAATTTCAATTCAGTTTACATTTAAAAGCAAACTTTCCAAATTATCATTTTTCAAAAACGGCATGAGATCCAAAACACTGCTATCGCTCAAGATTCACTCTTATCCATGTATTGCAATACACTTCTCCAGCCAAGCAATGTGCAAAAATAAAATAAAATAATGCATATATTATGGTAATTCTATTCTATTCTATTAAGTGTACAGATAAGTATGTTGGTAGCATACAAAAAAGCAATATATTAGGGGAAATTGCTTTGCAAAAATGTGTATTCTATGCAAAATTATGTATTCAAACATGTATAGTTGGGGAACTTCACACAAAAACATTGATGGCTGTTCATGAGGACTTAAAAAATTGCTAACTGATGTAGAAATGTGGAGAACTGAACTGAAAATTGGAAGAAGAAGAAAAAAGAGAAACTGAGAGAAACCAGAATTGGTGTATTTAGCCATCCCTATTCCAGAGTAGTGCAATTTATTAATGTTATCATTTATTTATCAGGAATATTTATAAACTGCAAAAGATAGTGCCACAATAATACACAGCAATGAAATCAATTAAAAACAGGTGAACTTTTGTAAAACACACACACACACACACAAACAAACACACAAACCATCGTCAAGTCACTCTTCCAGGAAAGCCTGTAAAAAATAAAATGGGTTTTTTAAAACATTTGATGAGATGTAGGTATCGATGAGGAGGAAGAGATATTTTTGTACCTCTCCCAACTGATTGGATTTTCCCAGCCAATCTGGGCACCTTCCAACAGAATATACCTAAACACAACAGAACCTCACGCACTAAAACCTTTCCGATACAGGACGGCCTTCAGATCTCTTCAGAAAGTCTCTTTGACATCTGATGGGAGGGTGTTTTACCCATCCACTCAGTAGGGTGGGTGCCACTACCGAGAAGGCCCCCTGCTTGGTTTCCTGTAACCTCATTTCTCACAGGGAGGGAACCGCCAGGAGGCCCTTGGAGCTGGACCTCAGGCTGAACGATGGGGGTGGAGATACCAATGCATGGGTCATGGTTGCTAAGCAATCTTTGTCCAGGAACAGCTGTAGAATCTTGCCAGAGTTCTGTCACAGTTACTGACTTTGAGATGCCATGAATGTTTTGATAAAAATTTTCAACGAACAATCAGAATCTTCCAATTATTTTAGACACCTGCTGAATACACACTAACATATGGTGACCCGATTTTGTTGGCTTCTTTTTCTTTCTTTTTCACTTGATGCTGTTGTTCCCCATAATTAAATACATTTTGTGCAACGTTGTTTCCTTTGCTACTCTTGTTTTGTGATTCCGTGCAATAAGTCACCGTGTTTTAGAAGGAGGTGGGGGGAATCAGCTTTTCTTTGAAATCTAATTGTACTAATCATCTCCCTTTGAAAGCAAATCTGCATTGGTCTGTTGATAATTATTAGGACACGATTCAGCCGACTCTAAGCACTTCTATCTGCTTTAGAATTTAGTGGGAGCGGATTACTGAGCTCTCCCTGAAGTTAGGAGGAAGAAGTGCCCTGAATCATGTCCCTACTTAGGAACTTTGAATTAAATGTGATTTGAAAGCACTGAGCTACACTCTTAAATTCAAAGTCACCCGTTATACTGAAGACAAGACATTCTTCTCGTAATAGTGGCACCACTGATGTATTTATATAGGATAATCTCCTGTGTATTTCAAACTGCATCTCTTCCATGCATTTGGAACTGTCCCACTTTCCTTTTGACTACACAATATATGTAGGCATTAAGGGTTGTACAGTCATGCCCTCGAGCTATATTTCCTGTTGCCCATAATGGTAAAAGGTACTCCTCAAAAACTTGTAGTTTAAAGTGACAATTTAAACCGCAAGTCTAGCCAAGCAAGCTACCTTTAAACATAATAGGAGTGGATCTTTCAGCAGTACTTAACCCTGCAGGGCATGGGGGGGAAGTAGGTAGGCCTTTTGAGCAGCTGATGCTGAATCTCGGTCAAGTGATCTCCCCCCCCCTCCCCTAGAACCATAATCCCCAAATGCTGGTGTCATAGGGTGCGTTCGGGTGGAGGTGATGTCGACTACACAAGCAGGCTTCAACTTGCCATGCTGCATTCCGCTTTCAAGTTGTCATGCTGCATTAAAGAACTACCAGGTTATCTTTAAATGGCCAGTGCAAGTGAATAAACCTTAGCTTTATTGATAACTTTGTAGAATTCGTGCTGCTCGGCTGCTAGTGGTTCACAGAGCTCTCGTAAGGCCACTGGTGATGGATAGAAGTTAAGAGCTGAAAAGGAAGGGCAGCCTTTGGTCTTTCCAGTTTCCATTGTGCCCTATGCAAGGCCAAAATTTGGCATGCCACCTCTCGTTCATTTCACCATGTCATGGATGTGAGACCATGTTATGCCCCCGCCTAGTTTGGCAGAACTGGTCACATTGCCCTAAATCCACCTCTGACAACACCACCAACTCTCCCCCTCCACACCAACCTGCTACGGTAGTAGTAGTAAAGGTAAAGCGACCCCTGACCATTAGGTCCAGTCGTGACCGACTCTGGGGTTGCGCGCTCATCTCGCATTATTGGCCGAGGGAGCCGGCGTATAGCTTCCAGATCATGTGGCCAGCATGACAAAGCCGCTTCTGGCAAACCAGAGCAGCACATGGACACGCCATTTACCTTCCCGCTGTAGCGGTTCCTATTTATCTACTTGCACTTTGAGGTGCTTTTGAACTGCTAGGTGGGCAGGAGCTGGGACCAAGCAACGGGAGCTCACCCCGCCGCGGGGATTCGAACCGCCGACCTTCTGGGTCCCTAGTAGTAGTATTACAACAAAAAACCTCTAACAATGAAAAAGCGAAAGAGCATTCACTGATTTGCCATTTTTATGCTCTTGGAGAAGCAAATAATAATGATAATATATTTATACCCTGCCCATCTGTCTGGGTTTCCCCAGCAACTATGGGTGGTTCCCCACAGAAGAAGAAAAAGAAGAAAAAGAAGAGGAAGAGGAAGAAGAAGAAACATCAACAAAGATTACAAACAGGGATGCCTTCAGATGTCTTCTAAAAGTCAGATAGTTGTTTATTTCCTTGACATCTGATAGGAGGGCATTCCACAGGGTGGGCGCCACTACCGAGAAGGCCCTCTTCCTGGTTCCCTGTAGCTTCACTTCTCGAGGTGAGGGAACTTCCAGAAGGCCCTCAGAGCTGGACCTCAATGTCCAGGATTAATGATGGGGGTGGAGATGCGCCTTCAGGTATCAAAGGGGAGCCTTGAGTAAAAGAAAGGACTGCTCTGGGAATAAATTGTTAGAGATCGCTAATTGGTGAAACGGGTCGCGCTGTGGTCTAAACCACAGAGCTTCTTGGACTTGCCAATCAGAAGGTTGGTGGTTCGAAACCATGTGGTACAGTGAGCTCCTGTTGCTCTGTCCCAGCTCCTGACAACCTAGCAGTTTGAAAGCACGCTAGTGTGAGTAGATAAATAGGTACCGTTGTGGTGGGAAGGTAAATGGCATTTCCGTGTACCCTGGCTTCCATCACAGTGTTCCATTGTTCCAGAAGTGGTTTAGTCATGCTGGCCACATGACCCGGAAAGCTGTCTGTGGACCCATGCCAGCTCCCTTTGCCTGAAAGCGGAGATGAGCGCCACACCCCATAGTTGCCTTTGGCTGGAATTACGGTAAATATAAAGGTTTCCTTTACCTTTTTACTTGTATAGGCATGCAGAGACCTGATTTTGAATTATTGGGGGACAAATTACGATGCAACACAATTCCTTCATTTTGTCCCTTTTGCTACAATTGTACAATTGTACTTTTTTCATACTAGTATGTACATGAGGTTGATAGTAATTAACAGCACAGGGGGCATTGCGAGAACGATTTAATTAGTGAATATTCTGCAACATCCTTTGATAGTATAAAGTGCTACATCCATGCTAAAGTCTCTTACAATGATTTCTTTCATCCTTCTGATCCTTTTTTCCTGTTTGAAATGCAACTCTTTCCATGATTACTTCTTTCAAACAAACTTTTACAAAGTTATGATACTGAAAATGCAAATCACTAGATACAGTCTGTATAATCTGCACTAGCACTTAGAGTTGGTGTAATGTCCTAGCTATCTACACCCAGAATCTGACACTGTTTGGGTTCAACAGGCCTAAAACACTGACTCTGAGCATTGCTCAAGATGGAGGCTGCTTGTGCACCTCACTGTTGGAAAATGGAAAATGCCAATAATAATAATAATAATAATAATAATAATAATAATTTATTACTTATACCCCACCCATCTGGTCTCCCCAGCCACTCTGGATGGCTCCCAACAGAATATTAAAAACAAAACAAAACATCAAACATTAAAAACTTCCCCAAATAACCCTAAAATTACTTTTGACACGGTGAATGAATGAATGAATGAATGTGAGAAATAGACTTTATATTGCAATAGTTGGGCGTGCAGCAGCAATGTAATAAATGTAACCTTTCATTAGCTCTTGGGGTAGTAGATACTATGCTGATACAGTGGTGCTTCGCTAGACGAATTTAATTCATTCCACAGGTCTTTTCTTATAACGAAAAATATGTCTAGCGAATCCCATAGGAATGCATTGAATTTTTTTGAATTTTTTTTTTTTTGCCAATGGGAATGCATTAATTGAATTTCAATGCATTCCTATGGGAAACCGCAATTCGCTAGACGAATTTTTCGTAAAACGAATTCGTCTAGCGAGGCAACCTCCACTAGAAAAAACCTTTCATTAAGCGGAAATTTCGTTAAGCAGGGCATTCGTTAAGCAAGGCACCACTGTAAGTACATTTGACTCAACCCTATTTTGACTAATTGTTAATGGTGGTTGGTAGTTTTTGGACCAGGGGGCAGGATGAGTGGCTTGTTGGCTAAGTGAGGGTGAAGCCAGTGAGTTATCCAACATTATGGCAATGATAATATCTTAATGATGAATATGATTAATGAAAACATTGATTCAGAGACAACTAATATAATTATTGTGTCATTACGGTGAAGTTCTATACAATGGAACAAAACAGCACAGAAGTTATCTTTCACCCTTAAGGTACCTGTCACAGGCCCCTGCCCCGAGCAACTTGAAATCTAAAATTCAGCACAGAGGAAACAGAAAAGGAAATAGATCAATTTGGTTCTCCGATCCCATACTTGCTATAATTATTCCACTGGGGGTTTACTTACTTCTGAGTAAAATGAATAGAATTGTGTTAGTAACCACAGCTAAGTCATACCTTCTCAATACAATTAACATACATGAGAGCATCAGACCTATAAAGAGCAAATGCTACTTCTAGGAACAGCTATTTTCATTTAAGTTACACCTGGCTTATTCCCTGCTACACAGATCTAGAAAACAGAAGCAGAGTGGCGTAAGAAATAGACAATGACCAAAGATCTCCAGAGTTCCTTTAAGGAAAAATAATAATACTGCAAATTGCAAGCTCCTATAGTTCAGATAAAAAGACACAGGAGTTGGGGAGTTACAAGAAGCCAAAATGTTTTGGGGAAAAGCAATATTAAGGAATATTATATGTTGGCTGATTAACATTCTACAGCCTTTTAAATGTGTTTCTGGAAGGAAGGGTTCATATTTTGTTGCTTTTGGTCAAACTATTTATTTGTGCTTTTACCTTGTTATTTTTTATATTGTGAACAACCCTAAGATCTTGTGATGAAGGGCAGTATACAATGCTTTTTTTCCTGGGGGTACGCACCCTTAAGCATTTTGTGAATCTTTGTACTTTTGTCCATTTACTGTATTTATTTTTCCTGATTTGAACTATAAAATGGTGGTTTTCTTGAGTCAAAATGAGAGTATCCCTAAACATTTTTTAGGGGGGGGGGGGAAGCACTGGCAGTATATAAATCATCATCATCAGTTCCAAGTACTGTAACAAGTTCCCTAATTACTACTCCTCTGGTGCAGACAGTCAGATATTTACAAAAAAATATATATTTAAGCTTCTTACGTTTTATCGAAGTAGGGATTGACATAAGTCAAAATCCCTTCCCTTGTTTGATCAACCACACAGGTCCATCTCCCCAACCAATGTAAAATTGGGGGTGAAAGTGTAAAACAACTGCACACTTGTCCCAGTAATTGGATTACCAATGCTAGGTTTTCTGTGCCTTCAACTACTGCTTTTTGAGAATGTCCATTGTAAATTAACATGATAATGTCAATGATAACCTCCCTGGTGCTATCTGTTCTTTTCTGGCCTTGTTGTGTTCATCGTCCTCCCCAACCAGGGATCTGTCTTCTTGCAAGTTAGGATAATACTTCCCACATCTGAAGAAGTGGATTTGCATATGCCACAATAAATTTGCTAGTCTTTTAAGCCATAACAGGATTCTGTTGAAACAAGGTATCCTGCTTCCAGGTCCATCACAAAAGGCCTGTTCCTGGACTTGGGAGGGGGGTGGGAATAACAACTCTTCAAAGTACTGTTAAGGTTTTTTTGTTTTAATTATAATAATTTATCCTCAGTGAGATTCAATCATCTTGCATAAGCCCATATAACATTTTCAGATCCTTTAATTCTGAAAGAAGCGTGAGTCAGAGAGAAAGGAAAAGTCAAAAGGATAGAGAATGCTAATAAGCATGTTCAAACAGCCAAAGGAAAACACAGGCCCTCCGCTGGTGATTTAGATTTACAAACTAAGCAGCCCTATGCACAAAAAATTCAAACTGCAGGTTAAAAATGCTAGGAATATTCACAGAGATCAGAAGAAGACTGGGAAAGATGGGAAGACCTGCTCCTCTACCAACATATGCACACACAGAGATCTCCCCCCTCCTCTTCCCCTTTACCCCACCCCAATTTTTTCCTGGGGATCAATGCTACTCCACCCCTCCACCTTCAGTGTCCCAGCCTCCTCTGATTTCTACTGCACTCATCCTGAAATGATAAATTCTGCCCTTGTGAAAGAAGCATTGCAGCTACCGCTTTGAAATTTGCCGGGCTTTGTCCCCCTCAGAAGGGTTGACTGTGTCAGTGAATTGCATCGAGTTTGGATAATAATGAAGTTATAGGCTCCCCGCCCCCTTTTTATGAAAGAAAGAATCACACTTTAAAGGTGCCTTGCATGAAAACCCCTGCGTGCTTCTGCCTACAATTTGGCAGGCTTAATCTATTCTGAAGTGACTGCTAGCCCTATGAATTCACGCGGGTGGCACTGTGGTCTAAACCACTGAGCCTCTTGGGCTTGCCGATCAGAAGGTCAGTGGTTCGAATCCCTATGACGGGGTGAGCTCCCATTTCTGTGGACAAACACCAGCTCCCTCGGCCTGAAAAGCGAGAGGAGCGCCGCAACCCCAGAGTCGCCTTTGACTGGACTTAACCATCCAGGGGTCCTTCACCTTTTTTACCTATAAATTCACCCACTTTGGCCGGAAGGGGGAAAGTTAGAGCTGTTTTCAAGTTCTCCAGTATAGTGAACGGGGCAACACGGAACACAGATAAAAGTGGAGAGAGCACAGAGCAACTCAGAAACAAATTGTTGTTGTTTCTTTTCAAAATAATGAAAGTAACAATGCACAGATGTAGATACATACGGTATTATCCCACATCACTGAAATCAACATTCTGTAAGAATTATTTTATTTGCAGCGAACCTATGCAGCCTTCAACACATGCTTTTGTTGGTTTGATTTCTAGATTGCGGCTTTCCCGTTTGCTAAAAAATGACTCATGTGCCCAGTGTTTCTCTGGAGAATGCAATCTTTCATTGTAAAGCTTCTTAAAGGATAATTTCTTAATGGAGTACTTGCAGATATAAGCACTCCTAATCTCCCTCTCTCCCTTTTAAGCATACTCTGGAGACTAGTGACACACTGATGTAAGGCACATAACTAGTAAGCTATCTGATATTACATACAGTACTTTGTTTAGCAAATTGCTGCCAAGTGATGCTCCATATCCCTGCCCCCCCCCGCCCCACTGTGACTATCGTCTCCTTTTCTGGATTTCAGCATCATTTTTCTAAGTTCAAAATGGTTCAGATGTGGCATGGATTCAGACAGCATTCCCCCCATAGTTCTAACCTGGAAGTTTTGCAGGTTAGAACTACCGTGTTTCTCATATTATAAGACACGTCTTATATTTATTTTTTTCCTCAAAAAAAAAATGCACTATGGCTTATTTTCAAGGGATGCTGCTGCGGCCGGCATTGCTGCTGCGCCTATCACTATGTCTTATTTTCGGGGTATGGCTTATATTCCTTGAATGCTTAAAAATCCTGCTATGGCTTATTTTATGGGTATGTCTTAAAATATGAGAAACAGGGTATGGGGTGGTGGACGACTCTGGGATTGCACGCTTATCTTGCTCTATAGGCCGCAGACAGCTTCCGGGTCATATGGCCAGCATGACTAAGCTGCTTCTGGCAAACCAGAGCAGCACACGGAAATGTCATTTACCTTCCCGCCAGAGTGGTACCTATTTATCTACTTGCACTTTGACGTGCTTTCGAACTGCTACGGTAGGTGGGACCGAACAATGGGAGCTCACCCTATCGCGGGGATTCGAACCGCTGACCTTCCAATCGGCAAGCCCTAGGCTCTGTGGTTTAGACCACATCGCCGCCCGCACCCCTCTGGAAAATTACGTGCAGTCAAATATTTGCAAGATGTGCAACACACACAAACACACACAAACTTCCAGGCTGAGCAATTTTCCTACCCCCTTCCCACATGCTTTTGTTTCCCTTGAAATTCATCTGTTGTTGTCTCTCAGGCACTCCTTCCACAGTTGAATTTTGCCATAGAAAATGCTCACACAAAGAAAATTCCACTAGCTTAAAGCTTTTATTTGTTAATAAGATTTTGTAAAGAGGAAACCCCCCAAGCTCACTTCAGACTTTAGGTGAAATTGTAGTGGGATTTGTAAGCCTCTGGGCCAATGTAATGGCTAATATTTATAAATATAACAAGGAGACAGTATATGTGACCCTCAAAGGATGCATTTTGCATTCCTCTTTGGAAAAGACCTGAACCAGCTTCAATTAGATTATGTTAGTCCTTGGATTTAAAAGCCTGTTGATGCTCGTGCAGCAGGTTTTAGCAATTCTCCCCTCGCACCCTTCCCCAAGCCTGACATCCACTGGCTTTGGGATACTGATTATCATGACTCTAGAAATCACATTGGAGGGTGGGTAGGTATCATATTGTTCCTCCCAAGTCTGATGCTCAGTATGACTTTTTCTGCACATCTCATAGCTCTAATTCTCTAACCTCCCTGAGCATGACACTTTCTTTGTCTTCCAGTTGAGTATGATCAGGTGGCAGTATACAAGGGAGCAGGCACACATCCCATTGAAATTTGGATCTGGAGAAGATTGAGGCAGACTGACTGTAAGCCCAGCAATATTTGAATATGGGCATATAAATGCAAGAAAACGATTCTCCGGGGCTTTGGGATTGCTTAGGTTGTTTTTAGGGATGGGCAAATCTGTCCGTTTTTCAGTTTCTCATTTTCCCAGTTCTAAATTCAATCCTCCACATTTCTACCTCAGTTTGAGATGTCTTTTGTTTTAAAAATCCTCATGAAAATTCACCAGCATTTCAGTATCGAGTTATCCCAATACACATTGGTTCTATGCAATTTCTCAAACACGTATTTGCAAAGCAATGTTTTAACTTACTTCTACTAATATAGGCATTTTTATGCAAATGTTACCCCAGCAAATGTGTATGCACTTCTGTACACAATACCTGGCTAGAGAAATGCATCACAAAATTCAGAGAGATATGAATTTCCAAGGATGGGAGTGTTTCGATTAGCGCATTGTTTCAGAAACTGCAAATTACTTAGATTCACCTTTTTATCTGAACGGAATCGAATTTCCTCCCCTTCCCTATTTCCTAATGAGTCCTCAGTTGCATACACAACTAACTCTAATGCATTTTGTCAAAAGTTTATGATGGGGGAATAAACTTCAGATGGAGGCTGAACTCATTTAGACTCCTTGAGCCTCCTCTACACTTCAAAAAATCCTTGCTTAAATGTTATGAAGGGAAATACAAGCACTGACACGCTATTTAGTCTCTTAAAGCCCTTGCAAATAATAAATGCAAATAATAAATACGGAAATGGGGAGGAGAAGGACCCAGATTGAATGCCAGTTCTAGCTTGGGAATCCCATTAAGGGCTGAGGTAGAGAAAGAATGCTCAAAGTTGCAGTGGAACAAAGGAGGGGAAGAGTAATATAGAGGTTGTCAATATGGTGTCCTCCAATTGTATGAGACTGCAGCTTCTGTCAGCCTCAGCCAGTATGGCCAATGGCCAGGGATAATGGGAGTTGTAGTCAACATCTGG
The DNA here is from genome assembly GCF_963506605.1 of Zootoca vivipara. Classification (NCBI taxonomy): domain Eukaryota; kingdom Metazoa; phylum Chordata; class Lepidosauria; order Squamata; family Lacertidae; genus Zootoca; species Zootoca vivipara. Next base: position 71,020,930 of record NC_083283.1, read on the forward strand.
AGAGAAGACCGTGGGTACCTCTGAGTTAATGAGATGTACCTTTTCTTGCTATGAAAAAGGGTGTGAGTGGGATGCAAATAAGGGGGGGGGATGAGTGTGCATCCTTTTGGCTTCAGGTCCCTAACTTGAGTGGGTATGAATGCATTTGCTATGTTGTCATGCCAATGCGATGCTTGGTTGTGCCTATGTGATGTTTCAGGGCCCTCGATAGCCAGTCAATAGATGGATCACATGGTTGGAACATGGTAGAAAGTAAGACATCTGCAGATTCCAGAGGTTCCAGACTCCATGGAGAACCACTCGCATGGCCTATGCCAGGCATCCCCAAACTTCAGCCCTCCAGATGTTTTGGACTACAATTCCCATCTTCCCCGACCACTGGTCCTGTTAGCTAGGGATCATGGGAATTGTAGGCCAAAATATTTGGAGGGCCGCAGTTTGGGGATGCCTGGTCTATGCTGCTAGAGTATAGCCAGTGTAAACTACTTTCTTGTCACTGGGTGATGGATCCTGGGAGGTTTTCATGCAAAATGGAAACCTTTTGAGCTCAGTTGCTGAGATAATACTCAAAGTTACAGGGGAGCATGCTTTCCTGGCAACATTTTTCTGGTGACACTGCAGGGATATGCAAAATACTCTTGCGGGGGGGGGGAGGAATCAATACTCTCACTGACTTTTTAAATTTCTCATTGAATTTTATTTGGGTTTGTCTTGAAACCCTAACGCTGTGATGTTCCACTGCAGGGGGGGAGCATTTCCTGTGTCTTTACCCATTATTCAGTTCCATTCATTTTCCACAGCAATCTGTGATTTTTTAAGGGGAAAAAAACTTCTCTGTGTATGTATTTAAACTTTTGTTTCTTAAAAAAAACCCAACACATTTGGGTAGTTTGTATCAAAATATGTACTATTAAGCACAAATGCCATTTGTGCATTTGTGCTTAAAGGTACATGGAACGCCATGGAATGGAACGCCCTCCCATCAGATGTCTAAGAGAAAAACAGCTACCAGATTTTTAGAAGACATCTGAAGGCAGCCCTGTTTAGGGAGGCTTTTAATCTTTAATCGATTATTTTATTCTTCTGTTGGAAGCCGCCCAGAGTGGCTGGGGAAACCCAGCCAGATGGGCAGGGTATAAATAAATTATTATTGTTATTATTATTGTTGTTATTATTATTATTATTATTATTATTGATTAATTCACATCCGTGCTGCAATGATCAGAGGAGTACAAAATCAGACCCATAGCTAAATTCTGATCTCCACATTATTCCAAGAGGTGCAGACCAGGTACTTTCATATAACTCAAATTTCCCCAAGCATCCCTGTGAATAATAAAGGAAAAGGTTTTGAAAGTAAAAATAAAGAGGAAGTTGCATTTCATGGAAGAATAATTATTCAGCTTTATAAAGGTGTTTCCTCCCCTGCACTTTTCATCTGGAAGATGATTATTTTCATCCTGAGACTTGTTCGGTTGGCACCTGTCTGTCTATACAAGAGAGCTTACTCGTACTGCCACCATCTAATTAGCAGCAATGGTATTCTCCATGGTTTATGCTTGGGCTGTAGCACAACTTTGAGACGCTTGCATACAGACATCAGTGAGCACATTATTAAATTATACAGTCTCCTAAGCATGCACTGTTTCCCCATGCCCCAGTTCTTCATGCCTTGGTGAACAGGTTCTGCTCTCTGAAGCTGCAAGGCTTCAGCCTGAGCAGACGCTGCAAGCTCTTGATGAGCTAAGGGCTGGTTTTTAGATGCTTGCCAAGTTTTAATACTGCTTCCATTTCTCTGATAAACTCAGTAGCTGACTGACAGGGTGAGAGTGCTGAAAAGCAAATGCCCAGAGACTCCACATTTTAGCTGCCCTGGAGGGAGAAAGTGTCTTTCTATAGAAAGTCAGTGTCATTCAATGGAAATCACACTTCAGGGCAGGAAATCACCTGGAGGACACAGGAAATGTTAACCTGGTTCATTCAGTTTTAATCTAGATTGTTGAAAGCATGCTAGCACATTGTGCCCTCCCTATCCTAGGACATCCACCATTTTTAAAAATAATAATAATTAAAAATGCTCAATAAACAGAATAAATCTCAGATGCAATTATTTCAGACACTTTTTGTGTTTAAAGGGTCAAATTTATAATCATACAAGTTACTTCCTATAATAAACATAAACTATTTGTATCCAGGCAGAGGGCCTTCTTGGTGGTGGCACCTGCCCTGTGGAACCCCCTCCCATCAGATGTCAAGGAAAACAACAACTATCTGACTTTTAGAAGGCAACTGAAGGCAGCCCTGTTTAGGGAAGTTTTTAAATATTTGATGTTTTATTCTGTTTTAAATCTGTTGGGAGCTGCCCAGAGTGGCTGGGGAAGCCCAGCCAGATGGGTGGGGTATAAATAATTCATTATTATTATTATTATTATTATTATTATTATTATTATTATTATTATATCCTTTTATACTGGTTCAACTTTTTCCCACACCTTTCCCCATAGTCATTTGTATTACAGATTTAGCATGATATATTAATTCTCCGATGTACATTAGAATTGTGCAACTAATTATCATATTTGATTTACATCAGACAACACTTTAATATACTGAACAAATAACCTGCATTGCCCTAGTGGATATCAGAAGCCAAACTGGATGGTGGAGGTCTATATACAAAATTGCAGGTTCAGTTTATTTATGTGTTTAGCCCAACAAATAATTGCTGCAGTTGGTATACCAGAGGTTGGTTTGTTACAATATACTTTCATAGATAACTTCAAATGTTTTGGCAAGCCTGTGACATTTTTACAGCCCCCGTGACTTCAGGGTTTTCTTTGCAACTATAAAGTTAAGGAAGAAAATAGAGAATCTCAGAATACAGGAAAAAGGAGTGCAAGGCTTACAAATGGGATCAGGATTGTTGGGAGAAGCCAGTGGACCTTGCTCTCCCTCCCCCCCCCCCTTCTGTTGGTGGTTGCTTTATAATAATAACTACAGTTCTCGAACATCTCCGTTGATGAACATTTCCGAACCCAAATGCCGAAACCCCGGAAGTAAATGCTTCCATTTTTGAATGCACCTTGGAAGGTGAATGGCTTCCGCTGCATGTTTTTAAATTTTCTCAATTGAATTTGCAGACAGCCGTTTCCGCTTCAGTTTTTGAACATTTCAGAACTCGAACGGTCTTCCAGAATGAATTACATTCGAGAACCAAAGTACCACTATCTTTCCTTCCTACAAGGAAGATAAGAAACTGTGCATCTAACTGTAGCTTTCATGTTGCTGTTGCTGCTGTTGTTGTTAGCAGACATTTATTAAAGGATGTGTGCATTATGAAGCTGAAATCAAGTTTTGATTTTGTTGTTGTTAGCAAACATTTATTAAAGGATGCGTGCTGAAATCAAGCCCTTCAGAGGGTTTGGCCTGTACTGGAAAGTAACAGTGCAAATTTTACTGTAGATGTAGGCTGGTTTATGTTCTGAGGTACATAAGGATGCAAATAATGTCATAAATGCTTATATGCTGTGTTCGTCTTTTTAAAAAATAAGCATATTATAGGTCACAGATGGAAAATTCATGGCTGTGTGAGCGGCATGCTGGTTCATATGTGGTTAGCTGTGCAGCTGCTTTGTTCCAGACTTGACATATGGGAATGAGGGAAAGAGGAGGCAGCCATGTAGTGTAACATCCCATTGCAGTACATATCCCTTTATGACCTGGACCTCAGCTGGTGGGCCGATGGAAATATATGGAGTACTGTGTACGTGCACAACAAAGAGAGAAAGTGGGAATGCACAGAAACATTTTGCATGCACACACACCAGTTTTGTAATAAATGTGGGATTTTATCCTCAGATGGAGAATCTGAGGAATTTATTTTCATTTGATGGAATTAGCAGAATTTCTCTGTTTGGGTTTTTCATATGTTCTTAGGTCACTGGGGAAAATAATAATTTTGAAGACTTCCCCTCAGATGAAAATCTGAGGAATTTTGAAGGAAGCGAAAAGAGTTTCAATAAGACGAATGAAATACCTTGGGTCAGTGGGTTTGGGGTTAAATATCCCCAGGTATATGGTATATATGGGTTCGAGAGAGAGCAGGAACAGGAAACTCTGAAAAAATGAATATTTTAGGCTAGGCCTTACAGGGCTGCACACTACCCAGGTTTGCTGTAGATTAAAATTATTAACTTGTCAAACTAATTCTATACTATGCATACACTTTAACCAGTGCACAATGAAAATATCCAGAAGTTATTTTTGTACTGTAAAAAAATAATGCTTAGTGCATTAAAGGTTGCTTGCCTCAACTATACTTACAATCTAACACAGCACAAAGTGAGTCTTGTTGACTTTATGGCAATTCTTTTATGTTTTAAGAGTTTTCTAAGGGGAAGACTCCCTTGTGTTCACTATACGAACACGGCTGCTCTCGATTACCAGGGCTTTTTAAATGCACAGAAATACACCATTGCTTTCAGCTAGGTGATCATGAAAGTTCCTGCACTTAAGACAACAAACTGAATTCAAGCAGGAGTCTCAAAAGGGGTAGATATGGCAGGCCAGGGGTGGAAGAGAGACTTGAAACTACTATAGGAATCCATTAAGCAGCCTTGCCTGCCATCTCCGTGTGCATTAGCTAGTTTTGTAACTTCGACAAATTCCATCCAAGCTTTCATTCCACTGACCTAATTTAACAAGAAGGAAATTCAATAACAACTGCTAACATCCAAGAATTATTTCCCCAGAGAAATTTAACAACACTTCAACATCAAATGGGAATGTGCGGAAAGTGGAATATATATGCCTATGCAGCTAGGAGGGAAGAAACAGACCTTTGTAAAGTGTATCCCTCTCACACAGGTAGTCCAAAAAGTGCTCCATTTGATTAATCTGTTGTTGCTGTTTTTTCCACACAAAAAAAGCTATAGATGTAGTGGGCAGTCCTTACTGCCACATACTGAACTTTGAGCAACAAAGTCAAGTGTTTTCTGCTGTATAAATATTTAAATGTGCATCTATTTGCACACCACCTGTCAGGGAAATGTTTTCCTGAAGCAGAATCTTTTCGCCACATGAAAACTTTCTCCAAAGATCTTCATGTGCAGCAGGAGATTGTGTGTTTGTTGATGGTGCACACGAGGATCTTCAATGCTGCTGTCATCTTGAACAGAGCTGATTATCACTTGGCAGGACCAGGAGGGAGGGTGAAGTGAGGCTCCCCCTCATTCACGATGAGTGATGGACGTTGTCAGAAATGACAGCAGAGACCATCTCTCTAGTAGAATGTGCTTGTGGTTCTCAGATTGTCATTCTCCCAGACAAATGATCCACACATGGGAGTCTTGTTTCCATGAACAAATTGTCCTTGATGTATAGGGGCATATATGTCTGACTATGTATGCTCTCCGGCATCATAGTTGTGATGAAGTGGCATGAAGCAGTCTGGCAGGCAACTTTGTTGGAAAAACTAACATGGAAATTGTGGGTAGCAAGAGATCAAAAGAAAAACGATAACTTCTATGCACTATGGGGTGATTTTATTGAACACACTGGTAGTGAGGCCTGTGGAGGAGTAGTGTTTGGGGGGGGGGAGGGTAACATAGTTCAGAATACTTGAAGTATGAATTTTAAGCTTTCACATTGTTGCAGAAATCATGTATTCCCTCCTTTTAATGAGATTGGAGCACATGTGTTATTTTATGGTCTTAACTGAGTCCGTAAGTGACTGTGGAGGCCAATTATGGATCCACACGTGCTTCCACAGTGGAGACATAGGTTTCTGCAGGGGCGGAGGAAGGGGGGGCGGTAGGGGGCAGTTCGCCCTGGGTGTCACTACTGAGGAAGGTGGCAAAATGCTGGGCAGCACTCAATGTGGGGCCTGCAGTGCACCCGAGCCACGCGTCTTTCCTGGGAGTGACGTGGTGGCTTGGTCACACACAGGCTTCACGCTGCCCAAACGGTCCGCCCACTGCCTCCCCCTCAGCTGTAGGGCAGCTGAGAGGGAGGAGGCAGGCAGACTCATTGGAGGCCCCACGGAGCATCCTGCCTCGGCTGGCCCCACCCCCGCAGGTGGCTGGCCACGCCTCTGGATGCAGGGCATGTGTGCCACCCCAAGCTTCTGATCGGATTGCTCCGCCGCTGGGTTTCCGGGTGGGAGTTGATCATGGTGAGGGTTTGCCAAATGTGCCTTCCTCTTAGCACGTTTTCCCCTTTCATCCTGAGTTCAAGCATCTTCAATTTCCATGACACCTTTGGTAAAGGCTGTTCTCCAAATGGAGTGGCTACAATCTGCTGCTCCCACAACTGCAGGGCATCTCTTTGGCTCTGTCCCACATGGACTGTTAGGACTGCAGCCCAAAATGTTAGTCAGGCATGGTATGGAGCGTCTTGGGCTTGCTGATCAGAAGGTCGGCGGTTCAAATCTGTGTGGTGGGGTGAGCTCCTGTTGCTCTGTCTCAACTCCTGCCAGCCTAGCTGTTCAAAAGCACGCCAGTGCACAAAATAGGTATCGCTGTGGCAGGAAGGTAAATGGCATTTCTGTGTGCTCTGGTTTTCGTCAGTAAGCAGTTTCATCATGCTGGCCACATGACCCAGAAAGTTGTCTATGGACAAACACCGGCTTCCTCGGCCTGAAGCAAGATGAGTGCCTCAACCCCATAGTCGCCTTTGACAGGAGTTAACCATCCAAGGATCCTTTATGTTTTTTATAGCCTGCCTTAGAGCTCTCTCTCTGTGTGTGTGCATGCACGCACATTTTCATGGGCACATAACACCCCCCCACACACACCATATATCAAGTAATTTTGACTTCAAGGGAAATGTAACAACTTGTAACTGGCATAGTATTTTGGATTCCAATCTGTGTCATTCAAGCTGTTATATTCATTAGATATGGTCTACAGGCATCTTCTTTGAGAGAAGACGGCTCAGTTGATTCCCTAAAAATTGCACATTATACAAGGTGACAAATCGTTTACAATTCGACGTTAAGTTGAATGACTCATTGCTGTAAGTTCTGGTCTATGCAAAAATGCACATTGTTTTCAGTAGTTTTGGTGTGAATATCCCTGTCACTTTCAGATGATGCATGAAGCTCTACTTTCGTATTTAATCAACAGATAAGTCGGGTAAGAAGTAAAAGGGTACGGTTAACATGAATTCAGTCCAGTATGTATCACAGCAGCACAATCATGCTTGGCATTTATCCCATGCATTATAATAGGGTTGGGAAAGCTGTGGCAATTCAGAGGCTGTTGACTCCAAAGCCACCTAGTAACTTCACTGCAGATGCAAGATCTGAAGCTTCCTAATTTGTAGTTCATTCTTTGAGACGCGTGCAAATAATTTTTTTTGGCATGAATTTGTAAATACCTGTGTAGGAGTGCGTGTGTGTGTGTGTGTGTGTGTGTGTGTGTGTGTGTGTGAGAGAGAGAGAGAGAGAGAGAGAGAGAGAGAGAGAGAGAGAGAGAGAGAGAGACTGAATACAATGAGAACTACTCTGGTTTATTTTAATATCTGCAGCTGAAGCTATGCCAACCAGAATTTAATGCCAGGTGGCGCTGTGGGTTAAACCACTGAGCCTAGGGCTTGCTGATCAGAAGGTCGGCGGTTCGAATCCCTGTGACGGGGTGAGCTCCTGTTGCTTGGTCCTAGCTCCTGCCAACCTAGCAGTTCGAAAGCACGTCAAAATGCAAGTAGATAAATAGGAAGATAAATACAGCGGGAAGGTAAACAGCGTTTCCATGTGCTGCTCTGGTTTGCCAGAAGCGGCTTTGTCATGCTGGCCACATGACCTGGAAGCTATACGCCGGCTCCCTCGGCCAATAAACGAGATGAGCGCGCAACCCCAGAGTCGGTCACGACTGGACCTAATGGTCAGGGGTCCCTTTACCTTTACCTTTTTTAAAAAATATTTTTTATTAATTTTATACAGACAAAACAAACAAACCATACAATATAACACTGTCCCTTCATTTTCTCTCCACCCACCGGTCCACCTCTGCCACCGGTAGTACCCGTGTGCGTTAAGAATCAAAGGGGTCCATTGTAAGTTGGGTTTAGCCTCCCCCCTCCCTCCTCCCCCCACATCCCCCCCCTGCCACTGAAGGGACAGGAGTGGAGGAGCTCTGAGGATTGGTTTTCCCCAGCTCTTTCATAAGCATATTTAAACAAATACAAACAACACATCAACAATAGGGAAAGGTTATAAATTCCCAATTCTTATTATCATAACATTATAATTGTGACTTCCTCGATACTCTTCCTTCTGGTTTTCCTAACAATCTCTAATTGCTTATGGCGGGTTTCCTATTCCAAATCAAAATCTTATTCTTGTAATATTAACTTTAATCCTCCTCCTCTTCCATGCTATCCTCCCACAGACCCCCTCCTGCCACAAGAGGAGCCCGCAGGGCACAGCACTTCCAAGGTTCCATTATTTGCGTCTGGGTTTCCTTCCACCCCCTCCTCCCCCCTCCGAGCACCCCCTGCCACTGGGTATCTCAGAGTAAGGAGAGGAGGATAGGCAGCTCTCTGCCCAGACACTTATCTGAACTCACAAACATTAATATTTAACCTAAAAATTCTTTCCTCAGCCATTCTTCTAACACCCTCCAGAAAGTACAGCATTTTTTTCCCTTTTTTTACCCTCCATCCCTTCTCCCTAAGTCTTTTCCCCCAATTGGATCAGCATTTCCATTGACAAGCCAAGATTTCGAAAACCGTCTTTCAAAAGCCAAAACAAAACCTTTTAACTAAAATTTTCACCCCACCCCTGTTCTTTCCCAGTTCCATCTCCAGGCCTTTGTCCCCCCCCTGCCCCTGTCTTTCCCATCCCTCAATAACACCACTCAACATTTTAACCCCTCCAGGATCTTCAATTCCATTGATCTTCTCATTTTCTTGCTCTGCTTGTTTCTCTTCCTTTTGAAATCCGTGCTTTGCTTCATCCCAGACATCTTTTTTATAGCCCAAGTCCCCTTCCAAATTCTCATCAAGTTGTTTCTCCTCACACACAGTCTCAAACTCCACCACCTCCAAGTCCAAATTATCCTCTAAGTCCTGAACTTGGACTTCAGCCTCAACTGATGGTAAATTGGGATGTTGCCGTTCCTTGTAAATGTCCTCCCATGTTTGTAGATAGTTCAGCACCGCGTCCTGGAAGGCTCGAGAGTACTTTGTTTTCATACTTCTCTTAACCGCAGACAAACAGGAGATAGGGAGCAAAGGGTACTGGAAAATTCCTTCCTGTTAGACGATCAACTCCATTTTGGCTGTTCTTTTCCTTTGTCTTTAACTCAATCACAAATCCACTCTTAATTCCAAATTAAATAGTTCTGCCTCACTTTCAAACAATTTTTTACTGTTGACAGCAGCACGATAAAATCCACCCGGTCTTTTGACAGTTTGACAGCTTTTGACAGCTGTCAAAGCACTCTTCCCCTCGATAATGCTGTACCTCGAGGGGTGCCGGACTCGGGAGCTGGGAAGGTTCAGAAAAGTCTCTCTTTCTCTCGGGTCCACCTACCCTGAAACTTTTTTCTCTTTCGGCTTGAGTTTATTTAAAACGCCTCCCGGTTTTCCATTAGGAAGAGACCGACTTCCGTTTCTTTAAAGTCTCTCCTATTTTCCCAATTAATGATTTTATAGTCCAAATAAACGTTCCACTTACTTTATGGAAATCTTTAATTTTGTTCGGAAGAATCCGCCGCTTGCCGGGTCAGGACTCGGAGCTTCGCTTCTCGGAGGTAAGATATAGCCCAAAATGGCTCCCGTGGTTCCACCCCGCCGGCTCTCGATCGCTCTATTGAGCTCTCGGGCAGCAGGGGATCCGCAAAACGGAGCAGCCGCTGGGCGCGTGAGTCACCGGGACTCTCTACCCGGTGTTTTTACGGGGAGTCCGCTCGCTCTGCGGACTTCCCCCCCCTCCGCGAGGCCAGGGACTTCGGCACGAGAAGTCCCTGCGTCCTTCTCTCCGCCGCGACGGACCGGAAGTCCCCTTTACCTTTACCTTTTACCCAAGACTGGTAGCTGCTACCCCTACTTTTTAGATCATGATATGTTTCCAATGTTAATTTATTGTTGTGTTTATATCCCACTTTTCTGCCAAGGACCTTGAGGTGGCATACATGGTAAAGGTAAAGGTAAAGGGACCTCTGACCGTTAGGTCCAGTCACAGATGACTCTGGGGTTGTGGCCGAGGAAGCTGGTGTAAAGCTTCCAGGTCATATGGCCAGCATGACTAAGCTGCTTCTGGCGAATCAGAGCAGTGCACGGAAACGCCATTTACCTTCCCGCCAGAGCAGTACCTATTTATCTACTTGCACTTCGTGCTTTTGAGGTGCTAGGTTGGCAGGAGCAGGGACCAAGCAACAGGAGCTCACCCCATCGCGGGAATTCAAACTCCCGACCTTCTGATCGGCAAGCCCTAGGCTCTGTGGTTTAACCCACAGCACCACCTGTGTCCCTGGCATACATGGTACTCCTCCCCATTTATTCTCACAATAAATACGGCTGAGGTCACCCAGTGAGCTTGGTGGCTGAGTGCATTTTTGAACTCTGGTTTCACAGACCATAGTCCAAAACTGGCTCCAGGAAGAAGAGTTCCTGGAACTCCAGGAAGGGTGAAGTTGTCTCAGGTTGACGTGCACCTTTCTTATTTCTTCCAGGTAGATTTCCAGCTTACTATTGCATGTCCTCTGATTTGTCTAAAACACTGTTTCTCAATCTTTTAAAGCCATGCCTCCTTTTGCTAACATAATCCCCACTCTTCAAACCTGGCTCCCCAGATTACTTCATTTGAATTTTCAAATGGATTGAAAATTTGTGAATTCATTTTTATACAGTGGTACCTTGGTTCTCAAATGCCTTGGTACTCAAACAGCTTGGAACCCAAACACTGCAGACCCAGAAGTAAGTGTTCCTGTTTGCGAACTGTTTTCAGAAGCCGAACGTGCTCCACTTTTGAGTGCCACACTTCTGTTTTGAGTCTTTTTTGCTATTTTTTTTTCATTTTGTTTTTGCATCTCTCTCTCTCTCTCTCTCTCTCTCTCTCTCTCTCTCTCTCTCTCTCTCTCTCTCTCTTTACTGTGGAACCCAGTTCAGCTACTGATTGATTGATTGTGTGTCTGCAGTACATTATTGCTTTCATTTTATGCATCAATGGTCCTGTTGGATCAGGGGTCAGCAACCTTTTTCAGCCGTGGGCCGGTCCACCATCCCTCAGACCTTGTGGTGGGCTGGACTATATATTCCTATGCCCCACAAATAACCCAGAGATGCATTTTAAATAAAAGGACACATTCTACTCATGTAAAAACATGCTGATTCCCGGACCGTCCGTGGGCCAGATTGAGAAGGCAATGGGGCCGCATCTGGCCCATGGGCCTTAGGTTGCCTACCCCTGTGATAGATAGTAAAAATCATGTTAAATTGCTGTTTTAGGGGTAGTTTTTGAAAGTCTGGAATGGATTAATCCATTTTGCATTACTTTCTATGGGAAAGCGCACCTTGGTTTTGGAATGCTTTGGTTTTGGAACAGACTTCCAGAACAGTTTGAGAACCAAGGTACCACTGTACTTATATTACACTTTCTGGGGGGAACACTCACACCCTGCTAGATTTTCGTATGCCCTCTCTCTGGGGTTGGCTTCCCCCTTGGTTCACAAACACTGCTTTAAAAAATATGATGATAAAAGCAAGCAAAGTGGTTTTCATGGTTTGGTTATGGTACTAAACTCATTGCAAAACATTCTATTGAAAATTCGAGTGCGAGTTAGTCAGGAAAACACAAAACCATATTTCTAAAAAAAAAAAAATAGCAGTAATTTCTAACCAATACTCTGTGTAGATATAAAGTAATATAGGTCAGGGCTTTGCACTTAGAATTACAGAGTCTACTGATTGCTAATTCATTTCTAGGGAACAAAACGATTTGCAAAGCGTATGCATTGTTAATCGGTCAAGGCAAGCCTCATGGCTCATTATTGGAGAAACCCCCTCCCTTTTTCCTTTTTCCCCCTTTTTGAAGTACTGTAATAATGGGCATAACTCCCTCATCTGATTCAAAAGGGGGTGTTAAAGTGGATTACTTTGGAGAGTATCTGCTTGATGCCCTAAATTTAATACAGTTCATATAACTCTATATTAAATTGTGGCCCTGTGTTAGGTCATTGAGAGTGGAATGAGATGAAGAAGCTTCCGTGAATCCTCCTTTGTGTGGCAAGGTCCCAAACCCATCCAGGAAGTGGAATAAAGACACATGAAACAGTATTTTAGGTTAATGGACAAAAAAAGGCCACAACTTTATTGGTTACAGAATGTGAGTGGTATTGGCTTAGGCATTGGAAATCACACGACTATATCTGACTCCTGCCTGCCTGCAGAAGTCTTAGAAGGGTTAACCACCAATAGGACAAGCCCTGCTGATGCACATCAACTAGGAACTCCCCAAGAGTCACCACTAGGGGTCGTGCCATGGCCCTAGCCCCCTAGATCCCCCCCCCCCGTCTGGGGCTTCGGACAGAGACCATACCCCCCAGATTCCTTTAACAGAATACCCTTGAATTAGGAAGGGTAGGTGATGGCCACTACCTCCCCTCCCCTTCAACCTAATACTCCAATGCCTAACCACCAAACCTTACAAAGTTGTGATGATTCGCTATGAGGTAGGCGAAAAACCAAATGGCCGGTGCAAATTTGCCAAGCGGAAAAAATTCCTGCCAGGCCCCTTGAACAACCAAGGCGACCAACCAAGGTCCATAGCAAGGTCAAGAAATAAAGAGCCTGACCTAAGGAAGGGAGGGCGGGAGAACTGACCAACCAGGGGGGAAACAGGGGTGAGTCCTCAGCCAGGGGCAGTTTAAAAAGCCCATGCCATGCCCCCGGAAAGTCCGGGTTGGACGGCCTAAGGAAGATGTGGCTGAGGACCAACCAATGGCGCAGGGGCTATCCCGCCCCATGTGCGTGGGGAGGGCTTGCTCCCAGCCCGCAAAGTCATCTCCACGGGAAGAGGAAATGGCTTTTCCATCAGAAGGGAGAATCATAGAATAGTAGAGTTGGAAGGGACCCCAAGGATTATCTAGTCCAGCCTCCTTACAAGGCAGGGATATGCAGCTGTCTCATATGGGGATCAAACCTGCAACATTGGGGGAAACAAAAGACAAGCTTGGCAAAGCCTCTATAACACATTGGGCAATAGATATAGGACATAATATAGATTTCAATCTCTGGGGGAAACTTTGGAAGAGTGATCAGAAGTTTACAGGATGTTCTTCCTTGAAGGAGAACTACCTGAAAATGATGTACCGATGGTATTTAACTCCGAGTAGACTTACTAAGATGTATAAGACTGAATCAGATAAGTGCTGGAGATGCAATGAGGCTGAGGGTACGTTCTTTCATATGTGGTAGACCTGTAAAAGGGTAAAAGAGTATTGGGAAATAATTCATAATGAATTTTTTAAAAAATTAAGTACTTTAAAAAAAACACAGAGTCCTTTTTTGTTGGGGATAATTCAGACAAAAATTTCAATGTGTCACAAAAGGTTATTTATGTATGCCACTACTGCAGCCTGTGTTTTGTTAGCCCCAAAATGGAAAACGAGCAAGGTCCCAACTAAAGAAGAATGCAATGAGTTTATTGAATGTATGGGGGAAACTGTGTACACTTGAAAACGTTGGCAACATTAAGATAAATTCAACAGTGTAAATAAATTTTGATGGATGTAATAATGGAGATATTAATAAATAATGAAAGGAGAAGGGAAGTCATTGATATTTTAATGTTGGCTAAATGAATATTCTAAAATGTAAAACAGAAAATTCAAATACGGTATATATATATTAACCTGGAACCTTGGCATTTTCAGCACCATGCTCTACCCAGCTGGGCTATGCAAGCTCAAAGATAACCAAAGTTATGGAAGGGATATGGGGAGAAGTGTTGAGCTTCAGCTTTTAGGGAGGGCTCCTGGGTGGGCATGGAGCAAATCTGTTCAATTTAGGTTCATCCATTAATGTATCATAGTCACGTAGAACCTATCTATAGTACAACAAGAAGTTCAGCAATAGGCAGCTGCCAAAGGTTTGATTGACCACTAAGCCTGACTTTAGCAAAGGAAGTTGCATTCTAGGGATTCTATTACCATTGTGAGCTAGCGTTGCCAAAGAAGCTAACAGACAAGAGAGCACAGGTTCAAGTTCCAATTTGATAATTTCCTAATAAATATTTTAGGAACAAATAAAGACATGTCTTTGGGATGCAGCGCTTGACCCTGTATATCCAATGTGGCAAAAAGAAGAAGAAGAAAAAGAGGCCACCTTCCATTTCATTAGTCCTTCCATTGACACTGGCTTTGTATTCTGCGTTGGGTTTTGCTGGAACTTTGCATCCCAGAAACTCTCTCTATTAGAAAGTTTGCTTCTTGTCATGTTGTATTTCTTCCGATGCATATGATGTCCTCTTTTGCCATTTAAAGCACCCTGGGGAACTAGTATTCCACCATTTCTGTGGTTTCAAAAGCGGCCTTTGCATTAGCCTTTAAGTGCCTCTTGGTAACAAGATTAATAAAACACTGGGTTACTTGTAAGTCAAATCAGGTGGAAAACATTTCAAGTAAGGACTGCAGTATTTAATATCTAAGTGCCAATGGTGCAGATCCCCTAGTCTACATGATGAATGTTCTCAAAGACCTTAAATACAAACGTTAAAGGTAAGGGTAGTTGATGAGGGGCAGAGGAAAACACGTTTATCTGCACAATTCATTTTCCCCAAGCATTTCATGCTGAATATATTTTACCAAGCTCTGATTAGGTGACAATTTCTAGATAACCTTTATACTTGCCACATCAGCTGTTTGCTAACCAATTTGCTGTAAGATTTTACAGCTATTCTGCCAGGAACAATGTGAAATCTAATGCAAACAAAGGGAACACTTTTAGCCTGCAATTATATATATGTAACTGTATTGCACTCTCTCTCTCTCTCTCTTTCTCTCTCGCTGTTTCCTTTTAAGATTTTGGATATGCCCAGACGAGGGATGAGCTGGTATAAACAGCTTGGCTTCACGTTCCACTGAAGACTATCTAGAGCTCAGTTGAAGGCAAACTGTCCAACTTGAAGCCAAAGGCACTTGAGAAAACAGTCAGCAGAGGAGAACGATGATAATACAACAAGGCTTGCTGGTGGTACTACTCTGGGTGTGCCTGCTCCACCCCTGCTTAACAGCAATGGTATTCAGCAGGACTACAGACCAGCAGCCCAAAAGTTTTGCTGCACGTGGAATAGGGAATGAAGGAAAAGCTCTGCACCGCCAGAAGCGAGGCTGGATGTGGAACCAGTTCTTCTTGCTGGAGGAATATACCGGCTCGGATAACCAATATGTAGGCAAGGTAGGCAATATGTATATCTTCTCCTATTCTTCTTATGCATTGCAGTGATTTAATGGTAGGAAATTATCTTTGAGGACTTCATTCTCAAATATATAGAGACCTTTTGTTTGTTCTGTTGAAAAAAAATAAAACCAAAAGCTTTAGAAATGGGAGTATTGGATTGAAACACACATTTATCTAATGTGGATTAAAAATCGTGTGATTTTTGCATTTCTGAATTTGTTGATTTGATTTTTGTATACAAAAAGCATTTTTGAGTATGACTTATATTTTATAGTTTGTACACCTTCCTCTGGAACACCAACTACCCTTCATCTACCAACATTGACTTTTCCTCTGATGAAAAAGGTGACCCTTGCTAACAACCCCCTTTTTTTAACATGAAGTGAAAATTTGGATTAGTAATTTCATGAGTGAAAGAGTTTTATGTTCAGTTGCATAGACCTAAAAAAGGACAAAGCTTTGTTCTCAAGTACTTTCGCCTGGTTTGAAAGAAAATTGCAGCTCTGGTGTAGTACTATAGATTTCCAAGGATTTTTATAGGACCCTATCCTAAGTATTACTTATGTATCACAAACTCTGGCTGCAGTAGGTGGCCATTTCAGTGATTTAATACCTGTAGCCAAATTGCAAGTGACCTAAATTCATTAAATCTTCCCCAAGTGTGAAAATTTGTGTAGCAGCTGACATCATCCCTACCACTCCATTATGACAGCATGCCATACACTAGGAAAGCCCTGATGGGGTTCCTTGGAAAATTAATTACCCAGACTTTCATAAACGGTGGCTATCGATTACCCTGCAATGAACAGGCCACAAACAAATACAGGTGAAACTCGGAAAATTAGAATATCGTCGAAAAGTGCATTTATTTCAGTAATGCAACTTATTATTTTTAATTTTTCTTTTAAATTTACAAATGCTTTCTTTTGGAAATTCCACAGTAATAAAACAAATAGTTACAATAATACAAAAATAAACATCGCCATTACATTTCATTAATTACATTCCATTTAAAATTGACCCGCCTAACAACAAATAATTGCAATTACAACAAATAATGGTGCTGTGGGTTAAACCACAGAGCCTAGGGCTTGCTGATCAGAAGGTCGGCGGTTCGAATCCCTGCGACGGGGTGAGCTCCCATTGCTTGGTCCCAGCTCCTGCCAACCTAGCAGTTCGAAAGCACGTCAAAGTGCAAGTAGATAAATACAGCGGGAAGGTAAACGGTGTTTCCGTGTGCGGCTCTGGTTTGCCAGAAGTGGCTTTGTCATGCTGGCCACATGACCTGGAAGCTGTACGCTGGCTCCCTCAGCCAATAATGCGAGATGAGCACCGCAACCCCAGAGTCGGTCACGACTGGACCTAATGGTCAGGGGTCCCTTTACCTTTACCTTTAAAGGCTTGATGTATCTTGCTTTGCATGTCATGCATCTATCTCATATATTGGTTTCACCTTTTAAGTTGCATTACTGAAATAAATGCACTTTCCGAATTTTACGAGTTTCACCTGTACATGGTATGCTGTAGGGTTCTGAAAGGGGGTGGGCTTACAGGGAACAGCCACCCCCCCATGAAATCCAGCTCTTCGAATGGCTCGGACAACAGTGGAGGGACAGGAGACAGGAAGGAGGAAGTGAGCGGAGCAGGCCAGGGCTCAGGCAGCATACAAGAGCCCTACCTGCTGCCTGTGATATAAGCAAGGAAGGAGGGGCCAGCAGAGAGTTCCAGCGGCGAAACAGCAGAGGGGCGTCCTTTCAAATTCACCCCGGAACTGAGGCGATCAGTGGCTCGCAAACGCAGGAGGAGGAGATTTGGGGTCCCCAAACTACTCTGCTGGGGGAGGAGCCAAAAAGCGCCATTGGGAGAATCTGATAGTACTGAGTAGACATGTTTTCATGAAGCTCTTGCCTTGTAAATAACTTTCACAATAAAAGTACTAAAGACAAGATGGTTTGGAGTGTCGTTGCTCGAGGGTAGCCAGCAACCGCCCTGACAGGTTCATTCTTAATCAAATCAAAGTTTGATTTGAGGCTGAACAGACCTGGACATTGTCCCTCATGAGGTCAGTCAGGGGTACCAACTTGAAAAAAATATTGGGGGGCCCAAGTAAGCCCCACCTGATATAACTGAGCACATGACGTGGTGTGCACACACCATTTAAATGGCAATGTCCATCAACTTGGGGCGGGCAGCCTCCTCAAATGTTTTATTGTGGGGTGAAGGGACCTCGGCCCCTAGGAGTTCGCTCCTGTGATCTCAGTGAGCACCTCCATAATTCTCAGCAATATGCTTGTTTTTCTGTGCAGTACATTTAGCGATATCTGATTGGGTGAGTCAATCTGGAAAGGGTTTGCTGGAGGAGAAAGTCTGAAAACTACTACACTAGAAGTGCGGAGAGGCCTGTAGCTTACGTTACCCGAAGTCCTGTCAGTGCGTAATCTTCCATAGTAGAATGTCAGATAAAATCCATGCTTGGAAACACTCATAGATGATACGTGAGTGATTCTATGTCAGAAGTGGCCGTGTGTATCTTCCCTATGGATAAATCCCTAGATTTTGGAGATGACTCTTGCATATCGCTATCAGGAAGATCTAAGAGAAACCACTTCCAATGTTACAGTATAAATGCGCACAAACACTTGTGAGTTTCTTGTGTGCCCTATGAGGGTGCATTTCTTGAAGCAACCATAATCTGCCCTCAGGGCCATAATTATAGCATCATGAAATCTAGGAGAGGAATCTATGGGACTGTGGGAACAAGGGATTTCTTTCAGCCAAAACTCACCAGAGCTCAGCTCCGGCACCTCTCAGGTGGGCACCATTGCCAATCTTTGAGAACAAGGGAGAAGTTCATAGTGAGCTCCAGCACCTCTTTATCTAGAATAATAGCACTGGATGGAACTCCTTTGATATTTAGAATACCTATCTGGAATCAAATAGAAGGACTGGGTCCCAGCATTATGCAGAGAATATTGATGGCGTAATTATATAATATAATATCTAGAGAAATCTCTACACACATTGGCAAAAGGATATTTCAGGGGAAGAAATGACAAGTCTTTTCTTTTTTAATAATAATAATAAAAATCCAAGAACAGGTTTGAACATATTTCATGCTCCTATAAAGGTAAATGTAAAGGGACCCCTGACCATTAGGTCCAGTCGTGACCGACTCTGGGGTTGCGCGCTCATCTCGCATTATTGGCCGAGGGAGCCGGCGTATAGTTTCCAGGTCATGTGGCCAGCATGACAAAGCCACTTCTGGTGAACCAGAGCAGCACATGGAAACGCCGTTTACCTTCCCGCTGTAGCGGTTCCTATTTATCTACTTTCATTTTGACGTGCTTTCAAACTGCTAGGTTGGCAGGAGCTGGGACCGAGCAACGGGAGCTCACCCCGCCACAGGGATTCGAACCGCTGACCTTCTGATCAGCAAGCCCTAGGCTCAGTGGTTTAACCCACAGAGCCACCTGGGTCCCACTTTCATGCTCCTATAGCCTGATCCTAACCATGTTAGCAGCTCTTGATGAAGACTGTCTGGCTAAAACAGTGGTGTTCTCTTTTTCATATATTGGGTCTGTTGCTCAGCTGCGTAGACTCAACACAAAGATCAGAATTAGTTATTATAGTGGACTTGCTGCCTGGCTTTGTGCACATTTGTCACTATTTTTGCTGAGTTCGAGTAGATTCATGTTTCAAACCTACATGCAGTTGGATTTCAGCCCCAATGAGATTAGTAGAAAACTTCCAGGGAATTGTGTTTTGGTATAGGGCCACTAGACCACAAAACAATTCAAATAGTTGGGGGAGCTATTCACACAGATCTATGCCTACAAATTAGTGTGCCATTCTCATCATCAGCGACTCATTCGGAGCCATTCAGGGATAGCCAGAAGGCTTTGTGCTCCTGTGCAAATTTTCTAGCTGAGGTTATTCAAGCGCATTCAAACTCTGGCATTTGAAACAGGAGATCTCTCCTTCCTCAAACCGTTCATCTCTGTTTTTAATTAGCACAATATTTTTGCATCTATGAATGGAGATATTATATTTTATGCCTTTTGATAAGCAGCAGATTCCCTTGGAAGGGAAGAAAAATAGATAAATATGGATTTGCAATAAGTCATATAACAGTGGAAGCTGTCCTGAAAGCATTCCATTTATGCCACATTACCCTGACTAAACATCCACATTGCATTATGTTGCTTTGCTCCATAACAGACACTCAACTCAAATAACCTCACATAATGTAATGTAACATGCCATATTACATATGCTTTATTAATTCAGATAGGCCAAATTGAATGGGGGGGGGGAAATCATTTTGTCCTCTTTGGCTAAGGAAGCTCATAAAAAGCACTCCAGAGCTAAAACATAAGATCTGACAATGTTCAAAACACCTTTGAGGGTGAACAGCTGCTAGAGGAAGGATTTTCAGCAGGTAACAGCAGTGGAGCCCTGATCTGTGTAAGGGAGCACTTTCCAGAATCGGGCTTTTTCTTCAGATACAAGTGGCCAACAAAAGCATGATCTTTAAAAAAAATGTGTGAATACAAAATGTGTACAGTGGTACGTTGGCTCTCAAACTGAATCCATTCTGAAAGTCCGTTCGAATTCCGAAATGTTCAACAACCAAGGCGTGGATTCTGATTAGCTGATTGGCCCCAGAAACAATTCCGACAGCCGAAACAGACGTTTGGCTTCTGAAAAACCTTTGCAAACCCAAACACTTACTTCCGGGTTCGCGGCTTTCAGGAGCCGATTTGTTTGTTAACTAAACCATTCAGGAACCAAGGTACCACTGTACTTTGATCTTAAATATATTGTTAAACTATGCACTATAAAACAATTGGATAATATAGGCATAGGAGGTAGAAAATACAAGCCTTAACTTGGCCCATGCAAGGAATTTGAGCCGTTTTCTTCTTATAACATCTTCCTTATTTTTGCCCTGCCAGAAGATCACAATGTGGCTTACTCCTTTAGTGAGCCACACTTACTCCTAGGGATGGTTGCAAAATCCAAGCCATCTCTCACCACAATTGAGTGGAGTTCATGTTTGACAGCTTTAACATGTCCAATGAGGCCAATGAAGCCAAGGACCCTTGGGGAGGATTCCCACAAATGTAATAGAACTAACCACAGGAGTGCCTAAAGGATAACATATTGTGTGGAAGTGTTAATGTGTTTGTAAGTGTTCTACAAGAAGGCTTCAGTTTCCCATCTATAAAGCATATTCAGAGATAATGAGGCACTGGGGTGCAAGGAAGAAGAAAGGAAGCCGAACGTTTCTCATTCATTAACACCAAAGGAACATGGCACTAGATAGCGGCAAAATTCTCAAAGGCCACAGCTTATTTGTAAGTGAAAGTCAGTGTTAGTAATCAACAATTCTGATCAACACTTCCTACCCAAGAGCTAAAGTTGACTAACTTATTCTTCCTATTTGGCTGTTTGCAGCTTCTTTCAGAAACTTGGTTGCATGGATTTCACTTTGAGGAAAAATAACAAGAAACAAAAGCTTTTGGCTGAGGGCTTCATTTATTAACAATTATTTAGAAATATAATGCCTTTATTGTCAATGTACAATCTGTGTACAATGAAATTAACCGAGCCTCCCCCCTCCCACTCAATCTCATTGCACTCTGTGTGCTTGTCACACAACACACCAACCCTGAAAGTCAGTTGCACTTGCCTTTGTTACCAGTAGTTCTTTTTAAGGATGCTTTGCAAATTATCCCCATCATTTCCCTGGCTAGATTTTTGGATACCAAACTAACTGTATATGGAAAAGCCTTGTCAATCTTTGGGGTTCATTTGTTTGTTTTTCCTCCCCAAACTTTGTTGAGACTACTGGGCACTTTCCTGCAGACAAATATAAGGAAGTTGAATGCAATGACCACACAAAGGACAATTGTTGTCATCATGCAATCCCATCATTTATTTGTTTTGTGACTTAATCTTTTGCACATCTACTGAGAAGTAAAAGCCCACTGAGTTCACTAGGGTACATTCCTGTGTATTGGAGTGCAGTCTAAGTTACTGTGCAACGAGGAATCATTGATGATGAAATCACATCATGACTGTTTTTTGTGGGTGAATGCGCATATGCACAATGCTCACATTGGACACCACCAACTCATGGAACAATAAGGAAACAACACAAGGGGTTTTCAGGTAGATCCCTCACTGTGAGAAGTGAGGTTAAAGGGAACCAGGCAGAGGGTCTTCTCGGTAGTGGTGCCCACCCTGTGGAACGCCCTCCCATCAGATGTCAAGGAGATAAAGAATTACACAACTTTTAGAAGACATCTGAAGGCAGTCCCGTATAGGGGAATTTTTTAATGTTTGATGTTTTATCTAGTGTTTTTATATTTTGCCGGAAGCTGCCTGAAAAGGCTGGGGCAACCCAGTCAGATGGGCAGGGTTCAAATAATAAAATCACCACCATCAACGACTAAGCACTGTTGCTAACCTGGAGGTGGGGAGGTGTCAGGAAGGGCGGTGCAGTTCTGATGCAGTAGCAGAAATATCAGGCTGGCTCTGCTGGTGCATTTGCACTGCGCCAACCTCCCTGCTGTTTGGCCCCTCTCCCTCTTCTTTCCTGTAAGCAGCGGTGATTCGGCTGTCAAGAGTTCAGATGAGTACCCCCACACACTACACTGTCCGCTCCCGATGCAAACTGATATGTGCAAATGGATTTGAGGACTGTGCAAAATGTTTTTTGCTAGACCATATCCTTGCATTCATGTCCTAATCCAATGGTTTTCAAACAAGGTGTTTGAGGAATGCTGGGGTGGTTTTTTTTAGAAGCTCATTCGGTTTCTAGATAATACCAGCAACGGGCGATATGCATCTCTGAAAACAGCTTTCTCAGACCACCAATTCTTCCAGACACTGTTATTCTGGGGAACGTTTCATGTATTCTAGGCTGTCCTCTTAGCTCAATATTGAGCACATGCCCCGGACATTTTCATTCCCAAAGAGACATCCAAATAGTGCCCCCTGAAAAGTTTTTTTTAAAAAATTGCTGTGGTAGTCTGACATCATTCTTGCCTTCCTCTATCTCCCCTCTCCTGCTGCCTGAAGAAAGTTGCTTTGCCAGTGTGGTGTAGTGGTTAAGAGCGGTAGACTCGTAATCTGGGGAACCGGGTTCACGTCTCCACTCTTCCACATGCAGCTGCTGGGTGACCTTGGGCTAGTTACACTTCTTTGAAGTCTCTCAGCCCCACTCACCTCACAGAGTGTTTGTTGTGGGGGAGGAAGGGAAAGGAGAATGTTAGCCACTTTGAGACTCCTTAGGGTAGTGATAAAGGGGGATATCAAATCCAAACCCTTCTTGTTTCATGACAGAACCAGACTATTCAGCCACTAGAATACTTGAAAACCATGTTCCTCACAGATGTTTAGCATTCAGAGCTCCAGTTGGAAGGATGAGCTAAATCCTCACCCCTTCTCTTGACAGTGTGTGATCAAGTCTTGGCAGGATCTGGGTCATTCGGCCAGTTTAGGAGAAGAGGGGAAAAGTGATAAGGGACAGAACTGTTGCAGGGGGGCAGAATCAGTTCCCCAGATTGTTTGGGGTTGGTTTTGCTTTAAATGGATGGCTTGTATGCAGAGTGAATGTGCCTGTGGAGGCATATTTTTTTCTGCCTTCCACAGGGACAATCAGTTGACCCAGACTGGCTTCACGGACAGTGCTAAAGTCTAGAAGCAAAAGCTATTGTCCAAGTAAAAGATTTCAAACTTAAAGGCTGTGTAGAGTAATACAAGTCAATTAAAAAACAAAAGGGTAGAGTTCTAGAAATATGATATTCATCAGTTCAGCTATGAGTTGATTCTTTTCTTTGTAAATGAAAATCGATATATTTAAATATGCTTCCCCAGCTAATGAAAACAGTGATGAATCTGTAGGGCATATACATGTAGGAGGTATATTGGATTTTATTATTGGACTATAACTTTTATAGTAATATCTGTCATTGGATGAAGTGGGGGGGGGGCATTCCAAGAATTCATAACTGACATAGTAGATATATTCTGTTCATAAGCCTGAAATTGTGCCAGGGCAGTGTCAGAACAGCAAGTTTGAGGATTATAGCTGAACAGCACAATCCCGTGGTCCCTGGAAGGGCATCCCAGGATCCAGAAAATTCTGTGGATCATCATCTCCACAAGAGGTTTGACCCAAGAAGCCATAGTGAGGCATTCTGAGGATATATCAGGAGTAGATGGGAAGTAGTTTTTGACCCTCTAGATCAGGCATCCCTAAACTGCGGCCCTCCAGATGTTTTGGCCTACAACTCCCATGATCCCTAGCTAACAGGACCAGTGGTCGGGGAAGATGGGAATTGTAGTCCAAAACATCTGGAGGGCCGAAGTTTGGGGATGCCTGCTCTAGATTGAGGGCGCTTTAAGTTCCCCACAATGCTCCTGGAATAGGGGGAAAGTACAATAGCCGTGGGACTGGCATAGTTATTTTATTGATTGATTGATTGATTGATTGAGTTTATATATCGCCCTATACCTGAAGGTCTCAGGGCAGTTCACAGGAAAAATAGCAACATATATAATCAGAATAAAAACAACAACCCAATAACCGCCCCCCCCTCCCAAGAGCCAAGTTTTAAAAGGGTATAGGATGTCAAACAGATCAACCAAAGGCCTGGTTAAAAAGGAACGCTTTTGCCTGGAGCCTAAAGGTTTATAATGAAAGTTCCAGGCGAACTTCCCTGGGGAGAGCATTCCACAGAAGGGGAGCCACAGAGCGGCTGGGGAAACCCAGCCAGATGGGTGGGGTATAAATAATAAATTGTTGCTGCTGTTGTTGTTGTTCTCGTGTTGCCACCTTCTGGACCTCTTGAGGAGGAGGCACACGAAGGAGGGCTTCAGAAGATGATCTCAGGGTTCAGGTAGGTTCATAGGGAAAGAGGCGGTCCTTGAGGTACTGCGGTCCTGAGCCATTTAAGGCTTTATAGGTCAAAACCAGCACTTTGAATTGTGCCCAGAAACTAATTGGTAGCCAGTGCAGTTGGACCAGGATTGGTGTAATATGCTCAAACCCCCTTGCTCCGGTGAGCATCTTGGCCACTGAATTCTGTGTTCCCATTGGGATAACTGGCAGAGTAAAGATTGTTTAAAATTGGGGTGCGGGGTGGGGAATGAAAGGAGGAAGAATGTGTGGGCGCTAACACATCATGAAGCAGTGCTAGAGCAACTGTTTTGCATAAAGAATGTGTCAAGTTAAATCCCTGTCCATGGCATCTTTAGGTGGGACTAGAAGGGACTCTCTGTCTATAAAACCTTAGAGAGCCACTGTGAGTCAGAGCGGACAACGCTAAACTAGGTGGACTTACTGGCATGATTTGTTATAAGGAAATAATCAAAGAAACTCTAGAATTGAAAAATTGAGAATCTACCATCTCTCAGTACAATTTGTAATCCTCTTTGAAAATATAGTTTTAGAAAGGACTTGAATCCTTGAATCTTATCTTGCACCAGTAGTATTTCTCAAACTTTGTCGAACTTAGTCTTTCCCCTCAACACTGATTAAGTATAGAGCTAGAAATTCCAGTTAATTTCTTATTGAAATCTGATATTTAAGATCCATTTATGAAACGTTTGCCCAAAGCGTTTTGTACATTGTGAAAAGGTATGCTGACTCTTGAGGGAAATGCTTAAAAGCAATATATTCTGCATCCTGTGACTACTCACTGACTTTCAGTGTAGGAAGCACATTTTGCAGTGCAAACATAATACCTGGCTCTAATATAGCTTAGAATCCTTTTGCCCTTCTTGCTGCCTGCCCTTAAACAGGTTTTGTGCAATAAAAGTCCTCGAGACATTTATGTGGCAGCAAAGTTGCATGACGTTATGCAGATCTCCAAAAAACGCGAGCACCATCTTGGATTATCATAGAGCCATTTCAGAATGCAAAAGAGTACACAAAAGGAAGAAGGAGAATGGACTTTGGGTGCACCTAGTTTGTTGACCAATTCAGAAAATAATAACGGAAATAGATGTGTAGATGGATTAAGAACAGCAACACACACACAGAGAGAGAGAGAGGGGGGGGAAACAACTGTTTTAGTTTAGTTGTAACAGCTCTGTGATTATTATTTAACTGACACGAATATTTCACTACATCTGAGGTCCCCTGAGAACAGACTGTATATACATTTAAACCAGTAGTTCCCAAACTCCGCACCCCCATGGGCCTCTTGAAAATTGCCGAGAATCTTGGCGAATTGCTTAATTATTATTTTGCCTATCTATTGTAACCATTGTGATGCACCTTGCTAGCTTTCTCCGTGATTTTCAGTTGTGTCTTTATTGCTTCTTTTGTTTCTTGTGTTGTATTTTCATGTGTTACAATTTGAGCTCCAAACAATTCACTTTGTGCTATTTCTAAACATGCTGCATATCACTTGAGTGAAGCTCAATGTGTGGAAAGCCATGAGTAGTCCAGTGTTGGTAACCTGGTGTTGTTTTAAAAAAAATCTAGTGGGAAGAGGGCTGTGAAGTTGACTGTAGCAGTGGTGCATTATTATTATTATTATTATTATTATTATTATTATTATTATTATTACAAATTATTACAAATCAAACCAAATTACATTAATTTTATACAATTTCTTAAAATCAGGTTTCCTGCTCCTGTTTCAAACATATGGTGATCATTTTCTCCCGTAGCTGCATCATTTCTTATTTTGTGTCCAATTGTCATCCTTCTGTAGTGCAATTAATTAAGGTCAGTCACAAGATCCAACGGAAATGAAAGAGCTGTTATCTAAGGCTAGGTTACGTGTTTTTTTTCCCCGACTCTTTCTTTTGCCAGCACACCCCAGAAAATTCCTGGGACATTGGTCTTTACAGCTGATGGCCCAGCCATCTTTTTGTCTGAACAATATCCTTGGGAGGCCATCTTGTTGCATCATTCCTGGAGATGTTGTAGCCCCATTTTGAATGTGGCCATGGTAACTGCATTGGCGACTAGGCTTCCTAGTTTATTGGATCAGCTCTTACCTGTGAAACAAGACTGGATTATTATTTTCTAAAAAAACAAACAAACAAAAAACAACAACACACATTTGGCCACGTCGCAATTTTTGGAGAATTTATTGCATTTCATTGTCAAGTATGGGAGCTCCCCTCTCCCTTCTGGTGGCTCACCAATAAGAATTAATGAGCATTTGGTAGATTTATAGTTCTTTTATTACAGCATTCTGTTACAAACACAAACAGGCAACCCTCCATAAGGATATCAGCTGCCTACTTTGACTCCTGCCTATTTTGACTCCTCCCCACTTCCGCAGGAAGAAGCACGCCAATGGGAAGTTTCTCCCCCCCACACACACCTCCATTGTTCTCTGACACGCTCAGACCTCCGAGTTTGGGGAAACTCTCGATTGATGAATCGTCCAGCTGCTCCCTCCCTTCTGGTTGCTTAGCTACGATCTCATACCGGTAGCTGGGTAGCTCCTCTCTCAACTGTGCAGCTTCTGGGTTTGCCTGTCTCCCTGCTTCTGGGAATGCTGGAAGCAAAGGGGGGCAAATATAACAGAAATCTCTAAGTTAAAGCTGACCAAACATCCAGAGGTAGCATTATGAAGGACTTGCTCACAAATTTATTGACAGCTGCACAAATTGTGATAGCTAGGAAGTGGAAGGGGCAAGCAGAATATAAAATGGAAGGACAGTACAAAGAGGTGTGGGATATAGCTATTAATGATAAATTAATATGTACCATTAAGGTAAGATGGGGAATACACAGCAGAAATGATTTTGAGGAGATATGGAAGGTGTTTGTAGAATTTGTGCTGTTAAAACAGAAAGGGTCAAACCATCACAAGAGGTGTTGCAATTTTGGGAGGTTGGATAGTTACGATGGAATGGTCTCGGTGGAGGGGTGCACATTCTTATTAATTTATGATTACCATATTTATTTATGATAATAATAAATAGAAAAAGAAAAAAGAGGAAAAAGTCTTGTGTGGAAGCTAAAACCAATTTAAAGGAGAACTATATTTCAGGTGACATTGTGGGTTAAACAACAGAGCCTAGGGCTTGCCGATCAGAAGGTCGGTGGTTTGAATCCTGGTGACAGGGTGAGCTCCCATTGCTCGGTCCCAGCTCCTGCCAACCTAGCCGTTCGATAGCACGTCAAAGTGTGTTATGTACTGAGCTGAATCCTAGAACAATAGGATCCAGAATGCAGCAGTCTGGTTGATCCGCAGGAGCCACTCAATCCAGCTCCAGGTGGAAGTGAATCAGCAACCTGATTGGCCTGCAGGAGCAGCCAATCAGGCTGTTGGCAGAAGTCAATTCGCAACCTGATTGGTCCACAGGTGCATCCCTGAAGTAGCCAATCACGCAAGGCCCATTGTGTAAATAATGTATATAAGCAGACGTTTTTGGGAAAGAGCCATTCTTCTCTTCTTCTTCTATTGCTACTACAAGCCAAATAAAGAGCAAGAAATTCACTCTTGACTCAGAGTATATTTCAAAGTGCAAGAGTATATTTCAAAGTGCTCCGGCGGGAAGGTAAACGGTGTTTTCGTGCACTGCTCTGGTTCGCCGGAAGCGGCTTAGTCATGCTGGCCACATGACCCGGAAGCTGTACACTGGCTCCCTCGGCCAGTAAAGCAAGATGAGTGCCACAACCCCAGAGTTGTCCGCAACTGGATCTAACGTTCAGGGGTCCCTTTACCTTTTTATTTCAGTCCTCAGATTGGTTCAGGAGGAATGGCTCAGGTGAGCTTGCTTGGGGATATGCAAATATATTCAAATTCCCTGAACCTCCCTAGTTGGCATGTATGCTGAAACCATCCACTTATTTCCAGCACCGTCGTGCAAGCAGATCAAAAAATAATGGGCTACTGTGCCAGAAATGAAATTTATTATTAATTCTGGTTTCCTAACAAGGTAAGGAAGCAATCTGTCTGTTGGTTTCCACTGAGGGAAATTAGTTTCATGGGGTTTTATTGGTGCAATAACTTATTGGGGGTCTAATAATGATGATTTGTGCTCTTAGCAGGGTCGGTAAATCTGCAGGCGAGATTCGAGGGGCCATGTTGCTCTGCTTTTTAAAGGGTCCACAACCATGAAACCTATGTAGTTTTAGTTTGTATTCGCACAGTCTCCTTATATAAATCATTCAGTACATCAGGGTGGGAGCAAGGCTAGCTAATGTTATCCTCTGGGGGGACTCAATGGTACACAGTCCTGACACACACACACACACACCCATGTTAAAAGTGTGGCACTTCACCAGCACCATTTTTTTTCTTTAAAAAGAGCATTGGTTTTCCTGCTCCTCCTCCTCCTCTTGTACACATTTGGTCTATCCAGAATGAAGAGGGTTTCCTTTCACATATCACCTGGCATATTGCTCCAGCCTGCAATTCTTTAGAGAATATTCATACTGAACGGCCTTTCACTTGACCTGAATCATTAAAAGGTAAACTAACAATATAATAATAATATTACTTGCCTCATTATTTTTATGAATGATGCCGAGAGAGAGAAGGAGCACTTCGGCAAGCGAACTCATCAGAAATTCTGCATTTATATTTCCTATGGCAGAAGACGTGTTTCTGACTAATGAGGATTATGAAGTGCTACCTGTGTTTGTGGAAATGTTGAAAGAACCTTCTGCTATTTGAATGCCCCCGACAAAGTGCTCAGAACACAATTCCACTTAATTAAGACATTTTAGCCACTATGGTTTGAAAGGACCATTTTGCACGGCTGTTTCTCAAAGTTGCAGAGCAAAGAAGACTGATTGCTTGGGTTGCAGAGGGTTGGGGTTAAACAAGAGACTCTGCTGCCTTTTGTGGTTGTTGTTTGGACAATGTTTTTATGATTGTACTCAAGTGAGCATTGCTTCAAACAATATGACTAACTTCCAACTAACTATTATGATGTTTAATGTTGGGTGGCTTGGTCTTCCAGATTGGTGATTGTGGTGGAATAAAACCCATTCCACTCAGGAAACAACTTTGGGGGGAGTTATTGTTTTCTTGAATGCCAGCTGTACATTCGCAAGACAATGCCGACTTTGAATTCTGGTCCGTAATGGGTGCTGCCACAAAGTAATGCCGTCGCTGCTGTTTACCAGGGCCCAGAAACCTTAGGGGTGGGCTCCACTGCAATAATTCCTGCAAGCTCTCTGGTATCGTATCCCATTCCCCAAATCACCGAGGAATGAGAAGTAATAGAGATGATGCCAGAATTTGTTGAATGTTCTCATTGCATGGTCCAAGTATGCATGGGGCAAAGGACAATTTAGACTCACACATACTTGCCTATTAGTGTTAAGAAGCTAAGAACTGCATGCACATAAGTATATGACCATGGCGGACTTTGGGCTGGCAAATTTCAGCGGATAGGCGCCCCCACCTCTTATGCTCCATTCTGCAGCTTTCTTTTGGCGCCCCCTGCAGGGTGGCACCCGGAGCACCCCAAAACTGCCTCTGTACATGAAATTCCATGCTTGCTCCATCTCTCCTCTGTCTGCACCTAGCACTGAAGCCAGTGGGCCGACTGTGGCGGGAGGCCAACTCCCCACGTGGCATAGAAATGGCATGGGCTGCTGCAGGAAGATGCAGGGGTTTCTATCCATCAACTATGAGCCCCCAGCAGGCTAAACTCTCCATCTGTCACTCTTACCTGTCTGTGTGTGTGTGCAGACAGTTATAGGAAGTTGGGGCCAAACTTCATGTTGGCTAGTACTGCTGATAGGTAGCTCCATTCTAAGCAATCAAAGGCCTGGAAGATATCTTGGGACATAGTTGTCAGTGAGAGTTGAGTTGCTTTGCTATGTTCGATCAGATTTAATAATTTCCTATTGGGCTCTGTTACACTATTGTGACCAGGGACAAAGCCTGTCTGGGCTGGTGCTATTAATTTGTGCAGGGATTTTTTTTTAGTCAATTAGCCTAGATTGATGTGGAAATCTTGTTGTCTTAGTTTATCAGTGAGATCGGGCAGTATGATGTGTAGACAATTATGAAAGCACCAAACAGCAGCCGATGAAGGCAGAAGCCAAAATGTTGTGCCACATAAATAAGAAATCCTCTGTTGTGTTAATCAGAACACACACACACACACACACGGAGAGAGAGAGAGAGAGAGAGAGAGAGAGAGAGAGAGAGAGAGAGAGAGAGAGAGAGAGAGAGCCTGCTAAGCTGGATGTTGTGATGGGATTTGTGGTCAGTTTGGAGGTTTCCAGAAGCTAGTAAGCAACTGTGGGCTTCTTCTCACAACCCACTTTTTGTACTTCCTACAAGTAGTCTCAATTATTTCCCCGCAGTACAGACTCACAAGGCAAGGGATAATGCGCAAAGCAAGTAACCATGGTTATTATCAGCAGCAATTCTCAGTATTTCCAGAATGCCTTTCTTCATTATAAGTGTCCGGTGGAGCTAGTTGCTAATTCATCCGACTCCAAGCACTGAGAATCTTAGGGTGCTCTGACATAAACCTGGGCTCGTAGGCTTTAATTAGGCCAGTCAGTAGACCGGTCAGCTACATTTTTACTACTGAGAAACACAGGTGGAGTCTCCCTTGCCCTCAAGTGGCTTGCTCCGTACAGACCCTTTTGCAGGAATCATTTTTGAAAAGTTCCTGAGCCCACCCACCGCAGCCCCCATTGTGGCATTGATCTGCCATGGCTGCTTCTCACATCTAAATGAGACAATTGGTGCAGGCGGGTGCAAAGAAATGGAATCTTATTGATCAGCTGGCCGGGAGAATTAGAGTAGGGGCAGTGTAAGCAATGGGCATCCTTCCACAAGGCACACAAGAGGATCATTAGTGAGATGCACTTAGCTACTGTTGCGCTGGGAAACAGCCAGACTCTCCCTTGCAAACGATGTGAGACTATAGGCAGTCTCTTTTCCCCTTTTCTCCCTTTCAGGGAAAGAAAACACTATGTAAAACCGTATTCAAGGTTTAAATCAATGTCTCGGGAAACAAGTTTCTCTTTCTGAGTTGGTGGCTCCCCATCGCAAAAGCCTTCCCTCGCCCTCTACAAGAGAGGATTAAAATGGGATAATTGGTATTCAAGCAGCGGCTAATGGAGGAGGGGAGGGGGAAAGCAAACATCCATTGTGATATAACTATCAATAATAAAAAGAATAAATAAAAAATAAAGAGAGGTCATCCAAAATGGTTGTTTGAAGTTATATTTGGCTGCAATAGCTGCAGCTCGGTAATTTGAGTAGCGATTTTAAATCTGGTGCTTAAGGGCCATTTCCCCCCTCTTTCTTTCTCAAGCATTGTTGACCTTTTAAATCGCCTAGTTATTTGGGCATTTGAGATGAGTGTGGGCTGTTCGATGGGGGCGGTGCGGAGGGAAATCAGCGACTTACATATCCCTTGTGGGTATTTCACGGCGATACAAAAGTTGAAGAATGAATGTTTCTTTGCTTTTCTTTTAAAAATAACGTCTCTCTGCTGGAAGCCTTGCTTATGTGTGCATGTTTGTCAGGATTCTTTTGTCCACAGAGCCTGGAAAAAAAGTTAACTAATGATTACAGCAGATGGGTTTTTGTTTTGTTTTGGGGGGCTTGCTCCAAGCTGGCATATTTTCTGTTGTGATTCAAGGTATAATTACGGATCAAGTTCATTGTCCCTTCTGTACAGAACAGCATGGCTTATAATAAATATAGAGACCCTAAGCTTCCCATGTTGTGTAAAATGGCTTGCCTTAAAAGAAGGATCAGCAGCTAGGAACCACTGGGCTGTAATCTGGCACCCTGAAGGCAAGTGGCAGTAAGAAGGTGGATCTGGGCATATTGAACATGAGTCCTTCAGTTGGCCTCCCCTAACCAGCAAGATATAGAAAGGATGGGTGGGACACAGAGAGATCGCACCAGCCCTTTTCTCAGGCATCTCATGCAAGTAGGCCCATCATTTCCCAAACTCTTTCTGTTGGGTTGATGTCGGTTAAATTGTTTAGTTGGGGTCAGAGGTTATTTTAATTTGGGTATAACTGTAAACCGATTATGATTGTTTGAATGATGGTGCTGGGGGAGACTCTTGAGAGTCCCATGGACTGCAAGAAGATCAAACCTATCCATTCTTAAAGAAATCAGCCCTGAGTGCTCACTGGAAGGACAGATCCTGAAGCTGAGGCTCCAATACTTTTGGCCACCTCATGAGAAGAGAAGACTCCCTGGAAAAGACCCTGATGTTGGGAAAGATGGAGGGCACTAGGAGAAGGGGGCGACAGAGGACTAGATGGTTGGACAGTGTTCTCAAAGCTACAAACATGAGTCTGACCAAACTGCGGGAGGCAGTGGAAGACAGGAGTGCCTGGCGTGCTATGGTCCATGGGGTCACAAAGAGTCAGACACGACTAAACAACTAAACAACAACAATGAAATAACTGTAAACCGATTATTATTATTGTTGTTGTTATTATTATTATTGTTTATTGTTATTGATTTATTGGTTTGTTTGTCACTTCTATAGGATATCTTGTTTTTAAATGTTTGATATTTTGTTGTGTTTTATATGTTGTAAGCTGCCCAGAGTGGCTGGGGAAACCCCACCAGATGGGTGGGATATAAATTTATTATTATTATTATTATTATTATTATTATTATTATTATTATTATTAAATAACTTCATCTTCCAGTTTTGCATGGCATCACCAAAAGGCAGCTTCATTGTTATTTGTAATGTTGCAGCCCTTGGACATTGCAGCATTTCTCCCCAAACACACTTGTGCAGGATTTGTCCCTTAATTTTAGGGCTACGGGCAATGACCCTACCATGTCATTTTGGCTCTTGAACCAATCGTAATTCGAGTTAGCCCTCCTCTTCACTCCTTTGCCAGCAACAGAACTTTCACTTGGCCAGAAGTATAGAGGGGGAGAAAGAGAGATGGGATAGCACAGTGGCTCAGAGTTTAAGCTGCAAGTTACCAGGATGTTGTCCATTCCCCATCCTTGTTGCTGGAGGAACAGATATTTTATGTTCGAAGCCTACTCAACGAATGGGCCTTTTGCAAGGAGTCTTCTGGTTTGCATCACATGTTGTTCCTTTCGACAAAAGCTGGTGTAGAAGCAGAGGCCCACCTAGGCTCCCTTGCACTACAGTGGTACCTCGGTTTATGAACACAATTGGTTCTGGAAGTCTGTTCATGAACTGAAGCGTTCATAAACTGAAGTGAACTTTCCTATTGAAAGTAATGGAAAGTGGATTAATCTGTTCCAGACGGTCTGCGGAGTACTTAAACTGAAGCGTTCATAAACTGAAGCGAACTTTCCCATTGAAAGTAATGGAAAGTGAATTAATCCGTTCCAGATGGGTCTGCGGCGTTCGTAAACCGAAAATTCATAAACCAAGGTGTTCATAAACCGAGGTTCCACTGTATTGGCAAGGAGTGTTTGGGTTTCTAGCCCCTCCAAGCCAGAGGCGAGAAGCACAATTTTTGTGCCACCCCTTGTGCCTGCACCCTTGGCAGGGGCTAACTTGACCATTCCCTAGGTACGCTCCTGTGTGGCAGTTCTTATGCTCTGTGCTTCCTAAAAAGCAAACTCAGCTGAGAAAATGCAGGCTGGGCTGCATTAAGATGGCAACTATTAAAGTATTGGTGCAAGGTGCAAGGCTAATCAGGAGGGGAGTCGTCTCGCAAAACTATGTAATAATAAAAATAATTTATTATTTGTACCCCACCCATCTGACTGGGTTGCCCCAGCTACTCTGGGTGGCTTCCAACACCTATAAAAACATAATAAAACATCAAGCCTTAAAAAGGCTTCCCTATGCAGGGGACAGCTGTATGGCTACAATATTTATCAGTTTTAGCTGATATTGCTTTGCTTTGGCCCTTAATGTTTTTCTGAGTTGTTTAGATGCAGCAAATGAATAATGTCTTCCTCAACCTCAGCCCACCAGATGTTTTGAGAATACAATTCCCATCATCCCTGACCACTGGTCCTGCTAGCTAGGGATCATGGGAGTTTATGCCAAAAACATCTGGAGGGCCAAGGTTGAGGAAGCCTGGTCTAGATGAAGGAAGGAAGGAAGGAAGGAAGGAAGGAAGGAAGGAAGGAAGGAAGGAAGGAAGGAAGGAAGGAAGGATTTTCATCTAAAATGAATTCTGTGAGAAGTTGGAGCTTTCTTCTCCACAGAACATCTCTAGGAATTTGAAAGAAATATTTTCATTAGATTAGTTTAACTTCAGAGGAGCGGGGAATTGCTCATCTTTTGTGCTTAAAAATGGTGAGGTTACATCTGTGAAATCTGTCACACTAAAGGAAGATAATAGTCTTGGTTAGATGCCATGCTGGGAAGATCACCAAACATGGACTCATGTGGCATTCCCCTCTCCCATTTCTGGATAGTGAAAAGATTTTTAACTCATTGCTCATAAGCATAGTTACATCTAACCATAGTTTGCTTTCAAACCAGAATCTCAGAATTGTACAATTGGAAAGAACCACGAAAATCGTCTAGTCCAACCCCCTGCAACGCAGGAATCTTTTGCCCAACATGGGGCTCAAACCTATGGCCCTGAGATTAAGATTCTCATGCTCTATTGACTGAGATATCCCATACACCAGAGACTGAAACTAGGATCTAATTATTGTTTCAGCTTGAGAGTTTGAGAATAAACTGCAGCTAGCCGTAACTATTGTTATGGCCATGACTGTTCAGGTAAGGGAAGGAGAATTCAGGTGGATGCACAAGTAAAAAGGTAGAGGTAAGGAACCCCTGGGTGGTTAAGTCCAGTCAAAGGTGACTATGGGGTTGTGGTGCTCCTCTCGCTTTCAAGCTGAGGGAGCTGGCATTTGTCCACAGACAGCTTTCCGGGTCGTGTGGCCAGTATGACTAAACCTCTTCTGGTGCAATGGGACACAGTGGCGGAAACCAGAGCACACAGAAATGCTGCCACAGAGGTACCTATTTATCTACTTGCACTGGTATGCTTTTGAATGGCTAGGTTGGCAGGAGCTGGAACAAAGCAATAGGAGCTCACACCATTGTGGGGATTCAAACCTCCGACCTTCTGATCGGCAAGCCCAAGAAGTTTAGACCACAGCGCTATCCAGATTCTGTATGTGTCCACGCTATTTTTTTAAAAAATAAAATAAAAAATAACTTGCTCTTGATACAATCCAGCCCACCTAGAAAAAGTCAGAATCATGTTCCGCTCCCATTGATGTAACTGGAGAAATAAGGCGCATGCTCCCTTATTCCCCCTAAAAAAAAGATAGAACTTAAAGGTGCTTAGCTTTGTCTGAATCATTCCCAAAAGCTCTTTTTTCTCCTGACTAAATACGTAGGTACGTATATAATCCAAATAAGAACATCGAGAGTTGTAGTTTTATTTTATTAAAAGAACGCTCATACTCACAATGGCTGAAGAAAACAGTTTAACCTTTCCTCTCAAGCTGTGAAGATTAGGAGCTTGTTTTAATGAATAAAATTCTCAAAGTGCAATGTAACATTTTCTATTAGATACCAGAAACAATAAAGATTGTTCTTCGGAGCATGAAAGTACATGTGTAGGAGAGAGGGGGGAAACTTAGGACACAATTCTGCTGAAATTGAGGACTAAAATCAATTGAATAAAACACGGGTATATTGCTGTGAAGTATGTTGGGGGGGGTTGGGGGGAGGGAGGCTAAACACCTAAACATTAGGAAGAACTTCCTGACAGTGAGAGCTGTTTAACAGCGGAATTTGCTGCCAAGGAGTGTGGTGGAGTCTTCTTCTTTGGAGGTCTTTAAGCGGAGGCTTGACGGCCGTATGTCAGGAATGCTTTGATGGTGTTTCCTGCTTGGCAGGGGGTTGGACTGGATGGCCCTTGTGGTCTCTTCCAACTCTCTGATTCTGTGATATGCCTGAGTTCCTTCTCATCCCTGGAGCAAACAAGGATCCAATTGTTGGAATAGTCAGATAAGATTTTTGGTAATGGCCCGTAAGTATGAGTCATCAAGGTAAGAAAGGAGATGGCTCTGTGCCAGAGCTCAAATAGGTCAGTCCCACTCCCACAACTGTCTGGTAGTTAGAAAGACAAAAGCCAGAATTGAGGTGTGTGAACTAGAAGCAGACTGTAGGCAGGGGCAAATGAAGGCATTGTGACACCTGGGGTGGGGCATCGCTACATAGCATGCATGTCGAGTGTCGCAACATACAATGAATGCACCGTACGTAGCGATACTGCACATGTGCTGTACATAGCAGTTTGCTGGCGCCACCACTCCAGCGCCGTACAGATAGTGCCGGGATCCTCTACATGCGGCTGTAGTGGCGATGGCGGGATCCCACCACTGTCTGTATGACACTCGAGTGGCGCCGGCAGCAAACTACAGACGTGGCACCA
Source organism: Zootoca vivipara (assembly GCF_963506605.1). Taxonomy (NCBI): domain Eukaryota; kingdom Metazoa; phylum Chordata; class Lepidosauria; order Squamata; family Lacertidae; genus Zootoca; species Zootoca vivipara. The sequence continues at coordinate 71,057,669 of NC_083283.1, forward strand.
GGAGTGCACCGCCTTTCCACCCCCAGCCCCCACCCCACCCTGTTGCGATGCCACTGGCTGCAGGCTGCTGAGACACAGAGCCACATCTGATTTCTGCTGGGATTAAAGGCTATGGCTATGGAAGAAATAATGCCTTTGGGGAATGTTAATGCTGTAAGCCCCTCCATTGTAGGTTCAGGTTGTACATATGTGTAAATAAGCCATATATCATAAAGGCACCGCAGTATCTGCTGTCCCTCATTCCAAGGAATCTGAACCCTGGGTAAGCACCTGGGACCCCTGGGATCTTGTGCAGTTCAGAGATCTGGGTAGCATGCAACATTGGCGTTAGAAGTGGGGTTTGTGTTTCCTGGAGGAGGACCTCTGGGTGAGCTGTGCCTGAGCCAAAATAGAGGGAGGAGCAGAAACACCCATTGAGCAATTCAGGTTTATACTCCAGTAAGAGATGATGCCAGTTTCTTAGGAATTGTTCGGGGGGGGGGGGGGTTAAAGAGAAACAAAGAAAAGAATGAGCAAGGCACTGAAACAGATAGTAAAAAACAAGCACACTTTCATTTCTGCACCAGTACACTAACAGCTTACCTCCCTCAATTGTTTCATAGTCAGAAAGACAAAGCCAGCGCTGAGGCATGTGAGCTAGACTCTAGATGCTAGAAGCAGACTATAGGCTGGGCAGCTGAGAGGTAGAGACATGCCTGATTTCTGTTGGAATCCAAGGCTGTAGCTATGAGAGAAGCAAGATCTTCTGGCAGTAGAATAGAATAGAATAGAATCATAGAGTTGGCAGAGACCACAAGGGCCATCCAGTCCAACCCCCTGCCAAGCTGGAAACACCATCAAAGCATTCCTGACAGATGGCTGTTAAGCCTCCGCTTAAAGACCTCCAAAGAAGGAGACTCCACCACACTCCTTGGCAGCAAATTCCACTGTCGAACAGCTCTTACTGTCAGGAAGTTCTTCCTAATGTTTAGGTGGAATCTCCTTTCTTGTAGTTTGAATCCATTGCTCCGTGTCCGCTGTGTTAATGCTGGGGGTGATGTTCATCCATCATAGGCTCAGGCTATACAGTGGTACCTTGGAAGTCAAATGGAATCTGTTCCGGAAGTCTGTTCGAATTCCAAAACAATCGGAAACCAAGGCGCAGCTTCTGCAGCCAATCAGAAGCCACGTTGGACATTCAGGTTCCAAAGAACATTTGCAAATCAGAACACTCCTGGGTTTGCAGTGTTAAGGAGTCAAAACATTCGACTCGCAAGGTGTTTGCGATCCAAGGTACGACTGTATCACAAAGACACCAAAGTTTCAATTGCCCCTCATTCCAAGGAAACCAAACTCTAGATAAGTGCATGGAACCCCTGGAATCTAACCCCACTCAGAGTTTGGGGTGACGTGCAACAAAAAAATTGCATTTTCACAAGCAATGGAAGAATTTCAGTGCCCAGTGAATTCTGTTGTTGTTGTTTAGTCGTTTAGTCGTGTCCAACTCTTCGTGACCCCATGGACCATAGCACGCCAGGCACTCCTGTCTTGCACTGCCTCCCGTAGTTTGGTCAAACTCATGTTCGTAGCTTCGAGAACACTGTCCAACCATCTCGTCCTCTGTCGTCCCCTTCTCCTAGTGCCCTCAATCTTTCCCAACATCAGAGTCTTTTCCAAGGATTCTTCTCTTCTCATGAGGTGGCCAAAGTATTGGAGCCTCAGCTTCACGATCTGTCCTTCCAGGGAGCACTCAGGGCTGATTTCCTTAAGAATTGATAGGTTTGATCTTCTAGCAGTCCATGGGACTCTCAAGAGTCTCCTCCAGCACCATAATTCAAAAGCATCAATTCTTCGGCGATCAGCCTTCTTTATGGTCCAGCTCTCACTTCCATACATCACTACTGGGAAAACCATAGCTTTAACTATACGGACCTTTGTCGGCAAGGTGATGTCTCTGCTTTTTAAGATGCTGTCTAGGTTTGTCATTGCTTTTCTCCCAAGAAGCAGGCGTCTTTTAATTTCGTGACTGCTGTCACCATCTGCAGTGATCAAGGAGCCCAAGAAAGTAAAATCTCTCACTGCCTCCATTTCTTCCCCTTCTATCTGCCAGGAGGCGATGGGACCAGTGGCCTTGATCTTGGTTTTTTTGATGTTGAGCTTCAGACCATATTTTGCGCTCTCCTCTTTCACCCTCATTAAAAGGTTCTTTAATTCCTCCTCACTTTCTGCCATCAAGGTTGTGTCATCTGCATATCTGAGGTTGTTGATATTTCTTCCGGCAATCTTAATTCCGGCTTGGGATTCATCTAGTCCAGCCTTTCGCATGATGAATTCTGCATATAAGTTAAATAAGCAGGGAGACAATATACAACCTTGTCGTATCCTTTCCCAATTTTGAACCAATCAGTTGTTCCATATCCAGTTCTAACTGGCTTTGTTATTAGCAGAGTGAATTCTGTAACCTGGTATAAATCATGGGAATTGGCCTGATTCAGCGACTGGGAATTCACTGCTTTGGTGTCTTCTGCTAGTGATGTTTTGTATAAGCAAATAGATTCCAGTCTTGCCCATTTAATGAGTGCTAAAGTGAGAAAGAGATAATAAACGATGATGTTGAATGTCAGCAGGGCAACATTTGACAAAATGAGAGGTCTGCTCAATGAGGCTGAGCAGTAAACAAGCAAACGTCTCCCTCTGTCTCATTACCCACTTACCTGGAAGTAAGAGTAACTGATTTGAAGCCATGACCAAAATAACGAGTGATTTATAATTTATTTGATTATAGTATAAATGTTTCCCGCTGGTAGCTAGGCAAATCATCCTGTGGTTTTCTCATTTCATACAAACACATAAAGAACTAGTTGTGGATATACCGTAATATACACACAATTAGGGAAAATATTTCAATACTAGCCAGAGGGTGGGAGTAGACAGAAAATGTTGTTTCTAAAACCAAACAAGGTATAATTTTTGCCCGGCATGAATGACTAAATGGGTAATGATGGATATTAAATAGTGAAGGTGCAAGGAAAATTGTAAGATGTGACGAAGGGAAGGCTCCTGAGGATTGCAAGAACATGTTTTCTTCAATTAAAATATATGCTGCCTAGAAGTAATATTACCCAGCCAGGCGATGATTGGGTCCCCCCCCCCCTGTTGTAAATGTCTACATTAGGAATTGTTTGCAGAATTTTCATTGCCTTATTATTGAGGCGGGAGCGGGGAATAATCTAGTAATAAAGGAGAAGACAGGAAATGAATGAGCATCCAAAGGACTCTCAGATCTTTTCTTGCCCTCTATAAAAGCAGAAGCATAATGAGGAGAATCTGGGAGAGAAAGGGTCAGTGAATTTAGGGAGAGCGGTGTATGCATTGGTGTGAATTGGAAATACAATTTACAATGAGTAAGCATTACAGAATTTAAAGAATTCCCACCTCCTGCAAACAGAGGGAAAGGGGAAATAAATTTATCTCCAAAATCACTGCTTCTTGTCCACCTAGCTGAAACCATGGGATCTGTTCACCTTCCTCCCCATTTTTAAAAATGTTATCTATAATTTTCATTTATATACATTACAACAATTATTTTGCCAAATTTAAACTTTTTAACTTTCGACTCCCATCTGCCTCTTTTCACGGTTCCCTACATTTATTTCCGTCCTTTCCTGCGTACTCCAAATCTTCTTATCTTATTTTTTTCATCTACTCTAATATATATCTCATTTTTTTTAAAAAAAAAAAACACCAACTGCAGGTGTTTACAATAATCCAGCAAACGTCTTAATCTGTTTACAGTTTATTTGTAAATAGTTAATAAGCCACTTCCATTCCCTTCTGAAAAGTTTTTTGTCTTGATTTCTTATTCTTCCAGTACGTTTCGCCATTTCTGCATACTCCATTAGTTTCATTATCCAATCTTCCTTTGTTGAGACCTCTTCATCTTTCTACTTTGGGGCAAATAACATTCTTGCAGGGATCTTTTCACCTTTTTGATAATTTAGATCAGGAGTCCCCAAACTAAGGCCCCGGGGGGCCGGATGCGGCCCAGTCGCCTTCTAAATCCAGCCCACGGATGGTCTGGGAATCAGCATGTTTTTACATGAGTAGATGTGTCCTTTTATGTAAAATGCATCTCTTGGTTATTTGTGGGGCCTGCCTGGTGTTTTTACATGAGTAGAATGTGTCCTTTTATTTAAAATGCATCTCTGGATTATTTGTGGGGCATAGGAATTTGTTCATATTTTTTTTCAAAATATAGTCCGGCCCCCCATAAGGTCTGAGGGACAGTGGACCGGCCCCCTGCTGAAAAAGTTTGCTGACCCCTGACTTAGATGCTTTGTGCACATGCATCTGTACCCAGCAAGAACTCATTCCAACAAACACCAAAGGGGCTTTCAGCAGGTGAGTGCAGCAGGACTAGCATAGAGACCTTTGTCACTCCCTCCCCTAACTGACCCTCCTTGACCCCACATTTTTAACCCCTTCCCACAGAGCATTTCCTTTCAGAAGGAGGGTGAGTGCCACCACTGCTACACCAAACGGACACAGCACCTATGCCCTCCACCATCTGGAGAAAGCCCCTTAACCCCAATTATATTTTATTTTATTCTTTGCTAGATTTACAGAAAGAAAAACACACCGGAAACCTTAGAGGGTTTCGGGCTACATCACCAGTCAGTGGTGGTAGCTCCTCACTGCCCTCTGCGGGTAGCGAGGAGGTTCAGGCAAGGGAAAAACAGAATTTATGAGGCAAAAATCATGGCAACGTTGCCCAGTGGGGTCTGGGCAGCTCACTGTGCCAATCAAGCCTGTGTCTGCCAACCTGAAAGGCAGAACAGGTACAACCTGGGAGGGTGTCCCTATCATGCACGAGCCTCCGTCTCCAGCATGATTTGTAGTTGGTTCCTCTATAATTTGGACAATTGGCAGTAATCAAGAGGTGCTCCTCGACTGACATATGCTAACGGGCTGCAATCAGTTAGGTACCAAAAGGAATGGGCTTCACCCTTTGATGGTATCTGAATGTTTTCTTTGAAGCTTGAGAATCCTTAAAACAGCTGGGAAAGGAAGGGGGAGGGCAAGGCTTTTTTAATGGTTTTTAAATGGTCTCCTTTCTTCTTGTCCTCCCCTGTAAAATGAAAGAGATGTGTGTAGCCGCTGTTATGTTATACCAGGCACCCCCAAACTTCAGCCCTCCAGATGTTTTGGACTACAATTCCCATCTTCCCCAGCCACTGGTCCTGTTAGCTAGGGATCATGGGAGTTGTAGGCCAAAACATCTGGAGGGCCGCAGTTTGGGGCTGCCTGTGTTATACTGTCTGTTACTTCAGAAAAGAGTGGGGAGGTTTTTGATTTATGCTCAACAAGGTATTTAACAAGGTTTTACTATTCCTTCCCCCCTTGACTGAGGCTGAATGGACTTGGACAGAAATCCAAGCATAAAATGGAACATCTCTGACTGTTCACATACATGGGATACTTCTGTGGCAGGGGAGGACCCATGTGGGTGGGTAGGAAGGAGGTGGAAAAGGTGTTTATGTATGTACCGCTTTTTTTTTTTGTATTCTGTAAAATTAATAAAAAGTATGTTTAATAAAAAAAAATGAATGGACTTTATTTAAAATTATTCCTGGACTGCTTTTGGAGGAATGCAGTGGGGAGGAGAGAGAATGAACTGCTGCCGAACAGATGTGGTAAAGAGGCTGAATTTGAGAAAAGACCTTTATTTTAACTATGTGCCGAGGAAGAACTCCAGAACGGAATTTTAATGGCAGAGTTTGGATGCGCATTCTGTGAATTATTTATGGCTGCAGCTCGTATCCTGTAATAATTTCAAAAATTAATAAAAATAAAATTTTTGGGGGGGCGGACTTTAGAAAGGGGCAACATTAGACACAGATGCGGACGTGCAAAACATTTTCTAAAAAATAAATCAAGACTCCTCGCACCTTGCTCCGCTCTCCCTTTTTTCGTGCTCAGGGTGGCCCTGCCCCCTGCCTGCTCCCCAGAGCCAACCCATTATGTGGGGCTGGACCTCGGTGGTGGCAGCCTCTACTCCTCCTCGCCTGCTCTCCAGCAGCCACTATGAGATGCCCAAGGAAGTAGGCCAGCAGCAGTGGCCACAAAGAGACCATGGAGATGTAACAGGGTGCTGCTTTGCATCTGCCATGGTTGCTGCTCATGACAAGCACCAGCTCATCTTCTTCCCCAAGCTCATCAGCGACAGCACTGGTAGGGGAAATAGGAACATTCCGGGATCAAATCAGAAGCCAGGGTGGCTTTCATAATTCCAGGACTCTCCCTGGAAAATTGGGACACTTGGAGGGTATGGACTACACCCCATGGCCCTGTGACTGCTTCCACACATGTTTTCAATGTGTATGGGAGTTGTTTATACTGTACCTTCTAAAAAGGGACGTGGGTGGCGCTGTGGTCTAAACCACTCAGCCTCTTGGGCTTGCCGATCGGAAGGTCGGCTGTTCGAATCCCCGTGATGGAGTGAGCTCCTGTTGCTCTGTCCCAGCTCCGGCCAACCTAACAGTTTTAAAGTACACCAGTGCAAGTAGGTAAATGGTGATGGGAAGGTAAATGGTGTTTCCGTGCGCTCTGGTTTCCGTCATGGCGTTCCGTTGCACCAGAAGCAGTTTAGTCATGCTGGCCACATGACTCGGGAAGCTCTCTGTGGACAAACGCCAGCTCCCTTGGCCTGAAAGTGAGATGAGCTCCAAAACCCCATACTCGCCTTTGACTGGACTTAACCGTCCAGAGGTCCTTTACCTTTTACCTTTTTACCTTGTACCTTCTAATTCTGTTTTTGTGCTTGTGTGTGTACATGTAAGATTCTGTAAATGTACGTGCAGAACCATAAACATGCAGTTGTTTGTCTCTTGGAGGCACACTACCCTGGAAACTAATATTGGCTGAAACTTGCTTTTTTAAAATATCAGTGATAAAATAGGAGCTGCCTCTGCACAATGTGTGAAAACACCCTTAAGATTAATTGTCCAGTCCTAAAGCTTGCTGTCCTGAGTAATTAAAAATGAGTAAAAATGAATGATTAGCATGCTTTCAAGGGCAATTGGAGGGTGCAGTTTGGTAAGAAAATTAGGATAGGATAAAAATAGTACTGTACTGCATCACAAGTTGTAAATGTTACAGTTGTGCTTCAGATATTTTAATAATGTCATTGTAAGTTTTTTTTTTAAAAAAAGTGGGGATCAGATAACCCCATGATGAAATGTTCAAGAATTTTCCCCACAATATACAATATGTGTTAATTGCTTTTGCTTCAAATTATGGACATTTTATTTTATTTTATCCTTTGGCAGCTCGTAAGGGGTCTCATTGTGGGAAGCTGACCCCCATTATCAGTTTTGGAAAGCATTGCTTTGTCTGTGTTGTGATGCTCACAATTATTGATAGGTTTCAAGGCCTGTTCCTACACACAAACACACACACACACCAGCATGATTATTTTTTTCCCTCTCTCTCTTTAACTTAGAATGAAAGGGAACTTCAAAGTATGGCAACATAAATGAGTGAGAATTCAGTCTATTAAAGGTGAGACTTTAAGTGTCTGATTGAAATACAGTGTAAAATTCTTCATCACCAAAGAGTTACTTTTAACACGCCTTTCAGTGTAAAGTTGGAATAAGTGATTCCGTTACAAATGAGCGAAAGTTGGCACCAAGCTGAGTCACATTAAAAGTGAGATGTCATAGAAGAGATGGAGAGGGCATATGTCCTGGGAGGAGAATTATGAAGTGAAAAGAAAAAACGACCAAATGTGTGGCAAGGAAATAGAATATCTAGACACACACACACACAGAGAGAGAGAGAGAGAGAGAGAGAGAGAGAGAGAGAGAGAGAGAGAGAGAGAGAGAGAGTTCTGCTTCTGATTGTTGGGTAACTTAAAGGCCATTTAATACACTACATGGGAACAAATATGTTTCTACCTATGAATTGAACATAGATATAAAGGGAATCCATGACCTGTATGGTGCATACAGTATGCCTGTGTGATTATACCATCATTGCTGCAACTAAGGACTCAGCTATACAGCCGCAAATAAGAGTGTTGTAAAGTGCATTATACAGATGTGACACTAGATGGCGATGGAGAGCTATGGCAAATTCAATATATTTTTCAAAATGTGTGTTGTTGTTGTTGTTGTTTTTTAAAAAAACATTTTCAGTGGTTTTTATGTGTCTAGATTCCACCTAAGTATTTTTATCACCCTGAACATAGTCAGTAGTGACTGGGGTGGCTGGAAAGAGTCACAGAACTACCTACCAACCCCTAACAGAACTGAAATTGCTGCAGTTTGCCGGGAAAGGTCTGGGAGCACGGCAGAATGGCAACATTGTTAGGGCTGTGCAGACACATCGGTGGAGACAAAATGGCCCGCTGGTATGTCCCTGTAGCCCCAACCTTGCCGCTGCCCCTGCATCCCCCTGTCCCATCCAGGCTAGCTGCTCCAAGGCCAGCGTTAGGTCAGGAGTCACACCCAAGCATATCAGCCACTTCTGGAGTTAACAATCTAACAGAGGGAGCCCTCTTGACACAGCCATATGCAAGACACAGTGATAATTTCTCCCTCACCAACCATCACCTGCCGCCTCACGATGACGTTTCTGATATGCTTAAGCACGAAACAAACAAACAAGATGTCAGGGTGCTGTCAGCCCCCCCCCCCCCGGCTGGTTTCCCAGAATAGTATAAAGACAAGGAAAGGGTTCTTACCGTCCTTTTTTATTTCAAACTTTACAGAGAGAACTCAGCCTTTTGGATAATGCCATTGTCCCGAGTGAATCTCCACACCCCCTTCCTCATTCATCATTTTCATCATCTCCTCTACGGGTGCTGCTAACTTTCCCCCTGTCTTTGAGCTCTTTGCTCTCCTACTTTTAAAGCTCACCAGGTTCTGGGAGATGCTGGGTCTGGAATGCTTTCTAATGACGTGTCAGCCCAGGTGTTGTTCTGACTCTCCCATGATTTCCCAACTTTTCCCCTCATCTGCCTCTGAGCTGCTCCCTCCCTCAAACTCCTGTTGTAAATCTTTACTACCTTCCTCTTCCTCCTCCTGGGAAGGGTCTGGATGGGGAGGTGGTCTCCACCATTCTTCCTCTGCCCAGTACCTGACTATTAGTTTTCTTTAACAGTAGAAGGAGGTTTTCAGATTATACACAGCTCTTCTTCAGGCTTTGATTATGAGAGCAAAAAATAAACATCCAATAGTCTAGATAGAAACAACTGGGTAGTCAGGCTGATTGGTTACTTGGCCCCAGAAGTTTACTGGCCATTGCTGTTGGCATGGAGATAGTCCAGGTTGAATGCAAAAGTGCCATTCTGATGTCAGGTGTGATGTCACAAAGAGGATATGCTTTAAATCTTGGTAAAGCCAAAAACATTTAACAGTCACACTGCATCTCAGCCCTGTCAAGATGGATCTCCATAATAGGTGGTGAATAGTTTTATTTGGGGGATACATAAACTTTTACTATTGGGGAAAATTTTAGATTGGTTTCCAGGTTGTACCCCATCAAGTTGAGGCCTATTAATATACATTCACAATCCTGTACCCATCAAACAATCAACTTTATGTTTGACTTTGGGACTGATTCATACAACCACATTTCCTTTATCCACTCTGTTGCAGCTTTTTCTCTGTATTTGGAAAAAAAATAACCCAGAAGAAGATAAGGAACCAGGAATAAGATCTGGATGAGTACGGTGAGGATCTAAGCGTTACAAGTGAGGGGGCTAGGAAGATGGCTTTGTGGTCCAGCTCATAGGAATGATTGGTGCTTCATATTATTGAATTCCTGTTCCACAAAGAAGAAGCCACAAAGACAAAGTCTTTGAAGTCTTTGCCCTCCTACTTTTAAGGCACACTGGGTTCTGGGAGATGGAGGGTCTGGAATGCTTTCTAATGACAACACGTCAGCTGGGTGTCCCTCTGGCTCTCTCATAATTTCCCAATTTCCCCCTCATCTGCCTCTGAGCTGCTACCTCCCTCAACCCCCTGTTGTAAATCTATACTGTCTTCCTCTTCCTTCTCCCTGGAAGGGTCAGGATGGGGAGGCTGTCTCCACTGCCCAGTCCCTGACACAAGAACCCACTTTGCCAATCCTGATTTTGGAAGAAGAGAAATACTCAGAGCATGTGCCATTTTGCATTGTAAACTTGCTTTGATCATGGTGCCATCAGGGCTACAGACATAAAACGGAGGCTGCTTCTCCTGCCCTGGTGCTAAACTGATTTAACTTGGGGGTAGGCATTATCTTGTTGCAGAAAAAGTAATACTTTTTTTTTAAAAAAATGTAGAAAATAATAAAGTGAGTTTCTGTAACCATATATATGTCAAGCTAGCCACCACCTGATTGTTTTTTAAACTCTCTCTCTCTCTCTCTCTCTCTCTCTCTCTCTCTCTCTCTCTCACACACACACACACACACACACACACACACACACACTCTCTCTCACACACACACACACACACACACACAATTATGCTCATGCTCCACCATACACTGACAACACACCTCTTGCCTACTCTTGCCTAGGTAAATGGACCCCTGATCATTAGGTCCAGTCGTGACCGACTCTGGGGTTGTGGTGCTCATCTCATGTTATTGGCCGAGGCAGCCAGTGTACAGCTTCCAGGCCATGTGGCCAGCATGACAAAGCCGCTTCTGGTGAACCAGAGCAGCACATGGAAACACCGTTTACCTTCCCGCTGTAGCGGTACCTATTTATCTACTTGCACTTTGATGTGCTTTCGAACTGCTAGGTTGGCAGGAGCTGGGACCGAGCAACGGGAGCTCACCCCATCGCCGGGGATTCAAACCGCCGACCTTCTGATTAGCAAGTCTTAAGCTCAGTGGTTTAACTCACAGTGCCACCCATGTCCCTAGTAAAAAGTTAAAGGTAAAGGACCCCTAGACGGTTAAGTCCAGTCAAAAGCAACTATGAGGTGCAGCGCTCATCTCGCTTTCAGGCCAAGGGAGCTGGTGTTTGTTCGCAGACAACTTTCCGGATCATGTGGCCAATATGACAAATTCGCTTCTGGCACAACGGGACACCATGACGGAAACCAGAGCACATGGAAATGTCATTTGCCTTCCTGCCGCAGCAGTACCTATTTATCTTCTTACACCGATGTGCTTTCAAACTGCTAGGTTGGCAGGAGCTGGGACAGAGCAATGGGAGCTCACCCCATTGCAGGGATTCAAACTGCTGACCTTCCGATCGGCAAAACTTAAGAGGCTCAGTGGCTTAGACCACAGTGCCACCTGCGTCCCTTTACTATTCTGGTAGTGTGAGGCCACACGGCAAAATCAAACATCTCTTGATGTCCATCTCTCAAGCAGTGCTCATACCAGCTATTCTTTGTTTAAGTTTGGTGTAAGCATCTAGGCTTGCCGCTTATCCCATATAATACAGGATTGTCCCATTTTTCAATGACCCTTAGGGTCCCTTCCCACTACGATTCTATGAATATGCTATGTCCTGTATTGATACAGTTTTGTCCTGAATTTTAGGTCTTCTCTCCCTCGCTCATGCTCTATCTATCTATCTATCTATCTATCTATCTATCTATCTATCTACCATCTGTGCCAAGTTAGAGATCCTCTCCAAATGCATCTCTTTGAAAGGATGTGCAAAAGGTCATGCATTTAAACTCTGGGTAGCTGAGCACAGACAGTTTTACAAAATCACGTGTGTGTGTGCGCGCGCCACACACATCCGTGTGCGACAAATTCCAGAGAGGCCATCCTGTTAGGCTACAATAGCTTGCAATGGATTGCTTTGGTCACTTCAGCACCAGATAAAGGGGGGGGTGTCCCCCAACCATCCTGCCCTGCTCTGTCCTATATTTTCCCGGAACAAAGGTGGCAACCTTAGAACATACCCTTCTGGCTGTAGCTTGGATGCAACTGAGACAGCCAAACTCCAGTCAGCTTGCTGGATTACCAAGCCTCCCCTGCCCACAAGGCAGTCCCAGAGGATTAAGGGGTGGGATCTCAACACCAGGGACTCAGCTACGCAGCTGCAAATAAAATGTTTTAAATGTGTTTTAAGTACAATGTGACACTAGATGGCGAACATGAGCCTTATGGAAAATTCAGTGTACTGTATTTTTAAAAACACTTTTTTAAAAAAGCTTTTTCAGAACGGTTTTTATATGTGTTTAGATTTCACCTGGGTCAGAGGCAAGGCTTTACAACAGGAGCCAAGCACATTCAAAAAGATCTATGCCGAAGGGAAGAAAGAAGTTTGACAATTTAAATATGATTTGGACAGTGCTTAAAACAACCAGCACCAAGAGAATTGAATATACTGGAACGGATGAAAAATTAATTTAGAAAGCATGCTAAAAATATAAAAAAATCACTTAAATTTTCTAGCAACTGTGTCACTTTTGCCTGTCAGATCTCTACTGAACTTAAATATGCAAGAGCCCATTTCATGCAAACTCCTTCCTGACGTTATGAAGCATTTATGAGTCACAACACTTGAATAGTTTTCAGCTTAACAACACTATGTTAGATCACACCAATTAATATATTCAAAGGGAAGAGCCATATGTTATTACTGGAATGCAGGGCTATCACTTTCAGTAATTGCGGTTGCTGTAGGTGAAGTCCCAATGATAAAGAAATGAATGTGGGAAATGAATGTGCAAAATATTCAGATTTATTCAAATTTCCGGAGAGGAAGATGTGGTGTTGACTGCTGGAGAATGAAAATGCTACCATTGGGGAGAGAAGAAAGGAATTCATTGCAATAACAGTTTGCAAAATATCCGAGACAGATATAAAAACAAAACCACATCTTTACAGCAGATCATTTTGGGAAACAAAATTGCTAAGTGAAACAGATGTCTTTTCCTTTCTCAGCTTGGCTGACATAAATCGCAGATGCCCATTAGCCAAAAGACGTGTGTGAACATTTTACATGTAAGACAGAAAATGAGAACTTCACTGTTATTTGTGAGCTCCCTGCTCCTTCTGACAGTTTAATTTCCCCCCTTTTGTTTAGTTGTTGTTCTGACAGAGGAAGAAAATAGTTGTTTTTTATTCTGAACTAGTAAATAGATAGTACTAGCAGTAAATAATAACAAGCATAATTAGGGGCTCAGCAGTGTGGCCCACTTGCAAATGAAATTTATATTTTGGTGTGATCACTTGATCTCCTTGGGGGAGATCTCTGAATGACCAGATTGTTCAAGGTTCCATGACTTCAGGGATTGCTATGAGATTACCGTCTTGCAGCCAGTTTTGTGGCTATTCCTACCACTGAATCTATGTAGTTTGGTCTTCACTGACAGAGATCCGTCAAAGAGGATGCTATTCTGTTGAGCAGTCAAAGATACAATGCACCCCTGAGCAGTCACTGCAATAACCCTACCTGTCATAGTTATAGCTATTTTGCAGAAAGGGGGATGTGGTTCTTCAGCTTTATTGGTAATAGGGCGCTGATATGCCGTCTGCTCTCTAATAATGTGCATACATCAGAACGTAAAGGTAAAGGACTCCTGGATGGTTAAGTCCAGTCTAAGGTGACTATGGGGTTGTGGTGCTCATCTCGCTTCAAGCCGAGGGAGCTGGCGTTTGTCCACAGACAGCTTTCCGGGTCATGTGAACAACATGACTAAACTGCTTCTGGTGCAACAGAACACCATGATGGAAACCAGAGCGCATGGAAACACTGTTTCCTTCCCGCCACAGTGATACCTATTTACCTACTTGCACTGGCATGTTTTCGAACCACTAGGTTGGAAGAAGCTGGAACAGAGCAACGGGAGCTCAGCCAGTCACAGGGAGTTGAACTGCCGACCTTCTGATTGGCAAGCCCAAGAAGCTCAGTGGTTTAGACCACAGCCTAAGATGGCCAATGGACACTTTATGTTGTACCCAAAGAATCAATTTCTTTCCTTCATTGAATTGTATTGAGGGGGGGGGAGTTACCCGCTTTCCCATGTATGGCATGTTGTCATGCTGTCTTTGTCCTTGCATCCCCACTAGTTAAAATGATCAGAAAGGATGAACAGGCACAGGGGAAGAACAGCTTCTCTTCCCATTACAGAATAGCTTCCAAGGAACATAAAGAACCTCCACAAACAGCGCCATCACCACCAAATATCAGTGATGTACCACTGCTGCTGAATAAAATTGAACAGTCTGGGTCCTAAGTTAGGTCAATGCTTCACATATTGCAGTCACGAGAAGGAAGCTAAAAAAGAACTTGGCGGGTTTGACAAAAGCCGGCTAATGGATTTGTTGCTGAGTTGAACTTTGAACTGAGGTCTTTCCAACCCACATTCTTATAAAGATCTATATAGTACTGGGAAGAAAGAGGTGAGTGAAGATCTACCTCAGGAACAAGTGGGGGGAAATCAAATCATCCTTACCTTATGGTTGAAAAGGTGACCAGAGGCTGTTGTCAGTGGGGAGGGTCCTGCTCTGAATCTGGCCAAGCAGGGGGAGACCCCAGAGGACAGTCTCTGGCATTTCTTCCCAAGCAGTGAAAAAAGACCAGCAGTGCTTGTTATTCGTCAAGAGCTCACAATAAAGGAGGCATGGGGGATGCCAAGGAGGTGGCAGATCTGGCCACCAAGAAGCTCACTTGTAGCTGTCGCTGTGGTAGCGCACGAAGCATTCCCTGGAGGCTAGATCCGCTGCCCTTGTGGATCCTGCTGCCCGAGACAATCACCTGGTCACCATGCCTCATGGGTGGGATGGCCCTGACAGTGGATGTGGGACTAGAGGAAGCCTTATGTCATAATGGTATGACTAGAGGCATGACCTGCAGCCTCTTTCTCCATGTTAGCTCTTCATCTGGAGATAGGACAACATCTGTATCTGGATGTGGTGCCAGATGTGGATGTTGCTTAGAGCTGGCCCTGAAAAAAAAAACACCCAACACATCTTGCTGCATGGTGCCAGTGGGCAGTGACATTCTGAAGACCGCTTCCATTCTTCCAAGCTAAGACATTGTCACGTTGCTCTTTAAACACCTGGAAATGACCAGCAGCAAAGACTTGAGCAGAGTTTGCCCCATGTGCAGCTTTGCAAGGCTGGGCGAATGTGGATGTCGATGTGTATAAAGTGAAGGTTCTGCCGAAACCACAGTTGATGTTGTTGGTTGGAGGAGATAAGTTATCATTGGACACGGCTGATGCATAGCTGCCAAGTCTCCCGTATTCCCTGGGAAATCCCCATTTTTCCAGCTGTTCCTAGCTGAAAAAACAGATTTTTTTGTTTCCCCCTGCTTTATTCTGGTGTGGCGGCCATTTTGGAACTGAGTGAAGCATGCTCAGAAGCGACTTTTGATGCTGCTCTGCCCAGTTCCAAAATGGCTGCAGTGCGACTTCTGGCACGGCGCCATTTTGGAACTGGGCAAAGCAGCATCAAAAGTCACTTCTGAGCATGCTCCGCCCAGTTCCAAAATGGCGGCAGCGCTACTTCCAGTCTGCTACTTCCGCCCGGTCCCTTATTTCTCCGACAGCAACTTGGCAGGTATGGGCTGATGTTACTGGCTCCTGAAACCTGTGCTTATTTCAAAATATAGCACTGGTTATAAAATAGTTGAGACAACAAGAGGTATCAAAATAGTTTCCCCCCAATTCCTATCCCATCCTTCATCTCAAACCTGAACTAATAATTATGTGATTAATTTCTATATTGGCTGATATGACTGAAGATGATCATGCAAATCACTGCTCCAGTTTTTTATTAGCGTTCCTCTGTTCTGAATCGAAGTTGTTGGGGGGGGCAGCCCCTCACAGATTCTGCTCTTTTTTTAAAAAAAAAGCCTCTAATGGTTTCTTCACTCATTATAGGTTTTCTGATATATTCTCTCTCCCCCCATAAGGTTGATACATATTTCCTTAAGCATGTTATCCAGGATGCATTTTATAGCATGCAAATGTCTAGCAGATTGCTTACACACAGAAAAAGTTGTTGCTGCTGTTAACATTTAAATATAATGAAATCAGTATGCAAATATGATCATTAGGGACATAACCGTATGGCTGATTATTTGCATGGGGGGGGGGAACCCCAGATTGTTTGCTTGAACTTGCTTGATGCACACAAAATGAAAGCTACATTCATTCTTCTGCATGTATTTCTTCCTGCATCAGTGTTACTAATGTGAAATGAAATCGGTCTTCTTGGCGTAAGTTCAATTTTGAGTTGAGCCCATTAAATCTTTAATCCTGTTCACACTTATCTGGGAAGGAAGTTCCATTGAACTCTATGGTGCTTATTTCTGAGTAGACAGTTGTAGAAGACATTAAAGATTTGTCCTTCCTCATTGGCAAAGACTTTTAACGGTATTGATGCACGGAAAGCTCATAAAATAGGGAGAAGGATGCTGTCACGTTCTCATAAAGGTATTGCATATGGAAGGACGCCTTAGATCTTAAGATACGCTGAGTAGCAGAAAATGTATGAGCTTAATGGTGAAGACCAGCTGAATTTGAGGGAGAGTTTTGATACATTTCCAGGGACCTCCATTTTGAAAAATGAAGGGAATTGGGTTTGCAGACTGCATTCAGACAACACTTTATTCCATTTCCCTGATATTTCCTTCCCTGATGGTTTCCACATTTGATGTGGTCTTTCACAGAACATCAGAACCCCTCCTGAATATCTAGTGCAGGCATCCCCAAACTCGGCCCTCCAGATGTTATGGGACTACGATTCCCATCATCCCTAACCACTGGTCCTGTTAACTAAGGACAATGGGAGTTGTAGTCCCAAAGCATCTGAGGGCTGAGTTTGGGGGTGCCTGATCTACTGGTAGTGGAATCTAGTGGAAGTTAACAGCTCATTGGGAGATAGCACTGTTTGGTGAATGGGAAAGCGGAGGATATATATTCACCTTAAGATCACAGGCAGAGCACCTAGGGAGACTGCAAGATTCTCCATAAGATTTTGTTCCCCATTTGCTCTTTGGGAAGAAATAACAAGCTTTCTTTCAAAAATTGTGCAGCTCCGGCACTAGTTATGCAGCTTTTCTTAATTATCACGTACCCCGCCTTGTCCTTTATCTGTTTAGAGAATTTACAACTAACACAGCAGGTTGTGAATGTTTAATAGATTCTTTTCCAAGGGAAGAAAAGGTCAGCATTACCATAAAATTCTTCTTTAAGATTTGTGACAGGAATGTTCCACAGCACGGAACAGGTGTTGCCGGAGAAACTAAAATCTGCCATGGGAGCAGAGCTCTTAACGAATATTCTGTGCATTATTGGGAAATGACAATTTTAATGCTCTACGCACACACACATGGTGATATATCGAGTCAGCATAAAATGAAAGGGACTTGGCTTTGTCAATGCATATTTTGCTTGAAGCACCTTGTGTGACTCGCTGTCTTCTGAACCATTTTATTAAACACCTCTCTCTCTCTCTCTCTCTCTCTCTCTCTCTCTCTCTCTCTCTCTCTCTCTCTCTCTCTCCTCCCACCACCCAACCTTAGCTTCACTCTGACCAGGACAAAGGAGATGGGTCCCTCAAGTACATTTTGTCCGGAGATGGAGCTGGCACTCTTTTTGTTATTGATGAGAAAACAGGTGACATTCATGCCACACGAAGAATTGACAGGGAAGAGAAAGCTTACTACACCTTACGTGCCCAGGCTATTAACAGGAGAACACTCAGGCCAGTGGAGCCTGAATCAGAGTTTGTCATCAAAATCCATGACATCAATGACAATGAACCAACGTTTCCCGAAGAAGTTTACACCGCAAGTGTTCCTGAAATGTCAGTTGTTGGTGAGTGTTACATTCAAATGGAAATAAATGTCTGCAAAGGTGAGACACCACATATGTCCTGTTCTTGTAAATTCAGGCAGCCAGGGTGGGAATTGCATTTTTCAGGGGAGGGGGGATGCCCTAAATTAGGTCTTGTCTTTTCTTTTTAAGGAAAAACAGTGGAATGGAATGGAATGAGGAACTGCACACTTCATATCCTTATGGTAGTAGTAGTGCTGTTGTCGTGATGCATTTTATATCCAGTATGGATCTCTTCCTATTACTTGTATCCCAGTGATCTATATTCTCCATAAAAAGTGAAGGAACAGAGGATAATTTGAGACTAAACAGTTAGTTGGGAGAGCGACTGTGATTAGAACTTAGAGAGAATCCATCACTCCACAGTGGTTACTAATGAATAAATGCACATACCATAGTACTAGAATATAACTTTTATTGTCACAGTATTACAGAACTGGAAGGTAATCTAGTGTAAACTCCTGGATCAGGATTCAGATACATTTCACTGATATGTCCGTAGGATGCATAGAGAAGAAAGTGCACCAACCCACTGGAAGCCATAAAACAAAGATTCTAAAACATTAATTGCTGTGTTATTTGCTATGGAAGAAGCTAAGCCATGGCCCTTCCTCCATTTGACCAGAAGGAATATTCATTCCCCATTTGCAAATGTCGCAACCAATTACATCCCGAGCATGAAAGCATGAGCTGTTCACTCAGAGTTCCCCAACAGAAAATGTTCTTAGCTATCTGGTGTAACATCCAAGCTGTGCACTTTTAGCCAGCCCAGAAAGCAGGACTGGGATGCTCCTTAATTCAATAGACCTCCGTCACCAAGACACAAAGGGCAAATTAATGCACGCTGACCCAGCAAAGCAAGTATATGTATGGAAGCAAGCTTTGATGTACAGAGTTCCATTCTGGATTAGGAACTGTGCACAGAGAATAGCTGCAGGTGTGGCAAGTCATTCAGTCTGATTCCCATATACATTGAGTGTGCTCCTTGGAAGGGGGTTCACTTTCATGTTGTAATGTGGATAGAAACTAGATTTCTTAGGCTACAGTCCCAAGCTTGTTTAGTAGAGAGTAAAGCCTACTGAACTTACTGGGACTTGCTTCTGAATGAGCTTTCATGGATTTGCACTGTTACACCATTAGTTGTTGCATATAAGCAAATTTCGTTAATTTTTTGTATTTGTTTTATTTGGTTTTGAACTAATGGTGTTTCTCAGAAGCATACAAGAGCATGAATCTGTGTCTGTAGAATGGAAACTGTATTTATAAGTAAATCGGTGGATCTGTTTGGCATAGAATCATAGTATCATCGAATTGTAGAGTTGGAAGGGGTCACAAGAATCATCTAGTCCAACCTCATGCAAGGGCAGGAATCCTTTGCCCATTGCGGGACTCAAACCCATGACCCTGAGGTTCAGGGGTCTCATGCTTTACCAGTTGAGCTATCTGTACCTGGCTGACCTAGCTTGTCACATGTAGCATCAGGCAGCCACAAGGCTGTTAGGTTTCACCCCTCAAAAATTTCAAACTGGCCAATTAAAAACAAATAATTCATGATGTGCCACAAACTTGGCATCCCAATATTTCAAGAGTCTGCCAGATAAATAGCAATGTGAGGGAAGGTTCATAATTAGGTATGGACAATCTCAATTTTGGTTTCTCTCAGCTTCTCACTTTTCCAATCTTCAATTCACTTCTCCACATTTCTGCAGCAATTTGTGATTGATTGCTTTAAAATTCTCGTGATAAATTGTCAGCATTTTGGTGCATATTTCTTTATGCAATTTTTACCAATATACACACTTTTGCAAACAATTTTCCCTAATATAATGCATTTCTATGCACAGCTACCCCAAGTATATGCATTTTGGTACTCGTTGTTTAGTTGTAGAACTACATCCCAAAATTCAAAGAAGTGCAAATTTCAGACGACAGCTGTGTTTTGGTTTACGTGTTGATCTGACAAGTGCAAATTAGGTAGTTTCTCATTAAAATTGAAACAAATTTGAATTTGTCCTCCATTCTCCCTAGTTCACAAGTCTCGTTTTATTTCTATGCACTAAAAGGGGATGCAGGTTGTGTGTCCTTGTGTTTCCGGAGAGTCCCGTATAGCACGGCACGATTGTTTTGGAACAGGTTACATTTGGAACACATCACATTACTGTTGCATTCTTAACAAGATCCTGCCACACCAGCTGTTTAACTCTATCTCTCTCTGTCTCATCACTCAACAAGTAGTACTTATGTCCTAAATATTAATCCACTGTCTATGAAACAATCAGTGATTATCCCGGGAGTCTCAGGGCTGGATTAAAAGATCTAGAGGCTCTAGTCTAAGCCCCGGTTTGAGGAGCCCCCTCTACAATGCAATTTGTCTCTCACACGGCAGCAACTTGTAGAGAAATATATATTGGATATAATTTTTCTTCCTTGGCTGCAACATGACGCCCCCATTCTTTTATTATCTTCACCACTGCTTTTCTGTTGGCTTGCTAAGGCCAATGAAAGACTTTGCAGCTTTGAAAACTCTTTAGGATTTTTATCCTTCGCTCTTCTTTCACTGTGTCCCTTCCATTCATCTCTCCTAACCTACTTATTCCCTGCCTTTAATTTCTCTGCCCACCTTTTGCCTACCTTTGGATCTTTGGGCTTTAGCAGCTCATCGTATGAATTACCCCAGCTACATTTCTCAGCATTGCTGATTGCTGTCATCCTTCCTAGTTGGTCCCTCGGCCCTCTAATCTCTTCCACCCTTCTACCTCAAAGATATCAATGCAAACTTCACACAGGTGCGACCTCCCTCTGGGTTCACAGGCGGTTTGCAGCAGTTATCCTGCCATCATTTTCAGCTAGCGTTCCTTTTGTCTTTCTCTTCAGAAGTCCGTCCAACTATTTATAGCAGCTACCACATACTTTTGGTCCTCGGGCTTTTCCCTTCACTCCATCATTAGTATGATATTTCCTCTCTTCCTGTTTCCAAAGCCACAATAATTCTTCTCAACTGGACACCCATCACATTTCCTTCATTTGCCCAAGTGGTCTTTGAATATTATTACACCACACAACTAAGAAACAATACACAGCAAAAAATCCACAGCAAAACGTATTATCAATCCCCGTATACATTGAGCATGATTTCAGGTCAGGGGTATTAATAGCATTATGCCAGTGGTTTTCAATCAGTGTGCTTTGGCACCCTAGGGCGCCTTGAATGATGGTGTGCCTCTGTCCCTCCTTCCTTCCCTGCCTCCTCTGATGCCCTCTTGCATCTCTGCCTCCCAAAGGCTTGAACCTGCCTCCACCCCCATTGTTCTGCCCGGACACTGAGGGTCCAGCGCCGAAGGCCTTCTGGCGGTTCCCTCACTGCGAGAAGCAACGCTACAGGGAACCAGGCAGAGGGCCTTCTCAGTAGTGGCACCCGCCCTGTGGAATGCCGTCCCATCAGATGTCAAAGAGATAAAGAATTACCTGGCATTTAGAAAACATCTGAAGGCAGCCCTGTTTAGGGAAGTTTTTAATGTGTGATATTTTAATGTATTTTAATCTTTGTTGGAAGCCGCCTTGGATGGGCGGGGTACAAATAATAAATTATTATCATTATCATTATCATTATTATTAAACAGCTGTTTGTTGCAGCTGCCCTGGCTACAAGCTGCCCAGGGGAATGGGGGCATCCTCTTTCCAGGCCCCTGTGGGGCAGTGTGAGGAAGCACCTCTTTTGGGGGCAGGGGGGCAGCTCAGAGACCAGGGGCAGCTGCCTCGGCTGCCCGGAGGACTCCCAAGAGAGAGGGGAGAAGAGAGGAGGCCGAGGAAACACTCCACAAGGGAAGGTGATCGAAAAAGGGTGCCGGCTCTGCAGGCAAGGGGTGATATAACTGGGCTCCTGAGCCCCACAGGGGTGCCACAGAAATAAGGTTATTAGTCAAGGGAGCCATGGGCTCAAAAAGGTTGAAAACCTCTGGCTTATGCAATATATATTGGGTTTACTGCATATTTCCTCTCCAAAAAGAATTCAGCCCAGTTACAAGGGAAGGAAACTGGCAACTGTGAAACCACATTTCAGAGACTGTCCAATATGCTTTGATGCATGTGCAGGGTGAACCCCACTCACAATGCCCCACTCTGTGGCAATAAAAGTCAAGTAGTATGCTAAATAAATGATAACATTCACCTCTTTAAAGTTAGGGCACATTCTGTTGCCTGAAGTGCCCTTCCTCAACCTGCATAATAATAGGGGCAGCACTTACCACAGTTAGTGTGTCTTGAAATGAAACAATTAAAATGTCAAGGCCAATTACAAAGAGAGATTCAGGCATTAATAACCTCCTGCCATTCTTTGCTCACTCAGACATAGGACCTGTACCCATACTGTCCACTTTTTCAAGGCCCATACTAGGATGTGTGTCTTCTGGGAGCTGTGCTTCACTCTCGCCCCTAGAAAGCACTTTTCCAAGGCAAGAGAGTGAGGTTGCTGCTGCTGCTGCTGCTGCTGCTGTTTACTCATTTAGTCCTGTCCAACTCTTCGTGACCCCATGGACCAGAGCACGCCAAGCACTCCTGTCTTCCACTGCCTCCCGCAGTTTAGTCAAACTCATGTTGGTAGCTTCGAGAACACTGTCCAACCATCTTGTCCTCTGTTGTCTCCTTCTCCCTTCTCTTTGTGCCCTCAATCTTTCCCAACATCAGGGTCTTTTCCAGGGAGTCTTTTCTTCTCATGAGGAGGCCAAAGTATTGGAGCCTCAGCTTCACGTTCTGTCCTTCCAGTGAGCACTCAGGGCTCATTTCCTGAAGAATTGATAGGTTTGATCTTCTTGCAGTCCATGGGACTCTCAAGCGTCTCCTCCAGCACCATAATTCAAAAGCATCAATCCTTCGGCGATCAGCCTTCTTTATGGTCCAGTTCTCACTTCCATACATCACTACTGGCAAAACCATAGCTTTAACTATACAGACCTTTGTCGGCAAGGTGATGTCTCTGCTTTTTAAGATGCTGTCTAGGTTTGTCATTGCTTTTCTCCCAAGAAGCAAGCGTCTTTTAATTTTGTGACTGCTGTCACCATCTGCAGTGATCATGGAACCCAAGAAAGTAAAATCTCTCACTGCCTCCATTTCTTCCCCTTCTATTTGCCAGGAGGTGATGGGACCAGTGGTCATGATCTTGGTTTTTTTTTATGTTGAGCTTCAGACCATATTTTGCGCTCTCCTCTTTTACCCTCATTAAAAGGTTCTTTAATTCCTCCTCACTTTCTGCCATCAAGGTTGTGTCATCAGCATATCTGAGGTTGTTGATATTTCTTCCGGCAATCTGAATTCCAGTTTGGGATTCAGTCCAGCCTTTCGCATGATGAATTCTGCATATATGTTAAATAAGCAGGGAGACAATATACAGCCTTGTTGAGAGTGAGGTTTAGCCACCCAATATGTCCGCTACGATCTCACATGAAAATCCGGGCTGACCCCATTTTTCCCAGGGCACTTGGGAGGTACGATGTACCCAGAGGTGTTTTTCCCTACTGTCCATTTCTAAAATGCCCTTTAGCCTCCCTTTAAAAGCCTTGTTTCATTTGATGTACCTATTGCATTTCATTTGAAAAACAATGATTCCAATTATATTTCAATATCAATCTATGGACCAGAGTACAATTAATGCACATTATAATCTAAGGAGAACCTCCCCCTTCTTGCATCGGAGCCAGCTCCTAAGGGCCAAGGAGGCTTTGCCTCCCCAATAAAATATTTGAGGGGGCTGTGCCCCCCCAATGTTAATGGGCATTGCCATTAAAGTGGTGTTTGTGCACTGTGTCATATGATTAATTATATGGGGTTGGGCTTACCTGCCCCCTCCCCAATATTTTATTAAAGTTGGCACCCCTGCAGAAGCATTAGGTCCAGAATTTATAATTACAGAACTGCAGCACTGCTCTGGAGTGGGGGATATGGAAGCACAGTACATCCCTTCTCCACCCAGCAAACTGCTCTGCCACTTAAGGCAGAACAAACACACTTACTCTGCATTTACAGGAGTGGCCTGAGACATTCATCTCCCCCCTCCCCCCCTTGAATTTGTGGCTATCTGCTATGATAACCACGCTTGGAGTCATTCCTGTAGCATTAAAAAAACCTATCACAGGGATCTCATTGGAAGAATGACCTGAAAGAATCTTTTTGAGAACTCACCATTTTGCAGAATAAGGAGGGAAAGTGAAGTGGTAGCACTGCGGTCTGCAGGCAGAGTGTCAAGTTGTCAAATGCTCTTCCATTTTTATTTTAAAGAAAGTTTATTGCATGTCTTAGCTACATCAGAAAGAGGACTGTCTAATGTATACTTGTTTGCTGCATGCAAGGTGTTGTTGATTTTAAAGAGCATTCAAAAATATTTTTTGGCACTCACCGAATCTCCAGTTTCCGGTGGTGCTGTCCAGGTATCTGCTTCTGTGTCATTATATCTGCTCATTCAATGTAATTTGGGTCTTGAGGAAGCTCGAAAGACTTAAGCTTGGCCAAAACCACACACACAGAGGGGAGGGAGGGAGGGAGGGAGGGAGGGAGAATGAGGTGGAAATGAGGTGACAATTGAAATGTGGCTTGGACTACTTCAGCCTGCTAGTCGGGGATTCAAGTTTTGAATACTCCTCCTGCATCTAGAAATTTATTGAAGCAAGCGAGAAACATTCTGTTCCAACCCTTTCCCACCTGTGCTGGCGTTTCAGAGAGTTTTTAACATAGGGAAGAAAGTTTAAAAATGTCACTTCCCACCAACCACTGCTGCCTCAAGGGATGCAATCCATTCTCCCTGTGTTACTTCAGATGTTGAGATAAATTGCAGAGACTGAATCCTGGGATCTTGTCTTTGCAAAACAGGTGCTGTGTTAGGAAGCTCTGACCCCCCGCCTCCTTCCATATCTTAGTAGTACACTTAGGCTTTCTAAAGAAGAAGTGTTACATTGTGCTGTAGAATTTGCTTTCAGCAAATATGAGGAACAGTGTTAAGAAATACCTGCCTGGTGAGCCAGAATAATATTTTAGCTTATTCCTAAACTGAGAAAAAAAAAGAAATGAAAAAGAAGTGGGAAATGGTGTCTCGCAATTTGTTTGGCTTCCCAAAACGCTTCTGCTACCCTCCGATGCATTGCTAAAGGACTCGTCGATTCTTCAAAAGATTTGATCTACAAAGCACGGGGCATTGGGTGCACCACTGAAAGGGATTAGAAACTGGCTGGCAAGGCAAGGAATAAAAATGATTTTTCTAAAAAGGTAACAGTATAATAAGCAGAAAAGTAACAAGCCGGGTGGTGCTGAAAGGGTGAGTCAGGGCTCGCTTTAATTGTACCTCAGAAGCCTTTGAAGGCTGTGCAGTTTCTAAACCGGCTAAATGTTGAGATGAAACAGAAGGGAAAGGCCCTTAATGTATTCAAATGGATTGGAACGGATTAAGTCTTCCAGCTGATTAGAAGCTCATACATTTCAGCACAGCAAAGTGGAAGGCAGGGAAGCTACAGCATAGAACCCACCATGCCTTTAAAGCTGGCCAAATTATTCATTACGAACTTATCGAATTCAATAGACTGAATCCCATCTCCTGCTTTAATTATCCATCATTTTATCGGCAATGAATGAAACTGTGCCTTGCCTGAGCCTCTAGCAAGAGTGTGAGTGTTCAGGAAGTGGGTGGCAGTGTTTCAGGACTTCTTTGCAAAAGACCCCGAGTCTAAAGTTTAGGAATAAATACCTTCTACCTTGAATACTCATGCAGATAGACTGATGGATAAGCAGAGCTCGGCGATGCAGTTAGGTAATTTTAGTCTTTAGATTTACCAGTTTTACAGAGGTTCCTTCCCCAGAGTGTAGGGTTCTGCTTTATTTTGGGAGTCCTTCTGCATATTTTAGGGTTGCCATATGTCTGGACATATCCAGAATAGTGCAGTTGGCAGCAGTGTGGAGGCAGAAATCAGTCCAATGTCTGGGAACACCTGGACACATGGCAGCCCATGTTGGAATGTCCGTTTCCCCCCTATTTCCTGGCATTTTTTTTTTTTTTGCGATTTTGCCCAAAAAGCTCACCAATTTTAGGCAAAACTTTAAAAAGCTCAACAACTCTTCTGTCAGGAATTTCACTGTTTGAAACATGGCAACCCCTAGTGTATTGTGATGAGTGAAACCCTGGACATTTTCCCCAAAGTTGTGCCCCGCCAATATTGTTAACTAATTAATTGCCTGCCCTTCACCCTAAGTTCCGAAGGCCAGTTACAACATTAAAACACAATATTTCAAAGATGCCAGGGGTTTAAACTGGGACCTTCTCAGGCAGAATACATGCTCTGCAACGGAGTCATAGCCTTTCCTCCGACACAAAAGAGCCATCAAAAGTAGTAACCCTGCATCTTTTCCTCCCCCTGCTCCCCGGCCATGTGTCAGATATGCTGTGGTACCATCACTGATTTTACCCACAAAGATCAGCCAGTGAAGGGGAGTGGAAGCAAGAAAACACAAAGGAGATTCCGACTAAGCAACAGGAAAAAACTTTCTGATAGTAAGAGCTGTTCAACAGTAGAACTAAACATAATAAAAAAAATCCTTCCAGTAGCACCTTAGAGACCAACTAAGTTTGTCATAGGTATGAGCTTTCGTGTGCATGCACACTTCTTCAGATACACTGAAACAGAAGTCACCAGACCCTATATATAGTCAGAGGGTGGGGAGGGGTATTACTCAGAAGGGTGGTGGGAATGGGTGATTGGCTGATAGGAGTGGTAAGCCTGTTGATGACTGTTAATGACTGCAGTTGGTCTTGCAGGAAAAAGCAAGAGGTGAGGTGCTAAATAAAGCTTTATTGATAAAGCTTTTATGGGTAACGTTGGAAAGTGTTGATCACTTCTTTACCTGGGCAGTTACCTTTCCACAAGGGCCAACACTGATGCCGAAATCCAGCATAGCCTGAGCTCTGCAAGTGTGGCTTTCTCCCGATTGAAGTGCAGAGTGTGATTGAAGTGCTGAGTGTTTGAGGAATGGGACATTCGCAGGGAAACAAAAATGCTTGTTTACAAAGCTATTATACCACCAACCTTACTACCGTATATGCTTGTGAAACATGGACCACTTATAAACGTCATCTCCAACTCCTCGAAAGATTCCATCAACAGTGTCTCTGAAATATTTTACACATCACTTGGGAAGACAGGCAAACTAATATCAGTGTACCGGAAGAAGCAAAGATCACCAGTGTTGAAGCAATGATTCCTCAACATCAACTTCGTTGGACTGGTCATGTTGTGCGGATGCCTGATGATCGTCTTCCAAAGCAACTACACTATTCCGAACTTAAAAATGGAAAGCGTAATGCTGGTGGTCAACAAAAGAGGTTTAAAGACAGTCTCAAGACAAATCTTTAAAAATGTAGTATAAACACTGACAACGGGGAAACTCTGGCCTGCGAGTGCTACCAAAGGTGTCATGGGCTTTGAAGAAACTCGATCTCAGGACGCAAGGGAGAAATGTGCTAAGAGGAAGGCACACTTAGCAAATCCACACCGTGATCAACTCCCGCCTGGAAACCAATGTCCCCACTGTGGAAGGATGTGTGGATCCAGAATTGGCCTCCACAGTCACCTACGGACCCATTGTTAAAACCATGTTTATGGAAGACAATCTTACTCGGCTACGAGTGATTGCCAAAGAGTACTTAAAATAATAGCATCTATATGGATCTCATTAGTGTTTTCTTCTATTTATAAGGGAACTGTATATTACCTGATTTTCAATATATTTCATATATGGGCACAAATTACAATAAAAATAGCAAAGGTCATTATTCCATGTCTGCACCTTTCTCAGCAAGTATACACAAGGTTACACATGAGGAAGGGATGCCTCATTCTCTTCAATGAGAATAAAGTCTTGGAGACTGACTGAGGGCTGATTCATACCCACAAAACTTATGTGTGAGCTCACAGGCACACTCAGCCGAGAACCCAAATGTGCTGCAGCTCCCTATTGAATGCAAAATCTTTTGACAAACCCAGATTTGCTGTCACATAATGTGTGAAAAGACTACATTCAGCATTCAAATCCCACAGGGGGGAAATAAAGAAACACATGCAAGCATTAGTACGGTAACTTCACATTTGTGGCCACTAATTCAATCTCCTCGTTAAAATGTCTACTCTACCACATAAGGCAAAATCACAGTCATTGTAAGAGGGAAGAAATACGACGCACTGCTCAGCGGCGGATTTAGGAACGTTTAGATACTGCCCCATTTTTCTTTTGTATTAACCTCCAAGGAAGATGCTGAAGAGGTTTACTTTTAAAGAAACATGAACAGTGATTTCACAAGGCACAGTTTAAATGATGAAGAAAAAGAGGAATAGCCTTGAGCTGGAATTTGGAAGGCTAATTCTTGCTGAGTAGCAAGAACAACAACAGAAGGGGCACAACGTCTTTCCATCAGAATCATCATGGCTTGGGTCTTGCTAAGGTAGCAAACTTGCATAAGGCCCTTCAGCAGAATTCATTGTAGGTCAGTGCTGGGGAATGTGCTTTGCATCTAAAAGGTCCCCAAGCTCAGTTCCGGCTATCTATAGGCAGATCTAAAAAAAAAAAAAGACCCCTCTGGAGCAGTGTAAGTCAGCTTTCTAAACTGGTACATTCTAGATCTTTTTGTGCTACAACTGCAGCCCCAGTCAGCAATGGTAGTCCCAAATATCTGGAGAACATGCAAGGGTAAGGCAGATCCCGACATTTCTTTACTACTTCCAACATCAGGTGGTGCTGCAGATGACTGAATGTACAAAATATTTTTTTAAAAAAAATCCTCCACCTAGGAAACCAGCATGAGAGGGGAGATAATTCTGTCCTGGCATTCTCTGTGACATAGTAGTTTTGTAGGCAGCGAGACATCTAAAATACATACCAAAAATGCTATTTTTCTAGAAAAAGAGGTGCCATAATAATAATAATAATTCAGTGGCACCTCGGGTTACGGACTCCGCTAACCTGGAAGTAGTACCTCGAGTTAAGAACTTTACCTCAGGATGAGAACAGAAATCGTGTGGTGGTGGCAGCGAGCGGCCCCATTTGTTAAAGTGGTACCTCAGGTTAAGAACGGTTTCAGGATAAGAATGGACCCCCGGAACAAATTAAGTTTCTAACCAAAGGTGCCACAGTAATAATGATGAAGATGATGATGATGATGATGATGATGATAAATATGGTGTATATATATAAAGGTAAAGGGACCCCTGACTGTTAGGTCCAGTCACGGACGACTGTGGGGTTGTGGCGCTCATCTCACTTTATATTATTTAATAATTATACCCTGTCCATCTGGCTGGGTTTCCCCAGCCACTCTGGGCAGCTCCCAAAAGAATATCACAATAAAACATCAAAGATTAAAAACTTCTCTAAACAGGGGAGCCTTCAGATGTCTTCTCAAAGTCAAATAGTTGTTTATTTCCTTGAGATCTGATGGGAGGGCATTCCACAGGGTGGGCGCTGCTACCAAGAAGCCCTCCAGAAGGCCCTCGGAGCTGGACCTCAGTGTCTGGGCTGAACAATAGGGGTGGAGATGCTCCTTCAGATGCCAGAACTGAGTTCCTGTGAGTTCTCCCTGAAAAGCCCTGCATACCAACCCTATGGAAACAAAAAGGGTACTCACAACTATATATTATAATCAGGGGAAACCACCTAGAACTGAACCTTCTTTTCTGTATATGGGTGATGGTATCATATTTGGATTTAAGGGAGCATGGCCAGTTCTGTCACACTGGGTGCCAAAGCTCAGGGACACTGCAAGAGTTGCCACAGTTATTATTTAGAATGGATCATAAGAAGCTGGGGTGGGGTATAGATTTGGTATTCCAGAGCACACCACCGAAATATGAGACCCCATGGGTCTGCCACCAGTGGTGTCTGAACCCATTATTATTTTTTGATCACACCACGATATATATTTTTGTCAATGTGAAATGAAATACAGCCTTGAACCTCTGTTCAGTATTTACAAAGGAAATTAGTGTCACTCAACTAATTCATGCAAGGAGGGCTGGTGGTTCAGGAGTTAATTTATGCTGGGAGATGCACCTGGGTAACCTTGAGTCCTGCAGCTCATAACTCTGTGTTGATTTACCTTTGCTAGCCTCCATGCTTTCAGGATTGCTGGAGCGTCCATGACCCACCAGGCATCATGTAGAGGCACTGATGATATAAATTGCTCTGTCCTTGACTCTCCGTCTAAGATTCGTTGTTTTAAAATATGGGCGTCTATGACAAGAGATTCCAGAGGCAGAAAGGAAGATAGCTTGGAGTTGTTAAGAGGGCTACTTTGAATGTAGTGCTTAATACTTTTGGCATCTGAGATTATGGAACTATGTTTTATTTGAATACTCTAGGTACTTCTGTTGTGCAAGTAACAGCCACCGATGCAGATGACCCTTCCTATGGCAACAGTGCCAGAATCATCTATAGCATACTTCAAGGCCAACCATATTTCTCCGTGGAGCCAGAAACAGGTCAGGGATGCTGTTTCTATTTTTCTATATTCCAAGAAGGATTCGAATGCCTTTTTGCCAGTCACTCAATGAAGCAGAGTACCCATGACTAGGCTTCAGCTACATGCCATATTCTGGTAACTTCAGAAACTCTGAAGTGTGAGAAGTGTTAAAATGCAGATTTGGTGACTGTAATCTGAATAAATCACGGATGTATGAATTTTGTACTTTGAAAACAGAAAGGGGTTGGGGGAAATATAGGGAATGCATTGTAAGAGCTAATTTATATGCAGTATACGGCAAGAGGTGGTAGATTTCTGGACTGTACCACTTCAGATTTATAGACAAGGAAGAAGTGGGGTTTTTTTTTTTTTAATGCTCTCATTCTCATGTAAAATGTCATCCACATTCACTAAACTAGTAAATCGGATTGGTGGTTGGATCTGAAAACTGAGCTACCACTGTACTAACTTATATGTCCCCCCTCCCTGAAAGGTTTGGAGGGTGACAACATGAGAATAGGCATTTTCTGCGGTGGCTCCCCATCAATGAAATGCTCTCCCCACAGATACTGCTTGGTGCCATCATTTCATGTCTTTAGGTGCCAGCCAAAAATATTCCTCTCTACCCAGGCCACCGACCATTAAATAAGCTATGGACTGTTAAACACAGGGGGTGGGAGCTGTTAATGATTATTTTATGATTATGCTTTTTTATTATGCTGTATGAATTATGTTCTTAATGTTAAACTCTGCCCTAGGATCTTTGGTTAAAGGGCAGTATATAAATCGAATAAGAACTTCTACTACTAGTACTAATTATTATAATAATATTGCATGAATTATGCTGTGTGAATTATGTTCTTAATATTAAACACTG
Organism: Zootoca vivipara; assembly: GCF_963506605.1. Lineage (NCBI taxonomy): Eukaryota > Metazoa > Chordata > Lepidosauria > Squamata > Lacertidae > Zootoca > Zootoca vivipara. Next base: position 71,088,816 of record NC_083283.1, read on the forward strand.
CCCTAGGATCTTTGGTTAAAGGGCAGTATAATAATAATAATAATAATAATAATAATAATAATAATAATACTTGCAAGGAGTTTTGTACCCACTAATATATAGATTTTTCTCTACGTCTTGCTTTTGCTTTCTCACTGTGTTGGCCATTTTTTTGCTGAACTATTCCTGATATTTTAAAATATACCCTCTCAATGTTATAATGGGTACATTATTTGTGTGTTTGTGTGTGTGACTTGCCGTGCAAAGTGAATGCCAGCAATGTTAACAAATGCTTGTTTATTTTCTTCCAAGGAATCATCAGGACAGCTCTACCAAACATGAACAGGGAAAACCGAGAGCAGTACCAAGTTGTCATTCAGGCAAAAGACATGGGAGGCCAGATGGGTGGATTATCGGGGACCACGACAGTCAACATCACCCTGACTGATGTCAATGACAATCCGCCTCGATTCCCCCAGAGTAAGCTTCCTTTAATAGCCCTTCTGTACTACAAAAGCATCAGAATAAAAGAGTGAGGCGACTGCCATCTGGTTTAATTTAAAGCAAATCTAGATTATGGGACACACACTCGAACACAAGGCTTATACTGTACACGGATTTATTCGCTGTTATTAAAAACAATGAATATTAAATGAAACGGGGACATCCTTGTTTGGGGGAGGGGCAGCAGCAGTCACAGCTGCAGAAACTCCAGAATAGTTCTTGGTATTTGGGGTGAAGGTGGGAATCGAGAAGGGGAGGGGGAAATAAGCATGTATCTGGCCTACTGAACTGCACAGAACTCCCCTCGCGCTCTCTTAACTTGCTTGCCATCTTTGCCTCCATATGCTTTTTTTTTTTGAAAATTACTGAGCACCACCCAGGCAACTGGATCTGGGCCCTGATGTGCAAGGCACTGCCCTGAAAGCACCAGAGCCCTGCCTGAATGCCCACCCAATTCTGCGCAGCTTTTACTACGCATTGGCTTGAGTTGCGAGGAAAGGCCCGTGCATACCTTCCAACTCCTGGTTAGAAAAATCGGGGATCAGCAGCGCCGGCACCAGAAGTCGCTTCCAGATATGCGTAGAAGCAACTTCCGGTGCCGGCACTGCCCGATTTCTGGTGCCCAGACATGGGCAGAGCGGCACCAGAAGTCGCTTCTATGCATGTCCAGACATGCTCAGAAGTGACTTCCAGTGCCGCTCTGCCCGATTTCCAGTGCCCAGACATGGGCAGAGCACCCGAAATAGGTTCTGCGCATGTCCAGACATGCACAGAAGGAGCCTCCCTGGCAGGTACTGAAATCTGGGGGATTTACGGGATTTTTTCCAATCCGGGCTGCCAGCGGGAAATGGTTTAAAACACGGGGGTTTCCCGTGAAAAACGGGAGACTTCGCAGCTATGGGTCCATGGTAATATTAGGTTGATGCCATGGATATTTTAAACCTCACTCCTCTAAACAGACACAGTTGCGCGCCCACACACACACATTCTCATTTGAACTTAGCATCTACTTGTCACTTTTGGTTAGATTTGCACTCTCTAAAATAATTCTTTTGACTTATTAACTTTGTAGATGGACGCACACATAGGGAGAGACACATATCCTGAGAGAGGAAGAAATAGGAGCATAGCACCCCCAGCTGTCCCATGGATGCAAATTCTATGTGTCATTGTTTTTAACAACTTTAAGATCTGCTGCAGGTTATATGAAGTGATATTCAGTCTTAGCATTCCATAACGTAAAACAGAGGTGCCCGGAATATTTGTATCGACGTGTTTATTGATCCGCAAAAGGCCTGTTCAATCCTTCTTGGGCGAAATATCTAGAAAAGAGAACCCTTGTTAAATATATTGTTGGAGGCTTAACATATGCATACTGAATTAAAATAAATAAATGTTACTAAAAGCACATTAGTAAAAGTACTACTCAATTTTTTAAACCCTGCCTCCTGAACTACCAAGGGTTTTTTGTTTTTGTTTTAGAAAACAATGACAACCAGACTTAAAAATGCCTCCTGAATAATATTGTCTAAAGCACAAGTAAAACAGAGGGAGTTTGTACTTTGTAATATATTGAATCTTTCTCTCCCCGCCCCCCTAGAAAGCATATTTTAGAGAGACTGAAAACTCTTGGTATCAAGAAACAGTTTCCTTTGTGCTTTCCGTTTGTTTGGTGCCATCATATTCTTCTGCAGCCCTTTGATAACGTACCAAAGATGGCTGATGTTGCAGCACCCATTATTTTACCATTATCAGTTGAATGATTTTGCTTCAGTTTAGATTGAGTTATTAATGCTCCCAAGTGTCAAAAGAAATACAAGAATCTGAGATTACTATGGTAACATTGACTTTGACTCTTGGAATCCTTTTGTACATTAGCACAGGTATGCAGGAGCTACACTTCTTTTGCTCTGTTCCATAGTAATGTTCAGAAGCTTTAGAAGGAAGGGTGCATCTGGTAGGAAAGGAAGGTCCAGATCTTCCCATTCTAGCATCAAGATCAAGCCACAGAATAGCAGGTTCTGCACTGCAATAACATACGAGGGAATAGAGTTTACACACTGTCATGGTGTATCGTGCCGCAATGTAATTCTCTACGGCAAAGACCCTTTCTGTACTGTTAACTATAAGTAAGTTTCAGTCACCAAAGTTCCCTTCTAATGTATTTAAAAGTTTGCCATTGACTGGTCTTACATATCTGTACTGTTTCCTCTTGTAAAGACTTGGCTCTTTACCTATCATTGAACTGCCAACAAACAAGTAACTTAAAGACTCGGCAGTGCTTTCCTTGTCCACATTGGACAGGTTGGAGTGGTAACTGTGTTTTAAATTATACAAACAACAACAACAACAACAACAACAACAACAACAACAACAATGCAATACAGAAAAGAGTTGATGCAAGAATTTTGCAAGAACAGTGTCTGTGTCCATATGTGAATGAACACAGGGTGGCGATTCCAAATAGGACAGCTAATCTGGAAGATATCTAAGAGTTGGAGCCACAGACCAGGGTTATCCCAGCAATGCTATCCTACATGGTCCCCGTGGCAAGGGACATACTATTTGCATGTACTCACTGTGTGATCATAGGCCCCAGATATCTTCCAGGAAGGTCAACTTGAGGCATGGAGATGGTCAACCTAATGGTGATGATGAGTCACTAGATAAGTACTTCTAAATGCTCCTGACTGGATGGGGCATGTCTACCACCAGGAGGCAATAGTAAGGACGCAGGTGGCGCTGTGGTCTAAACCATTGAGTTTGCCAATCAGAAGGTTGGCGGTTCGAATCCCCATGATGGGGTGAGCTCCTGTTGCTCTGTCCCAGCTCCTGGCAACCTAGCAGTTCAAAAGCACGCCAGTGCAAGTAGTTAAATAGGTACTGCTGAGGCGGGAAGGTAAACAGCATTTCCATGCACTCTGGCTTCTGTCACGGTGTTCCATTGCACCAGAAGTGGTTTTGTCATGCTGGCCACATGACACCTAGAACAGCTGTCTACAGACAAACACTGGCTCCCTCGGCCTGAAAGCGAGATGAGTGCCGCAACCCCATAGTCGCCTTTGACTGGACTTAACCATCCAGGGGTCCTTTACCTTTTTCACCCTAGCAATATGTGCTTCATCTCTGAAGACTGACTTGTGTATCGATGACAAGATGTGGGAATGACTCATGCCATGTTATTGGTTCTCCATGAACACATACAGAGACCCATTTGCTACTTCTGCACAGTTCATATAAAATGTGCATATACAATGCAGGCACTCAACAATAATATTCAGATGTTTAGTCCAATTTTAAGCACCAACAGCAGAAAAGGGGGAGAAGGTTGTGGGATAATGTTTCAGCTTTTTGAACTTATTGTAATCATTTTTTTCTACAACTTAATGCAAAGTAAACTGTAGTCTGCATAGCTGCAATCATGACCCTTTAACCATGAGCATTTTGATTTGGGGGGGGGGAATGTTGCAGTGTACATTGTTTTCAGAGTAAAGTCTGCTTAGTCCCTATGCAAACAATGTTTTCTCCTGGCTGATTGACACAGCTTATTTAGTATTTCTTCTCATATTTTGGTATTGGGATTGTGATTCGTATGAAAGCGAATAATACAGTATTCTAGACATCAGTATGTTATCTGCTGAAGGTTCACTCTCTGTTCGAAATAGATTTCCTGTATTTCATTTCATTTCCATTGTTATTTTGGTCACATGCTCCTTCCATCTACGGTAGAGGATGTTTGCTAAGTCCCTTCAGAGCAAATTTATATCTGCAGATGCAGACATAACCCAAACTCCCTCCTTCTGCAATGGGGCATTTTTTTTAATGAAGCATTCCTCCCCTTTCCCTTCCCTCTTTATTAATGAGACTTAAATCACGTTAAAAGTAACAAAACTAATGGGTTCATGAAAGGGCCTAAAAAGTGTTTGATTCATGGAAGTGCTGAAGGCCTTATTGATTCTTTCTTAAAAGAGGAATCAATACAATTCATGTCAAATGTGAAATTGTACACTAAACTGCTCTTATCTCTTATCTGATTTGCTGACTTGACCATGTATCAAGGGGACTAATGAAATTGAACGCCTCTTATGCAGTTATTATCAGAATGCTGTATATTAATATCAATGAGCAAGGCTTATTCACACTTACGGGCAGCCTCCCGAAGACATGAGAACTGTTTTTCAGCATCAGTATTAAACAAAACTGGGGAGCATTTTTGCAAGCATGAGTATGTGTTTGAATATACACATAATTAGGTGAAATTTTACCTGCAGCCAAGCAACTGTTGGTGCTGTTGGGCAATTCATCTGCTCCTTCTTTGTTAAAAGTGCTTTAATGCCATGTTTGGAAGTGAACTTCAAATAAGACAGGCTTGCTGGATTAAAGGCATGACTTCGTAGATTCAGTCAACTTCAAAATGAGAAAGACTGGCATATATAGGATAAATTCTGGTGTGAAAAACTAACGTTCCAGAACTAAGACCTGTTTCAAGCCTTCCCATTAATCATTCACTTATTCCACACTTTGCAATACATTTCACATCACTTTCCAAACCGCAAAAGTCCATTTTTAACTGGATTTGTTGCAGTATGGTGGCAGAGCCCTTTAATCCACTTTAAATGTTCAAACCTAAAGTTATGATAGGAGTTCGCTGTTGGAAAAGCCCATTGGGAAGTTGGACAGGTAGAATAAGCCTTCGCACATACAAGATTTTCCAAAGTTATGTCTCTTGAATGAAATCAGTATACCCCAAAGTGTTACTTTCTTGAATTAATGGCTAAAGCTATGGAGTCATTAAACTGCAATCCTATACCTTGGAGTAAGCCCCAGTGAATTCAGCGGGCTATACTTCTGATTCTGGGTAGACATTATGGGATTCTGCTGTTAATCACATGATTTGTAACTAACAAATGCTCATGTATTTCTGACGGTTTCTTCTTTGCAGGCTCAGTCCACCTTCGTATCCCAGAATCCTCCCCAGTTGGCACTGCCATTGGAACCATAAAAGCCTCTGATGCAGACATTGGGAGGAACGCCGAACTTGAATACCGCATTGTTGATGGTGATGGAAGGGATATGTTTGACGTTGTTACACAGAAGGATACACAGGAGGGAGTTATAACAGTGCGAAAGGTGAATGTTATCTCCATGAATTACTGAGTGCTTTAAAATAATCAACTTTGGAATTACATTTTATATTTTGCAGAGTTGGTACCATTATTAAAAGTTAGTTTGTTGTCCAGAAATGCCATGTAACTCCATTTTCGATTCCACATTTCCTTTACATAGAAAAGCTATTACAAAAATGTAGACATAGGACTATAATAAGATAGAAGTAGCAATAACCATGGAGTTTTCTTGGCAGGGATACTGGAGTGGCTTGCCAGTTCCTTCTCCAGGTGGATCACGTTTAGTCAAAACTCTCAACTATGACCTGTCCATCTTGGGTGGCCCTGCATGGCATAGCTCATAGCTTCTCCGAGTTATTCAAGCCCCTTCGCCACGACAAGGCATTGATCCATGAAGGGGATACCTCAGATATGCAGATGACACAACCTTGATGGCAGAAAGCGAGGAGGAATTAAAGAACCTTTTAATGAGGGTGAAAGAGGAGAGCGCAAAATATGGTCTGAAGCTCAACATCAAAAAAACCAAGATCATGGCCACTGGTCCCATCACCTCCTGGCAAATAGAAGGGGAAGAAATGGAGGCAGTGAGAGATTTTACTTTCTTGGGCTCCTTGATCACTGCAGATGGTGACAGCAGTCACGAAATTAAAAGACGCCTGCTTCTTGGGAGAAAAGCAATGACAAACCTAGACAGCATCTTAAAAAGCAGAGACACCACTTTGCCGACAAAGGTCCGTATAGTTAAAGCTATGGTTTTCCCAGTAGTGATGTATGGAAGTGAGAGCTGGACCATAAAGAAGGCTGATCGTCGAAGAATTGATGCTTTTGAATTATGGTGCTGGAGGAGACTCTTGAGAGTCCCATGGACTGCTAGAAGATCAAACCTATCCATTCTTAAGGAAATCAGCCCTGAGTGCTCCCTGGAAGGACAGATCGTGAAGCTGAGGCTCCAATACTTTGGCCACCTCATGAGAAGAGAAGAATCCTTGGAAAAGACCCTGATGTTGGGAAAGATGGAGGGCACTAGGAGAAGGGGACGACAGAGGACGAGATGGTTGGACAGTGTTCTCGAAGCTACGAACATGAGTTTGACCAAACTGCGGGAGGCAGTGCAAGACAGGAGTGCCTGGCGTGCTATGGTCCATGGGGTCACGAAGAGTCGGACACGACTAAATGACTAAACAACAACAAGCAATAACCATAATGATTTTTTTCATTACTAGTTACACTAAAGAGTGTATGTGGGGGAGTTTTAATTTTTCTTTTCATATTTGCAGAGCTTAGGAGGCAATGTTTATGCATATTTATTTTGTTTATTTGCTGAAAAGCAAACTATCTAATGTGATGATGTCAGCAGATCAGTTTGGGCCACACGATGATTAGGTCACTGATGCAAAGGAGAGGCAGTGAAAGGTGGAGTGCTAAAAAATGCACAGTGCTAAAATTTCCCCCCAAAGTATGCATTTGTTTGTATAATCAAAACTGTTCAGGAAAATAATTAACAGACTCATTTCAGACCTGGTCTAGTTAGTTATGTTGCTTCTTGATTCCATAAGTGGCATAAGTGTGTAGTCATCTTGCACACCCTCCAACATTTCTCTGATGAAAATAGAGACGTCCTATTCCATTAATAATACCCCACCTATTTGACCGGGTTGCCCCAGCCACTCTGGGCAGCTTGCAACATATATAACAGCATAATAAAACATTAAACATTTAAAAACTTCCCTATACAGAACTGCCTTCAGATGTCTTCTCAAGGTCTTCTCCTTGGCTTGGGGGTCACATAACTCCATACCCCCCAACATTTCTCCAATGAAAATAGGAAAAGGAAAAGTGGGACATTCTGGGATCAAATCAAAAACAGGGATGGCTTGTGTAAATCTGGGACTATCCCTGGAAAATAGGGACACTTGGAGGGTCTGCATCTTAGGGCATTAGCTTTATCTTATTAATGGATAAAATATGCCCTTGTGATTAAATGGTTTCATCCTACTCCACATTTGCCAGCTATGTAAATTGACATTGCTGCTACCTTGGCATAATATTTTGGGCCTTTTAAAGGTAGAAGCTCTAACCTGTTCAAGAAGCTGAAGTGCTTCTTCCTGTTGTCACCAATTTTAAGAACACTGTGCTCAAACCAAATTCCATCCACAAGCCTTCCCTCTGAGTTCAAAACTGGGATAGACCAGTACTACCATTGGCCGCATTCTAAAGGAACCCAGGGACGTTTGCAGAGATGAAGCCTAAATTTACAAATGCAAAACAAAACAAAACAACTCCAAACACTTGTTTGTGTACTCTGTTGTCCAGTCCTCTGGATAGCGGTGCAGTTATTTGCCATACCTTTCAAATTTAGCAAAGGTTGCTTATTGTAGGAAAAATATTTTAACAGTAATGCATTCAGAGGTAGAAGAGTGGACCCAAATGCAAAGTATTTCATATTTGTATCAAAAGAGGAAAAGCTGTCATCAATAGAACTGTTGCCATATTTAGAACTGTTGCCATATTTTGCCAAAGCAAAATTCAAAGAAAAATTGAGAGGAAGTGCCTTAGAGATTTGTGGGAAGCCAACAGAGTTTTCATAGTTCCAGAGCAGTTTCTCAAAGAGTTATGGTCCTTCACAGCCACAATGAATGGGTGTCCACATAGCTATTCTGTGTCTCCCTGTCAGTATCTATCTGGAGGACAGATTGTTGCATTGCAGTGCACTACCTTTGGCAGTTTGAAAATCTGAGAATATATCTGAGACATAATTAGCATGTACAACGTAAAGTTCTCCTTGAAAACAAGGTTAAGATGGAGGGAGGGGAATCTCAAAAATGTGGGAAGGGAGCGTTTGTTGCCAACGTAATATAACTTCAGAGTAAATAGAAGATTTAAGCGCCAAGACAGCCTGGCATCCTTCATGAGTACTAATTTAACTTTAAATATTTGAGGGGAAATAAATTCAAAAATGTCTCCAGAATCCATTTTGGGTCCACCTTTTGATATCTCTCTGTTATATTGTGCATGCTAATGAAGCTTTGCTCCAGTGTCAGACAAGCTGCACTTTCTCTCAGCTTGTTCATTCCCTAGAAATCATTAATTAGCTAGCACTTTTCATCTGCAGTCACAGAGAAATCGGAGAATGGAATCTCTTGTCTATACACACACACACACACACACACACACACACACACACACACAGTATTCTAATTATAACTCCAAACTTTTCATCTTCTCACTTTAAAAAGCATTTGCTGACAAAATGTCACATATATTTTGCCAAAATTTCACTGATGTGAGATTCATGAAATGCAATGTAAATGAACCAGGTTATGCACAGATTTTGATTTTCCATAAGATAATTTAAATTCATGGTGTGCATGTGTGTGTGTGTGTGTGTGTGTGTGTGCGCGCGCGCAGCTTGGATCTTCGTAAAATTAGCCTTATGGTGGTCGCTTGGCCAATGTTGTGGACTTTAAAACTGCTTTATATGGTGCTGATGATGAGACCCTGGATTTTGCATGCAAACTGCTATTACTTGAAGATTCGCAACTTGCATATGCACTTGAGAGCTGAAGCAAAGACAGAACAGCCAAGTGAACTATTTGTTTTTACATCAAATCCTTCTGACAATTTGATGCATAAAGGCATGGATGGGATTGTCTCATTCTACAGTCACAACCACTCAATTGCATTAGAAGGTAGTTAGGAAGTAGCGACTTGCCCACTGAAACAAAGGTCACAAAAACAGCAGATATGCTGGTAAAACTAGACCATGTCATTTCATTAAGGATTGTGTTTCTAAAATTATTTGCCAGTGGGCAGGGAGGAGCCCTGCACTTTCAAAGCTACAATATCAAAAGGAAAACCTGAATCCTTTTCTCTGGAATCTAGTTTTCCAGGTGTAAGGGCTTTCCAAAAGCATTCAGTCATGTCACCACCTCTGATCTGATGCAATGATGTGTAGATTTGCCTCTTCTCAAATTGCATTTGAGACACTCATTTCAAACTTTCTTGGCAAATGACTGGGAAAAACAGGTACTAAACTAGGTACTAAACTGGATCATAACGTTTTGGCACATGTGCATTCTCCACAGTGTGGGTGCCAGTTCATGGTCTGAACAATTGTACAGTACTCCTGCTTCAGCTGTGGTACTATTGAGGGCAAGGAGAACATGAGTAGCTGATTCAATGGCCAGGCAACTGTTCCAGTGGTGGATATCTTCCCCACAATGCACACCCGTCCTTTTCCCCAATTGGAAGAAGAGTCTGATTCAGTGCCAAGTTCAGGACTGGCATCATTGGGCAACTACTCAGATCCCAGCAGGAGGCTTGCTGCCACATCCCAGAACCCATTGCTTCTTAAGCAAGCAGTTCTGAAAGCAAGGGAAAGGAATAGCAGTCTCCACTCAAATTGCTTTCTTCTTCTGAGCTAAAATGACAAGTAAATGGACAGTGGGGGGGAGGAGGAGGAGGAGGAGGAGGAGGAGGAGGAGGAGGAGGAGGAGGAGGAGGAGGAGGAGGAGGAGGAGGAGAGGGCCTATTCTCTCTTTCCAAGAGTTGGTTTTAGGGTGATGTTGTTGGTACGGTGGCGCTGGGCAGAACACTGCAAAGGACACCACAGTGATGCTGCAGAATGGACTGTGAGAGGTTGTGGGCACCACCAAATGTTAGCGTTGCAAAAGGTGCCGCTGAAATTTGAGAGCCCAAAGTCTGCCACTGCTTTGCCTAGTGACAAGATGGTGCCATCTCGCCATTTCATATACAGAAGCACGACAGTGGAAAATCTCCCTCCAATATGCATGAGCCAACTGGCTAATGAGGACAGGCCTTGTGCATGGACAACTCTGTCATCTGACAGAGGGGAATGGCTCAGGAGGAAGAACCGGGGGGTATCTGAGCTGCATGTTTAACTCTCCCTAATGGTTGGGCTAGCCCTACCAATCTAAACCCAGCACTCCAGTTCTTCAAGGGAAATCAGTATTCAATCCTATTCTCAGTTGTGTGATCACCCAGTCCTCATCAAATTGGCTAGATGACTGTGTGTGTGTTTGTGTTTAATGGAAATGTGTCCTCCCCATCTAGAGTCACTAGTTGTTATGCATGACTACTTGTCCATGGCAAAAGCTGGATAAAGACCCAATGATTAACCCACTACATCCGGGACTCTAAACTCCCATCCAACCCAGCCAGCATGGTCAACAGGTGTATCCCAACATTTTGGGGTGGCACATGTTAGCCACTCCACCATAAAGCAAGTGATAATGTATCTTGGAATATGTCATTATTGTATTCCCTTTGGTACCTGGGATAATGTTGCCATTACATAAATGGCAAATAGTGCTTGCCATGCTATCCCACTTTTCACAATGTGACTTTCTGACACTGAACACATTGTTGTGTCATTGTGTTATTGACTTTGTTCTATCCCTATGTTGTCTTACAGCCACTGGACTATGAGAATCGAAGGCTATATACTTTGAAAGTGGAGGCAGAGAATCTATATGTTGACCCACGCTTTTATTACCTCGGACCTTTCAAAGATTCGACCACTGTGAAAATATCAGTGGAAGATGTGGATGAGCCTCCCATTTTCAGCAGATCCTCTTACCTTTTTGAGATCCATGAAGATATTGAGGTGGGCACAATCATAGGCACTGTGATGGCCCGAGATCCAGATTCAGCTGCAGGTCCTATCAGGTAAAGGCCAGAATAAAAAAACAACAACAACCCTAGATTGATAACATCTCTATATCTAGTTATTTCAGCTGATACTGTTACTCTGACTGGTGAGATGCGTAGAAAGGTAGGCATAAGGACTTGATAAAGAAGAATATCTAAGGTATTCTTTCCTGTACTGAGTGATACTGTATTCTTGAAGAAGATTGTTTTGATCATGTAGAATGACATTCTCAGAAGTCTATCAGGCCAGAGTATGAAATTTCAAGGCAATGTTGTGACTTTCTGTCTCTCATTTTTGTAATGAAACAGTAGCACTGTCTCTGCTCTGATACTATTACGGAAGGATACTTACTTTTGGCGAAAAAAACCCTAGTCAATAGGTATATACAGTGGTACCTCGGTTTATGAACACAATTGGTTCCGGAAGTCTGTTCATAAACTGAAGCGTTCATAAACTGAAGCAAACTTTCCCATTGAAAGTAATGGAAAGTGGATTAATCTGTTCCAGACAGGTCCGCGGAGTACTCAACCTGAAGCGTACTTAACCCGAAGCATGGGTGTAATTGGTTCCGGAAGTCTGTTCATAAACTGAAGCATTCATAAACTGAAGTGAACTTTCCCATTGAAAGTAATGGAAAGTGAATTAATCCTTTCCAGATGGGTCCACGGCATTCATAAACCGAAAATTCGTAAACCGAGGTGTTCATAAACCGAGGTTCCACTGTATCTCACTCTCCACACAAGACAAAACAACATTGTGTCATTTTTTCCCCCAGAAGCTTATTTTGTAGAGCCAAAATGTTACCCAAAAAAATCCAAACTTAAAACGCAGAATTTTGAAATTGACTATGCAACTTTAAATCTAAAATTGACATTCAAATGTTTTGGCAAACATCAAATTTGAAATCTCAAAATGGATGAGTTAGAATGTCCCTTTCGCAGTGGGAGCAAACAATGAAATCTTTCATTATTTCCCATTTTGTACTACAGGTAATTGGAAAACCATAGTTAACAGCTTCAGGACATGCTAGGTTTTAAACCAAACCACGGTATATTGGCCTGGCTTATTCTGAAGCTGTTACCAGGCAACTATAGTTAATGGAAGAGTTGCTGGTTTATTCATTCTATTCCTCAAATAAAAGCAGAAGCAGAGACCCATAAGCACAACCAACCAATTCACTGATATTTCAGCTTATTAAGCAGATATGCTTGTCCAAACTCAACCTATGTCATAGCATATCAATTTTCAAATGCAGTCCATGACTTAAGTATAGCATACCATCTACTGCCAAATATTGTTGTAATTATTGAAAACACATCTCAAAATGAATTGTTAGATATCATTTTGCAGCTATTACATATTCAATGAAAGTTCAGAGAACAATGGAGCATTGTCATGAATATTTGGTTCGGCTCTATGGATTTGTTTTGTTTTCAGAAGCATGTTATTTTACTTCTCCTCCTCAACTGTTTATATGTGATATTTATACAACTAAGAACTAATGAGAACTCTGGTTTGGCTCCTTCATTCATTTCAGTCATATTTGACAATAGCATAAGCCAAACATGAGCTAAAAATGAAGGTTAGTTGGCCATGCCAAGACTTGAAGCTCTGTATTGGCAAAAGTTCATCTCTCATCCCATTCTATTGTTTCCATTATATGACCGCTTTATTAATGTCTGTCCATGCAGTTTGGATATTTATTGGAATGACAAAATGAATTTCAGCAACAGTTAATGAAAGATGTGAATGTACGGCAGAAAAAAAATGGGCAAACAAGTACTGGCAAATGTATTTGGCAAGTTTGGATAGGGCATCAGAAAACCAGTTAATATTTCTATAGGAATATATTACCTGATATTTTTTCCTAGGAAAAGAAAAGAAATGACACCTCTTTCCTCAAATCCAGCTATCTAGAGTCACTATTTAGGAATCCGCAAGAAGAAATAATTTCTAAGTAATGGCACGCACCAAGAAACCCCCCAAAAATCACTGCAGTTTTGAAATGTGCAGTCTGCCATCTTGATTTAAAATGGCTTTCCATTTCCCTCCAAACATAGACAAACATTTGCTCCTCGGTCTCTGGAGCTGTTGTGCAAAACTTTGTTATGTTGTCTTAAGAGCTGTCCAAATCATAGAGAACAAAGAGAGAAACAACTTTCCAGAATACCATAGTGGGTTCCCTGATTTCATGCACATCCAAGATTGTATTAAAAAGCACTACAGATGCTTCAATTTGGACTATCATGCAAATCCAGGACTGTGGTGCAGCAGGACAAATCCTCCAATAAAGGAGGTTGCATGTTGATAGTAAGGTAGGTCTTCGCATCCAAAGAATTTAACAATAATTATTCCCTGCCAATGCACCCCCTACCCCTACCCAACACAATCTGGCTGTGCCAAAATAAATAGCTGGTTTGTGAGAAGATAATGAAGAGGAAACATTGACACTGATGTCAGTTGCAACCCATTGTTCAGCATAGCCAAATAACCTGTTTTCTGTGAAATAAGCTGTAGGTGAATAATTAACTAGAACTATTGATAGTAATGGACGGGAAAAAAACTGTCCCTACAATTTTTGCAATTTTCCATGAAATTATCTGGGGTTTGAGGAAGGAGCAGCAGGGTTACATTGTACCGTTCTAATTAAATATTTTTGGACCACAGAGATAATAGAGCTAATAAAGGTAAATGACTGTATTTATCTTGTTCAGTTCACAGGGAAAGAAAAGATACCTTTTTGCTTATTAAAGCACAGTAGTTGGTTATTACAGTTCTGCCAGAGCTGCCTTTTTACAGAATGCAGAAAACACTTGATGCAGCAACACAGTACATATAAAAAAAGCAGAGATTAAATATGAATTTTCCTCAGTGATGATTATATATATTTGTGCTAACACAAGTCGTTGGCACACAGGCTTGCACACATCTTTTCTGCCTCGGCAAATGGTGCAATAATTCTTTTTTCATACTGGCAATGTTGCTGCCTTCTTTGGGTTGCTTTCTTCACGGAAGTGCAACTCGGAGGCATCAATACTCTGAACATTTTGTATGGAACCTTTATTAGACAGGCCAGCATCAAGAATAGAGAAAGACCTCCATCTTAAAAGCACATACACACTCCAGAACCCAAAGGTGCACATGCTATATGGAACTGGGTTTCTGTTGTTTAGGGCAAACAGGGATCTGTCACCAAAAGGGAAGAGAATGAAAGGAAGCAAAGATTAAGAAATCAAATAACATTGAGGAGAAAGCTGGGAGGAAATTACCATAGTCAGTACAAAAGATGAGGAAGAAAGAGCAAAGACAGACATAGCACTGCAGTAGAAGTTGAAGCAAGTTTTATACCACCACCGGTGTGAGCCCAGCATTGCAGTTTACATATCACATGTCAATGAGCTGGATACTTTTTCAACAAAAGGAACATAGACTCAGTAACATTTCAGAGGCGTTTCTGATGGCCGTATGTGGGGCTGCTGCACTCCTCATGGTTCTTCTGCTTCACGCATGAGAATAGTCAAGTGGGGATTGGAAGTGCTTCTGTATCTTCATCGAGTCCATGGTTCATTGTGCAAAATGGCTTTAGGAACTGTCATGGGGGGGGTGTGCAGAGAGATTTTCATGATTTCTTAAGAATCTTGGGAAGAGATAGGTCTGAATAAAATTTGGATCAGGAGCTTCCCAATGGCTCCACAACTCTAGTGATGCAACATCTGTCTGAACACTAAATTGGAATGGCTGTTCCTTATAAGAAGATGAAAGCGGTGCATGTGCAGTTGGCAAATCTTTCTCTACTTGATCCAATTTAGGTTTTCTTTGGATCGCCACACTGACCTTGACCGAATCTTCAACATACATTCTGGAAATGGATCTATTTATACTTCCAAGATGCTCGACCGAGAAACATCACAATGGCACAATCTTAGTGTGATAGCAGCTGAAATCAGTAAGCTCATTGCTGTTGATGCAAATGTTTTCTTCATCTTTGAATGAGAAGAGCATATTGTGGGAAATTATTTTTCTTTGGATTTATGTGGAAGACCCAGTACCTCATGTGATGTTAAGCTTCAGTATGTGGGAGCCACTGCAGTGCGTGTTCCTTCATGACACTGGTACACCCACACTGGAAAAGTCAATGTAGGTAGGCTCTTAGGAGCTTCTCACCATGTCAGAATTGCTTCTGTCTAGGGGAAGGTCAATGCTGGTCTGCAAAGGAGCTATGGTGTAGGCCCCCACCCCATGCCTTTTATGTGAGCAGAGTGGTGTGAGAGGAGCATGGATTAGGGCAGATCCCACATCCTACAGATGCTGTCAGAGGGTCCCCTAAGGGTGAGACTCTCCCTCACAAAGTATGAGTAACACATAAAAGGACCTCCTAGTTTAATCATCTTTAATTCTGTGTGTTTGAAGTTGTGGCATCAAAGATTCTGCCTTAGCTGGTAGAAATTCATATAGTGAAACCGCTGGTTTTTTTTTTTGTTGTTGTTCTTAAAGTGCCATGTATCTATGGCCTCCTAGTTTAGTTCTGATAGAAAAGAGAATCTATTTTTTAAAAAAGATTACTGATTTTCCCCTGCTTTTACAGATAACCCCAAAGAGATGACTCGCGTTTCTGTTTATGTTCGGATATTGGATGTGAATGACAACGCGCCACAGTTTGCTGTGTTCTATGATACTTTTGTGTGTGAAAATGCGAGAGCAGGCCAAGTAAGTCGTTTATGGAAATGTTTAAAGCTATTTGGTTCTGTTATGGGAACAGGCACCAAGTCATTCATTTACAATAATGTGTCTATTCCTTAAGAGTGAAAGATTGCTTTTGAGAGCAGTTTGGGGAACTTAACATGAAAAGGGGGGAAATGGCTGCCAGCAAATCAGACTCCAGCCTTGTACAGCAATGCTTCCCAGCTACATCAACATGTAAATTACCAAATGACTTTCTTGCAGATCCACAAAAGGAAGCTTTGTGCTCGGAAGACATCAAGCTCCTTTTCCCACCCCCCACCCCCCAAAAGAAAACAGTTTCTCTTCAGTTGTTTTCTCGGATTTGTCCTTAAAAAAAACCACCCTCTTAATTGCATTCAGTGCTGCCTTCATGGAGGAAAGTGTTATATGTTACAAACAGTAATTTGTAATCATTTTTTAAGCATCCTTTGCTACATAACTCAATTGCGCTTTGACTTGACACGGATAGTGTTCTAAAACATCACTGTCAGCCTTCTATTTTTATGCAAATGCCGGTTTTTATCTCAAAAGGCTTTCTGTGGGCAAATCACACAACAGCATAAAAAGTTGTTTGCATCAGAAGGACAAACATTTGCTTTGCTTTGCCTCTTTAGGAGATGCTTTGAACTGTACTTGGATCAATGTGAAATGACTTTGCCTTGAAGAGCGGCAAAGTACCTGCCATTAGGGCTTCTTGCAACTCACAATTGTGCCTCCTGAGGACAAAGAAAATGGGAAGAGGGAGAGGACAGGGGCACCTTAACTCTTTCACTTCCTGCTGTTTTTCTGCTCAAATCACTCCTTCCCCCCAACTGCTTTTCCACTTTTGTGGGGTTGATGGAGGGGCACACGTTCTCACCTTTAGGGGGGAGGATTTTTTTAAGGGTTTGCCAAAATTGGCAGGGAGAATGCTTCTATTATGTTTCCTGTCAGAGGGGAGCAGAGGAGTATCTAAGGGGAGCTTTTGTGCTCCATCCTTCCATAGGGTTTACTTTTATCAGAGGCATAGCTGCCAAGTCCCGGTTAGAAAAATACGGGATCAACAGCGCCGGCACCGGAAGTCGCTTCTATGCAAAGAAGCAACTTCCAGTGCCAGCACTGCCCGATTTCCGGTGCCCAGACATGGGCAGAGCAGCACCGGAAGAAATCCGGGGGAAATACGGGATATTTCACCATTCAGGATGACAGCAGGAAACGGCTTTAAAAAGGGGGGGTTTCCCTTGGCAGCTATGATCAGAGGCTGAGCCGGAATTTTCTACTCAGAAAGGGTGAGGGGGAATTTGACAGACTTCTCCCTTGACTCACCATTTTCATTTACGCTGCCAGGTACTTTCAGTCAGGAGCTAAGGCATGCACTGGAATATCATTAGCCGGCCACCCACTCCCCATACAGACAGAGCAGCAGGCAGGTTGGGGACAGGGGGGGGGGAAATGGTCCCACACTCTCTGTCCTCGGGGTGATGCCATGTGAGTTTAGCAGGGCCCTGAAGCCAGGCAGAGCAAGCATCTCCCTTTTTACTCAACCCGGAGCCAGCCCACCAATGAGAAAGCACCCGCTTCAGGTGGCGGAAGCAGGTGGCTATGTCCCACCTGCGTCACCGCTGGTGCTGCTTGTAGAACACCCACTTCTCACCGGTGTGTGCACAGTTTTGCTGCTCATCTCCCCCCCCCCCGCCCCTGGGTGGAGAAGACAAGAGGCAATGCTTTGAGGGATGCCTCAGCTCTTGCCAAGTTTGGCTAGAGTGGGGGCACTCCCCGGCAATGGTGGAAATAGGAGATGGGGCACAATGGTGGGGGGGGGGGCAGAGAGCAGCACTTTCTCATTTCACCTCAGATGGGTTCATGTGTAGTGAGAACAGACTGAATCCCCCAGCCATCAACATCTCAGGTAGCACCTTGGATCCCTTTAGCCAAACGCCACTATAAGCTCTCAGATATAGGTTGAGAAATGGAGTAAGACCTAGATGTACAGTATTTACATTACTTCCCATGCCACATTTGAGGCCATAAGTTTATGCTATGCCTGCTAAATTCAATACACATGACCAGGCTACAAACAAATTGCAAGTCACATACGTGTGCAGGGCACTATTAGCAGAAAGAAGCTTTTTTTTCCTGGTTTACAACTAATTTTCAACAGATTTCATATTCTGAACTGAACAAAGGCTAAAGAGTCTGTAGCATCTGAGTGTGTCCACAACTGCATTCTTCCTAAATGGATAAATAGGCAAAGACTTTTTAATCTCCTCTTCCATATTGATTTAGTTGGGAGTTGTGCATTTATGGGACCCAGGTGGCGCTGTGGGTTAAACCACAGAGTCTAGGGCTTGCTGATCAGAAGGTCAGCAGTTCGAATCCCTGCAACGGGGTGAGCTCCCGTTGCTCGGTCCCAGCTCCTGCCCACCTAGCAGTTCGAAAGCACATCGAAGTACAAGTAGATAAATAGGGACCACTCTGGCGGGAAGGTAAACGGCGTTTCCGTGTGCTGCTCTGGTTCGCCAGAAGCAGCTTTGTCATGCTGGCCACATGACCTGGAAGCTGTCTGCAGACAAACGCCGGCTCCCTCAGCCTATAGAGCAAGATGAGCGCCGCAACCCCAGAGTCGGACACGACTGGACCTGATGGTCAGGGGCCCCTTTACCTTTACCTTTACCTGTGCATTTATTTATTACTTTTCTATCCCGTCTCGCCTCTAAGGAGCTCAAAGTGGCACACATGATTCTCCCTCTCTTCATTTTATCTTCACAGCAATCCTATGTGCTAAATTAGGCTGAAAGACAGCTATTGGCCCAATATCACCCACTGAGTTTCATTGTTGGGGTTGCAAAAAGGCCATAAACTTTTGCTTCTGATTTGAGTTAACCATGTGTCAGGGGATTGTTGCGGCTCCCCTCTAGAGTAAACGACGCTCCGCATGCTTGTCTTTCAGCAATTTTTATTTGGTACAGCCTATTTACAGTGAGCTGGGTCTGTACAACATGTCTGCTTTGGTCCGACGCAGAATCCGGTACTGAACCGCCCCTGGACCTTTTCCAGCATAAGAGCCTAGGGACGGCAAATCTCTTTCCCCTCCTTCTCCTGCGTAATTCCGGAACCGGGGGGGAAAGGTCTGCGCTCCATGTTTTCCTTTTCCCCCCTTTCCCCCTCTCTCTCTTCCTCTCTCCTGTGTCGCAGGGGCTCTCCCTTGCTGAGAGAGCCCTGGCCCTCTCTCCCCACTTCCTGACTGGACTCCTGAGCGTCCTTGCTGTTCCCGCTGCTTGGGGAGGGGCTACTCCTGATGAGGGGAAGCGGATCTCTATATTCTTTTCCCCTTACACCATGGTTTATAACTATGTATGAACCGGAAACTGTGGTTAGCTGAACCTCAACTATGGTATAGGGGGACAAACCGGAATTGTAAACCAATGTTTAAAGTTGGCTTGTTTCCCTAATTCACAATTAAGATTAATTGCAGTTTATTAAGTTCTGACATAACAAAATCATTTGAGCAGAACGTTCAACCATGGTTTATCATTATGTGACTAAGGTTTGATTTCCTTTACTCTCACTTTCCCTCTCCTTTTTCAATGCAGCCACAAGGAGGAGAGAGGAAATTTTCATTTTATCACCATTTAGTGTTACATATGACGCCTAAACTGTGATTAATCTCTGTTTATGGCTCGTTGAAACAAGTTGGCTTCATAAATCACAGTTTGAAGTTGGTTTGTTTCAGTAAATCATAGTTAAGATAAATCTGAAGTTGATTTTCATAAAGATGAATCATGGTAGCCAAAGTCCTTCCCTTAGGCCTTCCCACCACACTTTCCCATCTGTTCTCTTGTGCAGAGGAGTTGAAAGGCATAACATTGTGGGAGATGGGGCAAGGATAAACTATCCAAACGTGTCTCGTTGTTCCTACTGCAGGAAGATAGATTAAAGAGTTCTTTGCCTATATCTCCTTTTGGAAGAAAGCAGCTCAAGTGAATAATAGTGGGGGGGGGGAGAGAGAGAGACCATAAAGGATATGGGGCAAAATGCAAAGTTTTCTAAAGCCAGATTTGGCTCCTGGGCCTCCAGCTGCCTATTAAAGCTCTGGGAAATAAAAAGAAACCAGGTAAATAATGTAATTTGTATTTGACTTGACTGTGTTGTTTGGAGTGGATAAAAGTTATGTACCATGCAAACACAGAAGCGTATTTTGAAAGCGTCCTTCAAGGCCACTTGTACTTCTCAGAGCAATCAGACAACCTTCTCACAAACGTGAATTTGTTTTTCTTTGCCCTTTTCCGCAGCTAATACAAACGATAAGTGCAGTTGACAAAGATGATCCCCTTGGAGGACAAAAGTTTTTCTTCAGTTTAGCTGCTGTTAATCCAAATTTCACAGTCCAGGACAATGAAGGTATAATGAATAAGACATTGTGGGATGTGAGATGAGTGATTCTTTGTGCACATTTCTGGAGCATTCCATTATTTGTGTGAAACAAAAGATGTTTATTCAGATTTATGCCCATCATAAAACACAACACAACAATTATTTGTGTAGTTGGGTGACTGGATTCAGAAGCACGGCATAGAAATAAAGACATGTCTCAACTCAATTTCAAAGGACAGAAAGGCACTATTCTGGCCCACTGAACAGTGCTGTAGAGCAAAACCTATGCCATCATTGCAAGATCCCGTACATTAGCTCCAGATAAACTCTTATTTCCCATTGGGAAATGATTTTTGTAGTAGCAAAATGGTGGACTGGTCCACCTACTCAAGCATTTCATTTCCAACAGTGTCCAGCTGGATGTCTCTGAGACACCCTTGGGGGCACAGGAGGTACTGTGGTTTAAACCACTGAGTCTCTTGGGCTTGCCAATCGGAAGGTCGGCAGTTCGAATCCCTGCAACAGGGTGAGCTCCCGTTACTCTGTCCCAGCTCCTGGCAACCTAGCAGTTCGAAAGCACTCCAGTGCAAGTAGATAAATAGGTACTGCTGCAGTGGGAAGGTAAACGGCATTTCCATGCACTCTGGTTTCCATCACGGTGTTCCGTTGCACCAGAAGCGGTTTAGTCATGCTGGCCACATAAGCTGGAAAGCTGTCAGTGGACAAATGCTGGCTTCCCTCAGTCTGAATGTGAGATGAGCGCCGCAACCCCATAGTCACCTTTGACTGGACGTAACCATCCAGGGGTCCTTTACCTTTACTTTACTTTTTTCTTTTCTGAGACACCCACAAGCAGGGTATGAAGGCAGAGTCCTACCTAGTATGTGATCAGTGAATGCATAATGTTCTTGCATGTGATTAATCATCATGTACAATAGTCAATGGTATATCCATCCCCCAGCAGCACATCAGCCGCCAATTTTTTCAGAGATGAGAGATCCAATAATGGATCAAAATAAAAAAAACTCCTTCAGTAGCATCTTAAAGACCAACTAAATTTATATTTTGGTATGAGCTTTCGTGTGCATGCACACTTCTTCAGATACCAATGGATATCTGTCATCTATCTAGCTTAATCCAGAAGAGGTTCAGTTACTAGTGTGCACCTTCAATCATTCAGATTGTCCATGGGGTTAGCTAGACATTTCTTGGGGTTTTCTTTGCATTTTGTCTATGATGCAGCGATTATGGAGTCATATCCCATGTCCCATACCACTCGATTCCTGTTAGGGGACAAAAAATAACAATTGCTCATTAAGGAAACAAACCGGTTCTTTTGAGTGAAGGGGAAATGGAGGGGGACATTGATGGCCTTGAATATTATTCATGCTAGCTCGCATTATTAATGACAAAATTGTGGGGGAGGGGGTTGTTCATTTAAAACAATGGCAAGGGGAAATGTCAATAAACATGGAACTGTGGCTGTGGGAAAATATTTAATGAGAAGTCTGTTCAAGTTCTGTTAATGTAACACTTGAGTGCATAGCTCTGTGGTTTTGTTGTAATGTTGTACATTGTTTGTGGCTAACTGGTCTAGATAACACTGCCCGGATTTTGACGAGGAGGAATGGCTTTAGCCGGCACGAAATCAGTACTTACCTTCTGCCAGTGGTGATATCTGACAATGACTACCCCATCCAAAGCAGCACGGGTACATTGACTATCCGGGTGTGCGCCTGTGACAGCCGGGGGAACATGCAGTCTTGCAATGCTGAAGCTTTGCTCCTTCCAGCAGGTCTTAGCACAGGAGCGCTCATTGCCATTTTGCTCTGCATCATTATTCTCCTGGGTAAGTTGCAAGGGAACACTACTCTTTGCTAAATGAAATGGCACTGCTATTAGGCCCTGCCAGTCTTTTTTGCAGCCTTACATACTTGTCGCCACCTTTCAGTAATCAAATTGGAACACTGATTGTCCCTGAAATTGGATTAGGGTACAATATTATCTTGGTGAGTGACCTGCACAGATGATGTCGGAACTGCATAACCACTTCAGCACGTTCCAGCTTGCATGCTGCTGCTCCAGAGATCACCAACCTTTTTTGTCAGGTGCATGGGCACATTAGGAAATCTAAGCAACTGTTGTGGGCACCACAAAACACCTATTTCATAGAAGAAGAAAAACTGGCAGTGCTCAGAACCAGCCCAAACAACAGGCAATACATTTTTAACAGGGCAAGAAAAACAAAGAGAGTGAATGAATGAATGAATGAATGAATGAATGAAACAGGCAACATCCCCACCACCAAAAAACCCAGCCAAGCAACAACAAAAAGTAAAAATGTAAAACACCCTCATTTAACAAAAAATGAGAGGGTCTAGGGGCCTTGGTCGGCAACAAGGGCATTGTCTGAGTGTGCCAAGCTGCCCACAGGCATCAAATTTGAGGAATTTTTTGTCCCAGGAGCAACTGAAAAACCCCAACACAATTGAACATTCATAGAATTAAAACTATATTATAAAATATGTACACATAATTACCTCTCTGGAGAGCTTCACATAGAGTAAAAAGTGTGCCTCTTCCAAGATTCACACATTTATTACTGAATCATTTGGTGAACCGAGCAAAAAGGGAACTTTTGCATTAGAGAGTAAAGGAAATAACAGACGAGAAGAAATGCTGCCATGCCTTAAAAAAGAAAAAAGGAAATTGAATTAAACGTGTGAATCAGCCTCTACACTTTGGAGATAACAAGCTCGAGTGGAGTTCTGTTATTCTCTCTCTTTCTTTGTTTAACAAAATAAAAAAAAATCCTAAGTTTCCTACCCCCTCCTTTGAACTTCCGGGCGCTTTTCGGCCTAAATTAGGAATACTTTATCCGTGTAAACAAATTGTGCAACGTATGAAGAAATGAGTGAATGACCTAAAATAGACGGCAGCGGATTTCACGGTGAAGCTATGCTGCTTACCTTATCGCAGGCTGGTGGAACCAATTGCAGGATTTGGAGGAGGGGAAATGGTGCCAGTAGAAAGGTGAATGGCTCTGCTGCTGCTGGCAAATTTGCATCGCAAAAACCTTTCTTCCATCCTGGCCCCCTCCTTACCATCCCAGTACACTGCAGTGACTCAGCCACACAGAGGTCAGGTGCACAACACAGCCCCACCAAGCCATCCTAGCTGAAAATAGTACACTCTTTAATAGGGATTATGGGGTCAATTAAACTTTTTTTAAAACTGTGGATTTCCAATTAGCTTTGCTGTCGCTTCTTTCCTCAAAAGAAGGCATAGTTCCTGCTTCAGCAAGCAGATCTGAGGGAAACGGAGATGGGAGATGTCAAAGAACAGCTGTCAAGTTTGAAATGACAATTAGCAGCTACTTTTCGAAGCAAAAGAACAAAGGAAGCATTAGTTAAGCGTTGCATTTTACAGACTATAGCACTAAAAAAGAAGCAGGCTATTTTGGGCGGGCTGTTTTCAGTATTAGGTTAAAGTGCACTTGCCGTAGGTTCTCGGCAGACAAAAGGAAATTCTTTCACATAATGCATAAGTAATTTAAGGAATTCATGACCGAAATATGCAGTGATGGCATACAGATGATTTTATTTTTAAAAAGGATTAGTCATATTCAAGGGGGATAGAACTCTCAACAGCTGTTAGGATAGCTAAGAGGAACATCCACATTCAGGATAAATACCTTGTTACAGGCCACCCCAATCTCTGCCAAGCAGTAGCCATATTTTAGGGGTCTTGGCACTTAACCTGGGTTTGTGTTTCTGAGGCACAGAGGAGACTGTAGTGTCTTTATGAAATATGGTTTATTTTTACACATATTTACTACCTGAGGTTTGCTGGAGGGCATGGAGAACATTACACCCCAAGAGTGCCTCTCGTTGCTCCTCTCATAGCTTCAGCAAACTTGGTTCCAAACACCCTCTGTTACCCCTGGCAACTTCGCCCTCTCAATTCTTCTGTTACTGTCCACTTCTCAGCTGGGAAGAAGGATGACATCTGCACGGTCAAGTGTTCTTAATGGCCCGGTGCTTAGCTGCCTTTGGGTTCTTAATGGCATCACTGTCAGCAATCTTCCGAACAGAAGAATTGGTTCAACCTGCATTTTTCATCGGCCTGGCATCTTCCCTTCATAATCTAAATATTTGCCAAATTCTACCCTTCACTAAATTTAGGGGAGTCTTGCCCCCTTGCAAATGCATAGCAACATCTTCGTTGCTAAAGCAATAAATAATGAATCCTCACACCCTTTCTGTGAGTTTCCAGAAGTATTGCAGTAAAAAACACACAAAAAAACACAGATTGACCTTCTTGCTTTGATTCAGCCAAGGAATTTCATATGTTCTCATTTTATCTATTCTGGAAGTCAAGGGTCAGGATTACAAATCCCCCACAATGTTTCTTTGTAGGTTTCTAGCAATGGTTGCACGTAGATTAATATTGTTATAGATTTAAGGGTGGGGGGAATGCCCCTGAACCCCATACTTTCCAGGGTTTCAATTAATTGGGATATGGATTAAAGTGCAGAACTGTGCCAGATAGGGAATTCCTGGGCTGGCTTATGCAAACCAGCCTGCCTGGCTGGCTGAAGAGCAAACTTTATACATGACAAAAGGTGTTGATGGTCCACTGGAGAGTGAGATGTTACCAAGGGGATGGGGTGTATGTTTGAGGGGACAGGAAAAGGGTTCCTGGGAAGAAGAAGCAGGAAGAAGAGTTGAGATCCATCTTTAGGGAGGGCTGGCTGTAGGCGGCTTGCACTACTGCCTTTTGAAATGACCATGCCATGAGATCTGGACTCCCTCCATGCAGACTGAAGGTGTAAATAGGCAAATAAACCACATTTCTTAAAAGCACAGCAGTCTCTGCCACACATTCAATTCTCCAAAGAAAGACAGACCCTTTGTGAGTGCATGGCTGGGCTCTTGCCACCGCTTGGCAGAGAGAGAGGGGCAGGCACCTGACTTTTGAAACAATATGTTCCAATATTCATAGATTTGGTATAAAAACACAACACAACAATGGTGTGTTGATTTGATACAGGATGCCAAATACATCGTAGAGTACATTGGTACCTTGGTTTTCGAACGTCTCAGTTGACGAACATTTCAGTTTTCGAATGCCATAAACCCAGAAGTAAATGATTCGGTTTTCGAACACGCCTCAGAAGTTTAATATGCCATACAGCTTCCACTAAGTGCAAGATCCTGAGGCCTAGCTGTTGGCTATTGAGTTTTTGGGTTTTGAACGGTTCAGAACTCGAACGGTCTTCTGGAATGGATTACGTTTGAAAACCGAGGTACCACTGTATACCCAAATCTTGCAACAAGCTGGTAAAAAATTGTAATAATAATAATAAAGATGGACACAACAGATATGTTTGTTAGTATCGCAAATTGGAATTCCTTCTTAATGGTGTTCTTTCTTTTTTCCAAGTTATAGTGGTGTTGTTTGCTGCACTAAAGAGGCAGCGAAAGAAAGAGCCTCTGATCTTGTCTAAAGAAGATATCAGAGACAACATTGTCAGTTATAATGATGAAGGTGGTGGAGAAGAAGACACACAGGCTTTTGATATTGGCACACTGCGGAATCCCGCGGCTATCGAAGATAAGAAGCTACGCCGAGATATCATCCCGGAAACATTATTTATACCACGGAGGACTCCTTCTGCCCCAGATAACACAGATGTCCGGGATTTCATTAACCAAAGGTTGAAAGAGCATGATAATGACCCCTCTGCGCCACCGTACGATTCCCTGGCAACTTACGCCTATGAAGGAAATGATTCTATAGCTGAATCCTTGAGTTCTTTAGAGTCTGGTACTACTGAGGGAGACCAAAACTATGATTACCTCAAGGAATGGGGGCCTCGGTTTAATAAGCTTGCTGAGATGTATGGTGGAGGCGAAAGCGATAAAGACACTTCCTAACCGACCGTAGGATATACAGTTTTTGTTCATTTGAAAGGAAGTAACTTTACAGACACCTTCTCCACGTGACAATATTTGATGTTCAGGAACGTTTTCCTGCCACTCAGCACAATGGGTTTCCCCCCCTTTCCTTTCTTTCTTGTTTCCTTTCGAATTTGCTCATTAATGTCCTTTATTCTTTCTTGTAGAATGTCACATGGAATATATACAACATTTTATTTAACCCCTTTCCAAAAGCCAAAGCTATTGAAATTCAGTGTGGTCCAATTTATGAA
Source organism: Zootoca vivipara (assembly GCF_963506605.1). Classification (NCBI taxonomy): domain Eukaryota; kingdom Metazoa; phylum Chordata; class Lepidosauria; order Squamata; family Lacertidae; genus Zootoca; species Zootoca vivipara. Next base: position 71,115,385 of record NC_083283.1, read on the forward strand.
ATAAAGGATACACTACCTTTGTGCAGGTTTATAATCTCCCGAGCAACCATAGATTTGAGTTGCTTTTGTTAAATACATGTTCTACACTTGCAAATATAGCTTTTTTAAAAGACCCAGACTGTGATCCACAGAGGGTCATGAATGCACGTTCCACATGCACTCCTATGTTTCTCCTTAGAAATTTATTTCTTTTTCAGGAACTGCCCACACAAGACCCCGGAGAGCTTTCCAAAATCTTGCATAGAGAGCATTCTCCCCAAAATCTGCATGCCTAGAAAATATTTTTTTTCTGTCACAAAAAATTACTGCTCTGACAGCCCAGTGTGCAAAACCCATCAGATTTTCCAATAAATTCTTTGAATTTTGCTATAGGTAAAATTTCAGTGGCAGTTCTAGTTTGTGGGTTCTGTTTGTGCAATTTCTGAAAAAGAAAGTGGAAAATAATTAAAATTAATGCACAGAACCTCTGTGCACTTCTTTTTAGAAATTGTGGCCCCAGAAGAAGAAGAAAACGTATGCCCCTATTCTGTACATTACAAATTTCCCTGAAAATATACACGTGGTGTTAATGTGATATGCAGCTGGTTTAAAAAAAAAAACTTTGTGCAACTTCATTTCATCAGATTCTATCTGCCAATGTTTTATATTTATATTTTTGTATTTATTTTTAAGAAATAAACCAGTTTTATAACGATATTGTTGCCTGCCTAATTTATAAAGGACATGGTCTTTTATCAGTTTAGAGGGTTGTGCTTTTATACACATTTATTTTGTTACTAGCTGGCCCTGCCATGCGTTGCTGTGGCTCAGTCTGTTAAATGGAGACTCAGAGTCCCCCTTCAGACTCCCCTCCCCTTCAGAGTACCCCTGTTTTACACGTGTTCTGTTTATGCAGGCACATCCCTATGAGTCCCCCCACCCTGTGCTGATCCATGACGTATCCCGCCCCCTCCTCTCCCCACCCCCGGCTTATCCCTGTGATTCCCCCCACCCTGTCCCGACCCATGATGTATCACGCCCCCTCTTCCCCCCACCCTGGCTCATCACTGTGACTGGCCCCACCGTGTCCTGACCTATCCCATCCCCTCCTCCCCCCACCCCCACCCAGGCGAGTCAGTACCTCCATTCGGCCTAGCCTGCACACGAGTAGGACCTTAGTAAATGCACATGCCCGAATGGCATGTTCTCTCCTTCCTGGTCAATAGTTTGGCAGCTTCAAAAGCTTTCTCCAGCCTGAACATCACAGTGACTGATGCCTTGGAGACATCAGCACACTTAGGGATCCGCAGAGTCTTTGCAGTTGCATAACAAACCTCAGCAACTCAGCATTTTGGCTAATCTACATTTATTTACATATAATACACTCAGAGCACTGCAACATGGCTCCCACTCTCTCTAGCATCAGACAGCAAAGAGAAAGAACAAAGGACAATAGTCCCACTTTACAGAACACAGTAACACAAACATCCTCTCTCCGTCACTTCCCACTCTGTGGAATGAAAAAACATACACCATCATGTGATAGACAACAATCCCATGACTGCAGACACGGGGAATGAATCTCCAACACATTGTGTGCATACTTTGTTTTTTTAGGGGGAGGCTAATTCAGAGTTTGGCTGTCACAGAAAAGGTCCTCTTCATGGTTGGTAGCAGATGGATATCTGCAGGTTGTGGTATAACCAGCCATCTGATGCTAAACACATTGTTTGGGCAGGTCAACATGGAAGAAGCCGTTATCTCAGGTATTCTGGTCCCAAGTTGTTCAGGGGCTTATTCATACCCAAAGTTTCAACTTGGTCCAACAGCAAAATGGCAGCCTGCACAGTTCTTTCATTAAAAGTGCTACATGGCAGGAGCCAGATGCATCACACAACAGCCTAGCTAGATGCAGCTCTGGAGCCCCACATTAATCATATTGTAGTAACTAAGACACAAAGATAACAATGGTCACTGTGGCCAAGCTATTCCCACCTAGGAAAAGCTGTAGCTGGTACACCAACTGAAGCTGATAAGAGGGGGCTCTTTGTCACTTGGGCCTATGGTGACATGATAGCTCTAGGAGCACCCCAAGACAACATACTTGTTTCTTCAAGGGCACTGCAATCCCATCTTGGACAAGTTAGATGCCTAACTTCTGAACCCAGAAACCACACACACCCCTACAGGACATCCATCTCACCAGGATTCAGTCATCCAGCACACCTCTGTGTGCAGACTCCAGTCTAAGACCTCATGATTCAGATATACAACCTCTCCTGATTCGTGATTCAGAAAAGCAGATTTAGATGCCATCAGCATAGTGATGACACTGGACTCCAACCCTCCTAATGTGCTTTGTTTTATCTGGTGTTCATTTAGACAAGGCCATTTAGAACAGGCCTACCTCAGGTCAAGAGACTTCACTTCCTCCTCTAAGCAGGTTTCTGCAGATATATTGTCTTCCACCATAGTCTGACTCTAGCAGTTCTGATGTATGTTGGAAGAGAGGATGAAGTTAAGTGCTGTAGAGGTAGCTGAGACACCCTTGTGGAACCCATTTGGAGGTAGTATGGTATACAGTGGTACCTCGGTTTCCAAACGTAATCCATTCCAGAAGACTGTTCGAGTTTCAAAATGTTTGAAAACTGAAAACTCAATAGCTGGCAGCTAGGCTTCAGAATCTTGCACTCAGCAGAAGCCGCAAAACATGTTCGACTTTTGAGGTGTGTTCAAAAACTGAAGCATTTACTTCTGGGTTTACGGTGTTTGAAAACCGAAACATTCAACTTCTGAGACATTCAAAAACTGAGGTACCACTATACCGTGTTTCTCATATTATAAGACATGTCTTATATTTATTTTTTCCTCAAAAAACACACTATGGCTTATTTTCAAGGGATGTCTTATTTTTTTCCTCCTCCTCCTGCCACGGCCGGCATTGCTGCTGCGCCTATCACTATGTCTTATTTTCGGGGTATGGCTTGTATTCCTTGAATGCTTAAAAATCCTGCTATGGCTTATTTTATGGGTATGTCTTAAAATATGAGAAACAGGGTACTAGCAGAATGTGTGGTTTGGCCCAAGTCATGTTTTGGATCTGACAATGCTGGTGGCTCTCTAGCTGAATATCCCTGTCAATGGAAGGATGAGCAATCATTTTTTGACAGGGTATAAATAATAAATAAATTACTACTACTGCTACTACTACTACTATTACTACTACTACTACTACTACTACTACTACTACCGGTACTATTTGGCAATTACATTAAGCAATTCAATCTAAGAATGTTCATCTATACTATTTACTTTTGAGGCAGGAAAATCTTCTTGCCTTTTCTGATAAAGCGAGCCTCAGTTACAGAATAACTTTCTGAAGAGACAGAATCAAACCATGGTCATTTAAAACAAATAATGTAACTGTGCATCCAGTGGAATAAAACACTGTACAAATTTTGAAGCACGTTTATCATTTTTTCAATAATTGCTTAAGCCCACAGAGAATGAGGAACTCCACAGTCGCTAACTAAATTAAATATCCTGCTTCGGGGGGGGGGGGAGAGAGACCACCTTCAGATGGACATGGTACTAACCTGAGGGCTCGATCCATTCTGCTTATGAAGATAAATGATTTTGGAACACTTATGTGCTATCAAATGCCAAACATATTGAGAAGGAAGGATGCCAGTTAAATATGAGGTATTTAAAGAGCAGAATTAACCATTCTAATATATTTTATAATTCCAGGAAGTAGAGATGACCCCATCCCCATACACATTGAAAAAACATGTGAGGGAGGTTGTGAGCCTGCACAAGGTAGCTCCACATACTGAAGCATAGGCATGGAGCTCGTTTAGTGTGGCTGAGATGCGGGTAGCGCTGTGGTGTAAACCACTGAGCCTCTTGGGCTTGCCAATCAGAAGTCAGCAGTTTGAATCCCCATGATGGAGTGAACTCCCATTGCTCTGTCCCAGCTCCTGCCAACCTAGCAGTTTGAAAGCACAATAGTGCAAGTAGATAAATAGGTACCGTAGCGGTGGGAAGGTAAACGGCGTTTCCTTGCACTCTGGTTTCCATCACAGTCCTCCATTGCGCCAGAAGCGGTTTAGTCATGCTGGCCACATGACCCGGAAAGCTGTCTGTGGACAAACGCCAGCTCCCTCAGCTTGAAAACGAGATGAGCGCTGCAACCCCATAGTTGCCCTTGAATGGACTTAACCACCCAGGGGTTACCTTTATCTTTACCTTAATCTGGCTGGGTAGGGGAGCATTAGCTATACAAATATTTAAAGCACTCATACATTAAAGTACTCGTACCACTTAAATAGTCCTGGAGAAACCTGGGAACTGTAGTTTATTAACTTTTTAAGTGGTATGATTGTTTTAAATGTGTGGCAGAAATGTTACCTTTATTGAGCTAACTCCAGGAGAAGCTTGAGGAATGTACAGATAGAGGTGCAAAAAAACCCTTCACATGCCAGCTGACCATTGCATGCATTTTTTTCAATGCATAGGGAGGTCACCTGAACATTGTGAGTACCTAGCCCTTATCAGGCATGGGAGCATTGGCGTACATCAAAATGAGTTTGCTCAGTTAATCAAATGCATTACAGTGTTTCATAAGAACAGGGGACCAGGCAGAGGGCCTTTTCGGTAGTGGCACCTGCCCTGGGGAACGCCCTCCCATCAGATGTCAGGGAAATAAACAACTATCTGACTTTTAGAAGACATCTGAAGGCAGTCCTGTTTAGGGAAGTTTTTAATGTTTGATTGTGTTTTTAATATTCTGTTGGGAGCCGCCCAGAGTGCTCCCTTTTTGGCGATACTGACTTGGAAAACTGAGGATAAGAAGCAATGGTGGTTGAGCTTTCCACTGCCACGTCAAAATGACCACACGCCTCAGGTCCCTCCCTCTGACTGCAGACCTCCTTCTAACTCAGCCTTCCCACTGCCCTTATTGGAAAATTAGGTTTCCTCCCTTATTTAGATATATCCCCACATCAGTAATCGTGCTTTCCTCAGGATTAGCTATTAAAGTGCTGCAGTTGGATCTTTGCTGCCTTGACTGCAAGCATTCTGTCATGTTTGTTTTATACTTTATTAAACATTACAACTTGAGACCATTAATTCCTCAAATTTAATTAACAAAAAAGAAATCTGTTTTGCCATGTAAAATGTCAAGTTCCATTCCAAAGGATCTGGTGTTGTAGATATAGCAACGGCAAAGGAACAAACATGGTTCATTCATATGTGCAACAGAATGTTTTGGAAATGTCATAGTAACCTTTGAAGACGACAGTCGCAGTGAAAGGAGCCTGATTTCGGATCCTTAATTATATGAAATGTTATGGAGGGGGAGCACCCCTGAAAGAGCAGCTTTCTCTTTCTGAAATCTCATTTGGGCCTTGCACTTTGAGACACTCCACATGGGCAATTATCATGGTGATAATTTCTTCACCTCAAAATGTTTCTCCCCTCAAACAACGATCCAGGCGAATCACTCAATTGCAAATGGAGAAACTATATGATGATCAGGATGCCACCTGAAATTTGTAAGCACAGACCGTCCAAGTGTCCCTATTTTCCAGGTACAGTCCCTGGTTGACAGAAGCCATCCCAGTTTCTGATTTGACCCCGGAACATCCCGCTGTTCCTTAGGACATCCCTATTTTCATCAGAGAAATGTTGGAGGGAATGGAGTTATGCAACCCCTGAGCCAAGGAGATGAGTAACTATACAATCTTTAGAAGACATCTATAGGAAAGTTCTGCTTTTATACATGTTGGAAGCCACAAAGAGTGGCTGGGGCAACCCAGTCAGATGGTCAGGACATCATCAACATCATCATTTATTATTATTATTATTATTATTATTATTATTATTATTATTATTAAATAGCACGTGCCTATTTTCATCAGAGAAATTTTGGAGGGTATGTGAGTATAGGGCGAATAATGTGACTGCATGAATCAGCTTTAAGTTGATGTACATGAAAAAGTTAAGAAAAGATAAAGGCAGACTTTCCATTTCCTCCCCCACTTCATATCAGCTCAGTACAAGCAAAGGCTATAGATGACTGGAATCTTAGTAATTTGATCATGCAAGTTTTATATGCTTATTTGATCATTAAACCTCCATATATTTGCATATGGGAGATGTGTGGAAATTATCAAATGCTTGGAACACGAGCAGGAAACCTGATTTTAAGAAATTGTATTAAATTAAATTAATTACCGTTAATTTGAAAAATTAATAAAAATAATTGGGGGGATGAAATGACTGCAGGAAGCATCACATGAAACTCCACAACACTTAGGCCCAACACCAGGAAAAATGCTATCACATGAAGCAGTTCTGATCAGTCAGTTCAGTCCCCTAATTCCAACAAATTGTTCATTCTGACGCATCCATATTTCAGACTCACCGGCCCCCCTTCTACCATTACTCTTCAGATTCTTTAACTGTTCCTTCCTTTTGCCCCCAACTGTTTCTCTGCAGCGTGTCTATTTGGCTCTCAAAATTAAAGAACTTCATCTGGGAATGAAGCTTGATGAAGGTCAATAGTCCAGGTCTAAGTAGCACAAAGCCTTCTGTTCTATCACGGCATGGATCATTAGTAGGACTTTCCTATTTATTACTACAAGGCCAAAGGTTACGGAATCACAAGGTCACCTGAGAGAGGGACAAGGTGGCAGTGAGGCTTCTGCAGCACCAGATTGGCTCTGCTGTTGTGTTATGTTGATGGCAGTAACCCATAGGTGCCAAGTTCCGGATTGGAAAAATCCGGGATCAGCAGCGCCGCGGCACCGCAAGTCGCTTCTACGCACTTCCGGACATGCGTAGAAGCGACTTCTGGCGCTGCTGACATTTTGGAAATGGGCACAATGTCATCGGAAGTCACTTCTACACATGTCCGGAAGTGCGTAAAAGTGACTTCCAGTGCTGGCACAGCACCAGAAGAACATGGCCACTGGCAGGAGCTCCGTAATCCAGGGGAATACGGGGTATTTTGCCATTTGGGATACCTGCGGGAAACGGTAAGAAAATACGGGGGTTTCCCGGGGAAAACGGGGTACTTGGCAGTTATGCAGTAACCAGAAAGCCATGTGTTCTCCACCACTCCTCCCCACCAGTCACTCCTAGGGCTGCTATATGTCCATATTTTCCCCAGACATTACTGGGATTTCCAGAAGGCGGCACTTTGTCCTGGATCTTAGGCAAGTCAATTGTGTAAAAAAAGCTCAACAGCTTTCAGGATGTCCTGGTTTGTACTTTTTTGAAATATGGCAACCTTAGTCACTCCTGATGCCACGTTCTGACTACACATCACACAGATACCAGGGAGATACTGTACCAGGCTGTCAGCTTTCCTCGCCCAAGCCCATTTGCGAAATGCATTTTTAAATTATTATTATTTTAACAAAAACTTTCATAAAGGGCAATTTGGGCTCTGTAGCAGAATCCTTTAAAGTCTCACAGGACTCACTTCATTAATTAGGATGACAGGAATTGCACAGGGATATCAAAGTAGGAACAGTTGGATGAAGCAGCTCTGAAATTTCCCCAGTCCCTCAGCTCATAAAGACTATGGCTTTTATCTGGTGTCAGACTTATGTAAATATGGCTCTGTTTTATCTCATCTTGCACATGGCCAGCAGTGAGCGGCAGCTTTTCACAGTGTTCCCAAACCATTATGGGCTAACTATAAAGTCTGCTCAACACGAGTAAATCTGTGTGCAAATGTTCTCTCAAAATTATCCTCCTTATTCGTGGTGAGATGAAGCATTGTGTTGGGGTTTTCACAAACTCCTCATGGGGCAGGAGAAATTCTCTAGAAGTTTCTCAGGGATGTTGCTTACCGTTTAGCTGGAGCAGTGGAACATCTGCTCCCCACCCCCCACCCTTGTATTTCCCCCCTACTGTGTTGGTAGGCTGACCACCATTTTTCATCCGGTACCATGCCCCAGACCTAGCCTCATTCTGAGACATAATATGAGAGAGGGGAGATGGCAACAGCAGGAATGCAATAATTTTCAGTAGCGTTTCCTCCTGGCTGTTCAAAAACTTCAAGAATCCAGCTGGGTCAAAATGTTTCTCAAGAGCTTTGTGAGTGGATGGAGAGTCTCATGAGAAGAGATGCTCAGGAGTTAGGAAGATAAGGAATGGGAGACCTTGAGGAAGGCAGCTGAAAGGAGGAGGAGAAAGAAGAAGGAAATCAAAGAAGGAAAGGTGAAATTCAGGAAAAGAAGGGCAAGTGAGAAAGAGAATTTTGGGATGAAGAGGCTATTATCTATCTATTCTGCATGCAGCAGAACCCCATGCCCGCCTAATGTCTTCTCAAGTGGATTGGGGAGAACACAACACAGATTTAAAGGTTGTACAGCAGGTGCTTAGGAAAGGGGAACGTTTTGTTACACAAGTACCTACGGGACCGCCTCTCCCAGTATGACCCGCAGAGGACATTAAGGTCCACAAATAATAACATACTGGAGATCCTGAGTCACAAGGTGGTAAGGCTGGCCTCGACCAGGACCAGGGCCTTCTCAGTACTGGCCCCGACCTGGTGGAACGCCGTCTCAGGAGACTAGGGCCCTGCGGGATTTGTCATCTTCTCATAGGGCCTGCAAGACAGAGCTGTTCCGTTTGGCCTTTGGACTCACACAGTCTGACCCCGGGTTTACCCTCCCCTAAGGTTTTATCTTATAATGGTTTTATCTTACTTGTAGATTTTTAATTTTAAAATTGAATTTTAACATTGTATTAATCTGCATTTTAACTGAATTGTTTCTTTTATACTTTTATACTTGCTTTGATATTTCTGTTGTTAGCTGCCCTGAGCCTGGTCTTGACTGGGAAGGGCGGGGTATAAATATTATTATTATTAAGTGTAAATCTTAGCACTGGTTAAGCAAGTTACTTGGTTCCTACCCAGTATTTATTGATCGCTGCCTATGAATCACAACTTTATATAAATGCAGAAAAAACCTAGTTATAAATATATTTTAAAAAATGAAATCCAATAGTAAGGAGACTGAAAAGTAGGGAGAGCTGTAAAAAGTCAGGAAAATAGTGGAGGTATAAATGAAGATGATTTGAAGGTTGGGAGGCAGAAGGGATGGATTAATCAGTCAAGCTGTTTCTCATGTTTTCTCATCTTAAGTTCCTTTTGGCCCCTTTCTTCACCAGTTGAGTATTATGTTTTTGTCAGCAAAAAGCCAATATAATGGAGCCATTTTTCCTAACATATGCATTCTTGCAGCCATTTCCCACAACACAAAACACTTTTTAATGTTATTTTTATGTGTTTTCATTCCCGTGTGCACTTTCACCTTACATGCGTGTTCCTGTGCACATTTTTGGGTTGACGAACTGCATCACAAAATTCAGAGTATGGCAGATTCAGAAGGGCAGCTGCATTTCAGCTTATGAATTGTGTGAATTAAACAGGCTTGTATTAAAATGTGAACCCAATGAATCCCAGCCCCAAACATCCCAAGAAAGAGAAGCAGCTCAACGGGTGTTGCAAAACTGCTGGGCTAATTTCACAGCAAAGTGGGGGTCACTGGCACTTAATGGAGCGTTGGGGGTATAGGGCAAAATATTGAAATGGGAAAGATTGTGGAATGTGGATTTGAAGCATGTTATGCAATAAAAGAAAATATTTGAAAATGATGTATAGATGGTAGCTGACTCCCAGTAAACTTGCAAAAGTGTATCAGTCGGAATCAGATACCTGTCGGAAATGTAGAGAGAAAGAAGTTACATTTTTCCATATGTGGTGGTTATGTAAGACAGCAAAAGCTTTCTGGGGAATGATTTATAATGAGTTGAAAGAAAACAATGAAGATGACTTTTGTGGGGGGGGGACAGAAGCTTTTTTCTTAGGTAAAATCAATGGGTTTTGTTTTTTTCCTTTAAAAATATGTTTAGGGGTACTTTCATTTTGACTCAATAAAATCACCATTTTGTAGTTAAAATTGGGAAAAATAAATACAGTAAAGTAAATGGACAAAAGTACAAAGACTCACAAAATGTTTAGTGGTATGCATACCCCTGCCACTCCAGAAAAAAAGCACTGGATATAATTGGTAGAGAACTACCTAGGGAACAGGGGGAAAATGTTTATGTATGCTACTACGGCCGCTCAAATGATTTATACCCAAAGATGGAAGGAAGAAACAGTTCCGACAAAGGAAGGTCGGCAAAAATTTTTATCAGAATATGGATAAATGGCGAAACTTGCCGGAAGAAGAAACCAAGAAGAAAGACTTTTTATAAATAGAACGGGGGAAATTTATTGACTATTTGACGATACATTGTAAGCGAATTAAAACATTGGCGGGACTTGTATAAACACGTGCAGTAAGAGACAACTAGGCCAAATACATATATACATACATACATACATACAGGAACACCCATTGGGGTGAGGCAGTAAGGAAGTCAGATATGTGCCCCCCCAAAGTTCTTGAGGAGGAGGCTAGAACCCCTCAATATTGGGTGTTAATGTCACATGCCAGGTCAGCATGTCGCTGGCCCCCTCAATTTGGCTGCATTGATGCGCATCTTTAACAACTCCTTGGATCTGTTTGCTGAGTACAGAGATCCCAATTCAGACCTCAGACCTTGTGGAGGGCCGGACTATAGATAGATAGATAGATAGATAGATAGATAGATAGATAGATAGATAGATAGATGATAGATAGATAGATAACAAATTCCTATGCACACTGTGAGGGGGGCACGTAGTCTTCCTCCCCACCCCCACCCCAGCCCTAGCTGCCTTCTCGGTTTGCCACCTGCCTCATTTGCCGAAGGGCTGCTGGTGGTGGTGCGAAACCGGCTTCTTCCCCACCTAGAGAAAGAAGGTGCTGCACTTACCTTCCCAGGGGCTGCCACCACCACCACCGCTGCTGCTTCTCGTGAAGCGGGTAGGCAGAGTGAGCTCATCTGCTACACACTCTCTGACCCACAGGAGCACCAGGGTGGTGGCGGCAAGAGTAAGAGGTCGAGCGGTGGCGGCTCTGCCAATCAAATGTCGCTGAGGTAAACCAGGCATGGTGTTTGATTGGCAGAGCCGCCGCCGCTCGGCCTCTTCCTCCCATCACCATTGCTTGGAATCCCAGCTTCGCGGCGGGTTCCAGCTTCGCGGTGTGGGCTGGATTTTGGAGCCAGGTGGGCCTGAGCCGGCCCGGGGGCCTTAGGTTGCAGCCCCTGTGCTAATTGCATATCACTTGGCGGTAACTTTTCTCCTTAGCCTCTGCTCACTGCCCTTGTATTTAATAAAGTGAACAGCAACCCAGCCCAGAAGTTTAAAGAAACATTCATTCCAGCCCTTCTGCTCTGGCACAAAACAGTAGAGCTTGCAGCCAGCATTGGAACATTATAAGATAAACCAGCACCAATTCAAGATGCAGCTCGGTTTCAAAATAATTACCCCTATCCACACAGTACAAATTCCAACCGCTGGCTAATAAACTGAACGGTCTCATTTTGTGTGGGTGCACTGCACTTACGGTAAACGTACTACTGAAAGGGGGGGCAGGATGCTCCACTAAGCATTAAGGTGACAATGGAAGGTCATATTGCATTACTGACAGATGGCTTCCTCTATCGCATTTCTCCCATGTTAGTGATGGGTGAACCTCAAACACTTCAGAGGTGCAGTTCTGATAAGCACTCCAAAGTGTGCCTGATTAAATTTGAAGCTTATCTAAACCCTTTTATGGTCTAATCCTGCAGCTTTTCCTCATTTCCTTTAACTCTGATTGAAGGTGTCAGAGAAAGCATAGTGCAAGGCTTGGAAAAAAGCCTGGAAATTGTATGAAATCTAACTTTCCAGGAGATTGAATATCTCTCTCTCTCTCTCTCTCTCTCTCTCTCTCTCTCTCTCTCTCTCTCTCTCTCTCTCTCTCTCTCTCTCTGTGTGTGTGTGTGTGTGTGTGTGTGTGTGTGTATCTGAGTTGGGGCACAGATGGCATCAGTTCAGTCCTTTTTATAAACTTTGTGATTCCAGTCTCACTCTCAATCCCAGAGCCAGTGGGCAGGGACAATGAAAGACTCTGTGAAAACTTAAGTTCCTCTTATTTCTGAAACCCATTCATCTCTTCCACCCAGTGGCGGAGGAAGGGGGTGGGTTGCCCCAGGTGCTAGCCTGGGGGAGTGACATCACTGTGGGCAGACGCCTTCCCCCTTGGGACACTCACACATACGACGTGCCATGCCCCCACGTGTGACGTGCCACGCCCCCACCACCCTGGGTACCGAAGCCACTTCCTCCGCAACTGCTTCCACCTATCCACAAAAGAGGCTGAATCTAACAACTTGCATTAGAGCAGGCTTCCTCAAACCCGGCCCTCCAGATGTTTTGAGACTACAATTCCCATCATCCCTGACCACTGGTCCTGCTAGCTAGGGATGATGGGAGTTGTAGTCTCAAAACATCTGGAGGGTTGAGTTTGAGGAAGCCTGCTTTAGAGCAAAGAAGGAAATGAATAGTAGCATCACTAGTTAGAAATAATGTCATGCAACGTGTTGCTCTAGTTTAGGAAGCTGTCTACAGAATCCACACATCATGTACTGACATTTCAGGGGGGTGGATTGTATTTTTCAGGGTTCCCACATGGGAATAGAGCAAATGCTCTAACATACCTAACACAAGGGGTGACCACTTAACACAAAGGGAATGAGAGTGAGCAGGGATTTGCATAAAATGTGCATATGCTGATTTATATATCAAAGTAAGGTGAAGGTAAAGGGACCCCTGACCATTAGGTCCAGTCGTGACCGACTCTGGGTTCGCGGCGCTCATCTCGCTCTATAGGCTGAGGGAGCCAGCGTACAGCTTCCAGGTCATGTGGCCAGCATGACAAAGCCACTTCTGGCGAACCAGAGCAGCACACGGAAACACCGTTTACCTTCCCGCTTGGAGTGGTACCTATTTATCTACTTGCACTTTGACATGCTTTTGAACTGCTAGGTTGGCAGGAGCTGGGACTGAGCAAAGGGAGCTCACCCCATCGTGGGGATTAGAATCGCCAACCTTCTGATCAGCAAGCCCTAGGCTCTGTGGTTTAACCCACAGCGCTACCCGCGTCCCTATACTGTATATCAAAGTACTACCGGTATTCATTTAATATACAGTAAGATTAATTGACTCTCAAAGTTTTGTAATGATACACAATGCTCATTCACTGTCTTGCATTTTTCAATATGGGAAGTGATTGAGCAGGTCCAAGAAGAAGTAGCCAATTTGCAGAAATAATAGTGTGTTATGCATGAAAGCAAAGGAACCACCTTTTATCGGCGGCTTCCAATCTTCCTGACTTGCTTTTCTAGGCCTTCTCCTCCTGCCCACCTCTCCCTTCCTACAGAAAAGGTTTGATCATATCCTGAATTACGGTATCTGAAAAAGCCATTAGACCTTCTAGTTACAAGGATGCTAAATCGGGAGTTCACCTGCAGCGCTAACGATCAACTTTATGATTGAAGTTTGACACCCCCAAAAAAGAGAATGTTAATTTTCTCCACAGGAGTGGTGAGATTACCAGGAAAGATATTACATTTTGCAATGCCTTTAATCTTTTGTTTTACAATGTGCATTTCACAGCTAACACCACAGGGGGCTTGGTTGTGCCAGCCTGGTTTCTTTGAGGGACATTCCCTGAACTGCTGCCTTTTAATAGACAGACAGCCTTAGTCCTTGCATACATGTAGAGGCACAGGTCTTCTAGCAGATTGCTCATCAAGAAGAAAAGTGCTCCCAGGCTTCAGTTGTCTTGCTACAGACAGCCATTTTAACAAAGAGCAAAGGACACCAAGTGTACAAAGTTAAATAAGATCATAGGAAGAACCATGCTGGACATCCTACTTAGTTGGTTCTCTTTCAGAAGGCATCAATATGTGGTCTTCATCGCTCATTTATTAGACCCACAGCCACAGAGTTATTAAGACTAAAGGTATGATCCCCAGCTGTCTTATGCTCAGGTTGCAGAAAAACGGCATTCTCCTTGCTTCCATTTCAACTGAATGGTTTTGCAATAGTTTGATGTATCTGAAAAACATTTTTATAAAAGTCAACTTCAGACTTTAAGTCTTAAGACCTCTCTTCTCTCTTTCTCTCTTTGGCGATCACTCGTAGCCGAGTAAGATTGTCTTCCATAAGCACGGTTTTAACAATGGGTCCGTAAGTGACTGTGGAGGCCAATTCTGGATCCACACGTCCTTCCACAGTGGCAGGGCCGTGTCAAGCATGTCGGGCGCCCGGGCGCCGTGGTGCGGAGATTGCTCCGGTGCCCCTGCCCTGGGGACATTGGTTTCCAGGTGGGAGTTGATCACGGTGTGGATTTGCCAAGCGTGCCTTCCTCTTAGCACGTTTCTCCCTTGTGTCCTGAGATCGAGTTTCTTCAAAGCCCATGACACCTTGGGTAAAGGCTGTTCTCCAATTGGAGCGCTCACAGGCCAGTATTTCCCAGTTGTCAGTGTTTATACTACATTTTTTAAGGTTTGCCTTGAGACAGTCTTTAAACCTCTTTTGTTGACCACCAGCATTACGCTATCCATTTTTAAGTTTGGAATAGAGTAGTTGCTTTGGAAGAGGATCATCATATTATTACCATATGCCATCAAATGCAATAAGCACAAATTTGACAATAAACCCTATGGACAGCCAAAAGTATTTTATGTTGTTTTTAAGTTGTTTTTGGTTGATGTTTTATATTTGTTGTTAGCCGCCCTGAGCCCGGTTTCTAAACTGGGAAGGGTGGGGTATAAATATTATTATTATTATTATTATTATTATTATTATTATTATTATTATTATTATTATCTTCGGAATCTTGCAAAGTCTATGTGCGGCTCTCAGTGCCACAAGATGTGGCAGTGCCAGTTACCTTAGTTACCTCTAAGAATTTGCCTATCAACATTGATAGCTAAGACAAATAAAACCTCCATATGAGGAGCAGAGGCACCATCTTCTAAAAAACATGGAGGGAGCCTGATGTGATGTTCTTGCACAACATTCTGAAGTCATTCTGCACCTGGCTCCGTGTTCGCTCTGAACAAAGGGGAGCCGGGCGCCCTAAATAAAAAATAAAAAATGAGGGGCCCTAGGGGTCAGTGCCTATGATGAGGAGGCAGTATATTACCAATTACCAAATGCTGAGGACAAACAACAGATGAACAACTTCATAGCCTGCCTCTTTGCTTTCAGAAGCATCTAGCTGGCTGCTGTTGAATTCTGGACTGATGGGTGTCAATCTGATCCATCACAGCAAGGTTTTATATAGGGTTGCCATATTTCAAAAAGCAACATTCCTGCACCAGCAAAGCTTTTTTTAGGAAGACCCTTAACCTCCCTCCCCAAAAATAGTAATTTTAAGCTTTTGCAGCTGTTTCCGCTGCTTTTTCCATCGCACAGCCATACATCCGGGTTTTCCCTGACATTTTGCCATTCCGGCAATTTTTTCCCCTGCCACCGTTTTTACACCTGAAAACCAGGACATGTCAGGAATTTTCCTGATGTATGGCAAGCCTATTTTAACAGCATCAAAAACACAGCATCGTGTGACATGCACATGGGTTTTTACTGTATATGGGACAGATCCCATTATGCTATCACCACCTGCAGTATCTTCCTGGAAATGCAAGCAATTATTTCCCTTCATGCTGCTATTTTTTCGGGTGCTTTTTGCTGCCTTTGATCTCAACACAATGGGAGTGATTGTCTTGGGTCATTTCTTCTCTCATTCTCAGGCAGACCAAGTCACAACAACACAGTACTGGGTAGGAGAAAGGGTTAGTGCCGAACTTTTCCGAGGCACACAATTCATACCATGAAGCAAGTTATTGGCAAGCGAGTGAAGAGGCACACTGGTTTTGCGCTTAAGAGTGAAACAATCCATAACTGCAGGGCTTGAAATAATTTCACAGACATGCCCATGACAAGTGCCAAAGGCTCAAAAGAGCCATATATATGAATGAATGAGTTTGGGTGTTAAGCTACGTATATGCTAAGACCTTTCTAATCCTTGGATCCAGTGGTTAATGGTTATTGAATTTGTACAGTGGTACCTCGCAAGACGAAAATAATTTGTTCCGCAGGTCATGCCGTCTTACAAAAATTTTCATCTTGTGGAAACAAACGGCAGGCGGCAAAAAAAAAGCGGCAAAAAAAAGTCTTGCGAGACGCGGCCATAGAAAGCTTCGTCTTGCGAGGCAACAAAGAATTGCTAGACGCTTTCGTCTAGCGAGTTTTTCGTTGTGCGAGGTATTTGTCTTGTGAGGCACCACTGTATTTGTTTAAAAACCAATAAAATTTGTTGTTGGTTTTTTTGTTTGTTTTTTTTAAAAAAATAATAATAATCAAGGCTTCAAATTCTTGGAATAGCCAGGCTAGCCTCCTCATGAGGAAACAACCTGGGTGATGAGCCATTAAGGGGAACTAAGGAAAGGAATCTATGTGAGACAGCAAATGGTTGCGGCCAGGGTCGGATTTAGATGAAGAGAGGCCCTAGGCTACTCCTCTCCCCCACCATAGCTGCCAAGTCTCCCGTATTCCCTGGGAAATCCCCGTTTTTCCAGCTGTTCCTAGCTGAAAAAATGATTTTTTTTTTGTTTTTCCCCGGTTTATTCTGGCGTGGCGGCCATTTTGGAACTGGGCAAAGCAGCACGAAAAGTCACTTCTGAGCATGCTCCGGCCAGTTCCAAAATGGCGGCAGCGCTACTTCCGGTCTGCTACTTTCGGCCCGGTCCCTTATTTCTCCGACAGCAATTTGGCAGGTATGTCCCCCACCCTCACAACTAGAAGAAAATGGAAGAGTGTTATAAACAAAATTGAGTGAAACTAAGCATGATGGCGGGTATTTAAGATTCTACAATTCACAATTTCTCCTCTAAAGGACATAAGGCTGGTGAGGCCTCCTAGACTTAGAGGCCTGTGTTGCCCTGCCCTTGCATGAAGTCTTGGGTTTGCAATTTTAAGAGAGGGGATACTGCCCGCTGAGGAGTGGGAGGGCTGGTGAGGCCCCCTACATTTAGAGGCCTTAGGCTTCAGCCTACTTAGCCTATACATAAATCCAGCACTGGTTGCTCCCCTTTCCTCAACTCAGGATATTTAGAAAATCAGAACCGGAGATGAGGGCAGAGAGTTTATTGTGATGTGGGTCAGAAGAAAAGCACCTTTAACCTCTTTCTCTAAACTCTAAACTAAGAAGTCCCAAATATTGCAACCTTTCTTCTTAAGGGAGCTTCCCTTGATCATTTTGAGTGTCCTTCTCTCAGCCTTTTCCAACTTTACAATATCCTTTTTGAGATGAGGCTTAACCACTGAGCCTCTTGGGCTTGCCAATCAGTAGGTCGGTGTTTCGAATCCCCACGATGGTGTGAGCTCCCGTTTCTCTGTCCCAGTTCCCAGTTTGAAAGCATGCCAGTGCAAGTAGATAAATAGGTACCACTGTGGTGGGAAGGTAAATGGCATTTCCGTGTGCTCTGGTTTCCGTTACAGTGTTCCGTTGTGGCAGAAGCAGTTTAGTCATGCTGGCCATATGTCCCAGAAGGCTGTCTGTGGACAAATGCCGGCTTCCTTGGCCTGAAAGTGATATGAGCACTGCAACTCCATAGTCACCTTTGACTGGACTTAACCGTCCAGGGCTCCTTTACATTTTCAGCATGGATTTCTATAACGGCCTTGGGCAGCTGCAATTTTTATTTTCAGATCCTTTCCAAATTATACCTAGCACAATTGCCTTTTTCACAGCTGGGTTGACACCTTCATGAAGCTATCTACCATGATTTCAATGTCTCATTCCTGGTCAGTCACTGCTAGTTCAGACCACATGAGCATATACGGTATGAGTCAGAAAGGGTTTGAGAATGATCAATACTAAAACAACATCTATAGTGCTCTGTCTGTCTGTCTGTCTGTCTGTCTGTCTGTCTGTCTTTCCCCATTCAGTCTCCTGGCAGGTCCAGAGAACTCTGGAGAGTTGCTGCCAATCAGAGTAGACAATATTGGGTTAGATGGACCAGTGTTCTGTTTCAGAACCAAAGTGGCTCCCCATATTTTATGTAAACCATAAAACAGAAAGCAAACAAAACAAAACTTAAAACCAGCTGTCATTTACAACCAACAGCAATAAAATATCCATTTAAAGCTCAACTCAGCCACCTAGCAACACACTAAAAACAGCAAGAAGAAAAATGCTTATTCCTGTATAAAAGGCACTTTGATGTCAGAAGAAAGGAATACAAGGACGGAATCTGGGGTATTTTTCAGGGTAGTGACTGAGTGCCACACAGGATAGGGCCCCTCTTCCCTGTCCGCATCATTAGAGAGGCTGTGTTACTTTGAAAATCAGGGTTGTAGCAGAAACAGATATAAAACAGAACGAGGGAGAAAAGCTAGTAAAACTAGATCGGAGATGCCCAAGACACACACAGATTTTTGCAATAAAGGTTCTTTGTGGGACAGCTTTATCTGCAAGTGAAGGTTGATTCATAAAACTGGTAAAAGACTGGTAAAAAGGGTTCCTTCTGGTATACAGGAGGGCATAATTGCTATAATAATCATAAATTTATTGTTTCCACCTGCAGCTTTAGCGAGAGCCTGCTTGCTACCTTTACAGCCGTAGACTTCTAAAGGCATCGTCTGGAAACCTTTTATGTCATGATTATCTGCTATTAGCCCCCTATTTTATAGCTTTATTATTGCTCCATTTATCTCTCTTTCATCATTCCCCATTCCCTTTGAACTGGGGTTTTAATCTTCTTATAATGCAGTCTACCTCGTTCATTTGTATGATGAACTGGGTAGAGTTGCATTTGCCTTTTATTAAGTGGCATGGTTTTATTAATGGCACAATCCTAGCGATGTCTACTCAAAACTAAGCCCCATTGAGTTTAATGGACCTCACTCCCAGGGAAGTCAATTGCGGTCTACGGTAAATATCACTATTGCCCAGCCAGGCCAAAAGACATTGAGCTTGAAGATCTGATTCCTGGATCCAGCAAGTGTCAAATTTAAGCAGGGATTCAAATTCCTGGAATTGCCTGGTGAGGTGATAGCCTATAGTATTGAATCACTATCAAACTTTATTTCAGCCACAGACCAGCATCAGATAAAACATACTGATAAACTGAACACATGAGACTTAAAGCAGGTAAAGGATAAAAACTAGCTCAGATTCGGAAAGAGGTAGACTCCACCGTGGGAGCAGGGTCAGGGCGGGAGAGTGGCAGAGCCCTGTCTAGTCATGTTTTATGGGATCAATTCCAATCTGTTACCTCCGAGGATGTGGACAGGCTGCTTGGAGTGAAACCGACCACCTGTCTCCTTGACCCTTGCCCATCCTGGCTAATAAAAGCGAGCTGGGAAGGGCTGGGCGATGGGCTCTGCGGGGTGGTGAATGCTTCCCTCTGTGAGGGAGTCTTCCCAGACCCGCTGAAAGAGGCGGTCATTAAACCGTTTCTTTAAAAGACATCTTTAGACCCGGCAAATATGGCTAATTATCGCCCAGTCTCAAATTTACCATTCTTGGGCAAGGTGATTGAGCAAGTGGTTGCTGAACAACTCCAGGCATGCCTGGAAGAAGCGGGCCACTTGGATTCCTTCCAGTCGGGATTCAGGCCTCATCATGGGACTGAAACTGCCCTGGTCGCACTGGTTGATGATCTCCGGCGGGCTAGGGGCAAAGGTGAGAACTGTTTCCTAGTTCTGCTGGATCTCTCAGCGGCTTTTGACACCATCAACCATAACATCCTTCTGGATCATCTAGAGGGGTTGGGATCTGGGGGCACTGTCATACAGTGGTTCCGCTCCTTCCTCCTGGGCCGTGTTTAGAAAGTTGTGGTGGGGGATGAGTGTTCAGACCCCTGGGCTCTCACTTGTGGGGTGCCTCAGGGTTCTGTCCTCTCCCCCATGCTTTTTAACATCTACATGCGGCCACTGGGAGAGATCATCAGGGGGTTTGGGCTGGGTATTCATCAGTATGCGGATGATACCCAGCTCTACCTCTCTTTCAAATCAGAACCAGTGAAGGTGGTGAAGGTCCTGTGTGAGTGCCTGGAGGCAGTTGGAGGATGGACGGCGGCTAACAGATTGAGATTGAATCCTGACAAGACAGAAGTACTGTTTGTGGGGGACAGGAGGCGGGCAGGCATGGAGGACTCCCTGGTCCTAAACGGGGTAACTGTGCCCCTGAAAGGCCAGATGCACAGCCTGGGAGTCATTTTGGACTCACAGCTGTCCATGGAGACACAGGTCAATTCTGTGTCCACGGCAGCTGTCTATCAGCTCCATCTGGTACGCAGGCTGAGACCCTACCTGCCTGCGGACTGCCTCGCCAGAGTGGTGCATGCTCTGGTTATCTCCAGCTTGGATTACTGCAATGCGCTCTATGTGGGGCTACCTTTGAAGGTGACCCAGAAACTACAACTAACCCAGAATGCGGCAGCTAGACTGGTGACTGGGAGCGACCGCCGAGACCACATAACACCGGTCTTGAAAGACCTACATTGGCTCCCAGTATGTTTCCGAGCACAATTCAAAGTGTTGGCACTGACCTTTAAAGCCCTAAACAGCCTTGGTCCAGTATACCTGAAGGAGCGTCTCCACCCCCATTGTTCTGCCCGGACACTGAGGTCCAGTGCTGAGGGCCTTCTGCCGGTTCCCTCAATGCGAGAAGCAAAGCTACAGGGAACCAGGCAGAGGGCCTTCTCGGTAGTGGCACCCACCCTGTGGAACACCCTCCCATCAGAGGTCACAGAGATAAACAGCTACCTGACATTTAGAAAACACCTAAAGGCAGCCTTGTTTAGGGAAGTTTTTTATCTGTGATATTTGATGTATTTTAATGTTTGTTGGAAGCCGCCCAGAGTGACAGGGGAAGCCCAGCCAGATGGGGGGGGGGATAAATAAATTATTATTATTATTATTATTATTATTATTATTATTATTATTAGGTCTTTAATAAAGAACAGAGAAAGTTTATGATTTATTTGAAAAACTATTGTAAACAATTACATACATGGGTAAGATTGACAGAAGACTTGTGGTAAAAAATTGAACTATGGAATGACTTATAAGAATAAGAGTTATGAAAGAGATGCAGAGGGGGAAATCATTCTATTAAGATCCTCAATGGAGGGGAGGATTATATGTTTATGTTTTTAATTCATCTGTTTATGTAAATTAGAAAATGCAAAAAAAATATGATGATTATATCCTATATAACAAAAAGATAGAAACGAGGACAAACTGTTAAAAGCAACTGTAAGGGCAGGAGTGTGAAGGAGCACAGGCCTTGCATTTGGGGCCTAGTTTGTGGCACAAACAATTGACAAGTATCCATCATGGCAACCAAAATGTAGCAACTGAGTACATAACATCTAGGCACTATGCTAGGTAGCAAATTTAGGAAATGAGAAGAGTAGATCTCTACTAGATTGCAAATGGGTAGGCCATTTCATTCATTGCACTGGTAGTTGGAAAGACAAAGAGGAGATTCTAGAAACTAAGGTGTTAATGGTGTGAACCCCTCCACCACAGGCTCAGGTTGTATATACAGTGGTACCTCGCAAGACGACTTTTTCGCAAGACGAATGCGTCTTGCGATCTGATGGTGACCCGCAAGACGAATTCGTTTTGCGAAAAATTTGTCTTGCAAATTGTGGTTTCCCATAGGAATGCATTGAAATTTTTTAATGCGTTCCTATGGTCAAAAAAAGAAATTTTCGCAAGATGAATTTTTCACAAAACGAATTGAGGCGCGGAACGAATTAAATACGTCTTGCAAGGCACCAACTGTATGTGTAAATCAACCATATACCATAATGACACCATAGTCTCAACTGGAAACACCAACACTGCAAATGTGCCTGGAATTCCTGGAATCTCACCTCACTCGGAGCTTGGGGTGGTGTGCCACATTATGCATAGTTAGTTGGACATAACCCATTTTGATCTGAGTGCAGAATATTTCTGAGCAGATATAAATAATAGAGCTGGGCTGTTAACAAAAATTCCATAATGCCTCTAGACCCAAACTGCCCTCGATCTGAACTGAAATGGATTGAGATAACCTTTTCGTGTCCAGAAATATGTAGAAGACTCTACACATGCAAACAGCTTGCCGAAGGATCGAATATCTACAACTGAAAAAGTTGAAAATTCTTCGTTGTGGTGGGACCAGGGAATGCCCCCCCCCCGCCCCCGCCCTAGCAATGGTCCTACTAATGTTTCCTTTTAGTCTTGCCAGAGCTAATTCTTCACACACGGCAGTGTTAAACATCACCCAATCAACCTTTGGCAATCTGTAAAAGCCAAGAAAGGCAAGAGTCAAGAAAACAAATGATTGTTCTTATTTCTCCAAGGTCTCTCTGCATATCCTCAGGCTGCACAAATTACAAAGTATCTCAGAAAACTATATAAGGAAGTTTTGAAGGACTCATTTGCAACATTCGATACAGGCCTTTCCCTTGCGGAAGATGTAACATTATTACTACATCAGCTCTACAACCAGAGCTAATCTTTTCCCCTCCCACTCTTATTTCAAAGCTATTTTTGTCTTTGTATCAGAAAGGCACCCGGCCCATTTGGTTGCCAATAAATATTGCTGCAGACATTTCTGAGATCATGGTCTTTCCAACAAGTTCCAACAAGGCCTGTCCAAGTTTGTTAATTGTCTTACTTTAAATGTTGTGAGGATCCTATGCCCTTTTAAATTGTAGGTTTTTTGGGGTGGGGGTTATTGGGTTGTTGTTTTTATTTTGATTATGTATTTTGTGGCTTTACATTTTTTTATTTTATTCTGAGAACCACTCTGAGACCCCCTGGTATAGGGCGGTATATAAATAGAAGAAGAAGAAGAAGAAGAAGAAGAAGAAGAAGAAGAAGAAGAAGAAGAAGAAGAAGAAGAAGAAGAAGAAGAAGAAGAAGAAGAAGAAGAAGAAGCATTTATTAGACCTGCCTTAATTGCATTGTGCAAGTCAGAATAGGTGTGAGCAACTTCACCTGCAAATTGCCTAGCAAACTGGTCACAAAAGGCTACAAAGCTCCCTCTCTTCCTACTTGGGGCCCAGGATATAATGGTCAACTGACTACCTGTAAAGCCTCCATTAGACAACTCTGAGGAGGACACAAAGGTGACAGAAAAGGAAGATTTCATTCCCGTGATCACTACCACACAGTAGGTACCAAAAGGCGAGCAATGGCACACATTGGATCAGATTTAATACAAGTCTTTTGCCTTCATCACTGTAGTGATCAACAATGTTCCTCCTTAGACCACAAGAGAACCTGTTTTGCTCTGCTAATGGAAGAAGGCTGTCCAAGAGTATCATGTTAACTGCTGGGGTCACTAGCCCATTCCAGAGGTCCATCAGGGCTTTAGCAGGACTACCTCCAAAAATGATGGGATAATTCCCAAGAGCCACAAGAAAGCCACTTGGGTAAGGCCATCACAATAGGCCCTCCATCCCTGTAGAAGTTAGTGGGTTCAGCAAGTCTAAAACTGATCACCCACACATGGCAAAATCTCCTCTTCTTGAAGGATAGAATTTGCCTGTTTGACAATGTGCTATATAAACAAGAAGTTAAAGCACATAGTCTTACTTTTTATGATTAGGAGAAAGGGTACAATATTGTACTTGGAGCCAGTCCCAATATTTGAGGCACAGTTGGGAGACTGAAGCTATTTATAACTTGTATTAGATACAATTATGCTAGACCTTTCCCTGAAGCTTGTCTGTGCCATCGTTATCTGAGAGAGTTATAGATACAGCACTTCAGTTATCTATAACAGAGCTATAATTTGGTCATAATGGGAAGAGACCACACATCATCTGTCAAGTCAAGTTCAACAATGTTCAGGGTTTGCTTCTTCCATGGTACCCCAACCATTCAAAGTGAATTCTCATGAAGACTGTTCTGTGCCTCAGCAAACTCTCTGATGGAAATTGAAGAGGAGAAGCCATCTGTGAAATAAAGACTGAGCAATGACATCCGCAAACCCCCATTAATAGGAAGTACCTCCTTTCAGTTTCCACTGTGTGATAACAATTATTGACCCAGATTCCTTTCCTTATGTTCACCTCGTATTTCCCCCACTGTTCTTTTGTGTCACACTCACCTTTCTTCATTTCTGTCACTTGATGGTTGTGAGGCTCCAAGTCTAAGCAAGAATGTGGACCCTGCATTCCTCGAGATGTTGTTGGACTACAATTCCCATTAGCTGTGGCAAGAACCGCCAGTGATCAGGAAGGATGGGAGTTGTAGTCCAACAACATCTGGAAGGCCACAAGTTCCCTATCCTTGACCTAATGGCAGGGTTTCCCAAACTTGGGTCTTCAACTGTTTTTTTCAGACTACAGTTCCCATCATCCCTGATGCTAGCTAGGGATGATGGGAGTTGTAGTCCGAAAAACAGCTGGATCTAGAGTTATCATCCTAAGAATCTGCACCAGTACTTGGGCCAGAAATACTACAGTGAAATGATATAAATATTTATTAGAACTTAAATCTTACTTAAATGGTAAGATTATACATAGGGAGGGTGCCAGATTTCAGAGTTCTTAGCTGTCTTCTCAGGGTCTCTAGTAGAAAGCATGAGATCTCTTGGGAGCAGGAGCATACCTGAAGGAGTGTCTCAACCCCCATTGCTCAGGCTGGACACTGAGGTCCAGCTCTGAGAGCCTTCTGGTGGTTCCCTCATTGCAAGAAGTGAGGTTACAGGGAACCAGGCAGAGGTCCTTCTCGGTAGTCACACCTTCCCTGTGGAACTTCCTCCCATCAGATGTCAAGGAAATATACAGCTATCTGACTTTTAGAAGACATCTGAAGGCAGCCCTGATTAGGGAAGTTTTTGATTTTTGAAGTTTTATCATGTTTTTAACACTCTGCTGGGAGCCACCCAGTCAGAGGGGCAGCATGCAAATAAAAATAAAAATAAAATATTATTATTATTATGGTACAGTGGAGCAGTTACACAGAGCCACTCTCTTGACACAGGCCTCATTGCAACTTAAAAGGATAGTTTAGAGCAGGCATCCCCAAACTACGGCCCTCCAGCTGTTTTGTCCTACAACTCCCATGATCCCTAGCTAACAAGACCAGTGGTCAGGGATGATGGGAATTGTAGTCCAAAACATCTGGACGGCCGAAGTTTGGTGGGAGGGCAGTTCTGCAGTGCTGCTGCATGACACCAGCCACTCCTCCTGAGTAGGAGACAACTCAAAGGCAGGGCCAATCAGTTTTAAGGTTGGCTTGAGCAATTTACTTATTTATTTGCTATTAGCTGAGCTCCCATGTCTTATCAGGCTCTAGCCCTGAGCCGGGCTCCATCTTCTCACTCACCAGGTGCTACCCATTACCCCCATCATGTGCCACTAAATCCATCCCAACTCTTCCGGGCTTCCTCCCTCAGTAAGTACCACCCCTTAGCTCTTGAGCTTCTCCTCCTGAGTTCTAGAAATCCTCTAAGAAATCCAAATGGGAGTGTAAGAAACAAGTGTGGCATACTGAGGGAAGTGTGTGCCTTGAAGGAAGTGGGAGAGTGGTGTGGGTGCAAACCAAAAGTAAACTCGAGAGGGTGGGTAATGTTCTAAATGGACATTAATTGATGCTGTAGCCAGAGAGGTTGCTTACCTCGAAAAGGCATTAACAGACAAGTGTCTCAGATAAAGGTTAGGAGCATAGATAAACCTCGGACGGCTTGTTGATGGGAGAGAGGGAGTGCCTCGCAAGATTACAGTATAGTATTTCAAGAGAGGAGATTGACGAGTATGATGGATTTCTATTTAAGAGACAGAAATACATTGTGCCAGCTAATATAAGAAATGAAATGCTGCAAATTCCTTACCTGAGCCCATTGGGAATATGAAGTGGGGGTGGGGAGAGAGAAACCCACACCGTAGAAACACTCAGAGGCAGGGAAGAAGACACATTAGTCTTTGGTCTGAATTGTCAGCTCATAGAATGAGTCTCTGCTGAAAAGGCTCAGTAGGCTGGCAACACCGAAACATGAATCAAAAGGAGCTTTCAATTAGTCATGAGCTGCCTGATAGAGCTTGGAGGTTAGTAGCAATGGATTTGTCTCAGTCTCGGCAAAGAGCTACCCTTTTGATCATAACAGATCGCTCTTCAAGGCATTGTCTAACTTCTGCTGAAAACAATGGTTTTTCGTTGAGTGAGAGGCAATCCACTGACGGATGTAGGTATACTATCATGGATCGAGCCCCACCATATGCTCCAGATTTTTGCAGCCCTGATACGAGGCTCTCATCTTCCATAGAAATAGAGCTCTGTGTGCGAATGAAGGCCACCAGATCAGGGTCTTATGAATCAAATGCACTCGGTTTACTGTTAAAATGTGCACAATATTGTAAACAGGCAGTGGCTGTTATAGGCACGCCTGACATGTGACTACACACACATGCATCATGCCAAACCCAGAAGCGACCTGAAAACATCACAAAAATATATAACAAAAATGGGTGGGGCGGGCCAGAACAGGGCATTTGCAGGCTTTTTCACGGTGTTTCAGATATATGTGATTACAATTGAATGTGTGGTGCCTTGAAATGCAACCATCATGAATGGTTACAGAAACTAATAGAGTATGCAGAAATGGTGAATCTTACTGGAAGAATAAGAAATCAAGTTGACAAACTTTTTGGAAAGTAATGGAAATGGTCCATTTAGCATTTGCAAATAAACTGTAAACAGATCGAGGCATGGGCAAGATTACTGTAAAAACCTGCAGTTTCAAAAATCTGTATGAGATGTATATGAAAATAGATGAATAAAAGAATAAGTGAAGATAAGTTGACAGGAAAGGATGAAAATGAATGTAAAGAACCACAGAAAGAGGGGGAAGGGGGTCAAAGTTGGAAATGTTAAAATTATGGTTGAATAATTGTTGCAATGTATATAAATTAAAAATATATTATATACAGGTATGTGTGTGAGGTGTGTGAGGTGTGTGAGGTGTGTGTGTGTGTGTGTGTGTGTGTGTGTGTGTGTGTGTTTGAAATGTAACCATCATGAAATTGGGAGTAATCTCTTCTTGGACAACTTGACTAGCCATGATGCTGTGCCCCCATAGCTCAGTTGGATTGCTCAGTTGGTTAGAGCATGGTGCTGATAATGCCAAGGTTGCAGGTTTGATCCCCGTATGGGACAGCTGCCTATTCCTGTATTGCAGGGGGTTGAACGAGATACTCAGCTTCCCTTCCAACTTCCAACTTAAAAGGTGTATGCTTCACAATACCAGTTGCAGGAAACCACAAAGAGACGGGAGACTGCTCTTGTGCTCAAGTCCTGATTGCGGGTTTCCCACAGGTATTTGTTTGGCCACTGTGAGAACACAATGCTGGACTTGGGCTATGGACCTGATCCAGCAGGCTCTTATTATAATTCTGTCAGTTCCCAAGCCAAATGCAGCCTACTGAGGGGGGGGGGGAGTTACCATATCTCCAATATCTTTCCGTGAATCACAGTATATGGCTGTACATAGGGATGCAGTGCAACTTGCATGGCATCCACAGCAATGAATGGAATAAAGGAAGTATCTGTGACACCACTGAAATGCCCTCTTGTGGTGCCCATGAACCAGGGGATGTGGTGGGGAACATGGCTCTGTTGAGCTTTAGATGGCTCTTCTGTGTGTGTGTCACATTCAACGGGATCAAGTCCTATGAATGCAAACGCAAGGGCTACAATTTTAAAGCTTGAGCTATTGAAGACCAGAGTTGTTATCTAAAATAAACTGAATGAATGACCTTGGAAATTTGGTTTCAGGAACAGGACAAAGAATGGAGATTTCAAATGGGATGGAATAGGCTCAATGGATAAACTCTAGGGCTCATTCCAAAGTGAAAGGGGTTGACCTATTGCACAACGTTCTGAGCGTTTGAGAGTTGTTTCCTTTTCAAAAACACAAGCTGGGCTAATGCATATTGTTTCAGGCTCATTGTTCCCCTACACAGTACCACCATGCAGATCCAATTAAGCAGTGCACAACACATGTCTAATTACTTAGCTGAGCAAAAATGTCATGAGTCATAACTCTACCCACCAATCCATTGATGCAACTCAACCCTGATGGTGGCTTAGCATGATCATCATCATTGATATGTTTCTTGTGTGGGGGTGTGGAAAATCATGGATATCTAAAGCATCATGATGTTGCTGTGTTTTTAAAACAAAAACTCTGGTAGATTATATTTTGCCTGTTTCTCCCCCCAAGCTCAATAATTACATTTTACATTTTTTTCCCTTCCTGTATGTTTCATAAATTTCTACTAGACAAGCGATGGAAGACTCCAGTTGCACAGTCCCTTAGATCCGATGCACCTGATTGCTTGGTATTGTGGTTGCCACAACAAAAATGGTCCACAAGGTCAAACCTCTTCACAGCTGTGGTTCCAGAAGTTTATCTGTAACACATATATAACTTGATTCACATGGCTACTAACATTGCTAGCATTCCATCCTCCATCAGCTCATCATTCTACAAAGCGATATTTAGGGCGTCATTGTCATCTGATTCTTGATTTTTCTTTAAAATACAATGTTTATATCCCAGCTTTTATACACACACACACACACTTAACACCAGACATCATGGTAGGCTAGGCTTGCCATACGTCAGGGAAATTACTAACATGTCCTGCTTTTCAGGTGTAAAAATGGTGTCAGTGTGGAATTTTGTCGAATTGGCAAAACGTCCGATAAAACCCATATGTAGGGCATCACGATGGAAAAAAGCAAAGGAAACAACTTCCAAGCTTAAAACCACTATTTTGGGGGGAGGTTTGCATTTCTTCCTCCCAGGTCAACAATTCATGTTTGTTCTTAAAGAAAGCTGAAGTCTTCCTAAAAAGAAAAAGCTCAACAACTTTGCTCAAGACCTCGCTGTGGTGGATCAGATTGACACCCATCAGTCCAGAATTCAACAGCAGCCAGCTAGATGCTTCTGAAAGCAAAGAGGCAGGCTATGAAGTTGTTCATCTGTTGTTGTTTGGTAATTGGAAATATACTTTCTCCTCATAGAATCATAGAATCATAGAGTTGGAAGAGACCACAAGGGCCATCCAGTCCAACCCCCTGCCGAGCAGGAAACACCATCAAAGCATTCTTGACATATGCCTGTCAAGTCTCTGCTTAAAGACCTCCAAAGAAGGAGACTCCACCACACTCCTTGGTAGCAAATTCCACTGCCGAACATAGGCACTGGCTCCTAGGGCCCCTTGTTGTTGGTTTACTTGGGGGGGAGGCTCCCCATTGTTCAGGGCAAACAAAGAGCCAGATGCAGAGTGACATCAGGATGTTGTGCAAGGACATCACTTCAGGCTCCCTCAGTGTTTTTCAGAAGATGGCGCCTCTGCTCCTCATATGGAAGGCTGTGTTGGGGCTGTGTTGTTCACCTGACCTGCCTCTGGCAGCATTGCTAAAGCATCCTGGGAGAGAGATGGAGAAGGGTGCACAGGCAGCGAGGTCAGAGGGGTGTAAATACACTGATCATCCCACCTGGCAGGCTGAAACGCTTGTGCAGACAGAATGTTCCTCCAGGTGCAATGTTAGTAGTAGTAGCAGTAAACTTTAATACGGTCAAAGACCAGCAAAAGAATAATACAATTCAGTTCCTACATTATAATAATATTGAGCACTACACAATTTTAAAATTTTATAGCATATTACATGGCTGTTATAAAACTGGGCCTCTGTCGCCTCTCCATCTGCTATGGGGTTAACAAGGAACTTTATATTTGGTGGTTGCTTTCATAATGGCATGTCTTATTCTTGTCACCAAGTAGCAATATTTAGCTACAGCCCTAGTGGTCTCTATATATCTGTGTCAGCTAGCAAATGATTGGTGTAAGCTTCTCCTGATCGACCGGGTTGTTTGGCTAGGAGCGAGGTGCAATGTTAAATTCTACCCATCATGGCACAGTTGGCACACAGTGGATTCCGACCCTTAAAAAATGCTTCTGTAAACAGGGACAAGCCCAACCCCACAACCCCACTTGTGGATAGATAAATGGGCGAGAGCAATTTGATGATTTTTCAGGAGGACGACATTGCTGGCTTCCTGTTAGGGGCAGATGGAAAGAGAGCTGTTCCTATCAGCTGCTCTTCTCCTTCCCTTGGATACAGAGGCGACTTCCCACCAGGAAAGACTCTCCAAGACTGGGAGGAGCAGCACCAAAAAGGGGGAGGGAGAGCAATTTCACTTCACTTTGCCCCCCACCCCCAATGTGCAGTTCTGAACAAAAAGTTTTCATCTGAGAACTTTCAGTTTAGCACTAGTAGAAATGCAGTAGAGAGCTGCATGACCTTAATATTGGCTTAAAACGCCCCTAAATCTGCCCTGGTAATATAGGAAATATATAGGAATTTGTTTTCCATCATATAGGAAAACAAAGCAGCATGATTTAGATGTCCCTCTAATACATAAAATAGTTTTTTCCCCTCTCCCCTATCTGTAATACCTCAAATATTACAAGCTGCCAGGAGATTTCCCATGCAAGCACTTACTGGGTCGAATAGAGGTGATTTGCAGAGTATCAATACAAGGCATTAATATTTTAAGTCCTGCCAGACTGCAGGTTATAAACTCAAGGCCATAACAATAATAATTTGGCAAGTGCCAATGTAACTATGCCTCTTTTAAGTCGTGCTACAAAAACAGCAGGTTGGGCAGAAAATAGAACATTAAAAGGAAAATGTCATATGGTTTTATAGTTGCTTCTTGGTGCTGATCAGGAATCCCATTATTAAACAATATTTTAATAAAGATGCATAGGTGGACAGAATGCATGTGAAATAATCTTTGCTCATATAATGAACTTCCATGACACTGTTCCGCAATTTATTCTCTTTATGCCTGCAGTACTTTAGACTTATATTACAGCAAAATTTGTGTGTGTGTGTGTGTGTGTGTGTGCGGGTATTTCATTTCTTCCCAGGGTTTCTTTTTTTACTACTTTCATGCTGTATAAGCTATCTCTTTCTCTTTCCTGCTATTTTTATTGAGTAGTATTTCCTCTTTTATTACAATAATAAAGTAGATTTGCTGTATATACAAAAGCCATTAGTGCTATATATTAAGGTGACGTTCACTTTTATTATTATTAAAATACCTTAATGGTTACTGCTATATTAGTGAGATATATAGATTAACCCTCTAATAGTTATTCTGATATTAATAAGATCTACACAGCAATTGTGTGATCCTTATTGCTAGTTTAGTAAGATTTACAGGATACTTTTATAAGACTTAAGAGTATTCAGTACTTAACTTACTCACAGGAGCAGCTGTTACCACACATGTTGGCAAAAAGCTGCAGAATAATTTAAACGATATCAAGCAGATCTTTTATGAAAGCAACGGTGCTGTGGGTGCTTAAACCGGGCGCATTGTACCAATACGGAAGGCTTCTTGAAAGGGTAGCAACTTTTTTAAAAAATAAAATAAAATTATTTGATCATTTTTTTCAATACAAACAACAACCGCTAAAGTCACATACAACAAAAACCATAACAACAATAATAACACAATTTGACAATTCAGATTTGAATACACTGATATACCTATGCCTACCCCTTTTTAACAATATTTCCCCACCCCTCTCTCCTTCCCCTACTTCCCACCACTATCCGCCTTATCGCTTAAATATTCGTTCCAGATTTCTTCATATTTATCCATTCTTATTTTGCATCGACATGCAATTCACTGCAATTCGTTCGTATGTAGCTAATCTGTCCATATCATCTAGATCTGGTCCTGACAGGAATATTTTACTGGTATGTTTTAGCAGAATCATTGTGGCTAGTGTACAATTTGCTGCGACTGTTTCATGGATGAAAGTTGGACCTTGCATTTTACAGCAGTGACTACCTCAAAAAATCATCTGCATGATTGGGATGTCATACACATGCTGCAACATATGTAAATACCATGCCATATTTTCCTTTTTCCATGGACAGTATGTCTCAATGTCTATTGATCTGTGAAGGGTAAACAAGAAGTTCAGGTGACAATTTTCCCACCTATTAAATGATTTTTCTTTCTTGCACAGTCTGCAGATGGTCTGGTCCCCATGAAACTGGGCTGAATAGAAGGGTTCAATATGTCATCTATTTCAAAGCTGCTACCCTTTCACTTCTGCTTTTGAGCTGTTTGACTGTTCCACTGTAAACAGCTCATACCATGAGAAAGTTTTTCCTGATGCTCGGTCAGAATCTCCATTCTTGTAACTTGAAGCCATCGGTTTGAGTCATACGCTCCAGAGAAGCTCTCTCCATCTTCCATTTGATAGCCCCCTGAGAAATTTGAAGATAGCTATCATATCTCCTCTTAATCTTCTCTTTTCCAGGCTGAACATACACAGCTCCTTCAACCGTTCCTTATAAGGCTTGGTTTCCACACCCTTGATGATCTTGGTTCCCCTCCTCTGCCCACGTTCCAGCTTGTCAACGTATTTCCAAATTATGGTGCCCAGAATTAGACAAAGTATTCCAGGTGTGGTCTGGCCGAAGCAGAATGAAGTGATAGTATTTCTTCCCTTGATCTGGATGCTATACTTCTGTTGATGCAGTCTAGAGTAGCATTAGCTCCCCCACCCCCCGGCATAAAAATCATATGAAAATAGATTCCTCAGTTGCAACGGGGAAGCCATTTTGGGCACCATCTCCATGGCAAATGTCCCTGTTTGCTACGAGTGTTTAGAACTGAGGAGCAAAGTATTACTTTTCTGCTTATTGAACCATCGCTTACATCTTTTGCAGTCGCGAGCTGCAAAAAGAAACAAAGAAAAAACCCCAAACCAAACCAAAATAAAATCCCAATGGATGTCAGTTTTCAGGAGCATATGTCAAGCAAATGCAACAAATGAAGGGAGGAAGTATGGAAGGAGGGGGGACCCAAATAAAATCAGCTGTGTAATCAATATGAATCCCTTTACTGCAAGCTAACCAAGTGGCGTCGCAGTCGGCATTATGCTTTCAAACCAGACTTCTACAAGTCCCAGAAGCCTCTGACACTTTATGTAATTGGTCACAGAGTGGCTGTTTATTGAAGCAGCATCTTTTTTTTCTTTTTTTTTTTGTACAATGTGTCGGCTGCTGAGCGTTCTAGCAGTCCTGGGATAAGTACATGCCTAGCGCAAATACACAGCACACTAATCTTGTTAAGTTAACTGGATGTTCGGAGAGGAACAGAGGCACTAGCCTTGACCTGCTGGGCAACTCTCTTTCTCTCTCTTTCTCTCTCTCCCTCCCTCCCTCTTTAACCTCCGGCCAGTTTTCCTATCTGGCTACAGCAGGGTCAACCGAAACGGTACAAAGAGTTCATCTGGCAGCTAACAGTAGAACGCTAGCTTCAAATCAAGGGATGGCCATTGGTAACACCATGAACTCAGGTGCGCTCAGGGTCAAGCCCCAACTGATACTGCAGGAAACGCTGGGCAAATAAGGCCAAGGATAAAACCTTAACTTTCCTTCCTCACTTTTCAATGTACAACTGCTTATTTGATCCAGTGCCATCCTGGCCATACTGTTGTTGCTGGGTTTTTTTTTTAGATGTCAGAGCTTTCTTGCCCTTAGCCCCCTGATGATGGTCCTCCCCATGGAATAAAGGATCAAATGGGTCACGGGGGAAAGTGGCATGGATGGTGGATTTCAAAGGGCAGAAATATAATCTTAAAACCCAGCGTAGCATTGAATGTGAGATAGGGCATGCCTGCACTGCAGACATTTACTGGTTTAACTGTCTGTATATAGATAAAAATATGCATCACACAAGGTGATAAGTGCAGACATCTCCAAAATGTACAAATCTTTAAAATGTTTCAAGCGCATATGAGATGAGATGACTAAAAATTACTGCTAGAAAAGTAACCATTCTGCCTGCATGCCAGGTTTTCCATATACAGTGGTACCTCGGGTTACAAACGCTTCAGGTTACAAACGCTTCAGGTTGCAGATTCCGCTAACCCAGAAATAGTACCTCGGGTTAAGAACTTTGCTTCAGGATGAGAACAGAAATCGTGCTCCGGCAGCGCAGCGGCAGCAGGAGGCCCCATTAGCTAAAGTGGTACCTCAGGTTAGGAACAGTTTCAGGTTAAGAACGGACCTCCGGAACGAATTAAGTTCTGAACCACTGTACTTTTTTGAATCTCAGCTTCCATTATTGCAACAGAAGGAACTTTTTGATATCTCTGAGTACATGGAGTGGCTTTGTTTGTGGGGTGGCACTGGGGTGGATGGAGAGAAAAAAAAACACCATTTTGCACATGGAAGATTCCTGCTGCAATTTGGCCCATAGTTTATTTATCTATAGCATTTTTGCCATACCTCTGATAGTTGTAACAACACAGTTGGAATTGTAGGCACCTGATCTCTTATGAAACAGAGAAATGTAAAATCTGTGGTAATTGAAACAAATCATTTGTGCAAGCAAAATAAAATAAAATACATATAGTCTGATGAACTATTAGAAAATAAGTACAGTGGTACCTCTAGTTACGAACTTCATTCGTTCCGGAGGTCCGTTCTTAACCTGAAACTGTTCTTAACTAGAGACGTGCTTTCGCTAATGGGGCCTCTTGCTGCCGCTGCGCCGCCGGCACACAATTTCCGTTCTCATCCTGGGGCAAAGTTCTCAACTCGAGGTAACTCTTCCAGGTTAGCGGAGTTTGTAACTTGAAACGTTTATAACCTGAGGCATTTGTAACTCGAGGTACCACTGTATTTGAATATATCAGTAGTGGTGAGGACAGAGTATTTTACCTATGCTTGTAGTCATAATATCATTTCCTTTGTTTTGTTCAATGAGGCATAAGTTAAACACATAAAGTTATAATTTTTAATTTCCTAATTAATATCTCCTGACATCCTATATTATTAACTTTTGAACTGGTTCTGAAAGGAGTGTGCACTGTGCTATACCTGACTGGTAATGGTGAAACAAAAACAGAGGTGGTGAAATATATATTTGCTTTCCACAAATTGCTGACCTCTTCTTTGCAGTTTCCTGTTTCAGAAAAAAAGGAGCAAAACTGTTTGTGAAGGGGGGGGGGGGGGGACAAGAGTTAGGGAAGATGACTATGTCTTTCATATACAGACGAAATGTGCCAACTCTCCCTTACTCCAAATGCTATCCATGCACACTTTGCGTTACATAGGGTCACGGGTGGCGCTGCGGTCTAAACCACTGAGCCTCTTGGGCTTGCTGATCAGATGTTCAGCAGTTTGAATCCCCTCGATGGGATGAGCTCCCATTGCCCTGTCCCAGTTCCCAGTGGTGGAGGAAGGGGGGTGCGGGGGGTGAGGTCCGCCCTGGGTGTCATCTCTGAGGGGTGTGTGTGACATCGCCGCCCCGCCCCCCTGGGATGCTCACTGTGGGCGACACCCCCCTGGGATGCTCACCCCACAGCATGTGTGCCACTCCGGGTGCCAGAGCAACTAGCTCCGCCTCTGCCAGCTCCTGTCAACCTTAAATCAACTAACTCCTGTGTTGTGAACTCCAGACTAAAGACAACAGCGGCAACACGTGGACCGATGAAAAATGAGGGCATAAATGTATATCTTTATGTATATCTTTAAAAGTTGCAGCGAAGCGATATTTAACTGTATGCTAATGCTTCTTTATTTCTGTATCTTAAATCAGAGTTGGTCTGTAGCTTTAAATGTTCTGTGTCTTCATGATTAGCAGGAGAGTCACCTGTGGTCAGTTTGGTGTATATTAGACTTTTAACACCTTGGTTTGGGTAGCAGTGGTTACATAGTTTTATGACCACTGCTCCTTAGAAGTTCACTGTATACATTTCTGAGGTATGCTATTATTTTGTTTACTTTTGTGTGGTTTACCTTTATTGTATTGGATGAAAATTAGCGTTTTTGATTATTAAGAACCTTGTTCATGCTGGTTATTGTCCTTGATATCATATATATATATATATATATATATATATATATATATATATATTGTAGTTGAACACTGAGGAAGACCACATCGAAACAGTGTCATTATCTGGATCACTGTCTATTATTTGCTATTATTTGCATCGACAGATATCACTAAGCATTCAAATTATATCACTGGATGAATTTTATTTTGATACTATAGGTACTGTACTCTTGAATATTGCTTCGCTGAAACTTATAAAGATATACATTTATGCCCTCATTTTTCATTGGCCCACGTGTTGCCGCTGTTGTCTTTAGCTCCTGTCAACCTAGCAGTTTGAAAGCACGCCAGTGGAAGTAGATAAATAGGTATCACTGTGGCGGGAAGGTAAAAGGCATTTCTGTACGCTCTGCTTTCCATCACAGTGTCCTGTTGCGACAGAAGCGGTTTAGTCATGCTGGCCACATGACCCGGAAAGCTGTCTGTGGACAAACACCAGCTCCCTTGGCCTGAAAGCGAGATGAGCGCTGCAACCCCATAGTCATATTTGACTGGACTTCACCGTCCAGGGGTCCTTTACCTTTTAAAAACTTTTTTACCATTACATGCACATTGAGGAAGGAGGGGTTCATGTGACACCCATGTGCAGGGGACAATGACGTTCATGGACCGTTTGCCCTCCCGTGTAACTAAGTAGTTTGGTTCAGTTGAAATTATGGACATGCCCCAAGGCTATGCATGCGTTTTGGCTTTACTCTGAGCAGTGGCATTGAGGTAAGCCAGATAAAGCTTTTCTTTACAGATCCCACTATGTGCCAGCATCCGTCAGAAGGCTGCCTAGCTGGATCTGCTTGAGTCATCCTCCAGAAATCAATACCATACCTAATGCAAATGATACCTATAGCTTGACAATTAATCATCACTTCGGAGTGAATGGATGCTCGCCAGCCAGCACATCCTGCCTTAATTAAGCCAAGTTCCCCTTTTGCATTTCCTGACACATTTCAAGATTTTCCACTTATCAGCATCACCTTATTTTTTAAAAATAATAATAATGATGATGATTTGACTGGTGGAGATACCTTGAGGGGTGGGCTTTGGTCTTCCAGATTTGAGGAGAGCCCTGAGCGAGGCCAAAATTCAGCACCTGACCCCTTGCCTCTCACCTTCTGTTTTGTACAAATCACTACATTATAGTTGTGACGTGCTGTGGTGCCCCTAGGCTTGGTGTCCGGTGTGGTGGAACTGGTTGCTCTGCCCGAAAACTTCCTCTGATGCCTTCAACACTATCCCAGCATTCTGCAGAGGAAAAGGATGCTAGCCAAATTCATGTATCTAGGTCAAGCATTTTTAAGTGTGAATCTTCCCATCGTCACCTTGAATTTTGGTTTCAATGAATGCTTCACATTCCTACTTCTCTAAACTGATTGCACACTTATGATCAGTCAAAGAGTACGTAGTTGCTATTCATGCTGCCCCTAACAATAAGTTTTAATCACTATTTAATCATCTCCACCTCCATTGTTCAGCCCGGACACTGAGGTTCAGCTCCGAGGGCCTTCTGGCAGGTCCCTCTCTGCGAGAAGTGAGGTTACAGGGAAACAGGCAGAGGACCTTCTCGGTTGTGGCACCTTCCCTGTGAAACACCCTCCTATCAAATGTCAAGGTAATAAACAACTCTCTGACTTTTAGAAGACATCTAAAGGCAGCCCTGTTTGGGGAAGTTTTTAGTGTTTGATACTTTATTGTGTTTTTAATATTCTGTTGGGAGCCGCCCAGAGTGGTTGGGGTATAAATAAATTAACAACAACAATAACAACAGCAGCAGCAGCAACAACAACAACAGCAGCAGCAACAACAATAATATACCGCCCCATACCCGGGGGTCTCAGGGTGGTTAAAGCTTTGCATATCCTAAAGTAGGAAAAGGGAAGTGATGTAGGAGTGGTAGGAAGTTAATTTTTTAAAGTTATATGTTTATTGTATTGTTTGCAATGTTTTGTTTTGTATTTGTCTGATTTATATGATTTATATTATCAAGTGTTATGAAATATTATTTTGTTTTCTTTGTGTTTTCCTTTTCTTTTGTCTTCCTTTGCAAATCTTGATTTGGTTTTGGTTTTTTTGTATATTTTGTAGTTCCCTTTGTTTGTGTTATCCTTTTCTTTTTCTTATAATTTATGTATTATTTGTATTTTGTTTTATTTTGAAGAGCTGAAATAAAGTTATTTTTAAAATAAAATTTTAAAAAAGCTCTGCATATCCTTTATGCATTTACCCTGTAGCGAAGATGCAGAAATGCACAAAAACTATGCTCAGGAAGACAGGAACAAATACATAGAGAAACAAAACATTCTTGGCCACAGTACAAAGTCTAAATGTTACTAGTACAGCACAGCATTCAAGCTCAACGTGAATGCTGGCAAATAATTGGAATTTATAACAGCAAAGCATATATTTGAATTAATTCATTTCTACACTCCCAACTCGCTCGCTCTCTCTTGCTCCCAATATATTATATGTATGTATGGGGCGGCATGCACAAAGTAATGTATATGGGCACCTAGTTCTTATGGGCCAAATATGCCCCACCCCCCAGAAAGA
Source organism: Zootoca vivipara (assembly GCF_963506605.1). NCBI lineage: Eukaryota > Metazoa > Chordata > Lepidosauria > Squamata > Lacertidae > Zootoca > Zootoca vivipara. The sequence goes on from NC_083283.1 coordinate 71,153,877, forward strand.
GTCACTGTCTCTCAGTCTAAACTACCTTACAGGGTTTGCTGTGAGGATAAAATGGGGAGAGGGAAAGCCATGTATGCTACCTGGAATTCTCTGGAGGAAAAGGAAGGGTCTTACTGTAATAATTGATAGAAGTGACTGCATTGTAGAAAAAGCAAGAGGGGTCTCCTAGCACATGTTGCAGGCCAAATTATGCTTTTCTTCTACCCTTAAATAAATTATATGCACGTTTACTCGGGAATTCCACTGTGTCCAATGGAGCTAAGTATGCAGGCATTGTGCAAAGGAGTAGCACCAGAGTGTGGGAATATTGAAAATAGTATTTACTCTCCCTGGGAAAGTTAAAGGAACTGCCTATTTACATATGATCACTTACCTGACTTTTAAACAAATGTCTTGTTGGGAGGATACATACCAAAGCTAAGCACTCCCCCCCTCCCCCCTGCAAAAAAGAGAGTAAAGGAAAGAAGAAACATAGTTTTATTTCCCTCCCATGGTAGAAAGATCATATGTAGGGAATACTGTAATGGAATACTAAGGCCTGACACCAGCCGAGATTGTCACTAAGCTTCTGCAAATGCAATATTAATGCTAGGTCTTCAGAAGTGCAAGATAGCTCAAACCAATCATTTGGGAGCATACAACAAATTTCATCAAAAGGTGGAACCTGCTTTATTTCATTCCAGCTCAAGAAAGGATTAAGCATCAAACAAAGAGCACATTGCAAATACATCTCTGTCTTGCATAGCGCCGTTGATTCAGCTGGCATGGTTTAAAGGGTGTTTATCAAGGCCCATAATCTTTTCGAGTGCATTTCCCCCTTAATTTTTATGCTGAAACAGCATGGCATCAGAAAGATTATGGAGTGAAGGGAAAGCAGGAACTTAAACCCAGTAGCTGTACAGAAAAGCTGTGCACATCCTTTGAAGTGTTTCATTCCACCCCTTAGTCATCCCCCACACAATGAATAAAAAGTACATCAATAGGGTGATCCTAAGCAAGTTTGCATGGAATTAAGCTGCAATGGCAACAATGTGTTTTGTGGCATCCTAACAGATTTGTGGCAGCATAAGCTTTTTTTTTCTCTTTCACCCCACAATGAATCTTTTGAGGTTTTTTAGGTACCAACAGATTTTAAGCATTTGTGCGTGTGAAGATAAGAGCCGAGCCAAAATTTATCAGATAACATTTTTATGGGAGGGAAACCCCTTTTGATACTTTGATTTCACTCGCTTCCACCTTCCTACTCCCACTGCTCCCATAAGATCACATTGCAGAATTCTCCCTGCATATTCTCCATCATTTTCTGCTCTCTCTCTCTCTCTCAGACTCATCTCACAGCGGCAAATAGAACGTTTTAAATGTGTTGCAAAGTGTGATAAACAAATGAGACACTAGATGGCGACAGTGAGCTATGCAAAATTCAATGTATTTTTCAAAACCTTTCTTAAATAAAGCATTTTCACAGCATTTTTTAAATATGTGTGTAGATTCCACTCCCCCCCCTCTCATGCACACACCCATGAAATGATATTAGATCAAGGACATTGTGGGAGATGAAAAATAGTAGCAAGGCTGCCAACACAGTTACAGCTCATGTTGCTACTTACAGCAGCAGCAAAAGAGAGTGAGAAGAAGAAAATGAGTGGAAAATTTTTCATCCACTTGGACAAAATAACTGAACTCCATTGCATGACTCTCTGGCCACCATAGGTGCCAGCCTCTGCCTGAGCACCCACAAAATTCCCCATGAAGGGGCTGGGTACCCAAAATTTCAGTGCCAGGGCCATGCACGCTGCATGGCACCCATGACCCTGGGGACCCTTAGTCATGGGGGCAAGTTGGCACTCTTGCTGCCTGCAAATGAGATGGGGGAATTCTGAGAGGCCATTTGCACACAAGAAACTGAGGTCTTTTCATAAGTCTTCAAATCTCATGAGCAGCAAACTGAAACCAGTATTTCAGTCCTAAAGAAGCTTGTATGGGCTGTCTAGGACTTAAAAAAAATATACAGCGTTTGTTAACCAACTGGCAGGTCGCAATCTCTGGCCGGTGAGCTGCATTTGGCTTGGTGGGTCAGAAGTTCTATGTGTACAGGCTCAAATGTAGCCCCAAACAGCTGTTTCAATCACAGACACAGAGCGTTTGAGACTTTGCTTCTCATCAGAATACTGACATTCTATCAAACAAGCTAGGACTGTGCTTCAGTATGAAACAAACAACCCTTAGCCACATTCAGACTACAGAATTTGGATGACGAACAGCTGAAAGTAGAGCGTGTCTAGCACAATGTAAAAAAGATGCTTTTGTCTCTCCATTAAAACACAGTCTAATACAAATTCAACTAAATGATCTCCTCTGGCTACTGCGCTTGGAGAAATATATAAAAAATTAATCTTTTGACTAAACGGATTACAAAACATGTTTAAAAAAATATAATTTACCAGTTGAAGGCGTTCATTTTCCTGGGGTTATTCATTCTGCTTGGTATTAGAAGCCACTCATCGTGTTCAGCCCCCCCCCCCTTTTGGCTCACCGGAGAACTTGAACATTTTGCCATTATAATATATGGTTCAAACAGTGGGGGGAGCCTGATTTATGAAAAAAAAGATATTGATTCAAAATGATGAAATATGAAATAGAAAACAGTGGGGAGAGGCTGATTTATGGGGAAATATTGATTAAGAATGATGAAATAGGGGGAAGCAGGCAATTTGGGTGGGGGGGGAATGTTCCATGCTTATCAGCCTCTTCTCAGAAATGCAGTTTTTATATGCCCAGTCCTTCAAATCATTTTTAGATGCTGAGCCCAATTTGCATTACTGCTTATGCATGCTTCCCCCCAGCAACTTCACTGAAGTGAATTAGAAAGTCCTTGCAAGGAGGGAAGAGCTTTGTGTGCATGGGGAAAGGAGATGGTAGATCTGGGCAGCTCTCCATAATCGTTAGCTTGCAATATTAGCAAAACCATACGATTGCCAACAAACCAACAAAAGCATTGTGGACAAAAATACATCTCTCTCCCCACCCCACCTCCAAAAACAACAACATCTGAATTGCTTTTGTGATGGGAACAGCTGTTGCTCTATTCCTCAAAGACTAATAAGTAATGACAGTCTACAATCATTGCACACCAAAGCACTTGACTTTGGTGGCCTTTAGGCATTCCAGCGGCAGCATGGGAGACAATTAGCTCTGGGTAAATCCCAGGAGGCAGCCGTGAAGTTTATAGCCCCAGCACTTCAAGGTAGAGGGGAGTTCCCAAATACTTCTCACCTCTGATCCTGGTTGTCTTTATTTAAATGTATGTGCTGCTTTCCAACGTGCATCAGTCTCAAAAACGTAGAAGCAAAAACAATATGCAGAACCACAGCATCATAGTTTATATAGGTAAAGGGTAAAGGTAAAGGACCCCTGGATGGTTAAATCCAGTCAAAGGTGACTATGGGGTTGTGGCGCTCATCTTGCTTTCAGGCTGAGGGAGCCGGCGTTTGTCCACAGACAGATTTCTGGATCATGTGGCCAGCATGATTAAACCGCTTCTGGTGCAACGGGACACTGTGACGGAAACCAGAGCACACAGAAACGCCATTTACCTTCCCACTGCAGCGGTACCTGTTTATCTACTTGCACTGGCATGCTTTCGAACTACTAGGTTAAAATATCAAAATAAGTTCATGGCATGCTATACCTTAAAAGAAAAAATACATGAAGATGTTTTCTTGATGGTACATTAAACCCAGCAAGTTGGTGAAAATGTATAAAAGTAGCTCAAACCTTTGTTGGAGATGTAAAGAATCCAATGGAACAATGTATCACATGTGGTGGAAATGTAATAAGATAAAAAATAATAATTGGGAAATAATTTATAATGAGCTAAAAAAATGTTCAAATTAGCTTTTATTTTAAAAAAAACGGAAGCCTTTCTTTTAGGAATCATAGCTGCAGAGGTTCCAAAGGAACAGAGAAAGGTATTCATGTATGCAACTACTTCTGCAAGAATGTTAATAGCTAACGGGTGGAAGGGAGAGAAAATACCAACTAAAATGGAGTGGCCATTGAAATTATTTGAATATGTAGAATTGGCAAAGATGACAGGAAAAATTTGGAATCAGTCAAACCAAAAGTTTAACAAAGAATGGGATTTATTCAGAATATTTTTAAAAGAACATTGTTCTCATATGAAATCTCTGAGATGCTTCGATTAACTTCTGCAATGTTATATGATACAAAGATTAAGATGAAGTTATGATAAGTTAAATGATATATAAATATGCAGTCAACAAGGAAACAGAGGTCTCATACTGAGGATGAGGAAAGTCTTAAGATATGGAAAACCCTTTTAAAATTACATATTTTTTGTATTTGTTTTGTTTTTGTTTTGTTCTGTTTGTGGTGAAGGGATTAAATGTATAAAACAATAAAGATTAAAATGCAAAATAATAATAATATCAAAATAAAATAAAATACAGTCAGGAATTTTATTTGCAGATGTTACAAAGACCTTCATAACCTGGAAAACCACTTAAATATAATTTGTGAAGTGTTGTGGCACCAGAAATTTCTCGGCCCCCAATCTGCCTCCCTTTGCCACTGAAGGAATCATCAAATTGTCATTCACAAGCACAGCATATGGTTGCATCGTTTTACACAGATACTGCTGAACTGTTAAGTTCATAGGTCCAGTCCCAGGGAGCTATTTGCTTTCAACCATGTCATAATCTAAAAAGCTGATTATTTGATGGGCTCGCTGTTTGTCTCTGGAACCATAAAAACCTACCATTGCTCCATCTGACAATGTGCACCCTCTGCCGGCTTGCAGCTGACACCCAGTACCCAGGAGAACATAACTAATGAATAACTCAATTAGTACATTTGTCAAAAGCAGGATTTAGAAACTCAGTCTATGAATCAGTCACAGACAGGTTGCATGTCCAGCAGTATACAGTAAATACACAGTTAACCTGGCTTATCAGCCCCAAAGTTATGTTTGTGTGTATACCTTCATCCTAATGTATCTTAACCTTTTTAAGAAGCCTAGTAAAGCTTAACTTCTCTCTCTCTCTCTCTCTCTCTCTCTCTCTCTCTCTCTCTAGGTTTATAAATTATCTACGTGCGCATCATCGCAGGAGCAGCAACTTTAGCAATGCAGTTTCTTATTCCTTTTGCAAAAAACCAATGCATATTTAGAATATAATTTGGTGAACTGTAGCTTAAATGATGGTCTTTGTGCAATCTAAGCAGGATTTAAGAAAGTCACATGTGCAAACTGAACTTCCTATGTGCATATTGTGTATATCTGCGCACAGATTTTACTTTCTGATGGCAGCCCCTCCTCAGGCTGGTCCTCTGACCTGCAGAAAAGCAGCTTTTTTTGTCAAAGGGAAAGAAGTCCGCATTTTTAAAGCTGTGGGGTGCATGAAGACCTTTGTACATACGCTGATGGTACTACCCGAGACAGGCATCTCTTCTTCTTCTTCTTCTTCTATCTGTTCTATGCTCAGCAAACCCTTAAATCTTTCAAGATAGTGTTTTTTAAAGGAATTCGTGGATTTATTTGCTTATGTATTCATAAAATCATCGAATCATAGAATTGTCAAAATGTTGAGGGGCCCCAAGGGTGATCAAGTCCAACCCCCTATAATGCAAGAATCTCAGCTAAAGCATCCATCCAGACTCTGCTTAAAAACCTCCAAGGAAGGAGAGTCCACCACCTCTTGTGGGAGACCATTCCACTGTCAGACAGCTCTGACAGTGTCAGAAAGATTTTCCATATGTCTGGTCAGAATCTCCTTTCTTGTAATTTGAAGCCATCAGTTCAAGCCCTACTCTCCAGAGCAGGAGGGGAAAAAGCTTGCTCCATTATCTTCCACGTGACAGCCCTTGAGATATTAGAAGATGGCTACCATATCTCCTCTAGAGCAGGCATCCCCAAACTGCGGCCCTCCAGAAGTTTTGGCCTACAACTCACATGACCCCTAGCTAACAGGACCAGTGGTCAGGGATGATGGGAATTGTAGTCCAAAACATCTGGAGGGCCAAAGTTTAGGTGTGCCTGCTCTAGAGCCTGGTTCTCCAATCTATTAAGGTAATTTTGAATTCTGATTCTGTCCTCTACAGCATTAGCTACCCCTCCCAGTTTGTTCCCATCTGCAAATTTGATGAGCATATATTTCACTGCACATATTTATATACTGCTCAACATATTAAAAAAATCAAAGCATGAAAAAACAATAATAATATAAAACTCAGGACAACATTGTACCATGTTGGCCTGGCATTAATACAAAGTTCCACAAGGATTCCACGAGGCAGGTGTTTCAGCCCTGAATGCTCTGCTCCCTGTGACCTTGGAGTGGACATTCAGAGAATGTCAGGCTTCAGGGAATCGGCTTCCTTCCCCCCTTTGGCAGTAGATAAGCAGAACAAAGCGGAAGGAGTCTCTTACCAGTTAAAAGTTTTGATGGTCACAGCGAGAGAACAAAGAATCCATTCCTCAGAATGAAGGTGCTCCCAATGAAGGGTTCCTCCCATTTCCTCCCTAGTCACCCACTTCACTTCCGCATCTTGCAACCTGATCTTGCAACCACTGTGCATTCTGTGCCGCCACCTTATCTGCTCTCCTTGACCTTGGGCTGAGTGGCTAGATGCTTTCCAGCGACAGTGAGTCTGTTAACTCTATCTCCAAGTTCTTCTCCTCCTAGCTGTTCTACACTCAGTACTGCCCAGCTTCTGCCTTCTGAACTATGTCCTTCTGCAAACCACTGTTCCAAATCTATACTACTTCCCTGCTCCTGGGAAGATTCAGGATCCTAACCAGGAGTAGGGGGAGGGGCGAGCTCCCACTATTCCTCCTCAGTGTAGACCTCTTCATCACAGTCCCTGGCAGAGAACCACTAAGAGTGCTGCTCCTGATTCCCACAAGAAGAGTTTAAGATCACCTGAAAGTACGGGGGGGGGCACTGCATTGTACCAGTTGGGATTGGAGTCAAATCTTCCAAATTCAACCTGTGCTATTCACACGAGGAAGAAGAGTTTCCACGTGCATATTTCTGCTCCTGAAAATATAAGATAACCGAGAGAAAAAAACACCTCACCCAACAGCTTGAGGCGTGTGGCAAGCGAGGTGAACAGGCGATAATTGTCCCACCAATTAACTGTCAATGTGGATGAGGGGAGAGTTGATATTAATTTCAAACTACAACTCCCATCATTCCCAGCTGAGCTGGGAATCAGCTGGTTTTGCCAGAAATTCACCATGCCCTTGGCTGCTCATCTTGGCAAATTGTGCCAATTAAAATTAGTTAGTCGTTTTAGAAAGACGGTTTAAATAAGGTACATGCTTTGCAGTAGTAGTGGTCTGTGGTATTGATGCCCCCACTGCAACAGAACAAACTATTAAGGTGATTTTGAAGACAGTTTTAAGGAGCGGATGAGGGAAAAAATATACTCAAAATTACCTAGCTCAGTGGTAATTCCATAGGTTAGGTAACAAGATTATATATCCATCTGCATACATAATCTCTTGGCACAGAACATTCAGTTTCATATGAATTTCCTTTCCCTGCTGCAAAGGTCACAACATTCATTTTTGAAAGACCAGTAGGGAACGGGATTTTACATATGCCTGTAGGCAACACACACAGCATGTGAGAATGTTTCTAAAAAGAGCTGCTGAAATTCTTACCATTCCCTTTTCTTTTCTTTTTTCTTTTGGACAATATGCTATGCCTTGGTAAAAAGGTAAAGATAAAGGACCCCTGACAGTTAAGTCCAGTCACAGACAACTCTGGGGTTGCGGCACTCATCTTGCTTTACAGGCCAAGGGCGCCAGCATTTGTCCGCGGACAGTTTTTCCGGGTCATGTGGCCAGCATGACTAAGCCCATAGCTGCCATGTTATCCCTTATTTTAAGGGATTTTCCCTTATGCTGAATAGGCTTCCTCGCGAGAAAAGGGAAAACTTGGCAGCTATGGACTAAGCCGCTTCTGGCAAAACCAGAGCAGCGCACAGAAGCGCTGTTTACCTTCCCGCCAGAGCGGTACCTATTTATCTACCTGCACTTTTGGGCGTGCTTTCGAACTGCTAGGTTGGCAGGAGCTAGGACCGAGCAACAGGAGCTCACCCCGTTGTGAGGATTCAAGCCGCCGACCTTCTGATCGGCAAGCCCTAGGCTCAGTGGTTTAGACCACAGTGCCACCCGTGTCTTGGTGTGGAAGCTTAAATGTGGCATAAAAGAACGTGAGAATGAGGTGCAGTCAAGTCCCCCCTTCACAACTGATAGAACAATTCACAACCACTACAGCACATCCTTTCAGATTCAAGTATGGGAATATTGTATATTGCTCTCTTTATTTTTTGCATATTTTCACTTTCATATGCATCTTTGTTGCCATCGTTTGCCCCCCTATCACTTCTCCTTCTCCCCCCACATATCACTTTATTTCTTCTAATGGAGATCACCTTTATAAAATATAAATACTTTTTAAAAAATGGCAATAGTCACAAGGTTCCCATGAGAGGTGTTCAAGAGTTGTTTAGCAGTTATGCCAATAAACAAAGAGCTCCCTGAAAGGGGGGGGGGACTTTACAATCCACAAATCTATCCAGCATTGCTGTCAGGCAACCATTTGTTTTAAACATGTGTGTACAGTTTGCACATGACAGAGATCAATGGCAGTGATCCAACTACAAACCACTTGTCTTGGAGTAGCTCTACTGATTCCAGCCTGAATACTCCAAGGCCATTTGATGACTACGGCCTCCGATGCTGAAATACTTTTTAGCTGCGTAAATGTTAATGCTTTAAAGATAATTTAGTTTTCAAGGGCTGCACCTTTCTTGCCCTTATGTTCTATAGTTGCGCATTAAAAGTCCTCGTTCTCGATGGCTTGATATTATCGAAGGTTGATGCATGATGCCATAATAATCTGTTAAATGCCAGTGGTTTTGTTTTCAACCCAAGGAGCTGGGTTAATTAAAAGCGGGGATCCATTTTGAAGCTATGTTTTTCAACACTATCCAAATGTTCCTGTCTCGTTTAGAGTTCAGAACAGGAGAAAGATAGATCTTAGACTGATAACAGGTTGTAAATCAACCTCTTGTAATGTGAATGTTTTATAGCAGGCATTTGCAAACACTTAAAAAGGCTGGCATTTATACAGTAATACTTGCACAGTCTCTTTCTCTTATATGTCACATCCTTGAGATAAAAGTAATTTTGAAATACAAGGTCAGAAAGAGAAGGAGAGAGAGAGAGAGAGAGAGAGAGAGAGAGAGAGAGAGAGAGAGAGAGAGAGAGAGAGATATGAATGCCATTTCTCTAGACAGAAATATGTAATCTGATGGCCATGCTTAAAAGTATAAGAAACTTTTTTTTGCCACCAGATGTGTATCAAACCAAGGTACATAAATTGCCTATTCCCTGACAAAACATTTGCACCTCTCATTGTGAGATGGCAACATCTTCTCTATCAGATAAATGCTATGACTAGAACCACCCCAGTCTCAATAGGAAAGACATTGAACAACTTGTCGGTGTGATTTGCATACAAGTTGTCATCAGCATCTGGGCTGCTGCACAGACGAATGATGGGTAACAGATGTTCTGGGAAATGTTTCCATCTGCCCTCATTGGAGACACATCCAGGGGAAATGATATGTTTGAATGGCTACAACTGAGATAACTCTCCTGCAAAGACCACAACCCTCTCCCAGTTTACAGTATTACTTCAGCACATAAATCTCTTCAAAGTGAGATGGAAGTGCAGGGTGGGTGAATTACTAAGGCTGATTTAGATTCAATATTGACTCATCTCACCAAACATTTGTAGCACTAGAGCCCTTACTCTGTGGTTTCTTTTTTTCCCCGTGCTTTGCTGGTAGGATCAGGAATGGGGAATCTGTTGCCCTCTAGATATTGTTACATTGGGTTGCGTCTCCCATCAGCCGCTGCCAGTGTGGCCATTGGTCAGGGATTATGGGAGTTGTAGTCCAATAACATGTGAAGTGCAAACAGGCTCTCCATCCCTGATCTGGATGTGACATCTACATAGGAGAGCCCAGCGTTTCCCAAACTTGTGTCTCCAGCTGTTATTGGACTACAGTTCCCATCAACCCTGACCACTGGTCTTGCTAACTAGGGATGATAGGAGTTGTAGTCCAAAACAGCTGGAAACCCAAGTTTGGGGAACGCTAGGCTAGACCATTTAGGTGGTTCCTTCCCATAACTTGTCCTCTCAGTAGGGCAACACTATTGTAGCAAAGAACATTGTTGATGCCACCTTAAAGATTTCTACATGCAGATTGGACCAACACAAACTGTGACCCCGTAAGCCAAACTTGGTCCAGCAACCATCATTTATTGTGGTCTGTTGGGCAATCAATAAACTACCCCCTGATAACAAGAAGCAGTCCTTATTTACATTTTCTTGTTACTGTATCCGTTTCTCCCCATTTTGTCTTTGTAGTGAATTTGTTTCAACTTGCTACTACAAATCACTAGTGTTGCCATTCTTTAAGTTTCAGCTGCCTCCCTCGAATGCGCAACCATGAAATTGGACTGAGAGCCAAAGGTGAATCTTGAGTCCAGTGCTCTCGTGTGTAAATGCAGGCACATGGACTTGGGATGAAAGGGAATTACATTTGGACCACTTTTTTAAGCCAACGGATCTAATTCACAACACAAACACATGGATTAGAACGTCATGTCTCAAATTTTGCAATACATTTCTCAGCTCAAAACCCCCGAGAGAATAATATATTTTAAAAGGAAAGCATTTTAGGTTAGAATATGTTGATAGCTCAGTTGGTTTGAACATGCTGCTGATAATGCCAAGGTTGCAGGTTCGATCCCTGTAGGGGACAGCTGCATAACCCTGCATTGCAAAGGGTTGGACTAGATCAGCCATCACCAAATTGTGGCCCTCCAGATGTTTTGGCCTACAACTCCCATGATTCCTAGCTAGCTGGACCAGTAGTCGGGGAAGATGGGAATTGTAGTCCAAAACATCTGGAGGGCCAAAGTTTGGGGATGCCTGGACTAGATGGTCCTCAGATTCCCTTCCAACTCTACAATTCTATGATCTATGATGTATGTTGAAGCCTGAAATAGGTATTCAAATATAGTGGTACCTTGAAAGTCGAACGGAATCTGTTCTGGAAGTCCGTTCAACTTCCAAAATGTTTGGAAACCAAGGCACAGCTTCCGATTGGCTGCAGAAAGCTTCTGCCACCAATCAGAAGCCACAGAAGTCACATTGGATGTTTGGGTTCCAAAGAACATTCGCAAACCAGAACACTCACTTCCAGGTTTGCGGCATTTGGGAGCCAAAACGTTTGATTTGCAACGTGTTCAGGATCCAAGGTATGACTGTATGTATTTTTTAAAGGATGGATTTCTGTGCGGGTTGTTGTTGTTGTTGTTGTTGTTGTTGTTGTTGTGGATTACTACAAAAATGAGACAGAATGGACTTAAGAATGAATACATGCAAAATTGGCATGAACTGGAAACATGCCTTTTGTCACTTAGAGTACCAGGCGATAGTTTCATTTGAAATTACGATGATGTGCTTGAACCTACAAAGATGCTTTCTATCTAGTAATGGAGTCAAATGCCAGAAGGAGGAGGAGAAGTAGTAAAATGTACATATTCTGTTCCCTCTTTCAATTTGCATTTCTTAGTGCAGAAAGTATTGATCTGATGTGCAGAGATCTTTCCAATTCTGCTTGGTTCAAGAGGGTTCTGGAAGGTTTCTTTCTATGTGAAGGAAACAGGCAGAAGGTTCTTGTTTGGGTTACTCCATCTGAGAGGCTGAGTGCAGGTGGTTTAAACTGGTTCTGTTATCTTTCTGTCAAGGTCATGTTGACTATAATAGTCAGGGCAGAAGGAGCCTGGGCTTCACTTACTTTCTCTTTCTATCTCTTTCTTCTGATGTGGTGTTCTGTATGCTTAGTGTTAAGTTTTAGTCTTGTTATAATTTTATAAGTTTTATTTTAAGTGCTGCAACTGGATACATTATGGACTGTGCTAATCCTGAATGTATTGGATTTGTGACCGTTATGCTCATTTGCCTTCAGCAGCAGTAAAACTCTGCTGGATGAAGTACAATTGCCTCTGGTCTATTTTTTGGGGGAACTGCTATGTGTTTAAGTTTTTCCGCCATGCAGCTCAACACTCTCCTCCATCAGCATTCCAAATACACCAATGCCTTCCTACTGCTGTGGGTTCCTCTCCCTTTCCCATGGAAATTGACCCACTAGTAGTGGTGCCAGCAACAAAAAGACCTTGCTGCATTGTTTCAAGAAGCTCGATTCAACTGGAACTTTGCACACATCCCAAAACTTATGTGTTTATTTTGCCTTCACTCTGAGCTACAAAGTATAGTGGTAGTGCAAGCAATTGAGGCAAGCCCAATTTCATTTATTCATGGGAAAGCCCAACAGTATCTGCCAACGATCCTCCCCAGGGTGGCTGCTGTAGTGGGTGGTAACCAATAATTAGGCACCTCTCTAATTAATCATCTGGAACCATGGCCATATCTAATGCGGGTTAGGGCTCTAATTCAGTCATTTATTATCCTTTGCAAGTAATGGATTTCTTCCTGCAAGCATATTCCACCCTAATTATAGTAAACATCTTTGACTGCATTTCCTGAGATGATTCAAGCTCAATACTTACAGTGGACACAACTATGCATGATCCAATTGACTAAATATACCCTTTATGAAACCGCTGAATGATCAATGGCTGCTCACTACCCGTCTTTTGACATGGAGTGTGCTTCAGAGCCAGCCCACTGATAAGGTGGGGTGAAGCAGCTGCCTCAGGTGGTGGAAACACAAGAACTGGTGCTGCTTTGCCCACTGTTTCCACCTCTGCCAAGTAGGCGAGAGATGTTCCAGTGTGCCACACGGGTGCTCCTCTTCCCCACCCCTGGCTGGAGAAGAAAAGTGGGAACGCCTTGCAGAATATTATAGTTCAAATCTTGGAGGTTACTTGGGTTGAGGAAAGTTGACATATGCAGCCTTTAGCCTGGGTTAGTACTGCCCTAGTCTAAAGATTTGAACTATAGTTTCTGCCAGCCCCAACCAGCTTGACTAATGGTCAGGGGCAATAGCAATTGCAGTCCTAAATATCTGGAAGGCACCAATTTGGGGCGGGTGACATATACAATCTCTCCTGTGAGCAGTGAACAGTCCCAGATATCCTTAGCTTCAGAAATGGAAGCATAGAGAGGTACGGTAGGTATCTCTCTAAAAAAAAACAAAAAAAACAGTCAAATGAGGATGGATGAATCTAGCAATTTCAGTTTTTCTTTCTTTATCATTTTTCCAACCTTCATTTCAGTTCTTCTCATTTTCATATCAGGTATTTTTTTAAAGGGTCATTTAAAAAACAACACCATAAGCATTGTAGTGCAAATTTCTCCTAATATACAGGTCATTTTATGCAATTTTACGTAATAGACACATTCTTTAAAGCAATTTCCCTTCATATAATGCATCTTGGTGCTTTATTCTAACTAATATATGCATTGCTACGCACAATTTCCTTTGTTATATGCTCTTCTGGAGAAGTGCTAATTTCAAAGAATGGCTGTGTTTTGTCTTCCATATTGTTTAGGAAAGTGCAAATCAGGTTAGGTCTCTCAGTGTGAACTGAATTCCGTATCCCACTTCTCAAAGTACTTCAACAGCACAACGGAATGGGGGGGGGGAATGAATAACTCACATTTTGACCTGAGTAATACACTAGGCCACCTCACAGTTAAAAATCTCAGAAGGCTCGGATACATGAAGGTGAAGATCACTGGCATGAAGATCAAAGGATATGTCACATGTAGAAGAAAGGTAGTTGCCTGTGATTGGTGTTGACTGATAAACAGCCAGATCTTCATTTTTAAACATATGATTCAAAGATGCTGCCGATACTCTGAAAGTCACAAGAAGGTTTGATCTCATATGCCAAGCTCTGCTTCAAAGATGATTTCCTCTCCTCCTGGCAAGGGAAGCAGGAGTTTTCAGAATGATCCATCTGCCTCAGCAGAATGTATGAATTGGGCTAATTACCCCCCTTTTTACCTCCTCGGGGGACAGTTTCTTGTCTTTCTTTCTCATTTCAGATTTGAATGGGGGAGGGGGGGAGATTTCCACTATGGAAACCAGAAACACAATGGCCCTCTTCAGACATCAATGTTCCCAAGGGGGTAGGGAACATGCTTGTCAAGTGGCTTCACCCCTTTGCCTTCACACAAAGAACACAACCATGAGTGTCGATGGATCCTTTGCCTGTACAGTTGCATGCACAAAGACTTCCCCATGGCCCTGATCCCTTTGCAATCAGAGTTCCTGGTCCCATGGACAAACTGGTTTATGTGTGAAGACTCCAACGGTACAGACAGTCATGGTGTTCACATGAAGGCTAATGGACAGGGCAATTTGGCATGTCTACACATTACCATGTTGATGGGCAGAGCAAGCTACCCCCACACACACACCTAAAACCCTTATGCCAGGCTTAGGGGCTGGCGGGCTGAGTGGAGATGTCCCTTCAATTAGTTCTTCCAACTAAGCTGGCTTCTTGTCAATGTCAACGTCACTCTTCCACCTGCCGAAAGTGCATCCGAGTGGGAAGCCCACTGGTGAGTTCTCCAATGGTGGAGGCCAGCAAAAAGGCTTGAAGGGGGTACACTCAGGCAGGGAAGGGTGTGCAGCTGAGCCTCCCTAGGACCTGAATGATCCCAAGGCAGTATTGCTCTGGTTATGTGACAGCATCAGGTTCGATCTGAACCCACCAGGGCTGATCTGGGCCCAGTTTTCTTATTCTACCACATTCTGCTATGGCTGGTGAGCAACAAAACAGTGGATCAGTGACTAGCCCTGTATATGTTCACTTGCAATCTCCTTCCCAAAGCCTGGGAAGCTTCTGCCTAACATAGGGAGGGAGATGCAATGCTCTAGTAGGTCTAAGAGCCTTCACAGGATACCTGAAGGAGCGTCTCCACCCCCATCATTCAGCTCAGACACTGAGGTCCTCCTATGAGGGCCTTCTGGTGGTTTTCTCACTGTGAGAAGTTACAGGGAACCAGACAGAGGGCCTTCTCGGTAGTGGCACCCGCCCTGTGGAATGCCCTACCATCAGATGTCAAGGAAATAAACAACCATCTGACTTTTAGAAGAGAGCTGAGGCAGCCCTGTTTAGGGAAGTTTTTAACGTTTGATGTTTTATCGTGTTTTTAATATTCTGTTGGGAGCTGCCCAGAGTGGCTGGGGAAACCCAACCAGATGGGCAGGGTATTAATAATAATAATAACAACAACAACTTATCATCACCATCATCAAAGATTTCCCTAAACAGGGCTGCCTTCAGATGTCTTCTAAAAGTCTGGTAGTTGTTTTTTTTTTCTTTGACACCTGATAGGAGGGTGTTCCACAGGGTGGATGCCACTAATGAAAAGGCCCTCTGCCTGGTTCCCTGTAACCTCACTTCTTGCCCTCGGTGCTGGACCTCAGTGTCCAGCAGAACAATGGGGGTGGAGACTCTCCTTCAGGTATACTGGGCCAAGGCTGTTTAGGGCTTTAAAGGTCAGCACCAACACTTTGAATTGTGCTTGGAAACATACTTGTAGCTAATGTAGGTCTTTCAGGACTGGTGTTATATGGTCTTGGCGTCCTGTATATCTGAGTCCTTTTACGTGAGGGAGAGGAAACCAATTATAAGCCAGAGGGAAAGGAGGCTGGTTAAAAATAAATAAAAATGTAGTAGAAAAAGAGGATAAAATTTGTTCATAAAATATACCACAACTCTACAGATTTGAATGATCCTTGTGTTTCTCCCTGCTTGGTAAATCAGGGCCTAGCAAAGGAAGAAAACAGAATTCAGTGAAATAGGACTCAAGGGAAAAAATACAGCTCACAAAATGATAGTCCCCATATGTTGGATGTGATATTTAAGTAATAACTAATCAGTGGAAATGGAAAAGCACCTGACAGTCTGATTCCAGTATGCCCGTTGGTTCCTCTGTGATTGATAATACAGGGCTGGCTTTCAGCCAAATAGAAATGTGGCATGCAAAATCACCCTTGAAAGGAAAAAGGAAAGGAAAGGGAAAGGAAAGCTTTAAGTATCTATTGATACTCAATGTGTAAAACAGATAACACGGGGAGCCCAAACCATCTGAATATCAAAGATGTTAATTGCTGCAGGTCGACATATCTGATGGGACTAGACCAGACAAAAACATTAGCAGGCACAAAACATGACTGGATATTTTGAATCAATGACCCAGCAAACTGTGGAACATGAATCGCCATGAACAAGAGGCAAGCTATGGCCCCCTTTTGCCCCTCCTTCTCTTGAACTGAGAACTGCAAGCTGCAAGCATTGACTCTGTGTGCCGCATGGAGGATCACTCATGGCTTATTTCTCTCCAAAGAAACTCTCACGGTTGCCTCTCGGCTTACTGATAGTAGTTTTTGTAAGGTGGAACTCCCAGGTCATTGAAAGGAAGAGCACAATGGGAGCAATTTAGCAGTGTGCATTAGTTCATGGTTCGTTTGTGTTGATTCATGGTTTGTGACTCACTCTGACATGCAGAACCAGGCAGAAGACCTTCTCAGTAGTGGCACCCACTCTGTGGAATGCTCTCCTATCATATGTCAAGGAGATAAGTAACTATACAGCTTTTAGAAGACATCTGAAGGCAGCCCTGTATAGGGAGGTTTTGAATGTTTGATGTTTTATTATCTTTCTGATTTTGTTGGAAGCTGATTTTGTTGGAAGCTGGTGCAACTCAGCCCCAGTGAGATGTGTGGGGTACAAACAATCTTCTTCTTCTTCTTCTTCTTCTTCTTCTTCTTCTTCTTCTTCTTCTTCTTCTTCTTCTTCTTCTTCTTCTCTTCTTCTTCTTCTTCTTCTCCTCCTCCTCCTCTTCTTCTTCAATAAAAATAAAAATGTGCACCCCACCAATGAAACCATTTCATTGCAACTATCCAACCTCCCAAAATTTCAACACCTCTTGCGATGGTTTGACCCCTTTCTGTATTAACAGGACAAATTCTGCAGATACCTTCCATATCACCTCAGAATCATTTCTCCTGCATATTTCCCATCTTACCTTAATAGCACATGTTAATTTATCATTAATAGCTATATCCCACACCTCTTTATATCATTCTTCCATTTTCTATTCTGCTTGCCCCTTCCACCTCCTAGCTATAATAATTCGTGCAGCTGCCAATAAATTTGTGAGCAAGTCCTTCATAGCTTCCAAACCTTCTACCCCCATCTTGAATTGATAATAATGCTACCTCTGGAATTTTGGTCAGCTTTGACCCAGTGATTTCTGTTAGCTCCTTAAACACCCTTTGCCCCCAAAATTGGACATATTTACACCCCCACCACATGTGAACATAAGTCCCGGTTTCCTGGCATTATTCTTATTCTTCTTATTACTGTATTGTCCTGAATATAAGCCTCACTCTTCCCCCCTCCCCCAAATTCTGACCATGAAAAGTTAAAGTGCAGCTTAAATTTGCAACCTTACAAAAATTGGCTTCTGCTGAAACAGACATACGGTAAAACGGAATGGGTGTGAGTTCCTGCGGAATTTTAAGGGAGCGTCTTACATTCGGGTATTGTGGGTTTTTTTCCTTCTCCCTCCCCCTTGAATTTTAAAGGGGTGGCTTATATTAAGATGGAGCTTATATTCGGGCCAATATGATATTTATTATTGTTATTATTATTCTGCCAGTGCATCCTTGCAAGCACCCTGTCCATATCATCCGTTTCAGCCACATAAGCTGAAATGGATCCTATAAATTCAGGCAAGATTCAGCATTGGATACCTCCGTGGGAACCATAACAGTAGTTTCTAAATTGCCACCAAAAAAAAGCAAATCCTTTATCCTTACAAGCATCCTGGATTCTCTGCCATTGTGGGTGAAATAAAAACCGCAAGATTCAGTTTTTTAAAGAATCAAATCTATGCTTATAAATGCTAAAGACTGAATGAGATAGTTTACATTCCTTGTTTGCACTCTGAATATCAAAGCACCCCAGTGGATGAACCAGGCTCTGCTGTGATAAAACGTAACAGCAGTCGTAATATGTAGTTTCTAACTTGTCACGAAAATGCCTGACGTAGCAGTGTGGTGCAAACTGCATGCTCTCTGCATCCAATGAAAGTTTTAAATTAGTCATTTCCAAGCCAATTTTATGCCAGGTTTTGAGTTCTTTATGGCTGAAATCTATCACCTGAAGTACTCCCCGCTCATTCCAACATCCACTTCAGAATGCATTGTGGTCCAGAAAAAAATTGAATGTTACAGAAACCCCGCAAGAGCAACAACACAAGTTGCAAGTGCCTTGGTTTTGTGTGGCTCCCGCCTAATAATAATAATAATAATAATAATAATAATAAATCACAAGAAACTATCTTGGCTGCTCCATTCGCTTAACTCTATAAATCTGATCAGCAACTAGTGTTTGCTGGAGAACTCATTTTTCAAAGTGGGGAGGAAGGGGTGAATAGCCAGCACCTCATCTTCCATCCCCTAAAATGGGCAATCAACATTTTCAGCGCAGTGAAACAGGAGTAACCAACACAGTACCCTATAGATGCTGATGAAGTACCACTTTGATAACCCCCCTGACTATTGGCAATTCTGGCTGGAGCACCACGTTGGCTACCCCTGCCACAAAAAGTGCTTTATCGACATTTTTACTGCTTCTCTGTTCGGGGAAGGATGATATTGTTCAGGTTCTAGATGGCTATAACTGTCAAGCTCTGTGCGCACATGCACACACCCGTGGGGGGGGGGGAAGAGGCATTATTTAAGATTTTACAGAAGAGTATATCTCTCTAAAGTATTCCTACCGTAGGTGGAATCAACACACATATTAATAAAAAAAACCAACGCTGCGAAAATGCTTTCTTAAAAAACGTTTTGAAAAATTCATTGAATTTGCCATAGCTCGCCGTCCCCATCTAATATCACATTTGCACATTGCACTTTACAACACAAATCATTTTATTGGCAGCTGTATAGCTGAGTCCCTAGTCAATTGAATAACTGCTGCCAGTTAATTTATCAATTTAAACAGTTTGATACAGCAAGAATCTCAACAGTGACAGATAGAAAATCAAAATGAGCACCTATGAATCTAGCCGGACTCTATTTTTAAACTGAAATCAATTAGCCAGGAATTGAGCTAACACCATTGACTTATGTTTTTCACATGATAGTTAGACCCTTTGTTTACTTTGTCTCCTAATCTATTCCTGGAAAAAAAATCAGTTCAATCAACGTGGAATAAATGAGATAAAAGTGAATGCAAATATCTCACTGGAGCTATGCATATATTTTAAACGAAATTCTCCAGTCCATTATTCTATCAGTTTCAGTGACCTAATCCATATAACAAAGTCAGCAATAAAACAAAAGTCAAACCCTGAGGGCTATACATATCCAAGCAAGATGCATAATAAGCCTTCAAAATGTAAAGTACATACACAGTGAAATACTGGAAGTTTAAACACAAGTTCGGTGGTGAACTTGAAACGAAGACAAGAAGATTCATTTACATTTCAATCTGCACAGGCTGGCAGGGAAGAAAACAAGATAAAAAAAAATACATCTTTCAAGCACGACATTACTGCTCGTGACAGTATTTACCAATTGGATAAACATGGCATTCAAATAAGTGGGGAAAAAGGCAAGATAAGTGGCAAAATGGAACAGGGTTGAAAATTTACTGACCCCAAAGCAGCTCTTAAAAATGTTTTACAATGAGTCTTATCAAAGGGATTTTTACTGGCTAACAAAAATATCAATTTTGCAACAGAGAATAAAGATGTTTAAAAGGCAGGCTGTGTACCTCATGGAGAACGCAAGTCAAGCAGAATATATAGCCCTGCTATTTTAGGAAGATAAGTACTACCTTGCTGAATCAGGCCTAGGTCCATAAAGTCCGTGGCTCTCTCTGTGTCCGAAGCCAGTCACCTGTCCTAGGAAGCTCATAAGCCAGACACGAAGGTGACTGGTCAGCCCATATTATTAGTCCCAAGCATTTTGCTCAACTGCCCGAATCACTGCAAGATGGGATAATCATGCAGTGCATGAATCCGTATGATCAACAACAATGGTGCCCCGGGACAGCAAATTACAGTGGAACCTCGGTTTGCGACCGCCTCCATTTACAACGAACTTGGAGAGCGACCGTCGTGGACCTGGAAGCATTTACATCCGGGTTCCACACGCACGAATGCGCAGAAGTGATCTGTGCAGCTCGCGCATGTGCAGAAGCGTGCCTTCGATGAGCGACGGACTCAGGGAGCAACCAGCTCCCCAGAACAGATCGTCGTCGTAAACCGATGTACCACTGTATGCACAAATATATTGTTTATTTGTTATAATTGTTAGCTCCCCTCCCCTCACCCCAAACGAAACTGGGGAAAATGTGGGTTTTTTAATATATATTGTGGTTTTATATTTTATTTCTGTTTTGTGAACTGCCCTGAGACCTCTGGGCATAGGGACATGGGGGGTGCTGTGGTCTAAACAACTGAGCCTCTTGGGGTTGCCAATCGGAATGTTGCGGCACTGGTGGTTGAAGGGGGTGGGGGCAGCACGCCCTGGGTACCAAATGGGGAGGGGTGACATTGTGGCCGCCCCCGCCCGCAGGACACTCGGCGCTCGTCGTGCATCCCCAGGATGCTCACCATTTACTGTGCACTCCCTGACGCATGTCACGCCCCCTGGGATGCCGCCAGCCACACCCCTGGATGCATGCCGCTCCCTGTGCCGGAGCAGGTAGCTTCACCACTGCATTGCGGTTTGAATCTGTGGGACAGGGTGAGGTCCCGTTGCTCTATCCCAGCTCCTGCCAACCTAGAAGTTCGAAAGCAAACCAATGCAAGTAGATAAATAGATACCACTGCAGCAGGCAGGTAAACAGTGTTTCTATGTGCTCTGGTTTCCATCACGGTGTTCCGTTGCGCCAGAAGCAGTTTAGTCATGCTAGCCACAAGACCCAGAAAGCTGTCTGTGGACAAACGCCAGCTCCCTCGACCTGAAAAGCAAGATAAGCACCACAACCCCATGGTCCTCTTTGACTGGACTTAACCATCCAGGGGGCCTTTACATGTATATCCAGGGGGCCTTTAGCTGTATATAATATATATAGGGCTGTATATAATAATAATAATAATAATAATAATAATAATAATAATAATAATAAGTGGTCCTTAATGTAATGTGGTCCTGAGTCGAAGACTTTATAGGTCAAAACTGGAACTCTGAACCAGCCCTGCAAACTAATTGGTAGCTAGTGAAGCCAGGCTAGGAGTATGTTCAGACTGCCCTGCACTGGTTTGCAACACGGTCACTGAATTCTGAACCAGCTGCAGTGTCCAACCTGTGTTCTAAGGCAGCCCCATGTATAACACATTGCATTTCAGCTCCTCAATGGAGCTTGGAATGGTGATCATTTGCACACACTTCATTTAAAATGTCATAAATTTCCTACACTTTCCTACACTCTGTAAATAAAGTAAATAAAGAATTATTAGCACCTTTCTTCAAATACCATTACCTAGGTGTGGCAAAATCTATGCACACGATTTTAATGGAAAGAGTTGCTGATGCAAATCAGGCACAAAAGATCAATAGGGATAATTTCACTTATGTACGAACAGCAAGCAGTCTTGCTCTCACACTGCTTCAAATGCCTAACCCAGGACTCATTCTTGCATGCAACGGAATGTATTTATGCCCACCTGGTTTTAACAGATTTTTTTTTATGGAGGTAATGGTTATCAGCTGGAGTAAGATTTAATAAATCAGACATTTGTGGTGTACTGACGGTCGCCTTTGATGCATCGTAACAGGCATACCAGTGCTGAAATAATCTGGATTCGTTGCTAAACTATTAAACGACGAAAAGCATGGCAAATGAAGATACATTCCAGTTCAACACACACACAAACACAAATGGAAAGTGTGCAACCAGGTGAAACAGAGGATGCATGATCCACAGCGCCTGCGATCTTAATCCTACAATGTTCTTTCAAACTGCTGGAGTTATTCTTTCAGACTGAATCACAAAACCCACCCCACCCCCGTTTTCTTTGGTCAAAATCCAGCACAGAGCACACACATTTAAGACCATCGATTTCAGTGGGCTTGGGCATGCTTAATTCTATGTTCGATTGCAGTTTTGCACTACAGAGACACTGCCGAAACCTAAATAAATATTTTGTGGATGGAGACTCTTCAGAAAAAAGTAACACAGAGAGACATGGGGAGGCCCAGGGAGGGCTGTAGCCCTGGGCACATGGTTTGAGGAGGCACGAGCCAGTCGCTCACAGGCAGGGATCCTCACCCTGTTCACCACCAGGGGCTATCTTGGGCCCCAGAGTCAGGCCTTGCTGTTGTGTTCCTGGCCCCCTCACCAAGGGCCATATTGGCCGGCCGGGCTCTCCCCTGCACAGGCAGGCGGCCCGGCCCAGCCCTGTGAATCCTCTGCGCTCTGCCCCTGCCCAGCAGTAGTGGTGGTGAGGGTTGGGCTGGCGTGGCAGGATTTGCTTGCCCTCTGTGCCCAGTCCCTGGTCCTGCTTGGTATGCACACACCTTGGGCTTCAATAAAGAATGCAACGCCACTGTACAGCCAGACACAGCATGTAAGGTTGCAAGAGAAAGTTACTGGGCACAATACTCTGAAAGGTCTGTTGCCCAAGGTCATGCATTCTGAAGGAGCTTGTACCTGAGAAGATTTATGCCCACCCCTTCCTTTGCTTATCTCCACCTTCCATTTAGTTTCTTTGTGCGATACTAGCATGCGATGGAAACCCGGGAACCACATTTTATATGTATGAATGATGTTGGGTTTTGCTTTTCTCTCCTCCCCCCCACCCCACCCCCATAGGTCATCACTGGAAAAACTCCATGGGAGACTGAGCATAATTCTGCCATGCTAAACCTTGGCTCGGTGCAATTATGGAACAGGACTGCGTTAACCAATAAAGCTTTCACCAAAACAAGATACCGGGCCATTACAGTGGTACCTTGGTTGTTGAACTTAATCCGTTCTGTGAGTCCGTACTCTAACCATTCAAAAACCAAGGTGCAGCTTCCGATTTGCTGCAGAAGCTTCTCAGTTGAAGGCTGCAGAAGCTGCATCAGACATTTGGCTTTTGAAAAACGTTCGCAAACCAGAACACTCACCGGAGCCGATTTTTTTGGGAGGCAAGCCATTCGAGAACCAAGGTACCACTGTATAAAGGGGGGAAGCACACACAAACACATCAGGATAAAGTCTATCCGTTACCAGCCGATAACAAGTGCAGATAAAAGAGAGCACACATGTAATTCCCTTCAGTGAGATGCCACTACAGTGAGATTGCTCCTCCTCCTCCTATCTTTTTGTCGCAGTTTCAAAGCAGCTGTGAGATGGACGGCGACACTGGAATTATCTACAAACAACACCGTTTGCTGAAAATGTACTTGTCTGACACGTCACTTTCATTATGAGGTTCCTGTTCCGTAGCAACTTGCATACACAGCGATGAAACATATCCTCAACATACTTCATAGCTGTAATTGTACTGGAGTTCATCAAAAATTCAGTTTGCCTCTGTTGAACTGAATAGGAATCGGGGTTTGCAGACTGTCAGCCCCCTGGCCCAGTCAACCTGAATATAAACCAAGAAGAGAGATTCACCCAGGCATAGGAGCCAACTCTGAGGGGCCAAGGTCCCTTAGCTCCCTCCCATAAAATATTTGATGGGGTCAGGCCCCCTAAAGTTGATGGGCATTGCCATTCAAAAGGTATGTGTGCAGCACATCTTTTTTTTTCAAATGTTTTTATTCTTTTTCCAAGTACAGAAGAAAGAAAAGATAACAAAAACAAAACAGAATCCACAAATACATCTATTACAAACTTAAACAATATTACCAATGTTCACTGAGAGCCAGTGTGGTGTAGTGGTTAAGAGCGGTAGACTTGTAATCTGGGGAACCTGGTTCGCATCTCCGCTCCTCCACATGCAGCTGCTGGGTGACCTTGGGCTAGTCACACTTCTCTGAAGTCTCTCAGCCCCACCCACCTCACAGGGTGTCTGTTGTGGGGGAGGAGGGAAAAGGAGATTGTTAGCAGCTTTGAGACTCCTTCAGGTAGTGATAAAGTGGGATATCAAATCCAAACTCTTCTTCTTCTTCTATCTTCATCCAACAAATAAACACATCTTGTGACCTATTATGTGGGGCAGGGCTTACCTAGCCCCCCCAATATTTATTCAAGTTGGTATCCCTAAATCCAGGAGTTTGCAGCTTCCCTAGCCACTGTCCACTCATGCCTCTTTAAGGAAACCTTCCTCATCAAACATTTCCTGGTCCACAAGTTATTGCATCCCATTCCAAGACAAGCTATGCACAAACTGCTTCTTGAAATTCTCCACCCTATCTGTGAACAGAGGAAATGGGGGAGGTGGGCATATTTTCCCAAAGAATAAGAAATTCTCTGTTTCCTAAAGGTGGAGCTCACTCCTAGCAGCAACATTGCTGGCAGCTTGGCCACCATGCTGCAGTTTTCACCACACCTTGGACCGAGCATCATCCCATTGCATCATTGTAGTGGAAGGGGAGGGATTAAATGAAATATTTTTTCTTAGGGAAAAAAAGGTATTTGAGAAATTACAGCTCAAGTCCAGTAACAAGCACTTTAAAGTATAGGGCTTTATTTCTGAAAATTAATATAATATAATAATATAAATTTCTGAAAATTGTCACTGGAATAGTTCTCAATGGTTTAAAGGTACTTGATGTTGTGACCCAATTCAATCCTACAATATATAACCATTTTATATGCCATGTTGACTGAAATACCCATTTTTGCAAACAATTTCACCATATATATCCAAACCAAGCCGAATATGTCGCCCAACGCTGTGTACAGCCTTCCTTTACTCACTACTTGATTGTCAGCTAAATATGAGAAGTGGCTATCAAAAAGTACCAAGTTTCAAATGACACCAGGTAGTAATTCTGTCTGTGATGACTCATTCACACATGTAATTCACCACCAGGGAATGAGTGACAGGGATGGGCCGAAGGAGAATGGGAGAAGGAGATGTCCTTCAAGTATAGAATTCTAATTCTAAGCGTTTCTATATAACGCTATATAACACCTTTCTACCAAGCCGGGATTCCAGACGGCTTAGAAGTTTTAAGAACATACTTACCAAATGCCAAGTAATCAAAGCAAACTGATTAAAAGAAAAAGTCAAAATACATCAAAAACACATTTCAAACCGGCATTAAGCTACAGTCTGCCTTGATAGCTGTCAAGGAGCCAGCATCGTCTGCCCCATAGTTTTCAAAGGCCTGTCTGAATAAGAAGGTGGAAAGAGAACAAGGTCTATTCCAGGTAGGGTGAAGAACACAGAAAAAACAACTTAGCAGGTCAATATATGGATTGTGATGAACATGTATGTTTGACCCAGTTCTGAAAAACGTCTAATCCACTTCCACCTTTAGCCACAGTCATCAACTGTTCATTGACAGAACTAGTGAACCAAGATCCATTCCCAAGGTACATCACCACCCTGAGATCTGCAGATGGAGGATACTGTACTAATCACCACCACCACCGAAGACTGGAGAATGTTCTGGTGCAAACATGCCTTTGAAGCCATGGTCAAAGCTATTACAGTAATTTTAGGTTGTCACAAGCCTTTTGCAATATCAAAACTTTATAAACCATTTCCTCATTTGCATGCATAGTCTTTTGACAACCCAAGCCAAGCCAAGCTAGAATTAAAATTAGTCTCCAAAAAGGTGCTCTTTAAATATGCGACGATAACAAAAGCTCCATCCAAACATCTTTGAAAATAAAATTATATTTTAGAGGGATAAGCACGTTGAGACCTTCAGTTTTACATAAACGCATTGGCAGTTGGGTTATCTGGGGCGTCTCTGCTGAGTCTCTGCTAATGTTTTCTTTATGATTTAAAAGGATACATTTAGAGATATTTACTGCAAACTATAAAGCCACAGGGAAAATTAGTAGCATCATCTAAAAGTAAACAATTTAGGGAAGATTTCTAGTCAATTTCTAACCCTTTCCTAATCATTCCAGTCTGTTTCATCATTCACGGTATATATTATAATGACAAGCTACATGAAAATGGCTTTTACAGATTAATTGTGCTTCACAGATGAAAACAAACATACTTTAGACACCATTCAACACTGTTAAGTGTACTCAAATCCATAGAAATCAATGTTCTTCAGCATGCATAGCTCTTCTTTGCGCATGGAGTGAGAAGGGGGCAGAAGTCGAGATGTGAAGTGGTAGAAATTCCTCTCTCTCCCAATTGTTCAGCCAGATAACATCCACTGTTGTTGTTTTTTAAATAACAAATTCTACACTGATTAGGATAAAAAAGGGATCAAAGACATCTGCCTCTCTGCCTCTTGTTTTTTAAATAAGGTATTACAGCCATTTAAATGAGTGACTAACTAGTGTTTAAGGCTTCCTCCATGAACATTGAAAACTATATAGCAATGCCTTCTGAGAGTGACGGAATTTAATGATGTCCCCTCATTCTCAATATGATTTGTACAACTGAAAACAAAGTTGCCTCCATGTCATGTTCCACCTTGTTTTATGTACTAATCCGTCTGAGAATGGGGGACATCATCAAGTCCCACCAGTCCCAGAAGGCAGTGCTGTATTGTTTTCTACATATACAGGAGTGGCGGAAGCCCTTTGCACTAGCTTTTCTGCCTGATAGGTGTCTGTAATACTTTTAAGAAACAGCAGCAAACCAACAAGACACAGGCAGGCAGTCCTTGGACCACCACGCAACAGAAATCCTTAAGTGAGATTGGAATCTGGAAATTTCAAAATGGGCTTCGGTCTGATTTGGGTGGATCAGGAGTCCAAGTTGGAAATTCAGTACACTGAATTCCACTCCCATCCATGCCTCTCATAGCAACAGAAAAACACATACAAGCTAGGGAACGGGTGGTGCTGTGGTCTGAATCACTGAGCCTCTTGGGCTTGCCGATCGGAAGGTCGGTGGTTCAAATCCCCGTGATGGAGTGAGCTCCCATTGCTCTGTTTCAGCTCCTGCCAACCTAACAGTTCGAAAGCATGCCAGTACAAGTAGATAAATAGGTACTGCTGCAGCAGAAAGGTAAACAGTGTTTCCGTGTGCTCTGCTTTCCGTCATAGTGTTTCGTTGCACAGGAAGTGGTTTAGTCATGCTGGCCACATGACCTGGAAAGCTGTCTGTAGACAAACACCAGCTCTCTTGGCCTGAAAGTGAGGTGATTGCCACAACTCTATAGTCATCTTTGATTGGACTTAACACTTTACTTCACATACAGTGGTACCTTGAGTTACGAATGACTCGAGTTACAAAATTTTCGACATCCGAAGGGGGAAAATGGCCGCGCGCTAACGAATCCCCCGACATCTGAAGGGAAACCGTGGGCGGCTTCAGATAGGGTTTCCCTGACTTACGAAGTGTTAGATGCGGTTTCTTCGACTTCTGAATGTTC
Source organism: Zootoca vivipara (assembly GCF_963506605.1). Taxonomy (NCBI): domain Eukaryota; kingdom Metazoa; phylum Chordata; class Lepidosauria; order Squamata; family Lacertidae; genus Zootoca; species Zootoca vivipara. The sequence continues at coordinate 71,181,441 of NC_083283.1, forward strand.
TGTCTCTCCCCCCCCCATGCATTCCTATGGGGGAAGTCACGGTAAGTTAAGTGGCTTTCTTCAACATACGAAATTTCCGACTTATGAAGGTGCCGTCGGAACAGATTACCTTCGTAAGTCGAGGCACCACTGTACAAGCTAATCAAAACACTCAAAATACAGTATCAAGGCTTTAGGAAGTCCAAATATATAAACTTAATTATGATGCACCAAAGGGAATGTAATGCATTTGTTCATGTGTATGTAGGTCTCCTCCCCCAGCTCCTAAAAATGGCTAAGACCTGAATGCAATTTAAAGGGCCATTTAGTAATGATTAGGCCTTGCTCAATAGTTATTAGCAAACTTTTGAAGGAGGGAAGGAACATTCTCTGCAGGTTTTCTCTCTCCCTCCCTGAATAATTTGACAATATTTATAGCTTTGATTAAAATAGTGACTGCACCCAAAACACAGTGGAAGCATTACTAGATGTTTGCCTAATAGCCTAAAGCTAAGTTATTGATTGAAATACTAAAATCTACAGATGTTAGCCAATCTGTTATTTTCCTTCAGGGAATATTTAAGCCTGCGAAAGAACATTTGAGGATTCTAGCCTCAGTATGTCATTCTTCTGTTCCCTCCATCCCTCCCTCCCTCAACCCCACTCATTGTCCTCCATTTTGTTCCTGTGATGCAATTAATATTTACTTGCAAGAAAATTTAATTCAGCTCTGCTATTTGCTCGATGTGCCTTCCCAGAACTCTTTATCACAGGCTGAAAGAAACATGTTCTGTACCTATTAACTAACTCTATGGCAATGTGATAAGGACCCAGGTGGCGCTGTGGTTAAACCACTGAGCCTAGGGCTTGCTGATCAGAAGGTTGGCGGTTCGAATCCCTGTGACGGGATGAGCTTGGTCCCAGCTCCTGCCAACCTAGCAGTTCGAAAGCACGTCAAAATGCAAGTAGATAAATAGGAACCGCTACAGCGGGAAGGTAAACGGCATTTCCATGTGCTGCTCTGGTTCACCAGAAGTGGCTTTGTCATGCTGGTCACATGACCTGGAAGCTATACGCCGGCTCCCTCTGCCAATAATGTGAGATGAGCGCGCAACCCCAGAGTCGGTCATGACTGGACCTAATGGTCAGGGGTCCCTTTACCTTTACCTTTATGGCAATGCTATAAGAATTTGTTTGCAACTGTGTTGCCTGTAACAATACTGCTTACCGCTAGAGTAGCAACACGGAGCAAGGAAACAGGAAAACCAGTACAGTGGTACCTCAGTTTACAAACACATTTGGTTCCGGAAGTCTGTACTTAACCTGAAGCGAACTTAACCTGAAGCGAACTTTCCCATCGAAAGTAATGGAAAGTGGATTAATCCATTCCAGACAGGTCCGCGGAGTACTTAAACTGAAAATACTCAAACCGAGGCGTACTTAAACCGAGGTATGACTGTATTTTAATTTTACCTTTGCTGTGAATTTCCTAGGTGACCCTAAGTAAACCACTCTGTCCAAGCTTCAATCTCTTGGTATAAGCTTCGTGTGCATGCACACGAAAGCTTATACTAAGAACAAACTTAGTTGGTCTCTAAGGTGCTACTGAACACTACACACACACAAACACACACACACACACACACACACACACACACACACATACTGCGTCAGACCTACCTGAACCCATACCCATGGCAGCTAACACATGTGTAACACGTGTTACATATCAATTAATGATTTAGAAGAGGGCCTCTCTCCTTATTCCATGACTACTAAGCTTACTCAGGAAGCTTTGGTGATGTGCTTTATCAAAAGCTTTTTGATAAAGTCTGAGAGCACATAATTGACTGGATCGGCTCTATGTTTATAGACATACTCGAAGAACTCTGAAAGGTTAGAGAAGTTGCCCTTCTACATTTGCACTTCTTCAAATTCTATGATGCACTTTTCCAACCAAAATATTACATAATGAAAAGGAGAGAGTGTGTGTGTGTTTTGGGAGAAGTCGTGCTGTTGTGCTTCAGGAAATCTTCTTCATCTATGTGCTTGGCAACTATATCTTTAACAATGCTTTTCACTAGCTTTCCCAGAAGAGAAGTTATGCTAATCATCCTGTGATTTTGAAATTTCCCCTCGAATGTTATTTTTTTTAAAAATGGTTCTCCATTGGCCACATTCCAATCCTCAGGTATGGAGGCTCATCTTAGGAACAAGCTACATATTTTTGTTAGAAGATTCTAAATTTCACATCCTGAGTTCTCTCCAGTACTTGACATCCTGATTTGGTGATTTGTTAGGGCTTATTATTATTATTATTATTTAGACACTTAGGAACGGATTTTCATCTTATTTCATCTTATTTGCCTTAGTTCTTCAGTTTCCCTTTTGTTGAAAGTTAGTTCAAATCCAAAGAATTCATTCAGATTTTCAGCTGTCTCATTTTCCTCCTTTAGCTCACTTCTGATCATCCAACTGCTTCCCAAACTGATTTCCTGCTACTAATGTATCGATTTTTGTTGTTGTTGTTGCTGCTGGTCTTTTAGCAATGTGTTTCTTGAAATCTCTTTTTTGCATCCCTTATTGTCTGCTTGTCATATCTTTTGCCAAAGTTTGTTTTCCTTTAGTTCTCCTTTGGACAAGACTTCAATTTTCTGAAGGAAGCCTTTGTGTCTCTTCCTTACTTCTGCTTGTTAACCACATTAGCAGCCTCTAAGTTTATGCAAGAATGTACAGATTGTTTTTCTGGATCAAACTAGAAGTACATCTAGACCAGAATGCAATTTCCAATGCTGAGCAGTCAGGGTGTTTCTAGAAATTTGCATGCAGAGCATCTCAGTGATACCGTAGCCATCCTTGCTCCCCCCCCCCATCCAACAATTAAAGGTGTACTGTTTCTGAACAAAAAGATCCAGTTACTTCTCTTGGCACTGAAACCCACAAAAAACCCACTTCTTTATCGTTTTCTTATGGGGTAAAAGCACCCTCACCTGGTCAGATTTATAACACACAATTTCCCACATCTTTCAGCAGGAAGTGATCGGATACATAGCTGCTCAAGTGGGAAAACACTAGATTTTTTTTTTAAGTGAATGAAAGAGGAAATATGTCATGCAATCACTCTGTCCCTGTAACAAGAACTGAATTCTGCTACATGTTTAAATAAACATGGCTTCATTATGTGACTTGCTGGGGGTGGCAAAAGGCGACATTGCAAGAACATGATGTATATTTGTGTTGATGCTCAAGAAGCAAAGGAGGAGTGAAAAATCCAAAGGATCCAGATTCTAAGTACGATTACTTGGCAATAGGTTTAGCTGAAATCAAAGTTTTTGCTCTTGCAATGACTTTCATTCTTAAAACGTCCGTCCCCCCCTTTGTATTCCCATCAATCCCTCCCTCCCTCCCTCCAACACCAGCCTCTCATGTCCCACAACATAATATTCTGGAAGGTCCCCTACTCTTCAATAATAGATTTTTAGAGGGTGCAGAAGGCTGCAATGGGGGACGGGTTTGGGGAGAAAAACCTGTTGTGAGAATGAAGTTCTACCTATGCATCTTAGGATTCAACCCAATATTTTTGCTCTTTTTTCAAAATATTTTTTATTTGGTTTTGCAAATTTAAAATTATAATTGTAAGGGGGAGACAGTATAGAGAGCCTCCCCCGTGCATCAGAAGTAGCTCCTCCCCAAGCAGTGATGAAAGCGAACGCTGAGGAAGCCTGTCAGGAAATGGAGGGAGAGGGACGAGGCTCTGGCAGCATAGGAGAGCCCCGGCTACACAGGAGGGAGGAAATAGAGGGGGAAAGGGGGGAGAAGGAAAACATGGAGCGCAGACCCTTTCCTCCGGTTCCGGAATTACGCAGAAGAAAGAGGGGAAGAAGGTTCACTGTCCCAAGACTCTTATGTTGGCGGAAGTCAAGGGGAGGGGCAGTGCCGGATTCTGCATCGGAATGAGCAGACATGCTTGTACGCACCTGTCTCACTGTAAATAGACTAATAAAAACTGTTTAAAAACTGGCATGCGGAATGTTGTTACTCTAGAGTAGTCGCAAGAACCCCTGACAATAATCATACCACATCAAATCAAATCCACAGTTAAGAGTTTCCTCTGAATCTCTGGACTTCCCACCTTCCCTTCCATGGGTTCTGTTGTTACTCCTTTTCTGCTGCATCTTTTTCTCATAAACCAAGTTTATATATATATATATATATATATATATATATATATATATATATCCATCCATTATATCCATAGTTCTCATTACATTGCAAGTGTTATTGCAGTCCTGCTAGTGTTTTCAGCTGCTTACAGTGGTTTTCTAGGTAAATTATATATTTTTCCCATTCCTTATTAAAGTTTTGGTTTTCCTGGTTTCTGAGCTTCCCGTTCAGTTTTGCCATTTTGGCACAGTCCAACAACTTAATTTGCCATTCCTCTTTGCTAGGGACTTTATCTTCTTTCCATCTCTGGGCTAACAACATCAATGTTGTTTGTTTCTAAAGCAATGTTTAGGATCAGGCTGTCAGGCAAAAGACATCATGTAGCAGGATACCAGATGCCATCAATGCATATTTCAACTGCAGAAATAGGCACATATTTTTAATTGTACCTTATATTTTTAATTGTACCTTTCAATTGCAACCTGTTTTCTTTTCATTTCTCTTGAGAGGAGAAAATAACACAGGATATCAAAGCAATGGATCTCAAATTTCAGCAGCTATACGTGCCAGAAGTATTCAAGTACTCAAAGCCCTTCTCTGCATCACTTACCAGAAGACATTTTTAAGTTTTACTGCCCTCAGCAAATGGATAATGCCTGACGTGTAACTGATTTATCAGATACTGCCTTTCTTTGATCAATACCGTCTAGCCAGGTCTTTAACAAAATTATGAAAATGAAAATAGTCTCTTCAATCAGGTGAAGAATGAATCCTCTCACAATTTCCAGTAACCTCTTTGTAACAGTGTTCACATGCCGCACCTTCTCTTCAAGACTGGACTTCAGTTTAAAGCATGCAGGATAATTATGGGATATCAGGTGCATGGGCTTGGAGACGCTCCTTCAAGTATACTGGGCTGAGGTTGTTTAGGGCTTTAAAGGTCAGCACCAACACTTTGAATTGTGCTTGGAAACAATCCTATACAGACATAAGCCCCAACTGGGTATAAGGAATCCTAATTCCAGAAGAATGCAGAGCAACAGTGGGCACAACATCTCTTCCTATTTTTTGTGTTCCTATTTCTCTCTCTCCCTGAATGGTGAGGTGGATTTCCTGTCACTTTTGCAGGGAGAGGTGAATTTGACATTTTTCGGGAGGAAGTGAGGGCTTACCTGTATGGGGATTACAAATGATTTGCTGAGGCCTGAAGCGGCAGAGAAACTCCACGTGTTAGCTTGCCGCCTCTTTGTATTCGATAGAATCTGAATAGGAATGGCCACTACCCCATGAGACGGCATTGTTCCCGTAGGAAATGTCAGTTCTCCTGTGCCTACCACCCCTCAAATGATCAAAAAAATAATAAATGAATGATTTGTCTCATCTCTAATAGGGTGAATGATTCGTTCCATCTCTAAAACACAGGAGTTCAGCTCTCTGGCATTCCTCTGACCACGTTCACACATGTGTGGTCCCCTGAATAGAGGTAATATCACACTCATTGAATTCCCTCCCTTTAACCCCATAATAGATAGATATTTTGCTGTTGGGGAGTTACTTTACTGCTGCCAGGAATTTCTTACTTCTTTGTTTCTTTAACCCAGGCATCCCCAAACTTCGGCCCTCCAGATGTTTTGGACTACAATTCCCATCTTCCCCGACCACTGGTCCTGTTAGCTAGGGATCATGGGAGTTGTAGGCCAAAACCTCTGGAGGGCCGCAGTTTGGGGATGCCTGCTTTAACCCACTTGAAGCATGATTTCTCAGATGTAGTCAGATGGGAGCAAAGTAGAAGCGGAACAAAGAGCTACAAAGAAACAAGGTAATGCCAGCAATGAAGGCTGACTGAAAAGGAGTGAGAAAGGGGTGGGAAGCTATTTGCCAAGACCTTGTCTTGTACTCATAATGCCAGAGGAAGGGCACCAGCACTTTTTCTGTTGAAACTCATTGGCTTTTTTTTCTTGGCTTCTCAAGGCAGCCATTTTCTGCTAGCACCCATGACATTTATATCAAGATATGAGTATTGACACCTCATTGTTTTTAAAAACAAACAAAAAAGGCACTGAGAGACACACCTTCAGTTACAAGCTCTTCCTTTCACCCTCCGTAAAAGTAAATGGTTACAAGAGCAGGCATGGCCAAACTTGGCCCTCCAGATGTTTTGGGACTACAATTCCCATCATTCCTGACCACTGGTCCTGTTAGCTAAGGATGGTGGGAGTTGTAGTCCCAAAACATCTGGAGGGCCAAGTTTGGCCATGCCTGTGCAAGAGGATTTTCAGCCAGGAGAACCATCAACAGGATGTTTGGAGAATCACAGCTTGTCCGCAAGACCCTGCTCAAGTTTACTTGAAAGTAAATACCACTCAACTCAGAGGGATTTAATCCTATGTAAGCGTGCCTAGGTGACCAATATAAGTTAGCAGTCCAGAAACACAATGGAGATTACTTCTGAACAGTGCTTTTTTTCTGGGGGGTTGCAGGGGTACACATACCCCTAAGCATTTTGTGATTCTATGTTTGGATTCATTGAGGGGCACTATTTCAATATGAGTAGGAAAATGAGAACACCCCTAAACATTTTTCATATATATAGGGGGGAAAGCACTGCTTATTAATAAACATGCGTAAAACCAAATTATAAACATCTGAAAAGCATGGCATTTGAAATGTTGAGAGGTGATTTAAAAAAGTTATCACTATGCTGTCTGATTCTTGGTGGATCATTCTGCACATTCAAGGCAGTCCTTTATGTTCCAACCATTGAAAGCTGGCCACAGATCTGTGGATCGGTTTCCACTTATCTGCATGCTTCTCTTTATAGAACAGAACGAATGTTTTGTGGCTTTCGATCCTTAGAAATTAAAATTTAAAAAAATTATTTGATCTAAGGTGAAATGACTTCCAGACACCATATGCATCCGCACCAACTTGGACTAAAGAAGCAATTTGCTGCTTTGTGCCATTACGTTTATTTATACTTCTCTTAAACATTTTTTTTTACAGTTATTTTAAACCACAGCATATACTTTCTACGATCTCACTAGGAAACAAATCCCAATATTATGAGCCTTTCTGGCATTTCCCTTCCACCTAAAGACCAATCTTTGACAGAGCATAAGATGGAATGCTAAGCATTAGACGACGGCATGCTATTCCGTCAATTCATAATGGTAGCTTTTTATCCAATGACCCAAGGTCAATTGCATTGTCTTTGGTGAAATATATAGAATTTTTTCCCCAAGCCACATTTTACTGGGCAGCAACTTGAGATCCATTTCCTCTGATAAATGCCAATACCTTTTTGGGCTTCGACATATATCTTTTTTTAAAAAAATAAAAAAGGAATGTAGTTGAAATTGCTTTTAAAGAAAAAAGCCACTTAAGACATCCCTACAAATCATCCACCTGTATTACAAGTCTTCTAGCTAGGGGGGAGAACGTCATGCAAATTACTATAGGAGAGATAATGTCCTGTGTTCATGATTCCCACCTAGTGAATCAAGGGCAGGGCAAAATCACCAGGAATCTACAATTATTATTTTTTAAGTGGTGTTTCCTATTCATACAACCATGCCTCTCAAAATGTATGCATGATGAAACAGGGAGTGGGGTGGGGACGGGACAGGACAGAATGAAAGGAAACAATATATACAGAAACGCCCCCCCCCCTTTTAATGGCATTTTCCTTTCCTTTCTATTATATGGATGGAATCGCAGGCATATGGTATTTTTCATAAATGTTTGATACTGGATTGTTTTATTGATGTTTTAATATGCTGTAAACCGCTTTGAGATTTTTCTTAAAAATATAAATTGGTATAGAAATAATAATAATAATAATAATAATAATAATAATAATATATGAAGCCAGGGCCAGTTTGGATCATCTCTCAGAGCCCTTACTATGGTTGCAAAGAGGCACATGAGGTATCAAATGAAAGTGAGGACTAAATTTTCAGTAGTTTAGTCAATTTGCCCCCACCCCAAGTCAAATAAATTCACCAAGGTAAGGCACACACATGTTACTTTTGCATACCTGTTAGAATCTTTGAAACTTTCATTGCTATTGCTTGAAGGAGCTCAAACTTCAGCATACTGAAATCCAATTTCCCTAGCGCGCGCTTCAGCAAATGGCATGCTTATGAATATTCCAGCTGTTAAAAAAGTCTGCTCACCTTTTCTGGTGGGCGGCATTGTGACCAAGCATCCGAGCCCCTGCGGTGATCCGGCAGGGGGCGGAAATTGACACCCCCTTCGTGCTGACCCGGCCACATCACCAGTGGGTAGGTTGGGAGATCTGGTGAAGAGCAAGAGAGGAAGGTCCCCCGCCATGCCCCCCCGCCACACCATGGTCTACATATCCTGTGACCATGCCCCCAATGGCACTAATTGGACAGGGGGGCACCCCTAGGCATGGCCCCACCCAGCACTGGTGACATGGCTGGGTCAGCACAAGGGAGGTGTCAATCTCCGCCCCCCACTGGATCAATGCTGGGCCGCAACACTGCCCACCAGAAAAGGAGAACAGACTTAAGTGCCAAGGCCCCATGACCTGGAGTTACCTAGGGGATAATAAACACACGGACATGAATATTTAGGTTTATGGGTTCAAGTAAGCCACAACTTTATTGGTTACAGATGTGAACGGTTTGGCTTAGGCACTGGGGTGGAGCCAGGCTATATCTTGACTCATGCCCGTCTTCAGGGAGCCCATCTAAAGGTTAAACCACCAATAGGGGCATCCCTATGACTTAAATTAAATAGGAGCATCCCGAGGGGTCCCCACTGGGGTCATGGCAAGGCCCTAGCCCACATCTGAGCATTGGACAGGATCCACACACCAGGATCCCTTTAATGAGGAAGGGCAGGTGGAGGCTACAACCTCCCTCTCCATTCAAACAAGAAATAGAAAACCTAATAACACATTAGCATTAGGAACAAAATGGAGCAGTTGGTTGCGAATTGTACAGACAACGAAGCGAGCAGCACCGTCACAATAGCAACCAGCTGTGTTAAATCTGTGTGTGGAAAGGGGGGGGGGAGCCTGAGGCAGTGTGTGAATGGTTTGTAAGTGTGAATTGCGTAGTTTGTGAAAGTTCATACCGTGAAACAGACCCAGAAGGTAATATAAACACACAAAAATGCAAGTGTGAATTTTGTCAGCGCTCGCTCTGTCAGTATGTAGCACGGTGCTTCCTTCTAATGAAAAAGATTGCTTAAGGGAAGACCAAGATGTGATGGAAATGTCAAATAATTTGATACACCATTGTCTTGGATCTCATTGAGTTCCCTCAGTATTATCAAAACCAGATTGACATTTCAAGGAACTGAAGGAATATATGTCACCTAGGTAGTTGTTGACTGGACTTAGCCAACCAGGGGTCATTCACCTTTTTTTTTTTTACCTTTATAGACATGAGGCAGAATTCACCAACACATAAGTCCCATTTTCTGAATGCTCACTGTGTGAAACATCACTTATCCGATCATGAGGAATTAGTACTCAGACCTCGCTATACAGTCTGCAGATTCAGATATCCAAATAGCCACAATTTGCCCATTTCCTTACTTCATAAATCATTTGTTCTTTCCTGCTTGGTGGTAGCCATTTCATGGCAGAAACCATGCAGGGAGAGAAATCAAACAATATCGGAGCAGGAGAGAATGGACAATTCAGGTGCCCCCCTCCGCATTGTCTATTTTTTCCTGTTTGGATGCAGCCATTTCAGGAAGAAACTATGGATAGAGTGGGAGAGGACAAATTATGGATTAGAAATGTTGACACAGGAAATAATGGAAATCATCAGCTTGTTATGTGAATGCTTGCCTAACAAACAAGTTCCTGGAAATGCATTGCATTCAGAAAGTGGGACCTATGTGCATAATGTCATGCTTATTCCCATTGAAACTATTTCAACCTGAAACTATTTTCAACCTGTAAATAAGCTTGGATCCTAGAACAATAGGCAAGTAGGATCCTAGAATGCAACAACTGATTGGTCCCAGGAGGGAAGCAGAATCAGCCAATCAGACGGGATTCATTGTGTACATAATGTATATAAAAGCCTGAGGTTGGGGGGGGGCATTTCATTCACTGTTTTACAACCTGCAATAAAGAGCATGAAGTCACTACAGGACTCTGAGGTTATTTCAAAATTAAAAGTCCAATTGTTAGTCCAGCCTTCCTCAATCTGGTGCCCTCCAGATGGTTGGGAATACAACTCCCATTATGTCCATCAAGCGTGATGGGAACTGTAGTCTAAAATAGACAAAGGACACTAAATTGGGAAAGGTTGCTGTTACCAATGGGGCAAAGACACTGTGCAGTCATCGTTGAATCTTGACCAGGATGAGGGAGAACTATACCACATGTGGTGGCTATGTGAAAAGGTGAAAACATACTGGGAGCAAATATATAATGAAATAAAGAGGATGCTAAAATACACTTTTCCCAAGAAACCCGAAGCCTTCTTGTTAGGGCTGATGGGAAATGAAATTAATAAGAATGACCGAAAAATATTCATGTATGCCACCACAGCGGCGAGAGTGGTTCTAGCTCAAAGGTGGAAAACAACAGAAATCCCAACAATAGATGAGTGGCAGGCTAAACTAATGGAATACGCAGAGTTGGCAAGGATGACGGGACAAATAAGGGATCAAAAAGACCAAAGGTTTCAAAAGGATTGGAATAAATTTGTGCAGTATTTAAATGAATATTGTAAAAATGTGAAGACGCTGGTAGGACTAACATAAAAAACTGCAACAAAAAGAATAGATATCTATGTCTGTGAATAAGATAAAATAGAAAATAATAAAGAGAAAGACAGGGGGAAATGGGGAAAGCACATAAAAATAAATGAGGAAACTGGAAAACCAAATGAGGGAAAGAAGGGAAGTCGTGTTTGGCAAAACATTAGTGTGTATGAAAAGATTTTGTAAATATGATCATAGATGTATGACATGTATAAAATAGAGGTATGTACTAATATGATAACCGATGTTTATTAGAGGTGTATCAATATGGGAAACAATTAAGGTTACTTTGGATATATTTGTTTGGTATATGAGAACATAATAAAACAATATTTTTTTTTTTAAAAAAAAGAATCTTGACCAGCATGAATCCTCTCCAGAGCACAATTTGAATTGAAAAAGCAAAAAAACTAGGTTAGAATTTGATATAGGAAGAAATCCATGAAACATAAAAACAGCACAGTAATTGAACAACTTGCATTGCATTGGCTTCTATCATCCCAAACTCCCAAAAGGGTAAAAGAGTATTGGGAAATAATCCATAAAGAATTGGGGGGAAAAGTTTAAAAATCCCCACCCCCACCCCCACCCCCACCCCCCAAAAAAAACACAACACCAATCTTTTTTGTTGGGGATAATTCATACGGAAATTCCCAGGTGTCAGAAAAGCTTATTTATGTATGCCACTACTGCGGCCCATGTTTCGTTAGCCCAAAAAATGGAAAACGAGCAAGGTCCCAACCAAAGAAGAATGGCAACTTAAGCTGACAGAATATGTGCAGCTTGCAGACTTAGCATATAGAATAAGAGAACAAGAAGAACATATGTTTAGAGAAGATTGGAAAACGTTTATGGGGGGGGATTGTGTACACTTGAAAACGTTGGGCACATTAAGAGAAATTCAAGCGTGTAAATAAGTTTTGATGGATGTAATAATGGAATAGTGAATGGTTTAGTTTTTGTAAACTACGCAGGGATTTATGATATGCAAAATGAACCATGGAAAGAGGAGAAGGGAAGTCATTGATATTTTAAGGATGTTAAATGAGTATTTTAAATTGTTAAACAGAAAATTTTATATACAGAGAGAGAGTTTCTGTCGTTGTGAGGGGGGTGTGTGTTTTCAAATATTTTAAATTTACCAAAATATAAGCCTTAATTTCTTACCGGCTGAAAAATAAAATAAAATACACAACAACAGGAAAGTTAAAATTTTGTTTTGGGACTTTGTCTTTTAAGTATTAACTTCAACTTTAAATTTGGCTAATGGATTTTAAGGCAATGGTATTAGGTATCAAAATGTACTGGTCCAGGAATAGCCATAGTAGGCTAACCAGCCTAAGCTGGGCATAAGCACTCCTAGCCACAAAAACCATTTGAGACTTCAGTGACAAGTTGCAATTCAGAAGTACCCCCAGACTATGAACATGTTCCCTTTCTGGGACTGCAACCCATCCCAGAACACATCATATACCTAATTCCCTGACACAGGAATCACCTACCCACAACAGTTCTAGTTGAAGCTTATCGGTCCCATCCAGTCCATCACTGCCTCCAAGCACTTGCCCAACATTCACACACGCAAGTCATCACTTGATGCTGCAGTTGTTGCTGGAGGTAGATACACAACCCAAAATTTTGTGGAGGGAGTGGATCTGGTTTTGAGATTTTTCTTGCAAATTTGAGTTCGATTTGTAATTTTGCCTGCAATATTCCCTTTAGATGTTCAGAAGCATGACAACAAAAATACCCATACAATTTTCATTGAGACTGTCAGTTGCTGATCTCCTCCCCCCACCCCGTCTCCTCTCCTCTGATAATTTGTCTAAAGCATCTCACAGTCTATGATATTCTTCTTTGATGTTACCTCAAGTGAGGAAAAGATTAAAGCCAAGCTAGGATTTATTACAGGTGACACTTCCGTGACTCTGGGCCATCCATCCTTTATGAAGACTCGATGTCAGAACAAAGTCATCACAAATTATATAATGCCATTCCACCCAAAGAAGGAATGCCAAATGAGGTGATGAAATCTACTGCTGTACAGTCTATATCCTTCTATGTAGGGTAAGGTGATTTAATCTAGGAGGTATATCCGATTAAGAAAGTGCAAACCTATTTGTTGTCTAACCATTTATCCACGCTATAGGGGATATGTGATGAGGAAGGGCTCAGATTCCATAACGCCACCAGATCCTAATGGCCCATTTGGTTCAGTTTAATCATAGAATCATGGAGTTGGGAGGGACCCAGAGGGTCCTCGAGCCCAACCCCCTGCAATGTAGGAATCTCAACACACGGTTTCCCATCCAATTTGAAACCACACCAGACCCTGCTTAGCTTTGCAAATATGCTAGCAGTTCATTGCTGTGCACTATCAAGTTGTAGCTTGCGGCAGAGAGACACCAGGAGTGGTCCAACCATGAACAAAGGAACTTCGCTCTCAAACAGACCTCTGTTGAGAGACCAGGGGCTGAGTATTTAAACATGAACATCCAACAGAGCTAATATAAGCTGATGACATTCAAAGGAAAGAAATATGTTCGGCACCAGGTGTTGCTAGAAGGAGGTGTAGCAGATGCTATCCAACCATCTTAGGTATTCCACTCTGGATTTGTGTTGGGCAGACTTCCTCAAACTCGGCCCTCCAGATGTTTTGAGGCTACAGTTCCCATCATCCCTGACCACTGCTGTTCCTGCTAGCTAGGGATCATGGGAGTTGTAGGCCAAAAACATCTGGAGGGCCGAGTATGAGGAAGCCTGGTGTAGGGTTTACTCCTTAGTCTTTTCTTCTCTTGAAGATATCCCTCAAGGCAGTGGAAGTTTAGGATCAGAGTTTTTCCTAGATGAGCTACCTTCCCAGGTTGGCGAGACCCATCCGCCGCTCAGTTTCCTCTGCAGCACATGCAGAAACCACCTCCTTGACCAGTGAACCCACTATTGGTCTTGTCTGCTTAATCTGCTGAATCCTGTCTTCACATGCAAGGGAAGTCCGTAACTCCCCAAGGGTACCCTCACCTGGGTCAGTCAACCAGTTGATGGCAGTCCCTGGGAGTGGCCACTGTCACATGCTGACAGCTTGCAGGAGCCACACGTGAGAGCAGAGCACAGGGTGGGGACCAAAGGTAGACAAACTACAACAGAAGGAGCACAGCATGTCCCCCGCCAGAGGTACTGCCCAGGGCTGGCTCTATGTAGACCCCCGGTGGTGCAGTGCACCATGGCGGGGGGCTGGTAAGCCTGGCAAGGAGGGCGCCGTGCGGCAAAGCCGTGCAGAAACCAATTGTGCCCTGCGAGGGCAGGGCAGGCGGCGGAGCGATCTCCGCCCCTCAGTACCAGGGGGCACGATCTGCTCAAGACGGCCCTGGTACTGCCCCTCCCCTAACACCCCATTCACATTAAATAAATAAACAAATCTCCACACCCTTGTCCAGAAAAAATATATATTTCCCTTTCCACTTTAGTTCATTTGCCATCTGCCCTGAGCAATGCCACATTGTTTTGTATGATTGCCATTGCATTTTTGAAATCCAGAAATCAAGTGTCGCTTCCCCAGTGCTGTTCATGGAGAATCACATCTATGTCACTGTTGAAGCATGGGAAACAGAGGGAAGTGGGTTGATGGAGGAATCCTCCGTGCTGTTGAAAAGCACCTGCTTCGTTTGCATTTTAGTTATACGGATTCAACAAATGCCACATTATTTTAAGGGCAAGTACAAAAGTGGACAGCCGATTGAAAACTGGCGGATTGATAAAGAAAACAGGACAAGGGTCCTACCTTACAGACAACAGTCCTCTGCCTGAAGTGTTGTCTGGTCCAAAGGGAGATCAGAAGGGACTTTGAAGTTGTCCATCAAAAGTCTGACAGGTCACCTGGGGTGAGATTGTATTGTATTTACACTTAAATCATAGCAAGGATTTCAAAATTTGCATCTCCACATCTAGTTTAGAATATGCAAAGGTTATACAAATCTCGGTCCTGATACCTGTCCCAAACGCCTGTTTTGTGGTAGTCACAAAACAATCTGCAAGGTTCATTGCTGTTAGGCACAAATGCAAATGATTAGGGTGCTTACAAAAGGTTGTTTTATTCAGCGATCAGGACTTTTCATGGATAGAAGGGTGTAGGTATTTTCCTGAGAACACGAAACATTGCAGGGATTATACTGCCATCTTGCATCCTCCCCCCCCCACATAAAATTCAGACATACCCTACCGTATCCAGCGAAAAACCCAAGAAGCTTTTGTGAAAAAAAAAGAAATAAAAAATTTACAATTTTTATTAATTTTTTTTTAAAAAAAACCTAGGTCAGAATTTCACTCAAAAAAGGTGCCAAACTGTTGCAAACCCCCCCCCCCAACGATACGTTTGGCGGTGGAAACAGAAATGGTGCCAAACTGTTACAAAGACTCCCCTGATACATTTGGCGGTGGATACAGAATGTTTTGTTTATCAAAGGCAATCAAATCAGGCCTCGACAACGTAACCTGCGGAAAAACATTTTTTTTGAAAAAAAAAAAAATCCCTGACCGGCGGGTCAGAATTTCACCAAAAATCTGACGTTACCCAATTCACTCAAAAATGGTGCCAAACTGTTGCAAACACTACCCTGATATGTTTGGCGGTGGAAACAGAAGGGTTTTTTTATCATAGGGAATAAAATCAGGCCTCGACAACTTAACCTGCGGAAAAACATTTTTTTGAAAAAAATCCCTGACCGGCAGGTCAAAATTTCACCAAAAATCTGACGTTACCCAATTCAATCAAAAAATGTGCTAAACTGTTGCAAAGACTCCCTTGATATGTTTGGTGGTGGAACCAGAAGGATTTTTTATCATAGGCAGAAAAATCAGGCCTCGACAACTTATCCTGCGGAAAAACTTTTTTTTTGAAAAAAATCCCTGATCAGAATTTCACCAAAAATCTGACGTTATCCAATTCACTAAAAATGGTGTCAAACTGTTGCAAAGACTCCCCTGATGTGTTTGGCGGCGGAAACAGAAGGGTTTTTATTATAGGTAGAAAACCAGGCTTCGACAACTTAACCTGCGGAAAAAATATTTTTTGAAAAAAATCCCTGACCAGCGGGTCAGAATCTCACCAAAAATCTTATATTACCCAATTCACTCAAAAATGGTGCCAAACTGTTGCAAAGACGACCCCTGATACGTTTCGTGGTGCAAACAGAAGGGATTTTATCATAGGCAGAAAAATCAGGCCTCGACAACGCAACCTGGAGACAAATTTTTTTTTGAAAAAAATCCCTGACAGGCGGGTCAGAATTTCACCAAAAATCTGACGTTACCCAATTCACTCAGAAATGGTGCCAAAATGTTGCAAACTCTCACCTGATATGTTTGGCGGGGAAAACAGAAGGGTTTTTTAGCACAGGCAGAAAAATAAGGACTCGAAAACTTAACCTGGGGGGAAACTTTTTTTTGAAAAAAAAAATCCCTGACCGGCGGAACTTCACCAAAAATCTGACGTTATCCAATTCACTTGGAAATGGTGCCAAACTGTTGCAAGGACTCCCCTGATACGTTTGGCGGTGGAAACAGAAGCGTTTTTATCATAGGCAGAAAAATCAGGCCTCGACAACTTAACCTGCGGAAAAACTTTTTTTTGAAAGAAATCCCTGACCGGCGGGGTCAGAATTTCACCAAAAATTCTGATGTTACCAAATTCACTCAAAAATGGTGCCAAACTGTTGCAAGGACTCCCCTGACATTTTTGACGCTGGAAACAGAAGGGTTTTTATCATAGGCAGAAAAATCAGGCCTCGACAACTTAACCTGCGGAAAAACATTTTTTTAAAAGAAATCCCTGACCGACGGGGTCAGAATCTCACCAAAAATCTGAAGTTACCCAATTCACTCAAAAATGGTGCACAAATGTTGCAAACACTCCCCTGATACGTTTTGCGGTGGATACAGAAGGGTTTTTATCATGGGGAATAAAATCAGGCCTCGACAACTTAACCTGCAGAAACACATTTTTTGGGGAAAAAATCCCTAACCGGTGGGTAAGAATTTCACCAAAAATCTGACGTTATCCAATTCATTAAAAAATATAGTGCCAAACTGTTGCAAAGACTCCCGTGATACGTTCGGCGGTGGAAACAGAAGGGTTTTTATCATAGGCAGAAAAATCAGACCTCGACAACTTAACATGCGGAAAAACTTTTTTTTGAAAAAAATCCCTGACCGGCGGGTCAGAATTTCACCAAAAATCTGACATTATCCACTTCACTAAAAAATAGTGCCAAACTGTTGCAAAGACTCCCATGATACGTTTTGCGGTGGAAACAAAAGGGATTTTTATCATAGGCAGAAAAACCAGGCCTCGACAACTTAACCTGCGGAAAAACATTTTTTTGAAAAAAAAATCCCTGACCGGCGGGTCAGAATTTCACCAAAAATCTGACCTCATCCAATTCATTAAAAAAAATAGTGCCAAACTGTTGCAAAGACTCCTGTGATAAGTTCGGCGCTGGAAACAGAACGGTCTTTATCATAGGCAGAAAAATAAGACCTCGACAACTTAACCTGCGGAAAAACTTTTTTTAAAAAAACATCCCTGACCGGCGGGTCAGAATTTCACCAAAAATCTCATGTTACCCACTTCATTCAAAAATGGTGCCAAACTGTTGCAAACACTCACCTGATAAGTTTGGTGGTGGATACAGAAGGGTTTTTATCATAGGGAATAAAATCAGGCCTCGACAACTTAACCTGCGGGGAAACTATTTTTTGAAAAAAAATCCTGGCGGGTCAGAATTTCACCAAAAATCTGACATTATCCAATCTGACGTTAACCATTTGACTCAAAAATGGTGCCAAACTGTTGCAAAGACTCCCCATATACGTTTCACGGTGGAAAACGGAAGGGATTTTATCATAGGCAGAAAAATCAGGCCTCGACAACGCAACCTGGAGAATTTTTTTTTTTAAAAATATCCCTGACCGGCGGGTCAGAATTTCACAAAAAAATCGGACGTTACCCAATTCACTCAAAAATGGTGCCAAACTGTTGCAAAGACTCCCCTGATACGTTTTGGGTGGATACAGAAGGGTTTTTATCATAGGGAATAAAATCAGGCCTTGACAACTTAACCTGCAGAAAAACATTTTTTTTGGGGGGGGGTGGAAATCCCTAACCGGTCGGTAAGAATTTCACCAAAAATCTGACGTTATCCAATTCATTAAAAAAATAGTGCCAAACTGTTGCAAAGACTCCCGTGATACGTTTCGTGGTGGAAACAGAAGGGTTTTTTATCATAGGCAGAAAAACCAGGCCTCGACAACTTAACCTGCGGAAAATTTTTTTTTTGAAAAACATCCCTGACTGGCGGGTCAGAATTTCACCAAAAATCTGACGTTACCCACTTTATTCAAAAATGGTGCCAAACTGTTGCAAACACTCACCTGATAAGTTTGGCGGTGGATACAGAAGGGTTTTTATCATAGCGAATAAAATCAGGCCTCGGCAACTTAACCTGCGGGGAAACTATTTTTTGAAAAAAAATCCTGGCGGGTCAGAATTTCACCAAAAATCTGACATTATCCAATTCACTCAAAAATAGTGCCAAACTGTTGCAAAGACTTCCATGATACGTTCGGCGGTGGAAACAGAAGGGTTTTTATCATAGCGAATAAAATCAGGCCTCGACAACTTAACCTGCAGAAACCCATTTTTTTTTTACAAAAAACCCTGACCGGCGGGTCAGAATTTCACAAAAAATCTGACGTTACCCAATTCACTCAAAAATGGTGCCATACTGTTGCAAACACTACCCTGATAGGTTTGGCGGTGGATACAGAAGGGTTTTTATCATAGGGAATTAAATCAGGCCTCGGCAACTTAACCTGCGGAAAAAAATTTTTTTGAAAAAAAATCCCAGCGGGTCAGAATTTCACCAAAAATCTGACGTTATCCAATTCACTCAGAAATGGTGCCAAACTGTTGCAAAGACTCCCCTGATATGTTTCGCGGTGGAAACAGAAGGTTTTTTTTTATCATAGGCAGAAAAACCAGGCCTTGACAACTTAACCAGTGGGAAAACATTTTTTTGAAAAACATCCCTGACCGGCGGGTCAGAATTTCACAAAAAAAATCTGACGTTACCCACTTCATTCATAAATGGTGCCAAACTGTTGCAAACACTCACCTGATAAGTTTGGCGGTGGATACAGAAGGGTTTTTATCATAGCGAATAAAATCAGGCCTCGACAACTAAACCTGCGGAAACCCAATTTTTTGACAAAAAACCCTGACCGGCGGGTCAGAATTTCACCAAAAATCTGACGTTACCCAATTCACTCAAAAATGGTGCCAAACTGTTGCAAAGACTCCCCTGATACGTTTGGCGGTGGATACAGAAGGGTTTTTATCAAAGGCAGAAAAATCAGGCCTCGACACCTTAACCTGCGGAAAAACATTTTTTTGAAAAAATCCCTGACCCACCAAATATTCACCAAAAATCTGATGTTATCTAATTCACTCAAAAATGGTGCCAAACTGTTGCAAATCCTCCCCTGATACATTTGGCGGTGGAAACAGAAGGGTTTTTATCATAGGCAAAAAAAAATCAGGCCTCGGCAACTTAACCTGCGGAAAAACATTTTTTTGAAAAAAATCCCTAACCCATGACCTATCTGTGATATCTCAACCACCCATTTAAAACAACAGTTCCTACCTAGAAGCTCCTGAAGAGAATCAAAGACTTTGAGATTTCATGTAATTTAGTCCTCACGATGAATCAAACAAGTCTGATGTAAAGAGGTGCTGGGAGAATGGGAAGAGGCCAGGAAGCCTGAAACAGAAATATTTAGGAGTAGTTTACGTTCTTCCAGCCACATGAAGAATAGAGCAGGCACTAGATGGAAGCAGCAACATAAAATAAAGTCTCTTATCTACTGCTCGTTTGTCTGCTATGAATCCTCTCTTAACAGGAAGATACTCACAGCCATAACTCCAGATCTAGAGGAGAGACTTATAGTGCAAACCATGCAAGTCCAGCCATAAATAAATCCGACTGAGTTCAATGAGGCTCACCCTCAGGCAAGCATGCCTAGGATTACAGCCTTAGGCTGCAGTTCCAAAGACACATACTTAGGAAAGGTCTTAGATGTATAATAAATGTTCATAAATGTACCAAACAAACACGTACATAAATATATAAACCACATATCTCACAGGAAGACAGTCCCGAAACCATTTTGACTCTCAAACTGACCAAATATTTCTCTGCAAGGAGGGAGGGGGTGAGGGAACCTTCCCATTGTCTCAGGAATTAAGTGATTACCATCTAGACAGGAGATAAACAAAGCACTCAGATTTCTGTTGTAGACTGCCTTTCCTATGATGTAGGTATGATGTATCTGGGGGGTGGTCTTGGGCTACACCCCTTCTGTGATGTATGTATGATGTATGGAGGGGTGGTCTTGATCTCCAGGGCAGGGAATTTCAAAATGTCTATATAAGGGCAGGCACACCTTTGTTCTGGGTCCTCCTCCTCTCTCCTGCATGTGAGGGGAGCACCCTGTTGCAACAGCTTTAATAAAGATCAGGCTTACTAGCTGCTTTGCTTCTCAATATTCTCTGGTTGGCCTCTGTTATTTTCTCCTACCGATGGAGAACCTACAAAGGACTCTATAAGGGCTCTTGTATACCCCATAAGGAAATAAGGGCAGATTTTGTTTACAACAGGAACAAACCACATTGATTAAAGGGAGAATTATTTCTACAAAGTTACAGCTCTTTTCCTGAGCAAGTATCTGTGTAAGGGATGGTCGGAAGTGATGACAGTGGCCTTCTGCATAGTTGCTACTAAATTTGACCTGAAACCAAAAATAAAAATACATTTAGAAACATGTTCAAGGGAGTTTCAATGTTTCAGTCATGCTGGCAACTATGTTAGGCTGCTGTAGATTGCCACTAAAATGTTACTCAAAGTGGGATTTGGGGAAGAGGTGAGTTTTGAGCTTCCTGTTTAGGCAAATATTTTGAGTACAGTGGTACCTTGACTCTCAAATGCCTTGGTACTCAAACGCCTTGGTTCTCAAATGCTTAAAACTTGGAAGTAAGTGTTCCAGTTTTCGAGCAATTTTCGGAAGCCAAACGTCTGACGCGGCTGTTGGCTATTGTTTCTGGGGCACCAATCAGAAGCCACACCTTGGTTTTCAGACATTTCAGAAGTCAAACAGACTTCTGGAATGGATTAAGTTTGGCGCTTTTGTTTTTGCTATTTATTTTGTGTTTTTGTTTTTGAGGCTTTTTTGGTTAATTTGTTTTTGTGACCGTGTGGAACCCAGTTCAGCCACTGATTGATTGTGTGACTGCAGAAGTGGATAAAAGCCCCATATCCAAACAA
Organism: Zootoca vivipara; assembly: GCF_963506605.1. Lineage (NCBI taxonomy): Eukaryota > Metazoa > Chordata > Lepidosauria > Squamata > Lacertidae > Zootoca > Zootoca vivipara. The sequence goes on from NC_083283.1 coordinate 71,202,710, forward strand.
TGACTATCATCAGTGCAGGTAAGAAAAAGAATTAATTTTAATTTTTTATCATCTACAATACTGTCTTATTTATTTTATAGTGCAGTACATTGATTACTGCTTTCATTTTATAGATCAGTGGTCTCATTATATAGTAAAATTCATGTTAAATTGCTTTAAGGATTGTTTTTAAAAGTCTGGAATGGATTAATCCATTTTGCATTACTTTCTATGGGAGAGCGCACCTTGGTTTTGGAACGCTTTGGTTTTGGAATTGACTTCCGGAACAGATTAAGTTTGAGAACCAAGGTACCACTGTAGTTTTAAGGGAAGTCAGAGGAGTTTGGGTAAGGCCAATAACATTTTGTGGGGTGTTTCACATTTTTGGCTTATGCAGCTTCTTGAGGCGACATCCGTTACTACAAACTAGAGCCCAACCACCCCCATTCCGAGGCCTGAAAGTAACTCAGGTGAAGTACAATGAGCTCCCTCTTCCTTGCTTTCTGAGTGTCCTGCAGGTATGCAGGTTTGGGCTTCTAATTCTCTGGATGACTATAGGGGAGACTGGAAACATGGCAAGCCTGACAAGGAGGATTCTGTGAGTCATTATTCATTTCCTTCCTGTGAAACCAACTACCTATCAAAGCTGCCACAGAAAAGAAAAACCTTCCAGGGACAGAGAGAGAAATTCTATTTCAAAATGAGCAATCAAATTATCAGAGTCTCTCCACTGGAAATCTGCAGCGGATGACTAACGGCTGCCTGCTGCTCATTACTTCTATCAAAAGATGAATGGAGGCTCTTTGTGTTCCGCGATAACTGTTGAAGTTTCCATTTTGCCTTTTTCTATTTTTAAGAAGTAGTTACAGATCAAGAGAAAATGTTCCACATTAATAGAGCCACATCAGGATATATCCTCCCTCAGCTGCCTTTCGGAAGCAAATGAAAAAGCCACGTATTAGCAATGCTGCTTCTCCCGTAACATTTCTAAGTGACTCTGCTTCCCATTCCAAGTGCTTCATTATTCTGAATTGCATTACATTCTGTCAATGCTGAGCTGAGCATGAAGCACCCAACCCCCCTAAACAATTTGCTGCAGAAATAAGATAATGCGGCTTGATGGTATGCATCCATTAGTTAATACCTGAATAATAATAAAAAAGCCTTATAAACATATTTCACTTTGGCTACCACTTAATGATTCAGATGTTGTGGCTCCAATTGGATCCAGCCAAGTAGAAGAGAGAAGGAAACTTTATTATTTCAATTATTAGAGCAAATATGATGGGAACAGAGAGATTTATCAGACAAGGAGTTGTGCGGGTACAAACATTCAGTGATATTCTGCTTTGCTACCCAAAGCAAAGCTTCAACATGAGTTCACTTTGGAGAACAGAATGTATTACTTATAATTTTGGTAGACACTAATTGGTTGCGGCAGTTTTAAGCTTTTTCTCTTTGGGGCCGAGAAGAGCATTCACGCCCCAGTCTACTGGGCATTTAAAATTGGCATTGCACCATTGCTAAGACTAAATTGTTTAGTCAAAGCACTGATAGTAAAATAAGACAAAATATCCAGCCTAGTGCCAGTACAGTTCACATGGATTACATTTTCTTTCCTTCATATAAACTATCTTTATGCTACGGTTGATCCATCTACAACAGAAGCCTCATATTATACTGTATATAAAATTTAAAGATTCTGAACTCCAATGAACCAGGGTATGGTGTTTTTGATGGCAGGATTCCAGAAAACCTTGCTTGCAGGTTTGTCTGTTCCAGGTATTTTACAGGCAGGGCAAGCCCTTTGTCCTCTCAGCTGGTACTTCATTAAAGTGTCAAGTAAAAGGAGAAGTGCTCTGCTCTGCCCTGCCCTGCAAGAAAGCAGAGATTAAATCATTTTGGTCCACTTTTCCAGGTAAAAGATTCAAGCCTCTGGGTTATATCCAAGGCTAATCATACTTGGAGTAAGCCCATTGATATTAATGGGCATAATTAACTTAGGTTTGTTAGTTTTCAGTGTACAGAACTGAAAGGACCATGCAGATGACCGGAAGGAAAAATCTCCAATAGCACAGACCAGAAGGGACGTGGGTGGCGCTGTGGGTTAAACCACTGAGCCTAGGGCTTGCCAATTGAAAGGTCGGCGGTTCGAATCCTCGTGACAAGGTAAGCTCCCATTGTTCGGTCCCAGCTCTTGCCAACCTACCGTAGCAGTTCAAAAGCATGCAGTGCAAGTAAATAAATAGGTACCACTCCAGTGGGAAGGTAAATGATGTTTCCGTGCACTGCTCTGGTTTTGCCAGAAGTGGCTTAGTCATGCTGGCCACATGACCCAGAAAAACTGTCTGCGGAAACGGACAAACACCGGCTCCCTCAGCCTTTAAAGCGAGATGAGCACCACAACCCCAGAGTCGTTCGTGACTAGACTTAATTGTCAGGGGTCCCTTTACCTTTACCTTTTTAGCACAGACCAGAAACAGGTTTACTGCTTTGTGACAAGCTATTTCAGTGTTACTTTCAGGTTTTGAATGAAATGTACAGAATGCATTGTTCACTGGAAGCTGCCCACAGAGTGACTGGGGAAACCCAGCCAGATAGGAGGAGTATAAATAATAAAATTATTGCTAAAATAATAATTATTATCACTAAGCAAACCAAAGACAAGCAAATTATTTTATGGTATCTTTAAAAGAGTGCTCATATAAACTTGCATGTTGTGTAAAATCTAAATTCTTAGCCATTATAAAGAAAAGATGAGCTTTTGCGAAAAAGCAAAACTTGGGTATACTTGGAAGTTATGCCTCAAAAAATGTATTCTGGACCGTCAGGAATTCATCAGCTCAGTGCCCACAAATCTGTGCTATGTACAAATTGGAGAAGTACTCCAAATGGTTGGAAAGCTAAACAGGTGCTTAAATCTCTGGCACTGAAAAGCAAAATGACTTGAAGGCGCTTAACATTGGCTGGATCATGTGCAGAGTCGGCATAAGTCTGGAAAGAAAAATACACTACCAGGAAGAACTGGTGCCCAATATTGTTGCCATGAATTAACACTTGTAATAATAATAAACAAATAAATTTTAATTTAGATCTTGCCCATCTGGGACACAAGTGGCGCTGTGGGTCAAACCACAGAGCCTAGGGTTTGCTGATCAGAAGGTTGGCGGTTCAAATCCCCGTGACGGGGTGAGCTCCTGTTGCTCAGTCCCAGCTCGAAAGCAGTTCGAAAGCACATCAAACTGCAAGTAGATAAATAGGTACCGCTACAGCGGCAAGGTAAACACGTTTCCGTGAGCTGCTCTGGTTCGCCAGAAGCAGCTTTGTCATGCTGGTCACATGACCTGGAAGCTGTACCCCGGCTCCCTCAGCCAATAACATGAGATGAGCGCCGCAACCCCAGGGTTGGTCATAACTGGACCTGATTTTCAGGGGTCCCTTTACCTTTTCCTTTACCATCTGGCTGGGTTTCTCCAGACACTCTGGACAGCTTGCAACATATACAGTGGTGCCTGGGTTTTCGAATGTCTCCGTTGACGAACATTTCAGTTTTCAAATGCTGTAAACACGGAAGTAAATGCTTCGGTTTTCGAACGTGCCTTGGAAGTTGTGCAGGAAATGTGGCTTCCATATTGAGTTTTCCGTACTGAGGCTTCTGTATTGAGTTTTCGGTTTTCGGACATTTAAAACAAATGTTAAAAACAGATCCTATACAAGCAACACACCAGTAAATCAATAGAAACCAACAACAACAACAACAACAACAACAACAACAACAACAACAACAACCAGTTTACAGTTATACCCAAATTAAAGTAACCGCCAACCCCAACTAAGCATTTAACCAACACCAACATGACAAAAAGGAAACAGAGGAACCCAAATTAGAACCGTTTAAGAAAATTTAAAACATTTGTAACACAATTGTAACTTAAAAGCAGAAGAAGAGCCTGCTGGATCAAGCCATTGTCCCATCTAATCCAGCATATTTACTATATTTAATAGAACCCAGCTACTGAACCACTGCTTCTTTATGACTGCAGTTTATGAATTCATTGCTTGATATGTGCAATTCAACCTGTCTCCAACTACCACAATATACAATTATATCTAGAAGTCCTAGGAGAAGTGCTGATTAATTAAGAGCCTAAACCAGCATATTGCTGAGAGTTATTTCCAATGTCCTATGAATCCTTAATGCCCAATTCAAAAATCAATGAAGATTTCCACCACATACTCTTCATAGGTGGAGCTCAGCGTGACAAAACATATTTCCAATACAGCTGCCTACCAAGCCACACAGCCAGGTAGACAATCCAAAAGCAATTAACGTACTAATTTCAAGCCACTTCTGGACATTTTATTTTGTGGAGGAGCAGTTGGCAATTTGGAGAACATGGAACGAGACATTTTTAAATCTACCTCCTTTGAGATGGCTTTAATTAAGTGACGCCAACACTGTGCACAGATTTCTACATATTGCACACCCACAAATGCTGGTACTACTGTACATTCTGGAAAGCAAATGGGTGAATTGATAGGAATACAAGCTGAATGCAAAAACTGAACCACACTGGCTATTTACAGTTTGACAATGCTGTTAATGAGGTGGAAAATTTGCTGCCAGAATTGTGGGGCTGAGGGAAAATTGGCAGGTTCTGTGATTGGGCACAGAGACAACCAACTGGCTCTGCTATGTTTTTTAGCTTGTAGATATTGAGTACATTTCTTCTCTAGGTCAACTTGTGCACCAAAGTATGTTGAAATAGAGTATGTTGCTATCATCATTGCTAAGGTCCTAGCATGAACATCTGTACAGTCTTTATAACTCAGTCATTGGGATTGACCTGTACATGAAGCTGTCTGATTCTGAATGCATCTGGATCTAGGATGCATACTCTGACTGGCAGCAGCTCTTCATTGCCTCAGATGGTTGACTCTCTCAGCCTTGTTACGCACTGAAGGAGCCAAGAAATGAACCTTCAATTTTCTTCATGCAAAACCTGGCATCTACCACTCTGCCACAGACCTTCCTAAAGATGACAGGATTAGAACAAAAAACCCTCTCTGGGACAAACCACCCTACTTTTAATCACAAAACCACATTTTCTTTGCTTCAATGTACGTATTAAGCGAGGGGAAAATAGAAAAGTGAGCTTAGAATGGGATTCCTGCTGCCCTTAAAATCGGACAGAGATAAGTGCCATACAGTGAAATCCTGGACACGAGTACTGTACTCAGAAATAAATCTCAATGAGTTCAATTGGGCTTACTCTGAAGTATATGATTGCAGGCTCAAAGGCTGAATCTGAGGCACCACTTCTCAGCTGCAAACCCTCCTTCCGAGAAAATTATGATGAATTGAGCAGATAGAAAAGTAGGAAAGGGTTCTGAACACCCCAGTAATTCAGTAATTAAAACTGAATACAATCTAACTTTCCCCCCAATCTTTCTCCTTTTCCCCCCTGAGCTTCACTTTTCAGTTCAGATTCCCCCCCCTTCTCAGCCACAAAACTGTTATTATCACCTCTCCATGCTAATCCTTTCTCTAGCTGACTAAGATTATCACTTCTTTCTTCAAGGTTTGGCTTTTCACCCTTGGATTCTCTAATTGGCTTTCCAGCCCTCTGATCCTGCATTATTTCTTCTCCATAAAACCTCACCCTGTTAATGAATATCTTGGCTGTACATCTCCCTTTTCAATAAAAGCTTCGTTTTGCCAGGCTATTTCCACTTTTGTAGAAGTTCTCAGATTTCACTTTGGTGAGTAATACCTTGAATTTATAGCTCACAAAGTAATTTTAAAATTCTATCCTCCCCCCCCCCCCCGGCCCCGAAATATAGATGAACATAGTGGCTAGATCACAGTTGGCTTACAATGTCAACTTTTCATCCGGACCTCAGGATGCCCATGGCATCAGTCAATTCCACTATTTACAAGAGGCCATGACATTTCTGATTGGAAGCAACCCAGCTGAACAGAGTTACAAAAATCAAATGAAATTACATGATTTGTCAGGGAAGGATCCGGTTGTGGCAGAGCAAATGCACATTTCTGCTTCCAGTCTTTGGCGTTTCCAATTAAATGATCTCTGGTAGGAAGGCTAGAACTCATCTATGCTGTCAGTCAGTGCAGCTAGCAATGGACTAGATGAACCAATGTTCCAACTCATGATCATACAGAGCTGCACTCAGGCATTTACCCTATGCATAGGTCAGAAGAAAACAGTTGGGCAGAGCTGAGTGGGGAACAGCTAGGAAAAGAAGAACAGGGAGAAAGAAAATTAACAGACTCCCTTTCGCTGGAAAGTGTCTAAGCGCTCAGTCCAAGTGACGGGGGTGGCTCAGGGGAAAGTGGGTGGAAACCTTAATCGGGAGCACCTTTCCCCCGAGAATTGATTCTTTGTTCTTTTGCTGTGAATAATAAATTCTCTTTAACTGGTAAGAGACTATTCTCACTTTGTTCTGCTTATCCACGGCCAAAGGAAGTGAGGAAGGCACTTTCCCGAAGCCTGACACTATGTCACTTTCCCATTGATCACCTCTTCAGGTCACCTTCCATATCTTGGAGGAGCAATGTCTACAGCAGGCAGTCTGCTCATGGAGGACCCCCCCCCCCACAATTCTGAAGCCCAACAATCTATACGATGGAGGAAATGTACACAAGTGGAACAACCTACCTGCAGAAGATGTTATCCCTCTGACACCCGACAGAGGTGATTGAGCCAAATGACAGGAATGTGATGGACGGGTCAAGTTCATATAGCACTCTCACCTTCATACAACTCTAACCATGTGAAAGGTGACCATCTGAACAGACTCAGAACCTGATTATTTGTGAACTGCTTGCTGAGTTACATTTGCATACTAAGGTCCCGTGACCCGGATAAATAAAACACATGAACAAGCAGATTTTGGTTTGTGGGTTCAAATAGGCCACAACGTTATTGGTTACAGATGGGAGCAGTTTGAGAAGGCTATATCTCAACTCCCACCCATCTGCTGGGAATCCAACTAAGGGTAAACCACCAATAGGGGGAGCCCTAAGATCCTTACATCAAATAGGGGCACCCTGAGGGGTCCCCATTGGGGTCGTGGCATGGGCCTAGCCCAAGCCCGGGCAGCAGACAGGATCCACATACCCAGATCCCTTTAACAGGTTCCCTTTAATGAGGAGGGGCAGGTGGAGGCTACAAACTCCCCTCCAGCCAAACAAAGGCTTACCCAATGCCTAACCTCACAAAATTGTGGTGATTGCTACGAGGTAGGTAAAAACCAAATGGCAGAACCAATTTGCCAAGTGGGAAACATTCCTGCCCAGTTCCAACAATATGGCGACCAACAATTAGTCCATAGCAAGGTTGTAACGCATCAAAGCAGAAAAAAGGGCAAGGAGGGTGGGAGGTCTGGCGAACAGTGCGAGAGGATGGTCTCCCTGCTGCACTGGAGTTTAAATTCCCTACAGACACACCCCCACCGGCACCGATTGGTTGGTGAGGGCCCCGCCCAGCGCTGACAGCGTGGGGAGGCAACAGCGGAAAGCACGCCAGTCTCCAACCCTCTGCTGGGTTACACAGGGCCTGGGGCCCAGCCACAATACCACCCACCAAATAATGTAAGCGGACTTAACACATCAGTAGAGACAGAACTTAGCTTCCAGATTATAGGCCATTGGTTTCCCTCACACTTGTTTTTGTGGACACGAACACCCACTTGACATACACAAACCATAAAAATGTATGAAAAGGACATGGTGGATTTTATTTGCTACTCACCTTTTCATAGGTTCAGCATCACCACCTTTGGTTTGCTGCATAACCATTACAATGGAGGAATGAGAAAGACAAGGACAATAGGCAGAAAGAGGCAGAGTACTTGACGGCTGCCTTGAGTTGCCATGCAAATGCTTCTGCCTCTTTAATGGGGCATGCAAACATTTGCATGACAGGACTAGGAAGTGGAGCACAAACAGTGAAAGATCACAGAATATGGTCTTGTGGGCTACATTACCTCTTTGTGTAATTTCCTGTAGTAGATCCTGTGAAAACCGCCAAAGTATCAGCTTACTTTATTTCTTCTCAAGCTAACACCTGTTTTGGCACCACATTCAAGATTCTTATATTAAACTGTGTTCCACAACTGCCTATTACAAGTTGCCAATGAAATTTTGCAGACTTTACAGGTTCTTCATCAGGTGGAAAATCTGAGTAATTTCAGGGGAGACGAGAAGAGTTTTGATAAGGCTTTATTTTTATGGCTAGTCATAGATCTGCAAAAAGGGGGATTTAAAACACACACACACACACAGCAAAAAAACAAACAAAAAACCCAAACATCCCCAAACTTGTGGTCCAAAATGCGCAACTCTGTTACTATAGTTCACAAATCCTTCTAATATTTCTTCACGAAATCAATTGACGTTATGTTAACATTCACCATTAAATTAATTCTTCAGTCCTTCAAGGATGGTAAACAATTACATATTGATCTCTGGATGTCTTGTGTTTTCATGACTTATACATTTGAAGGATGCCCCTGGTATTAAGCGAAATAAGTTAGAGGCATTTCTTAATGTCAAGCTGCCTTCCTCAATCTAAGCTATTTAAATGGCTTTTGTTCATTTTGTAAAATCAATGAGCACTTACTTTCCCAGTCATGTTGCACCATTGAAATGAAGGAGAAGTTGCCTTTGTATTGTTGGTTGTTGTTGTTGTTTAGTCGTTTAGTCGTGTCCGAGGCCTGCTTTTCAGACATATTTCCTTCCATTATACAAAGCCATATATTGAAAATGTTGACTGTAATGTCAGTGTACACAAGGCTCAGATGAAGGTATAAAGGTAAAGGGTAAAGGTCCAGTCGTGACCGACTCTGGGGTTGCGCGCTCATCTCACATTATTGGCCGAGGGAGCCGGCGTATAGCTTCCAGGTCATGTGGCCAGTATGACAAAGCCACTTCTGGCAAACCAGAGCAGCACATGGAAACGCCGTTTACCTTCCCACTGTAGCGGTTCCTATTTATCTACTTGCATTTTGACGTGCTTTCGAACTGCTAGGTTGGCAGGAGCTGGGACCAAGCAACAGGAGCTCACCCTGTCACAGGGATTCGAACCACCGACCTTCTGATCAGCAAGCCCTAGGCTCAGTGGTTTAACCACAGCGCCACCTGGGTCCCAAAAAGAAAGGAAGGAAATCAGTAGTAAATGCAACTTTGATGCCAAATGCAATTAACATGGAAGGGGCAGTTTGCATTTCCAGCATCCAGAAGTCCTGTTTTCAGCATCCTGTTACCTGACTGTGGGCTGGTGCAGCAAACACCCACACCCACACACATCCTAGAAGTGTAGGAATTTAAGTATTGAGTCAAAAGATATAATAGATATGGTAAAATAAAAGGAGAATTCCCTGGATGCCTAGATCCAGTTTCGGGGGAAAGTACTCTTTGGTCAAGGAATCCCAACAGAGATTCAAAATTTCAAAATATGCAATTTTAAAAGTCTTCCAAAGTTCCCCAGTCCCCTATAAATTGCTACCTGTTTGGAAAGTTAAAATTGTTCACTTACACAACCTCTTCAGAGGTCAGATTCATGTCTTTTTAGATCCATGTCCCTTTCCATACAGCAAGAAAAGATAGGCACTATAACTTAGGTTCCAAAACACATTTCTGGATTATTTGCATGGAAACACAAATATGGCTTGCTTAAACCATATGGATCATCCAGCTTAGACCTCATCACTGGTAGAATTCACATGGCGGAAGGGAGAAGGCAATGTGTTTGGTAACCCTTCTTCCCAAGCAGAGGAGGAGTGATCTAGCTAAGCCTTGGCAGAACAGCTTGCTCTATGGTCTTAACTCCTCCATGAATGAATTAGAGCAAAGCATGGACGCGGGTGGCACTGTGAGTTAAACCACTGAGCCTAGGGCTTGCCGATCAGAAGGTTGGCGGTTTGAATCCCCGTGATGGGGTGAGCTCCCGTTGCTCGGTCCCAGCTCCTGCCAACCTAGCAGTTTGAAAGCACGTCAAAGTGCAAGTAGATAAATAGGTACAGCTACAGTGGGAAGGTAAATGACATTTCCGTGCGCTACTCTGGTTTGCCAGAAGAGGCTTTGTCATGCTGGCCACATGACCTGGAAGCTGTATGCCGGCTCCCTCGGCCAATAATGCAAGATGTGCGCGCAACTCCAGAGTCAGTCACGACTGGACCTAATGGTCAGGGGTCCCCTTTACCTTTATCTATGTTGGTTATATGAGGCTGATTGATCCCACAAGGAATGCACAGGTGGAGAACCTGATGTGGGATGTAATCCATTGGAGCAGTCAAATACAACATTCCTTGTTTCCCTAGAGTGGGCACAGGCAGGGGGATGTTACTCCAGTCAGTACAGCTTCCTGTTCCACTGTTCTGGAGTGTCCTCCCCTTGCATGTGACTAGGTGTGACCCTGGCTGACTCCATAAAAGAGCCAAGTCACGCAGCCATCTTTCTCTCTTGATGGCATGCTGCTCTCCTGCAGCCATTTTCTTCTCTTGGCGCTGTTATCTTAATGTATTTTGCTGTCTGCTGGCTCCCAGCCAGCAGCACATGGGCTCAATCCCCATAAGGGATGAATTTACACTATGTTCTGTAACTACAAGCTAAAGTCTGCCTTCAGGGGTCATACTGTGAACTGAATGTGTGTAAACTTCTCGTTACTTTTAAGGGAGGACTCTTGTGTCTTTATTCTTTTAAGAGGGATCAAAGGGGACACCAGGAATAATCCAGTCTTATCAAGCCAGACTGGATTGCTCAACTAAAGAGATTCAAATGAATCTGCAAACTAGCTTGCTGATGTATTGAGGGGAATCTGCTCTGCTACATGACTCACTAGTGTGAGTGAAGGAAGGATAATAATCCATCTATCCTCTCCTACTATCCTTAACATTCCCACACCTGAGTCCCTCTAGGTGTTGTTGGGCTCCAACATCCTTGATCATTTCCCTAACTAGCTGGAACTGATCGAAGTTGGCATTCAACACCAATATAGAGGGCCATATCTGCCTCATCCCTGTAGCAGTGGATGCATGTTGCAGACTCCAGCTCCCATGTTGTCTGGGATTTGGTAGCAGTCAGCTACCATGATGCTGATGGGTAGGGTTAAGTCACCACAATGCACAAGTGAAAGTCAAAGCTCATGTCCTAAATTGGTGAGCAGCACAGAAAACCCCCCCACACACATATTAATAAAAACATGAAATGACGAATTATATCTTGTTTTCACTCTTTCTAAAGCAGTGCCGATATATTTGTCTTTCTCCCTTAATATTTTCCAAAAATTGTTCCTGACATGACAAGAATTGAGAATCTGCCAAGCTTGATTTATTGGTATATAATTAGAAGGGTAAGACACATTATTCAACTCCCCAAACAAAATTCAAATATCTAATTCAAAGAACCATCACCTGAGCAGCTAGAAGCTCTGTCTGCATAATGAAATCCCTCACTGCCTTTTAAATATCCAGGAAACGTAATGAGGGCATCTTAGAATTAATAAGAAAGCCATTTCACTATTAGTTGTAATATCTACTGTGATGCCTTTAGCAAAACAGTTCTTTGCAAAACAGGACACATTTTAAAAACAAAAACAACAAAAAAACCTGAAACATGAGAGCAAACACTAATTTTGGCATTAGCTGGAAGGAAATCAAAATAAGACGGGTTTCAAAAGAAATTGCATCAAGCAATGTTAAACTGCATTCCAAGCTCTTCTCTATTATGCATGGGAGGCGGGGCTGGATGAGGCACACATGTCCCTCAGACCGGACCAAAACAGGTCCACCACTCTCCACCTGTAGAGGGATGCCAACACCACACGTCCTGTGAATAACTCTCTATTTCAGCACAATTCTTACTGGCAGTACCCCACAGAATTTTCCCAAATGGGGTGTTCCATAGGCAGGGGAGGTGTTGAACCAACCAGAGACCCACCAGATCCCAAGCTGGCACCACTGCCATTACTTGATGGCACAACACTCAATCCAGGCCTACTTGCTACACCAACTCCAGGCAGAGTTTTCCTTGTCCCCACAGGTTTCTGCCCCATCTGGCTTGAGCATCAGGTCTACACTGCTCCAGTAAGCCCCACTGCTAACTAACCAGAGTGAGGATTCCTGTGTCCAGTAAGAACTCTGTCCCATAGTATTGCTGGAAAATATGTTGAGTGGCAGTATTAGATAAGAAACAATATGAAAATAGGTATAGACAAAGTTAGTGGCTGAAGGATTGAAAGGACTCATTTTACGTCCAATCCTGACGTAACTCACAATAACTTATTGTGAGTTCCAACAGATGCAAACCTTGTCCTAACATAGAAGGGACCCTAAACAACAAAAGACGGTGAAATGTTATCCAAGGAAGAATAAGAATATTGACGTGACAAAATATCAAAAATAAACGTTGACGCTATTGGGGTGACAGATGATAAAACTGCATTCATAATTCATTAGAAAGGTTCTTGAAAGCAGTAAATCAAAGAAACATTTGAATATTTAAAATCCACTCATATAGACGTCACTGCATAATCCAGGAGGAAGGGAAATCCTGTTTTCTGTCATAGGTGTATTTATATCATTCCTTAGATGACTTGGTGCACCATCCAACTTAATACTCATCATTGACAGGCATGAGCAATGCTAAGCTGGAACGTGTCCAGAGGAGGGCAACCAAAATGGTCAAAGGCCTGGAAATGATGCCTTATGAGGAACGGCTTAGGGAGCTGGGTATGTTTAGCCTGGAGAAGAGAAGGTTAAGGGGTGATATGATAGCCATGTTCAAATATATTAAAGGATGCGATATAGAGGAGGGAGAAAGGTTGTTTTCTGCTGCTCCAGGGAAGTGGACACGGAGCAATGGATTGAAACTACAAGAAAGAAGATTCCACCTAAACATTGGGAAGAACTTCCTGACAGTAAGAGCTGTTCGGCAGTGGAACTTGCTGCCAAGAAGTGTGGTGGAGTCTCCTTCTTTGGAGGTCTTTAAGCGGAGGCTTGACAGCCATATGTCAGGAATGCTTTGGTGGTGTTTCCTGCTTGGCAGGGGGTTGGACTGGATGGCCCTTGTGGTCTCTTCCAACTCTATGATTCTATGAACTCAAAACCTGAGCCGAATTTATGCGTAAAAGAGAAGTGGGATCATCTTAATAGATGGTCCAGGTTGCAGGCAAGCCCTCAACCCGGTTCCCCCACCCTGGCATGGGTGGAGCCATTGCCCTCATGCCAGGATGGCACCATGATTACCCAGGGCTAATTGCCCAAACAATTTGAGTGGGGTGATCATGGAGGGGAGGAGTATAAAGGCACGAAGTGTGCTGAGTGGGGGAGGGGAGGTCAGCCATCGCCTGCCCCTCCATTGTCCAACGGTATTCCGTTAAAGGAATCTGGGGTCTGGATCCTGTCCGAAGTCTGCTTGAGGGGCTAGGGCCACGCCAGGCCTCTGGGAACACCGGGGGGAGATGCAGGTTTTCTTTGGAATATTGATAGATATGGGGCTAAGCTTACTTTATTGTTGCACGTTAACTGGTGATGATATTTCTCCAGCACTCTGCAGCTGTTTCCTCATCTGGAGAGGTGTTAGCTCACAAAGTCTTCCCCCGAGCTTTAAGTGAAGCACAGAAAGCCTCGGCCCAGTATATCTGAAGGAGCATCTTCACCCCCATCATTCAGCCCAGACACTGAGGTCCAGCTCCGAGGGTCTTCTGGTGGTTCCTTCACTGCGAGAAGTGAAGCTACAGGGAACCAGGCAGAGGGTCTTCTTGGTAGTGGTGCCTGTCCTGTGGAACACCTTCCCATCACATGTCAAGGAAATAAAAACAACTACCTGACTTTTAGAAGACATCTGAAAGCAGCCCTGTTTAGGAAAGTTTTTAATGTTTGATGTTTTATTGTGTTTTAAATATTCTGCTGGGAGCAGCCCAGAGTGGCTGAGGAAACACAGCCAGATGGGTGGGGTATAAATAAGTTGTTGTTGTTGTTGTTGTTAATTTGTGCCCGACCTAGCAGACCCACTGATTTTGTTTAAGGGAACCATTTTCTTTTACCTGAAACAAAGAAAAGAAAAGAATCACACCAAATGACATAAAAAGCACTCTAGATCCTCTAGGTTTTCCATTGCTGGGTTATTGAAATCCTAGCTGCAGCTAACAGTTTTCTTTAAAAAAAAAAAAGTACCTTGCTCATTAAAAAAGAAGAAGAAGATAAAAAGCTGTCAGGGGAACAGTAGAACCCCCCTCCACCTTCTTGCACTTACAGACAGGGGTATAGCATGGTTTGCTGGTGCCCGGGGAGGGGTAAGTGTTGCGGCCGACTCCCTTTCCCCAGTGGACTGGGCAGCAGTCAGTCCCTTTGCCGGCCAGTGTCCTTGCAAACTTGGTGGGTGGTGGCAGTGTCCTCCCCCTCCCTCTTGGCCTGCCCAGGGGTGGGGCAAACCTTCACCAGCCACAATGACCCTGGTTTTTTTGAATTTTATTGACATGGATGCTATACTTACGTTGTATTTTATGCTGTTTTTAAGCTGTTTTTTAAGTCGCTTTTAATTAATGTTTCATATTTGCTGTTAGCCGCCCTGAGCCCGGTTTTCAAATCGGGAAGGACAGGGAATAAATAAATAATTTTTTATCATCATCATCTTCCCAGCTGCAAAAATCATTGCTCAAATTGTGCCCCACTATGTGAATGTTTGAGCGTGTGACATGATTTTAAAGCTGCATAGGGGGGGTATATTCTGACTGCTCCAGAGAAGCAGACACAGAGCAATGGATTCAAACTACAAGAAAGAAGATTCCACCTAAACATTAGGAAGAACTTCCTGACAGTAAGAGCTGTTCGGCAGTGGAATTTGCTACCAAGGAGTGTGGTGGAGTCTCCTTCTTTGGAGGTCTTTAAGGAGGCATATGTCAAGAATGCTTTGATGGTGTTTCCTGCTTGGCAGGGGGTTTGACTGGATGGCCCTTGTGGTCTCTTCCAACTCTATGATTCTATGATTCTATGACTCAACAATTACATTCAATCTGTACAATGCTCTACAAATTTGGAGCCAATAGCAAAGCGATCTGCCCTGTGACCTATTTATTTACAATGTTTTTAGTGCTCTCTTACTATGAGATTTCTCATATCAAATCTTCCATTTTCCCACTTCCAAGTGCGTTTGGATATATTCAATAAACAGCACAAGGAAATAAGTATTAAATGTAATCTTAAAACCACAGGCAGATATTTTATTATATAAAAAAGCAGCAGAGAATTTTATCAAATCTTCCACACAAATCTTTAGTAATGAAAAAACCAAACAATAAAGTACAGGGGACATAAAAAAGTAATATCTGTGTATGAACATAGCAAGGAGATAAAACAACATTGGAAATTTACAATATAAACCAGCTGAATGCTGCTTAGCTCTACAAACCCACAACTTATTTCCTATAGGCTTTTGTTTTATTTCCTATCCCACCAGTGAGTTACGATGTACAGTATTAGAAGCTCAGTCTTTTGAGGTTTTTAAAATACATATATATATAAACAGATCCCACTTCAAGCCGGGAGGTGTATTGCACCTAGAAAGAGGATTCTGAGGGTTCTTCGTCTTAATTCTATATTGATTAAGGACAAAATGGCCCCATTATAGATCCCCTTTCCCATGATGGACTGCTCTGCTAGATACCATGTTCTTGTCTTGCACACATGTTCTTAAAGAGACAGGATATATGAGAGAGAGAGAGAGAGAGGGAGAGGGAGAGGGAGGAAGGGGGGAGGGAGGGAGGAAAATGAGACACACATAAAGAGACAGAGGGTGGATCTACAGACAGGGGAGGACGCTATTAATAAGTCATAAATTAAATTGTTATAACAAAAGAAAAAAACTCTACGTAAAATTGCATAATTCCCCCCACCCTCTACAGCAGCATCTGGTGTTGCATGTTTAAATGTTGTTTTTTGACTAATGTAGCTGAGTCCAGACTCAGAAATATTTAAATTTCTGTCCTGTCCTTCTTGCCTACGTATAAAATATTACACCCTTCTACTCTTTTCTGAAATTAGTTTTTTATTTTTGACGGGTGAGGATCTCTTTTGTTTGTATCTACTTGGCCTCTTCGGGAGATGCCGAGGATTAAATTTACCCATTCAGATGTTACTCCAGGCACTTTGGCTACCATCCTTCTGGTCCTGGCTGATCATTTCGTTTTGGCCCATCATTTTGGGGCTTTATTGTTCTGGCTCTGTGCCTGGTAATAGATTCCCATCTGCCAAAAGAAATAGTTGTTGCTTTTTCTTGTCTTCTTTTATTTACAAATGGCTTAGGGAAAAGTGCATTTTCCCCTCTTAATGAATCTTGCTGCAACAAAGTTTGAGACCTCTCTGCTTAAAGTCAATTTCTCTTGGATCCGTTTCTGGCGATTGTTTCCGAGTTTCTGTGCAATACGATTATTTTCACTACTCCTAGATGCATGGATCCCCTTTAGCTCTCATTGTTTCTACCCAAGATCTCATTATCTCCTGGTTTCCAACCGCCTGGATTCAAAACATGCTTTTCATTGCTACATGTATTCAACGCATAAAAACTGAACCTTATTTCCCCCCCCCTCTGGGACTGATTTCAAGAGAGATGAAATTTAAATGTTTTGAAATATGTAATAAATTATCACATGCACAAAGGGAACGTTGGGCATGAGTAGAGAAATGTAAAGCACACAAGAAGGCAAAATATTATTTATTATTAGGGAGTGCATGTTTGAAACCATCCATTATCAATTTGGAGCCGCTACTAATTGCTGCCACTGTGTGGAAATCTTAAAATGCTTGGCCGGATGTCATTAAAATAGCCAGAGGGCCAGTTGGCAGCTCATTTGCAAGCGGCTGGAATCACACAAGACTACCACCAAGTTTGCTCTTTGGCAGCACTGCTGCAGAGATGCTTCTCTGCATGAGCTTCCAGGTAAAAGTCACATGTGATTATCCCAGTGACATTACAATGAAGTGCATGACCATGACTGCTTAAAACTGGGACCACGTTGACCAAAGAAATCAAATGGTACCTCTGAGAGAGAACAGCTAAGCCACAAACCTAGAGGCAGATCCATGAGGTTCTAAGGCATTCACTTCCACTTATGAATCTGCCTTGTGTCGAATGAAAGAAGAAGAGGAGGAGGAGGAGGAGGAGGAGGAGGAGGAGGAGTTTGGACTTGATATCCCGCCTTTCACTCCCCTTAAGGAGTCTCAAAGTGGCTAACAATCTCCTTTCCCTTCTTCCCCCACAACAAACACTCTGTGAGGTGAGTGAGGCTGAGAGACTTCAGAGAAGTGTGACTACCCCAAGGTCACCCAGCAGCTGCATGTAGAGGAGCGGGAAAGCGAACCCAGCTCACCAGATTACGAGTCCACCACTCTTAACCACTGTACCACGCCGGCCAAATCAATGAAATGAAATTAGGCAGATGGTTGTCCAAAGCCACAGACGGAGGTCTTCCTTAGCATACCCTTTGCCTTGCCAAATGTAAGGTGGTTCTTTTAAAAAAGAGATTCAGAAGTAATACAAAACACCAGTGAGTGAGAAGATTAAAGATGTTATTCTAAGCAGCAAGCAATATATTCATACCAAGCAAAAACTTCAACCTGCCATTTGGAAGCCCTCAAGAAGCGGCAAAGTGGCTCCTCCAGGTAGCCTCAGTTTGCACGGCACCACGGGCGTCTGTCCGTGCACAAGCTTCTCTCAATTCTGCCCCAAACTATCTGATTTAGAGATAGCTAGCCTGTGTGGCCTGTCTGACTGGCTATGTGCAGATCCTTCATTACTGGCTACGGGCAGATTATTCATTAGCCACCCCCTCCCAGTGCCTCACCTTCTCAAAACAATGTCCAACATCAAAGAAGGTACACATCACTATCACTTCCTCCTTACTGATTAGGACATTATAGACTGTTCTAATGCCATCAAAGAACTTAAGAGACAAGGAGAGGGGAAAGGAACAGAGGCAGGAAGGGGGCAACCAAGTCAGATCACAAACTCCTCGAAATACAATTTATCTTCTGGATAGATTGCCCATACCCCCTTACAGATCCTTTCTGACAAAGATTCACGTACCAGAAACTCCCTGCACGCAAAGCGCACGCACAACTACTAAATCAGGGATGGCTTACCTGTAGCTCTCTAGGTATTGCTGGCCTATCAATCCCATCACCCCTGACCACTGGGCATGCTGGCAGGTAGGCAAGTCAGATATTTTTGAGCTTTTAGTATGCCTTGCAACTGCTTTGAGTGAGCTGCACATGTAGATAGCCTTCAATCTATTTTGCATTGCTTTCTCAGTGATACTTTGCATTGTATCCAATTTTGCTATATAATGTTCACTGCTGTGTCTTTCATAACACCGGGGGGGGGGCACGTTTTTATTAATTGGTCCATGAGTTATCTACTTTTCTTTCCTCCCATTTATTTTTTCAGCACTGAACCAGATGGGGAAAATTCTCGTTCAGTATATGGTCTCTATACTTTTATAAGCACCTTTAGGAGGCATGGGAATAGGACTTTCATTCTGCACAGTTACATTGTGAGTCTCTGACTCACACACATTAAATAAATGTGACTCTTACAAAAAAAAATGTCCCTGGTGAAGCAAATCATGATGCATGCCCGAATCGAGTTTTCTCCCTACTTAAGGTGAACATACAGCAGAAGGAAGCCTTATTATGCATAAACAGACACTGAGCTGTCAAAGGATGAGGAACCTCAAGTGCCAGACTAATATTTTCAGATGCTTGGGGAATCGGGCAGAGACTTCAGACATATTCTAAGGCTGTGATAAATAATTTTCTCTATCAATCGCTCTTCAGGTGCCTTCCTATTCTCCTTTGTAAATTACTATTTTATCCGGCAGGAAATGATGCCTTGAGATTTCTCTCTCTCCATTTTCAGCTGGGAGAAGAAAGACTCTTTGGAGAAGCCATGTGATCAGCAGGGGGGTGCAACTAACAGCTGCAGCAATGCCGTTGGGATACTGGCAAAAACAAGCTACTTCTTCCGAAAGCTGATTGGCAGTTTTGTTCTAAATCCCAGCAGTTCAGGCATATTTGCCCAATCACTTTGATGGCTTTATTTTCCCCTACTCCGAGAAGAGTGGGAAACCTCAGGCCTAGAAATAAATACCCCAGGATCACCGAGTAGGCAGTTATAGCATTGCACCAACCTAATCCTATATATATTGATGTGACGTAAGTGCCACCGTTCTTGATGGAGTTTACTCCGAGGAACATGGCACTGTGGTCTAAAGCACTGAGCCTCTTGGGCTTGTCAATCAGAAGGTTGGTGGTTTGAATCCCCATGGCAGGGTGAGCTCCCGTTGCTCTGTCCCAGCTCCTGCCAACCTAACAGTTCGAAAGCACACCAGTGCAAGTAGATAAATATGTATCACTGCGGTGGGAAGGTAAATGGCATTTACGTGCACTCTGGTTTCCATCGCGGTGTTCTGTTGCGCCAGAAGCAGTTTAGTCATGCTGGCCACATGACCTGCAAAGCTGTCTGTGGACAAAAACCAGCTCCCTCGGCCTGAAACCGAGATGAGTGTCGCACCCCATAGTCAAATTTGACTGGACTTAACCATCCAGGGGTCCCTTACCTTACCACTGGATTTACTTCTCCATAAGCATGCTTGAATTTGTTTAGCGAGTAAATATGTGCTACCCTCCAACATTCCTCAGATGAAAATAGAGGCATTTCTCATTTCCCTCAACTGACCCTCCTCAACCCCCTTTTTGTTCCCTGCACCACCAGCACTTCACTAATCCAGGAAGAGTGGCGGTACAAACTGGCAAAACAATCTAAAACTTTCTCCCTATAGTAAAAGTTAATACTGTATATCCCCACAATAAAAGTATTCATCACGTATTAAGGAGATTCATCTTGGCAGAGATAACAGTCTGTTAACTGTTTTTTGCTCCTGAAGGAGCATCTCCACCCCCATTGTTCTGCCCGGACCCTGAGGTCCAGTGCTGAGGGCCTTCTGGCGGTTCCCTCACGGTGAGAAGCAAAGGTACAGGGAACCAGGCAGAGGGCCTTCTTGGTAGTGGGGCCTGCCCTGTGGAACGCCCTCCCATCAGATGTCAAAGAGATAAATAACTACCTGACATTTAGAAGACATCTGAAGGGAGGCCTGTTCAGGGAAGTTTTTAATGTGTGATATTTTAATGTATTTTTATTTTTTGTTGGCAGCCGCCCAAGTGGCTGGGGAACAAATATATTATTATTATTATTATTATTATTATTATTATTATTATTATTTACCAAGACTTAAAGCAGGCTTCCTCAACCTCGGCCCTCCAGATGTGTTTGGCCTACATCTGCCATGATCCCTAGTTAGCAGGACCAGTGCTCATGGATGATGGGAATTGTAGTCTCATAACATCTGGAGGGCGAGGTTGAGGAAGCCTGACTTAATGCATATTCTCTTTGTGACATCACACATGACATCAGAATGGCATATTTGCATTCAACCTAGACTATCTCCATGGCAACAGCAGTGGCCAGTAAACTTCTGGGGCCAAGTAACCATCAGCCTGACTACCCAGTTGTTTCTATCTAGACTATTGGATGTTTGTTTGTTGCTCTCATAATCAAAGCCTGAAGAAGAGCTGTGTGTAATCTGAAAACCGGCTTTCGCTGTTAAAGAAAACTAATTGTCAGGGACTGGGCAGAGGAGGAATGGTGGAGACCTCTTCTCCTTCCTGACCCTTCCAGGGAGAAGGAAGAGGAAGACAGTATAGATTTACAACAGGGGTTTGAGGGAGGTAGCAGCTCAGGGGCAGGTGAGGGGGGAAAGTTGGGAAATAATGAGAGAGGAGGTGCAGGCAGAGCTGGAGCAGCAGCTGGCTGACACGTCATTAGAAAGCATTCCAGACCCTCCATCTCCCAGAACCCGACAAACCTTAAAGCAGGCATCCCCAAACTGCGGCCCTCCAGATGTTTCGGCCTACAACTCCCATGATCCCTAGCTAACAGGACCAGTGGTCAGGGATGATGGGAATTGTAGTCCAAAACATCTGGAGGGCCGAAGTTTGGGGATGCCTGCCTTAAAGGTAGGAGAGCAAGGAGCTCAAAGACAGAGGGCACTCAGTAGCACGAATAGAGGAGATGATGAGAATGATGAATGAGGAAGAGGGAGAGAAGGGGTGGTGGAGATTCACTCAGGACGCCATTATCCAAGAGGCTGGGTTCTTTAGCCTCTCTCTGTAAAGTTTGAAATAAAAAAAGACTGTAAGAAACTTCTCCTTGTCTTCATACTTTCCTGGGCAACCAGCCAGGAGCTGCTGGCAGCATCCTGACACACGCCAATAAATAAATTTGAGAAAGGGGCAAGATTAGATGCAGACATACAAAGCATTTTTTTTTAAAAAAAAGGCTCATTGCGCTCCACTCTGCTCCCCCTTTCTTCCCACCTCAGAGCAGGTGTGTCATGTGGGGCTGGACCTCAGTGGCGGCAGCCTCACCTCTTCCTTGTCTGCTCTTCAGCAGCCACTTCAAAATGCCCAAGGGAGGAGGTTAGCAGCAGCAACAGCAGCCATGGAGAGGCAATGGGATGCTCCCTCACTGCTGCTGCCACACGAGACAAACACCGGTTCATCTTCCTCCCTGGGCTTGGCAGAGGCACCGGTGGGAGAAATAGGGACACTTCGGGATCAAATCAGAAGCCGGGATGGCTTTTGTAATTCCAGGACTGTCCCTAGAAAATACTTGGAGGGTATGATATGTTTAGATTACACTGTAGGTATCGGAGCCTTGAATCATTATAGAATACCATTATCTTTGCCAACAGTGAGAAACTGAACAGCAATGCTGATAGAATCCAAATTTTTAGCATGTCAGTCCAAAATCTCAGCTGGTCAGCTGCAAAGGAAACAATGCTATATCACAGCTGCTCATCTTTTGTCGTTTCCTGCATCCCTCCTATCCCGGTTTTCAGTAACTGAATACATCATTTATTTGTGGTGATACCCACTCAAAACTGCAGGCTGAAAATCAGCAAAGAGAAGATAATCAAATAAATCGTACGTTGGCATTTCTAAGCCTCGGTCAGAGTTCAAATGCAACACTCATCCCCCAGCAGGTTTGAGCAAGTCGCCACCTCGAACTCAGCACCACACCTGTGAAATGGGAATAACACTTACTGTATTTTACATCATAGGTAGGGTGGGCACATGCCAAAGAGGGCAAGGCTCTTGGATCTTTAATGGCTGTGTAGAAGAGGGGAAATTCGCATGAGACACCTTCCGTGCCCTCTTTGAATTTGGCCATCCCCACCTCTGAGTTGTGCTAGCGCTAAGCTAAAGGTAAGTGCACAGGAGAACACTTTGCAGAATGGACAGCCTCCACTTTCAGAATGTACAGGAGAGATTTCCCAACTGTGTGTCATGACATGTTAGTGTGTTGGCTGCAGTGCGCAGGTGTGTTGCACGAACGCTCCCCGTGCTCCCCCGGAGCTGGAATGAAGTTAGTTTAACTTATGGTTTCCTAGTAAAACTGAATTATTGTGTGACAAAATGATGCATGTCTAAAAAGTGTGTCGCCAGCATGAAAAGTTTGGAAAGCTCTGCTTTCAATTCATTTCATTATGAAATGAAATGAAAGCATTTCATACCACAAATCAGAATCTGTAAACTCTCTGAACACACACCAGGGAGAGTCACAGCAGTTCAGAAACCAGACAAACCCAGCTATGAAGTCCATTAGAACTAAACCAACATTTCCCCCAAAAAGGGAGGAATTTTGCTGAATGCACATTTTCCACTATTTTTGTGGGGGCAGCCACCACCCTACCCCACCTGAAATGCCCCAAAATAATGCTCTGATTGGAACATGGGTAGAGCGAAATGGATGGCTATGCTGCCAATATCATTGCCATCACAACACCAAAAAGAGGCACTGAGAAAAAGCTTTTGAATGCCAGCTGAGCAATGAGCATCCTCGCTCCTAAGAAACTGCCAGAGAATTTCTCCTACTCCCAAAGAATATTGAACAAAGGGGTTATCATCAATTTCACTGCCTGTAAACAGGGTGACAATTTTTGGGAGACTGGTTTGGTCTTTGGAAGCAAATGTGGAGATTCTACTTGATGCTACGGTTTTTCACATTTTTTAAAATCAACCTTATGTTCTGTTTGCCACAGTTCCACATTGGTTTGCATTATTTTACTTTTTTAGTGATTTGCTAGTATTTTAGTGTGCATTTCTCCAAATGTAAATTTCATCATCAGTTGTCCCAAAACATTTTTATATTTTTCCTTCAGTGATATACCCCCTTTCTCCTGATATATGCAGCTTCGTGTTTCTTTCTGTTGTTGGATATTTCAATTTGTGTATTATTTCAAGAACTAGTAGGCATTCTAATTCCCCCCCAAATGTATCTGAATCTGCCAAATAATTTTGGGAGATCCAAAATTACTTATCCAAAGTAAGCTCAAGAACAATTCTCTGAGTGGCTTTCCTTTGTTACATTGATGGGTAGAATTATAACAGGTTCATATAACAGGATCAACACTGAGATCCAGTGCCAAGGGCCTTCTGGTGGTTCCCTCGTTATGGGAAGTCAAGCTACAGGGAACCAGGCAGAGGGCCTTCTCAGTAGTGGCACCCGCCCTGTGGAATGCCCTCCCATTGGTTGTCAAAAGAGATAAACAACTACCAGACTTTTAGGAGACATCTGAAGGCAGCCCTGTTTAGGGAAGCTTTTAATGTTTAATAGATTATTGTATTTTAATGTCTGTTGGAAGCCGCCCAGAGTAGCTGGGGAAACCCAGTCTGATGGGCAGTGCATAAATAAATTATTGTTATTATTATTATTATTATTATTATTATTATTATTATTATTAGGGCTAAATGAGTGTGACAGTGTCAGGGACTAGGCAGAGGAAGTATGGTGGAGACCACTTCTCCAACCTGACCCTTCCAGGGAAGGGGAAGAGGAAGACAGTATAGATTTACAACAGGGTTTTGCAGAAGGTCACAGCTCAGGGGCAGATGAGGGGGAAAGTTTGGAAATCATGGGAGAGCCAGAGCAGCTGGCTGACATGTTGTCACTAGAGAGCATTCCAGACCCACCATCTCCCAGAACCTGGTGAGCTTTAAAAGTAAGAGAGCAAAGAACTCAAAGACTTCTTTGTGGAACAGGAATTTAATAATATGAAACTTTCCTATGCTGGACCACAAAGCTATCTTTCTAGCCCCCTCACTTGTAAAGCTTAGATCCTCACCATACTCATCCAGATCTTATTCCCGGTTCCTTATCTTCTCCTTCTGGGTTATTTTTTTTTTCACATACAGAGAAAAAGCTGCTATACAGTGGATAAAGGAAATGTGGTTATATGAATCAGTCCCAAAGTCACACATAAAGTTGGTTATTCGATAGGTACAGGGTTATGAATGTATATCTATTAGCCTCAACTTGATGGGGTACAAATTGGCAAATCAATCTAAAACTTCCCCCCAATATTAAAAGTTAATATAACCCCCAAATAAAACTATTCATCACCTATTATGGAGATCCATCTTGATAGAGCTGAGATGCAGTCTGACTGTTAACTGTTTCTGGCTTTACCAAGACTTAAAGCATGTCTTCTTTGTGACATCACACATGACATCAGAATGGCATGTTTGCATTTAACCTAGACTATCTCCATGCCAACAGCAATGGCCAGCAAACCTCAGCAACCAAGTAACCATCACCCTGACTACCCAGTTGTTTCTATCTAGACTAGAAGGATGTTTATTTTTTGCTCTCATAATCAAAGCCTGAAGAAAAGCTTCGTATAATCTGAAAACCGGCTTCCACTGTTAAAGAAAACTAATTGTCAGGAATGGCAACCCTTCCAGGGAGGAGGAAGAGGAAGACAGCATAGATTTACAACAGGGGTTTGAGCAGCTCAGAGGTAGATGAGTAGGAAAGTTAGGAAATCATGGGAGAGCCAGAACAACACCCAGCTGACACGTTGTCATTAGAAAGCATTCCAGACCCTCCATCTTCCAGAACCCGGCAGGCCTTAAAAGTAGGAGAGCAAAGAGCTCAAAGACAGAGGGCACCTAGCAGTACTCGCAGAGGAAATGATAATGACGACGAATGAGGAAATGGGAGAGAAGTTGGGGAGTGGAGATACATTCAGGACAATGCCATTATCCAAGAGGCTGGGTTCTATAGTGTCTCTCTGCAAAGATTAAAATAAAAAAGGACTGTGAGAAACTTTTCCTTGTCTTTATACTTTCCTGGGCAACTAGCCAGGAGCTGCTGACAGCATCCTGACAGATAGGTTCTCTCATTCTCCTATCATGATGTGTTAACGCTATCGATGCAAAATGAGCACTGGCGGCCAATAATTGGATGAACCACTTTTGTTTCCTCTGGCAGCAGTGGGTACATCTGCATCATTGACCCCAGGTGCAGCAAAACATGTTCCTCCTCTATTGGTCTCTACAGCCAGAACAGGTGGACGCTCAAAAGGCTTTGTGGTTTAGACGAAGCGCCACCTGCAAAGTTATGTGGAGCATTATCTGACCAAATGGGCTTACAAAGCTTATGCCACAACAAATCTGCTATCATTTTAGGGTGCTCTCGGGCTCTCCTGAAACCCATAATGCTTGTGAATGCCTTTGTCTTTTCCTGGCCAACCTGGTATATTCATTTGCCACAGCCAGTTTGCATTTTTCATGCCCACCTACTTGTCTCTAGCGCTGGATCTGCTTTAGGAATTTTGTACAGCAACTTGGCAGCTTTGTCGAAGCTCTATTCTTGCCTCTGCTTTCCACTTTCAAACAGAAGGAAGAACC
The DNA here is from genome assembly GCF_963506605.1 of Zootoca vivipara. Taxonomy (NCBI): domain Eukaryota; kingdom Metazoa; phylum Chordata; class Lepidosauria; order Squamata; family Lacertidae; genus Zootoca; species Zootoca vivipara. The sequence continues at coordinate 71,228,519 of NC_083283.1, forward strand.
AGTGCTTTAAGCACTCTCGCTTAATTTGTTCCTTGGAGAATGTTCTTAGAGGTAACGCTGTCTTTTATGGTGGCCTGTGCAATATCTTACACACAGCACGAGCTTGTTCAGAGTCCCCAGGACCTGTGATAACCCAAAAATAAGTCAAGACAGAACTGAATGATGCCATTCTAAATTTAAAGACATTGTAGAAATTCGAATCAGTTATGGAAAAAAAAGAAGAGACCTCAATGACAATGTCTGAAAGGAACAATTTATCTTCACCACTGTAGAAACTGCCTTTCACTCTATTGCCCTTTGCCCAAATAGTGTTATTGTGAAGATAGATTTTAGAGGCTCCTATTTATAAACTCATACCTTCCAACTTGGAGGAAAATTATGTAAGTACAGCATCTTGAATCCAGATCTGAAGGGTGTGCTATTTAGATCAGGGCCTATACCAAGGATGGTGAACCTATGACCCTCCATATTTTGGGTGGAATTCAACTGGTGGATATTTCAACTGGGTGGAATATTTTGGGTGGCATAGCAGGTACAGTGTTGGACTAGGAGCTGGGAGAGCAGGGTTCAAATACCCACTCAGCTATGAAGCTCACTATGTGACCTTGGGCCAGTCACCACCTCTCAGCCTACCCCACCTCACTGTCAGGGACTAGGCAGAGGAGGAATGGTGGAGACCACCTCACCTTCCAGAGAAGAAGAAGGCAGTTCAGAATTACAACAGGGTTAGGAGGGAGATCACAACTCAGAGACAGAGGAGGGGAAAAATGTGGGAAATAATGGGAGAGGAGAAGGAAGAAGTACCAGAGGGGGGGGGGGACAGCTGACAGACACAGTGTCTTTAGAAAGCATCCCAACCCCCACTCCCGGAACCTGGCAAGCATTGAAAGTAGGAGAGCAGAGAGCTCAGAGGCAAAGGGCACATCTCAGCACCTGTAGTGATTATGCATAATGGGAGAGAGGGAGGGGTGGAGGACTTGCTCAGAGCAACACCATTGCTCCAAGTGGCTGCACTTCTAAGCCTCTCTCTCTATTGAATAAAAAAGAGTAAAAAACATTGGTAAGAACTTTCCTGGTTTTATCCTTCTTGGCAACCTACCGTGGGGGTTGGATCCTCTGACGCCTGACATTCACAGAGTTGTTGTGAGGATAAAATGGGGAGGAAGAGAACCATGTACACTACCTCGAGATAATTGTAAGAAAAAGGAGGTGAAAGAAAGTGTTATGTACTGAGCTGAATCCTAGAACAATAGGATTCAGAATCAGCGGGAGCTACCCAATCCAACTCCAGGTGGAAGTGAATCCGCAACCTGATTGGTCTGCTGGAGCAGCCAGTCAGGCGGCTGGCAGAAGTGAATCTGCTACCTGATTGGCCTGTAGGAGCAGCCAATCAGGCTGCAGGCAGAAGTCAATCCATAATATAATTGGCCCACAGGTGTAGCCCTGAAGTAGCCAATCACGCAAGGCCCATTGTGTAAATAATGTATATAAGCAGATGGTTTGGGGAAAAGAGCCATTCGTCTTCTCTTCTCCTCCTTGATGACTATGAGCTGAATAAAGAGCATGAAATTCATTCTCGACTCCGAGTATATTTCAGAAAGAAAGAAAGAAAGAAAGAAAGTTTTTGCACAAGTGGAATGATCTCTGTTCATGCAATGGGGCTTTTCTGCTCTTTGAGGGGTAACCAACAGCAGGTTTAAGGGTACAAGTGAGGAGGAGCCATTGAAATGAAAGCCATTCTTCTTCCTTTCTCACCCTATTTACATATAGCACATGCAAACAGAGAAAGGAAGCAGGAGTGTGTGTGTGTGTGTGTGTGTGTGTGTGTGTGTGTGTGTGAATAAAGCTTTGCTCCTGTGTTCATCTCGTAACATAGGATTCTATTCTAATCTCCAAATGCAGGAACTGTTTAATTTTACATTTTCTTGCCACTGAATATTAGTTATGGGCACCCATGCCTCATAAATACGATAACTTAGATATCTGTGATTTCAACCATCTCGATCCAGAAATCATATGCCCTGCTGCATCTTCTGTGGTGCTGAGCAAACATTATCTCTCCCCCCTGCTTGTCAAAGAAGCCAAGCATTCTACAATAAACTAGCAAACAACCAAGGATGTTTTCACATGTATTGGTCATTATAAATGTCTCGTTTGCCATCTGGTGCTTGGGATTTCCCTGCCAGTTGTTCCAGTCTCCTGTGCCCTTTGGGGAGACCAGAAATTTGCCAAAGACTCACGTCACCAAGCAGATCTTACCCAACAAAGCCTGCGAAGCAGATGGAGCTCTGGTTCAAGTTTAAAGAGGACAGCTGGTGGGGGTGTTATCGTAAACAGCCAACAAGCCCTACCAGCAGTCGAAACACGATCTCTCCAAACTCAGTTATCAAGTTCTACTAATCCAAGGTTCTCTTCTCTTTAGGTTTAATCTGCGGCTCTGACTCACACAACTGTAGTTGGCAGCTGTTTCCTTCACCCTCACTTTTCCTCCTTAAAGCAGATTTACTTCCCTTTGCAGCTCTTTCAGGAAGTACGCTACTGAGTCTAGACAGGACAAGAGTCTTACAACGGCATGCTAAATACTTTGGGACACCAGGAACAATTGGTACACATCAGAAAACATCCCAAGCATGGTCCCCTAGCTTGCACCTCTCTCCAGTTTATGTTCATTTTGCCTTCAGATGTCGTCTATTTTTTAAAATAATATTTATTAAGTTTTAAATGTTACATTTCCAAATGAACATTTTACAAACTTTAAAATATCCAATGGCTTCCCTTCTTTTCTTTCCATGGTTCATTTTACATATCATACACCCCTGCATATTTTACTATAGCCATTCAAATCAGTTTTCCACTTTTACATCCATCAAAAATTATTTACTCTGTTGAATTTATCTTAGTGTTACCAGCATTTTCAGCTGTATACAATGATTTTCCATATATTCAATAAATGTTTTCCACTCTTCTTTAAATGTATTTCCTTCTTGCTCTCTTCTGCTATGTGTTAAATCTGCAAGTTGTGCATATTCTGTCAAATTAAGCTGCCAATCCTCTTTAGTTGGGACCTCGCTCACTTTCCATTTTGGGGCTAACAAAACACAGACCACAGTTGCTGCATACATAAATAACCTTTTCTGATACCTAGGAATTTCAGTCTGGGTTATTCCTAACAAAAAGGACTCTTTTTTTTTAAGGGGAGGGGGAGTAGTAGCAGTTTTAGACATTTTTTTCAATTCATTATAAATCATTTCCCAATACAGTGGTACCTTGATTCTCTAACTTAATCCATTCCGGGAGTCCGTTCAACTCCCGAAACACTTCCTGCACTCAATCGGAAGTCACGGAAGCCACACCAGACGTTTGGCTTCCCAAAAAAACCTTCGCAAACTGGAATTTGCGGATTTGCAGCATTCGGGAGCCGAATTGTTCGGGAGCCAAGTCATTTGAGTAGCAAGGTACCACTGTACACTTTTATATTTTTTTACACGTCCACCACATGTGAAAAAAAAGCTCCCTGCACTTCTCTCCAGTTTAGGCCAGATGGCTTTGTTCTCCCTCCACTGTGCAGACACTATGCCTCTGAATAGTAGTTGTGGGAATTACAAGTGGGGGAAGTAATGTTGTATTCATGTCCTGCCTCGGAGCTTCCCCATGGCATGTGCTTGGCCAACTGTGAGAATCAGATGATGGAGTAGATGGGCCCTTAGCCTGATACAGCAAGACACTTCTTATGTTTTTAGATACCAGGTCATCAATGCTTTCTCCAGTCATATTGCCACCTCCCATCTCTGCGAAATGTGACCAAGAACCTGGATGATGCTGGCAAACTCTGCCACCTCTACAGCCAAGTATGTTATCGCCCAATTTGGAAATCAGAACCGGATTGTTAACTTTGAAATAACAACCTTGTTGCTTGTGCCAAGGTGTTCAGGCTTGAGACACACACTTTCTTTGCAAGAGGATTTAAGGATGAGGACAAATAGCAAGACAAGGGTGAAAAAATAAATAAAACTTTATTTCCTACCCAGTTTTAGGCAACTACAGCATCCACTTCTTAATGGAATGTTACCCTCGGAAATGGGAAATTGGAGAGAAGAGTCATCTTTCCAAAGCAGACTAATTATAATCTATACATACCAGGGATGGGATGATATTCATACTAAGGATGCTGGCCTTGTAACAAGCAAAAAGAAAAAAGAAAAAAGAAAACAGGTGGTAAAACAAGTGGGACGGAGGGAGGAAGGAATGGGGGAAGGCATGGAAAAAAGCCAGAAAAAATGGGGTGTCCCCCCGTTTTTTCCCATAGCCCCTTTTTCTGGGGAAAAAAGGGGGGAAAGTGTGTGGAATATTCAAACTATAGCAAACTGGTTTCTTATATATATATATATATTTTCTGGAAAAAAATGGGGAAAATTGGGGGGGGGACATGGTCTTTTCCTGATTTTTCTGGGGTTTTTTTCAGGGTCTTCCCATGTCTATTCAGGAAGAAGAAGAAGAAGAAGAAGTGGAAAGGAATAACAGGCTGGGGGTTGTTGTAGAAAGGAAAGGAAAGACAGAAAAAGAGCAAATAGGTGAGAAAGTGCACACCATTAGAGCTTTTTCTCAGAATTTGTTTCCTATGTAAGGATTTAATCTCGATTCATGAGAACAAATTATAAAGAACTGCGGCCCAGAGACTGTGCAAGATACATTTCTTTTACCCCTTCATAAGCTCCAGAGAAAGGATTTGCACAAAGGGATTTGCATTAACCTCCAATTCCTGGCAGAATACACCCTGTTACTTGGGCACTGATCTCTGAGTAGATTGAGTACCTTGATGGCAAAAGTATATACCCATAAAAATTCAACACTCTTTATCACCAGTCTTAGAGCAAGACATTTAGCAACCTGAAGCAGAATACAAAGTGGCGGCACCCTGCCATCACAACAGGACCAGCACTTCTCAGCCTTGCCGTGCTGTTCAGACATCGATTGTTGCCTTCCTTTATCCCTTTAAATCCCATTAACTGAAGCATCCTGCTTTAAAAGCAGGGCTGACCCTGCTTTTCTCCTGCTACAAGGAGCCGAGATGGCTCTTTCTCGAGTGAATGGGAAGGGTATAGCTTCTCTATGCTAGCCGATCAGAAGAAGCTGGAAAGTGTCATACCCCAAGTTTTCCATTTCCAAATTCTCCCAGAGTAGACTGGCTCCACTTTTAAAACAGTAAGCATTTATTGTGCCGACGGATTCCTAACAGTTTAAAATGGAGAGCACCCATCAGCCCTGGCTATTCCTCCTGGGGCTGATGGGAGTCCAACAAAATCTTGAAGGCCACAGGTCCCCATTCTCGCTTTGAAAAGGCAGAGTAAAAACCCATAATTGAGTTTTTAAAGAAACTTCAAGAACCAGACATCATACCTGTCCAGGTTATATATGCTCATGGTTCGTTTTGGTTTGGGACAATCATTGCAATGCACACCATCATTATTTTACTTAATTTTTTTTTTGAACACTTGAAACTTTTTTTCCTTTTAAGGGTCCTGCTCCAGCTGAAGTTCAAGGGACTGTCAAATAATGGTTAGAGGGGAAGGGGGGGAGAGATACAAAAAGGTTCAGATTAAGTTTAAGATCCCTGGAGAAGGAGGTGTTTTGTGAACTCGTCCTCTGGTACCTGCAAGCTGCTTCTGGGTTCAACAAACTGAAGGTCAGCGTGCACACTTTTGAAATTAGTGTTATTATTTTTCATAAGACAAAGGGACTTCAAAAGCATGCCCCCGGAAGGAGACCTCAATAGAAAAGAACTGCAGAATGAACCCAGCGCGAAACGGCTATTGCAGTCATTTTTGAAGAGTGCAGAATTACAGTGACAAAAGCAGGAGAAAGTGCTAAAGCTGGCAGTGGATTTCAATTTTTAATTGCTTAATTGATGAATCAGTTAAACGCACAACAGTTAATTGACTCAACGGTCTATATTTAGAAAACTCTGCATGTGCGATGGTGCGGGAGGGAGGGGGTCATGCTTACATTCCACAACTTGTAAAAGATTTTCAATGTCTACCGCTGTGTATGCTTATCCCATTAGTGTAAATGAAGTGCTATTAATTACTGGTGGTGGTAAGAAGTTTGGAAATAAAATACATTCACTAAATTAATTAGTTTTGTTTGATTTCCTTGTCTCATATATCTACATAAATTCCAGGAGTTAAAATCAACACACTCGCAATTTGAATTAGATAAAAGCAAAATACGTGCGTATTACTGCGCTGGATCCAGGAATGCTCAAGGCAGGCCCCACAAATAACCCAGAGATGCATTTTAAATAAAAGGACACAGTCTACTCATGTAAAATCACACTGATTCCTGAACCGTCCATGGGCCAGATTGAGAAGGTGATTGGGCCGCATCCGGCCCCCAGGCCTTAGTTTGCCTACCCATGAACTAAACCATTCCTACCGCTGCACTTCCATCAGATGTAGTGCACTTGCTAAGAACACTACCCAGGGGAAAGATAACTGTTCCCGTCTTTGGACCCCCCTTGAGTGCATTGCATGCGTCACAATCACGGCTATGTTGCTTGCATCTAGCTTCCAGAAAGACCCAGGGTGTTGGTGATATTATCTTGTACCAATTGGCCTCTTTTGCAGGCAACATTGTCGCTGGTGTGGCAGCTTCCATCGCCAGCTTCAGCTTGCCCCCTGCACTCGTCCTGAAAAGGGTAGTACAGTGGTACCTTGGTTCTCAAACGCCTTGGTATTCAAACACCTAGGTTCCCAAACATCAAAAACCCGGAAGTGTGTGTTTGGGATTTTGAATCTTTTTGGGAAGCCAAACGTCCAATGCAGTTGTTGGCTATTCTTTCCGGGGCGCCTTCACCAATCAGAAGCCGCACCCTGGTTTTCGAACATTTTGGAAGTCAATCGGACTTCTGGAACGGATTAAGTTTGGCTCTTTTGTTTTTGCTATTTATTTGCGTTTTTTTGTTTTTGAGGTCTTTTCAGTTCATTTGTTTTTGTGACTGTGTGGAACCCAGTTCAGCTACTGATTGATTGAGTGAATGTGGAAATGGATAAAAGCCCCCCATCCAAATAATGACTATCATCAGCGCAGGCAAGAAAACAATTTAAATATAATTTTATCAACTACAATATTGTCTTATTTATTTTATAGTACCGTACATTGATTATTGCCTTCATTTAATGGGTCAATGGTCTCGTTAGATAGTAAAAATCAAGATAATTTGCTGTTTTAGGGGTTGTTTTTAAGAGTCTGGAATGGATTAATCCATTTTGCATTACTTTCTATGGGAAAGCCTGCCTTGGTTTTGGAACGCTTTGGTTTTGAAACGGACTTCCGGAACAGGTTAAGTTTGAGAACCAAGGTACCACTGTACAATTTATTTAGATCATGCTCGGAACTTCTGCTTTCCTCAGCCTATGCAACGTGACCTCATCTCAGTGCCTATCATTGATCCTGTTGCCTATGGACTACAGTGAAGCAAGACAACTGCTATGGGAGAAGCTGGGGCCTATCCCAGGCTGTGTGATAGGGGACTTTATATGCACACCTCCCTTCTTGCAGTCGGGTGTCAATGTGCAAATGGTAAGCCTATTTACTTGATAGCACTCCAATTTTTATAAGCTGTTTTATTTTCCCTCCAGATAGTTTGTTAAGAAGGAAGGATTTACGATTTAGCTGAGGCTGAAATTTTTCATTGTCCATCAGCCCGTAGATTGTTAATAGCTAGCTTTCAAATTACACCGGATAGGGACACATTTCCCCCCCTATGATGCGCATCATATATCTGGGCTTTGTGTTCGCACTTGATAAAGCCGTGGCCAAGAATGAATGTATTCATAAAATTGGCTATGCAAAATACACAACAGATATAAGATAGAGCTATCTTTCACACACCGATTATATATATATATATATATATATATATATATATATATATATATATATATATATATAATTTGGCCAAAAATATTTCATAAATTAATTCTATCGGCATGACTGATTGATCTCATGCTGATTTTTTAATATATCTATATTTCAGAACAGTAAATGGGAAACCAAAAATAGTATTTGCTCCCCCCCCCCCCTGTGTCTTAACACATATTTGCACATCCTACTGGCAGAAGATAATGGATTATGATCACTTCAACTCCGTAGTTGATATTAAATGTGAGATTATCGAAGTAGTACTGCATTTTCTAATCTCTCGTGTGGAAATGTTATGCAAATTATTTGTAAATGAGCGAGCCTCAGGAGCAAGACCAGCTCCTACGGCAAAGGTATCCTCAGTAATTTATGTCTCAAAAGTTTAACTGGGTAGAAGTTCTTTCTACATGGTGCTGGAAATGGAAAGAGCACCATCTTGTGGCCATAGGGATGTATTTCCACGTCTTTGGTAGTTTCAAAAGAAGCACGACAAAAGGCACTATAAGGAACTGAATTGGAGTATAGAATATAATTGCAGCAGTTGATGCCACTACAGCTTCTTCCATGTTCATGGAATCTTCTCAGGACCTTCAGCAGTACTTCCGTGATCCCAAAGTTCTCTCTCTCTCTCTCTCTCTCTCTCACACACACACACACACAAACTGTTAAGTGTCAAATACTGAAAACATATATCAAAGTCAAAACTCAAATATTTAAATCAAATATCACTGGATGCCAGTATTCAGAGAATATCCAGTAAGCAGTTGGCAGAGGATCAAATTTTGCAAGCAGCATATATATTTTATGCATTTCGTTCTATTTTTTCCAGTTCTGCTACTGACATCTAACTACATTATTATGAAAGACAAATCACAGCCAAAAGTAATTTGAAATTGCAGTCATAGCTTACCAAATGATCAATCTAGATATTATTATTATTATTAAAAATAATTTCTAGCCAGGTTTCTGTGTAAACATGAAGTTAAAGGTACATGTCTGATTTTTAAAGGCAGGTAGTAGAATCACAGATGATAACATTTTGATGAAAAATTAATCAGTGCTTCACTTCAATAAATTATACAAAGTATACAACTTTGCACCTTTTTTACCCTGTGGCAGAATTTCAATTGACTTTGCTTTATTTGCTAATTCACAACTTGTAATTCATCATTGATACCACTTATTCACCGGGAAGATTCATGAAATGAATCAAATGTGAACAATGCTTCAGATATGTTTCCGCTAACTATTTTCTTTCAGAGAAACCCCAAAAGACCACCATATATTCAGGGCTGATGCAAACATTCAAGAAATTGGATGCAATCCGGAAAAAATAAATAAATACAAATACAAACACACACACACACACACACACACACACACACACAAACACATGATATTTTCCCACAGTAGTCAGTGGGAAGGAAAAAAAATCCCCATTTGTACATGAGAGATTTAGGAACTACATTCCTCCCTATAAATGGCAAAGATAAATCCCAGTGCTTATGGCCTTTGGAACTGCAGGCATAATTGTGAAGAAATTAAATATTGTACGACATTGTTGCCTAACAAGTCTGAATGCAGTTGTCTGGGGCTCTCTCTGCTGCCTTTGATACCCTCCTTAGGCAAGACCATATAGTGGGCCACACCCACAACTAATCTCAAGCCACGTTTTCCACAAATGCTGTTGCCTACATGAAATACATCAGTGAAGTTTGATAAACAGCTCAGGACCACACTACCTCAAGGACTGCCTCTTGCCATATGAAACTACCCTGAGATCATCTTCCTTTGTGTGCCTCCTCCTCGAGAGGTCCAGAGTGTGGCAACACGAGAATGGGCCTTTTCTGCAGTGGCTCCCCGTCTGTGGAATGCTCTCCCTAGGGAAGTTACAGGTAGGTAGCCGTGTTGGTCTGACGCAGTCAAAACAAAATTTTAAAAAATCCTTCCAGTAGCACCTTAGAGACCTTAGAGACAAACTTAGTTGTTCTCCCCAGGGATGTTCACCTGGCGCCTTCATTATACACCTTTAAGCATCAGGCAAAAATGTTCCTTTTTAACCAGGCCTTTGGTTGATCTGATTTACATCCTATGCTCTTTTAGGGGGGGGGTATTGCATTGTTGTTTTTTATTATGTATTTTGTGGTTTTATATCTTGATTTTATTCTGTGAATCACCCTAAGACTCCCGAGTATAGGGCGGTATATAAATTCAATTAATGATGATGATGATGATGATGCTTCTTTGCATATCAGGAGGTGTGTATACATGCATAGAAATCTGACTTTTTCAGGGCTGCAATGCAGCCTACAGCAAAAAAAACCGCACATCCTTTGCTCCACCCACTTCTACCTCTGCCCCGCCCACTTTTACAACCGTCTCCGCCCACCGTAAAGTTGTCTATTAAGAAATGTAGCCCTCAGGCTGAAAGAGGATCTTGTTTTTTGTTTGTTTTTATTTATACTTTTCAAATTTATACATTTCATTAATTTTACAATCCACTTAACATTTCAAAATTTGACTTCCTTCCCCCTCTTTCTGCGGTTCCTTAAATTTATTTTTTCATACCTTTTGCATATCCAAATTAATTTAACTGGCTCATTTAATTATCTACTGTAAATATTGAATCTTATAAAACTGCAGGTTGTTACAATAATCCTGCTAATGTTTTTATCTGCTTACAATTTATCTGTAAATATTCAATAAACCATTTCCATTCTTTCAGCAACATATTATAAGAAGTTGCAAGCTGCCAGAATCATGGAAGAAAGAGGATCCCCATCGTAAAAGGAACACCAACTTTCCCTCCCTAATGCAGAAGGGGCGGAACAGCAAGAAGAGATCAAGATTGAAGGAGAAGACATTTTCCCTAATTTGTCAAAGCACCATCCTTTGCTTTTTTAAGCCTTCCAGATGAGAGCATCGCTCCTTGAAAGCCTATTTGCTATATTGAAAAAGTCCTGGTCTACATTCTTCCCTACACAGAGTTCACTCGGTTACATAGCATTCCTTTTATTTGCAGGGCTGTTAAGACAGGATGTTGCATTTGTAGATTTAGAGGAGTGTGTGTGCACATGTGTGTGTGTGTGTGTGTGTGTGTGTGTGTGTGTGTGTGTGTGTATTTAAACAGCCCTGCAGGGACTTTAAAAAGCAGCAGTTGCACCTTTCGCTTCCACTTCCAATGTAAACTGATAATCTTTTTAGGCCAAAATTAGAGCAGAAAACAACTACAGTGGATCTCAGGACAATTGAGCATCAGTAAAACCCACATCGGCATGCTAGTTCTTTGCCTACCAAGCTCAGACACACAGGCAATACCCTATAGTTTGTCTCAGTGCCATCGCTAGCCTGGGCACAGGTCACCATGTGACTGAGCCTCAGGTAGGGATATAAGGAGGCACCGGTTTCTATTTCATCCTGTGCACATCACAAGCAGCACAGTTTCCATTCATCTCCCTTTCCCTTCTCCTAAATCCTCTGTTATTTGTCCCGTTATCTGCTATGGCTGAAGCTAAGTGCAATTAATTACTTAATTGAAGTAACACATTTCAGTGGAAGGGAAATGTATCTACAAATACATTTCAGGATTTTTGTAAAATCGTTATTAGGAACGCAGGCTTACGGTTGCAATACTGTACATACTGAGAAAAGTCTCGTTGGTCTTAATTCTGAGTAGACAAGTATTTTGTTGGGCTTTTGTTTCTATCAGCCAGAGCCAGCATGGTCAATAATGAGGCATGTAAGGTAAAGGACCCCTGGACGTTCATGTCCAGTCAAAGGCAACTATAGGGTTGCGGCGCTCATCTCGCTTTCAGGCCGAGCGAGCCGGCATTTGTCCACAGACAGCTTTCCAGGTCATGTGGCCAGCATGACTAAAACACCTGGCTCAATGGGACACTGTGATGGAAACCAGAGTACACAGAAACACCATTTCCCTTCCCACCGCAGTGGTACCTACAGTATTTATCTACTTGCACTGGCATGCTTTCAAACTGCTAGGTTGGCAGGAGCTGGGACAGAGCAACGGGAGCTCACTCCACCGCAGGGATTCGAACCGCCGACCTTCTGATTGGCAAGCCCAAGAAGCTCAGTGGTTTAGACCACAGCGCCACCCGCGTGATTGGTCAATAATAAGACATGCTGTTGTCTGATGGTGAGCAACACATAGCTCAGTTGGTTAGAGCACGGTGCTGATAATGCCAAGGTTGCAGGTTCAATCCCCGTATGGGACTGCTGCATATTCCTACATTTGCAGGGGGATAAGTGAGATGATCTTCATGATACTTTCCAAATCTACAGTTCTATGGTGTATGTTTAAGCTTGAAATAGGTATTTAAATATGTATTTTTAAAGGATGATTCTATGATTTTTTAGATCCCTGACCTATAATCTCAGGAGAGGTGTACCTCCTTCTCTCATGAATAGGAAATGTTATTTCTAAAGTAGTACATACACATTTTTCACTATCTAATAATAGTAATAACAATAATAATGGAAAATACAATTTCTTCAGAATGAGGATGTGGTCCATACGAACATTTTAGCAGATACAGTTTGATTAATTAATTAGTCAAATAACACTCCTTAGCTGGGAGACAGCCTTACTTATTGTACAGGGCTGCTCACTGCTTCTCTCCCCCCCCCCCCGAGTCTGCCTGTATGTATGAATAGTGTTGATTAGAATTGATTTCCTGCCAAATGTGATGCCTTCCATGAAGAAGAACTTGTGTATTCAAGAAATACCCTCCACTGGTTTTTGCAAGTCTTGATGTGCAGGCAGATGAGCTTGGAATTTCAAAAGGTTAAAAAGAAAAGAAAAGAAAACTCATAAACCCCAGGAGACAAGCAAGCAATGGTGTACCATCCTGAGCACTCTCTTTTTCCAGAAGAACTGTGACAACGATAGCAGTATATGTTGAAGGTACAGATGAAGAATAGGGCTGAAGTCCTTTACTCATCTCCTCGGTTCTACTGAATTCAATGGGAGATGTGTGTAACATTGCAGCTCAACTTCTTCATTTAGGAAAGCCTACCTTAGGAAATACATCTATGAGTCTCTCTCTAAAAAAATTGAAAGGCACAAATACTGGATGGGAGACACTTGGCTTGAGAGCAGTACATGTGAAAAGGATCTAGGAGTCTTGGTAGACCACAAACTTGATATGAGTCAGCAGTGTGATGCAGCAGCTAAAAAAGCCAGTGCAATTCTGGGCTGCATCAATAGGAGTATAGCATCTAGATCAAGGGAAGTAATAGTAACACTCTATTCTGCTCTGGTCAGACCTCACCTGGAGTACTGTGTCCAGTTCTGGGCACCACAGTTCAAGAAGGATACTGACAAGCTGGAACGTGTCCAGAAGAGGGCAACAAAAATGGTCAAAGGCCTGGAAATGATGCCTTATGAGGAACGGCTTAGGGAGCTGGGTATGTTTAGCCTGGAGAAGAGAAGGTTAAGGGGTGATATGATAGCCATGTTCAAATATATAAAAGGATGCCATATAGAAGAGGGAGAAAGGTGGTTTTCTGCTGCTCCAGAGAAGCAGACATGGAGCAATGGATTCAAGCTACAAGAAAGAAGATTCCACCTAAACATTGGGAAGAACTTCCTGACAGTAAGAGCTGTTCGACAGTGGAATTTGCTGCCAAGGAGTGTGGTGGAGTCTCCTTCTTTGGAGGTCGTTAAGCGGAAGCTTGACAGCCATCTGTCAGGAATGCTTTGATGGTGTTTCCTGCTCGGCAGGGGGTTGGACTGGATGGCCCTTGTGGTCTCTTCCAACTCTATGATTCTATGATTCATGTTTCAGACTCTGTTTGTACAACCAGTAGATGTTCAAGATGAGGTTTTCCTGGTTCCGTCTTCAGTGGGATTTTATCACCACTGTCTTCTCCTTAGAGACCAGGAGATAAACCTTTGGAGGCTGGCAGGCAAACCATTTTCTCTGGTTTGGTGAGCCAGATCTGGCTCATAGCTTAGATACCACTGCTGGTAGCTCCTCTGAGAAAAAGTTAAGTTGGGGAAAAAATGGGAGAAGGAGAAGACTTCCCTTATAAACTCACCTTAATGTTGTCTGCCTTTGCACCAGTATTTAATAAGGTGCTTTAAGGATGAAGATGTAAATATTCTGCAGCAAAGCAATGCTAAAAAATATCCTGGGGCAAAGCAGTGCTACAGCGAAACAACTATAATTATGACGGAAATCTATCCTAATTAAAGGCAAATGGAAAGGTCTTCCATGGGGGCTGGAAGACCATTGAGAAATCAGCAGCGGAGCCCCTCTTAACATTGCATCGAGGCAACAAGTAAGTGATCCTGATACTTTCCCCATTTTGTGTGTAAGCTACTGTGCTCCAATTGTCATTTCAATTAACAAAATAATGAATCTCAAATGGGGAGAATGCAGCGAAGCAAGGACGCATTTAGCAAAATATACATGCGTACAGATCCTTGTTTCCTCCAAAAGGTCATTTGAGTGTAAATGTGACATTTCCAAATGTGAGACTTGTGAAAACTAAATCAATCTAAAGTCATTTATCACTTTGGTAATGAAATTTCATGTTTATCTTCTTTCTCATTATCATTTAAAGAGGTCTTGTCCCTGTGATTATTAGCCTTGCATCTGACCTTTCTATGCAATTAACTTTCTCCCCGCCCACCCACTTACACATGACCTAGATAAGGATCTGCTCTTTGGGAACCAAATTTGTGTAGTTATATAATTGCTCTCCCTTTTACAAAAAGGAACAAGAAATGTGATATGATAAACACAACACATTCCAGCGTAACTCATTCTAAATAGTCTGCTCACACAAACTGACTACCCCCTTTTTAATTTCAGAAACTCTTTACATTACAAGTTCAGTGGTATTAAATCTGGGTGGAACTAAATTCATGCAAGACATTCAAGGTCTACTCTGAGGTAGGGATGTGTGATGGTACAGTGGTACCTCCGTTTTTGAACGTTTCAGCTTTCAAATACCGAAAACCCAGAAGTAACTGCTTCGGGTTTTGAACGTTTTTCAGAAGCCGAACATGCCACACGGCTTATTAAGTTTTCCGGATGTAAATGCTTCCGGAAATGCATGCCTCAGTTTTCAAATGTTTTGGAAGTCGAACGGTCTTCTGGAACAGATTACGTTTGAAAACCGAGGTACCACTGTATCGTTTTTTCATTCTGCCCTGCATTCATCACATGCAACAATGCTTCCATCTCACTGCAATGCATCTTCCCCCAGCGATCCCCAATTCATTTCTCCCTCTGCTGTGACAGCATTACCTAACTTACATAATATACACAAATTACCTTGCCATTGTCTCATTCTACCCTATTCATTTCAATGAAAAGGAAATGGCATGCAAATGCAAAGAGGAGTAGGGACATAATCAATCATGTGTCATCTTTGTACTGAAAGCAACAGCAGCAAATACCAATTGTAGTCACTGGATTGATTTCTTTCCTGGACATGGGATGAGTAAGTGAACATTAGCCATCTGCTTCCATTTCAATTTCATTTGGGATTCTCTGACACTCCTACTTAGAGGTAAATGGAGGGGGCGGGGGTTCAGCCAGAACTCGCCAGAACTCAGTTCCGGCACCTCTCAGATGAGCACCATGGCCATTATAAGAGAACAAGAGAAGCATTCATGGTGAGATCCGGCACCTCTTTTTCTAGAACACTGGGTAACTGATATAATGACTAAAAGGTACTAGATGTGGGTGGCGCTGTGGTTTAAACCACTGAACCTCTTGGGCTTGCCATAGTCAGCGGTTCGAATCCCCACGATGGGGTGAGCTCCCGTTGCTCTGTCTCAGCTCCTGCCAACCTAGCAGTTAGAAAGCACGTCAGTGCGAGTAGATAAATAGGTACCATTGTGGTAGGAATGTAAACGGTGTTTCCGTGCGCTCTGCTTTCTATCACGGTGTCCTGTTGCACCAGAGGCGGTTTAGTCATGCTGGTCACATGGCCCGGAAACCTGACTGTGGACAAACGGCGGCTCCCTCGGCCTGAAGTGAGATGAGCGCCGCAACCCCATAGTCACCCTTGACTGGACTTAACCATCCAGGGGTCCTTTACTTTTTTTTTTAAAAAAAAAAACCCTTTCTACTAGGCACATCTACATAAGAAACTGCCCTATACCAAGTCAGTTCACTGATCTATCTAGCTCAGAATTGTTGCCTGATCATTTTTAATTTCTGAGCATCCATCCTAGGCACGCCCCATGTAGAGCTCATTACAACAAGCCAATCCCAGATGTTATCAGAAAACGGGTGATTTACTGTGGCCAGGTCGTGTTTCTTAAAGAAGCGTACCAACTGGCATAGAATCAGACTCTTGTTAAAGACATTGCATGCTACAAATGACACTTAATTGAGAAATACCAAGGAGCCCTGCTGGCTCATCTCATCTAATATACACCAAAACATTTGCAAAGCTGAAGCTGATTCAGGAACCCCCCCCCCCCATTTTCTGACCTTCTCCTGAATGGCCATTGGCTAGAAAACCAGTGTCATTTTTTCAGCAGAAACTAGAAAAGGGTATATTTTCTTAATATACACATCTCTTTATATGGATACAGGGCTGCATCGCAAAATTCAGAAAAGTGGGAATTTATGGCTGCAGTTCATATATTGTTTTGAGAAATGCAGCTAGGGCTGTTTCATGTTAAAATGCAAACAGAACCAAATTTCTTCCCCATCCCTACTTCTGATTGTCGGATCTGGGAGAGAAACAACCCGTTCAGTTTGGGAGATTTCCAGAGGCATCTGGCTGGCTGCTGTCAGAAACAGAAAATTGGGCTAGACAGGCCTTGATGAAGTCATATCTTGCATCCCAAGACTCAGGATGCATTCTCTTTTAATCTCACCTTATAAAACAGATTTCCCCTGGCTCTCCACATCTATACATGGTCAAGAAATTCAATGTGCACTTCATACAGCTGAAGAAGTATGTTCTTACCTATGAAAGCTCATGTCACCCTGCATTTCTTGGTCTTTAAACTGTTATTTATTTACTTGTTTACTTATTGACTTATATTTAATAATGCCCTTCAACTGAAGATCACAGAGTGCTTTACAATATAAAAGGACCAAAACCCATACCACAATAAGAAACCAAAACAATAACCCCCTTTGCACAAAGAGTATAAAAGAGCATGTGTTGTTGTTGTTTAGTCGTGTCCGACTCTTCGTGACCCCATGGACCATAGCACGCCAGGCACTCCTGTCTTGCACTGCCTCCCGCAGTTTGGTCAAACTCATGTTCGTAGCTTCGAGAACACTGTCCAACCATCTCGTCCTCTGTCGTCCCCTTCTCCTAGTCCCCTTCATGGATCAATGCCTTGTCGTGGCGAAGGGGCTTGAATAACTCAGAGAAGCTATGAGCTATGCCATGCAGGGCCACCCAAGATGGACAGGTCATAGTGGAGAGTTTTGACTAAACGTGATCCACCTGGAGAAGGAACTGGCAAGCCACTCCAGTATCCCTGCCAAGAAAACTCCATGGACAAAGACAACAGGCATATAAAAGAGCATAGATTGTTTTATTAGCCAAAGGCCTGAGAAAAGAAGAATGGTGTTGCCTGGCACCTCAAGATATGTAATAAAGGCATCAGGTGAGCCTCCCAGGGGAGAGCTTTTCACAAGCAGGGAGGCACCATGGAAAAGGTATGTTCTTGTGTTGCCACCCTCCAGCCTCTCACGGAGGAAGCGCACAGAGGGTTCAGGTTGGTTCATATAGAGAGTGCCAGTCCTTGAGGTATTTATGGTCCTGAGTCATTTATAAGTCAAATCCAGCAATTTGAATTGGGCCTAGAAACTGATTTGCAGTCAAGGCAGTTGGATCTGAGGAATCTGGTCACCGAATTCTGCACCAGCGGAAGTTTCCAAACCACCTTCAAAGAAAGCTCCACATATAACATGTTGCGGCAATCTAACCTAGATAGATACTATTGGTCTGTCCCTACATAGGATTGTTGTTGTTGTTAGGAAAATGGAAGCCAGAAAAAAGAGAGAGGTACTCAAAATGATGCTTGAAGATGATGGATTATATCGAAATGGCCAAAACAGCTGGGAAAATAAGAAACCAGGAAGTGAAGAATTTTAAGAAGGAATGGGGGAAATTCATAATGTACTTAAGAGGACATTGTAAACAACTAAAAACTTTGGCAGGATTTGAGTAATGCTTGTAATTTACAAAAATGGGGAAATGGACAGTATTCTTTTAACAACTTAGAGGAAATAAGATAAGCACATGGATAATTGGATTGATAATGGAAACCATGGGGGGGGGGCAGAGGGAAGACAAGGGATTCAGAGAATCCTAGAGGAGGAGGTGATTGATGTGTTTGAATTTATATTTGTTATGTAAAACATAATAAAAAATATTATAAACAAAAACAAAAACAAAATGATGCTTGAAGTTAAAAACAAAATCAGCAGCACCTTGTTTTGCAACATAGTATGCCCATTGCACTCCAGCATGCCACCTCTTTTAGGTACAAGAAGCTGAATTGAGGGGAAAAGCCTACGGTAAGATCTCCTGGAATGAACAATTTGGGAGGCAGTGGATTGCTGGCTCAGCTGGCTACTTCCTGGCTTAGCCGGGCTCAGCCCCAGCTCAGTTGAAGATAATACTGTGATAACTTCCTCTTCTCAGATCAGCTGCATGAACCAAGGCCTATGCAAGCCCCCTCCCCAATAAAGTTATGGCAGTGGGACCAGAGAGGAAGGACTTATGCTCATTCAGCTCAGTCACATGACCTGGGAACCCAGCATAGAATACAATTTTAAAGGTTTGCTCTCCCTCTGCTCGGCTTAGGCAAAGCAGCAACAGCAGCAGTCCGCTGATAAACAGGGTGCAGATCTGGTGTAATTTTAGGAGGCCATAACCTAAACTGGCTTGCTTTACACCAGCTTCTCTCCTATTTGCATGACAGGTCTCGGAGACAAAATACTGTAATTACTCAGCAAGTTAAGCACTGTGGTAAGCAGTGCAAATGGATCTGGAATCCTTCCTGGCTTTACCATGAATCAAAAGCGATTAATGAAGCAGCAGTCAAGTTTCTTGGACAGAGCTCGATATGTGGAGAAGTTCCAGCAGCCTAAGAAGGCTACAATAAAATATATTTGGCAACAACTCTAAGCCATGAATATGGGGTGTTTAAAAACTAGAGGTGACACCAATGAACAAAAAATCTCCCTGACCCAAAAACATTCCTATACTAAGAATGTTGAAAAATTGAAGAAATGCAGAAGTTTTATGTTCCAATTTAAGGGGGGGGGAAAGAATGTTGAAGAATTGCAATGAAAAGGGAATCAGGAGAGGAAATTGTTGATGTTTGCATATTTGTCCCGTGCCTATAACAGAAATCTATCCATCAAATGCAACCAGGCTGGATCTACATTGATTGTAAAACATTATTAAATGTAACGTTTTTCCATTGTTGAAAGCTCACAGCGCCCTCTGCTGTCACATTTTAATAACACAATTTTAACGTTCTAAATGGCCAGTGTTGACCGCTTAGTCTTTATGTATTTCTTTTCTCATTTGCATTGCATTTCCTTCGCACTGAAATGAAGGGGGGTGGAGTAACATAATGACAATGTAACTGACATAAGTTCATGTAACTCTGCCACAATGGACAGTGAGAAAAATGGTGTCATTTTTGGTGGGGCAAACAGTGGGGCAAAAAATCAGGACAAGAGGGGGGAAGGGTGCATTTGTAAATCCCTATCCTGCACACAGAAAACAATCATGACCAAAAGAGAAGGATAAGCTAGAAGTCTTTCTCCTGGTTTTCTATGTGCAGGATTTTTTAAATTTTTATTTTTTGCAAGGAAGCACGTTTTTGTTCACTTGAGCTGCTACACCTGCAGTAGGAAGTGGCACAGCCCAGACAACTAGATCAAGGAGGGATAAACCAAAGAGCCACTTTTGAAACTGAGATTGTGCTGTGCTTCAAATCCCAGCAAGATGCAGATGGTTCAGAGAGGGAAAAGAACTTTGATTAGAAAAGGACAAAGTGGAAATCTTGCTTAGATGAGAACTCACACACTTCTTCAGTCCAGTTTCTAATTGATGCTGAACATACCTAGAAACTCTAGTGGGGATAAACTTTCCTCCTGAGTTCAAAGCCCATTCCCATGTCCTTAAAGACTTTACTAGAGCCAGTAAGTCTTAACCTCATTTGTACAGTTAATCCACTATATGAAGGCAACATGCTGTGGGCTGAATCATTTCTTCCCCTTGAACACCTCTGCGGTGCTACTCTCATGGAGAATGAAGGAACATCTCTTCAAAACGCCACATATCCCCTCCCCAAAATCAATGGCTTTAATCCTTTTTCCTTACTGCAGCTAAACAAAACCTATGCACATGGAACTTTGTTGTGTGTGTAATAATTTTTTATTAGTTTTCAGTTACAATAACCCAATAAAAGCTTCATTCAAATTATAATACAATTCATAATGCCAATTGTTCAGGTGTCAAATTATATATTGCTGGGTGCTAGAATTTATGATTTGATAATTTACTTTAAATCTGCATTCCAAAAACTTACAAATTCCAATTATACACCAGTCAGAACCCTTATACCTCAGCTGCAATTTTAACAACTTCCATTCACATTAACACATTAAATACTCTACAGTCCTACAGGCAAAGCCTTCAAACTCTCTATTTGTTCTTGTGTGTGGCTATTATTCTGTCCAGATGTTTCTTCCTGTCCTTATGCTGTATTATGTCCATCCTTTGTCAGTTGTTGCTGTTCTCCATCATACCTTGGGTGGCCTATGTATATGAAACTAAGTGGACTTTCATGATGGTTGTTTGTTTCTTTGTTTCTTTGTTTTATCATTCTATCCTCCCATCCCTGTGTTGGCTTTCTGTTGCCAAAATGTGGATTGTAAAGTCCTCAAGCTAGGGACTGACCTTCTTGCTTGGGTTTATTTGCAGCCCTGACTTTATACCCCTAGGATAAACATATGGAACTGGGATTGCTTGGCCGCCATGATCCCAGAGGTCATCATCTGAGGCCCTCCTTTGTGTTCCTCCTCCTCAAGAGGTGTGGAGGGTGGCAACACAAGAACGGGCCTTCTCTGCAGTGGCCCCCCTGTCTGTGGAATGTTCTCCCCAGGGAAGTTTGCCAGGCACCTTCATTATAGAACTTTAGGCACCTGGCAAAAACGCTCCTTTTTAACCAGGCCTTAGCTTGATCTGATTGACATCCAACACCCTTTTTGAAGGTGGCTTTTTTTGAGGTGGGGGTATTGGGTTACTGCTTTAGGTTTGATTTTATATGTTGTGGTCTTGTGAATCGCCCTGACACCTCCGCGTAAAGGGCAGTGTATAAGTTGAGTTGTTAACAAGAAGGAGGAGGAGGAATTGGGATTGCTTGGCCTCCATGATTCATACACTGGTAACCTCATGATAGATACTGAATCTTCTCAGAAGCAGGAGGACAGTATAGATTTGGAACAGTGGTTTGCAGAAGGACATAATTCAGAGGGCAGAAGCTGGGAAATACTGGGGGAGAGAGAGTTAACAGATTCACTGTCTCTGGAAAGCATTCATCTTCCCAGCCCAAGGTCACAAAGAGTTGATAAGGTGGCAGCACAGAAAGCACAGTGGTTATGAGATCAGGGTACAAGATGTGGTGATGACATGGGTAACTAGGGAGAAAGTGAGTGGAACCCTTAACTGGGAGCACCATCCTTCCTAGGAAATGGATTATTTGTTCTCTCACTGTGATCATTAAAGTTTCTAACTGGTAAGAAGACTCATTTTCCTTTGTTCTGCTTGTTGTTGTTTAGTCGTTTAGTCGTGTCCGACTCTTCGTGACCCCATGGACCATAGCACGCCAGGCACTCCTGTCTTGCACTGCCTCCCGCTTATCTACTTCCAAAGGGGTTCTGCTTATTGTTCTGCTTATCCACTTCCAAAGGGGGGGAGGAAGCCAATTCCCTGAAGCCTTACAAATGAGTGTAATGGGCCCCAAACAATGACACAATAGGAAAAGGGAAAAACTGAAGCACTGGTATAAAATCACATTCAAAATCCAAATTGAAATAATTTAGGCTTGAAAAACACCCCCGTTTCCTTATCCCCCCTTTAATCACACAGAACAGATACATCTTGCAAGGTAAATATTTAAATAGAATTAATGAGGGTCTCTATTACTCATCTTTAGCTTAAACCAGCACCACTTGCAAATTCCACAAAAAGCGCACAGTACTGAATGTCGCAGCCACAGGACAAGGTCAGCCGAATAAATTGTTTCAGAGTAGTTTTATTCATTTTCCATCCTTTAATGCCCTTTACATACATACTTGTCTCAGTCTACCAATTACTTTCATTCCAACCCCCCCCCCCAATCCCTCTTAATTGTGTTATGGAATCATTCCAGGAGCCATAACTGGCAAGGGGGGGGGGGGGTTACAGCAAAAAGTATTAGACAAAGTGCATTAATTTAATGTCTCATGAATAAACGTTAATATTCAGTGAGGAGCGATATCGCTTTTAAATTAACACTAAAGACACAGTTACTCTTGGCCTTAGGAATTCAAATGTCTGTTGCTTGAGCTTTCCTGGGTTTGTTGATTAATTTATTATCAGTTTACTACAAGCTCTAAGCATAATTGGGAATTCCCTCGTGTCTCAACGGTGAATGCTAATAGTTCAGTGCATACCTCATATAACCCACAGAGACAAAAACCTCTCATTTAGAAGTTTATTTAAACGTTAGGCGTATACTGCTCAGATTGTCAGAAAGGGATTAGGTTAATTAGATATTATGCTGCCACGTAGCGGCTTTAAAATAAAAATAAAAATCTTTTTCTTTTGTCTTTTTTACACACACATAGGATTAATCATCTATGGATTAATCTACGGTTTAGGGAGCTGGGTATGTTTAATCTACATACCCAGGGAGCTGGGTATGTTTAATCTACGGATTAATCTACGGTTTAGGGAGCTGGGTATGTTTAGCCTGGAGAAGATAATAATAATAATAATAATAATAATAATAATAATAATAATAATAAATTTTTATTTATACCCCGCCCTCCCCAGTCAAAAACCGGGCTCAGGGCGGCTGACACCAACAGAATTACAATAAGACATAAAAACAATTAATTAAAATACAGATTAAAATACAGTATTAAAATTTAAAGTGCAGCCTCATTTCACGTAGGCCATAAATCCAAGCCATGAGGGAGAAAAACACAGGGGTCAGGCTGAGTCTAACCCAAAGGCCAGGCGGAACAGCTCTGTCTTGCAGGCCCTGCGGAAAGATGACAAATCCCGCAGGGCCCTGGTCTCCTGGGAAAGAGCGTTCCACCAGGTTGGGGCCAGTACTGAAAAGGCCCTGGCTCTAGTAGAGGCCAATCTAGCCATCTTATGACTCGGGATCTCCAGAATATTATTATTTGTGGACCTTAAGGTCCTCCGCGGGGCATACCAGGAGAGGCGGTCCCGTAGGTACGAGGGTTCCAAGTCGCATAGGGCTTTAAAGGTCAAAACCAGCACCTTAAACCTGATCCTGTACTCCACCGGGAGCCAGTGCAGCTGGTAAAGCACTGGATGAATGTGATCCCGCGGCCGGGACCCTGTAAGGAGCCTCGCCGCAGCATTCTGCACCCGCTGGAGTTTCTGGGTCAGCTTTAAGGGCAAGGTTAAGGGGTGATATGATAGCCATGTTCAAATATATGAAAGGATGTCATATGGAGGAGGGAGAAAGATTGTTTTCTGCTGCTCCAGAGAAGCAGACACGGAGCAATGGATTCAAACTTCAAGAAAGAAGATTCCACCTAAACATTAGGAAGAACTTCCTGACAGTAAGAGCTGTTCGGCAGTGGAATTTGCTACCAAGGAGTGTGGTGGAGTCTCCTTCTTTGGAGGTCTTTAAGCAGAGGCTTGACAGGCATATGTCAAGAATGCTTTGATGGTGTTTCCTGCTTGGCAGGGGGTTGGACTGGATGGCCCTTGTGGTCTCTTCCAACTCTATGATTCTATGAATCATGCATCGGTAGCAAATTCTGAATAAAGCACGCAGAACACAGCCATATCAAATAGCTTTGCTAATGCTGGAGCGGCTATGGCTGAATACAATTTCTGGCAAATGAGTAAGATTTAAGATATTTCCTCCCTAGGGCGCCATCACACCTATTTCATCTCACCATCAACCTAACAACCAATCTATGCAAGAAATACACTTTTTGGACACTACTATAAAAATACAGGATGGTCGTATAGGCACCACCCTATACCAAAAACCAACTGACCGACAAACATATCTACATGCTTCTCGCTACCATCCCAAACATCCCAAACAATCCATTGTATACAGGCAGGCCCTATGTTACAGCCGCATCTGTTCCAACTCTACAGACAGAGACTCTCACCTAAGAGATCTACAGCAAACCTTTTTAGAACTAAAATATCCACCCGATGAAGTTAAACAACACATCAACAGAGCCAGACTGATACCCAGAGAGAACTTGCTGCAAGACAGACCCAAAAAAGAAAACAACAGAACACCACTAGTTATCACATACAGCTCCCAAGATAAATCAGTACAGCACATCATCAGAGATCTACAACCTCGCCTAGACAATGACAGTTCTCTTTCTCAAGCTCTGGGATGAAGACCTTTCATTGCCTATAGACAGCCACCCAATCTTAAACAAGTCCTCACCCACAATAATACCACCACCAGACTTAACATGGACACTGGTACCAGAGCCTGCAATAAACCCAGATGCCAACTTTGCTGCCACATACACCCGGACAACACCATCACTGGCCCCAACAACATCAAACATACCATCTCAGGACTATTTAATTGCTCATCTTCTAACATTGTGTATGCCATCAAATGCCAACAGTGCCCTTCAGCTCTCTATATTGGACAAACAGGCCAAACCCTGCGCCAAAGGATAAATGGACATAAATCTGACATCAGGAATCACAAGACAGAGAAACCAGTAGGAGAACATTTCAATCTCCCAGGACATTCTATACAAATCTCAAAGTAGCTGTTTTATTACAGAAAGTTGCTGAATTGCAACTCATTACCAAGCTTAAAACCATGGAGAGACCTGGTCTGAATAAGGACACTGGATTCTTATCTCATACATGATCAAGCTTTCTTTAGCACCTCAGCACTTGCTTTTTCCTGCAAGACCAATTGCAGTTGTTAACAGTCATCAACAGGTTTACCACTCCTATCAGCCAATCACCCATTACCACCCCCCTTCTGAGTAATACCCCTCCCCACCCTCTGACATAAGGGTCTGGTGACTTCTGTTTCATTGTATCTGAAGAAGTGTGCATGCACACGAAAGCTCATACCTATGACAAACTTAGTTGGTCTCTAAGGTGCTACTGGAAGGATTTTTTTATTTTGTTTTGACCTATTTCCTTATTATATAATACTCGTAAAATGCCCAGTCAGGATAACAAGTAGGGGGAAAAGGCAGAAGGATTCCCAGTTAGATCTGGGACAGGGAGTATATTTCATTCCCACATTTTACTCAGATTGTCCCATTAAATGCAGTCATACATATATAAAAGTGAAACTGCTCCTATGTCATTCTGAATAGCCCAGTCCTTACTTCCATGCTTTGGTCATTCTCTGGTATTAGAAAGACAGAGTCCAAGAGCTGCTTTTTTGTACCTATATCATCACATTTGAAATTGAATAGCATGCCTCTTAAAGAAAGCTTCTAAGCAGGTTTTATGCAAGCACACAGAGAAATACACATATCCATAATGAAAATGCACAATAAAACTATCCCATTGAACTGAACTGAAAACAGAGACGTTATAGGCACTTTTGTTATCCATGGAAATCTTTCGATTAAAACAACAACAACCCCCCAAAAGCCATCCCATTGGAAAAAAAATACAGTAAATTACAACTAGGAAGTTATTCTGAAGTGGAGCCCAATAGTCCCATCCCCTGCCACTCAGAACCTACAGTCGGGCACCATTTCTTTTTCCTTGTCTATCCTCTGCATCTGGGTCACTTGAAATATGCTTTGTGGTTCACCCTGGCGTGTGGCCGGGAGCTTATGATTTGCTCAGACTTCTGCAGCATGCAACCTCAGTGAAGTGACTGGCACTGTTTGCTCTGAGCATATAAAGAGTTTGTTCATTGATCGTTGCTGGCATTTGAATAATGTCACTGGGTATTAAAGAGCCCCGTGTTTTGTGTGCTTGGTGCACATTTACAAGGTCAGACTAGAGAAGTGGGCTTCCGAGGCGAGGCTCTAAAGGGCTTTGCGCTCAAATCAAATTGGTGTGACAAAATATTTAGTGCTTTTGCAACAATGAAGGAGACTCGTGGCGTGTAATGTGGAGAAAGCAGGCTATATTTGACCCACATGTTAAGAACTTTTTCCAAAACACTTCTACACTTCTCCCTGTCCCGCCACCTTTGTGAGTTAGACAGGTTCTTTTACAGTGGTACTTCGTGTTACGTCCCGTCCCCCTTACGAATGCTGCGGGTTAGGCGCTCCGCTAACCCGGAAGTAGATGCCCCTTGTTTTGACCTTTGCTCCAGGATGCAAGCGGAAGTCGTGCTCCGGCAGCAGCGAGAGGTGCCATTAGAGAAAACGCGCCTCATGTTATAAATGTGCACCCCACCAACGAGACCATTCCATTGTAACTATCCAACCTCCCAAAATTTCAACACCTCTTGTGATGGTTTGGTCCCTTTCCGTTTTAACAGTACAAATTCTACAAATTATTTCCATATCTCCTCAAAATTATTTCTCCTGCATATTCCTCGTCTTACCTTAATAGCACATGTTAATTTATCATTAATAGCTACTTTTCCCACACCTCTTTATACCATTCTTCCATTTTATATTTACCTTGCCCCTTCCGCTTCCAGGTTCTGACTAAAAAGCAGCCAGAGTTTTATCACCTGGTATACAGGATTATCTCCCTAGGTGTAATACGAGGTAAGGAGTCTTAAAAAAAAGTTATCTACAATTTTAAATTATTTAAGTTTTTAATCACTGCTGTGTCTTGCTTTGTTTTATGGCTTTGTTGATTAAATCAGTTACAATTGTTTTTATTCTTAAAAATCATGTTTATTATATAAACAAAAAACACACACATATTGGTATAGAATTTGGTGTAGCTTGCAATGGTATATAGCTTTTAGCAAAAGGCTAAAAGCAAACCGCAACAAAAATACTTGCAATATCATTCAATACATAGATAAAAATGAGTTACATTGTTACAGATGCTATAGAGTCATACCTTGGTTCTCAAATTTAATCCATTCTGGGAGTCCGTTCAACTCCCAGAACAGTTTGAGAACCAAGGGACAGCTTCCAATTGGCTGCAGGAGCTTGCTGCACGCAATCAGAAGCCGCACCAGACATTTGGCTTCCAAAAATAATTAGAAAACTGGAACACTCACTTCCGGTTTTCGATTATTCGGGAGCTGAATCTTACGAGTTTCAAGGTGTCCAGCTTCCGAGATTCCACTGTACTTGGTTTTCTGATGTCATCTCTTTAATCCCATGCTATTTATTTTATTCATTTTGTAAGCTATCCTGAGAACGGAAGAGAATCAACACATTGAAGGTGAGAGTATATGCTGTGATATTAATTTAACTATATTATCTCTTTCTGGGATTGGAGGAAAATTAATTACACAGAGGTTACACCCTTCAAATCTAGTGCGAGGAGCAAGAAAATGACAATTGTAATAACGAGGAAGATATGCACCATGAAAGTTAAATCTAAAAAATGTACCATACCTATGATTACTATTTTTAAAAAAAGATTTTTATTTTTGTTTTATTTTTGAGATGCATACTTAAGCCTGCACACTTAAGCCTGGACAACATTGAAATTTCCCTCCCGTTTGCAAAATACCATGGGAAATGTGGAATCCCTTCTGCTTTACATTTGACCATCGGTTTGGTCTTTGCAGGAGATTTCCAGGCAGCTTATGCAGAGTACGCTGGCAGCTGTGTTTGTTGTGAACAGATTTTCGCTGCATCGCCTCCTGTCTCCTAATCCTCTCCTTTTCTCAGTATGGTGCAGCTTTAGGGGCACCAAAGCATCATGGGAGAAGAGGGTGAAAGTTATACAGTAAATTGGCACTTTCCACCATGTACAGAACTGGCACAGAACTGAAATATAATTAAGGATAAATTTCCCGTCTTGGGGAAAGATTATCCATAGGAATCTGCCATCAAAATAAGAAAACACAAAGGAAAATCAAAGCGCTGAGAGAAATCCAAAGAAGCAAAAATCCCAGCTTGCCGTATGGGCACCTGAAGGGGATGGAGAAGCGAAGCACCTTTCAATATTATCCCCCATTAGTTTTTCCACTGCTTAGTACCATTAACAGATCTCATCTCAAAACCTCTCTTTTTCATGAAACCCTTACTGTATATTCCGGCGTATAAGACGACTGGGCGTATAAGACGACCCCCGACTTTTGAGAAGATTTTCCTGGGTTAAAAAGTAGTCTTATACGCAGGAATTTCATCCCCTGGCCTTCATCCCCAGCTGGAAAGGGGAAAAGAAAACTCTCTGCAGTTGAAACTGCATTTGCTCACACATCCATTCTTTGTAAGTCATGCACAGGCCCAAACCAATGAAAGCAAGCATGGTCAATGCCTGAGGCAGCAAGATGCAAAGCACCCTGAATGACACTGTAATAATCAAAGTACCAAAAACCACAACGCTAAATGGAATTATTGACAGCTGTCACTTTTTTTTCAAGCTGACCAAAATTGTGTTCCCCTTTTCAATGTGTGTTTATCCTAGGATTGCCATACGTCTGGATTTTCCTGGACATATCTGCAATACCGCAGTCGGCAGGAGTGTCCGGGCGGAAATCGAGAAAACTCTCCAGGAAAATCCGAACGTGTGGCATTGCTGTTTTTGCTATTTTCCCATTTTTGCTGTTTTTCCATTCCATTTTTCTGCTTTGCCCCCACTGATGATAACAACAACAACTTTGCCCCCAAATTAAAATCAGCATCATCATCATCACTAAGCTCAACAACTTTGCCCCCACTAATGATAATAATAATAACTTTGCTCCACCCTAATAATAATAATAATAATGCTCAACAACCTTTGGCAAAAGTAAGAAAAGCTCAACAACTTTGCCCCCTCCCCAAATAATATAAATAAAAATAGAAAGCTCAACATCTTTGCCAGAAAAAGTAAGAAAAGCTCAACAATTTACCCCCACTAATAATAAGAATAAGAATAGCTCAACAACTTTGCCAAAAATGCTTAACCTTTCTGTCCAAACTTTCACTTTTTGAAATATGGCAACCCTCAATTTCACTCTACTGTATAAATCTTGCTTTGTGTGTCCGCGCTATGGAAGCTTCAGTTGAGCTGCTGTTTTCAGCAGAGTTGTTTTACTTGACACACACAAAACACACAATACATGCAGGTTACACAAAGGCTCTTAGAATTTTGAAGTGTCAGGCATAGCTCTAGTGGCTTTAGCCCAAATGTAGCAGAGTTTTCCTGCACAGCGCAGAAGCTAGTTGAGGTGGAAATGACTAGTCGGCTAGACACAGAATAACTATTTACAGGATTTATTAAAAGAAAATAAAACCAGCAGAGTTTCTGCATACAAAGCAAAGCAAAATAGATCCTCTCTGTCTCTCTCTCCAACCATACACAGCACTCCTACTCCTAACACCCAACAAAAAACAACTGTGATAGCATTCCTAGATAACAGAGTTCAGTGCTGGTCGTTAACCAATCACAGAGCTGTTGCCAGGCCAGTCAGACCTTGGCTTTCTGCCAAGAGTAAATTGACACTGCCTTGAGTTAATTGTGTGAAGCAAGAATCTGTAAGTTTCCCATGAGAACCAATTATCAGAAACCGAACAAAGGCTTCTCCCCTTTGGTCCCAGAGAGGTTTCTGAACTTCAAAATCTCTGGTGAGCAAAGTCCGCATGTAAATTCGGTGCCAATCTGCAAAGATTATCCAGCACTTCTTCTCAGGCAAGTTCTTCTCAAAGGGCTCAGATAACTCCTCAGTTCCACAACGAACCTTCCTGATAATGACCAACAACCCATGCTGCAATCCAAGACCTTTGCATGTTCAGACCCAGAGACCACCCCCATAAATAAATTCACACTTGACTCAAATTTTAGTTTGGTTTTTGGCAGAATTTAGGCCACAACTTTGTTGATTACAGAAAGCAAATGGTTGCATAGGCTCTGGTTTGACTAGCTCCCTGCACCCTTGCAGGTAGCGCTGACGCTGGGCACCAGCATAGGTCAGCCAAGGGTGAACACCTGGATAGGTGGAAAGCCGGGGACAGGCTATGTCCGCCACCCAGATGTCCCCCTGGACTCAGGCATGGGCACAACCCCCTCTCAGGGGTTGACCAAACCATTTGAGTCCCTGGATTCCTTTAACGGAATACCCTTCACATAGGGATGGGGAGAGCGTTCTCCCATCTCTATCACCTGAACCAGTGCCTATCCACAACCTTACAAGTTTTGACGATTTGCTACGTGGCAGGCGAAACCCAAGTTGCAACAGCCAATCAGCTAAGTGGGAAAATTCCTGCTGTGCACCTGTCACAACAACTGAAGACACATGACAGCATAGCAAGGTCAAGTGCAAAAGCCCTAAAAGTAGGGAGAGGTGGATGGGTGTTCCAAATGCACGAGCCGAAAGAGAAAGCTCTGGGTCATGTGCATGGGTATATATAGGTCCCTTGATCCGTTTGGACTGCGCCCCATTGGCCAGATTGAACCCAACATCGAAGGACCTACCAATTTGGTGTGGTGGCTGACCAATCTTACCCACCCACAACACAAGAGGTCAGTCCCCAGGTCTCACCACAACACGTGCCCTCTTTGAGGAAGGACACAATTTTTATTATAAAGACTTCGGCGTAACACTCAAATGGAAGTGTGGGACTCAAAACGGAAGTGTAAAACTCGAAACGGAGCATGTTTGGCTTCTGAAAAGTTTGTGTTCCGCAAACTGGAACACTTACTTCCGGGTGTGCAGTGTTTGGGTTGCAAGTTGTTTGAGTACCAAGGCGTTTGAGAACCAAGGTACCACTGTAATGTCAGCAACTGAGCTCGCAAACCCAACTCACTATTGTCTACACTGACTGGCAGCAGCTCTCTTGATCAACCTGTCTGTTGTATTGTCAACACTAATTGGCAGCAGCTGCACTAATCCACCTAGTTCAGTATAGTCAACACTGGCTGGCAGCAGCACCGCTGATCAACCTACTCAGTCTTGTTCACACTGACTGGCAGTAGCCCGTCTGGGCTTCTAGCCCTGATCCCTTTTCCAGCCACCAACGTGGAAGCAATTGCAAGAAACAAAAACAAAATACAAAAAAACCTCGAGCAGAGATCAAGCACACCTCCACACATAGCCACAAAAGTGGATACAGTTACACAACACTTATACAAAATACAGCAACCCCCAGCAGGAGCCTTAATACGACTCACCTTGCATATAACCAAAGGCATAAATTGCAAATGATAACCCCCACCAAGATAAGTAGCAGCAACAAATTAATTAGCTGCAACTCAAAACGCTCCCTAGGGTTCTGAACGATAACCGGCACACTAAAGTAAAAGGAATGCAGCGGCAAACTAATAAAAATGCACCCCAGCAATAATCGCCAGCCCCTTTAAAAAGTCCCCCCCCCGAAATAAAATACCACCAAAGCAAGGCCTTACAACCACCCTGCCGATTAAAAACCACGCAGGGCAAGAGTGGACCACCAGCGTCATTAATTCAATTTGAAAAGCTCAGTAAACAAGGACCACCCCCCAGCAAAACTCCCCTCTCAGCTTCCGACCAGGCGCAGCCAGCGAGGCACCCATGTGGCGTACCTAGGGGAACCACAAATGCAACACCAGCGGAAGTCACAAACAATTTATTGTTTGTTTCATTTCATTTTTTCTGCTTTTGTACCAAGTGTCAGGGATTCTACTGAAGAGGAAGAAAACTGGTGGAGGGTCTTCCCCCTCCGTTTCTCCTGTAGCTTCCAGAGAGGAAGGAGGCAGTCTCGAATTACAGCAGACAGGTGAACAGCCTTCATTAAGGCTGCAAGAACAAAGAGCCCAGAGACAATTGTCCATGGACTGATGCTGTAGAAGCAGGTGGTGTTGCTAGAAGGGGAAGGAGTAGTAGCTCAGTGCGAGCAATGCCATTATGGAGGAATGACTGGAATTCTTTGCCTTTTACTGTGATGACCGGATAAATCATACATAAGAACTTTTTTGCTTCCTCTCTGCGTCTTGGTGCCGTCAGAGGGATGGAGAGAATTCCTCAAGCCTGACACAAGCAAGTGTTTTTTTTTTTAAATATAGTGGTACCTCGACTTACAAACGACTCGACAACTGAATTTTTCGACTTACGAATGGGGGTAAAGGCCACGCACTTACAAATGTCTCGACATCCGAAAGGAAACCGCGGTGGTTTTAGATAAGGATTTTTTGACTTACGAATTTTTAGAGGGGGTTGCTTCGACTTACAAATTTTTCTGTTTCCAATGCATTCCTATGGGAAATCACGTTTCCAATGGCGTTTTTCGACTTACGAATTTTTCAACCTACGAAGGTGCCTTCGGAACAGATTAAATTCATAAGTCGAGGCACCACTGTCTAACTGAGCAAGCATGGTAGCAATATGTTTGACTGTTTGCCCCACCCTAGCAGACATGCCTCCCAAGGAGCATGGGGCTCAGCCTGTAGGAAGCAGATCTCATTCCTTAACCCGGCGTTAGAAATTCACCACAAAAAACACCCTCCCCCACTCCAATTACAGTGATACCTTGGTTCTCAGACTTAATCAGTTCCCGAAGTCCATTCCAAAACCAAAGCGTTCCCGAACCAAGGCATGCTTTCCCATAGAAAGTATTGCAAAATGGATTAATCCATTCCAGACATTTAAAAACAAAACTAAAACTGGAATCTAGCATGAATTTTACTATCTAACGAGACCATTGATCCATAAAATGAAAGCAATAATCCATGTCCCGTACTATAAAATAAATAAGATAGTATTGTAGATGATAAAACTTAAAATTAATTATTTTTCTTGCGTGCACTGATGATAGTCATCGTTTGGATGGGGGGCTTTTATCCATTTTTTGCAGTCACACAATCAATCAATCAATCAGTAGCTGAACTGGGTTCCACACAGTCACAAAAACAAATCAACTGAAAAAGCCTGAAAAAAACAAAAGCGCAAAATAAATAGTAAAAACAAAAGCGCCAAACTTAATCTGTTCCAGAAGTCCATTTGACTTCCGAAATGCTCAAAAACCAAGGCAAAGCTTCTGATTGGTGCAAATTCCCTGGAAACAATAGCCGACAGCTGCATCAGATACTCGGCTTCTGAAAAGCATTCGGAAACCGGAACACTTAATTCCAGGTTTCCAGTGTTTGGGAACCAAGGCATTTGAGTTACCAAGGTGTTTGAGTACCAAGGTACCACTGTAGGCCCCATTTAAAAATTGTAGCCATGTCCGCCGGCATCTAAGCAGCAGAGAGCAGCAGTGACATGGAGGGAAGGCTTCCATTGGTTCCACCCCCTAGGCCCAACCTTTTTCAAAGCCTGCATCCCCATTCGCCAAACCGGGATGCAGTTCAGGATCTGTCACGCCACCTATCAGGAAGGGGCACAGAAGCTAGGATTCCCTCCTCGGGACCCCAGTGGCACCTCTGCCATCTCGCAACACCGCCGCACCAGAAGGGTGAGTGGACTTTTGTACTATAAATTGCAAATGTGGCAAAACAAAGCAGTTATGCTGGGCAGCCTGAACCATTTATTATGAATGCTCTCATTTTGGAATAGTTAACATATGTTAAGACACCTCTGTTCCAGCTAAGCACTACCAACATTTCTCCATCACGGCTTTACGTTAAATTATGGGTTAGTTAAATGGAATGAGGGAAATAATAAAGTAAATTACATTGCCTTCATTGAGCTCAGCGGGATGTTTGGTTTAGCAGGCTGATGAAAGCTGAGGGAGAAATTAACTAAGATGGCAGCAGTGGATTATGAAAAGTGATTAAAGCTTATTATTGTATTGCAGTAATAATGACTCCTTTTTTGAGAAATACTTATTTTCAACAACAAGAGCATTGTTAGGGTGTACTGAATTTCTTAGCTTTCACATCCCAAGAATGAGGAGTGCCAAAAAGTTGTAACAGGACTTGGGAATTCAAAATATATTTGGGTCAAATTAATGTAATTTAGTTTTAGTGTGCAAAATTGCATAGAAATCATTAAAATGATTGCCAAGTACTTGCAGTCATATTAAATATCGTAATTATAAATTATTTAGCATTACCTGACATTTGCAGAAGGTAAAATTTAATTTCTTTGGTTTTCCTCAGTTTGTGGGCTTCTTTATCAAACGTAGACTGACCAAGCTAAATGCTGTCCAATCATAAAAAAATAGCAGATTTGAATTCCACACACCCAAAAATATATTTTTAAGACCCCCTCACTGAAGAAATTTGCAAAAAAATAAGTTTAACCCCTAAAATGACATACCCTGGCGCATCAGGAATTACTCTCAGGCCCTATACAGTATAGTTTATTTTTGAAAAGTTTGTGGATCTGTCCACAGATTGGGAACCTAAGCAGATGAGCCAAATTTGGCCCCCAAGGAGATTTCTCCAACACATCATATATATGTCTATGTATGAACTGTTTGTGCAACCCATCCCTACAGAAAGCAGGAGTGAAATCCCCAGTAATTTGGGAGTTCAATCCTGCTTTATTTAGCTGCACAAACTGATCTCTGCAGAAAGCCAGATTGAATTCTCCACTCATCAGCTCATTTTAGATTCTATCTAGCAGCAACCCCGTTTCATGCTTCTAAATTATTCCATGATTCAACGCCTGGTTATATAATATGCTGACAATTCAGCCCTGGTTTTCAGAATCCCACCCCAAAAGTTCTTGGACTTTTTTTTAGCAAGCCCCCAGAACTGTTGAGGTTTTCTAAGGAAAGTTGCTGAGCTTTGTTTTAGACAAACCCCTAAGTTGATAGGGGAGAGTTAGGAAGGAAGGAGAGATGAACTTCACTTCTGGAGGGGGCATATTCCTGTGGAGCCCCCCCCCCTATTTTAGGATGAGCTTTCAACTATGCACAGTGTTCCTGCATGGGAAGTGGGTTAAAAACATGAAACGCTGCTTCCTGACTCACCTGTGTCTCCAGGATTGTGATCCATACTGAAAATCTGAATTTTGTAGGGACTGCAGTTAGTCTATACGCCAGAAGATGTCACTCTGGAACAACTCTCCTCATCGTGCTTTTATATTTCTGTTTGTTTCCTTACATTACAAGCGGTAAAGTTATTTATTTTAATACAGGTTTTCGAAGAGTTTATTCATTGCTTCTTTCAAGAATGGAGTGCATTTTGTAACTTGGCTCATTCAATATTTGCATTAAGGGAGGAAGGGGGAGCTTGAAAAATAACTCTGGATGGGAACTCTAAAAACATGTCCACATCGTCACCCTCAATACAAGGTAGCAAAAGAAGGAACCATAAACCCTCATGAAAGATGACCTGACACAAAGGGGAAATGTCTCATGATAAATTATGGGACCTATGTACTTCCACCTGGAATAGATTCCTAAGGGATTCTATTAATATCGTTCTGCTCTCCCCACTTTCTACATTCATATTCTATGAATGTGAATGAAAGTATACATATGAATCCTGTATCCATCACAGATTTCAAAAGGAAATAATCCTGGAAAATATATCAGAACTGATTCTTTTGACCAGTATTTCTGTTGCCCAGTGAGGTTTACACAACCCACACTACAGAGTCTAAATACATTTTGACTATTTTGGTGTGTTGGCAAACCAAAGAGCTTGTTTACAAAGTGATTGAACTACCAACCTTACTGTATGCTTGTGAAATGTAGACCACTTATAAACGCCATCTCCAACTCCTCAAAAGATTCCATCAACGGTGTCTCTGAAAAAAAAATACACATCATTTGGGAAGGCAGGAGAACTAATGCCAGTGTACTGGAAGAAGCAAAGATCAACAGTGTTAAAGCAATGATTATTCAATATCAACTTCGTTGGATCATGTTGTTCGGATGCTTGGCAAACCCTCACTCAAAAAGGGTGCCAAACACCTGCAACCCCCCCTATAATGTTTGGCAGTGCAAACCCAATGTTTCACAGTAGGTGAAAAAATGTGCCCTTGCAACCTAACCCATGGGGGTCACGGTTTCTGCAAAAACCCGACGTCTTCTGATTCACTTGAAAAGGGCGCCAAACACCTGCAAATGGTATCCTGTGACCTTTAGCGGCGCAAACACCACATTTCACTTTAGGCCATAAAATGAGCGCCCGGCGCCATGACCCTCGGGTCATGGTGTTCGCCACAAACCCGGCATCTTTTGATTCACTCAGAAAGGGTGACAAGTACCTTCAAATGGCCCCCTGCAACATTTGGCAGTGCAAACACGACATTTCACGGTAGGGCATAAAATGAGATCTCAGGGGCTCATGGTATTCGTCAAAAACCCGACGTTGTCTGATTCACTCGAAAGCATCACCAAGCACCTGCAAATGGCCCCCTGCAATGTTTTGTGGAAAAAATGACACCATAATCCACGGGGTCACGGTTTTCATAATAATAATAATAATAATAATAATAATAATAATAATAATAATAATATGTATTTATACCCCGCCCTCCCCAGTCAAAAACTGGGCTCGGGGCGGCTGACACCAACAGAATTACAATAAAACATAAAAACAATTAATTAAAATACAGATTAAAATACCGTATTAAAATTTAAAGTGCAGCCTCAATTCAAGTATTCCATAAATCCAAGCCATGAGGGAGGAAAAACACAGGGGTCAAGCTGAGTCTAACCCAAAGGCCAGGCAGAACAGCTCTGTCTTGCAGGCCCTGTGGAAAGATGACAAATCCCGCACGGCCCTGGTCTCCTGGGAAAGAGCGTTCCACCAAGTTGGGGCCAGTACTGAAAAGGCCCTGGCTCTAGTAGAGGCCAATCTAGCCATCTTATGGCTCAGGATCTCCAGAATATTGTTGTTTGTGGACCTTAAGGTCCTCCGCGGGGCATACCAGGAGAGGCGGTCCCATAGGTACGAGGGTCCCAAGTCGCATAGGGCTTTAAAGGTCAAAACCAGCACCTTAAACCTGATCCTGTACTCCACCAGGAGCCAGTGCAGCTGGTAAAGCACTGGATGAATGTGGTCCTGCGGCCGGGACCCTGTAAGGAGCCTCGCCGCAGCATTCTGCACCCGCTGGAGTTTCTGGGTCAGCTTTAAGGGCAGCCCCGCGTAGAGCGAGTTACAATAGTCAAGCCTGGAGGTGATCGTCGCATGGATCACTGTGGCCAGATTGGGATGAGAGAGGTAAGGGACCAACTGCTTGATACGGCGGAGATGGAAAAATGCCACCTCACAAAAAACAACAACACAACAGCGTCCGATTCACAAAAAAGGGTGCCAAACAGCTGCAAAAGAAGCCCTGCAATGTTTGGCAGTGCAAACGCCACATTAGTGCATTGGAAGACATTGGTATTTTGGCAAAAACCAGGACGCTGAGGGCTCATTTTTTGGCCTACCTGGAAACATGGTGTTTGCACCACCAAGTGTTGCAGGGGGCAATTTGCAGGTGGTTGGCACCGTTTTTGAGTGAATCGGGGAGTATATTGAGATGGGGATGGTTATTGAGATATGTTGTAATGGTCCCTCAAATGTCCACTTGATCCTTTTCCTTCCTCTTGGTAGTACCATATTTCTGGGGAAATAGACTTGCACTGCAGCACTGGGAGGAGAAATGTTGCTCATGTCAAAAGGGCGGATGTGAGATTTGTGAGCCCAGCCAGCTCAATGATGTACAATAAGGAAGATGAGTGGCTGGTCTTATGAAAGTGGAAATTCAAAACCAGCGTTTGGGGAAGGAGGATGTCAGACTCATCTTAATTCAACGTGGAAGTCTGAGACGAAAGAGAGCCCAGGTGCATGATTGCAAATTAAGAACATATTAAAATGACACAAAAGGGTATACAATCTGGCTGCATGGATTTACATCTAGTTAACGGCAGGAGCCGAGAAGAAAGGACAGAAATCTGCCTCGGGGAAGGTTGATCCTTTGCCTCTGAATCATGTCACTGAGTCTGCAGCATTATATACTGGGATGAGGCTTCCTTGTCATTTCCTGCAGAATTCAGGAACCCAGGAATGTATAATGGACTGGATCCGTGGAGATGAGGGAATAGAATACACTGGTCCAAAAAAAATCTACCCCGAAGGAGCAAGAAGAAACACAAAACTGGAGTCAGGCATGAGGTGCAAATGGGGAAATGGAACATGCCAAAACATGGAAGTTTAAGCAATTGCCAGAAGTCTTGGCGTATCTCCTTGGAAAGGTAAGGTAAAGGAATTAGACGGTTAAGTTTGGTCAAAGGCAACTATGGGGTTGCGACGTTCATTTCACTTTCAGGCCAAGGGACCCAGCGTTTGTCCACAAACAGCTTTCCAGGACATGTGGCCAGCATGACTAAACCGCTTCTGGCGCAATGGAACACCGTGATGGAAAGCAGGGCACACAGAAATGCCGTTTACCTTCCTACCACAGCGGTACCTATTTATCTACTTGCACTGATGTGCTTTCTAACTGCTAGGTTGGCAGGAGCTGGGACAGAGCAACAGGAGCTCACCCCGTCGTGGGGATTCAAATTGCCAACCTTCCGATCGGCAAGCCCAAGAGGCTCAGTGGTTTAGACCACAGTGCCATTCCTTGGAAAGCACAGCTGGCAGGCTGGTTCTGAACATGAATAGCTTGTATTTGGTTTTGATTGTTAAGCCACTCCCAGCACATGTGAAAAAGGGTAGGTCTGGATAGGGGACCTATCCTTAATAGGCAAGAAAGGGACACCAGCAAGCTCAGGGACAATTTGGTAAACTTGGTTCACTCGAGGGATCTCAGCCCGAAGTTTTAAGGCTCGTTGCATCGACAAATAACCTCACATCAATCCTCCCTCCAATGCAGAAAGAAGCTTGTTTTCCAACCCACCCCCCATATATTCAGAATGCTACAGAACAGCAAGCATCCCTTTTCAGCTTACATACATTTTTCATCTGCTTGAAGGAGGAGATTTAAGTCCTTCCTGTCCATCCATTTGCGGTAACGCAGTTTGGGGTTCAGGCAATGCAGACCTTGGCTAATAATTTCTGTGAGAAAATGGTAGGCAACTGATTTCAGATCTTGAAGGTCAAAAATCCGTTTCTCAGTTCCTGTTCTAGGAATGCTTGAGGATGTGAAACATAATTCAAATTTCTACAGGTAGAAGATGCTCCCAACTAAATCTGGATACTTTATCCAACCTTTATTTAGTTGATACAAGTACAGTAGTACCTCGAGTTACAAACTTAATTTGTTCGGGAGGTCCGTTCTTACGCCAAAACTGTTCTTAACCTGAGGTACCACTTTAGCTAATGGGGCCTCCTGCTGCTGCCATGCCGCCAGCACACGATTTCCATTCTCATCTTGGGGCAAAGTTCTCAACTCGAGGTACTACTTCCGGGTTAGCGGAGTCTGTAACCCAAAGTGTTTGTAACCCGAAGCGTTTGTAACCCAAGGTACCACAGTACATAAATATACATGCATACACAGCTACATATATGCCTTCTAGATACAAGAATATTGTCTCTGTCTATACCACTCTTCCCATACCTGGTAATTTCTGGAACATTTGGATCATAGCTTCGAACAGCCATAACCAGTGCAGCCAAAGGTCAGGTATAATGGGATCTGTAGTCCAAAACATCTGGAGAGTGCACCAGGTTCGGAAAGGTTACACAAAAAAGGGACTTGTAACCTGTGACTTAGCAAGCAGGGTGAGTGAAGTCCGCATTGCAAAGAGACTCTCTGAAAGTTTCTTACCACCAAAATGTTAACAGCATCTATTTCAGATTGCGGTTAGCGTTTCCCAGTAGTACTAAACAGAATGCTTGTTCCGTTATAAGAGTTTGCCCTCCGGGAAATGACATAAAGCCACTATCTAGGAAGCAGACAATATTTTCCTTGAGATGAACTTGAAACGGTCCCAAGGGTTAGTTAGGAAACAGGACTGCTGGAAGGTGGAGGGCTGGATTTAGCCCAAAGGAAAGGAAATATTTCCTCCTGTGCGCTTTCCATATTTAAGAACCTAGAAGGTGCACTTAGATGACCAGTTTTTTAAAAAAACTCACAGCACACCCTGGGAGAGCAAGAAATAAAAATGGCTCCTGGAGTGTTAAGGAGAGCACAGGGAATGCAGTGTGTATTATGCAGGAAACTTACAGACCATGGCAGCTAAAGGTGACTTCTGCGATAGGTAAGGTCCTAATAGCACCCTGGAGAGTCATTGGCTGTGAGAGGCAAAGCACAAAATATGGAGGGAACTTGTCTACTGCTGAATGTGTCG
The DNA here is from genome assembly GCF_963506605.1 of Zootoca vivipara. Lineage (NCBI taxonomy): Eukaryota > Metazoa > Chordata > Lepidosauria > Squamata > Lacertidae > Zootoca > Zootoca vivipara. The sequence goes on from NC_083283.1 coordinate 71,268,901, forward strand.
TGGGACAGATAAACATCTTCCTAACCCTTGTGAAGAAATGAAAAATGCAAGAGTGTGTGTGGTTTAAGCAATGGCTTGTAGTGGAAATGGGCACCGATATAACGATATAACCGATATAAATCAAGACAGGAGTGCCTGGCGTGCTATGGTCCATGGGGTCACGAAGAGTCGGACACGACTAAACGACTAAACAACAACAACATAACGTGAAGAAAAGAAGAAGATGGGGAGAACTAATGAAGACTCTGTGCCATATAAACAAAAGATAATGATCAAAATTAGATGTGGACTGTTGACATATGCCTACTTCCATCCTGGATGTAGCGTCAGTACGGATCTGGGGAAAGGCTGCAGTTGAATACATGGCTGCATATAATTCCATGATCTGTCCAGATAAAATGATAGTCCTGTTTTCCCAGTAGTGATGTATGGAAGTGAGAGCTGGACCATAAGGAAGGCTGATCGCCAAATGATTGATGCTATTGAATTATGGTGCTGGAGAAGACTCTTGAGAGTCCCATGGACTGCAAGAAGATCAAACCTATCCATTCTTAAGGAAATCAGCCCTGAGTGCTCCCTGGAAGGACAGATCATGAAGCTGAGGCTCCAATACTTTAGCCACCTCATGAGAAGAGAAGCATCTTTGGAAAAGACCCTGATGTTGGGAAAGATTGAGGGAACTAGGAGAAGGGGACGACAGAGGACGAGATGGTTGGACAGTGTTCTCGAAGCTATGAACATGGGTTTGACCAAACTGCGGGAGGCAGTGCAAGACAGGAGTGCCTGGCGTGCTATGGTCCATGGGGTCACGAAGAGTCGGACACGACTAAACGACTAAACAACAACAACATAACGTGAAGAAAAGAAGACGCATGTATTTGGTTTCCACCACATGTCTGTTAGTGAAAGACAGCTCTGGCTGACATTTAGGGTTGAGTCTCATGAGCATATTCATCACTCGATGACTGCAGGATCAAACCTTTTCTGGACATGCAGTCAATTACACCAGGAACGCTGCTTTGGGGTGCAAACAGTTGGTGGATGGGGTGTCAAAACAAAACTCACCCTTGTGTTAAGTAAGAGAAGAAAGCATTTGTTCTAACTTTACCTGTCCAGTCTTTATTTAAAATGTTAAATATGATTCGGCATGAGGTCTGCAGAATGAATATAACTTGTCATGTAAGCATAGAGGGATGGAAGATCAGCGGTTTGCGTTTCCACAGACTAACACTGCTAGCCTCACACCCGGAATGAAGATTTGACAAATTGAGTATTTGGTCAAAGATTATATTCATTAATCTACCAGTGGTATTTGACTCCTAGTAAGCTAGCAAAAATGTATAGAACAAAGTACAAAGTACAAATATCTGCTGGAAATGTAAAGCAAAAGAAGGTACCTTTTATCATATGTGGTGGTCATGTAAAGTAATAAAGGCTTTCTAGGAAATGATATATAAAGAACTGAAAGAAATGTTTAAAATAACTTTTTTTAACAAACAACCAAACAAACCAGAAGCCTTTTTCCAGAGCACCTTTTAAAAGGGCATTGGATGTCCAAAGACCTGGTTAAAGAGGAGCATTTTCACCTGGTGCCTAAATGTGTCTAATCTGGCACCATCCGGATCTCCCTGGGGAAAGCTTTCCACAAACAGGGAGCCACTGCAGAAAAGGCCCTTTCTCGTGTTGCCACCCTCCGGACCTCTTGAGGAGGAGGCAAATGAAGGAGGGCCTCAGAGAATGACCTCAGGGTCCAGGTCGGTTCATATGGGGAGAGGGAGAATTCCAAATAATTCCTACTATTCATTAGCATTGTGGGTTACAAGCAGACCTGTTTCATACCCTCCAACATTTCTCCGATGAAAATAGGGACGCCCCCTTCCATAATGATAATTTTACTATGTATACCCCACCTGTCTGACTGGGTTACCCCAGGCACTCTGGGCAGCTCCCAACACACACACACACACACACACACACACACACACACACACACACACACACAACAGAATTTCCTGCAGATGGCCTGGGGGTCAGATAATGCCATACCCTCCAACAGACATAGGCAAACTCAGCCCTCCAGATGTTTTGGGACTACAAATCCCATCATCCCTAGCTAACAGGACCAGTGGTCAGGGATGATGGGAGTTGCAGTTCCCAAAACATCTGGAGGGCTGAGTTTGCCTATGGCTGCCCTCCAACATTTCTCCAATGAAAATAAGGACATCCTAAGGGAAAGTGGGACATTCTGGGATCAAATCAGAAACTGGGGTGTCTTCTCTAAATCAGGGACCTCCCTAGAAAATAGGGACACTTGGAGGGTCTGCTGTTTTCAATCAGAACTGGCACATCAGCACGGGTTGAAGTGTTAAGTTTTAGATTGCCAGAAAGTTGCTTCCAACAGAACTGTACATGCAGCATTTAAACAAAGCTGCAGAACTGTTCTTTTTTCTGCTAGTAAATCTTACTTTTTACTCACAGAGCCTCTATTAGTGGGTAATCTGGCCTGTGTCCCTGAAAGTGCTTGATATGACTGTTCTCGTACTCCAGTTTGGCTGGCTGAAATGTATCACTGAAACATTCAGCATAAACCTGCACTTTAACCATGTTTGTGTACCTGACTTTTTTCTCATCCAGGGGACTTTGGCTTCAATCAAGTATGGCTTACAACCCATTTGAGAAATAGCTTCCATAATCATCCAAGCTCACAATTTAAGAGGAAATTATTTTATATTTTTTGTCAAGAAGGGGGAGAACTGTCCTTCTCTAAAGTTATTCTTCTCTTGAAAAAAAGAAAAGGAAAAGAATATTGGTTTTCAGAGGTCATCACAATTCTAATGTTTAAATCAATACAGGCATTTAGAGACTTAATAGAACTGAAAGGGAAACATGCTCCACATTCAGAAAAGCGTTTCCAAATATCCTCACCTTTCATCCAACAAGCTGAATGTGTCTGCTTAAATCACTGCGATTCACTACCAAGCTGAAAGGCTTCCTGAAAACAGCCACAGTTCTCAAAAAATAAATACCAGGACACCCCAAAACTTACCAAAAAAGACCCCACAATTTTTCGATTGACTTGCCTGAGATCTGGGACAAAGCGCCAAATTTCAGAAATTCCTCCCAGACATGAATTCCTCCATCAAAATCCTGGTTATGTCTGGGAAAATCCGGATGTAGGCAGTCCTATCTCTACGCTAGCGTGGTTTAGGTAACCTGAGGACCTCAAGTCCTCAGCTAATGCTAATGTGTTGTTTGTTTGCATTTATGCTTATAACAGTATATTTTAAAAAAGGTACAGTATATTTCTGCCCATGTCTCTTTTGCATTTGTTTATCTGTAAGGCTTTTCAATTTGCACATTTACCTGTGAATTAAAAACAAAAAACCCAAAATTTTGCAGGTAAATGCATACCTAAATGTGCATTTAAATATGCATTTCCCATGTATTTTAAAATTTGTTTTGAGCCAAGGAGTATCAAGCAGTGTGAAAGGCAGTGGATCCCAAAGTTCAAATCTGCACATTAGTTAAAGTGAGCTCAATTCATATCAAAATTCGCAGAGATCAAATCCCTGAAACATCTCCAGTTCTAGGATTTATTTTGGCTGCTGATGGTTGTCCTTTTGTGTGCTAGGAATATCCACTTTGGGAGGAAACAAAATCGTTCATACGTTTTGAAATCCTGTTGTTTACCAGAATAAGCCATGTAGAACAAAAGCTAAAAAGATTGCTTCATGTCCTGTCTTGATTTTTGGAAACATTATGCTCCCCATTAAACCTTTCCCTCTCTTCCCCCCCCCCCCTTCTTCCAATGGGTCTTTGGAGAAATATTGTAGTTAGATCTCATTTCTATTCATGTAGAATCAAAGGGTGAAATAGATTGGAGCGCTTCATTTGTTTTGCCTTTTTCTTCCTTCTATAGCAAATATGGAAATAGATTGAAAAGCTGGTCCAAGGGCCCTTGACATGGGGGGGGGGTCATTTTGATGCAGTGCTTGGGACAAACTTCCAAAGTCTCTCAAAAGAAAGGAATCATATAAAATATCCCAACTTTAAAGAGAATAGTTGGGGAAAACAAAGCTGAAATAATTGTTATGAGTTTGTTGGGGAGGAAGCAAGCTGACTTCCTGTGTTCAGGAGATAGCCTGGGTGATGTGCCATTAAATGAAACAAAGGAAAGTGGCTCTGTGAGAGATGTCAAATGTCTTTTTTACTGTTTGAATCCAAGATTCAGCAGTCTGAGTACAACTCTCCCAACTAAATGCAGTTTCCAAACTACTCAGAGGTGGCTCCATGTAGAAAACATCATAATCCTCTATAATAAAGTCCAAGTGTCTCTGCGTCCAGTCCCTGTGTCCGTGGGTTTGTGCTACCGCGAGCCAGCAAGCAACAGGTGCGCGGCTCCGCTCGCGAGGGTATTTACAAATGTTTGACAACATATGTTCTCGCGCCCGTTTATTTAACGGGCTCAATGACACTAGTAATGTAACTAAAGCAATGAAATAACATTGGGAGTGCAGCAGCAGTTTTTAACTTAAGGGTTATTTTTGTTAATAGTAACCAAGAGAGGAGTACAGGAAGTGTTGCTCGGGAACCAGAGTGGCCTGATCTTCTATGAGGTGGCACATATTTAGATTGGCTGTGTAGTTCTGAGGGAGATTTTCTTCTGTATGTTTGGTTGAATGTCTTCCTGCTTTGTACAAGGCCTGCGGTGAGACAGACCCAAGTTCTCTGTTTATTCATCCTCATTGTTGAATTTCCCCAATAAAGGGTTATGAAGACTTTCCCCCTCATTATATCTAATATCTGGTATAGGGAGCCGTGCTGGTCTGCCGTAGTCGAAACAAAATAAAAAAAATATCCTTCCAACTAAGTTTGTCATTGGTATGAGCTTTCATGTGCATGCATGCTTCCTCTGAAGAAGTGTGCATGCACACAAAAGCTCATACCAACGACAAACTTAGTTGGTCTCTAAGGTGCCACTGAAAGGTATTTTTTTATTTTGAACTGCAACCATAGTGCATTACACCAGATGAAAGTTTCATTTAATGGCTCAGTGATTTAATCGGGGGGGGGGGTGTTACAGAAAGTCACTTATTGGTGGCATTCTGCTATTGTGTTTTTCCTTCATAATGTGAGATGCAATCAGGTATATTTATCCATTGTGACTAGGGTAACTCATGATTCTTGTTTAAGACATGGCTTAACACAAATTGGGTTGCATTGGGATATATTAATAAGAAAACTTCACCATGGGAGAATTATGATAAAGACTCACTCTTCGCTTAATAGCAGCACTTTTCATTACATGTGACTTCAGGAATTCTAGCAGTGTCCTGATGAGGTGCTAAAAATGAACTGGAAATATATATATATATATAAAATCATGGTAAAGTGCAATTTGCAAATGGAAGTTAAGTGCCTTGAAAATAGAAAAGCACTGAAGAGTTTTTACTCAGGCATTAAGCATTTGGGGCTGACATTAATATCCTGTGGGAACACACCATTTCTCATAAGACACAATGCGACGGTGTCATAATTTTTGCTTAAAGTAATGACAGCCAGTGGCCACCTTACCATCAGAATAATAGTTCATACTTAAGTAGAAAGGGAACATACAAGCAATATATTTGCCATTCAGGAGCATTTCTTGAATGTAAGCAGGAAAGGTCCCTGATTCGGAGAAAGCTATGCACAAAACATGCTGTGTACAACTAACTCTATGCGTCTCTCTCTCGGTGTGTGTTTCTAAATTAAAAAACACACACACACACATTGGTGCCAGACAGAATATACAGATATTCATTCCCTTCCATATCAATCAACATTATGACAGTCAAACTGGGAATCCATTTGACCACATGCTTCCGGTACAGGTATGGAAGAAATTCAATTAATGAACCAAATGCCTCAGGACCAAAATGAGGAGCTTTACTTCACCCCATTTTATCTCAATTAATATATTAATTGAGTAAAAGAGCAGTAAGGTTATGCAATGTATGGATAAACCAATTTCCACTGTATATAAAAAGACACACACACACACACACACACACACACACACACACACACACACACACAGTCTTTTTATATACAGTGGAATATATATGTATATATATGCCGGTATCAGAACACATTAAAAAGGTAAAGATAAAGGACCCCTGAAAGTTAAGTCCAGTCGCGAACAACTCTGGGGTTGTGGTACTCATCTTGCTTTACTGGCAAAGGGAGCCAATGTTTGTCTGTAGACAGTTTTTCCGGGTCATGTGGCCAGCATGACTAAGCCGCTTCTGGCGAAACCACGGAAATGCCGTTTACCTTCCCGCTGTAGCGGTACCTATTTATCTACTTGCACTTTGACATGCTTTTGAACTGCTAGGTCAGCAGGAGCTCGGACCGAACAATGGGAGCTCAGCCCGTCATGGGGATTCGAACCGCCGTAAGTGCTTGGTAATTTGCAAATGATCCCATTTTTTCCAAAGTTAAGACATCTTGGTCTGGTTGCAAGCTGTTTGCAATTTGAGGTCAGTTTCTTGGGAGTTTTGCCCTGCAATGCAATCAAAACGGGTGATTTTTGAGCAGTTTGTAAAGAAATAAATGGTACGTTTGTGCTACAAGATTTGGTTGGTTCTGGTTGAAATGGGTTTCTTTCTGTTAACATGACTTAAAATGAGTTATAATGATGCACACTTGAAGTTTTAAAGCTTTTTAAAGGTTTTGGGCATCGTTTAGCAACCCTTGTTCCTTTCCTTTCTGCTAAACCCTTGAAATAGATACCGCATTTTTCTGTGTATTAGACGAGGTTTTTTGACTCAAAAATCATGTCAAAAAACTGGGGTCGTCCTATACACGGATAGTGGCATGGTGGGGGGGGGGGAAAGTGGCGCATCTGCCAACCAGTTGGCGGGAGCACAATTTTCCCTGATGCCGCTGCACACAGGAAATGATCTAGGGAGTGTTTCCTGTCTGCAGCTGCATGGGGGGGAGAAGCTCAACAACTTTGGGCTATCTCCCTCCATTTTCTTAAAATTGAGTCTCCGAAATTAGGGGGCGGGGTCTTATAGACGGAGAAATACGGTACTTGATCCAAAATGTGTTGTGTTGATTTAATAATAGACATTCATCCTTTGCAGCATCTTTGAGATACAGTGGTACCTCGACTTATGAAGACGAACCGTTCCGCGGTCGTCTTTGTAAGTAAAAGTCTTTGTAAGTCAAAGCGCCGCTAGGCAGAATGCGTGTGTCGGGTGCGTGTGCCAGGAGGACTTCCAGAGGCTTCGACTTCGGAAGTCGAATTCTTCGGAAGTCGAATTCTTCGGAAGTCGAAGCCTTCAGATGTCGAGGTATGACTGTACATTGCTCTGTTTTGTTTACAACCCAGGTTCACCTGCAATGGTCCCTTCTGTCTCTACCCACTGGAAGGAAGAGCTTGCAACTTTCTTTCTTCTTTTTTCAGAGATTTACAGTGCAGTCCTATTTAGGTCTAATCAGAAGCCTCATTGGGTTCCATATAAGCATGTTGATCCTCAAGTATCCATCCCCAAAAGCCCTGAAACAAAGTTGCAAAACCGATTTGCAAAACTCTTTCTCCTCAAATTCCATGTGTTTATCTCAGTTTATCACCAACTGTAGCTGAGGCTGTGTTTAAGAACTACCGGTACATCCCAAATTCTTCTCAGCTGCAAAGTCAGTCATCTATCCAGTTATAAGAGTTCATTATTTTGCAGTCCCCAACTGCCCTGCAAAACTCTCTCCGAATAGTGATCAAGGTCTGCCTGCACTAGAGATGATTCCTGCACTGCATTGATAAACCCATCTTTCTGTGCTCAGTGATATTGCACTTAGTGAGCCTCATTAATTTGCCTGCAACAAAATAAGTTTTCATTCTAAATGTCTCCGTTGATTCTAACATTTTTCTAATTGCTCTGGGCTGAAATAGATCTCCGCTGATGTCATTATATTATGAAGGGCCAAATTAGCCAATCATCCAGAAGGTTCATAGCAACAAACAGTGTGATCCTTTGCATGTTTACTCTGCAGTAAGGCCTACTGTGTTTAATGGGGCTTTCCTCCAGTATTGTGACCAAGGTTTGGGTCCATTAATTAAACACCACTAGGGTGGGGTCAGGATCGATTGTATACTGTGAAGCAGAATGCATGATTGACACGTGACACTTGTCTTTGCCTCCAGAACAATTTTATGCCTCGTTAAAATACTCAGTTCAGCTAGTTGTCTTTAGACAACTCAAAGGCACCACATTCAAAGTGATAGATTTAAATATTATTATTATTTTTTTAAAAAGTAGTCACATCATGCATTATTTGGTGGTTTACTATTTAAAAGTATCTTCCTTTCTCTGTTTACTTCTTCCGTATTACAAGGATGGTGCTCATTCTACTCTGTATTTAAAGGAATATCCACAACAACAATTTCCTGCACAGAGATTGCTAGAAGTGCAAACTGAGCTATTCATATGGAAAATCTATGGGATCTATTGAATCTGATATGTAGGAAAGAAAAGTGAATTTTATGCAGCTTCATAAATATTTGTGCTTCTTTGACTTTACAGGCATTATTCATGATCAAGGGACAGTGTGCGATTGCTGATACACATACAATGACTTCCTGAAAGCCCAGGCGCAGGCATTTTCAGTAAATGCATGACTCTTATACGAGATAAATTCAGCCGGGCATCAGCAAGAGAAATTATGTGGCATACTGCTCCGAAAAACTGGTTTAACCTTAACCTAAGTAGCAGATGTTTTAAAGAGGAGTGAAATCAATTGACATGAAAATGAGATTTCCTAAACTGACAGCCGGTATCAAATTTGCTCCTGAATTTCCTGCTGAAGTGAAATATCTATTGGGATTTTGAGGAAAGCTGCAGGAATCCTGATCAAAATAGTGATATTTCTCAAGGAGAAAGAGCATACACACAAATTCCAGGCAAAGCAAACTTTGAAGTGAGCGTTGCGGTTCCCACTCAAGGAGTTCGTTTTTCTTGTTGGAAAAACACACAAAATTTATCTGCAGACTTGTATAGAGCACACCTTTAACCCAAAATGAAAGGTCTTATTCACAAATCCATGTACAGCACCCAACCTCACTGCATTTGATTATTCACAGCTCAATTTATGCTCTCACTTCACATCAGCCAATGTGAATGGATACTGGGATGTTCTTTGCTGCAAAGGCCCATTCCTATAGGAAATTCTCCGCTTGATGTTTCAGCCATAAACTGTTGGATGGGCCAGGGATGGTCTATCCAATTTCACCGGGGGGCAGTGGCACCCCAGTGTTACTGCCACCCCATCAAAGCCTTGTTTACAGGGGGTGGTGCAGCTGTGGTTGCTGTTTCTGGGTCCTGGCTAGATATTATTGTTACTGAACTTATATACCGCCCTATACCTGGGGGGGGGGGTCTCAGAGTGGTTCATAGAATAAAATCAGGATATAAAACCACAAAGTACATAATAAAGATAAAAACAACAACCCACAACCCCCCCACACAAACATTTTAAAAGGGCGTACGATGCAAATCAGATCAGTGAACAGCCTGGTTAAAAAGGAATGTTTTTGCCTGGCACCTGAAGGTATATAATGAAGGTGCCAGGCAAACTTCCCTGGGGAGAGCATTCCACAGATAGGGAGCCACTCCAGAGGAGGCCCATTCTCATGTTGTCACCCTCCGGACCTCTCGAGGGGGAAAAAATAGTTTAAACCAGAAAACAACTTCAAACTAATGAGCTAAGGCAGCACAGAAATCCTTGCATAATAAGCATACAGGAGAGAGATGGCTATATTTCGAATACATTTCCAATAAAGGGCAATGGCACAGATACACTGTGGTTGTGACTGTGATAACAGACGTAAGAGACTGAGGTCAGTTGTATATCAGAAATGTGTTCTGTGACATAGGTGTGTTTGCCTTGGGTTCTGACATGCTTCCTGGGCCACAACATCCACCTGGGTCATGACACCCATGTAGCAGAAGGAGCATGAAGTGCTGAGGCTTTGAGGACTGGGACATTCGCAGGGAAACTAAAATGCTTGTTTACAAAGCTATTGCACTACCAACCTTACTGTATGCTTGTGAAACATGGACCACTTATAAACGCTATCTCCAACTCCTCAAAAGAGTCCATCAACAGTGTATCCAAAAATTTGTACACATCACCAGGGAAGACAGGCTAACTAATGCCAGTGTACTGGAAGAAGCAAAGATCATCAGTGTTGAAGCAATGTGTCACGGTCCGGTCGGCGGGCATCAGGACCAGAGGCAAGATGGTGGTGAAGAAGCAGGGTCGAGGAGCAAGGCAGAGGCGAAGGTCCATGGGGCACGAAGCAAGGCGAAGGCAAAGCAAGGGTCCAGGAACAAGAAGCAAGGCGAAGGTCCACGGGGCAAGAACAAGGCGAAGGCGAAGCAAGGGTCCAAGGAGCAAGGCGAAGGATCCAGGAACAAGAAGCAAGGCGAAGGTCCAAGGGTCAAGGAGCAAGGCGACGGCGAGGCAGGGGTCCAAGAAGCACGGCGGCAACAAGGCAAGGGTCCAAGGAGCAGGAGGCCAGATGCAACCAGGCAGGGATAGCGTTGCTGTGGCAAAGAGCTGAAGGGAAATGCTGGGCTTTTATCCCTCCCAGCTCCTGCCACCAGGTGCAGTGAGATCTCAAGTGGCCTCACCTGGGTGACTACTCCTTGTCTCTCCAGCACAAGCTGAGGACTTCACCTGTGTGGCCACGCCTTGCTTCTCCAGCACAAGCTGAGGCAGGCCCCAGTCCTGCAAAGCAGTACAGGCCCCAGAGCCTGACTCCAGCCCATACTCCTGACACAATGATTTTTCAACACCAACTTTGTTGGACTGGTCATGTTGTTCGGATACCTGATTATCGTCTTCCAAAACAACTACTCTATTCCGAATTTAAACACCGACAACTGGGAAACACTGGCCTGCAAGCGCTCCAGTTGGAGAACAGCCTTTACCAAAGGTGTCATGGACTTTGAAGCTGCTCGAACTCAGGGAGAAAGGGAGAAACGTGCTGAGAGGAAGACACATTTGGCAAACCCTCACCATGTTCAACTCCTGCCCAGAAACCTCACTGTGGAAGGAAGTGTGGATCCAGAATTTACCTCCACAGTCACTTACAGACTCACTGTTAAGACCAGGACAAGATCTCAAAGTAGCTGTCTTATTACAGAAAAATTTCAGAAACAGACTGGAAAGAGAAGTTGCTGAATTGCAACTCATTACCAAGCTTAAAACCATGGAGAGACCTGGTCTGAATAAAGACACTGGATTCTTATCTCATTATACATGATAAAGCTTTCTTTAGCCATCTCACCCCTTGCTTTTTCCTGCAAGACCAATTGCAGTCGTTAACAGTCATGAACAGTCATCAACAGGTTTACCACTCCTATCAGCCAATCACCCATTCTAAACACCCTTCTGAGCAATACCCCTCCCCACCCTCTGAATATACATACGGGTCTGTTTCAGTGTATCTGAAGAAGTGCGCATGTACACGAAAGTTCATACCTATGACAAATGGACAGATCCTGAAGCTGAGCTCACTGGAAGGACAGATCCTGAAGCTCAGGCTCCAATACTTTGGCCACCTCATGAGAAGAGAAGACTCCCTGGAAAAGACCCTGATATTGGGAAAGATGGAGGGCACAAGGAGAAGGGGATGACAGAGGACGAGATAGCTGGACAGTGTTCTCAAAGCTACAAACTTGAGTCTGACCAAACTGCGGGAGGCAGTGGAAGACAGGAGTGCCTGGCGTGCTATGGTCCATGGGGTCACGAAGAGTCGGACACGACTAAATGACTAAACAAGGAAAACATGACAAACTTAGCTGGTCTCTAAGGTGCTACTGGAATGATTTTTGTTTTGTTTTTTTGTTAAGACCATGTTCATGGAAGACAATCTTTCTCGGCTACAAGTGATCACCAAAGAAGAAAGAAGAAGTACTTTTTGACACCCAAGACAGACAATCCCACAAATTCCCCTCTACGAATGCAGCAGCAACAGCAGCAGCACAATAATATATTAATTTAATACCTAACAATCTGCTGCCATTTCATGATACCGAAAATCAGTAAGCAGCCATCCAAGGTAGGGTTATCCTTTCAGGGTTCCCCTGCCCAACCCCAACACACAAACACACAACTGAGGTCAACGGGTAACCTTGGACCCATGTTGCAATCATTTGGGCTGGATCCAGACTGATTTAGTTGCACTTTTTTCTCATTGAAATTAGTGGAATTTGAGCCCATCTCTAACTTGTCCCTATCATAAGGTGAACATGCCTCAGTCAGCCAACCCTGAGAAATAAGAAGCTAAAACATGAGAAAAGGGATACAAGGAGCTTTCCAGAAAGAATCAATCTGGAGATGCATACACAAGGGGTGGGGGGGCGGGGGGTCCGATTTTAATTTCACAGTTAAAAGAGTTGCTATGGTTATTGAAGTAGAATAACAAATATGCAATTTCAATTTTAGTATTAAAAAAAAAACTTCAAAACTTCATGGTCCCTATGACAGTTCAAATCCATTAACAAAATAATGGAAACTTGCCCTAGAAAGAGACACGCAGCAGTGGCGTATTCCTTGTGAGGTTGAAACTGAGCACCACAGATAACAGTTGTGCCCAAGGCAATAAAATGAGAAAAACATCCAAAACACAGCCCCCAAAATGGTGTCCATGTATTTATTGGAGCACTTACTTAATTGCTAATGCAGAGCCCAAAGGATCCTGTTAGTGTCTATACCTTGCTTGTGGCATGCACTGAACAAAGGGAATATTTATGTCATGGTAACCATTCCCAACCACCCTAATAATATCATAATCACCATCATTTTATACATCATTATGAAAGCATAGGGCAATGTAAGAAAACACAGCTGATTTCTGCCCCCCCCCAAGAGCTTACCATTTAAATTACAGCGACAGTAGGCTATAAAGAGGAGAGGAAAATAACTGTAGCAAACAGTGCTGTGTGTTGAGTTTTTTGTTTTGGCTTTGGTAGGGGAACGTTTAGGGCCAAAGGCACCAGCTTACAAGGGCATTTTTTGGAAGGAGGGGGCCTGATGTTTTGCCTCCTTCCCTAAGATGGGTAGAAGCTTCCTGGTTTTTGGAAAAAGAGACGCCAGGGAAACATTTAGGGGACTAACCATGTGTGGAAAAAAGATCCCTCTACTTCATTGCATTTCCAACATTTGCCTTTTTCTTTTTTAAACATTTTCGCTAGTTTGACAGGTGTTAAGTACCATGTGTAGGTCATTTTCATCAAATTTTCTTTTAGTGTGCAACAACACGCCCTGAAATTCATATTTACTCTCCACAAATTCACCCATAGCTCATAACTAATACCGGTATTATGACCCCCATCCTGTGTCTACTTAATCATACTTGGTTTCACAAATTCCTCTTTTGTTTCCCTAGCGGGTCTTGAGCAAATCCAGGAGAATTGGAGCTAACAGAAATGAACAGAGGAAGAAATTTGAAGATTAAAAAATTTGGAATACACGATTTCATAGAAAAGTAAAGAAACCAGGAAAAGGGTGGAAGGAAAGTCACCAGGTATTTAGTTGTATGTAGAGATTGATGTGAAAGTTGTACAATTGGGGGCATGGAGGGAAGGGTGTGTGGGATGCGTGGTTTTTGTTTCTGTAATAAAAATGCATTTTTATTTGTTAAAGGGGTAAATGTTGGAGGGTACACTAGGATGTCCCTATTGTCATTGGAGAAATGTTGGAGGGTATGGAGTTATCTGACCCCTGAGCCGCCTGAAGGCAATCCTTTACAGGAAAGTTTTATTATGTTTTTATATATGTTGGAAGCTGCCCAGAGTGGCTGGGGCAGCCCAGTAAGATGTTGGGTGGTATAAACAGTAAAATTATCATTATGGAATGGGACATCCCTATTTTCACTGGAGAAATGTTGGAGGGTATGGAGGAGTTGCTCGCTTGAAACCTGAAGCACAGATGTCACAAAGACCATTGACTTAATTACAGATACAGATAGATCTGCATTCTGGCCTGCTGCTGCTGGCATAGTATCATTGGCAGGGACAAGATGAGATTTTTACAGGCACATGCAGCAAGCTACGCTGTTGTCTTCAGTATCCCGCAGTGCCATTCCACATGCAAACAGTGTTCACGAAAGGCATGAATTGCAATTAGGTTTTATGTGCAGCAAACTTGGAAGGAATCTGTCCGGGGAGCTAAATGGTTTTGGAAGTATTCACACTGAACCATCTTTGCCACCCGCCGGCTGATGGACCTGGGGCTGCGTTGAAGTTTTCAAGAGTTAATCCAAATTTCATTAGATGATATCTGGCGAATATCACTAATTAATGCACACTCCAAAGCAAATGCTCTATTGTGTAGATGGGCAAAAGTTCAAACAAAACATTATCTACAGCAATAAACACATCTCTGTACTACCGTAGTTGGAATGTTTGGGGAGTAGAAGCCATTACAATATATATATATATATATATATATATATATATATATATATATATATGTATATATATTGATGAAAACTCAAAGAGAGGTTTATCTGAAATATGGAGCAGTATACAATTTACATAAAACTTTTTTTAGGTCCCACTGCGTCCCAATAGAATTATGAGTTGCAAAGGAAAACAGAAACAAGAAACATCAGCGGTGAAATTCCTTCTTGTACAAAATAATTAGAGGTACAGTTTTGCCCTCTTTTTCTCTGGTCATCCTACCTAAAGATGAACATATGAAGCTGCCTTATGCTGAGTCACACAATTGGTCCACTTAGTTCAGTGTTGCTTGCTCTTACTGGCAGAAGCATTTCCTAGCCTTTCTGCCTTTTAACTAAAGTAGTTGGGAATGGAATCTGGCAATATGATTGCAAAGTCGATGCTCTACCAAAGAGCTATAGCCTACCCTACCAGAGTGGACTAGCAAACTAAACTATTGGCCTATGCAGAGATGGCAAAAATGACTGGGGAAATCAGAAACCAGGAGGATCAAAACTTCAAGAAAGAATGGGGGAAATTTATATAATATTTGAGAGACCACTGTAAACATTTGAACTCTTTAGCAGGTCTTAAACAACTCTTAACGTTACATAGACTTTGGACTCAATGGAGAACTGAAAAAAATTAGGAGGATTTATAGTATGCAGTTGAAAAGGTCAATTTAAGAACCCATGGAGCGGAGGAGGGAAGTCTAGAAATTCAGAAGAATTTTGTGTGATTTTTATTATTTGTGATTTTGAGTGTGAACGAATTTGTAAAACCAAATAAAAATCATTTAAAAAAAGCAAGAGAGCTTTGCCCTACCCCCAAAGCTTATGAACCTATAAAAATGTGTGTGTGTGTGTGTGTGTGTGTGTGTGTGTGTTTTGTACTGTGTAAGATCACTGGTCCATCTAATGCAAGAGTCCTGATGGTCAAAGGCCCATCAAGTCCTATGGGCATCCTGTTCTCACAGTGGTAAACCCATGGGAATTCTGTAAAATTGAAAATAATGTAATTTGTTGTTTAGTCGTTTAGTCGTGTCCCACTCTTCGTGACCCCATGGACCATAGCACGCCAGGCACTCCTGTCTTGCACTGCCTCCCGCAGTTTGGTCAAACCCATGTTCGTAGCTTCGAGAACACTGTCCAACCATCTCGTCCTCTGTCGTCCCCTTCTCCTAGTTCCCTCAATCTTTCCCAACATCAGGGTCTTTTCCAAAGATTCTTCTCTTCTCATGAGGTGGCCAAAGTATTGGAGCCTCAGCTTCACGATCTGTCCTTCCAGTGAGCACTCAGGGCTGATTTCCTTAAGAATGGATAGGTTTGATCGTCTTGCAGTCCATGGGACTCTCAAGAGTCTCCTCCAGCACCATAATTCAATAGCATCAATTATTTGGCGATCAGCCTTCCTTATGGTCCAGCTCTCACTTCCATACATCACTACTGGGAAAACAGGACTATCATTTTATCTGGACAGATCATGGAATTCTATGCAGCCATGTATTCAACTGCAGCCTTTCCCCAGATCCGTACTGACGCTACATCCAGGATGGAAGTAGGCATATGTCAACAGTCCACATCTAATTTTGATCATTATCTTTTGTTTATATGGCACAGAGTCTTCATTAGTAATCCCCATCTGCTACAGACAGCAATAATGCAAGAGAAACACACCTTTAAGCATGGCTGTGCTTATTTGGGATGCGTTAAACTGCAATCTTAGTTTCTCTGAGATGATTGGCCTTCAAGATGAGCCTTCAAGGTTGGAAATGTTTAAGGTTCAAGGTTCACAGAACAATGTGAAAATATGTAGCCTACCATATTTGTTGAAGCAATTAAGGAAGCCCACAATATCAACAAATTCAACCGATTCATCAAAATCAGGACAGTGATTGAAGATAAGACAAACAGGGTGAATATTTCAAAATGATCTAATTAGAAAACCAAGAGCTAGTGCCTCTAAATGATGCTCTCAAGGGCCACAGCAAAGATGACCAATGGAAAACTGGTGTTGGGCCTTACTTTTGCTGCTGACAAGTGATAATGTTGACTGTGCCAACAGCAGAGATGGCAAACAGAGGGTTGTCCTTGGCCATCCCATGGCTACTAGCTGTTGATGGTACCCACCGGCCACAGGCTGTGACAGCCATCCAGCAGCAAGTGGCTATTTCATGTTTCTAATCTTGCAGTTGGTCTGGCAGGCAGAATTATGGTCACTGTGGCTGCCATCGGTTTAACAGCTGTGGTATCACAAAGGGGGTGGAAAGCCTTGAGTTAGGCAGACAAACATCAAGGGATCTTAGAAGACCCTAGACAATGATTTCTTAAAATATAAATTAAACTGTATCTTGACTGTATGCCTTGCTTGAGCAATTTGATAGTCTTTCAGGAGAAGACGAACTACATGTGTTACTTATGGTTTCTGTCTGCTGCCCCTGGTGTATCAATGACCTACAGAGGTTCCAGTGACAAGAGCTACAAAATACCTTGTACAGCTATCCCTCACCCCCTCTGTTTATCTCCATCCTTTCCCCTGTCCCACCTTATTTATGGTCATTGGCCAATTCTTCATGTCTTTCATGCAAGACGGTGATAGAAGATTTGCTTTTTTTTTTCTCCTATAGAACTTCAGTCTGAATGGTGTTGATGTGGTGTTTAATAGTGCTGGGTTGAAATTCCTCACTCTTCTTTCAATTTTCTCTCTGCTTTGTTTTTTTAAAAAAAAGCTTTTCCTTTTTAGCTTTTGTTTTGTTTTGCTGCCTCTCTTGCATATTTGAACCCCATACAGTCGTACCTTGCAAGTTGAATAGTGTCTGTTCTGGAAGTCTGTTTGACTACCAAAACATTCAGAAACCAATGTGCAGCTTCTGATTGGCTGCAGGAAGCTCAATCAGAAACCGTGGAAGCTGTGTTGGACGTTCGGCTTCCAAAAAAACATTTGCAAACTGGAACACTTACTTCCGGTTTTGCAGCATTGGGGAGCCAAAACGTCTGAGTACCAAGGTGTTCAGGATCCAAGGTATGACTGTATCTTGAATGTTCTCCAGAAAGCATTCAAGTTTCTCTCCTGAAGGTCCAGAAGACAAGTGATATATATAGATCAGATGCACAGAGTGTGAATGCTCCCTTGGGTGCCCTTATTATGCTTCTAACACAATTCTGAGGCAGGCAATGTTTCCTTCTGGGGGGAAAAGCTGTTCACATCAGCCAAAGCAGTGGGGGTGCCCATGAAGTATTGACCACCATGGGAGAATTCATGTTGCCTCCCCAGGCAGCCTGCACCATAGGATACACTATCCTGAATTCTTTCAAATCTGATTGGGGTCCTTGCAGACTGAAATTGGGGCGGTGCAGGAAAAGCTTTGCCACTTGATTCAGCTGAATATACAAAAATTCCCTAACTCAGATGCCAGATGGGTGAAAAAACAGTTCTAACTGGGGTCTGAACTGGGGGTGACTGAGACCTTGGGGTCTTGGTGGATACCTTGATGAAAATATTGACCAAGTGTGTGGCAGATTTTCCACCATAGGAACCATTCGGAAAATAATTGAAAACAGACTCGCCAATATCATAATGCTGATATACAAACCTATGGTGGAGCTCTGGTCTCCTCACCTCAAGAAAAGAAGAAAAAAGAGAGATTGTCCAGTTGAAAAAAGGTCCAGGAAAGGGCAACCACAATTATCAAAGAGAAGGAATGACTCCAATCTGGGGAAAAGTTACAGCATTTGGGACTTTTTAGTTGAGAGAAAAGGCGAGTAAGAAGTGGCATGCTAGAAGTTTATAAAATTATGAATGACAGGGAGAAGATGGACAGAGAAAACTTTATTCCTATGAGTCAATAAAGATTATTTATGTATGCCACTACTGCAGTCCGTGTTTTGCTAGCCCAAAAATGGAAAATGAGTGTGGTCCCAAATAAAGAAGAATGGCAACTTAAACCGATGGAATATGCACAGCTTGCAGATTTAACATACAGAAGAAGTGAACAAAAAGAACGTATGTTTAAAGAAGACTAGAAAATGTTTACTGAATATATGGGTGAAAATTGTGTACATTTAAAATCCACTGGTGGCGTTAAGACAAATTCAACAGTGTAAATAAGTTATGATGGATGTAACAATGGAATACTGAATGGTTTAGTTCATGTGTAAAATATGCAGGGGTGTATGGTATGCAAAATGAACCACAGAAAGAGAAGAATGGAAGTCATGAATTTAAGGTTGTCTAAATGAATATTTTGAAATGTAAATTAGATAGATAGATAGATAGATGATAGATAGATAGATAGATAGATAGATAGATAGATAGATATAGATATAGTGTGTGTGTGTGTGTGTGTGTGTGTGTGTGTGTGTGTAAAGAGAAAAGGTTTATCTCCCTTTCTCATGCCACTAGAACTCATTGGCATTCAATGAAGCTGAACGTTGGACGATTTGGGACAGATAAGACTTTTTCATGCACCACATAGTTAAACTATGGAACTTGCTCCATAGTGATGGCTACCAACTTGGATGGCTTTAAAAGAGGATTGGACAAATTCATGAAGGACAACATTGGCTACTAGCCACAATGGCTATCTTCTACCTCCATCGTCAGAGGCATTGTGCCTCTGAATCTCTTTCTTTTTGGTGATCATTCGTGGCCAAGTAAGATGGTCTTCCATAAACACAGTTTTAACAGTGGGTCTATAAGTGACTGTGGAGGCCAATTCTGGATCCACACGTCCTTCCATAGTGTGACATAGGTTTCTGGGTGAGAGTTCATTACGGTGAGGGTTTGCCAAATGTGCCTTCCTCTTAGCGCATTTCCCCCTTTCGTCCTGAGTTTGAGCGTCTTCAAAGTCCATGACACTTTTTATAAAGGCTGTTTTCCAGTTCCCCAGTTGTCGGTGTTTATACTACATTTTTTTTTAAAAAAAAGATTTGCCTTGAGAGAGTCTTCAAAACTCTTTTGTTGACCACCAGCATGGCGCTTTCCATTTTAAAGTTCGCAATAGAGTAACTGCTTTGGAAGACGATAATCAGGCATTGGCACAACATGACCAGTCCAACAAAGTTGATGTTGGAAAAGCATTGCTTTGGCACTGGTGATCTTTGGTAGTTCCAGTACATTGGCATTAGTTCACCAGTCTTCCCTGGTGATGTGTTACAATTTTTTGGAGACACCAATGACGGACCCTTTCGTAGAGTTGGAGATGGCATTTATAAGTGGTCTATGTTTCACAAGCATGTTTGTATGTTTCTGAATACCAGGCAACTGGTTGGCCATTGTGAGAACAGGATGTCAGACAAGATGAGCCATTGGTCTGATCCAGCATGTTTTTTTTATGTTCTTGTACACTGTGAGCAGTGGGATAGAGGAGAAACCACTTTCTTAAATGGAAGGTAAGGCTGCATTAACTGTTACTGATCTATAATTGGGAGACATTACCAGATACAATTTACACTCCAGAAAAGAGTCATTAGAGCCAGATCACTGAGAGGCTAATGGAAACAGTTCTTGTGCACAGACGGAGGCTCCTCATTTTAAGAGAGATCACAAAGACTGCAAGCATCGCAAAGAAGACCGAGAGTTACAGCAGGCATGTACAATCCTGCCCTCTGGTATATAACAATGTCCTCAATTTTTATAAGAAATAGTTTAAATTCTATGGCTCGTGTTTAGCTCCTAGTTTCAAAGCTACTGAAATGGAGCCAATTTCTATATGTATGGTATAAAATAAGGGCTTATGAAAGCAGAAGCTTTTCAAGCTAACAAAAAAGAAGGGGCTTTTACTAACTAGAACTTCTTCCCCTTTTAAAATGTAGCCAGGCAATAAAGCAGAGATCAATTTGTCAACATTCAATTGCAACCACAGTTCACCCGGAAAACTTTGTGTGTGACTCAGAGTGAACACAAAGGGAGATAGTTAAAGAAAAATTGCCCTCTGTTCTCAAGGTCATGGGGTTTTGCCAATACTTTTTGTCAGTGTCATAAATAAAGTTTCACAGTGCTGTGAACCATTACAAGGGACAAGGGAGGGGGTAAAGTACTAAATCAAGCTCTCTGATTTTTATATGCACTGCAATATCTGAACTTTTATTGAGCCCCCTGCCTCAGTTTATAAACACAACATCACATTTCTCTTTCTTCCCTATCTTCCCACGCTACCCAGAAGAAATAATCTATTGTCCCAACTACTATGTGCTTCAAACTGTTTTGAGTTCAGTGAGCCAGCTATAGGGAAGAGAGAGAAAAGCGGAAAAGAAAAATAGGAAAGGAACTTGGGAAGGGGAGGAAGAATGGAGATGAGGATAGCATGAAGATATTCGAGAGGGAGCAGAAGAGTGATCCATTTCAGATGCTTTGTCCCATCGATCCAAAACACAGACCAGCAGCTATGCAGAGATCTGTTGAGGGCTTAGCAATTCTCCCCATTTTCGCAGTCAGCAAAAGTAGGAGAATCATCGTCCTTTGTGGCCCACCATACATGGATGGTGTGCAACTTTCAACTCAGTGGAGAACAAGTTCTGAAGGCCTCAGTTTTATTCTCATAACAGCCTTCTTGATGTAGGGCTTAGCTGGGAGCAATGTTAGAAACTGAGATATGAAAGCTGCTGCTAAATGGGACCTTAAACTTAGGTTATCGGCACAACAATGGAATGTCTAGGCCCACTTTTTCGTAACAAGAATACGAAGCTGAAAATGAATGAACTGCATCTAAAATATTATGTTCATTTTTCACATGATCTAGTCCTTTCCCTGCCCACACCCCTAATATTCTTATAAGAGGGTCTCTTCTCCAGTCTTCAGAGAGTAGCTGGAAGTGGGGAGGCAGAAAAAGATCCCCCTTTCCTTCCACTCTGCAGTTTTAATCTGAAGTCTTAGGCACAGGACTGCTCCCAGAGCTCAGAAACTGCTCATGCCAATGAATTTCCTTGTCCCAAAATGCACCTAGAACAATGGGAGTTTCAAACACTGGCTCTCCCAGACTGGCTTACGATCACCCGGTAAGCTTCATGACTGTGCAGGGACTTGACCTTGGTGTCAGAAATCCATCTCCAGCACTCGAAACTACTACACCACCATGTCTCTGAAGTCAACAAGGCGGCTAGCACGATTGCCCAGAGGGTTCTGCATGCCCCTTCTTGGTACTCACAAAAACTGACACAGCCAAACTGTGGCATGTGTCATGTTGCCATGCTGCTGGCAGCCCAGGAATCACTATGCCTAGGGTCAGGTGCAGAGCGAGCGGTCAGTATCCTTTGACAGCTGCCAAGGACCTACGGATGCAGATGCCCTCACCCTTGGCTCTCCTTTCTGGCATTTGGATGATCATTGGGCAGCCGCCATCTCAGGTGGCCACGATGCTCTTGAATGATGCTGCTATTCTGCAGGGCATTATAAGCAGTTGCAATGGTGGCTGTCTTATGGTAGTCTTCCACTACCAACATCACCTACCTTTTCCTTCCTTAGGACCAGTCTATCTGCCCCTCATGTCTGGTGAAAACAAAAAGGAGGAGAGGGGAAGATGATGGATAGGGCTGCCCACCGTTATGGGCCTTATTCTGAAATTCTTTTGTAGTAAGACAAAAAAAACCCAACTTTGCTGCCACATACACCTGGACAACACCATTACTGGCCCCAACAACATCAAACATACCATCTCAGGACTATTTAATTGCTCATCTTTTCACATTGTGTATGCCATCAAATGCCAACAGTGCCCTTCAGCTCTCTATATTGGAGAAACAGGCCAAACCCTACGCCAAAGGATAAATGGACATAAATCCAACATCAGGAATTACAAGACAGAGAAACCAATAGGAGAACACTTCAATCTCCCAGGACATTCTATACAAGATCTCAAAGTAGCTGTCTTACTACAAAAGAATTTCAGAAATAGACTGGAAAAAGAAGTTGATGAATTGCAACTTATCACCAAGCTTAAAACCATCGAAAGATCTGGTTTGAACAGAGACGTTGGATTCTTATCTCGTTATACATGATAAAGCGATCTCCAGCCATCTCACCCCTTGCTTTTTCCTGCAAGACCAATTGCAGTCGTTAACAGTCATGAACAGTCGTCAACAGGATTACCACTCCTATCAGCCAATCACCCATTCTCACCACCCTTCTGAGTGATACCCCTCCCCACCCTTTCTCTACATATAAGCGTCTGGGGACTTCTATTTCAGTGTATCTGAAGAAGTGTGCATGCACACGAAAACTCATACCAAAATAATAAACTTAGTTGGTCTTTAAGGTGCTGCTGGAAGGAATTTTTTTATTTTGCTCCGACTACGTCAGACCAACACGGCTACCTACTTGTAAACTATCTAAGGAACACTTATTCTAATTTGTTTTGCAGGGAGGTCAGATGAAGTTGCGTCAAAGCAAGTGCTCTCTCACACTTTCCATTGCATTTTTCTGTCACTTACAAGGAGGGGGGGAGCAGGTTTGTTGTACAAGGCTTCCCAGTCAACAATTGTGCAACCTGAATTTTCCGGGCTCTGATAGAAGATGTTCTGGGGGCAACATTTAAACATAATTTAACAGAACAGAATCAAGTTTCTCCCACATCCCTAGATATTGAGCAAATGCTCAAATCCAGCTCACAGGCTCTGGTGCGATTCAGTGGGGTCTGTATATTGCCAGTAGACCAGCTCTTCACAACCTCATAGACACACATGCATTTTCTTCATTACTCAGAAGCAAAAACAGTTTTCTCTGTCTGCTCTTCATATTTCAGTACAGAACAGGTTTTGTTTTCTCATTTCTCCCTCCAGTACTTTGTAGGATTTTGACAGTTTTTGCAAGATTCCATCAGCCTCCTGACACTTACATCTGATCTTGACAGGCCTTCACACAACTTACCTTATGAGAAAAAAAAATAGTTTTCATACTTATTTGGTCCCCCCCCCCCCAATTTAATCTCTATGTTAGAGGGGGAAACATGAAAATGTGATGCTACTGTGAAAGGCTCCAAAATGGAAAGTGGTTTACTTTGTGTTGATTTATTCCAGTTGCTGGAGGCTTTGATCATTAATCTCCGAGTCTGTTCTCTAGACTCTGCCTGCAGAATAAAGAGGGCGATGGAACATGAAGCCTCACATCTGATCAGCTGAAACCAGTGTCAAGTCTCATTGTCAATAAGTTTGCACCAGGCATTAGCTCCAGCACAGATAATTCCGGGAAGAGGAACAAGCCAAGCAGAAGCACATGGTAGAGGCTATATTATTGGGAAAGGTACAATAAAAGAGCAATAGAAAATTGTAATCCTTATGGAATATCACAAATGCAAAATATTAGCAAATTACTTAATAGAAGAGAGCAGGCATAGTATTTGCAGCTATATGTGAACCAATCGTTTGGCTAGATATTTTTTAAACTTTCATAGTATAGGGGACATTTCCTTGCAACAAAGGTACTTTGAACCTTACAAAGTCAGAGTAAACTGGGAAAAGGAACTTGCTGGACCATCAGGCTTGAGTTTTACCTATTTACAGAGTAAACTGAAAAATCTTTTAAAAGATAGTTTAAAAGGTTCTTAAAAACCTAAAAACTCACTTAGAAGAATCAAGTCTTCAAAGAAGTTATATGATCTAAGAAAGTATTTAAAACACTCGATTCTTTTAAGTGAGTTTTGGGGTTTTTAAGAAGAGCCTTTTTAACTATCTTTTTAAAGAATTGTTTTAATTTATTTTGACTACGGCAGACCAACATGGCTACCTACTTGAATCTACTAACCAAGATTTTCTGGTCACTTCCGTTGACATGGAGCTAGATCCCAATGTCATGCACGATGTCACAGATAGGATAAGCTCCAAGGCTTGGCAAACTGAAATAGAGTTAGCACTATGACTAGGCACTGTGAAGATGGATTTTCATAACAGGTGGTGATAAATAAGTTTATGGGCACTGTGAAAACTTTACACTTTCTGAACACCTTGTTAATCAAAGAATCAACCATATGTGTGACTGTCTAGGATGATTTGCGGAATCATGTTCTGTGACATTTTGGCTGGTTCTAATAAAAGTATGGCTTGACTGTGGATTTTCACATTTTTCTAATGGACCCATTTAACTTCATCTGTCTTGCATTTTAGATCTAGGTCTATCATAATGCAGCCTTTCCACTCTGGTATTCTGAAGGTAGCCTCATACTACAAAACCATTTTCCTGGTGTGTCTGTGTCTCTCCCCCCCCCCCTCCTACAGAAAATAGTATAGAGAAATGTTACCATATTCCTCCCTCTTTTTAGCAATGTTATTTTGGCATGGTCTTCCATTGAGGAGAACCTTACCTGAAAGGATTGTGAAATGGAATAGGAACACAACCGGGATGAATCTTTTAACATGTCATGATAAATAGGTTTATTTGAGAAGTAAAAGGTTAAGGGACCCCTGACCATTAGGTCCAGTCGTGACCAACTCTGGGGTTGTGGCGCTCATCTCGTGTTAATGGCCGAGGGAGCTGGCGTACAGCTTCCAGGTCATGTGGCCAGCATGACAAATCTGGCGAACCAGATCAGCGCATGGAAATGCCGCTTAGCTTCCTGCTTGGAGCAGTACCTATTTATCTACTTTCACTTTGATGTGCTTTCGAACTGCTAGGTTGGCAGGAGCTGGGACCAAGCAATGGGAGTTCACCCCGTCGCAGGGATTCAAACCGCCGACCTTCTGATCAGCCAGCCCTAGGCTCTGTGGTTTAACCCACAGCGCCACCTGCGTGTCCATTTGGGAAGTATATTAGCATTATAAAAAAGTTACAAGGCCAAAAATAAACATTGAATTTGCTGGACAGTCAGGCTGAAAGCCATCTACTTTATAGTAGTTCCCTGTCACTACAGTTGACATGGAGATAGCCTAGGATAAATGCAAACATGACATTCTGATGTCATGCATGATGTCACAAATAGGATACATTTGAAGTCTTCAAAAAGTGAGATGCAGTTAACAGTCAGGCAGATGCTGAACACATTCAGGATGGATCTTCATAAGTGGTCATGGTAAATGGGTTTATTTGGGCATTACATTAACATTATCATCGGTAAAAGTTTTAGAATGATATGCGGGTTGAGTTGCCAAGTTGTAAGCCACCAAGACATACGCCATCCAGTACAATTTCTCAACACCTTGTCTTTAAATGGTCAACTGCGTACGTGCTGATTGGAGCTGGTTGACGAAACCATTTGCCAGACTCTGTTCGTGACATTTTCCTTTCGGACCCATATGGGTTTCAGACAGAATTATGTTGGCGATTATGCAAAAATTCAGTACCTTTATCTCAAGAAATTTCCATGTTGCCTGAACAATGCAAGGACAATGATGCATGGCACTTTTCTTCCCCCATTACAACAACTCTGTGAGGTAGTTTGGGATCAGAGTGAGTATACCCAAAGGAGCGTCTCCACCCCCATTGCTCAGCTCGGACACTGAGGTCCTCCTCTGAGGGTCCTCTGCTGGTTCCCTCACTGCGAGAAGTGAAGTTACAGAGAACCAGACAGAGGGTCTTCTCAGTAGTGGACCCCCCACCCCATGGATGTCAAGGAGATAAAGAACTACACAACTTTTAGAAGGCATCTGAAGGTAGCCCTGTATCGGGAAGTTTTTAATGTTTGATGTTTTATTATGTTTTTATATGTGCTGGAAGCCACCCAGAGTAGCTGGGGAAACCCAGCCAGATGGTACCAGATGGTACAGTGGTACCTCGGTTTTCGAGCAGCTTAGTTCCCAAATAATTGGAACGCGAACGCTGGAAACCCGGAAGTCAATGTTCCGGTTTGTGAACTTTGCTTTAGAAGCTGAACGTGCTCCTGAGCGTCTGTTTTCACTGTTGCACTGCTAATTTGTGTCCCTCCTCCCATTGAAATCAAAGCCTTCCATTTCCGATTGCAGTGTTCTGAGGTGATATTTGGATCTTATATTTGGTGCTTTTGTTTTTGCTATTATTATTATTTTGCATTTTTGTTTGTGTGGCTTTTTCATTTTTGTGACTGTCTCTTGTTCTTCATTTTATGATTGATTGATTGATTGTGTGATTGTGGAAATGGATAAAAGCCCCCCATCCAGACAATGACTATTATCAGTGTAGGAAATAAAAAAAATAATGATTTTAATTTTTATCATCCACAATACTGTCTTATTTATTTCATAGTACAGTACATTGATTATTGCTTTCATTTTATGGATCAATGGTCTCATTAGATAGTAAAATTCATGTAAAATTGCTGTTTTAGGGGTTGTTTTTAAAAGTCTGGAACGGATTAATCTGTTTTTGCATTACTTTCTATGAGAAAGCGTGCCTTGGTTTTGGAACGCTTTGGTTTTGGAACAGATGTCTGGAACAGATTAAGTTTGAGAACCAAGGTACCATTGTAAATAATAAAGTTGTTGTTGTTGTTGTTGTTGTTGTTGTTGTTGTTGTTGGCCTGAGGTCGGCCCAGTGAGCTTCATGGCTGAGTGTGAATCTGAATATTGATCTCCTGGCATTAAGGGGATCGGAAATTGACTTTTTCTCTTGATGCAATTAATACAGAAATGGGAACTTCAATTTAATTCTGCTAGGTTTTCAGAAGTGGCTTTCATGTGTGAAAGGTCACATAAAACGTGAGCATGATCAGCCATAGAAACAATGGGGAAACTGTGCTGCCTGGATGTAACCTAAATTTGTCAGAGTGTTCTGACTTTGTGGAGCCTCTTCTATCCAACTTGATCCGATGACTAGTCAACTGTCCTCTCTTTACTACATCTTCCTCCCCCCCCCCCCGGCACCCCCACCTCTCTTCTCTCTTAATTAGGCCTCTGGAAGTAAAAATAAATAAATAGCAAAGCACACTTGTCTCAGCTTCATCAGAAACGACTTTCCTCTGGTTGTTTGCTGACAACCAGAGGCACCCTTTTATCTAGGAGTCTGGCTGCCTGGCCCTCAAAAATTCATTTGAACTACTTAAGCATCCCCTAGTGTCTTGGTGATGAAGCAAGCATCCTAATTTGCTACAATGGTTTCATGTTTTTAACTCGCTCCTTACACTTTGGGTGCTTTGTAGACATAAAGCAGCACCATAGCTGCCAAGTTTTCACTTTTCTCACGAGGAAGTCTATTTAGCATAAGGGAATTTCCCTTAAAAAAAAGGGATAACTTGGCAGCTATGAGCAGCACTAATACATTTTAACAAATAACAGCAAACAAATCAGTGGGCCACTGACACCCAGAGTCACTAAGGAGTATGGATCTTCGAATGAACGTTTTCTCTGTTCGTTCTCCTCTCACGCATGCAGAGTGGTTATAAAAACCTAACACATAAAGCTGTACAAGCATATTGACATTTACAGAGCCCCAAAGATCATTCACATGAAAATTATGGAAGCCAAGTGTTGTTACTGTTGTAGGAAAGAGAAAGCTGCGTGGATCAACCTGCATTAAGTTATTAATGAAAAGAATGACCATGTAGTTAGTCTTGTTATAAGCTAAGTCAATAACTATGCAAGCAGCCATTGCACTGCCGCAACCCACATGTGGAGGACCCTCTGTTCGCGGCTGCAGCAGCAAGCAGAGGATCCCGGTGCCATCGGCAAACCGCTATGTACAATGCATGTGCGGCATCACATGCATGCGCTGTACATAGGGACACCACACATGCGCTGTATTTAGCAGTTTGCTGCCTGCACCACTCCAGCGCTGTACGGACGGTGCCGGGATCCCTCTGTTGCCGCTACAGCTGCAGGCGCGAGCAGAGGACCCCGGCACCAACCATATGGCGCTGGAGCGGCGGCAAACCACTATGTACAGCGCATGTGCGGCGTCGCATGTACAGTGCATGTGTCGTACATAGTGACGCCACACATGCGCCCTACGTAGCGATTCCATGCCCCGGGTATCACGATGCCTTTGTTCGCCCCTGATGGAGCCAAGGCAGAATCTGGAGCTTACTGGCTTTTCAGCTTCCAATAATGATCAGGACAAATGGTGGAGCACAGTTTTATTGATCAGACCAGAATCTGGCTGGTTAGCAGCAGTGAGCAGTGTGCTGTTGTTGTTGCATATTTATTCATACTCCACCTTTTCCCCTGACAGAGACTCAAGGCCGCTTTGTCAATCACCTACCTCTGGTTGTGTTCCTGCTGCCTACTTGGATGGAGAGAGGGGCAAGGTGAAGAGGCAGCAAGGTCAGCATAGTGAAAACACGCCACCAGGAGATTCAGATTGACATCCTAATGTGTTTACACCATGCTGACCTCACCTGTCCTGTACACAAGTTTTTAGTGTGTGATGTCACATTGTGCTTTTACAATCTTTTGTTTGGAGCTGCCCAGAGTGGCTGAGGCAAGCCAGATAGATGGGCAGCGTAGATGATGATGATGATGATGATGATGATGATATATAACAACAACAACAACAACAACAACAACAACAACAACAACAACAACAGGCAATGGTGTTTCCACCTGCCTTGCCCCACTTAGCCTTTCCCAGACTATGACTTTGAGAGCAGCAGTGGAGAAGAAAGGAGTTTAGGGATATTTTTAAAAATAGTTTTATAAGTTGTGCTTCCTTGTTTCTCAATTCTCAATTTTTGTTTTTCAATTTGACCATTTTACATGTTTTGTAGTATTTTATGCATTGTGATTTGCTGTTATTTTTTATTGCTTATAGATTGGTAATTCTTTGTTTTGGTTGAACTGTTTAATTATTTGCTGATGTTCATTTTTACTGTTTACTATTAGATTTTGATGGATTTCCGAACGTTGCTTTGTTTGATATGTTTATTCTAAAGTTATTGTGACTTCTATATCGGATCAGATTGTTACCATTAATGTTTGATTTTTTTTAATGTTTTTTATGTCTTGGAAGTCACCCAAAGTGGCTTGGGCAACCCAGTCAGATGGGCGGGGTATAAATGAAACCTAAAATAAATAAATAAATAAATAAATAAATAATTCAGCAGCAACACAACCAGAGGGAGAGCAGTAGAGCAGTCTAGCCCCACAATGTCATCTTCTGTTGCTGCCTGACAATCCTAACCATCACATTCTGTATAAATGATATGACAAATGGGGAGATGCTCAGAGGTTTATGCTTAATGATCGCTTGTTATTTGCCATATGATAAAAAGGGACAGTGCAGCTGTGAGTTGTCAGTACCGCACCATTTGCTTCCCAGTTTGAGAATCTTCGGCTTGAGCATAACAAAGGATTTTTGGATTTACGAGCAATATTTGCAGGTTGGTGGAATATCCCCATTCCTTTAGCAGCATGAAGAGAGTGGCAAAATCCTAATGAGGCAGCAAGTCAAATAGCTCTGGGAGCAGGCTCTGCATCAAACGAAGGGGTGTGGGGTTGGGGATCCCAAATAAAACATTTTCAGGCTTAACACCCCATCACAGCTCCTTCTTTTGTACACATACCACCCGACACATTACAGCCCATGCATTCTTAACCGGATGCTCCCCGGGAGCGATGGTGCTTTACATGCCTCATACAAGATGGTAAAATGGCAGATTACATCAGGTCTTTATGCCATGTCATTTCAGGATGTAATTGGCCCTATACGGCAATCTATTCATGCGCAGCCAAGAGAAATGTGTGCCGAAGCATGGCACCAGTTCTCTATAAAATGGGCATGCCTAACTATTCTGCACCAGCTGCCTCTCCTAGCTGTTTTGTAGGTTTTCAAAAATAATAAAGCTGTTTATTAGGCAGGAGAAAAAAAAAGTTAAGTCAAGTTCTGGGTGATTTTAATGAGTCTTTTGTACAAAGTTCACATCATTGCAAACAGATCCTGCCAGGCCTCCCTCCCTCCCTCCCTTACCCTCTTTATGATGTCCTTATTTATATTTGATTTGGGGCAGGCCAAAATCCTGCCTCCCCCCCAAAAAAAATGATTAACTTAATATGAGAAGCCAAATAAGTATCGAAAAATAAGGGTGACACAGCTCTCTTTTAACGAGCCTGGCAAGAGTTCTTAGAAAACATTATTGTTGGAGACAGGATTGAATAGTTTGACTTCCAGAAAACTCAAAACCAGATAGATGGAATCAAATGTCACTATATGATAAACTGCAAAGATGTTTTTCTTATAACCATCTGCACCAAATGGTTGCCAGAGTTTGTTTTAGGTCTTACCCCTACCATGTGGTGTCATACGGTTTTAGCATCTGGTCAGTCTTTATTCTGCTTCATGAACAGATGAGACAATCTAAAATACACAGATTCATATTGATTCCAAAGACTACAGGTTAAACTGAAGCAGACACTATGGATTCATTCGGTATTATCTAGGATGTGGAAATAAACAGCAGCGCTGTCACGTCACGAGAGATTCAAAGGTCATTACTAGTTGTTGGAACTGTTTGTGTTTTGGATGGGCTGATTCATGCAGGACAACGCCAAGAAGAAATACAATTGCAGGAAGAGCCATTGCAGTTGCTCAAAATGTCACTGACAAATTGCCTTACCAAAAATAATGAAGTTGGCCAAGAAAATAGGGACTATTGGCTTAAATCAGCAGTGGGCTGATTCAGGGAAGAGCCATAGCTCAATGATAAACCATCTACTTTGCATGCAGAAGGTCTAGGTTCAATCCCCAAGATTTCCAGGTAGAGACTCCAGCCATAGCTGCCAAGTTTTCCCTTTTCTCATGAGGAAGCCTATTCAGCATAAGGGAAAATCCCTTAAAAAAAGGGATAACTTGGCAGCTATGACTCCAGCCTGAATCCCTGGAGAGCCACTGAGAAAGATGGTCCCAAGTTCTGACTCAATGTAAGGCAGTTTACTATGTTTCCATGATTTTAATGTGGAACCTCCAGCCCATGGTCCTAATTTGGCCCGGCCAGGGTCCTCATTTGGCCTGAGAGACTGCTTTCTGAAACCAAACCAAAACAAAACAAAACAAACCATGTCCATCGGTCCCCACCTGAAGTCAAAATATTGTATCCAATGCTCTTCCGACTCAAAGTAGACCCATTAAAATTAATGAACATGATTAACTTTGGTGAGTCTACTCTGAGTAAAACTTTGTTGGATGCAACCCATACATTTCAATGGAGGCTCCTATGGCAAGTGCACAGTATTTGTTGATCTACATCTCCCATGATCCTCAACTGTCAAGGCTTCAGGGAATCAGATTCCTCCCACGGGGGCAGCCAAGAAGCTGAAAACCAAGAAGAGTTCTTACCAAGTAGTTTATTCAATATTCGCAGATAGGAAGGAATGCGGTCTCTCTTAGATAAGGGCATTGCTCCAAGTAAAGTCCCACCCCCTCAATCTCTCCTATTCTATGTCACCCCTGTGCCAGCTGATCTGTGCTTTCTGCCTCTGAGCTTTCTGTTCTACTGCTCTCAAGGCATGCCTGGTTCTGGAAGGAAGGTCAGGAATGCTTTCAAGAGACACTGAGTCTGTTGGCTGTCTCTCCCTTGGTGCTTCTTTTCCCTGCTGCTCCCCCAATATTTCCCAGCTTCTCCCCTCTGCAGCCTCTGAGCTGTGACCTTCCGTGAACCATTGTTCTAAATCTATACTGTCCTCCTCTTCTCAGGAAGGTGCAGGAAGGGAGGGGCAGTTCCTACCATTCCTCCTCAGACCAGCCCCTGACACCAACATTTTTGAGCACACTGCACTGGAAGCTGGGAAGCCTTAATGACAGCATCTGGTCCATTCCTATCCCTGCCCATTCTGGTGACACAGATTGAGGAGGCAGGTGACAGTGACTCAGATTTCATCACAAGGTTGCAACAAGGCCTAGGTCCTTTGAACTACTGGATGAAGCGTTTCTCATGTCCAAAATATTCATTTCTGACATTTAGGTAAATATCCAAGCTGCTCAGATGGAGCACATTCATGCCTGTTTTCCCTCCCTGTGACATACAATAATTTCTCCACCAAACTTACAGTAGTTTTGGTTCCTGATCACTCAAATGTTGCTTAGTTACTCCATGAATATAAGTGCTTATTCTCGTTGTCATGGATTAATTTTTCAAATGCTCCCATTTTCATCTGACAGATGATGAAAGCTGCATATGCATCCTCTGGCTGCAAGCCATGACTATGAAAAACTCATGTAAATCTATACACACGTTCAATATTCAGATAATTACTGGGGCTCAGGGTGGGCGAGTGTGTGAAATAACAGGATTCTTTACAATATGCAAGAGGAGGAAAAATGCCGGGAATCTGCCAGCAGCTGACCTGCATGATGTTGGATGCGAATCTGAACTAGTCTCTGGTGCACTTTGAGCCTCATAGCTGGAATAATTCTGTTGTTGTTCTCTTATTTAGATACAAACTTTCCAAAGCTTTTCAGGTGGTGGATTGTTTTCTCGGAGAGTTCAGAGTGGTGCGATACACGCTAGGGATGCAATTAACATCTATGGCTTACAATTCCCAGAATGAAAAATTATATATTCACTGCTAGAAATAGTAAGAGGGCACAAATAGAAGCTTCCTTGCCAATGCAAATAGCAACTGCCGTTTCGGGCATAACAGTGGGCGTGGGAGTCTGCAGGAATATTTCCAGGGGTGAGACAAAGAGAATACAAACAATAGTTAGAATCAGAGAACGGCTCTATTTCTGGGATAGCTGATGGTTGAATGATGGGAAGACCTGACCTCTCAGAAACTTGCATTCTGGGTTTACACTTCCATTGTTTCTCAGTATGTAGACCTGGCATCCATATGATGTATTTCTACCCACAACTGACACTCTCATTTACCCCTGCCCCCAGTTCCTATCACTTGAACTGCACTTCTGATAAAATCAATCTCTCAGTCACCCAACAAAACTCCAAACTTCCAATATGGCAGGTTAACAACTCTAGAAGACATTTCAGAGTTATTATATACTTAAAGTGTGTTTCTGATTCTTCCATTGAAGTTGATTCTCCTGGCATCTTAAAGCGGGTTTTGAAGGGAGATTGGCAGATGGGTCGTCTCATCCACTTGTCAAAATTGGTCCAGCCAGACCCAATTCCCGAGTGGTACTTTGGGTTACAGATGCTTCGGGTTACGCATTTTAAGGTTGCATACCACAGGAAACCCAGAAGTACCGGAAAGGGTTACTTCTGGGTTTTTCCACTTGCGCATGCGCAGAAGCGCTAAATCACACTTCATGCATGCGCAGAAACGCCAAATCGCACCACACTTGTGCGCAGACGCAGCACTGCGGGATACAAACGCTGTGGGTTGCTGACGTGCCTCCATCACGGATTACGTCTGCAACCTGAGGTTCCACTGTAATAGGTAAGAGAAGGACCTCTGCCTGACACCACTGCAAGCTGGAATAAGCAGTATTGGTCTGGCTGGACAAAGCATATAGCAACTTCCCATATTTCCAAAATCGCTGCACCACCTTCAGCATAATCCATGCAAATACAGAATAGGCATTCCCCTAACAAGATATTGATTTCGTGACTTCCTGCATAACAACAACAGTTGTAGATATCTCTGGTCCAATGAAGCTTTGGGTCAGAAAAAGAAGACCAACAGTTTATTGAAGCTATCACAAACGATGGACAGTAGACTAACGGTTGTACAGTGGTACCTCGGGTTAAGAACTTAATTAATTTTGGAGGTCCGTTCTTAACCTGAAACTTTTCTTAACCTGAGGTACCACTTTAGCTAATGGGGCCTCCCACTGCCGCTGCCGCACGATTTGTTCTCATTCTGAAGCAAAGTTCTTAACCCAAGGTACTATTTCTGGGTTAGCGGAGTCTGTAACCTGAATCATCTGTAACCTGAAACGTCTGTATCCTGAGGTACCACTGTAGCTTGTTTTCCCCAAAGAAGTTGTTGGCTAAACTAAAGTAATTGTCAATGATAGACAAGACAGATCCAGAACAGTAAGGGTGGTACTAAATCTCTCTCTCTCTCTCTCTCTCTCTCTCTCTCTCTCTCTCTCTCTCTCTCTCTCTCTCTCTCCTCTGACACACACACACACACGTTAACATGGACTCTAAATACCTCAAAATAACATATATTGGATTCCATTTTGCACCATTCCATAATATGTGTTTAGATTCGACACCCCCCCCCCCATTTCTTTTGCTTGCCTGAAATGGCATTTTTAAGCCACTGGGACAGCAATTGAAATATGCCAACTTCATAATAGCAGGAAATATTGGGGATCTGTAGTCCCTCCTATTTCTAACACCTCTAACTTTAACTTTTCTGCTATTTTTGCCCCTTTTCCATTCCAGATCCATTCATGCAATTCTTGCAGCTGTTCCTTAGGGCACTGAATTGGTAAATTTTGAAACAAAACGTTTACTTTTGTCAGTGCACTCATTTTAGAAGCCTGCACCCTTCCTGTAAGGGAAAGCTTCATAGCAGATCATCTAAGGCAGGCATGTCAAACTTGCGGCCCTCCAGATGTTTTGGCCTACAACTCCCATGATCCCTAGCTAGCAGGACCAGTGGTTGGGGAAGATGGGAATTGTAGTCCAAAACATCTGGAGGGCCGCATGTTTGACATGCCTGATCTAAGGAGATGCTGTGGAGCCCCATCTCAAGGCTGGGGTTACTAACAACCTCAGACCTTCAGGGTGGGAATTTTGGCCCTCACATAGATGATGCGAGGATACAGTTTTGGCTGCTTACCTCTTTTGCCATCTGCTAAACAGGCTCTGAGCAGGAACCAAAGGCAGCTTGCCAGTTTCCCTGTGTTTTGTCTGACAAGCACTAATAAACTGTAGATGGAGTGAGCTATGCTACAGGTAGGTGTTGAAATATTTGTTACTTGTAAGGATGCCTGTTTTCAGCAGCAGAAGGCATTGCTCATTTCAGTTTATATTCCAAAAGAGCACAAAACTGACTGGAGCAAACAATTTAAAGTTAAAAACCCACTTTTTGAAGTGATCAAGTGAATAGCTGCATGCGGAAATGTTATACAGAAACTAGCGGTGGTGGTGATTACTGTGATAAGATATTAGGTTCCTGTGTGCTGATGTTGGTCGTAGTCCTGTGCTGCTTAGCCACAGCAGAGCTCAGTGGTGGGAGAGGCCAGCCAACCAGCCAAGTCTCGGGGTGTGTGTGTACTTGCCTGGAGACAGAGTTCAGTCCAGTCCTAAGGTCAGGAGTATCTCAGTTCATGTACAGTGGTGCCTCGCTAGACGAATTTAATCCGTTCCACGGGTCAATTCGTATAACAAAAACTTCGTCTAGCGAATCTCGGTTTCCTATAGGAATACACTTTAAAATCAATTAATGCGTTCCTATGGGCAAAAAAAGGTCACAACAAAGCCAAGTTTGGTTTTCAAAGTGTTTATAAAGTGCACTTTAAAGGCACACATACTGCACAGAGCATGTCAAAAATTTAAAGTGCAAAACTTCAACTTTATAAACATGACAGAAAAACATTTAAAAACCCTTAGAAGGCAGTCTGAGCAAAGCACATTTTTGGCCCAAAAGGCCCATTCAACCAAAAGCAGACCTTAAAAGGCACATTTTTACAAAAAGCAAAAAACTCATGCAACCATAAGCAGACCTTAGAAGGCAGAATTTTACAAAAACAACCATGCAACCATAAGCAGACCTTAAAAGGCACATTTTTGCCCCCAAAGGCCCATGCAACCAAAGCAAATTTTAAAAAGGCACTAAAAACATTAAAAAGTTTTTTTAAAAAGTTTTTAAAAGTTTTAAAAAGTTATGAAAAGTTGAAATAAACTTACCTTAAGTGCTGAAAACGATTTTCTCCTCTCTCTCCTCGAAGTCTCCTAGAAGTCAATCCTGGAACTGCCCCTCGAGAAGTGAGCCCAGGGTGCAATTGGGAGGCTTTTTAAAGCCCCAGACACAATGACCCCTGGGTATTGGGCCGTTTTTCCATTTAAAAAAAAAAAAACGGGGGGGGGAGCGGGAAAATCTGGGGAAAAAATTAGGGGAAAATTCGTCTTGTGAGCAAGATTCGTCATCAGGAGCAAGAAGACTGACCAGCAGCAGGTGGAGTCACTTTGCCTTCTGCTCCTTCAGGCTGCTGCTCAGCAGGTGAAGCCGACTCCTACCCAATGGCAAAGTTGATGGATTTGGCCACGGAAAGGTCATTTAAATTTAAATTAGCAAATTCAGGAGCCCAAAATTCATACCACATCAGACTATTTGCCCATTAAATCTACGGTTGTTGTCAGGAACTGGCTGGATGACAAAGAGTGGTTGGTGGCACCAACCGCCTAGGAATGCCTCAGAAGAGGAAGGCTCAAAACTCAGGAAGTGGTGAGGGGGACACCAAGCACAGGTCAGAGGGTGAAGAAGGGAGGAACAGCTGGATGCTAAAGAAGCAACAAGCTTTATCAAGCAAGAAAGAGCCCGGCGCAGAAAGCAGTGCAGACTCCGCGGATGAAGCAGAGGTGGGCACAGTGGCAGGGCAAAGTGGCACGTCCCACTTTGCCTCAGGTGACAAAACAGGGCGTGCCACCCCTGGGGACTACTCTTCTGATCTGGCCATATTATTTTTGGCTAGACTGAGCAGTACACAGCACAAGAAGTGAAGGTTAACCAGCTCCCAGCTCCAAATTATACGTTCAGGGCTCAACCACAAAACATTGGGGGAAATGCATGGCCTGTAGTCAAGCAAGTGAAGAGCAAGATATATGTCAGGGATAGGATACCTTTTTCAGCCCGACAGATGTCAGGGGCTGACTGGACACTGAGGAGTGGTGGTTGAATACTGATACTGGATACTGGCACCGGGAGAAGGCGAGCTGGAGACTGACAGAGAAGAAGGGATCGGTGATTTGGGGGAGCTCACAACAGCCATGAGATGAGAGGCAGGAGAAGCTGCAGAATTGGAGAGTGAAGAACAGGAGTGGCAAGAGGGGAAGATAGGTTAGGCTGGTGTTGAATCAGGTGCTTCCACACCTCCTCCTCCTCTCCTGCTCCACTGTTTCCCAGAACCAGGCAAGGATTGAAGAGGGAGGAGCAGAAGCAGCTTACATGCAGGCATAGTCTTCACCTGCTTGCACGCTGCTCAGGTGGGGGAGATACGTGAGTTGAGATCAGGGGCGGCACTTCTCTGTTGCTGCAATTACCTCATTTGCCACATACCCGGGAGTAGCTAAGAGACATAGGACTGAGGGATATGCCTTTTCCTAACTTGTAAGTTGGTGTTTGACAATAAAGATTTAATTCTTCCCTCTAGACATTCCTTTCCTGACAGCGCTGTGACAACGGACGTATCTTCCCATGGACAAGCTTGTGGAGGCCACATGTCAGGAGTTCGTGGGCCAGAGGCAAAAGTGACATCACACTGGATAGGATTCTTTTGTAGAGAAGGCTGCTCTGCAGCCATGCAAATATCCAAGGCTTACACACACTCCAGGCAGATGAAAGTCCTCTTACCACAATTCAAAGGCACCTTGGATTGTACCCAACTAAGTTCTGCTCAAAGCAGATCCCTTAAAATCAATGGAGACAATTTAGTTTTGTCCATCAATTTCAATGGGTACTAACATTGTGTACAACCCATTCCAGCCAGGAAATAGTACAGAAGGAGGGCATGGAACAAGGCAAGTGAGGGTGTGGGGGATGTGAGAGCTCTTTCACCCTGAGTTTTCCTACCCCTGATTTATACCATAGCCATTTATATATATGTAAATTGACAACAACAACAACAAGCTATGTGCAGAGCCGTGTAATCGTATCACATGCAAGGCCTTGATGATGACCATGTAGTAAAACACTCAAAGATCATAGTTTGGAAAGATACGGCTTGCCTGTAGTGTTTTGCTAATCTGGTCTTAAACCTTCTTCTGTTATCAAAATGATTTGATGGACGGCAAGGCTATTCTACAGCCTGGGAAACATTTGGAAACACACACACCCATGTCACTGAATATGCAGGCACACGAACAGTTGACTCCATGAAGTTATTAAAACAGAGTCCATCTCCGATTATTATCAGGAATAGACCCAGCGATTCATAAATTCCAGGCAAACTCATTTTATAACTTGTCACCTTTTGTAAATCACTAGTCTTTCACGGAGGAAATGGCCAGTTTGCTTGAAGCATTAAAAAGCAAAACCAACACTATATTTTTCCTCATCCTTGAATAAAAATGTATTACCCCCATTAGAAAAGATAAAAGGAATAATCTACGAGAAATACGGCTTGATTTTTATTTTATTTTTACCAGAAAACAGTCACATCTTTATCGCGAAATAAATGAGTGCCATTTTTGCATGGGCTAATATCGCAGGTCATATTTCAGACACAAATCTGGGTGTTTTTTTGTTTCGTTTCCTAAGATGCAGAGGAACATAAACTTCTCTTGGGAATTTTTCCAACGCTATCATTTCAAAATACTGCCCTACTTCATTATTTTCAATGAAAATCTCACATATCTCCATGTTCACCCATTCAAAGGCAGGTAGTTGTCCTGATCTACCAAGGTGGCATTTTTGGATGAAAAAGCACACATAGAAATGGGTAGTTCTTCCTTAGCCTGTAGCCCTATTTGGTTACATTCATGCTCCCATGCTTGTCAACATGGCAGCAGGGAGCATGGACACAGAACTCATGACCCAGATTGTGCAGCATTTGGCTCTATCACTACAGATGGGCTTCACCGCTACAGATTTAAACTCTAATTGAACATATGATTGGAGGGGATAGGGGAGAGGATGCTCCTGCCATCAAACACATGGCAAAGAACAGAAGCATTTGATCCTGCTGGTGGGTCCTGCTTTGCCAGCACATTCCATGCAGACAACATACAGACAAAGCAGCCCCCTGCAGCCAGCAGAATCAAACTCTGCTTGCCAGCTGGTGAGCGATGAGTGCATTCATGCTGGGTGCTGCTTCAAAAGCACCTTCCCCACCGGGCTCTTTCTTAGCATGTTGTCGATGCTGTTTCTCTCACGCAGAGCTAGGCGTACAGGCACTACATTCACTGCTGTGCAGAGGAAGCACGCTGAACAGGACCACAATAACGTAGTTACGAGTGAGAATCTCAGTAGGCTGAGGTTCTCCCACTAGCGAGGGATAGGGCAAGCCTCCACCATGCTTCTTCCAAGTAGCTTTCAGAGGCCATGAACAGTCCCTTTCCACACGAAGTTCTGACAGTACTGGAGCCAATGTTCTATTGCAGCATAGAGCATTGTGTATGGTTGAGTGACTGAAAATAACTTTGAAAAATAGAGCATGTTACGTTTGCAGGACTTCGGGACAACTTAGGAGATGTAGGTGCATCTGGAGTCTGGTGTGAAATACCATCACTCTCACATACAGGACACTGGGGAGGACCATAATTTTACGATCTTCCCCGAGGAACTGGGAAAGGAGGTGGTTATATCAGGGGAGAATTTTCAGCCTTTGCAACAAGCTCCTGCATGGGTTGGGGGGCTCCTTTCCAAGAGGAGGTATAGATGTGAGACCACAAGGAAGATGGTTCAAAAGGGCATGCAAAATAGGTCTTCCTTGCTTTCTTCCCCAACAGCAGCAATACATTGCTTTAGGTTGGGCATTTTCAGTTCCTTACACTCAAAAACACTTTGAGCATTACCATCCAGAGCACTTTGGCAGGAAATACGGGATGTCCACATCACACAAGTACAACCATAGACTCTTGCAGTGTAGAGGATGCTAGTTTGGAGAATCACCTAGGGGTAGCAAAGCACATCAGGACTCAGAAGAAGATACCACTTTCTATGAAGCCAGAGGAGACCTCAAAATATTCCCTGCTTTTGATAATGCTGGCGATGAAGGTACAATGGTAAAAGTAAAAGTACCCCTGACCATTAGGTCTAGTTGCGGACAACTCTGGGGTTGCGGCGCTCATCTCGCTCTATAGGCCAAGGGAGCCGGCGTTTGTCCACAGACAGTTTTTTCTGGGTCATGTGGCCAGCATGACTAAGCCACTTCTGACGAACCAGAGCAGCACACGGAAATGCCGTTTACCTTCCCACCGGAGCGGTACCTATTTATCTACTTGCACTTTGACGTGCTTTCGAACTGCTAGGTTGGCAGGAGCAGGGACCGGGCAACGGGAGCTCACCCTGTCGTGGGGATTCAAACCACCAACCTTCTGATCGGCATCTCAGAAAAGCGGCGTAGAAGTATAATAAATGAATGTATCTTCCCCAGTGTGGAATGCTGTGCCGTTCCATATGGTCAGATGCAGTGTACTGCATGGTGCAGTTAGTTTTCTGTAAAAGAAGAAATGTTCACTTGCAAAGCATTCCTGTGTTGTTGTTTTTCCCCATTTTCTCATGTTTCATTTGACGTAATGATTTGTTTTGTAGAGAGGAGGCGGGTATCTATATGGGGGGGGGGGGTTGCTGCACAAATGGTTGGGGTTTAAAGTGCACCATTAATTTATTTACCGGTAAGCAGCTTCCCCACTGAGGACACACTTGTGAATCCATGCAGCCAGCAGGATTGAACCCTCCCCTTACCAGCTGGCAAGCAGAGGGTATAATTATTCTAAATGCTGTATAGTGGGCAACTTTCCTGTGGGGGATGCACTAGCAAAATTGACACTTGCTCCGTTTGACTGTGTGTTTGGGGTTCCCTCCTGGGAACAGGTGCACACAGCTACAGCAGAGCGCAAGTTTAATAGCTCTCTTTCCAACAGTCCCATGCTATTCCTTGCAGACTCTACCTGCCCCCATTTATTCCTACCAATGCCAGAGGTAGATTTAGCATGGCCAGTTTGCCCACACTGGGGGCTGAGCCAAGAGGGGGCTGCAGGGGACGCTGGAACAATAAAGAACAACTACAAAAGGACAGAGCTGGGGCAGGTGCTGAATTTAGGTGTCACACAGGCTGCTGCTGAAATTTGAAAGCCTAACGCCTGCCAATGCCCTACCACCTGACATCTCCAGATTGCATGCCACTGCCCTGTGACCCACAGTTCCCTCAAGGACGATAATTACACAGACCTGATTGTTTTGGTTTATGGGTTCAAATAGGCCACAACTTTATTGGTTACAGATGTTAGTGGTTTGGCTTAGGCATTGGGTGAAGCAAGGCTTTTTCTTGACTCCTGCCCATCTGCAAGGAGTCTATCTAAGGGTAAACCACCAGTAGGTGGAGCCCTATGATTTACATCAAATATCCCCCCTCCCCCAAGGGGTTCCAGTTGGGGTTGCGACATGGCCCTAGCCCACATCTGTGCATCGGACAGAATCCACAACCTCGGAATCCCTTTAACAGGATACCCTTACAGTGGACCCTCTAGTTATGTACCGTTCTGGATACGTAACTTTCAGGTTACAAACGTGGCAAACCTGGAAGTGTATACTTCCGGGTTTTGCCATGCGCACATGCGCAGAAGCGCTCTGTGTGCCACATGTGTGTGCAGGAGCGGTGCCTCTGCCTACATACTTTTCGGGTTCTCAGCCAACTTGGTCAAAACCTGGAACCCCTCCAAATTGGCTCAATTCTGTTTAGACACCTGCTGTATCTGCTGCACAGCCCTAGTTTGCTTTCCCATCCCCATGCTGATGACCACTGGCATATTAATACCTGAATAGGGCATGTGCGCATAGTCCCCAGGCTATGCTTTGCAGTGATGTTAGACCAAATCTTCTCTGATCCCTCCTGCCCTTTGGAAATTGATTTGTAGCACTGCCTCTTATATTACCTAGCCTGCATACAATGTGTGGCAACTCTGGCATGAAGCTGGAACAGGGCTGTTGTAGTACCCACAAGCAAACAAATGTTCCCCTCTATCAGGAAAAGCGTTTGTGGTGTTCCGCATAAGCACATGGGCTGTGTTTTTAATTGTCTCCCGTATGTAATTATGCAAATAG
The DNA here is from genome assembly GCF_963506605.1 of Zootoca vivipara. Taxonomy (NCBI): domain Eukaryota; kingdom Metazoa; phylum Chordata; class Lepidosauria; order Squamata; family Lacertidae; genus Zootoca; species Zootoca vivipara. The sequence continues at coordinate 71,311,115 of NC_083283.1, forward strand.
CCCTTTCCATTCTGGGTAGCTTCCACTGCAATGTATAATTCCACAGATGATGCCAAGGAGGGAGAGGGACGTGAAGCCAGTGTGCATGTCACAAAGAACAAATTTGCAGGTGACAGCTGAGTCTTCAAAAGATTAAACATCCAATTAGAAAAGCATCCAAGTGTAATGCATTTATCTGATGATTATCCAAACTCTCAGTCTCCTGGGAAACACGGTAATGGGACCAAAAGTTTCAAAAAAACCAACAACACATGTCTAGGGTTTCCAACTTTCCGTTCGTATTGGGAGTTTCCTAGTTTCGAAAGGAATCAGAGTGCCTTCCTCTACTTTGATGAAGATAAGAAAGTATCCAAGAGACAGGAAACCATTATATAAAACTGAGAAACTTCATTGTAAAAGTCATGAGGTGTACCATTTTATTTTATTTTGCTTTTAATAATTTTTTTTTAAAGATTTATTAGTTTACAAAAATATGTGCATTGTCTCTTTTTCAAGTTGTGTCTTCTACAGATCAGTTTCATTTGTTGTGAGACATTAGTGTTGCATGCAGTATTAGGCTGGGGGGGGAGAGGGGGAAAGAGAGGGAGGGGGAATGGTGAGTGGGGTGGGATGGGTTGGCAATGCTTCTATTTTTCTACTTAGTGTATGTGTGAGGTTTTGTGCCAGTGTCACTTGTGTGGGTTCTCTTTCTATTCATTTGCTATATTTCATTGGTGGTGAAAGAGGTTGGGGTGGCCTAGGGTGTGGTTGGTTGACTTTGGTTGGCTGTAGTGTGATTTCTTTATGTGTGTAAGAGGGTGGGTTTTTGGGTCAGGTTAGCCATATTGATTCGTATGCTGTCAGTGGATTCTTGTTGTTGTCTTGTTGGGCTGTGTAGTGATACAGGGGAACCATGCAGGGGTGAAGGTGTCGTCTTCTATTTGTCCCCATGTCAGTTTCAGTTTATTGGTTAGTTTTTCTAATAAGGGTGTTTCCCATACTATTTGATACTATTGGTGTATATTTATTCCTGACAGTCTCTCCAGTGTCTGGCCATGATGCTTCTGGCTGCTGAGAGTAGGTGGGTTATGAGCTCTTTATGGTATGAGTGGGCATTATTATCTTGGAAGATGTTCAGTAGGGCCAGTTCTTGGGTGACTTCTAATACTTGTTTAGTTATTATCTTAATTTCTTCTATGACTGATGTCCAGAAGAGTTGGATTTTGAGGCATTTCCACCACATATGGAGGTATGTGCCTGTGGAGGTGCATCCTCTCCAGCATTTAATGAGACTCTTGGGTGTATCAGTGCTAGTTTCCATAGTGTTAGGTACCATCTGTAAGTGAGTTCCAGGGCAAATTCTTTTCTTTTAGCTGAGATGGATTGAGGCTTAGACCACATTCTAATCCATTGGGTGGGGTTCATTTCATAGAGGTGTGTCATTTTAGAAAGACAATGTGTTGATATTTTAATCTAGCACCTCAGAGGGATCGCATGCCTTTCTCTTTAAAAGCTCTGAAGTAATATCAAGTGAGAGCAGATACAAGATCTCTTCACTCATTATTTGTCGCATGGAAAGCAATTGTGATTGCCAGAGAGAGTAGGCAGTGTCACCAGCCTCACTTGTGACCACACACACATACCAGTTGGCCATAGCCTCAGTGTTTGCATATTGAGTTTGGATGTCTGAAGTTTATATTAGTGCTAGGCTCAAACTGCTCGTTCAGAGCTATTCACCTCCCTGGGAATTGGGGTGCTGTTTATGACATATTTCATAGATGCAGTACACATTTATCATATATGTTTTGAGGGGAAGGTGTCTATGTCCTGGCAGATCAGGACAAATATACCACCGCTCCAGTAACTTCCTTTTTAGCCACAATTTTACCCAAAAGGTAAGGTAAGGTTTTACCCAACGAACCATCCCTTCGGGAAATAGACTGGGCGTAGCAGAATATCTAAATGCACAGGACCACAGTGTGAGCCTATAACCCTTGACAACTTCACCCATGTCCTTTTAATTACCCCAGTGATTTGAAACGTTTTATATTGTGATGCCAAAAAAAGGTATTTGATTTGATTTGAAGATAGGGTCTTTGTTTTTTCTTTAAGCATTGTGCAACTAAAAGTGCAATGCTTGGTAGTACCATGCTCTCATGTCAGCTTCCAACTTGGCAGCCTTTCCAGGATGTCCACCAAACTAAACAGTGTTGGGAGGATGGATGTTGTATTAAAAAAAATCTGAAAGGCACTAGGCTGCTCCCACCAACAGCTGATTGGTGAGATTCCAGTTCCTTTTCCTGGGCAATGCACATTCAGCCCTACTCATTGGATCAATTTGGGAACCACATGTGGTTGATACATAGGGATCTATTCATGGAAGACGGCTCCCACCCATGTATAGCCCCCAGCTGAACTGTGCTGATTTTATCTATTTTACAGCGACTTCAGGGAGACTGAACAGTCTGCACACATTGTGATTAATGCCTGTGACTGTGGATCATTCAAAGGGTGTGCCAATGTACTTTATTATGTCTTGACTTCATCTCATTTGAGATCATTTACAGCCCAATTCACAGCACACACAAACCCAGGTTTTTGATTTAAGGGCACTGACACCATAGGAGCCAACTATTAACTCCAGTGTAAATGAACTGCGGTTTAAGGTGAATGTTAAGTCAATAATTTCTAAACAGTTTAGAGCAGAGGCTCCGGTAAGGGGTGCTGCAAAGTGTGACAGGAGCAGCAAATGCCATCTCAGCTCCTTCAGTGCTACAGCTGACAACTGGGGGTTATGGAAACCATAGATGGGGGAGGTTACTTTTCAGTTCCAGTTCCTATTCCTAGGGAGGATTTGGTTGGCTTCAAAACACTACATGTTTTGTTAAAACTTCAGTATTTTCTGTTTTAATCTTAAGAGATTGTTTTTGTGACCATGCATGGAACTAAAGAGAGACAAGACACAAAGACTGGGTCTTTTTTCCATATTCCTTTCCCACGGTCACTTTTGTGCTATGAATGAGGTGTAGCATCTACCCCATGCTTCTTTACTTGCTCATTATTTTAAGTGCTGTCCCTTAGTGAACCTTTTAAAACTGCCTTTTAATACAGGCAATTGTTCTCCGTTCTGCACATCCAACCAGAAAATGGTCATGAATTTCAATCATATTCGCCCCGATGAGATCAACATCCACATTACATTTTTATTCTGCACCCAGTTGCTAGAAATGGATTCCAAGAAGAAATGTGTCACTTAATTATAGAAATTGCAAAGATTTATTGCCACATTTTGTTTCTCTTGAGACTTTCTGGTTCGGCATAATTGCTAGCTTTATGGAGAAGTTCCCACCCCAAATAATTAATCCTTCAGGTTACATTATGAAGAACCTTTAGAAGTTCCACATATATAGGACTCTCTGCTCATCTATTCGTTGGACAATAATAGACACCCTGCCACAGGATTAGGATCCCTTTCAGGGCCAACACCAGATTTCAGGAGGCTCACGGCATAGCACCACTGATAACTTTCCCAGTGCGCACACACGAGTGAAATCCCAGAACAGCATGTTAGTGGTGGATGAGTGGTGGTGCTACTTTTGAATGGGAGCTATGTTCAGTCGCCATTCACACAACCACCCACCACCTTAATTTCCCACAAATCCAATGCTCCTGTGGCCCAACAGGGAGAACAGTGAGTTGTGACAATGCCAGGTTGAGTTGCTGGTCCCCTAGGATCTTTGGACAGTGTCCAACCTGGCTGACCACTGACACTAGGCCTGAAGTCCCTCTCTCAACCAGCGTTGTCAGTTGGCTGCCATCAAAACTGGGGGGGGGGCATTTGCCCCTTTGCTCTCTGTATGGCACTGCCTCTGTTGCACTGAATATGGGGTGGCTTTGGATGGCATGCAAGACCCCTTCCGTAGCACAGGAATGGGGAACCTGTGGTGGTTTGGATGTTCTTTGCCTCTAACTCCAAACAGCTCTAGTCAGCATGGTCAATTGTCAGGGGCAAATGGAAGCTTTAGTCTAACAAAATATAAAGAGTAATGGGTTCCCCATTCCCACATTAGCAGCTACGCTTTTCACATTGCGTGTGGAGGTCCCCAAAACCACCCCTCAATAACTCACAACATAGACAGAAATTTTTGTTTAATGGTTTTTGGCATGAATTTGGCCACAACTTTTATTGAATACAAAACATGTGAGTGGTTGCGTAGACATTGGTTCTCAACTGTCACCTAAGGACACAAATAATAACTTGCCTTGTCAACACGGGGAAATCCTACAGGGAGAGACGGGGACCCGGGTGCATGAACTCTCCCCTCTCCCTTCAGTCTCACAGGGGCTCAATACGCGGTCCTGGTCCCCGACCTGGGGTTACGGACACTGCATAGAGCCCCGTATTCCTGACTGGGATTTCCCCCACCATGCAGGCATTAACTTGGGGCCAACAGAATCAATAAGACCCCTCAATACAACCAAAATAACCAATGCCTAACCGCCAACCTTACAAGTTGTGACTATTTGCTATGCAGTAGTCAAAAAACCAGATGGCACCAGCCAATCAGCCAAATGGAAAAAATTCCTACCAGGCCCCTGAATATGGGCGACCCCTGAAGAGGCACCAAGGCCTAAAAAACAGCAGAGGGAGGGTGGGGATCCGAAAACGCAGCCAAGAGAAAGAGAAACCATGCATTTTTTCTTTTATACCCCAGGGGCTGGACTTACCATTTGCAACATACTAATTTGCCCAACAACAGCCCAGGACCAACCAGACTGTGGCCACCTTTGACTCAGGAGTGGTTTGCTAGCCCCCACTGCAAATCGTGCTCTCTATAATAGGGAACCCGCATTGTGCTCCTCATGCTGATGGGAGAGTGGTGAATCACATGGTGCAAACTACCTCCTCCATCCCTGAGTAATGGTGGCATTCACAGGCAGAATTGCCCTTGTTGCAGAGGCGAAAGAGCACAAGTGATCCAAGCCTCTTCACAAGCTTCTCCTCATCTCCTTCAGTGGCAATCTTGGCACTTATACAAAGCTACTGTAACTGAGAACAAGAATGTGTGACAGCCAGCTTTAGTCTGGAGCAAGCGCCTCCTTGCCCCCCATCACAGTGCTGAGGAACGCATTGAATAGGGGTGTGTGTGTGCCCCAAGATGTGCCTTGTGTTTATTTCTCTGCCTAGTTTAAAATTCCAATCGTTTCCCAAGTTCCTCTGTGCTCACCGCTTTGATCTGTGTTTCAGGTTCTGAGTAACACTATAAAATGAAGCTCTATGTTCACCACTCGCCATAATGGAATGTAAAATTGCTTTAACTCTCCCCCCTTTTGGCCAAAGTGGATGAAATTTACAGGCACATAAACCCTTCAAAGAGTGTTTAAAGTCTACCAAATTGCAGTCAAATAGGTCTAGAAGCTTTTTGTGGTGGAAATAAAAGATTCACATTTCTCTTTTATCCCTTGTGAGTGGGGAAGAGCAGGACTTTGTGTCTTTCTTGCTTAAAATAACTAACAGATGGCTGGGTGATTCTTATTCTGCCTTTTTTATGTTTTAAAACTTTGCAGCTTCACAGTGGCCTTTCCTTCTGGTGGTTATGTGAGTCCTCTGATAGGCTTCACAAGCCTTCCAAAATACCTTTACAAGTTCATTAAGGCCGTACATGAGGCTGTCTAGAACACTGCCTGAAGAGTTTTGAAGAACACTGGTGATTTGTTTTGTTTTTGTTAATGCAGAACAACACAGGGTTTTTTTAAAAAAACAAAAAAACAAAAACAAAACCCTTACATGACATTTTTTGATTAAAAATAAAATTGTCTGTTGCTTTGTTTTAAAAACAAACAAACCAGAGCTCTTCAGTGTTCCTCGGGCAACATTTTGAACACCCTCACTTCTTGAAAAGCCCATTTACCCAAAGAAACATACAGATTATCTAGGTAATAAAGCACAGAAAAGTTCAGAAGCAGAATAACACAAGGCTTTGTGGGAGCCCCAGTCCAACTCAGGGGGCTACTGACATCCATCTTTGGAGTGTTTGCAGAGACCCTTAAATTGCCCCCATTTGTTTCACTATTCAGACCATACACTGAGCCATTGCTGACTACGTAAAGGTAAGACACCTGACGCCTGGTTCTTTCTCATACAATGACTAAGTTGTCAGAATGGGCTGTGCTGCTGCCCATCTTATCCAGAGATTACGTTGGCAGGGCCAAATGCTGAGGGAAAGACCTTGTGGACCTTGTGGAGGGATCTCTGATATAACATACCAGACTTGCTCACTTTAACACTATTGCAGTGTTGAAGATCTGCTTTAATGGGGGAGGGCGGATGAATGCAGAGGGCCAGCAGCGATTTCCAAAATGGGCTGTGATTAAGTCCCAATCCAATTCATTCAAAAGCTCTCTTTTCTCCTGGATTGGCAACTAGGGGTACTACTCATGGAGCTGGATTTGTCTCTGGCATCATACAGTAGCTCCAGGGTAGCCAACATGTTGCTTTTCCAAATGTTCTGAACTGAAACTTCCATCACTCCTGACAATTGGCAATGTTGGATGGGGCTGATGGGAACTGCAGTCCAAAACATCTGGGGGGTATCATGTGGACCACCCCCGTAGTATGTAATCACTGTTATATATTATATGCCTAAATCTAGCAGAGGGGGAGCTGGCATGGCAATGCATGAATCTGTCTACTTCTGTTTCAGTTTTCAGCCCCATGGCTTTCTAAGGGAAACCTATAATGTAAAGTAAACACAAGCCTTTGCACAATCTCTCATCTCTTGCTCCTTTTTATAGTTTTGAAGCCTATGGATTGCAAGACAATCATTCCATGAATGAAGACTGAATGCATTTTGGACGCAAGGTCTATTCTCCTTGAGTTTCTATTATGAGAGGCCTTTTAGAAAGATAAAGATCTTTGATTAATGTTGTTAGAATGTTGCATTTTATTCCTGCGACATATAAAAATGCTTTGCAGCACTGCAGAATCCTATCCTCCTCCCTTCTTGAAGGCTGAATGTCCGAAACTGTTTTGAGAAGTAGATATGCGAACAATATCTCAAGAGTTCACATTTTCTGCTGAAGACAAAAGTAAAATATTGGTCACTGAACCTTCCACAAATCAGCTTTTACATCCTATTTAAAATGTAGCTAAGCACACTTGAAAGGCAGCCCTATATAGGGAAAAGTTTAATGCCTGATGTTTTACTTTTATATATATTTGTGCTGTAAGCCACCCAGAATGGCTGGGGAAACCCAGGCAGATGAATGGGGTATAAATTTTTGTTGTTGTTGTTATTTCAACAAATTACAGTGCAATCCCATGTATGCATACTGAAAAGTCAGCCTTAGGCACTGTGCATAATGGGTCTGACTCCCAAGTAGGTCTGTTAAGAACTGTAGACTGAATTTCTGTTACTATATGCAGCAGTGGGGAAAAGAATCTTATCAGTGGGACAGATATTTATCACCCCTTTGCTTTGTGGGTAGCCCTGCTCATCTGTCAATCACCTATCATCACAATGTCAGGTGATGTGGCACTTCGAAATATCCACCGTCATGGGGAATTCAAAGCATCATATGGGGGGTTGCAAAGAACCTGGCATGGTGCTTTGGAGTGTTGCTGATTGGCTTGTTGTCAGAACTTAAAACCATGGAACAAGGCTCTTTGCAAGCCCCTTTGTAGGGTAGCTGATCCCACAGATCTGCTAAGCACTGCTTTCAAGCCCCACTTTCTGCTAGGATGAGCTGTGCTATGGAGCTTTCAGCAGCAGCAGAGATGATCCCAACTGGCTTGCCCTCACTGCCAGTCACCTGATTGACACCAAGCCGTCCTTGCCAACGCACAAAATCAGGACTATGTATTAAGGCTCCCAATTGCCCATTGGCAATTGCATCTCCATCTGCCCCTCACCTGATACCAGATGTGACATCAGATGTGACACAGGTGAGCATGGTTTTGAGGGAAAATGCCTCGTAGACAAAACTAGAACCCATGTAAAACTAATTTAGGCTCACCAGCCAGACATTGACCAACTCCCGGGTCCAGACAGTCCACAGAATACTATTCCCATGGAACAATGTGATAAACCTCCCCTTTACTTCAATAACCGGGATTCAGAAACATGTTGGCAACACCAATCTAGGTTCTGTGCTTGAAACTGATGGCTTTTAAACCTGAGTCTTCGGAGCCCCACCCAAAGCACAGCTGCATCTCATTCAGGTTGCCTGAGGGATTTGGTCTACTCAGAGGAGCAGCTTGTTTCTGAGTATCCCTTTACTACTGAGATCTTGCTCCACTTGCACATCCTAGGAATCAATGGTCGCTCGACCTCCACCTCTGATTCATGTGTCCTGAGGCAAAAGTTGAGTTTCCATAACCTTGGAAGGCCCTAAATCACCTTGCTCTGCCTCTCAGTCGGGTGACATGGACTATTCCTCTGCAATGTTTGCCTTGGGGAGCTCCAGGTCCTCCTTTGAAGAGGTTTCCTCCAGTGGGGGCATAACAGAATATGTAGGAATAGGCACACCTTCAGGAATATGAGGCGATGTCATTTAGGGATTTAGATGCCATAGGCAGCACCTTGAAATGAGCCCGACGAAAGCTATTTCAGATAAATGAAGCAGGTGTATTATGCTCCTTCCAGCCTGCTCTAGCTGAGAGATGACCAGCATAACTCTGCACCAAGTGCAGCTTCCAAAACACCATAAAGGGCAGCTCAATGTAACAGCACATTGCAGAAAACCAAATGGGTGGCATTCATTGCATTTGTGCACCAGATTAAATTACATTTGCTCATGAGCGCTGTATATTTTGGAGATTCATTTTGTATTGCACATAAAAGTGCCTGCAGATGAAAGCCTATTTTGGTGCTGCTTTTAAGTTTGCCCTGTGAATTGAACTGCTTTATATTGTAACCCACCACCCTAATCTCCCAGGGGTTCCAGGGGGACCAAGCTTGCTTATCCTGGGTTTGTTTTCTTTTGGACAATTATGTGCAGGTGGTGTCTTTATGATTTGTTTTATTTACCCCTGTATACAGCCTGAGCATTCTGTGGGGAGGCTCCTGTGTTTCCTGTGCTGCTCAGTTGACTGGGGAACAGATGAGAGTGGGGAAAGGGAGGCTGGACAGTAAAATATAGAAAGAAAAAGGTCTTGAAACAGGGAGTCTTTCTCAGTCCTACCTGGAGATGGCAGGGATCGAATCTGGGAGCATGTGCCTGCCCTTCACCCCTTGCTTGCTTGGGTATATTGTACCAACACTGGAGGAAGGAGAAAAAAAAACACTTAAACATGATGCAGCAGAGTTACCCAAAACAGACCAGAGGCAATTGTATTTCATCCAGCAGAGCTTTACTTGCTAGTGAAGGCAACACTTCTGGGTCTGTGGTGGTCAGAAACCAAAGCGGTCGCAAACGGAGGCAGTCGCAAACCGAAGTTTGACTGTACATTCAGGATTGGCACAGTCCATAAAAATAGTTGCAGCTTTTACAAAAACTTATAAATTTATAACAAGACTAAACCTTACACTAAGCATACTATGTACAGAACACCACACCAGAAGGAAGAGAGATAGAAAGAGAAAGAAAGTAAAACCCGGGCTCCTTTTGGCCTATATTTATAGTCAGCATGACCTTAATGGGAAGAGATAAGAGAACCAGTTCAAACCAGCTGTAATCAGCTTCCGGAAGGTATAACCCAAACAATCACGAATCTTCTTTCATACAGGTAAGCTTCCAGTAGCTTCCAGAACCCTCTTGAATTAATCAGAAAAGGAAAGGTCTCGCCGCATCAGATCAATACTTTCTGCATTAAGAAATGCAAACTGAAAGGATGAAGGATAGGACCATGGCTGCATGTAGAAGTCTGTTTTTTACTGTTCCAAAGCGAAGGTCTACCCATGTTTGTTTTGGCCCTATGCACCGGTGCCATGTGGCCCTTGAAAGGTTGCCGTGGAAGGTACATATCCCTTGAGCTGATAAAGTTTTCCCACACTGAGCTAGAGGCAGAAACTTCTATTCTCTTCTCTTCCTCCCCCTGTGGAAGTCCCCCCGCCCCATTATCCATAATTGAGCTTCCTTTCCTCTTGAGTGGGCAGGTCTATTTGTTGTTATTCCAATGTGAAAATGCCCCCACACATTCTTTTAATATCAGTAAATGTTAGTAAAGATCAGTGAGTCTCAGCGCTGAAGCCTGCCTAAATTATCACCTCTCAAATCGGAATTGTCCTAGGGAATCTACGACACCCCTGTGAGATTCTAAATACCATGTAATGGACATTATTACTCCCCTTGTCTCAAGTGCCTGTTTATTAGGGGTGGGATACAACTGAGGCAGTTAGCATAATTAAAGAAATGACCCAATGTCATTTCTTTCAAAAGCAGATATCAACTGTCCATGAAATAAATGGATGGAGATGAAATTAGCAATGTTGATGGAATAATGGCATGGCTGTTAGCCTGGTTTTAATTCAAATCAAAGCATAATCACAACATTTCCTTTTTCTCCTGATCAAATGGCTTTACGAGTAGAAAATAAGGGGAGTTCGGGCAACATAGTTTTGACATTACATCTAGTCCATCTTCAATTAAGTAATGAATTGAGCCCAAGCATTTGAAACTTTTACAGTTACGGTACATTTCAGCTTCAAAACATTTGTGTTTTCCAAGTATCACCCTGCACTGGCTTGGCAGCTAAACAGAATGTCTTGTTTAAATCGACTATTCATATTATCCACAATATCCATAAAACTTCATAGCTATGTGAACTAGATTGCTCTTAGAACCGAGTTGAAGTTATTCACATTGTTCATATAAATGTTGGTCAGTGCTGAAAAATGCCACCCCTTCCTAGAAATTTTCTAGCACTTTATCTGAAAAGCATTTGTTTTTTTTTTTCCATTTAGGTTGCTTCTGTTTCTCCTTTTTGATAGTTCTGATAGTTCTCATTACCCTGAGGGATGACATCACTTAGCATTGAGATGAAATTTTTTCCTATGCCAAGGACATTTCCCTTCATGGAAATGACATATCCCAGTAGTGGGCAGATCCAGGTCAAAAATTGGCAGGACCACTCCCCCCCCCTCTCACACACACACACCACCCCAAAGTTGCTGCTCTTCTCTGCTGGCTAGGAAGGAAGTGGGGAGGAAATAAGTGGGGCTGAGAAGAAGAGGTCCCGTGGGCCAGATGGGAAACTTCTGCGGACCAGATCCAACCCCTATGTTTGGCTGGATTGTTCCACATCAACTTAAATGCTTGGTGGCATTAGCACATCAAATGTACCAGTAGTATTAAGACATTGTTCTGTTCATTGCACAGTCTCTGATTTGGGGGTATCATCAATTTAACTAATTCAGGAACAAGTAGCAGCCAGGGAAGCAATGACACCATAAAATATGTTTCTAAAAAGGGTTGATAATAGTAATGTGTGTGTGTGTGTGTGTGTGTGTGTGTGTGTGTGTGTGTGTGTTTGAGGGCAGGAACCCTATCCCATAAAGTTCTCTGTTTCAACATGAAAACCAAAACTAGAAAAGCTGGTGATTAATTATGGCTGAAAACTAAAAGCTTTCCTTATGCTACTTAATGGAAACTGGAATATGAGCCCAGAACCAAAGGCCAATGATTTCTGATTTTCTTGGGTTGTTTCCCAGAACTGCGAATTTAGCATATTATTATATAATATTTTTATTAATTTTCACACACACACACACACACACACACACAATCATTGCATTAAAGAAAAACTAAACTAAAACATTTTAAACAACTATATCCAGTCGGGAGCCGACTGAAGCTAAATCCTTCGAAGACAGAGGTCCTCTGGCTAGGTCGGGGCGGCATGGGGTTGGGGGGGCCAACTCCCATCTTTTGCAGGGGCTCAATTGGTACCAGCGCCTTCTGTCAAGAGTTTGGGTGTAACCTTTGACACCTCCCTTTCCATGGAGGCGCAGGTTGCATCCACAGCAAAGGTGGCATTTTTCCATCTCCGCCGCATCAAGCAGTTGGTCCCTTACCTCTCTCGCCCTGATCTGGCCACAGTGATCCATGCGACGATCACCTCCAGGCTTGACTATTGTAACTCGTTCTACACAGGGTTGCCCTTAAAGCTGACCCAGAAACTCCAGCGGGTGCAGAATGCCGCGGCGAGGCTCCTTACAGGGTCCCGGCCGCGGGATCACATTCATCCAGTGCTTTACCAGCTGCACTGGCTCCCGGTGGAGTACAGGATCAGGTTTAAGGTGCTGGTTTTGACCTTTAAAGCCCTATGCGACTTGGGACCCTCCTACCTACGGGACCGCCTCTCCTGGTATGCCCCGCGGAGGACCTTAAGGTCCACAAATAATAATATTCTGGAGATCCCGAGTCATAAGATGGCTAGATTGGCCTCTACTAGAGCCAGGGCCTTTTCAGTACTGGCCCCAACCTGGTGGAACACTCTTTCCCAGGAGACCAGGGCCCTGCGGGATTTGTCATCTTTCCGCAGGGCCTGCAAGACAGAGCTGTTCCGCCTGGCCTTTGGGTTAGACTCAGCCTGACCCCTGTGTTTTTCTCCCTCATGGCTTGGATTTATGGCCTACTTGAAATGAGGCTGCACTTTAAATTTTAATACTGTATTTTAATCTGTATTTTAATTAATTGTTTTTATGTTTTATTGTGGTTCTGTTGGTGTCAGCCACTTATGGCCTACTTGAAATGAGGCTGCACTTTAAATTTTAATACTGTATTTTAATCTGTATTTTAATTAATTGTTTTTATGTTTTATTGTGGTTCTGTTGGTGTCAGCCGCCCTGAGCCCGGTTTTGACTGGGGAGGGCGGGGTATAAATAAAAATTTATTATTATTATTATTATTATTATTATTATTATTATTATTATATAAAGAATCAATTTTAAATCCACATACTTCCCTCCACTCCCTCCCCCAGTTCCTTTGTATTATCTTCATTTATGCATGTCAATAAAATCTTTATCTCTAATTACCTCCAAATTTACACATTATATATAACATTACGTGTGTGTGTGTGTGTGTGTGTGTCTTTAAATCCTGCTAATGTACTAACTTGCATACATTGCTTTTGTAAATATAGCATATTCTTATGTTGACCTCTGTGTTGGCACAATGATACAGACTGTGTTCACACAATCATGATTCGCAACTGAAGTAAATGCTGTGTAGATAAGCCTGCTCTCCCTCTCCCCTCTTTCTTATAATCCTTCTTATTATATTCCTACCCTGGACTAAGTTATGTTCAGTCTGAGTGTGACTTGGCCAATTGCCAATTGCCTATGCATTTTGATAAAAAAGAAAGCTGTGAAAGAATAATTAAATTATGGTTACGGTTACAAGCCTATACACTGTTTCCTGAGATGGGAATAAATTCCATTGAACTCAATGGTTCTTAATTATGAGTAGACATGACCCATTGGGTTGCATGACAGATTGCAATTCTCCAAAGAGGAGGCTTACAACTTCATGGAAGAAAATGTATAGGGTCTTTTTTAAAAAATAAATAAAATAAAATAATCAAGTCTGGTTTGAATTTCACTTCACTTGGAAGCATTTTTTCACACGTTATATAAGTGAAAATGGGAAACAGTGCGACACAGCAGGAAAACCATCCGGGTAGGGAAAGAGGTCTGTGGGAACTCAAAAGCTCACATACTGTGCTGTGAAAATTCATTGGCTATAATAAAGGTCTTTTACTGAATTTAGCTGGAAATAATAAGCACTGAGCTACACAATGAAACATACAATAAATATTGCGGGGGGGGAGGGGTGGCTCAAAAGACTCTCATAAATCAAAGGGAAATTGAAGCATTAACATCCTAAGAGCTTCCAGGCATGAAGAGGAATGTTCAATTGCTTCACTTCCTATTATTTGCAGAACTATCCAGTGAAAGAAAATCCTAAGTGGTAGGAAAGAAGGCCCCACAAAAGAAACATCCAGATTTGAAAAAAGATCTAATTAAAAATAAAGGGAGATATATCTCATGAATGTATGACCTCCTATTAGAATGGGAAGTGAAAGAAGAGCAAGTCAGTAATGGTAAGTTGGGTGCAAGACCTTGGATACAATATTTATATGGAACAATGGGAAAAATTATGGAGGGTGGACATCATGTTTACGGCTTGTTATAATCTAGGGGAAAATATGATGAAAATGCTATACAGATGGCATCATACCCCAGTAAAACTTGCAAAAATGTATAAAAACAGATCACCGACTTGCTGGAGATGTAAAAAAGAGACGGGGTCTTATTTGCATATCTGGTGGAATTGTTCAGCTATCCAAGATTTCTGGAATAACATCTATGGTGAACTTAAAAAGTTATTTAAAATTAATTTTAAAAAGAGACCAGAAGCCTTCCTTCTAGGCATATTACCATCAGAAATATGTAAAAATATCAGTCCTCTATTTATGTATGCATCAACAGCAGCCAGAATATTAGTGGCAAGGAATTGGAAGAACAAAACTGTTCCCACAATAGTAGAGTGGCAAGCTCTAATGATAGAATACCTTTAGTTGGCAAAATTATCAGGAAGAGTAAGAAACGACACGAAACAGAGAGTCTATAAGGAATGGAGAATATTTACATAATACTTAAAAAATCATTAAAAGTTTTTTTATAGAAATCTTTTTTCTTTTCTTTTTCTTTTCCCCCTTCTTTTTACGAAATTTTATTTGTATGAACATAAGGGACAATTTGTTATTATATTTGTACGGAGGAATTGCATAAAATTATGTACTTGTTTTTCCTTATCTTCTTCTTTCTTCTTTGTTCTAGCTTTGGTATTGAATATTGTTGTATATATAAACTTCTCTCTTTAAATTGAAACTAATAAAGATCAATAAAAAAGAAGAAGAAGAAGAAAAGAAAGTGTATTGCAGTTACCGGGCACTGCAATGTAAGGATGTTTCTCTTTATAGGCACAGTGGAGTGTGAATTTCCCCTCACCTCCTCCAAGAGGTGGGCGGGGTTTGTGACACCATGTGGGCTTCCCTGGCCAAGGTGCCACCCACCTTGCTCCAGGGTGGCTGTTGCCCCGCCCTCATCTTGGCAGGCCAATGGGCTGCCGGCTAGGGCTGGGACGAGGGCCGGAAAAATGCTCTTCAGCCTAGGCTCACTTTGTTTTCTTTCCAGGTTCAAGGAGGGAGTGTCACAAGAGCGGTCGTAGCTGGACCTCGTCCCCTGAGAGGTAAGTCGTGGGTCCCAGGGGAGGTCAGGGCCGCTCCCTTGGCTTGGGGTCAGCAGGCGGGCAACACACTGTTGCCCAGCGTTCCCAGGCTGATTGGGGGGGCAGACCATGCCGTTTTTTGGTAACACACACCCTCTCCATCCGCTCCCTCGCCAGCGTGTCGGGGAGGCTGGGGAAGCGCCAGGCAGGCTGTGTGCCTTTGCTGGGGTGGGGCAAGCCATATTGCTTCCCAGCGGCCACCACCCTTTTTTCCTTCCTTCACCAGCAGTTTTGGGAGGCAGTGGACAGGGCAGTACACCCTTACCCCACTCTACAGGCAGGGCTGACCTCTGGGGGGATCCACCCACCTTTTCTTCTTGGGTTATGGCAGGCGCCATTTTGAGTGTGGCTGCACGGCTGGTGCCATTTCGAGTGTGGCCGCTTGGTTGGCACCATTTTGAGTGTGGGTTTAGACATCTTGCTATGGGCTGCATGGCTGGCTTCAAGGGTAGGCCAAATAGGGCCTGACCCCCAGCCAGGAGGGCTCCCCCTGGTTGAATACTCCTTCCCCCCTCCTTTGTCCTACTTATGGGCTGCAGGGTGGCCAGCGGAAGCTTCCCACACCTATATACCTAGGGCTGCCCCCATTGGCGTTCAGTCCTGGCTACTAACACCCGGCCTGTGTGGTGCGGTTTTAGCTTCAAGCGTGTGAGATTGCTGGTACCTAATGTATTATTTCGCTTACTTTTCAGTCTTTCCTTTTGCAGCACATGTGCATTAAGATTGCTGGTTCTGCCTCTTTAAGCCTTGGTTTACTTATTCGACTGTTAGATTTTCAGCTTGCTTCCATTACATTGTCAGGTAGCTGGTAACTCCTTGTCTTCATACGCTGGTTACGCCTTCATGTCTCCTCCCATGGCAACAGAGCGCAGTGATATTTTCCCCCTTGCATGCAGAAGGGCACAGTGAGGGACACCCCTAGCAGTGCTGTGCAGGCAGCAAATAAGATCAGGGGAAAGGGCCCTGTCTACCGGTAGGAAGGTCGCCCCTATCCTGTGTGCTTTGGCCAAGGGCAAGGACACCTCCCTAGATGGCCCAAGCTGGTGGACTATGCCAAAATGGCAAAGCTCAATACAATACAAGCAGCATGCAAGGGCACAAGATTCAATCAAGTTTCAATCAAATATTATTAGTGCAAAAAGAAAACAATAAGAGAACCATATACAAACGCTGACACAGAAGCCAAAACCAAACGTCAAGCAAATAGCATATACAAATAAATACTGAAAGGCAAACCAGTCTTTATGGTCTTTGAGGCTATGTAGCGGTCAGCAAAGTGGCAGCAGGTCGAAACGAAGTGTCAATAATAGACAGGCTGCCGGTGTTTTTCACCTGTTTCACCCATATGACGGGCTTCTTCAATAGTTTCTCCTTCTGCTTTCTATTATGTTTAATACATTCAAATTCGTATGAAACCACTTATCTTGGCTAGGGCACAATGCTCAAGTTCTTATTTCAAAAGGTTCTCTCATGCGGCTTTGATACATTTACATATTCAATTTCTTATATTCAGAGTTTTCTTAGTTTGAGCATGTATTGACTAAGCGAAATGGCAAAGCTGACGGGAAAGCTCAGGAACCAAGAGGACAGAAATTTCAAGAAAGAATGGGGAAAATTTATAACTTACTTAGGAAACCACTGTAAGCAGATGAAAACATTGGTAGGATTTTAATAGCACTTGTAACGTCTCAATTATTATGGACAATATGGACAGATATAAATTAAGAAATATGAAAAAAAAATATACAGTTGAAAATGATGACAATAAGACTCATGGAGGGGATGGGGAGGGAGTCTAGACATTCAGAGGAATCTCTAAATGTGGATATTTGTTTGGTGTTCTAACTCTGCGTTTGTAAAACCAATTAAAAATTATTTTCCAAAAAAAGAGAGAGAAAAGGACCTGTGACCATCTGCAATCCAAGATAATCTTTTCTCACTGTGCGACAGGCTACAGCCATTCTCTTCCTCATTGCATATAGATTTTTGCAAACATAGGATGTGCAGTAAATGTGTCTTGGTGACAGACAGTAAGGTGAATTCCACTGCGCTGCTAGAAAGAGAAAATTCAAGACCAGGGTCTTCAGTTTGTTTGTTGTCCTTGGTAGCTAAGCTGACAAGCAGCTTAATTTCTTTAAAAAACCCAAAATGTTTAGGGGTACTCTCATTTTCCTTCTCATACTGCCCCTCAATGAGGCCAAACAGATTGACAAAATGTTTAGGGGTACCCCCCAGAAAAAAAAAAGCACTGCTGACAAGTCCTGGTTTTCGGGCGTAAAAATGTTGTCAGGGGAATTTTGTATAGCTACAAGATGAAAATAGCAGTGGAAACAGCTCAAGAAGCTTAAAATCACTAATTTTTGGTGGTTTCCTTAAAAAAAAGCTCAACATTTTTTGGGTCTTCCTAAGAAAAAGCTTCTCGATTGTCATGAATTTTATTTTTTGAAATATGGCAACCCTAATTAAGCTTGAAGATAGCTGCTCACTGTCTCGTACCCCCTCTGCTGGCTTTGTTATACAACAACATTTTGAGTTGGGTGTTTGTTTTTTTCTTAAGAGGAAAGAAGTGTTATTTGTAATTAGAATATATCTTCTAAAATATACAGGAAATCAGATTTCGGTGGGCATACATGAATCAGGGGAAAGTAACCCTGTGAGGTTTCTTGGTCTTCCCAAGATCTTTCATATATGCATCAATGTATTATTATTATTATTATTATTATTAATAATAATAATAATAATAATAATAATAATAAATATACTGCCCTATACCTGGGGATCTCAGGGCAGTAGATGTGATGCAGTTGATGCATTGAAGCATACTTCTGTGAGTTAAGATGGTCTCTCTGATGTGAGGATCTGTTAGTGTTTTTTTCTTTCTGGGATGTGTGTGAAAGGCCTTGCTTGCAGCTACAGTTAGTGGATAACTAACAATAGCACAGAAATCCATATATCTCCTTGTCTTTTCCATTCCTTTACATCCTCTATTGTCTCCCATTTCATCAACATTCCAGATTGCAAGCTCTTTTGAGCAGAGGTCTCTTTTTTCATGACGCTCTGAAAAAGGTACGCACATTGGAAGAACTAATTTAACAAACAGCACAATCCTAAACCTCTTCTTGATATCCCACTTACAGACAGCATGAAGATTTATGGGTATAAAAGTACTGGCTTTAGAATGACCTCCAACACATCTCTCTCTATAAGCCATATGAAGCCATATGGATCCCTGAGGAAAATGTCAAAACCAGAGTCGAGTGAATTTTCTTTGCGAATCCGCTCAAACCAACAAATATACAGTTGACTCTTTTTTGGGCAAAGTGATATCATGTATATGTGTGTGTGTGTGTGTGTGTGTGTGTGTGTGTGTGTATTCTGTTTTACACTTTAGAATGTTCATTAAAAAACCCTTAAAATATCAATGACTTCTTCTGTTTCCATGATTCATTTTGCATAACATAGATCCCTGCATATTTTACATAAACACTAAACCAGACATCCCCAAACTGCGGCCCTCCAGATGTTTTGGCCTACAACTCCCATGATCCCTAGCTAACAGGACCAGTGGTCGGGGAAGATGGGAATTGTAGTCCAAAACATCTGGAGGGCCGAAGTTTGGGGATGCCTGCACTAAACCATTCACTATTCCGTTATTGCATGTTTAGGGAAGCTTTTAATCTTTAAGAAATTAGTGTATTCTAATATTTCTGTTGGAAACCGCCCAGAGTGGCTTGGGAAACCCAGCCAGATGGGCGGGGTATAAATAATAAATTATTATTATTATTATTATTATTATTATTATTATTATTATTATTATTATTATCCATCAAAACTTTTTTACTCTGTTGCATTTATCTTAATTCTGCCAACATTTTCAAGCGAACACAATCTCTCCCCATATACTGTATTCAATAAACATTTTCCAATCTTCTTTAAATGTATGTTCTTCTTGTCCTCTTATTCTTTATGTTAGGTCCTTGGGCAAGGTTTTAGAATCCATACTGAATGTTGGCAGATTAGGACTTAACAACTCAATCTGCAAATCTTTTACCTTTGATAATGCTGATACAGCTTCCAAATAAACCTATTTATACTCACCAGTTATGAAGATCCATCCTGACTTTGTTCAGACTCTGTCTGACTGTTAATTGTTCCTCACTTTTTGATGATTTGAGCTTATCTTGTTTGTGACATCATGGATGACAGCAGAATGCCATGCTTGCTTTCAACCTAGGCTACTGCCTCCATGGCAACTGCATGGACCAGTCAACGTAGGTAACTCAGTCTGACTCTACAGCAATGTTTCTTTTTGTTCTTGCAACTTTCCCCAATAGTAAAGTTAGCATAAAGGTAAAGGGACCCCGGACCATTAGGTCCAGTTGTGACCGACTCTAGGGTTACAGCGCTCATCTCGCGTTATTGGCCGAGGGAGCCTGCATACAGCTTCCAGGTCATGTGGTCAGCATGACAAAGCTGCTTCTGGCGAACCAGAGCAGCACATGGAAACACAGTTTACCTTCCCGCTGTAGAGGTAACCTATTTATCTACTTGCACTTTGACGTGCTTTCAAATTGCTAGGTTGGCAGGAGCTGGGATCGAGCAACAGGAGCTCACCCCGTCTCAGGGATTCCAACTGCCGACCTTCTGATAAATCTATTTATCATCACCTGTTACAAAGATTCATCCTGATTGTCTTCATTTTCAGCTTCACAACCTGTTCATGTGATTTTCTCCTCATGTCAAAACAACATTGCCCAAAAGAGGGTGAAAAATACCAAAACGGTGACATTTCAAGTTACTATTTTCTGGCGGCAGCAGGGAATACGGACAGTATAAAAAGGCACTGTAATATGAGTCTGCCATCACAGTACAAAAGTGGATGAGTTGCACTATGATGAACCTAAATCTAAAACATACAGCAAAGGGACCCCTGACCATTAGGTCCAGTTGCGGACGACTTTGGGGTTGCAGCGCTCATCTTGCTTTATTGGCCGAGGGAGCCGGCATACAGCTTCCGGGTCATGTGGCCAGCGTGACTAAGCCACTTCTGGGAAACCAGAGCAGCACACGGAAACACCTTTTACCTTCCCGCTGGAGCGGTACATATTTATCTACTTGCACTTCGTGCTTTCAAACTGCTAGGTTGGCAGGAGCTGGGACCAAACAACGGGAGCTCACCCCGTTGCAGGGATTCGAACCACCGAGTTTCTGATCGGCAAGCCCTAGGCTCTGTGGTTTAGACCACAGCGCCACCCATGTCCCTTAAAACATACAGTAGCTCTCTGCAAAAGAAAGATGAAGTTAAATGAGTCTGTTGGACAAATATAAAAATCCACAGTCAAACAATACTTCCATTAGGAACAAGCAACATGTCACAGAAAGCAATATTGCGAATAAGCCCAAACAAACACACATAAGGCTAACTCTTTGACTAACAAGACATTCAGAAAGCATAAAGTTTCCAAGCCGCTATAAAACTATCATCACCTGCTGTGAAAATCCATTTTCATAGGGCTTGGTCATAATGTTAGCTCTCTCACGTTGCAAAGGCTTGGAGCTCATCCTACTTGTGACATCATAATGTCATGTTTGCCTTGATGTGAAGACATCTCCATGCCAACTACAGCAGCCAATAAACCTCTCTAAGAAGTTAATGTTCAGCCCAACAGTCTGGTAAGTTCGTTTTTAAAATCTCCCTCATATCCAGAGCCTGGAGGAGAGTTCTGTATACCCAGAATCCCGATTCCCCTTTCAAAACAATGACAAACCAGTTGATCCTGTGAAAGTTTTCATTTCACCTGCTGTTTGTATTAATGCTGAATTGTTAGTGCCTGTCAACATTTTAATTGAGCTCTCCGCCGGCACCCCAAGACTGTGTTTCCAGTCAGTCATCATCAGCTTAGACCCCATTAGTATACATGTAAAATCATATATACTATGATATATGACTCAGATATATGGGGACATGGGTGGCACTGTGGTCTAAACCACTGAGCCTCTTGGGCTTGCCAATTGGAAGGTCGGTGGTTCGAATCCCTGAGACAGAGTGAGCTCCCATTGATCTGTCCCAGCTTCTGCCAGCCTAGTAGTTCAAAAGCACGGCAGTGCAATAAATAGGTACCAGTGTGGCGTTTCCATCCACTCTGGTTTCTGTCACGGTGTTCCATTGTGACAGAAGCAATTTAGTCATGCTGGCCACATGACCTGGAAAGTTGTCTGTGGGCAAATGCCGGCTCCCTCAGCCTGAAAGCGTGATGAGCGCCGCAACCCCATAGTCGCCTTTGACTTAACTTAAATGTCCAGGGGTCCTTTATCTTTACCTTTTTTATGTGAAATCAGGACTGTTTTCCCTGCACACATCTCTTTACACTTGCATCAAATCATGTTTGCTATTTCTCGCTCACTCCACAAGTCTGGAGAGATCATTTTGGAGCTTTGCACAATCCCGTTTTTGTTTCAAGCACCCTGAACCTGAGTAACTTGGTGTCATCAACATACTTGAGCAGCTTTTTCCCCAGCCCCTATTCCCACAGATCAAGTTTTAAAATGTCATCTCACACAATGGGCAATAGATACAGGACATAATATAGATCTGAATCTCTGGGAAAGACTATGGAAGAGCAATCTGAAGTTCACAGCATGTTATTCCTTGAAAGAGAACTATCTGAAAATGATTTACAGATGGTATTTAACTCCGAGTAGACTTGCTAAGATGTCTTAGACTTGCTAAGACAGAATCAGTTAAGTGCTGAAGGTGCAATGAGGTTGAGGGAATGTTCTTTCATATGTGGTAGACTTGTAAAAGGGTAAAAGAGTATTGGGAAATAATTTATAATGAACCTGGGGGGGGGGATGTTCAAAAGTACTGAAATTCCCAGGTGTCAAAAAAATGTTATTTATGTATACGTTTAAAGAAAATTGGGAAATGTTTAATGAATATATGGGAGAAAGTGGCGTGCATTTGAAAACATTGGCAGCATTAAGATAAATTCAACGGTGTAAATAAGTTTTGATGGATGTAAAAATGGAATACTGAATGGTTTAGTTTATGTAAAATATGCAGGGATCTATGGCATGCAAACTGAACCATGGAAGAAGAAGGAAAGTCAGTGATATTTTAAGGTTGCTTAAATGAATATTCTAAAATGTAAAATAGAAAAACTTACTAATAAAAAATATACAAAAAGATAAAAGTGTCATTTCAAACACAGGTCTTTAAGGAAGCCTAATTCTTACACCCATCCAGCATTGGAACTGAACATCTACTCTCCAAATTCTCCTGTTTAACCAGCTACAAATTCCCAATATGAATCTGGCCTATGGCAGATCACGCCGTGCACAGTGTCTAATTTTTACAAAGGTATCGGCCACCAGTATAATTTCCACAGGACCACCAATGTGTTGAGTTACATTTCCCTGATTATTGTTATTTATATAAAAAAAGAACATATGCAATTGTTTCAAAGTTTAGCATTTAATATCAGTGAGAGATCTCCTTCTCCCAGCTTGGAATCTGTTACGAAGACCAGTAGGTGGTGCTGTAGGAGTGACCTTGAGTCAGAAATTTTCAAAGATCAATGGACTCGCTTAGTTTATTTTACTGTTCAGCAAAGCTGTACTTTTAATGCTTGCTTTTGGTGTGTGTGTGTGTGTGTGTGTGTGTGTGTGTGTAGGGGATGTTTGTCAGGTTGTAATTTGATTTGTTCTTTTAATAGTTGCATTGTTTATGGGGACCTGCTATTGGTTTATTTTAAAGCTCTTGCATTAGGCGACCAATATAAATGATAATTATAATTACTATTTCCTCCGTCTTCAACGTACTCCCACCACAGTCCATCTGCATCATGTAGCTTCTTGAAAAACACACCCGTGCTCTACTTGCGTGAGAACTGTAGATCCAGACTGACTCCACCCATATTTCAAAATATTGGTGATCATTTTTTAGAGGCACCGATATGTTTGAATTCTGAACTAGTGCCCTTAACTATGTTGATTTTTTTTCTTTTTTCTTTTGCAATTTAGGTTTGCATCCAATGCTAGTCCTGCTCAGAGTAGATGCAATAAAATTAATGAACTTACATCCAGTAATTTAAATGGATTTTGATTATATATTTTGTGGTTATATTTAGATTTTCCCCCCTTTGAACCTGTCAGGGGCTGGACTGAGGAGGAATTGTGGGAGCCACCCCACTTTTATCTGAACCTTCCCGAGGGCAGGAGGACAGTATTGATTTAGAACGGTGGTTTGCAGAGGGGCATAGTCCAGAGGGCAGAAGCTGGGAAATACTGGGTGAGGAACAACAAGAAGAGGAAGCACCAGGAGAGAGATAGCTGGCAGATTCAGTGTCCTTGGATAGCTTTCCTGATTCCCCACCCCCTTAGCCTAAGACTAGAAGGGCTTGGGAAGTGTTAGAACAAAGTGCAACGGCAACAAGCTCAGATTACCCGACATAGGAGTGACATAGAGCTATGCATTCCTCTGTTTCTCACTGTGATTATTAAATAACTTGTCTGGTAAGATCTCTCTTTTCATTTGATCTGCTCATTTACTCCCACCGAGGCACATAGGAACATCCTGGGCTGCAGCAAGTTGGAATTCCTCTTTGTTTTTCTGCTGGGTGCAGAAGGAAAACCAGCAGATAAATAAATGCAGCTCCTCCTCCAAAACAGCTGATTGGAGGGATTCCAATTATGGGTACTGGGCTATGACTCCATGACCATTTTGTCAATGGCGAACGGTGCCGCTTGGCTGCCCGGGGCGGCACCCCTTGGGCCGTTGCTCCGCAGCGCACATGCATCCTGACACATGCATCATGATGTCACAATGCACGATGCACATGCCAGAACAGACTGTGCATGTCCACACATGCACAGTCCGTCCGGGTTGGCGCTGCTGCTCTGCTTGGCCGGCACACTCTGAAGCAGAGTGCGCTACAGAGCGAGTTGCCGGGCGCCACTGCCGCTGTAGTGCACTCTGCTTCTTCCTGCTTGGGAGGAGGAGGTGAGGGGTGGGCCAGGGGCTGGGGGCGCTGCCCCCGCACGCTGCCCCCACCAGAGTGGAGCTAGGGGCAGACTGCCCCCTTCGCCCCTCCCTTTCTACACGCCTGCATTCTGTCCTTGTGGTTTGCTATCCAGTTAGTGATATGTGCATAGGTATCTTGCCCTTCATTCGTTCATTACATGCAATCATTTCTTTGAACATTCTTTTTGCCAGTAAAAGTGAATGTTTTCGCTAACGTACAGGGGGAAAGGAAGAGAGCAAAATTCCACGGACTGCAGCATTCCTTTAAATAAGCACCTCTTAATTTCTTTTCCTAATTAGTATGCAAAGCACACATTAAATAAGCTTTCATTTAATCCTTTTCATGCTATTGTTGGCTTTGACCCGTTGAGTCGTATTGATAATTCAGTTAATCTCCTTATTTGGAGAGATTATCTAATTAATTGACAGCTTGCTGCTGAAAACAAATACCAAAATGCTTTGTGACCACAAAGTCAGCTAACCCCACCCCTCACAAAACTCATATCTACATTTTGACCACGGTGAAGAAAATGCAGATTTGTCGATTCTGCCTGTAGTTGGTATTAATAAAATCTGAATAATTTTGCTAAAGTCACATCAAGCACGCAAACCTTCTCAAGTGTGATGGGGGGTGGGAATGTGGAAGATTTGCAAATGTTTTTAAATTGGGGCAGGCAGGCAGGCAGTTAGCTGTTATGTTGGAGAATCTGTTTGCTGCCCAAAGACATAGTGCATGAGCAGATAGAATCAGAAGGTCTCAGCAAATTTTACCATTTTTGTAACCAAGGTCAGTCTGATATTTTCCCCAAAAGGAATGAAATTGAGCCATTTACTTACACTGGGAAAATTACTAAAGGAGGGGTGAACTCTATCCTATGTCTTGGTAATCTCTTAGGTTTTTTTCTATGCTCAATTGTGCATATATATTTAGTTCCCCACGTTAAAAAAACCAAGATAAAGGTGATCCTGAAAATTCAGCAGCATTTTAGTTAGAATTTCTCCTAATATGCCATTTTGTATGCAATTTTGTTTGTCCAATACAGTCGTACGGTACCTTGGTTTTTGAACAGTTTAGATCTCAAACGTTTTGGCTCCCAAAGGCCACAAACCTGGAAGTGAGTGTTCTGGTTTGCGAGCTATTTTTAGAAGCCAAATGTCCGATGCGGCTTCTGTGCTTCCAATTAAGTGCAGGAAGCTCCTGCAGCCAATTGGAAGCCATGCCTTGGTTTTCGGAAGTCAAATGGACTACTGGATTGAATTCCATTTGAGAACCAAGGTATGACTGTATAGCACATTTTTTCAAAGCATGACCCGCTGACATAATGCATCTGGATACATTATTTTCGCTGATATATACATTTTTTATGCATACTAGACAAATGCATTGCAAAATTCAGAGAAATGTGAATGTCAAAGAATGACTGTTTCCATTTGTATATTCTTTCAGAAATAGTGAATTAGGTAGGCTTGCCTTGAAATGCAAACTGGTTCAAATGTCTCCCCTATTCCTGGTTGAAATGCATAGATCAGTTGTGTAAAACTCCTTTTAAGTTATTGGCAAATGTGTCCTTCCCATTTTTAATATAAATAAAATCTCCTCCTGTGTTATGTCTCTGGTTTGTTTACATTGATAACTCCATATATGAAAAGTTAGGGTCTATCATATTCAGTAAGTATAAGCTGTACTTGATATTTAGCATTTAAACTTCCCTTCATGAACCTCAAAACCTTGCCACTACTGGTTGAAATCACAGCCTTTATTGCCAGTCACATTTTTATGTTCATGGACCAATGAAAAGATATACTCATCATTTACAGTACACAGTCATTTCAGGGCTTTACTTATTATATAATGGACTCCCGTTTCACATTGCTGTTTTTGGTTTATGTATTTGCCACTCTGCCACAAGGTGATAGCCAGAATGAAAGGTAGGCTATCTGTAGAGACATGGATTCGGTATTTTTATTTCAGATCACAATTCTTTGAAGCACAAAGCAGCAATTTTTTAAAAAAAATATGGCAGGATGGAGGGCTTTTTGTCTGCTTTCTGGCGATGTATAATCAAATGCTGTGAACAGATCAATGCTACCTGCGTAGTACATCACTAAGCAGAAAATGGAAAATCCAGGGTGGAACTTGATGCTACAAAAAGCAAGGAGGTACCACTAAAAATGGCATCATTCCTCTCCTCCTCCTCCTCCTCCTGTTCTGTAATATATAGCGAAACTTGCCCTTCTGGTAATGTATTTTTCCACTTCCTGCCAGTGGTAGACAATAGGATGGATGGATCTGTCAATTTTGGCTGCCCTCCTTTCCTCTCCCCCCCCCCTTTCTTAAGTTCTGTTTACCTGATTTCCACATCAGTTTGTAAAAAAAAAAAAAAAAAGTCCAGAGAAATATTCAAGCACACCCTCATGTGCATTTGCATGTGGTGACCTTTTAACTAGGCCTAGAAAAAAATTCAGACAGGACTCAACTTTTGTTTGGTTTTTGGCAGAATTTAGGCCACAACTTTATTGATTACAAATCAGGTGAGTGGTTGCATAGGCTCTGGTTCGACTAGCTACCTGCAGCCTTGTAGGCAGCGCTGACTCTGGGCACCAACCATAAGTCAGCCTTGGGTGAGCACCTGGGACAGAGGCAAGCAGGGGGGTCTGCCACACCTCCACCCAGATTAGTCCTGAACTCAGGCTCAGGGCACAACCCCGCACGGGGAAGACCAACCATGAGTCCGTGGATTCCTTCTCAAAGGAATACCCAACACATAGGGATGGCCAGGCATCCTGCCACCCCTATCCACCCGAACCAGAGCCTATCCGCAACCTTACAAGTTGTGACGAGTTGCTATGTGGCAGGCAGGGCCGTCTTAAGCATATCTGGGGCCCTGGTGCATGGTGCGAAGATCCCTCCGGCGCCCCCGCCCCGTTTCCCAGCACGGCTGTCTGGCGGGCGCAGCAGCGCGGTGCCCCCTGGTGGCCCAGCGCCCTGGCACATTGCACCACCCAGCCTTGTCTTAGGGCCGGCCCTGGCGGCAGGCGAAACCCAAATGGTACCAGCCAATCAGCCAAGTGGGGAAAATTCCTGCCGTGCCCCTGCCCCAAAGGCAGGCAACATAGCAAGGTCAAGCACAAGCTCTAAATATAGGGAGAGGTGGGCGGGGATTCCGATGCACTGAAGCCCGAAAGAGAAGCTCAGGGCCACGTGCAGCATTTAAGTAGTGGTCCCTCGAACTCCTTTGACTGGCGTCCCGCTAGCCCAATTGCTCCCAGTTTCGAGGGACCACCAATAGGGTGTTGTGGCTGCTCCAATGATCCCACCCACAACACAAGGCCTGATTGCCAGGTCCCACTGCAACATATGCCCTCTGTTTAGGGAGGACCCGATTTCTCACAATGTACCTCATTGTGTATGTAATTTTGCTCACACATTTCTCCTTAATATAATACATCTCTGAATTTTAATTTCCACTCGTAGGTGCATGGCTGTACACATTTTCCTCCGCTGTGCTGCTTTCTATGTTTTTTCAGTTGGAGGACTTCATTGGGAAATGTGAATTTGGAAGGACAGCTGTGTTTTGACTCATGTATTGATTAAAATGCAAACCAAATTTCCACCCCAATCTCTAGCAGAAACTGATGTAAAGCAGGGGGGTGTTGGGGGGGAAAGTGAGATGTCAGGAGTACACGGGCCAATGTTCTATACTATGATCAACAACTGGATGTTATTTTGGATAGTGGATCTTTGTTTTCTACAGGTTGCATGCAGGGTTAAATCTTTGGTTAATAAGCCAGGACCTATTTGCAAATAATTATTGTTACTGCGAAGACATAACAGCTACATCTTAGAATTTGCCCAAATTTCCTTGCCTCTCAGACTGTTGCATGAAGATGTACATATAATTTTGAGATTTCAAATATTGTGTATCTAATTTCTTTGCTAACAGATAATGTTGGAAAGTGTCCGTGTGTTTCATTTTCTCAACTGAACACTGTTGCACTTTTTAATATATAAAATATACCGGCATAATAACATGTTCATTATTTCCTAGCTAATTATGTCTGCAGCCAGCCACATCTTTTGACAAAGCTGTTAAATCTCAGTAAGTATGTTTTAATAATCATTTGATGTTTAATTAATAAACAGTACCCATCGCATTAAATCCAAATTAAATGCTCTTGTGAGACACTCAGATGGAAGTTGTTGTAATGAAATAATAAAGGCATATTTAAGAAGGAAATTGTGCAGAATCTCAGTTAACCTAAATGAACTTCTGTGAACACACATGCAAATGACACTCATTAGGAGGACATGGGCACAAACAGTTTCTACAGTTTACATTATATGTTGGAACTTCAGAAATAAAGCAGTGGGATTTTCTCCTCCAACCAATCTGTCTTGCTCACTCTTGACCAATTCTACCTGCATGCAAATTCTACCCTATTCTGAGTTTTTATTTACATCAACCAGCTCTTATTAGCTCTCTCTCCTTTTTAGCCTATGTTGCCCTTTTAAGATTTTACTGGTTTGTACTAGTTTCAGAATTATTATTTTCTTCCCCCCCCCTTCCCTCCTAATAACCTTTGTAAGCCATCTGGAAGGCTCCTGAGGGGAGAGGCTGGATAGAATTGTGAATCACACTGAGATCTGCAGAGGAAGGTTGGTATACAAATTTAATAGATAATAGTAATAATAAATGAGTCTGACCAAACTGCGGGAGGCAGTGGAAGACAGGAGTGCATGGCATGCTCTGGTCCATGGGGTCATGACACAACTAAATGAGTAAACAACTACAGTAATAATAAATAAATAGATTATAGAAAACTGCAAAACAGCCAAACAAACTTCAGCTGCAGTTCATCATAAGAATTCATACAAATAAAGCTGCACTCCTAATAATATTTGGAAGTAATGACTGCTTCCCACATCAATTGGGGGGTGACTTTTGCGTGGTCACGCGCAACCCCCTGATCCCAGAGGCGACTTCCTGGTAGTTCGGGGGCTGACACTGCCTTCCCAGGTAGGATGCCTGGGGTCTCCGCCTGCCCAAGCCTAGTGTCCAATCCTGCCTGGCGAGGTGATGCCAGGGGGTGGCCAGGTAAGGAGAGGGACTGTCCGGCTCACACAATAGAATTGGAATCTTACCTCCAAGCACCAGTTGGTTCCAGAGCTTCTCCCACCCTCCACACCCTCATTCAAGTTCTTTTGCAGGTTAACCTTTTCTCTACAGGTTCACAGGCACTGCTACGTCAAGGCCGCTGTTGAAGGGTCGGAAAGGAATTTTCCTGCATTGGCAGGTTCCGCCTTTCCCGTAGCAATACGTCACAACTTTGGCAGTGTCAGGCCTTGGGCGGAATTCTTTGGCGATTTTCCTAGAGGGAGGGGCGTGAGGCGGAGACCTCACCCCCCTTGTGGCAACAAGATTGGGGTATTGGGGGAAGCCTTGACCATGCCAATAGGCGTCATCACTTCCCCCTTCCAGCGGCAGCGAACAGGGGGCGGGCTCTCTCTGCTTGAACATATGTTCTCCAGAGCCAGCCCCAACCCCCATACATGTGGATGACCCCAAAGCCTCCCAGAACCCCGGCTAGGATAACGCCCAATGCCTGAGCCAAGGTCTCCCTACACCTGAATTTTAATAAAGTTGTGGCCAATTTGAATCCTATAGCACATTGTTCTGCGTCTTTATTCCACTCAGGGGGTCACCTGGGGGCTTGGGGGACTCCGCCTGTCCACGCAGATGCCATTGAAATGGGATTTACTCTTTCTGAGTAACTCTGTGCTCTTTCTGTTTCAATTGCAATATGTGTTGCGGGTTCTGAGGCACTCTTTTAAAATGAAGCTTTGTGTTTCTCCATTCATTATAATCGGAAATAATAATAATAATAATAATAATAATAATAATAATAATAATAATAAATGCCCCACACATCTGGCTGGGTTTCTGAATAGTAAAACACGATAAAATATCAAACATTAAAAACTTTCATAAACATGGCTGCCTTCAGATGTCTTCTAAAAGTCAGATAGTTGTTTATTTCCTTGACATCTGATGGAAGGGCATTCCACAGGGAGGGTGCCACTACCGAGAAGACCCTTTGCCTGGTTCCCTGTCTAAAAATGACTTTATAACCCCATAATAGCCTTTCCTTTCCAGTACTCATGACCAAAATATTTGGAGCCCAGAACTGGTGTCCTCCAACTTCTTCTTTTTAAAAAATTATGTCAGAGCAATGTAAGATCTTGAAAAATACTTAAATGAAGCATTTGACTTTAAAAAAGATCGTCCTTTGGTAACATAGCTTGTGGATTTAGAGATATCTAAAGATATAGGCAAAACAGAGCAAGCTAATATTTAGTGCGAGTCCTCATTTGACTTGATATGTGCCTTATTATTCAGCCCACACAAAGAAGCAACACACATTTTGTAAAGAAATATATTTTTGCCCAGGTTTTCTTGACCATAAGATCAGGCCCTGTTTTGTATGTTTAAATTGCCAGATTTTATGCTTTTATTTTTTTCTAAGCACTTTTATAATACAGTGTTATTGGTTCTTCTGATTCAATTGGAGCAATCCTGATACTGCGACTCTCAGAGAACTGGAAGTACAATTTTCATTTTGCTGATTTACAGTAATTTAGTTGCAGATCAAAAGGAGTCTGGGATACATTTGACAGCAAACCAAGACTTAAGATGGTAACAGTCCTAAATCACTTTAAGATCGCTGCTTCTTCTTCTTCTTCTTCTTCTTCTTCTTCTTCTTCTTCTTCTTCTTCTTCTTCTTCTTCTTCTTTTCCCCCAGTAGGAGAGATGTAATAATAATATGAAGTCTCTGTTTGAAATCAGTGAGACCTCAACAGTGCAATTCTATATGAGTCTAAGCAAATGCAATCCCCATAGACTTCAATGGGCCTTACTCCTAAGGAAGTGTGTGGAGGATTGCAGCCTAAATCACTTAATTTGCCTGAATCTTACCCTTTCATTATGGGATCACACCAGTTACCACTTCAATATGCCATGCATTAGTGGGAATTTGCTTGCACTTCTGATATGGAACTCTTTATTTAATACAGTGGTACCTTGGTTCTCAAACGCCTTGGTTCTCAAATGCCGAAAACCCAGAAGTAAGTGTTCCAATTTTCAAACGATTTTCAGAACGTCTGATGTGACTGTCAGCTATTGTTCCTGGGGCACCTGCACCAATCAGAAGCCACGCCTTGGTTTTCGAACATTTCAGATGTCAAATGGACTTAATCCGAATGGATTAAGTTTGGCACTTTTGTTTTTGCTATTTATTTTGTGTTTTTGTTTTTGAGGCTTTTTTTGGTTAATTTGTTTTTGTGACTGCGTGGAACCCACCTCAGCTACTGATTGTTTGACTGCAAAATATGGATACCCCCCCATAGCTGCCAAGTTATCCCTTTTTTTAAGGGATTTTCCCTTATGCTGAATAGGCTTCCTCGCGAGAAAAGGGAAAACTTGGCAGCCATCTAAACAATGGCTATCATCATTGCAGGTAAGAATTTTTTTTTAATTTTTTTTTAATCATCTACAATACTGTATTATTTATTTTATAGTACAGTACATTGATTACTGCTTTCATTTTATGGACCAATAGTCTCATTAGATAGTAAAATTCATGTTAAATTGCTGTTTTAGGGTGTGTGGTTTTTTTTTTATAAAAAAAATCGGGAACAGATTAATCTGTTTTGCATTACTTTCTATGGGAAAGTGCACCTTGGTTTTGGAACGCTTTGGTTTTGGAATGGGCTTCCGGAATGGATAAAGTTTGAGAACCACTGTACCCTGCAACACACACACCCCATTTCTTGAACTTAATTAAAATCAACTTCCTGTGTAAAGCCTATAACTCGTTTTGAAATATCATTGGGATTTAATGCTGGGGTAAGTAGTCAAGATAGGCTGGGATATGAAATTATAGCAATACTCAATGGTATGTAATTAAGAATGGTCCCATTGTCTACAGAATAGCATTAAGCAATTAAATATACCGGTTGTGCTCTTTCCCTGGGTCAATTAATATGCATTCAGATGTAGTGTAAAATATATAGATTGAGAAGTGGCTTCCCTAAAGAGTTTCAGCTTTTATAAAAATTCAACAAACAGATGGTCACAGATGGAACTAAGCTGTGATACATTGTCATTACTGGACTGAGTCACGGGTTCATAGCAATCAAAAAGAAATTCCCTAGGGCGGGGAATGTAAGACCTTATAACTTTTACTCTCCTTAAAAGAAATGCAATCTGTGGACACTGAACATCTGTGCCTTTTATGTCCTTGGACTGCGTCAGCTCGAGCCTCGAAGGGTAAGGATTGCTTTGTGCTGCGGTTTGAAAAAGTTACTTCATATATTTGAAAATAAGCAAGGAAAAGGATTAAGGCCACAGTTGTCCAGCCCATGGGTAATCCCAAGCTCTTCTCTTGTGGTTCGCAAAAGCACAAAAGAAACTTTTCTTTTAT
The DNA here is from genome assembly GCF_963506605.1 of Zootoca vivipara. Classification (NCBI taxonomy): domain Eukaryota; kingdom Metazoa; phylum Chordata; class Lepidosauria; order Squamata; family Lacertidae; genus Zootoca; species Zootoca vivipara. Next base: position 71,343,834 of record NC_083283.1, read on the forward strand.
CACATCTACACACACACACACACACACACACACACACACACACACTGCTGCTGCTGCTGCTGATTACTGTGACCAAATAATGGGCCGCCAAAATTCCACCTAAAGGAAAGTGAGTTTGGTAAAGACTCTGTATGCGACAACAGCAGCATGGATGCTACTAGCCCAGAGATGGAAAAAAGAAAGAGTTCCCTACCAAAGGGGAATGGCAAACTAAGCTGTTAGTCTATGCTGAAATGGCTAAAATGACTGGGAAATTCAGAGACCAAGAAGACAAGAAATTCAAGAAAGAATGGGGAAAGTGTATAATTTATTTAGGAGACCACTGTAAGCAGATGAGAACAATACCAGGGTTTTACTATCACTTGTAATGTAACAAATGCTATGAGCAAATACAAAATATCTGCAGTTGGAAATTTTGACAATAGGACCCATGGAGGGGATGGATGGAATTCTTGAGATTCAGAGAAATCTCTTTTTATGGTTATGTATTTGGTATTGTAACTACTTTACAGGGCCTTTTTGGTAGTGGCGCCCGCCCTGTGGAACGCCCTCCCATCGGAGGTCAAGGAGATAAACAACTACCTGACATTTAGAAAACACCTAAAGGCAGCCCTGTTTAGGGAAGTTTTTAATCTGTGATATTTTAATGTATTTTGCTATTTGTTGGAAGCCGCCCAGAGTGGTGGGGGAAACCCAGCCAGATGGGCAGGGTATAAATAAATAAAATTAATAATAATAATAATAATAATAATAATAATAATAATACATATTTAAAATCAAATAAAATTAGTAAATTAGCTAAAATTTGAAGACCAGTTCAAATCTACGTTGGAAATGTAAAAAAGAAAAAAGGGCACCTTTTATCATATTTGGTGGACTTGTAAGGCAATAAAAACATATTGGGAGACAACATATAATGAGCTTTAAAAATGTTCAAAATAACATTTGTAAAGAAACCAGAAGCCTTTTTATTAGGAATTATAGGTACTGAGATACTAAGGGACTACAAAAGATTTTTCATGTACACGACGGTGGCGGCCAGGTTGCTCTTAGCCCAAACATGGAAGGATGACACAATACCTGCAAGAGAAGAGTGGATAGTAAAATTGATGGACTATGCTGAGATGGCCAAAATGACTGGAAAAATCAGGAATCAGGATGACAAAAACTTCAACAAAGACTGGGGAAATTTTGTAATATATTTGACGGAACATTGTAAAAAGTTTTAAAAAATTAGCAGGATTGAAATAACGCTCGCAATGTGAAAGGAACCAAAGGAGAAAATGGAGATTTCTGGATATATGGAAGAGAATGTGATATGTAGTGAAAATGATTATTAGTGGACCCCACGAAAGGGAGGATAGAAGTTGGAGAATTTGGAGAATTCTATACTTTTGGATTGTATTTTTCTTTTTTGTAAATGGAAAACTAAATTGTAAAACCAATAAAAATTATTATTAAAAAAGAAAAAGATTTCAAAAGAAAGAAAGAAAGAAAGAAAGAAAGAAAGAAAGAAAGAAAGAAAGAAAGAAAGAAAGAAAGAGTTTAGGGTCCTGGTGAAGGAGCTGAGAAATTCCAAGGGAAATGAAATGTGTTCTGCTTATAAACCTAAGTCTGTATTTATTCACAAGGAGGTATCCACAAATACTGGAAGTTGCCTAAAGCACAGTGATTTTTTCTCATTTCACTTGAAGTCAAACATCTGAAGATACTGGAGACCCATAAGTAATTTGCTGGTATCAAAACTCTTAAATATTCCTTAGACATCTGGCCTGAAAATGAAGTTTCAAATTCAAGCTTTGTATTCTGCCTGAGGAGAAACATCAGTGACTGACAGTTCAAGGATTTTCAGCACATGTTGGGGGTAATCCTATGGAAAGAATAGGCTGCAATGAGCAACCTCCAATGCATTGGCTCTCTAGTTCAGGTGGTCAGTCCCTGGGCTCAGCTGGTGTTAAGTCCCCAATCTTGCCTCGGGGGAAAATCCACCAGTGTCACAGACTGTGCTGAGGAGGGCTGCACTGAGAAAGAATTGTGGGAGCCACCCCCTCCCCCGATCCTGACCCTGAATCTTCCCAGGAGCAGGAGGACAGTATAGATTTAGAACAGTGGTTTGCAGAGGGGCATAGTTCAGAAGGCAGAAGCTGGGAAATGCTGGATGGGGAACAGCTAGGAGAAGAAACACTGGAAGAGAGAGGGTTGACAGATTCACAGTCTTTGGACAGCATTCCTCCAGTGCCCTCCCCAAGGCTGAGAAGAGCTCAGAAAGTCTCAGAACAGAACAATGGGTGCAAACTCAGATTACAAGACATAGGAGTGATGTGGATTAATAGGGATGGAAGGGTGGGGTGACCCTTAATTGGGAGCACAGCCATTTCTAGAAGATGTGTTCTTTGTTCTCTCACTGTGTAAGACGGTCCTTTTGTTTGATCCTCTTATCTACTGCCACGAGGGGGGGAGGGAGAGAGCCAATTCCCTGGAGCCTGACAACCAGCATAATTTGCTCATCAAGCTGAGTCAAAGCTGGCTGAGTTGATACTGGTGTTGTTGTTGTTTAGTCGTTTAGTCATGACTGATTCTTCGTGACCCCATGAACCATAGCACACCAGGCACTCCTGTCTTCCACTGCCTCCCACAGTTTGGTCAAAGCACTCAAGAGTCTCCTCCAGCACCATAATTCAAAAGCATCAATTCTTCGGCGATCAGCCTTCTTTATGGTCCAGCTCTCACTTCCATACATCACTACTGGGAAAACCATAGCTTTAACTATGCGGACCTTTGTCAGCAAGGTGATGTGTCTGCTTTTTAAGATGCTGTCTAAGTTTGTCATTGCTTTTCTCCCAAGAAGCAGGCGTCTTTTAATTTTGTGACTGCTGTCACCATCTGCAGTGATCAAGGAGCCCAAGAAAGTAAAATCTCTCACTGCCTCCATTTCTTCCCCTTCTATTTGCCAGGAGGTGATGGGACCAGTGGCCATGATCTTGGTTTTTTTGATGTTGAGCTTCAGACCACATTTTGCGCTCTCCTCTTTCACCCTCATTAAAAGGTTCTTTAATTCCTCCTCGCTTTCTGCCATCAAGATTGTGTCATCTGCATATCTGAGGTTGTTGATATTTCTTCCGGCAATCTTAATTCCGATTTGGGATTCATCAAGTCCAGCCTTTCACATGATGAATTCTGCATATAAGTTAAATAAGCAGGGAGACAATATACAACCTTGTCATACTCCTTTCCCAATTTTGAACCAATCAGTTGTTCCATATCCAGTCCTAACTGTAGCTTCTTGTCCCACATAGAGATTTCTCAGGAGACATATGAGGTGATCAGGCACTCCCATTTCTGGGTGATACTGGTATAAGAGCCCCCAAAGAGGCATTCTGGGTTTCTGGCCTGGGCAGGACCAGAGCATGGGGCACTTAGGCTGGATCCTAAACCCATATACCTGGGTCACATGGCATGGCAACCTAGTGCAGGTAATGTTTTAAGTACTTGCCCTCTTTTAGGTTTATATCAACAAGGCAAATATCTAAAAACAAACAATAACCGTTCATAAAAATGGCAAAAGTAGTTTCCTTCCCAAATCAGTTTTATCTTAAATAATAGCAAACACAGTAAATGAAGAGCTCACTTCTCATATGTCGGTGATTCAGTGCTCATTTCTTATCTTTCCAAAATAGATTTTATCTTGAACAATTGCAAATGCAGTAATAAGGAGTCCACTTGTGATATACCAGTGGTTCAGTGCTCAAACGTCGTTCTGGTAATCCAACATTTCGTCGCTGAAGAGCTTAGTCATCGAGCTGTCAGAATCTATTGCAACAGAATTGCACTGAATTAACAAGTAGAATAAGGAAAATTAAAATTAAAAATATGTGGAAAATGCATAATTAACACACACCTTTGTAGTAAGTGATATACAAGAGAAGACTGTGTAAATGGCTTGAAGCAGGGGTATATCTACAAGAATAAATAGGTGAGTTACAATAGATTTTGACAGCTCAGTGATTTCATTTGCAATTGTTTGATATACAATCTATTTTGTAATGAGAAGAAATGAGTACTGAACCACTGATTTATTACAAGTGAATATAATTTGCTATTGTTTAAGATAAAACTGGGAAAGAAACTACTTTTGCCATTTTTAAAGACGTTTATTGTTTGCAACTACAGATAGTTTCCTTGGTGATATTAACTTGTTTCAATTGCAGAAGTCATTGTTTCACAACCCTGTTCATTGTTTTATTGTTACTCTTTTAGGTAGGGAACAGCAGCAGCAGCCCCTTCTTGTTCAGGGGTTGTTTCCCTAATTGTGTATATTGTATTAAACAGGCGCAGGGTTTGCTTTAAGCAGATATTGTCTACAAAAACATTATATCTCATATCCATTGATTGTCTTCAAGTCTAGACTAAATTCCGTTGATTATAGTAAGAAGCCTTGCTTCCACTGAAAACATCTCAGCACAGCTTTGACTAGGGAAATCACTGCCGATGCTTCCATAATGCCCATTTCAAAAGCAAGAGATTAGCTAGCTAATACTGACCAGGTACGTCAGTATGAGGAAGGATTATAAACTAATTAAGCATTTGCCATTGGAATGTCCCTTTGATTTAATCGGACATCTCGAAAAAATAGTGATTTATATTACAGCTGACAAAATTAGTAAGTCTGGAGTTTTCTAGTCCTCTTTGATTTCATCATGAAAACTTGTGTCACCTACATTAATCATAAAAACAGAATATCACAAACATAAATTATGTTCCCTGGCTTTACACTCCCCCCCCTTTTTTTTGCTTGACATATACATCTTTGGTGCAGAGCTGCATTGGTATTTGTGCATGAAATTATGTGCACCTACACTCAGAATTTCCATTCAGCAGTCTCCTCCCATTATGAGATTAAAAAGAAGTTTGTGATGAGAGGGGAGTTGATATCAACATTTGAAAGTCACCCACTCAGTTTTCAAAGGGATTTCTAAAATCCAAGTGAGTCACAGGTCTTAGGGCACAGCTACCCTGCAAACTCCAGAGGGGAATCTTTTCTGTTGCAGCAAAAACAACAAAAAGTGCTCTAGCATCTTAAAGACTAACAAATGCTTTTATTATTAAGGCTCTAGCTGCCAGTGCCTGGTGTTGCCTGGGAATTCTCAAAAACCAAAAATGCTGTGATCATGGCCCTGCTTCAATACTAGGTCAGTAGCCTGTTCTTCTCTCCTCTTCTCTCCTGTTCTCCACCCTGCCAGTCCCAAGTTTAGGTCTTCTCTTTTCTCCTTAGGACCTCTGTGGTCTTGGACACACCATATTCAATTGTGCTTGGGTCTGCTCTCCCAGCAAGTTTCCTGGCAATGAAGACTCCTACAGTCAGTATGATTGCAACTGAGAGTTCAGTAGTGCCAATTTTGACTGGGACCTGGCATGCACAGCCCAAAACACAGTGTGGAGCTGTTTGAAATCCCTCTTGCAAGCAACTTATTGCTGTTCTTTGCAGAAGCTACTGATCTCACCTTCTGCACATTCAATACCCCACCCCCTGACAGTCTCTGCCCAAGGTGGCCCAACCTAGGGGTGATCCAAGGCTGCCTCAACCTCATTCAGTCAAAGCCCAGATCCATCACACTTTTTTCAGGCTTTGACCTAATCCCATACCCAGCCCTATTCCTTTTCTGCAAAGGATGGTTAAAATTGGTTCAGTTTCAAATAGTGAGGTCCACCATCCTGATTCAGTAGTACAGTGGTACCTCAGTTCTCAAACGAAATTGGAATTTGGTTTCCAAAATTTTCAAAAACTGAGGCATGGCTTCTTGCACTCACACATTCAGGAGCTTCTTGCACTCACACATTCAGGTTCCAGAAAATGTTCGAAAATGGAATCATTTACTTTTGGGCTTTCGGCCTTTGATAACTGAAATGTATGACAACAGAGGCGTTTGGGAACTGAAGTTCCACTGTATCAGTTGGCATCCACATGTAGACCAAAACCTGCTTGTTGCTTTTGGGAATTATGACACCAAATTGGGCACCATATTCAGAGGAAACTTAAATTGAACAATGTATCTTCAGAGGTGTCCAAATCAGTGCCGTTTGGAACCGATGGGTCCACCATCATTTTAAAATGGTGTCCAAATGTAGACCAAAAATAATTTCTTCATCGTCCCAAATCTGGCAATGATGCCTTCAGATGGATCCAAATCAGAACAGTTTCCCCCAAACTAATCTGGACAAAGGCAACCTGAGAGCACTAATTTGGTCCAAGGATGTTTTAGAAACCTATGAGACTTATTCGATGGGTGATGTGGCTAGGCTTCCGCGTTGGGTACACCTTTAACATGTCTTTTTTTAAATTAAACTTGTGGCTTTAGTTTAATCCATATCTGTGTCTTATGCCCTTATTCCTGGATGGAGGGACAAGGCAACTACATATTATGGAAAGAAAGGGCAGCACAGAGCTCCAGTTTGTGATGGCTGTTTTTAAGGGTGGAAGCATAATAGTCCCAGAATGTCAACAGAGGCCTATTCCACTTGTAGTTTGAGGGTTGAAGCCTAAGAAACCTTTACAGAAGCAGCAGTTGAATTTGTATATTTTAGAAGGAAGACAAAGGAGAATGTGGCACTTGCTGAGCACTGCTAGCACAGAGATAATATGTTATCGGAAGAGTTTTGTGACTGGGGAGTTCTGAATGTTAAGCTGCAGCTAAGCTTTGTAGCTGTTGATGTGACAAAGTGAAAACAATACCCCATAACACCCTTTAGTATTTTAAGCTGGGATGTATATTTATCTGATGCCTGTATTTAATAGCTGAATCTCTGCCACACGAAGCAATTTTTGTATTACAAGGTGAAAGATCCTGTCAAGCTCTGTCTTGGTGGTAATTCCACAAAATGATAACAGGACAAACCAACTTGACTAGACATCCATATATTATATTTTTCACTGCCTAGATAACCTGCGGAGTCTCCAAAAGGATATCCTGAGACAAGATTTACAAAAATCTTTTTACATTCATAAGGGATCAGGAGCTAATCCCGTCCTTTAGCTGCATCGACAGAAATGCAGTGACAAATATATTAAAAACTGTACTTACAATGTAACGGTACGTCTTTCACATTTGCACAAATTTAGTCTTACGCAGTTTGTTACTTACCATGCGGCTTCTAAGTGCTGCAGCATCTCCTGATAATGAGGCTCTATGGGAGCATGTTAAAATGTAAATACGGCTAATTAAAAAAAAAAGAGAGAACCAATTTGATTTGACAGGGAGCAATGAATGTCACCGACTCTCCCATCACTTTCACAATTAAAAGTTACGTGACTTTGAAACTCACAGTTTTGGGGGTAGTCATGTTTATGCACACGAAAGCTCATACCAATGAGAAACTTAGTCGGCCTCTAAGGTGCTTACTGGAAGGAATTTTTTTTTATTTTTTTTCCAACTATGTCAGACCAATATGGCTCCCTACCTTTAACTACATACTTGTAAAGAGAGAAAACCCTTTTTTTAAAAAAGGGTATGGTCAACATGGAAAAATAAAATATGAAAGTTATTCCTCTCAAAGTCCACCATGGGGGCGGGTAGTTCTGTTTAATCTTTTGGGAAATCACATTACTATAATTTAAAACTGTTTTATCACGGTTCATTTAGTTTTTTTAGGCTTCAATCTTAACCCCTCTTACTTGGGTGTAAGCCTAACTCAATGCAATAGGCCTTATTCCTAAGGAGACATCAGTACGCATGCTATGTTGCTCACTGATGCTGAAAAGACCATCTGATTTTGTGAGAATATGATGATTCAGACAAATATATACACAGGTGTAATATGTGATATGTAAATGCTTTGGCCTTTAGGTATAAGCCAAGCCAAAAGAGGGAAAGGGGGAAAATTTATAACCAAATACTCCCAAAGGGGTACATAGGTCAGGGTTCTGCAAAATGCACAAAAAAGTGACAATTAGGTTGTACTATTCAAAACACACACACACACACACACACACACACACACACACACACACACACACACACAAAAAGACTAGAGAATCAGGGAGGAAACACTTTCCTGCCCAATCCAAACCAGAATTTTCTGGAGTCTCATGGGCTGCAGGTTTTCTGCCCCATGACCAGAAGCTAAACAAGTAACCAGGATGAAGTCACTGCTGCTGAAGTTTCAATAAATGTCTTTCTCCATCCTGACTTGTGTGTCTGCTTGTTCAGGTAGAGCACTCACCACTATGAAAATAAGATAGCCCTGCTCCCACCAGCCCCACAGAGACAACTTTTCGCCAAGCCTTGAGAAATCTTTTGAGTCTTCAAGGTTGTATGAGTTTTCTTCACAATTTGTCCTGTTGGTTTGCCTGAGCTATATTCATCCGAGGCAAAACTTGATAGTACTGTGCAGAAGAGACGGTATGGATAATATAACCCATGGTGCACAGAGTTCTGCCATTTTCCATGACACAACCAACCATGAGTGGCTGGTTTTTTTGGGGGGGGGGAGCAGAGCTGTGGGACCACTCTTCTGACAATGGCATAAGTGCAACTTATCCGGACAGGCCTGGAGTGGGGCAGGGTGGCGTGTGCTAAGAAAGGCCCTGATATGCCCCACAATTTCTCGAAGCCTGTCCATCACATACCTTCTGCAAGTCTCTTCAAATGCATAAAGGGTACTTGAGAGACTATTTGGGAGACATGACCGGCCTGGCCAACTAGCTCTGGCATATTATCATTATTATTTTTGTTACCAGAAACAAATACATATTGGTATGTGCAATTTTGCTCTATGGGAAGGGGAGAGCATTATTATTCCCAACCCTGCTGCTGAAATGTACAAAGGCATTGCCTTCTTCTGATGAAACCCGAAGTAATAACGACTTCAACCCCCGAAAGATTAAATTAATCTACTACTCATAAACACACTCACTTTCTGCTCTGTGCCTGCCTTGAGTAATTAAATTTTACAGCTTTTTACTCAGCAGCATCTGTTTCATATTTTTGCACTGTAGTTAAGCTATCCGTTTTTTGGCACTATATTAACACAGTCAAGTCAATAGCTCCTGTTCTGCTGTGGCTCTATTGACTCGGCAGTCACTTCCTTGTTTGTTTGTTTGTTTGTTTTATAACGCATATGTTTCGTGTGCACGCTTCTCCCTGGCTGACATGACGTATTAATAAAAGGCTGCCTGCCGCATGCATCTTGTGAGAGCTCCTTCTGTGCAGCTGTGGCAAGTGGCTTTACATGTGCATGGCTTCAGAAGTGATGTTAGGGTTCTTTTCAAACACCGCTTCCTTTAAAAACAAAACACGTTTAGAGAATGCCTAGCATCTCTGAATGGAAGGTCTCTTTCTGTTCACTGATGACACTGAGATCTAGTAGATCTTCCTTTGGTGGAAGGGGCAGAGATCAATTTCCCCTTCCTCCTATAGGAAGGAAGATTATAGTGGCAAAACGAACCTATGATTCGGACTCAATTCTCAAACATGTCTCGGCTACTCTTTGGAAGAATTTACAGAACATTTCTGAATGTAAGAGAACATCTTCTTTTACTGAATATAAGTGAACATATTCTTCTGCCCCGGAGTCAAAAATTGGCAAACGACCTGAATCAGTTTTATAGCAAAGTCAAGCATTGTCAACTAGAGCAATTCACTCGGCGCCAGAGGCACCAACAGCCACCTCAACCTGTTCTGAAGTCACTACGGGGACAGAAGGCAAAAGCTCCAGGCGCAGTCGGAGTGGTTCCTCTTTGCTTGAAATAGTGTTTTGCACACTCCGATCCTCACACAGATATTTTGTATAAAGTATGTTTACATTGTAAAATTAAGTATGTAAGTACTTGGCGAATAAATTTCTATTCTATTCTATTCTACTATACTATTCTATAGCAGGGGCTGCCAACATGGTACTCAGAGGCATCAGTGGGATTGCCAGGGCCTCTTATAGATATTCTTCCTACAGGGAGCGTGTGGCACTGTGGCCTCTTGGGCTTGCCAATCGGAAAGCCGGTGGTTCGAATCTGCACAATGGAGTGAGCTCCCATTGCTCCATCCCAGCTTCTGCAAACCTAGCAGTTCAAAAGCATGGCAGTGCGAGTAGATAAATAGGTACCGCTGCGGCGGAAAGGTAAATGGCATTTCCGTGTGCTCTGCTTTCCGTCATGGTGTTCCGTTGCACCAGAAGCGCTTTAGTCATGCTAGCCACATGACCCAGAAAGCTGTCTGGGGGACAAACGTCGGCTCCTTTGGCCTCAAGGGAGATAAGGGCTGCACCTCATAGTCAAATTCAACTGGACTTAACCATCCAGGGGTCCTTTACCTTTTACCTTTACCTTACCTCCTATACAAGGTCTCACCTCAAAAACCCACAATGCACAAGAGATTTTTTGGCTCAGCTTCCCCCCCCCCTGAACCCATATCTTTAAACATGTTCACATCTCATTGCATGCGAGTGTGGGATGCCAACCTGCTCTTCCATTCTGGAAAGGGGAAAAGCACAAAGTGTTTCTCTCTGTGAAGGAGTGTAGAAGTACAATGTTGGGTGACACCCCCTTTGATGGGAAGTTGATGTGGTGGCATAGTGCTTTTTTTCTGGGGGGGACGCATACCCCTAAACACTTTGTTAATCTTTGTACTTTTGTCCATTTACTGTATTCATTTTTCCTGATTTGAACTATAAAATGGTGATTTTATTGAGTCAAAATAGGAATACCCCTAAACATTTTTTGAGAAAAACACTGCCTGCACCATTTTGTAGTCCTGCCTTTTTCCTGCTTTTTTTTTTTAAAGATCTGAAAGCCATTTGGCATTATGCCGCACAAACTGATAACAACCACTTTTTGTCAAGGTGTCATTTCTGGCAGTTGTAAGTTGCTCACAAATCCCTCTGGTGGAATTCCTCCGGCCCACAATTTCTTTTCCCCCCAATGATGATGGAAAACCTCAATTTTCGTGTGCATAGCACGAATACATACAAATTCTCACGTGGATATCTCAGCTTAACGTTAAAGCGAACTCAAATAGCAGAGCTGGCAAAGACTTCTGTTAAAATATTGGAGAGTCGTTGCCCATCGGAGGAGAAAAGAACAGGGCTGTATGAGCAAATGATCTGACTTTGTTTTGCAGTATGTTTCCCTTCTTGAAACTTCGAGATCTGAGAAGGAAACTGCAGCTGAACACAGCTCCTGGTGAGCCGGTATTAGTTCCACGAAAAGCAATATTGTTAGTGATTAAATACCGTGTTATCTTTGGCTTATCTAGCAGTAATCCAGGTCACTCCTAGTCACTTCTCTTGAATGAATGACATGCTAGAAAATGCCAGGTTTATAACTCTAGTCTTCAAATACACCTACATATTATGAAAGTGTATTAGAGCTGCTGGTTTAAATGAGATGTTGGAAAGACTCATCACAGGAGAGTTCCCTGTGCCCTCCTATCTTCCCGACACTGAGACCCATTGCTAACTGCTCTGGCCAACAACAGCTGCCATTTGACCCGGTCTGAATATCAGAAATAGAGGGAATCGGGCTTTGAGTGAGATTCAAGTTCAGCTTGTGATCCTGCTTCAAAAGCAACAGGGGGAAAACACTGTACTGGCAGCAGTGTATAATCTTGCACACTTTCTCGTCTTCATATTTTGCTTAATAATAATAATAATAATAATAATAATAATAATAATAATAATTTATTATTTATACCCTGCCCATCTGGCTGGGTTTCCCCAGCCACTCTGGGCGGCTTCCAACAGAAAAATAAAATAATCAATTAAACATTAAAAGCCTCCCTAAACAGGGCTGCCTTCAGATGTCCTCTAAAAGTCTGGTACAGTATTTATTTTTCTTTTTGACATCTGGTGGGAGGGCGTTCCACAGGGCGGGTGCCACTACCGAGAAGGCCCTCTGCCTGGTTCCCTGTAACTTGGCTTCTCTCAGTGAGGGAACCGCCAGAAGGCCCTTGGCCCTGGACCTCAGTGTCTGGGCAGAGCAATGGAGGTGGAGATGCTCCTTCAGGTATACTGGGCCGAGGCCGTTTAGGGTTTAAGATAGGGTTGCCATATTTCAAAAAGTAAAAACCAGGACACTTTGAAAGTTGTTGAGATTTTTTTAAGGAAGACCCTAAAATAGCTGGGCTGCTTAAAAAAAAATTTTTTTTAAAGGAAAACCCCCAATTTTTTGATCAACTTGCCTAAGATCCAGGACAAAGGAGTGCCACCTTTCAGAAATTCCCCCCCAGACATCAATCCCAGTAATGTCCGGGAAAATCTGGACATCTGGCGGCCCTATTGATTAAGCTTTGAAACAAAGAGCTCAGATTCTAGAAGGCAAATGTCAACTCTATGTTGCTTATGCTCATGCACCTAAGGAGAAAAGCTGTGTATCGGGTGTGGGGACGCTTTGATAGGCTTTTGAACTGTAACTCCCATCATCCCAGGCCTTCTGTTATGCTTGCTGGGACTAATGGAAGCTGCAATACAACAAATGTTCCCTACACCTGCTCCATGCACATGATGCGCTTTTAAATAATACCGTCAGTAATAATTAGAACTTAATTGTAGGTTAAATAGGCACACTTTTAACCTTTTCCCGTAGCAAAGTGGTGATAATTTGTTCAGCATTGCCAAGATTAGTGCATTAATACCTGTGGTGGGGCAGAGAACAATTTGCAAGGAGCCGTCATCAATTGCACAAATATCATGGCGTCGATCAGCTAATTAACCCCTGTAATGTGCTTCAAAATCCTTTGTCTTGATTCAGCTACGGAGCAGCTCACCCGAATTGTAGTTCAGGGGTAGCATTTAAGTTTTAGTCGGTGTGCATCTATTAAAATTAATGGACCTAAGCCGTATCCATTAATTTCTATGTTCCTACTCTGAGTAAAACTTAGCTAATACCACCCCAGCTGTTTCTCATTCTATTCTCCCTCTGAAATAGAATCAGAGCGATGTTTGTTTTACATGGGATGAGTTATTCCAAGAATTATATGGCAGGGGAATCCAAAGCTGGACCGGGCAACCATGGGGCATGACGGAGTGGTACGGACCCTACTATATCCACAGCCTCATAGACCATGCTTGCCAGGGCAGAAGGACAAGAAAAATACTCCAGGGAACTCAGCCTAGAGTTTGTGCCGTGACTGGGCCCAATGTTGTGAATTGATAGCTGAGGGGCTGGCTCGGGAGCCAGCAGATTTCAGGCTAGCTCAGCACCTTCCCCTCTTTGTCCACAGAATACCCTATTTTCATAGGGCTGCCATATGTCCGGGTTTCCCTGGACATGTCTGGGATCTGTCCGTCAAAAAAAGCATCCAGGTAGAATTTCCAAAAATCACTAAAAATGTCAGGGAAAACCTGGACGTATGGCAACTCCAGCGTCTCACTGGAGGAGGAGCCGCCACCAAGGGCTGTCTGGCTAGTCTGGTGCATACACTGGATTGTAAAGGGTCTCCTCGAATTGGTGCATGCAGCGGGATCGCCAGGTGGCCCTTGGTGGCAGTGGCAGAAGCCAGCTCCTTTTCCGGCGAGGCACTGGGCCTTCTTCCTTTTTGCCCGTCCCAAGTCCGCTCGGCAGCCAGGAAAGAGAGTGGTCTGGCTGCTAAGCAGACTAGGGACGAACCAAGAAATGAATTGAAAAAGATGTTTAAAATAACAGTCGTTAAACAACAACAACAACAAAAGATTTCCTTTTGGGAATTATAGTGGCAGAACTACCCAAACTACCAAACTGTATAGAAATTTATTCATGTATGTGACTACAGCGGCAAGAATGTTACTTGCCCCAAAATGGAATGCGGATGAAATCCCGACAAAAGAAGAATGGATACAAAAACTTATGCAGAAATGGAGAAACTTATTGGAAAAATACGAAATCAAGATAACAAACTTTTCATAGAAAGAATGGAAATGGTTTTTTAAATATTTACAAATTAACTGTAAACAGATACGCGAGGGCGCATAGAGGCAGGGCACAGCGTGGGGCCTCTGGAGTCTGCCTGCCTCCTCCCACTCAACCACCCTACAGCTGGGGGGGGGAGAGGCAGCGAGCTGACCGTTTGGGCAGTGCAGAGTCTGTACACGCTCAAGCCACAGCGTCTCTCCCAGAAGAGACACGTGGCTCGGGCGCGCTGCAGGCCCAGCGGTGAGTGCTGCCTGGCTCCCTCAGTGGTGACACCTGGGGCAGACCACACCTACTGCACTCCCCTTCCTCTGCCCCTGCACTAAAGACATCATGGACTTCCTCTGCCCCTGCACTAAAGACTCAGGACACAAGGGAGAAACGTGCTAACAGGAAGGCATGCATGGCAAACCATCACCATTATCAACTCCCACCCAGAAACCTATGCCCAGGGCCGGATCTAGGCCCGCCCCCGGTGGCACGGGGCACCAGGGCAGCAGGCCACCAGGGGCGCCGCTGCGCCCACTGAGAGGCGCAGCTGAGGCTGCCCCAGATGCGCCTTCACTGTTCAGCGGATTCAGGCCGCTCTCCGGAGGCACGCGGGCCTGGGGCCGCCTCCGCCGCGTGCAGGGGCGTTGCAACAGGGGGCAGGCAGTGCCCCCTGGCCCAGGGCCGGCCCTACAGCAGGGTGGGTGACGCAGTGCAGCTGCACCCGGGGCGGCCGCACTGGGAAACAGGGAGGGGGGGCGCACCATAGGGATCCGTCACACCATGGCGCCAGGGCGCCGGGCATGCTTAAGGCGGCCCTGCCTATGTCCCCACTGTAGAAGGACGTGTGGATCCAGAATTGGCCTCCACAGTCACTTACAGACTCAGTGTTAAGACTGTGTTTATGGAAGGCAATCTTACTCGGCTACGAGTGATCGCCAAAGAAATTGTCACTCAATGAGACAATATTGAACAACTTCCTGTGTTGCTGTACATCAGAAGAGCAAGTATCCAACACAAATTCTGTCTTACACAGGTGGTTAAACACAAGCATCTCCTGAAGGTTTTTCTCTTGACTATTTTTGAAACACTAATAATTGTTTTCCCCCCAGACAGCACAGAACAAGAAAAGCCAAATGCACACATTGACAAATGAACTATTAAGGTCCTTATTAAAGATATTGCTATTTCTCATTGCATTCACCGTAGCCTGAAGTTTGTTAATAGTGCATTCAGTACAGTTTTTGATGCTGAATAATTTTGTTTTAATGCCAGAAACGTGAACCTCTTTTTAATGCTAGCATATATTTAATGAGAAGCATAGATTCTGTCAAAACCTGAAATTGATGGATCACACACCCAAAAATATGCATAGATGTGAGGAGAAGGAAAATTCCAGAGCCAGCTCTCCTATAATTAAGAATGCTTTTCTTAGCAAAAGAGAAAGATTTGCATAACATTTGTCATGTCTGCTTACCTTGGAATTAATCAGTTATGGCGAGCAAAGCAGGTGACTCTGTTGTTCTTATACTTAGATTTAGGAAATGTAGAAATTTGTCATGGAACTAGATTGTGTTTTTTTATATATATCTAAAAAATAAGCAGACCATAAACCCTAGCTCATCAGCAGAATTTTATGACTGTGATTAATATTAATAGATTCCACTGAAATACATACAGAATAGAAGGTTAACACGAGAAATGAAACTAGAATTGTAGTCCAAGACATCTGGAGGGCCGAAGTTTGGGGATGCCTGCTCTAGCATGAAAGTTTCTAATAAACCAGCACTTACGAGGTGGTGCAATATCTATAGGACACTTCTGTGGCTCTGCATTGCAGCTTGGTCCAAGATGCTACGGCCAGTAATAACAAAATATTGCACAGCTCAAATACTGAGGAGATGCAAATATTTGACCTGAAAATTCAATAATATTGAATTCTAACTGCACCTGTAGCCAAGGTTAACATTTACTTGGTTATATTAATAGAACAATTGTTCTCCTCTTAGCATTCCCTTAGAGCTTTTTTTCTCTGAATGCTGCTTGCCTGCATCAAACATGCCTTTAAATCTTTCCTGTGCTGCTGACACTCTTATCTGCTCCATCTAACCTGCTGCTGTTCTGCATCCCTAAAACATGCCATGTGGAGAACACAGAAAGAGAAAAGGCAAGTTGTCTTGTTGACAACTTGATTCAAAACATCTGGGCTGTAATTCACAATCCTAGTTCTTCTCCAGAAAAAGAAAAAAATAAAGCCCTTAATCTCACTTTAAGGTTTATTGTGTCAGTCCTAACATCAGAGCACCTATTATACTCCATCCAAAGAATATTGTATACACTGATTTAAAATCTAAGCCCTCCTCACAGTATCTCTGCAATTTCTAAAATGACATCAAATTTGAATCCATTTCCTTCGCTGCGAGTATAGTCGTTTGATACCTATTATTTTACAAACCGCACATTCCCTTTAATATTCAGTCTGCTGCCACAATACTTTAGTGTATGTCAATCATTCAAAGATAAAACAAAAACTGAACCCTTTGATCATTTTATTCAATGCAAATCAGGGCGTGTGATTTCATCCTTACCCCCACGGGAACAATCAGCATTCGCTTTTTGTTAATATAATCACTTAGCGATTAGTATGTCGTAATATAAATGTTGATGACTGCATGTGGAACCTTGTGATGAGTGTCCAATAATGAGGGAATTTGTGTGCATCATCCCATATGTAATTTATTTCCCATAACATGGCTTGCTGTAAAGAAATTATAGATCAATTATGTAAAAGTGTCACCATCATTCTGCTCCAGAGACATACCGTATTATTGTAAGTGATGGAAAAAAATATTGTTGGAGAGAGGGATAAACAAGTTGGATCACCCTGTCTGCCCCTCATTGTGCCCCTTTTCTGTGACAGTGCTCTCGCCAAATTAAATATGGTACATTGTAGATGGAGAACTGCAGTCAGGGCTTGTCCTGTCTGTGGGCTGTGGGCTCATGTGGTAAACTACTGAACTGAAGCTGGCAGCTTCTCAGTTTCTACAGACCCCAAGTCAACTTCATCCACTTATTGGATTCTCCTAGGCTGGATCTAGACACATAAAAAAATGTTTCAGGAAAATGCATTGTAAATCTCATAATGAAAAAATCATGTTGCTGAAAGATTGAAGTCCATAGCGCCATCTGGTTTCACAGTGTTATAACATGTTTAAAACACTTTTTTCTTTACTAATGTAAAGAAAACGTCCCTGGCAAAAAGGAGATACAGATGGACTATTAAAACTGCTTGTGCACTCGTAACTTTGTGGATTTTCTTGCAAGTCTGCTTAAGACTAGAAGATGTTAAGTATAATTGATTTAATTAACTGTGTTGATTAAAATTCACACAGAAATGAAACTGAATTAACGAAGTTTCAAAATGGAACATGGCTACATGTGTATTGCTAACATTAAGGTTTTCCTCCATTGTTTTCTAAAGGACTCTGGGCTCCTCAACAGGTTAATGAATAAATGCTCATTGCTTTCTGTTACTCTAAACCAGGCTTCCTCAAACTTGGCCCTCCAGTTGTTTTTGGCCTACAACTCCCATGATCCCTAGCTAGCAGGACTAGTGGTCAGGGGTGATGGGAATTGTAGTCTCAAAACATCTGGAGGGCCGAGTTTGAGGAAGCCTGCTAAACTGTTGTAACCTTAGATCAGGTGACAAAGGTATTGAGTTGCAAATTCACCATCTTGAAAGGGTGGTGGCTGAGTGTCTTTCTCTGAACTGGACACAGAACAGAAGGATGTAAATGAAGCTCTCAAGCAAAACAGTTCCAAGGAAATGGATGGCATTAAAAAGAAAGATGTCTGCTTAAAGGTCTGTTTGTATTATTTCATATTTTCTAAGCTGAGCCTCTGCTGGACAGCACAATACACTGTATGGATATTTTTGATGTCTCTTTGATGCTTATGTTCTGTTCTTGAAGAGTTCTACCAGTTAAACTTCGAATGATATTTTTATAGTCCTGAACAATTATTTCTTCCTAAAGGAGTCAGTTCTTATGCTTCCAGTTGCTTGAAAGTGCACAATATTAATATCTACAACAGAAGATGCACTGTAAAAGGTCATTTACTTCTTACCTGTAAACTTAGGTTTATTTTATTAGTCAAAATTATCCTAATATTTTTCCATGGTAATGATGATGAATGAGCACCATCACCAGCAAACACTGATCTCAGTGTCAATAACCTGCCTATGTAAAGCAGCATAAATCACCATATTTGCAGAGACTTATAAACAACAAATGGGTTCCTGTAGCATATCTGTCTGATTGAGATGAGCAACGTTCTCCATTTTTGTGCTGTCATGTCCTAACAAACGTCACTTCTGATGCCGGTGTCTGATAAAAATCATTAACTGCTAATCCTATCCAGACGAGCTGACAGATTTCATTTTGTCTGATGCAGGTATCACCGATTCTATTTAATCTGTTGAATGACACCTGGTAAAATTCCAGTTAGAAATGCATTTTAATGAAACGAAAGAAGGCAAACAGCGGTTAGGCAGGGAGGAGCACAGACTTCCATCCATGCTGTGAGATAAAATAATGACTAACACATTCCATCTGATGAAGAAAATAAGCTTCCCCAGGCAAAAATGACTACATCGTTTTTAAATACTAGGGCGGATGGAGTCATGGAGACTGCTGCTAAATCCAAAGTAAAAAATTAAATCTATGTATGAAAAAGTAAGAGATGGAATATCTGCTAGAGGGAACTGCTATTGCATGCAACTTTTCTCTGCTGCATGGTGCTGATGGGAAATACAGTGCACTCTGATGAACTTCTCACACCATTGCAATCCCTTTGGCAGGACTGGGGAACCTGTGGCCACCCAGATGTTGTTGGACTACAACTCCCAGCAGCCCCAGACAGAATAAACAATGGCTGGTGGTGTCATTGTTGGCTAAAGTTGTAGTCCAGCAACATCTGGAGGGCCATAGGTGATCAAATTTGGTGATCAGTGGCGGAAGATGACCGACTTATGCAAGATGTATTTTTAACCGCAGAATACATCTTCTCACCATGCTATAGTAATATGTGCTTTTGAAGGTCCCTGATTTGAATTTCCTATACAGTCATACCTCATGTTGCGTCCGCTGCGGGTTGCATCTTTTCAAGATAAGAACGCGGCAAACCTGGAAGGGTTTGCTGCGCACGCATGCGCAGAAACGTTCTGCGCACTTTGCGCATGCACAGAAACGTTCTACGCACTTTGCACATGCACAGAAGCACTCTATCACGCTTTCACACATGCGCATAAGTGCCGCTCTAGTTGTGGACTTTTTGGGATGCGAATCACCCCGGAACGGATCGAGTCCATACCTAGAAGTACCACTGCAGAGGCTCTTCCCTGTGTAGAAGCCACCATATTAGACCTGGTCTCCATGTAGCAAGATCATGGTCAAATGATGCTGACTCTGTGATGTGTCACCTTTGGTTTTTACTATTATCATCCCGTAGTCCAATGTTAGGCTCCTGCAGTTTCAGCATCCAGCTAGACCTTTACAATGTTCAATCCTCGAGTGCTCACGGAGAGGGGGGAAATATTATGAAAAGGAAATGAGAACTGAAGTATATAGGAAAGAGCTCGAAGGGCTGTAACTTGCTTAAATTTATAAACTGCTTTCTCCTCGTTTGTGGTAAAAGAATATGCCACCTTGAATTACCAGGAGAAAATATGACGCGAGGAACCCAAATTGAAACCTAATTTGAACTGCAAGCAAATTCTCTCACCGGAATATACAGTAGTTCACAGTGCACTAGTAAAACCTTCATAACTACTAAATAAGGATGCCTAGAGAGATCACAATAAATAATAACGAAAAAGCCCAAGGTCACCTCTGTATTGCGGCATGCTTTTATGCTTTCAGTTGAAGCACTTGCAGGGTGCGAACTAACTCATCTAAAGGCAAAGTTGCCTTCTGTAAATGGCACATTTTGACAGACCAGTCCTCCGAAGACAGAACCTTGAGCAGACCCTCTGAAATCACACTTGCTGTATAGGCATGTACATACAGTGGTACCTCATGTTGTGTACGGGATCCATTCCGAAGCCCCGTACACAAAATGAGCAGTGCGCAACATGAAGCGCCACATCTGCACATGTGCCCTGAGCGATTTGGCACTTCTGTGCATGCACATGACATCATTCATCACATCTGCACATGCGCAAACCGCCAAACCCAGAAGTAACCCATTCCGGGACTTCCGGGTTCGGCGCGTACGTATTTCGTGTCATACGCAACCCACAGCATTCGTAACAAGAGGTATGGCTGTAGTTTGTTTTATGATCCACTTCTTGCTTGGGCTGCTTTGCGTGCCAAGGCACCAAGAGGACCCCCCCCCCCAATAACTCACACAGACACCATAATTTTTGTTAAGGTTTTTGGCATTAAAATTTGGCCACAACTTTTTTATTAAAATACAATCAAAATGTGAGTGGTTGCTTAGTCATTGGTTCCCAGCCATCTGTCTCCCGCCTGGGACAGATCTGACTCCCTCTAGCCTAGTAGGGGAGTCAGTAAGTAAGCAGCCCCTGAGAGAGGACGGGGCAGGGGGCACAAGCCCTTCTTTGTCCTCTCCCCAGATGTTCCCTGAGGCTCATGCGTGGTCCTGATCCCTAGTGGGGATAAACAGACAAACATGTGGAGCCCCAGAATTCCTTTAACGGAATACTTCTATATGGCAGCAGCAATCACATGAGGGTCAGACCCAGCCAAAATCCGTCCCCCCTCGACCAATTTATTTGAACCAATGACTTACCACAACCTTACAAGTTGTGACTAATTGCAGCATGGTAGGCAAAAACCACCTGACAACAGCCAATCAGCCAAGTGGCAAAATTCCTACCAGGCTCCTAGACAGGCACTGCAAGGTCAAAGCAAAGGGGCCTAAAGAAAGCGGAGGGTGGGCAGGAGATTTGAAGCGAGCAGCAAAGAGATAGCACAAACTGCTCCTTCGGTTTAAACATAGCAAGGGCTATCAATCAACAAATTGCAACAAGCAAAAATCCCCAGCAACAATCAAACCTCCAATCAAAGCCAAAGATCATCCAAACAGACCCGCCCCCAAAGCCCTGGGTCGTCTTGTTAGCCCTGCCGCAACCCATGCTCTCTCCTATGGAGAGAACCTGCTTTGTACCACTTCGGTGGTGCCTATCAGTATTGGGAGATGCATGCATACAGGGTACCTAGGAGTTGAGTAGTTTGGCCCCCCAAAGGGCTGAGGCCCTGGGAGGTTCAAGAATGGTACCCCTGCACTCTGGCTTGGAGTGACTTGAAGCCCAAACACCCATCTGTGCACCTTCATATTCATTCATAGCCATCACAACTCACAGCTATGGATAGATCTATTCAAGAGCAATGGGAGCTCACCCCATCACAGGGATTCAAACTGCTGACCTTCTGATTGGCAAGTCCCAGAGGCTCCATAGTTTAGACCACAGCACCACCCACTCTGTCCCAGCTCCTGCCAACCTAGCAGTTCGAAAGCACACCAGCACAAGTAGATAAATAGGTACCACTCTGGTGGGAAGTAAACGACAATTCTGTGCGCTCTGGTTTCTGTCACATCATCCTGTTGCGGCCGAAGTGGTTTAGCCATGCTGGCCACAGGATCTGTAAAAGCTGCCTGTGGACAAATGCCAGCTCCCTCAGCCTGAAAGCGAGATGAGCGCTACAACCCCATAGTTGCCTTTGACTGGACTTAAGCATCCACCTAGATCTATTCCCCAAAGGAAATCTGCCCATTCTTTTTGGAAAGACATCTAAGTGAGCTGTTATCACTATGTCTTGATACACTAACTATTACTACACCAACGTGAAGAAATGCCAACTTTTATCTCTCCCAGACCTACTGTAAATCAATTTCTTTTAGTGACTTACATCCCAGTATTATGAAAGAGGAAGAAAGTTCTCTCTCTTCACATCAGTGTACTGTGTCCTTCCATTCTCTGTGTATTTCCCCGTCATGTTGTGAGCAGGTGGCAACCATCAGCGAGAAGCATTTTCAGGCCCAGCACTGGCTCCATCCATAAAGACGCTCACTGGATCCTTCTTGGAAGGAATAAAATAATAAAGGACTTTGTGTTCCATAGGATCCTTGCTTGAGCAACACAGTCTTCCTAAATTCTGGCTCATCTCTGCACCAGTCTTCGGACTCAGCTATACAGCTGCAAATATAACATTTTAAGTGTGTTGTAAAGTGCAGCATACAAATGTGACACTTAGATGGCGATGCTGAGCTATGGCAAATTCTATATATTTTTCAAAACTTTTTTAAAGAAGCATTTTCACAGCATTTTTAATATGTATGTAGGTTACACCCCATGCTTTCCTTTCTCTCTCTCTTACCAAACACCTTTATCTAGATCAGGCATGCCCAAACTCGACCATCCAGATGTTTTTGGCCTACAACTCCCATGATCCCTAGCTAACAGGACCAGTGGTCAGGGATGATGGGAATTGTAGTCCCAAAACATCTGGAGGGCCGAGTTTGGGGATGCCTGATCTAGATTGTGCCTCTACCACCAATAAAATTGTACCCAAGCCTTCTGACCGGGAAATACGAATATTAGAAATAATGAGGTTTTAAAAACCTCATTATTTCTAATATTCTCATTTATTTATTTAAAAAATCCCGTCAATCTTGCAATTAGCAACTTATGAAAATAGACAGAATTATAATGTAAATCATCTCAATCAAAAACAAGTTAAACTAAGGAGATGCTAAACCTGAAATGCCAAATTAATTTCAAACGAAGAGAGAGACCTGTAATAAATGAGAATGAGGATTACATGCCACCAGAAGTCACATCAGTGTTGCTATTCAGTGAATTTAAGTGGTACATAAGAGGCTATTGAGAGGGAAATGAACAATTGTATTTCCCGGGGGGGGGGGGGACATGTTTGTGCTGAATGGCTGCATAACCATAGTAACAGGGAATGTGGTGGCCAGTTCTGTCTTAATAAATTAAGCAAGTCTGAACAATAGCCACAAATGTTAAGTGGAGCGGACATGATTTGAGAACAACAGGGAACTATATGAAGTATGTGTTGTTAAAAATGCAGACTGGACAGTTGGCAAGGTGCTTATACGTTACAGGTGAAAATGCATTGGTAAATTTGTGAAAATAGGTATTTCGTCCTGGATAAATGACTAACGTCTGCTGCTACTCCCTCTGTGCATGACTGACAGGGTATGCAGGAGCCCAGCTTGCTGGTCTCGGATATAACTCCCCCTTTCTCTGCAGCATGCATCCCACGCATTGAGCATGTTGGAAAAGGATCTAACCATTCACTTCAAGTCTAAGCCCTCTCCAGTAGGAAGGACCATAAATTAGCAACAGAGCACCTGTTTTGCATACAGAGGATCCCAAGTTCAACCCCTGGAATGGTCTTCTCCAACAGCAGAGCCACCAACCACCCATGGTCATCATTGAGAGAGGATCAGATGACACCTGAAGGAGCGTCTCCACCCCCATTGTTCAACCCGGACACTGAGGTCCAGCACCAAGGGCCTTCTGGCACTTTCCTCACTGTGAGACGTGAAGTTACAGGGAACCAGGCAGAGGGTCTTCTCGGTAGTGGTGCCTGCCCTGGGGAATGCCCTCCCATCAGATGTCAAGGAAATAAACAACTATCTGACTATTAGAAGACATCTGAAGGCAGGCCTGTTTAGGGAAGTTTTTAATGACTGATGTTTTAATGCATTTTAAATCTTTTGTTGAAAGCCACTCAGAGTGGCTGGGGAAACCCCTCCAGATGGGCGGGGGATTATTATTATTATTATTATTATTATTATTATTATTATTATTATTGCTGCTGCACTTTTGGGGTGAATTCAGTTATCCACTTTTCTTTTCCCTTTGAGACTTTGGGCTCATCCTGATAACCGTCAAAGTGGGCTGTGATGGGAGATGATCCAATAAAATATGTGCTGATACACATGTTTAGAAAAGTGTGTGGTTCAGCCCTCCCACAACTGTTTCAGAAGGTCGCTTTTGAACATGCCTCCAATGTAAAATCTCACTGCAAGGATTAGCACATCAGGGAGAAATTGAGGTTTGTATTCTGCTTCCTGACCAGGATGTGTCACAAAGCTGTGGATCACCTCTTGCAGGGCATAGAGTGCATGATCGACTTGGGCATAACTGGTGCTAAGGGCAAGGAAAAGCATGGGCAACACATCACCAAATTTCACATAGAAATCTATTTTAAATCATTCTTCCTCTTGCCACTTAGGAGTCATTTTTTAATCAACCCAGCCATTGATTACACACAAAATGTTGTGCAAACACAAGCGTTTAAATAACTGTGTGTTTTGCTGGTTGAGCACCCTCCAGCCACTGAAAACTTAATAAAGTTTTACGACTTCTGCTGCTTTAATAAGCATCAATTAAGTCCTTGAGCTTAGTTAAATATGTGTTCTAAAGCAACGAGATAAGATATTTAAAAGTGACATCTCTGTCCCATTTTTCTATATCAAGCTCTGGGAATTCGAAGGCAGCCTAAGGTCGACTCGTTTCATTGTTGTTTCAGTACTCATTTTAGATAGCAACCAGACACTTTGAAATGCATTACTTTGCTCACAAGGGGATTCCCCAAGGAGCATAGCAGCTGGGAAAACCAGAGAGATTTGCCCCTTGTTAATTAGGTAATAACCAGGGGATCAGGGCATAGTTAAGCAAACCAAATTCTGGTTTACACGTCTTGTAAGTATGGACTACTTATCAAAGTTGACAATTGCCCTGACTCTATTCTGGAGCTTTCTGTGTCTTTTGACAAACTGACATGATCACAAATACAGTATCTTCTGCACCCTTTGACTGTGCTTATAACTGAACAAACAAAAAAAGATCTCCTGTGATGCAAACAGAACAATCTGACAATCCAAAAGCAACATTGCAGGCTAATAATATAATTACAATACTTTTATATCACTATTGAATCTTGATTTACAATCAGATAACGTACAATCAGCTGAGGAAGAACAATGATTGAAACAGTCAGTTGTCCTGGAAGGACTGTCCTGTTTGTTGCACCAACATTCTTCAGCTTACTCTCTGCAAATACTGCATAAGACATTTACCTTGGAAGGCATGTTGCCTCAAGCTTTAGTGATTCTTTGTGACGTTATACTAGCCTAAAATTCTTCATTTTGGGACATTTTCTTAACTCACATTAGCTGGTGTCACCATGTATACAGTGGTACCTCTCAAGACGAATGCCTTGCGTAACGACAAACTCACAAGATGAAAGCATTTTGCGGTGTTTTTTTTTGGAGACTCACAAGACGAATTTTTCTATGGCCGTGCTTCGCAAGACAAAGTAGCCTCACTACCCTGCACTCCAGAGGCTGCACGTGAACGGGAGAGTGACCGTGTAGACGGCAGGCAGGCTGGCTGTTTGGTTGGGGGCAAGGGTCCGGCTGCTGGGGAAGGAGGGAGGGAGCCTCTCCCTGGCCCTCCTCCTGCTTCCCCCTCCCCGCCTGCACAGCTGCCTGGGCCTGGGCTGGGCCTGGGCTAAAAGGCGGAGGTGCTCGGCAGAACCTTAAAACTTTCTGGAGCGGCCGTGGCACTTGGGGGCAATGTGGCTGCTCCTGGGCTCGGCAGGTGAGTTGGCGCCGGACGCGTACCCACAAAAAGGGGGAAATTGGGGGCAGGAAAGAGCTCCGGCTCCCGAGGCTGGAGGCGAGCTGGGGAAGGGGAAGCGAGCGCACCGCGGGGACGGACCTGCTCCTGGGCCCAGCGGGTGAGTCGGCGCCGGATGTGCACCCACAGAAAGGGGGGAATGGGGGGCGGGAAAGAGCTCCGGCTCCCGAGGCTGGAGGGCAAGCTGGGGGGCGGGGAAGCGAGCACACCGTGGGGACAGACCTGCAGGAACCCCGGAGGGCAGCGGTGCCTCACGCCCCCCCTCACGTTCTTATGTCCCCATCAGGCTGACGGTTGACTTTGTTCTGACTTTTTTTTTGTCCATAGGAACGCATTAATTAAATTTTAATGCATTCCTATAGGAAACCGTGCTTCGCAAGACAACATTTTCGCAATACGAAACGACTCGTGGAACGAATTAATTTCGTCTTGCAAGGTACCACTGTATATTGTACCATTCCCAGCACTTTACATTTCCCAGGATTCCTTTGGGGAAGTAATTTGCTTTAAATGTATGGTGTGGACCAGGGCTTTCTTAAGCATCTGCGGCACCGGGGTGCAATGATCCACCCAGAAACCCCCCCTCCAGGTTGCCCAGCCCCAGCTGTGCAGGAAGGCGGAGCCAGCTGGCTGGCTGCCTCAGCATCTCGCTGGCTTAGTCGCCCCCAAACTCGTGGTGCAGAGCCACCCGCAGCAGAAGAGCCCACCACAGCGCTCTGACCAATGGGTGGGCTGTTCCCTGGACTCAACTCTCGGGCCTCAGACTCTTGGTCTGGTGCCCCAGAGACCCGTCGTCCGAGTGCCCCACACCCCTAGCGCCTATGGGTAAGATGGCTTGAGTAGGAAGTAACCTTTTTGAGAGTGGATTCTATCTCTTTTGCTCCTTTTGTTGTTGTTGTTGTTGTTGTCATACGCTCACTGTGCTTTAATCATATTGCCCACTGAGCTAACTGAAATTTAGTGTACCAGAGAAAACCTAGGAAACCACAGTCTGAATCAATGCAGCAATTTCTGCTCCCTGGTTACAAACCCAAGGCGCCATCAACTGTTTTCACATTGGTTCAGTGATTAACCAAAATTAGCTTTTCAAAATTCCTTTGATACCAGCATCCATATAAACAAAATATTTCCATTATAACTGCATGCTAAGTAAAAGAGAATGAGTGTTTATTTCATGCCTTGTGTAAACAACAATCCTTTGTTGAATATGAAACTTGCTTTTTCCTTCATTGCTCACCCTAGTTCTACGTGCATTCTTATGTAAATAAAATAAGAGGATTTCAATTGCAAATGCTTCAAGCTTTGTTCAATTTGCGGCTGGCAAATGACTCCAGTGATACTAGTGAGTCTTAATGATGTAGATGAGATTGGGAATATTCTTTTTTGGTGATCACTCATAGCCCAGTAAGATTGTCTTCCATGTACATGGTCCGTAAGTGAGTCCGTAAGTGACTTTGGAGGCCAATACTGGATCCACACATCCTTCCACAGTGGGGACATAGGTTTCCAGACAGGAGTTGATCATGGTGACGGTTTGCCAAATGTGCTTTCCTCTTAGCATGTTTTTTCCTTTTGTCCTGAGTTCGAGTGTCTTCGAAGCTCATGACACCTTTGGTAAAGACTGTTCTCCAATTGGGGGGCTCACAGGCCAGTGTTTCCCAGTTGTTGGTGTTTATACTACTTTTTTTTTATTATTTGCATCGAGAGATTCTTTAAACCATTTCTGTTGACCACCAGCATTACACTTTCCATTTTTAGGTTTGGAATAGAGTAGTTCAGGCATCCCCAAACTTCAGCCCTCCAGAGGTTTTGGACTACAATTCCCATCTTCCCCAACCACTGATCCTGTTAGCTAGGGATCATGGGAGTTGTAGGCCAAAACATCTGGAGGGCCGCAGTTTGGGGATGCCTGGAGTAGTTGCTTTGGAAGACAATAAACAGGCATCTGATCAATCCAACAAAGTTGATGTTGAAGAACCATTGCTTTGAGGCTGGTGATCTTTGCTTCTTTCAGTATACTGGCATTAGTTCACCTGTCTTCCTAAGTGATGTGTAAAATTTTTCGGAGACACCATTGATGGAATCTTTTGAGGAGTTGGAGATGACGTTTATAAGTGGTCCATGTTTCACAAGCATGCAGTAAGATTGGTACAGTAGTACAATAGCTTTGTAAACAAGCATTTGGTAGTACAATAGCTTTGGTTTCCCTGCAAATATTCTGAATGGAATGGTATAGTCACGTGTTCTTTGGCATTGAAAGTTTTTCTATTCATTCATCCATAGCTGGGGTCACCAAACTTTTTCAGCAGGGGCTGGTCCACTGTCCTTCAGACCTTGTGGGGGACCAGACTATATTTTGGGTAAAAAAAAAGGAACAAATTCCTATGCCCCACAAATAACCCAGAGATGCATTTTAAATAAAAGGGCACATTCGACTCATGTAAAAACACCAGGCAGGCCCCACAAATAACCCAGAGATGCATTTTAAATAAAAAGACACATTATACTCATGTAAAAACATGCTGATTCCCGGACCGTCCGTGGGCCAGATTTAGAAGGCAATTGGGCCGCATCCGGGCCCCGGGCCTTAGTTTTGGGACCCTGATCCATAGCATAGCTGTCAAGTTCTCCCTTTTTTTAAAGGGAGTTTCCCTTATGCTGAATAGGCTTCCTCACGAGAAAAGGGAAAAGGGAAAACTTGACAGCTATGATCCATAGGGCTGTTGAAAGCCAGCAATCTGGTGCAACTGAGAGGATGGAATGATAAAGAAAAGTAAAAGCTCTTTTGGTGAGCACTTGATAGTGACTTGTAAATTCAGGATTAGGTCCCTTCCCAGTTAATTTACTGAGCAAGTAGGCTTAAGGAAGATGAAAAGTCAGGAGCATGGCCCCACTCAGAGGACACACTGCAATGTTCTAGATGTGAGCAACACATAAACAGGGTTTGGGCCTACATCAGAATTACTAGAGGGCAACTTCAATCTTGTGGTGGGACGAAAAAGCAAAACAAATTCCACAGGGTCATTTGGAAGCCCATGAAACTGTAGAAGAGATTAATCTTATTCAACTTTGTAATGTGGTATCGTTCCCAGAGGCGTCTTAACCATAGAGGCTAGTGGCGAGGGGAACCACGGCACCAAGTTCCGGAGGGCGCCACGGAAGAGGTGGAGGCTGGACGCGGCACCTCCCCACATCAGTGGAGGGCTGCTTCTCACCATTCCCGTCTCCCCCTCAGCGAAGGGGCCCTCAGGGCATGGCAGCGGGAGCTGCCAAAGCGCCAAGGCGCACCACGTCGCACACGCTTTGCCAGACCCTCATAGCGCAAGAGGGCAGCCCCGGAGCTGCCGCCTCTTCCTCGCCACCAGGAGCCCGTGCCTGTCTTGAGCGCAGCAGCAACAGTGCCGAGGAAGGGAAGCATGGTGCGGGCTCCTCCTGGGCACCGCCCATGGCCAATTCGCCAGCTCACAGCGCACGAGGGCTGCCAGGAGGCGGCCGGCCGCCGAGGGTGAGTCCCGGAGCTGCCGCCTCTTCCTCGCCGCCAGGAGCCTGCACCTGTCCTGAGTGCAACAGCAGCAGCGTTGAGGAAGGGAAGCATGGTGTTGGCTCCTCGTGGGTGCCGCCTGTGGCCGCTCCTCCTTGTGCTGCTCCTCCACGTGCTGCTGGGGCTGCTGTGGGGCCACCCGCAGTGCCTGGACTTCAAGCCGCCCTTCAAGTCGCTCCACTTCTGCATGCAGTACTCAGACTTTGGTTGCTGCGATCCGGAGCGGACCATCGTCCTGCTGGAGCGCTATTACTGAGTGGCTGAGAACTTAGACCAGGCCGCCTACGCCACCTGCACCAGCCACCTGCAGAACCTCTTGTGCCAGGTGAGCCTGGTGGGGCAATGGCACCACCACCAGGGTGGTGTTAGAGTGTGGGACCTGTGAGACCAGGGTTCAAATCCCCACTCAGCCCTGAAGCTTATTGGGTGACTTCGGGCCAACTGCTCCCTCTCAGCCTGACCTACCTCACAGGGGTGTTGTGAGGATAAAATGGAGCAGGGGAGAAAACAACGTACAACTTACTTTGGGGTTCCCACCCCCTTAAAAAAGGCCAGCAACTCTGGGAAATGGGGTGTGTGTGTGCTGGAGGGATCTTTGCACCATGGCACTGGATAGGCTTATCTGATCTGATCTGATCTGATCTGATCTGGTTGTTCCCATTAAAGCATGACCGGAGAAAGAGAAAGGCAAATAGGGTGTTGATTGGTTTGGCTCTGCCGTCCCTTGATGTGACAACAATTTATTTATTTTTGGTTTAAGAAAGGAAAAGAAAAAGAATATCAGAATCCACGGCTGCCTCCTCATCTGAAAATGTTTAGATTTTACCGTCTTCTAGAAAAAGATGCCATCCTTCAACAGCCAGCTCACTCACATCCTCACACATTGTGTGTTGGGTGGGAACATCAGTCCAATGGTGGAATTGCTGTTCTCCAAAATTTTAAATGAGCTGAACTGCTGAAAGCTTACGAGAAGCTCTGTATGCTTTAGATGAAACTGGAAATTTATGGTTATGTACGCAAAGCATTTGTGCAAAGGCTGTATTATAGAACACAGCTGTTTTTAAATGTTGGAACATCTTCATTTAGTAGTCTGCAATGTGATGTTTGTGACGTGAGATACAGACAAAACAAGACTGCGACAAAAAATTACTTAGAAATCAACAAGTGAGACTTGCAGCCAAATGTTGTTCTCTCTGTGTGTGCCTGCTCAGAGTTCTATCCAGCCGGCAATCACTTTTTCCAGTATATTCAATTGTATTTCTCTTCCTGGTTTATAATCCAGCCCTCAGACAGTTAGCATGCTGTGACCACTTGATCCTACTGAGTCCTCACTGGGTTAATTTTAGAGTCCACCCCTTCAGACCTAAGAGTTAAGATTTTTACCCAGATAACCTCAGCCAGTAGTCACTCATGTTCTGGTTTTATCTTTAATTACATAGGAACAACAAATGGGATAGTTGTGTGACCAAGAAAAAAAAACCCAGTGCCACAAGTAATAATAATAATAATAATAATAATAATAATAATAATAATAATAATAATTTATTCCCCGTCCATCTGGCTGGGTTTCCCCGGCCACTCTGGGCGACTTACAACAGAAAAATGAAATAAAATAATCTTTTAAACAAGTTACACACTTTCTCTTATATATGCGTAACAGAGACTTGGTTGGATGAAGCAGATGGGCCTGTTCTTGCTGCTGCTGGTCCACCAGGTTTCTCTTATGCACAGCAAACCAGGTCATATGGGTGGGAGTGGGGGGTTGCAGTGATTTTTAGGAAGTCATTAGCTTACACCAGGCATTCTATTGGGAAGACCCAGTTTTCTGAGTCCATGTTCTAGAAGTTGGGCAATAGGGGCAGGACAGTCCTTTTGGTGTACCAACCTCCCTGATGCACCAATGATTCCCTGCCTGAGCTCCTTCAGGTCATGGTGGATGTTCTCCTGGAGACACCTAGTTTGGTTGTCCTAGGGGATTTTAACATCCACACCGACACAACCTTACAAGGGGCCTCTCGGGACTTCGTGGAAAGCATGGCCTCCATGGGGCTGTCACTGAATAAGTTTGGCCCAACCCTGTTTAGGGAAGTTTTTAACGTTTGATGTTTCATCGTCTTTTTAATATTCTGTTGGGAGCTGCCCAGAGTGGCTGAGGAAACCCAGCCAGATTGGCAGAGTATAATACATTCTCAAAGTTGATGAGATATGATTTCCAAGAGCACAACATTTCTTTCAAAAGTAGTTAAATGGACCTTGGAAATATTTTGCAAAGGATAGGGTGAGTTAAGGCCAGTGGCCTTCAATGTTTTGAACTTCAGGGAGTCGCCTTTAGCCCAAATGTGCATTTGTTCCAGATATTTCTACGGTGGGTGTATCAAACCACTTTAGGTCAACCTGTGACCCAGTAGCGGATCCCAATTTACCCACTTCAGTTCAGTTGTCTACATAGCAGGACCATAGATGGCAGAAATAGTGGGTCCCTGTGACACTCCTATACAAGAGGACTACATTCTTGGCTGCTTCTCCAGTGCCTTTACAGTCAGTGACGGAGCAAGCTGATCGGGCTCCTGGGGGCAGCACATGGGGGCAGGGCCAGCTGCCCACAGGGTGGGGCCAGTCACCTGTGGGGCCTCTGAGAAGTCTGCCTGCTTCCTCCCACTCAGTCGCCCTACAGCTGAGGGGGAGGTGGTGGGCGGACCATTTGGGGCAGCATGGAGCCTGTGTGTGCCCAAGCCGCTGCATCACTCCCAGGAGAGACATGTGGCTCGAGCGTGCCACCCAGCATTTTGTCACCCCCCTCATTGGTGACACCAGGGTCAGCCCACCCCTACCACACACTCCTTGCTCCACTCCCTGTTTACAGTACTGCCTGATTCCCAGTTTAGTAAACCAGAGGCAAAATTAAGCGAAAGTTAAAAAAGAAAGAAAAAGAGCTTCTTATGTGCTGCAATGCCACATAATGTGAAAGTGTGATTTCTCAACTTTTGGACTTGACTTCTAACACGCTAGCCGTTAAAGGCTTCTAACACAATATGCACTTAATTTGCCATCTCAGGAATTTCAATAGAAACTAAGTTTGGATATTGTTAGTGAAGCTTCCTCCCCACCCCCCCACCCCCCGCACATCCATCACATTTCCAGCTTCAACTGTTCTTGGAAGTTCTTCTATGGTTTCAAACTTTTCCCTGTCATCAAAGGAATGCTTTCTTGCAAGACTCATTGCCGGGAGTTCAAAGAGGGGACAGTGCAGTGCTTGAGTTCAACTCGCCATCTTTTCACAGCTCTAATTTCCCCCTCAATTGGTTACAAATGACTTAGGGTTTCAGATGTGCTTACTCCCCCAGACGTTTTTTAGGAAAGCTGCGATTAGCATCCTTAAAGTTCTCAGTTTTCTGCAATTATCTCTCTATTATCCCCCTCATCATTTTAATGGTTATGAAAATCGCCTCTGTGAAAGGTTAACCCCCAGAATGAGAGACATCTGAGTTGCACAGTTATGGAGCTTATTAGTCACTTCAATCAAATTAGCTTAAGAGAGTCATGGGCTAAAAAAGAAAAGAAAAAGGCATTCAGATTCCTGTTTAAGAGCGGCATAGAACTTGGATTTTTAATTATATCCTTGGCCTCCAAAAGGATAAACGACTTCAGTAAATTTTACTCATATACTCAAGTCTAGCCCAAGTGGTTGACTTGTCTTAAACTGTTTTCTCTTTCTCTCCCCTGCTTGTCTTATTACACACTGAGCATCATAACAGCAGCACACAGGACTGTTTCTCATTCTCATTTATAATTGTACTTTTTTTTTACTTCCTCCTGTTTATAACATTACAATATCCACATCATGGGCAACCACTTGAGAATGTACGTACCATCTTTAGTTGAGCTGAACATAGGACAACAACAGGGGGAAGAATATGCCAAAGACTGTTGCATATCCTTCAACATTTATCTGATGAAAACAGGGATGTCCCATTCCAAAATGATAATTTTATAATTTATACCCCACCCATCTGACTGGGTTGTCCCAGCTACTCTGGGCAGCTTCCAACATATATAAAAACATAATTAATAATAATAATAATAATAATAATAATAATAATAATAATAATAATAATATATTTGTATCCCGCCCTCCCTGGCCAGAGCCACCTCAGGGCGGCTAACATTATGAAACTAAGACAGTATACAAAGAACATAAGAACATAAAAACAGGCAATCAATTAGTTAAAATAAATCTTAAAATTAGTTAAGAACAAATTAAAATCTGGACAGATGGTAGTCCACAGGTAAAATTGAGAGTGATTAATATTCTCCAGGGCCAGCTGTTACCACTGGTCTTATAAAGGACTTGTGAGCGGGCTAGGATGCTTCTTCAATGATTGTTCTTATACAGAAAGAAAAGAATCACACTGAACCCCGACCAAAGGCCTGGCAGAACAGTTGTGGGCCCTGCAGAAAGATGTCAAATACCACAAGGCCCTAGTATCTTGTGAGAGAGCGTTCCACCAGGCCGGGTCCATCAGCCTCTGTGGGCTCGCCACCTAAGCAGGGTGGGGGCAGGAAGTCTATCCTGGCTTTCAGAGCATAGTGATCAGACCATGGCACCTCCATAGAGGGGGACATGATCACAGCTACGCCTGCACTGAAGATCAAATCCAGCATGTGGCCTGCTTGATGTGTGGGGCCCAAAACAAATTAGGAGAGCCCTAGTGTCACCATGGAAGACACCAGGTTCAGAGCCTTTAAGGAGGGGGTGGGATCAGCATGTACGTTGAAGTCCCCCAACACCATCATTAAACTTAAAAAACAACAACAAAAAAACTTTTTTTAAACAAACAAAAAACTTCCCTATCCTGTACAGCAGGCATCCCCAAACTTTGGCCCTCCAGGTGTTTTGGACTACAATTCCCATCTTCCCTGACCACTGGTCCTGTTAGCTAGGGATCATGGGAATTGTAGGCCAAAACACCTGGAGGGCCGCAGTTTGGGGATGCCTGCTGTACAGGATTGCCTTTAGATGGCTCGGGGCTTGGATAACTCCATACCCTCCAACATTTCTCCAATGAAAATAGGAACATCCTAAGGAGAAGTGGGACATACCAGGATCAAATCAGAAACAGGGATGGTTTCTCCAAATCAGGGACATCCCAGGAAAATAGGGACACTTGGAGGGTCTGCAGTTGGGGTGAGAAACAGCCCTGTTTCACACACTCCTTATAGGGAAGGTGTCCAAGGATGAATTGCCATACTGGATGGTGCGATGCATGTTTTCGTGGAAGGACACAATCATATTGTGGAGCTTAGGTGGGCATCCTATCTTGTGAATAGTCCTTTATTGAGTCGGCACATTCCCCACATCTAGATGTTCAGAGATAAGAGAGCAGCTGCACTGGGTTACCATAGCAACATCAGCGAGTATTTTATTTTCATGAATCATTCACCCTCTCATAGGTTCAGAAATGTAGAGAAGGGTATAATAGTCTCTAGGGCTTTGCTTTCATTATATGATGGTCACACCCTGTCCTGTTTGCTGTCAGGGTCTGACTGAATCTATGAGAGTCAGGGGAAGAGGCAGTGGGTTTTTCACAGCAATGTTAGCTAGCATGGTGATAGTGTTGGTGGAGCTCTCCGTAGGTATGTATCTTTACTTCAAATACCATAAGATTGTAGATTTAGTGTTTAGCTTTGTCTCGTGTCTGAAGACAATAAACGCTTTGTTACTTTGGACTGTGTAGGAGAGTTTTCCCCTTAACAAGGGATTCTGGAAGAAGATGTCTGCTGGGAGCAGGAGATCTTTGAAGACTTGGCTGGGGCGTCACAAACTCTGCTGATACACCCCCCTGGTTGAGGTGTGGTAAACTATCCACTCACTTCCGCAAGTCACCAACAGTATCCTCTCTGAAATAAATGCAAAGATTGGGGTACTCAAACCTCCATATCTTTGGAGTTCCAACTGCCTTCATCCCTGATCATGGATTGGTACACCAAAGCATTGGAAGGGAACCAACCTGGAGAAAGATGAACACAGAATGAAGAAGGCCCTTCTGGCATTTTGCCTTCTTAGTTTGGCCCACTGCGCCTCGATGGTTCCACTTGCTTCAGATCTGATTAGGAATTTTCCACCTGTTCACAGACTGGCCTTGTTGGCCTGGCTTTTTCTGCTTTCTCCGTACTTGATGTTGTTGGGCCATAAGGGCTTAGGGGCCATTGTGGTTAAATAGGTTTATTGGTCACAACTGGGAGGAAGGTGTGTGACTGGGAAGAAAAAGTACAGGTGAGCACCTTTGGGCAGCATTAAAGGTAGTGAATGTTCTGGAGACCAGCCCCTCAAGGTTCGGTGGCCTTTGGCCTGGATATTGAGCACCCTTGAAGGTAACTTGCATCACCTGGAGTTTTGGAGCCCTGGGAATAGTGTGAAGTCATGACAAGCCTCTCTACAATGCGTCCCAGGTAAAAGAATTATGCGTTCTCATGCCCCTTGTCCTGGCTAGGGTTGCCTCACCCAAGCAGTCAACTTAGACAGGCTTCCCACACTGTTCATTGCAAACTAATTATTTGAAATATGAGGGGGTGGGGTGGGGCTGTGCATTTTGTACCTGCCTTTGCATCCTCAAATTTTGTAATAAACCAAGAATTATCCCTGAAGCCTAAATCAAATTTTCTGATATGAACAATGAAAAGAAAATCTCATTAATCCACAACCCTGTTCTACTCTATATACAGTACTTGTCTTTTTTTTTTTTTTTGCTTAAGAACCATTACTGAACCTTCAAAATCCTTTCTTCTTTAGACTACAATTGGGTGCTAATAATGTGTTTGTTTGTAATTTGAGGATAATAACCAGAACATCACAAACATATCAATAGCTCTTAGGAGAAAATCCAATTAGAAAAAAAAAATCTTCTCTGTCATGTTTATTATGATAGAAAGAAAAAAATATCCTGTACATATTCCTGCGTATAAGACTACTTTTTAACCCAGGAAAATCTTCTCAAAAGTCTGGGGTCGTCTTATATGCCGGGTCGTATTTCTTATACGGCAAGTATATCCTAAACTCTATATTTTAACTGGAAAAGTTGGGGGGTTGTCTTATTTGCCCAGTCGTCTTATACGCCGGAATATATGGGTATATCAAAGAATGCTTAAATATCATTGAGACATTCTCCAGGTGTTTTTTTTAGCCTCTGCATACAGTTTTATTGGGGAAATGCTATTCAAATTGACAGTAGCTCTTCAGATGACAGAGAATGAATACTTCATTGATTAAAAAGTGGGGGGCACACATTCTAGCCTGAGTAAAGTCATGTCAGTGCGCATCTCTATCAGCAACACAAGCCGCACACTTCCTGAGCGTTTTTTGACTCACTGTAGTAAAAGCCACTTGTGTATAGCCTTCCTACCTTCATCGTTTTATTGACTGTTATACAGTTCAAAAAGTGTTGGATTTGCAAGAATGGGTTCAAATACCAGGGCATCCGTGTACTTACTGAGTAAAGGAACTCTGCAGAGCTACTGCCCTGAGAAAGTTGCAGAGACTAACCAGATAGGTAGCCATGTTAGTGAGGGATGAATGAATCATTATACTCTATGGCACTTTCACATATCTTGACCCGTAGAGCTATTCCACCCAGTTTGTTTACCAATTTGCATTTTTAAAATATATTTTCTCTCTCTCAAAACATTCATTTTCAAACCTATTGGGAAAGCCTTTTTGAGCCAAGAAGTGTGTCAGAACATCCAGAAAGCACAATGACCGCTCTCCAGTCACATCCGTGGGCATATCTTGCGACCCTGGCATGGGTTTCCCGGCCTCCAGAGTCACACCATAGCTGCCTGGCGATTGCTCCATCCCCTGGGCTGGCCGTCAAGGCTACAAGGCTCCTGCCTGGCCCTGGTCCAAACCAGCCAATCGGCAGCAGCCAGAGGGGTGGAGCAAAGGCCAGGTAAGGAGGCTCCCACCAACACAGGCCATTCTGTCGACTCAGAGCATCACTCTTCCAACCCTCCCTCTAATTGTAAGGTTGTTGCAGGCTAACCTTTTCCTTTTCAGGCTTATGGGCATTGCTATAGTTGCACGATGGTTGCTGTTTTCCAGAGCCTGCTCTGCAGGTTTGCCTTCCCTGTAGCAATTGTCACAACTTTGATGGTTTTAGGCCTTGGGCGTAATCCTTTAGTCCATCAACAGAATTGAGGGGTAGTGTGGTAAAACACCCCTCACACTGCAATATTAGCAGGGCCCCGTTAGAGGGGTTTATGTTGGGAGTCACTGACCAAGAGAGCTCGGTGTATGGTCAAACTCCCAGAACTGGAGGAGTGGGAGGGCCAGCTACGTAAGCACATGTTAATGGTTTGTTCCTGTTGAAATTTGATGCAAAATGTCTTCCTTGTTCTTGGTGATGATGCATTTCCTCTTTCTGAAGGAAACATCAACATTCTGTTCTGTCAGCTGTGAGACGCTCAACAGATTGTCTGCAGAACCTGGAACAAAAAGAACATTACGTATTGATGCATTCAAACTGTGAAGCGTGATCGTCCCAGCACCTTCACTTGGGATCGACTGTCCATCCGCCTGATGAATTGTCCCCTTCTGTGGAGTAAAAGTGACAAACAAATGACGATCTTTGCAGATGTGTCTTGTGGCTCCCGAATCTATGATGAAGAAGGACGATGTCCTTCGAACCTTTGGGGTGGTGTGGCATCATACCTGCCAAGTTGCTGTCCGAGAAATAAGGGACCAGGCCGGAAGTAGCAGACCGGAAGTAGTGCTGCTGCCATTTTGGAACTGGGCGGAGCATGCTCAGAAGTGACTTTTGATGCTGCTTTGCCCAGTTCCAAAATGGCCGCTGCGCCAGAAGTTGCACTGCAGCCATTTTGGAACTGGGCAGAGCAGCATCAAAAGTCACTTCTGAGCATGCTCTGCCCAGTTTCAAAATGGCCGCCGCGCCAGAATAAACCGGGGAAAAACAAAAAAAAAATCAGCTAGGAACAGCTGGAAAAACGGGGATTTCCCAGGGAATACGGGAGACTTGGCAGCTATGTGTGGCATGTGACCTAAGCCTTGTGCTGTCTAGTTTTGGGCTTGGGGCCTGTCTCCCTCCCTCTGCTGCTCTTGGAACTTTTGCTGTGTTTCTCTGTATATTTCTTCAGTCCTTTTGCATGTGCTCAAGGTGACTGCACAAGAACCATTTAACAGCTTTCAAAGCTCTAGTGCCACCTAGTGCTTGCATTGCAGCCTGGGGTGACGTATCTGCTGACTCCCTCTGAGTGATGCAGCCGGCACTATGTCTGTCAGCTTCATTTTGAATAACCACCGCCACGTGTTGCACAGTTAATTGCTGCGTAGGCAGGACAACCCACTTTCTAGCAATTGAATCCCAACTTGGATCCAGAGAATGTAAAATCAGGAATGAAAAAAAAAAGTGCCTGGAAATGCTGTTGCAGTTCCTGTCTCAGAGTCTGCATCTGCATCAGGTGATCACGCACAGCCCCTCCTGGAACCAGTGCCATGTTGTGCAGCTTCTTATAATAGAACAAAGAAGCCCCCGCCTCCACTCATAGATGAGAATCTTTCAGGCAATCCCATATAGCTTTGGCTGAGTCTTGACCACGTAATAGACAAAGCTCTTCAGGAAACACAATTAACATAAAAGTGCCCCTAGCTTTGGAATCCTTTGCTTCCCACTCTGGAGAGATAGGGATGGACACGGCATCTGTGATCACATTATAG
This sequence comes from Zootoca vivipara, assembly GCF_963506605.1. Classification (NCBI taxonomy): domain Eukaryota; kingdom Metazoa; phylum Chordata; class Lepidosauria; order Squamata; family Lacertidae; genus Zootoca; species Zootoca vivipara. Next base: position 71,382,661 of record NC_083283.1, read on the forward strand.
AGGCCTTCCTTTCATAAAAGCTCATCAGCATAAAGTACCCAATTGTAGTAATTATGCTTGCCCGGTTTGGGTTATTCCCATAGTATTCTGTATCGATTCCATTATACTGGCTTTGTTAGCAGCCATGCAGCCGATACAGTCCGTTATCAAGCAGTTGCGAAACGAAATCAAGGCTCTTTCTGCTGGCCGGTTAGTGCCTGGCAGGAACATCAAAGCCTTCTCATAGCACGAACACACATAACCTTGCAAATCATCCGGACACGCTGATGAAGCTCCGGTGGTGACTGCCTCTACTCTGGGCCCATAACCAAATGTTGGAAGCCAGTGGGGGCAGGGCTGTCTTAAGCATATCTGGCGCCGTGGTGCGAAGATCCATCCGGTGTGCCCCTCTGCCCCGTTTCCCAGCGCAGCTGCCGTGGGCTCAGCAGTGCGGCTCCCCCCTGGCGCCCTGCGCTACGCAGCCTTGCCGTAGGGCCGGCCCTGAGTGGGGGGAAGAACGATCCCCAGGCATAACTCATGAATGTTTCCAGCCTGGCTCCCCGACGTCTTCATAACCCGTGCCTTGCAGACACGGGGCACATATTCAGATATCTTGCAGAGTATAACACAGACGGACTAAGGCAGAGGTGTGTGCTACAAACTACATTTAATAATAAGTATAAGGCAGAACAAAATAAAGCATGTCTCCTCTCACTGAGAGAAGTACGAAGAGAAAAAACAACAACAAATGGAAAGAGAGTACAGCAAACATTCATTCCCGTCATTCCAACAATCTGTGAAATGCATTAACACAGTCTTGTTACTGCACAGTGAGAGGAATAGAAACCAACAGAGGGCAAGCGAGGGATAATGACAAACCTGATGGACCGGTTTCTGACAAGAAAACCCCTCCCCGTTTGTGACATATGTATGAGGTATCTATGATGTATGCATGATGCTTCACCAAAGGTGTTCATGGGAAAATAGAAAACTTTTAAAAGAGAGGGAGCATCACTTTGTTTGGGGTTTCTACCTGCTTCTCCTATGTGGTGGGTGGAAGTTCTGTTGCAACAGTCTTTTGAATAAAGATCAGGCCTACAGCCTGCTGTTTTGCTCCTATATTCTTGACTGGTGTCTTTGTTTGACAATCCAAGTGAGCCCAATGATTTTCCTATAACAACCCCCCCCCCCAAAAGAAAGACTCACCCATGCTTCTTGCCAGGCTACGAGAAAGGTACCCTTTTATTTGAAACACCTTAAGGAAGTTGTCGGGTGTGCTGCCTTCAGAACATCCCACACATCTTATAAGATGATCTGAATAAAGGTTAGAAAAAGTGACATTTCACTCCAGCAGCACAGCAATGTCTCCCCTGTGAAATGTTAAAATAAAACAATACATTTGGGGGGACAGGTTCCTCAGGGCTCCAGGCCCTTAGAAGTGGGCCAAACAGCCTGGCCCTAGCTGCACTACTGGGGACAAAGAGACTATATTAGCCCATGTCATTTGACATTTCAGAATACTCATTTTTTCAAAAACATTTTATCCTGCAGTATGGGAGACGGCTGTTCATCAAACAAAAGTTCAAAGCTGCCATGGATACATGTAAGTAGTTCCACACTTCTTCTTTTTTAATGTATGCTGATTAATTTATGGATTAAATCGAATAAATGTCGCAGCCCTGTAAATTATAAATAACATACCAAACAACAAAAATCACCAGTCTGTAGACCTCGGAATGGTAAGGGCAGCAAATGTTAAAAGTCATCTCTCTGCAAATTTCTGTAAAATGACGAGGCAGTGTATCTAATCGAGTCAGCCCTGCCAAAAGCCAGAGATTGGCATGAAATAATATCCTTCTAAACTATAACAGCCAACTGTTTTTAATTTGACACACATCCCTGTTGAAACAAAATTCCAGAGCATGTAATAGCTGTCTAACTGCATTTTTAGACCTGCGATTCCATCTTACATTTTTCTTTCTCTCTTTCTTTGATCTTAAACCCTTCCTGCTAAAAAAGAAGAAGAAAAGGGGGGGGGCCATCTTTTGTAGGAGATTATAATGGTATTGAAAAACGTACTTCGCTTCCAAGAAACTTCCAACCACAACAGGTCCTATAATTAGGAAAAAGACAAATCAAGTGTGAAATTTATTACAGATTTGTTTTGAATTGTATTGGGAGCAGTATCTCAGAAGTGGGGGACCTTTTTCAGCTCAGGGACCATGTTTCTAAATGGAGAAGTGTGGTGGGTGTGGCCAGACCCACCCTATCTCCTATTCAGGTAAGTAAGAGGTGTTAGGTGTTATCATAGTTTGATGACACATTTCAGACAGGTGAAATGAAAACAGGGTGTGGTCTGGAGGGCACAACCTGGGTAGAGTCCTGGGGGCTTGATAGAGAGCCCAGATGTTCCTTTCCCCTATTGCAGGCACACCCAACTCCAAAGAGACTGTGATCTACTCACATTATAAAAATACTGACTGTGATCTACTCATTATTGACAGACAAAGTTGTTGAGCTTTTATTAGGGTAGGCAAAGTTCTTTTTTAACTTATCATAAATTCATCATATATATATATATATATATATATATATATATATATATATATATATATATATATAATCACATACATTTCTCTCTCTCTGTATATATATATACACACACACACACACACGGTGCCTCGCTAGACGAAATTAATTCGTTCCAGGACTCAATTCGTCCTACGAAAATTTCGTGTAGCGAGGCACCGTTTCCCATAGGAACGCATTAAAAGTCAATTAATGCGTTCCTATGGGCTCCGGGGGCCTGGCGGTGGCAGCGGTACTTGCTCTCTTGGCTCGGGGAAGGCAGGCAGGCGCTTGCTCTCTTGCCTGCCTGCCTTCCCCGAGCCAAGAGAGGTGTGTGCCACGAAGCAGCGGCCATAGAAAACCTCGTCTTGCGAGGCAACCTCTGATCGCAAAACCTATTCGTATAGCGGAAAATTCATCTAACAGGGCATTCGTCTAGCGAGGCACCACTGTATATATATCTATTTTTTTTCTTTTGTTCTGTTTGTGGTGAAGGGACTTAATATGTAAAATAATATGTAAAATAATAAAAATGAAAATGAAAAAAAAAAATGTAAGGCCAGTTTTGCTAAGGACCCATGGAACCAAAAAGATTCTTCACCCTTGCTGCTGTTTTTCTCTGTATGTGTGTGTTTTGACAAGGAGGGAACCATGACAGGCTGCAAATTGGGCAGGTTGAGGATCCTGTGAGATTGCCCCTTTCCTTTCTGACAAGGGATGCAGGGCGGGAATTTGCCATCTAAACCTTAGCATGGCAAGCTGCCATCCTCAGCCAGTGCTAACCCTTCTCCTGATTTGTTTAAATTCCTTGAAAATATGTTTGCAACCAAATCGCTGGTGCAATTTTAACAGTAGCTGCATGAACGGCAACCCATCTAATATAGAAATGAAGACGATCAGCATCTATCTCGATAAAGCAGAAAACATAAGCGGAATGCATAGATCTTCACTTGTGGCTCCTTGGGGGATATCTTAACTGCTGGGCACTGCCAAAGTGGGTCATTTTTCTTGAGATTTACCTTGCATAAAAAAGACTAGAGTCACTTCCTGCGTTTTCAGCCCATATTACTCAATTTCTACTCACAGCACATAATGTTTGCTTGTCAAGAAAAATCATCACCAAGCAGTTCCAAGTATGTTTATAAGATTCTTTTATGGGCTGCCACTAATGGATGGATGGCATAAATCCCCCCCCCCCAACCCCTCTGTATTTGTGCTGTGCAATGATTTTTGCGGAGGTTTACATGAGACGTTTCCATTTTATGAGACGTAAAGAAATTTACATATATAGTGGGCTTTTCTCTCTCCTCACCCCGCCCTCCAAAAGTGCCACATCATTAAGGGAAATTGCAACAGTCTATGCCCATTAGTTTAAAATGGTGTGTTTGTCCTTAACAAAAGCTGGTTCTGCACAATATTGCATTTTATTGAGGTTTATGGGCTGATTATTTCAGAGAGAGAAGGGATTTTTCTTGTTGTTTTGGTAAACTCTTGATTTTCTTTTTTCTTTTTCTCATGCTCTTTCACTGACCTTAATGGGCAAGTGAGTAATGCTTTGGAACAAAACCATACACATTTTTTAAAAAACAGAGTTATATTTTAGGCAGGGCCGTCTTAAGTGTATCTGGCGCTCTGGTGCCGTGGTGCGAAGATCCCTCTGGCGCTCCCCCCGTTTTGCAGCACGGCTATCTGGCGGGTGCAGCGTGCAGCACGGCTGCCGCGGGCACAGCAGCATGGCGCCCCCCTTGCGGCCCGGCACCCTGGTGCATTGCGCCACCCAGCCTTGCCTTAGAGCCGGCCCTGATTTGGGGGGCTTGCAACATGCTGATTTGACCTAATACGTATATGATTTTGAGCCCTGCCATTATATTATTTGTGTAGCCAGTGCCCTGAATTTTAAAAACTAACCTCACTCCAACTTTGAAATTTGATCTCCTGCCTTCTGGTGTTTCATTTTCACTGTAGGGATCCTAAAGGACATTAGCACTGAAGACATACTTTCTGACAGGTAAACTTGCTCTGTAAGCCTGAATTAAGCCTCATAATATGCAATCTGCTAAATCAGAGGAGCTCTTTCCACAGTTCATATGCCTGGCAAATCAGTGACAATAAACATTGCTAAACCCAGTGCTCCCCCCCAAAAAAAAAATGTTTAGGTGTACTCTGATTTTGACTCAAGAAAATCACCATTTTATAGTTCAAATCGGGAAAAATAAACACAGTAAATGGACAAAAGTACGAAGATTCATAAAAAGTTTAGGGGTATGCGTCCCCCTGCAGTGGCTAAACTTGAGCTGAAGACAGACTCTTGCTCAACCCGAATTTTCCCTACCCGTACCTCACTCCTAAGAGACAACACCATTTCTTCTTATAGCTGATTTGCGTTGTAAGAATGCTTCTGCTTCTTGAAAGCTTTGAAGCCAGTAATCTATTGCAGAAGAGGTTGCATCTGTTGGGGAAAAGTTTAGCTCATTATAGTCACAGCTGACAATTCATGTGATGAGAGGTGCAATAAGTTCCTGTTTGAAAACTGTGGCACTGTATAAAATCTAAGTTTGAGCAATATACTTTCTTTTCCCTCTCAAACATTTCCCTCTGGTCTTGTTTCAGACCATTCCATCTTCCATTTCTCCTTTCCCTTAAAATACTGCTTTGGGGCTGTTTGGGGGGGGCATGGGGGTGGGGGGGTGTTAGAATCCTAGAATCCCAGAATTGTTGAGTTGAAAGGGACCCTGAATGTTAGGAGTCCAGGTTCCCGTAGTTAAAAAGGAGGATTTATTGCAAAAAACCCAAGCAATTATCTCCGGATGGCTCTAGCTAGCCTCCAGCCCCCGTCACTCAGCTGACCCTTCTGAGGTGTTTTTCCTGTGTCGACAGAAGGGATTGAACCTTCAACCCTTACCTTTCTTATTTTGCTTTCCGCCTTGCAGCCTTCCTATACTCCTACGCCTTGGACTTATTTGGTCAGCTGCAGCCCCTTCCTGTTCCGAAAAGCTGTCTCAGTGGCTTTCCACGCCTGTTTGGTCTTCCAGGGAGCTTTGGCTGTGTTCCAGACTGCTTTCCATTCCTCCCTTATCAGCCGGCCATCCAAGGTCAGAGGGAGCCAACTCTGGCAGCCGCAGACTCTCCTGTGCCGGCATGAAAGCCCAACCTCCCTGTTCCTGACTGCATTCTGCAGCCGGCTGTGAGATTACACTTGGAGCTGGTGTGTTCATGACACTGAGTATCATCTGGTCCAACCCCCTGCAATGCAGGAATATACAGTTTTCCCATATATGGATCAAACCTGTAACCTTGGCATTATCAGCACTACACTCTAACCAACGGAGCTATGTGTTGCTGGTTTTTCCTCTCTCTTTCTGGTATCTTTATTCTAGGTTTTGTGAATTATGCAGAAATTGTTCCATTTGGTTGTGTACATTTTAATGTTTCATTTATTATTTACGACTACTTCTGTTATATTGTAGTTGCCCCCCCCCTCCAATTGCAAGCCACCTTGAGCATAGTTTGAACTGTGGAAAGGTGGGCTACAAATACAATTATGTATGCGTCTGGGTCTATATGCTTTCTCAGGTCCCTGACTGGTCTGTTCCTCCTTAGTTCAGTCCTCCCGCCTCTCTGGACTCTTTCTAGAACTCAGATGGGGAACCTGTGGTTCTTGAGATGTTGGCCCCACCACAGCTTTCCGCAGCCCCCCACAGCTTGGCCAGTGATCTGGGAGGAGGGCCCCAAGCAATGGCAAGCAAAGGGGAATGGCTCCAGTAAATGAATGGTTGTTAGAGCTAGGTTCCCATGTGATCTGTGACAAACAGGCACCTGAGACAGAAGCGATTCCTTATTGCATCCACAGTATAGGTTCTGTATGTGCCAAAGGATAACAATGGAATTACAGAATGGTAGAGTTGGAAGGGGCCACAAGTGTCATCTAGTCCAACCCCCTGCAAGGTAAGAATCTTTCACCCAACGTGGGGCTCGAACCCATGATCCTGAGATTAAGGGGTTTCATGCTGTACCAGCTGAGCTATCTGTATGATTTTGATTGATATTCCAGGTTGATTGTAATACCGTATTGGCCTGAATATAAGCCTCACTCCCCCCCCTCAAATTCCAACCATGAAAAGTTAAAGTGCGGCTTATATTTGTGAAGTTACGGTGTGCAGCCAGGAAGGGAGAGAGAGCGAGGAAGGGGGAAAGCTGCCGTCTCTCTCTCTCTCCCCCTCTCTCTCCCTCCCCCCCCCGTATGCAGCCAGGAGCTGTAAGGAATGGAGCGGATTATATTCAGGGTTTTTTTCCCTCTCCCCCCCCCTCCAATTTTAAAGGTGCGGATTATATTTGGGTGCGGATTATATTCGGGACAATGCGGTAATGTGAGAATACTGTCCAAATGAGCCAGCTCCAAATCTCCTTTTAAAAGGTAATAAAAAATCCAATGTGTCCAAAGAACAATAGAATTCATCTCAGAAAAGATGTTCCATTGTCGTGCCTCTAATGCACTCTGAGATATTGGAGATTCTATAAGATAACAGAAGCTTGCAGTAGTATGGGGAAAGTCAAGGTCACAATCTCTCGCAGAATCATGGTATACCAAATATGGGTGTTTGGAATTTTGCTTTCTCATATGCAAACTTTCACCTTATACTCAGGCCAGGCTGTTCAAGTGTGGCACTTTTCTCTCAAATTCATTAAACACATTCCAATTCCTGACCCCTTAGGCCCCATGGGCTCGAAAGGTACGCCAAATAAGTTTCGCCATGAGCTCTTTCTCACAGACTGCTATGGAAATTGCATCCTTTGCAGAATTACATAGGCAGCTCTCATCATTCTGATAAACAGCAATTGGTCTTGGGAATTCAAGCAGGACGGTTCCCTTTGAAGTCTGGACTCTTAAGCAGAACCAATAGATACATTTCAAAGCAAAACTGTGCTTCTTTCCATAAACAGATTCCCTGTTTTAAAGATTCTTCAAAAAAACCGTTTATTTTCACCTTCCTAATCCCAGTGAAACTGGGTTTGGTTTTTTTTCTTTAAAAAAATCTAGTGTTATGAAACAACGGATTGATTAAAACCATTCTTACGTTTCTATTTAAATTAAATTCTTGGGACAAAGTACTTATTTTGAGTGTTCAGCTTGAACTCTATCAAAGTTTCTGATCGTTCTCATACGCAATACAAGCCAAGGTTTGCTTATTTATTTATTTATTTATTTATTTATTTTAAAGAAACCAATTCATTTATCACTTAACTGTGATAATCTATGAGCAGTTTACAAGCATACAATATAAAAAGTAAAAATCAGTTAAAACTATACAAGTCATACATCAGCTTCATTCAGGTGGTCCACTGGTATGCCTATGTCTTTGGGGTTGAAGGCACGAGAGGCATTAAATAGTGATATCAGTTTTTTTGTTTTTTTGTTTTTTAATAAACTTTATTGAAAAATATTGAGAAAATACATCCGATCTTCAAGAATGAAATGTAAAATACAGATTACACCCAAAAAAATTCTTATAATTCATGTATGATTTTACAAACTCAAAATACATCTAAAATTAAACAAAACCAAATATGGTTAGAAATGCATTCTGGTTTCAAAGATTATCGACACTTCCAACCCTTTCCATTATACCTGGTTTTTCAAGTTAATGTTTATCACAGGCTTGATGTTGTTAAATTTTCCTCTTTTATTTTCTCTCTCTTTAACTCTTTGTTTGTTTGCCATTACAAATACCGTTCTAAGTCTGTCAATAGTGAATTGTTAGTACTATACATTTTTAAATATTCTCTGAAAATAATCCACTCTTTTGAGTGATATCAGTTTTTAATTGCATTGTTATTGTTTCTTCTTATATTGTATTTTACTGTATTACAATAAAATAAAATGCAATATATGCAAAATAAGAGAAGAAATAAAAATGCAAATGTCAATATTACAGCATCTAGCACAGCACAGTACAATTATTACAGCAGACAGAAAAATAATTTAAGTGGTCTGCTAAGGTCCTCAACCATTTTGGGGTGTGTGTGTTTCAGAACCATGGACCTAAATCAAGCATATTTTAAGCATCAAACTTGAATCGGTGAATGCCTCTATTTTTCCCATAGCTGCCCAAATTTTCTTTCTAGTACAAGGGTGAGTTTATGCATGCATCAAAGTGATGTGAAAGTATGAGAGTTGTATTTTAGACATACACAAGACCTTTTAAAAATATCCATCCTATTTGTAATTCAAGGCATTGGTGTGAGGGGAGCTAGAATTCTCCAGGAGGAAGATAAATTTCCTGACAGTTTCTTGGAAGTGGGATTCACAGTTCAGAGGTGGTACAATAGATTCTCTCCCCACTGCAAGGTGTTCTGGTTTATGTTACTGCCTTTGCAAGTGGTAACGGCAACAACTGTGTTTCCCTGCCTCGCCACCATTTTCCATTGTCCAAAATGTCCTAGATCTAGGAAAGGTCTGCCACAAAACACATCAGAACAAAACAGGACAGAAGGGGGGGCGCTGTGGTCTAAACCACTGAGCCTCTTGGGCTTGCTGATCAGTAGGTCGGCGGTTCGAATCCCCGCGACGGAGTGAGCTCCCGGTTGCTCTGTCCCAGCTCCTGCCAACCTAGCAGTTTGAAAGCACACCAGCACAAATAGATAAATAGGTAGCACTGTGGCAGGAAGGTAAATGGTGTTTCCGTGTGCTCTGGCTTCCATTATGGTGTCCTTTTGCGCCATAAGTGCTTTAGTCATGCTGGCCATATGACCCGGAAAGCTGTCTTTAGACAAATGCCGGCTCCATTGGCCTGACGTGAGATGAGCGCCACACCCCATAGTCGAATTCAACTACACTTAACCATCCAGGAGTCATTTAACTTTACCTTTTACCTAGACCTAGCTTCATTGTGAGGAATTGGGGGGGGGGTACATGTTGAGAATGGCAGCTGCTACATAAAAACAAAACAAACAAAAAAACCATATTTGGAGCAAATTATGCAATGTGGCCTTATTTTTAAATGTTGCGTGAAAGAAAAAGAATAATTTCTGACATTTTCTCAGAAAAATGTCACCTGGGAAACTTCAGATTTTAGGTGCTGAGCTTTCTTGCGTTCTGACGGGTTTTTTTTCTTTCTTTCAATGGAGGCAAGTTTACACAGGTCATTGAAAGATATGCACATACTGGTGAATTGGGCCTGTGTACATACACAAAAGACCGATGTGAGTGTCCTTCTTGACCAGAGGTGGGGAGGTCAAGCAAGATTTCACACGATAAATTTGGAAGGTGTCCAATTAAATAAATGCAATATACTCTATTTTGTTCTTAGCCTTAATCCTATCTGATCCTTGAGGCTGACACACCAGCTTTTTGTAGAGAGGAGGGCTGCTTTGGCTTAAAGCTGAGTTACAGTATATTTATGAAGCACAACAGGCAGTCAATTCAATTAGATTACCTAGGGAATGAACAATCACAGTATTGAGCTTTCCAGTTAAGTGTCCTATTCTATGTGGGTATGATGGCACAAATCTACTGATTCCTTTCTTTCTCCTGTTGTGAAACTGAACATTTCATTTGTATGGCCAAATATAAATTCTTCTATCATGGGTCAAAGTGTATGTCTTAAATCCACAAAGACATAGAAAAGTTTATTAGATTCGAAGCTTCTTCTTCTTCTTCTTCTTCTTCTTCTTCTTCTTCTTCTTCTTCTTCTTCTTCTTCTTCTTCTTCTTCTTCTTCTTCTTCTTCTTCTTCGTGACGTCTCTCAAGTACACATCTTATACAGTTGTGAATTTATTTACTTATTAACAGCAATAACAAAGAATTAAGTTCTCTACTTAGTATGCGGAGGAAGAAATATTCCAATCATAAAGTATGAACGAAATGGCATCAAAATAAGAACAGCATATGGTTCCTGAAAAATTTGAGCAGCAATTTCTAATCAATATTGTCAAATGGATTAATTAAGTGAACACCCGCTGGATGTCTGAAGTTTCTTTGTTGGTTTTCAATGGCTCAATTACAAACCAGTGAGCCTTCTAGGCAATACCACACCCACAATAACATCAACAGATTGACAGAAATAGCGCCACTGATGGTTCCCTGTATCACACAAAGCACAGTTGTGTATGACTGGCAACAAGTAGAATAGCCAGGGTTTTTTTTTGTGGCGAGAGTAATGCAATCCACAGGGGACACTTCTAGTCTTCATGTTATCTTTCAAAGGAAATATATGTGGAAACGAATCTTTATTTCTCCTCCTTGTGACAGCTTGGACGGATAGGGGAATTGCAGTCAGAATGTCTGCTATATCACTCAGCAAAATAATGTTATACACATGCTCGGAGGATAACAAGAAGTCACACGGCAGTTCTAAGCAAATGCAGCATTTGAAATCTCTTGACAACCGAGATCTCCTTAGCTCGACAAGGCCGATAATGGAGCAAGTGGTGTTCATGTTTCTGGGAAAGGAGGGTTAAAACTCACTACTGCTCCCCACTCCATGCTTATCAGTTTTGAGACAGAGAGACAGCATATGGTTAAAAGCTTGAGCAATTGCCCTGAATCATGGACATTAAGTGGTGGGCTCCACAATGCTTGCAATCTTCCCAAGGATTATTGAAGGAGCACATATTGAAGTTAAGTGTGGAAGACATGCTCTGGTAGAGGACTATGCCATTATATTTCTTCCTCACTTCGCTGGAAAATGTATTGGACTGGAACAAAAAGACCTTGACGTATGATCAAGAAAAGTAAGAGGCACTGACCATTAACAATTGCTCCTCCAGGGGTGTTTCCTACCTTTTAGCAACAGCAATAAAACTGACCTTAGAACAATGAATGTAAGAGCTGAACTTAGAGAATGCCAGGACTATGGATGCCGTTATAAAAGATTGCACACATTTCTCTACATCTCACACTTTCAGCTTCAGATATGCCATTTCTTTAATTTAGAGAATCTGCTTTTAACGCTTTTCCTCGTATCAAATAGATCTCCCTCCTTGGCAGTTTTACAGGAAAGCAGGATTGCTTCCTCTGTCTACAAAGAAGAAATTATCACAGGCAGCTGTATCGGTAGCAATATTTCACAATATATCGTTGCAGAATACTTGAATAAAAGTGCTGTTTAACTCTCTGTGGGAAGGGTTGTTTCAGTTTTGCAAAGGGATATGGAACAGCCACAACTGAGATACCAGTCAAGGGCAGAAGGTCAGGCTCCTGATTTTTTTTATAAAAAAACTAGGTCTAGCCAATCTAAAAGCATTATACTTACTGCTACCCATAGAACATAATGGGACATGGGTCGCAATGTGGTCTAAACCACTGAGCCGCTTAGGCTTGCTGACCGGAAGGTTGGCAGTTTGAATCCCTGTGATGGAGTGAGCTCCCGTTGCTCTGTCCCAGCTTCTGCCAACCTAGCAGTTCGAAAGCATGCCAGTGCAAGTAGATAAATAGGTACTGCTGCGGCAGGGAAGGTAAATGGCATTTCTGTGCACTCTATTTTCCGTCATGGTGTTCTATATAGCCAGAGGTGGCTTAGTCATGCAGGGTATGTGATTAACCTCTGCTTCATTTGAACACGTCTCTGCAGTTTAGGCCAAATGGAATTTCTCCTCCAGGAGCAAGCACCAGGCAGTTGACGTTTCCTCTGTTTAACAATCCGAGGCATTATTGGCACCCCATCCTCTCCATCTGGATTTGAGCCTGAAAGACCAAGGAAAAATGTGGGTGCATGAAGGGCAAGTGGCAAGCAAGCACATTTTGTGACACTGCACAACATCCCTGCTGATCATTGGGTATGTCCACTAAGACACCAGCCTTTAGGGTTGCCATACATCTGGAATTTCCCGGACAAAGTCAGGAGTTGGTCATCGGAAATAGTCTCCAGGTGGAAATTGCCGAAATGTATGTGGAAATCTGGACGTACGGCAACCCATGTCTGAAGTGTAGATTTTGGCGAATTTCATTAAAAATATGTCCAAAACTTCATTATTATTATTTTTGAGAATTTGCAGAAGAAGCTCAATAGCTATGCCCCCAAAAAGTTCAAAAACTTTTGTGTCTAGATTTTCACTTTTTGAAATATGGGAACCCTATCAACCTGGCTTTCCCGTTTCCTTAGTTTATGGAAATTAAACCTCTAGTTGCTGTGGCTTTTATTTAAAAACACTGAACACACAAATGCACACACTTCAGAAAGCAGTGGTATTTAAAACTTGTCTTATTTATTCATTTATTGAATTCATATACTGCCCTATACCCGCAGGTCTCAGGGAGGTTCACATAATAAAACCAAAATATAAAAGCACAAAATACATAATCAAAATCAAAACAACAACAACAACCTAATAACCCCCCTCCCCAAAGAAACACACCCAAATGTAATTTGTGTGCTTGCCATAGTCTGGCCAAGAGACCATGTTATTTAGGTGCTCAACATTAATATTTGCAAATTAAAAAAATCACCCCCAAAACATGGTTGGTTTCAGTTGTGGATTAAGCCTGCTATGCAAGGTTTCTGCCCTCCTGTCCTCATTTTCTCCTTTTATCTTTATCTTGGTTCATTAGCCATTGAAGTGCGACATCCAGAAATTCATTACCAGCAAATAGATGTCTATCTGTGTGTTTGCTGGAAATGATATCTCAGGGAAAAGATCAGCACAGCTTCGCCAGCATATGCAATGACACTTGATAATTAGCTGTAGGCATTTGCATTCCACGTGAAAGTTGTTAGCTCTTTTGTTCAAAGGTTAACACTCTAAATGACGTGTCCCAAACACACTTAACAATGCCTTTAATTTAGATTAAACAGATTAATATGTGCTAAATAAATGTTAGCTTTTTTTTTTTTTTTTACAGATCCTGAAGCTGAGGCTCCAATACTTTGGCCACCTCATGAGAAGAGAAGGCTCCCTGGAAAAGACCCTGAATTGGGAAAGATTGGGGGAGACAAGGAGAAGGGGACGACAGAGGACGAGATGGTTGGACAGTGTTCTTGAAGCTATGAACATGAGTCTGACCAAACTGTGGGAGGCAGTGGAAGACAGGAGTGCCTGGCGTGCTCTGGTCCATGCGGTCACGAAGAGTCGGACACGACTAAATGACTAAACAACAACCGCTGTGGCAGGAAGGTAAATGCCATTTCCATGCGCTCTGGCACTTATCACAGTCCTCTGTGCGCCAGAAGCAGTTTAGTCATGCTGGCCACATGATCCAGAAAGTGATCTGTGGACAAACTCTGGCTCCCTCGGCCTGAAATGAGATGAGTGTTGCACCCAATAGTCGCCTTTGACTGGATTTTACCATCCAGGGGTCTTTTACCATTTTTTTAGCTTATTTTAAAGAACATAGTTATTAAGTCTTAAATGTGATGTCACACTCTGAAAGGAAACAGTTCAGCCAGTGGGTTGAATGAGTTCAATTCCCGCTTTAAAGCCTGGACTTGTGTCTGGATAGAACCAGGCAATAGGAAGAGAAGCAGACATAGCTCTCATGCAGAGGCATTCCATATCCCAGAGGTTTTCAACATTTTGGGGTCCATGGCTCCCTTGACCAACTACATTCTTTTCGGGGCACCCCTGTGGGGCTCAGGAGCCCAGTTTTGTCCCCCCCCCTTGCTTGCAGCCTCTCACTCCTTTTCAAACACCCTCCCTTGTGAAGCGTTCCCTCAGCCTCCTCTCCTCTCCCTTCTACTTGGGAGTCCTCTGGGCAGCCGCTGCTGTTGCCCCTGGTTTCTGAGCTGCCCCTCTGCCCCAAAGAGAGGTGCCTCCTCACACTGCCCCACAGGGGCTTGGAACTTGTCTGTCCTTTCCCAACAGCAAGGGCTGGCAAACTGGCTGGCTAGGCTCCCTCGCCCGCTTGCTTGCTTACTGTGAGGCCGCCTTAGCTCCTGGCAACCAGTATCCCATGACCATCCCCAGAGGCACCATTTGCCTGCAGAGCTTGTAGCCAGGGCTGCTGAAACAGCTGTGCAAGCCACTGGGAGGCAGAAATGATAAGGGCATCAGAGGAGGGAGGGAAGGAAAAAGGGACAGAGGCCAGTGTTGCCTGCAGCACCCGACTACCATTCAAGGCACCCCAGGGTGCCACAGCACATTGGTTGAAAACCATTGCCATATATTGTACTGCCTTACCTGGAATTCACATTGAATTCAGTTGGCTTAATGTCCAGGACTGCACTATATTTTTTGGGGGGGGGCAAAAAATGTCAAAAATCCTTTCAAATAAACAAATCTATCTATCTATCTATCTATCTATCTATCTATCTATCTATCTATTCTTTCTTTTCTTTTCTTTCTTTTAAAAAAGATAGTGGCAATTGTAAGTTCTATACAATCGTAAATGTATCCCAGCAATGATCACCAGCTCATTACATTCTTTTTGTTCTACACTATTAGTTTATATGCTGTTTGAAATGCATGGCCAATTTAAATGCCACTGCAATTTTATGTAACGGGGGGAATCTTTTATGAATAATGGCATAAAGAGTATTATCACTCAATCTGGAATTTTAGATTCCCATTTCCCATTTTAAAGCTGAAAAACTGCACCTGCAATAAAAAAAAACAACCACTTTTTAGTACACACAAGAGCTCAAATGCTTGCTGGATTGCAGCAGCGAACAGATACAATGGTCTAGAAGCATTCCAGTTGATTGGTTTCAAATGCCGTACAAATAAGGAGCATCCTCTGTTAACATGAAAAGTATTCCATTACTGGGCCCAATGACTTGCTGAAAAGATTTCAGAAGCCCCAGGAATGGCTGTAACAAACAGATCGTTTTTAGGTCTGGCTTTGTAATTGAAGAGAGTTTTGCTGAGAAATAAAGCAGGCTTGCAGCAAGGTCAGAACATAGCAAACCAGGGTGTACACGTCCTCCCTCTAAGACAGTGGTTTCCAAACTTTTTTCAAAGAGGGCCAGATTTGATGAAGTGAAGGGCCTTGAGTTGTTTACCTTTTTTTAGGGTTGAAGTTTTTGAGCTTTTTTAGGGTTGAAGTAGTTGTTGATTCTTTTTTTAGGATTGAAGCTGTTGAGGTTTTTTTAAAAAAGGATTTTACCCCAGGAAATTAACTGCCACAGGAGCCGGATTAGGCCCCCGAAACGGACTTTGGACATGCCTGCTCTTAGAGGACCAGATTCATGAATACTGTGCTCAATGAAAACCGGATAGGAATCCTATGTAAAAAGAAATGGAAAAGTTAATAACAGAAGAGATGTCCAGAACTTTGGGCAGACAAACATGAACCTGGGAGATGAATTCTTTAGCTCAAGCTTTTGAGGGGTTCTAGAAATGATTATTATTACTTATTGGATTTATATACTGTCCTATGCCCAGTGGTCTTAGAGTGGTTCACAGAATAAAATCAAGATATAAAACCACAAAATATCCAATAAAGATAAAAACAACAACCAAAATAGCCCCCCCATCCCAAAAAAAAAACTTTCTAAAAGGGCATAGGCTGCAAATCAGATCAACCAAAGAGGAACATTTTTGCCTCTAAAGGAGCATAATGAAGGTGCCAGGTGGACTTCCCTGGGGAGAGCATTCCACAGATGGGGAGCCATTGCAGAGAAGGCCCTTTCTCATGTTGCCACCCTCCGGACCACTCAAGGAGGTATTGCGGTCCTGAGCCCTTTAAGGCTTTATAGGTCAAAACTAGCACTTTGAATTGGGCCTGGAAACTAATTGGTAGGCAGTGCAGTCACACCAGGATCGGTGTAATATGCTCAAACCGTCTGGCCACCCAATTCTGCACCAGAAATGGTTTGTCAATAGGTTTAAGTAAAAAAAAAAAGATCCTTATTTTAGATCTGATTATTGTATAGCTGTGGGGCAGGGGGAAAGCGTTGGAGAGAGACTTTTAACTTGTTTGTCTGGAATGTGTGGAGTGTGGAGGAATGTTGCAGAGACCTTGCTGGAGTGTGCAGAGATTAAGGGCCTGCAGCTACAGAGGATGCATGTTTATGTTTATGTTGTTGTTGTTGTTGTTGTTGTTTAGTCGTTTAGTCATGTCCGACTCTTCGTGACCCCATGGACCATAGCACGCCAGGCACTCCTGTCTTGCACTGCTTCCCGCAGTTTGGTCAAACTCATGTTGGTAGCTTCAAGAACACTGTCCAACCATCTCTATGTGGGTCTAATATTAGCATTGTGTGTGTGTGTGTGTGGACAGTGGACAATGCTGATATTAGACCCACACATTTCCCTGTTAATAGCTCATAAGATATAGTTCTGATGCGACAGCATTTCAGTCAATTTCTTCACATCCCACAGCCAATGAATTGGAGTTGCAATTGGAGTTGAAACAATTCTTTGTTTCACTAGATGCTACCAGGGAAACATGTTGGGAAGCTGCAAACTAGGGGCAGCTGTGCATACCTGTAACGTTTTAGAGAGATTAAGTTTGGTCTCAAGAGGAACCTTGAGAATTACTGATATACAGACCCAAAGAGACTGGAGCAGTTGCTATGAAATAAAAGAGAAGCCGGGCAATCTAGACTGTGGGATACCCCTGTGGAAAGTGAGAGAAATAGTTTAAAGAAAAGACAACTACGGGCATCAGTACTTACATCGATCCCAGCTGATGGTCTGGAACAACCAAGGTGAAATGAAATTCAGTTACAGCATTAAATAATTGTTCTAATCTCATTTCTTGCAACCCCAATAAGTCCACTTAACCCCCTTTTACGGTCTGAGCCTGCAATCCATCTCCCTTTGCAAGGAAACCTTTCCGAGAGCTGTCGAAATGGCCAAGTCTTTGTATTCAAATCCAGACTCTCAAATGGAAAAAAAGACAGCAAGCAAGCCTTCACAGGAGGCAAATGTATGCAGAGGAAATAGCAAAATCATTTTGGATCTCGCTGAGGTACATAGGTTTTGATGTTAATTTGGCAAGTAAATCACTTTGTATCTATATAAGGGAAATTGAAGTGTCAAATACATAGACATTGTGCTATGTCTGAAACGATGAGAACAATCACATAGTCCCTAAACAGTTTAGAAATATCCTCGTAGCAGAGAGTAACTTAGATTCTATTCAAATGAGAACAAGCCTAGATAATATTTGGCTGTTGATGGATGGCAACAATAAAAAGACAAGCATGAATGTCTGGTTGATTTTGGTCAATTTGGGGGCCCAAAAGAGTTTGCAGGCAATATAAGGTAATTGTGATCTATCTGGAAATGGGGGAAAAAAAACAAAAACATGTGCCTGCACATATACAAACTTTTATAGAAATATATTTATTTCTATTTCCCTCAAAAACCCAGAATATAGTTTAAACTGTAGTGGATGAAAGAGCAAAAATTGCAATTTCAGGCGTCACTTACTTTTATTTTGGAGCAAATGAAAAAGAATACAGCAGAAGAGCATCCATTATGTAAATCAAGTACACCCTTTATACAAAAGCTCATTACTACAAAGTGATATTAAGGATATTTGGAGGAAAGAAGTATAAATGTGTCTATCATCGGGGTAACTTTTGACAGTTTTAAGGAATGGGTAGAATGCTAGAAAACAGTGTTCCATGCAAATTTTAAAATTAAAATGTCACAAAATGTTGATTGTGGAATTCAGTTTCACTGAGTTATACAGAACTTATATTGGTGTTAAATGGCTATCTGTGTGACTCGTGGCAAATGTTGTCAATTTGTCAGTTCACCTGGTTTCTTTAAAAAGGGGGCAATATACCTGACCTTAGAGTTCTTATTTGACAGCAGTTATCGTCAAGCACATTGAGTTCTTAAATATGGCAGATGAAAATGGACAACATGTTTTGCCAGGGATTCTAAACCCAGAGATCAATGCAGGCAAAACACAACACACACACACAAAAACCCACAACAAATAAACAAATAAACAAACCCTGGGCTCAGTCTGAGCTACAGGATGCCAACAAAATTTCCTGGGTTTAGGACAATGGATAGGGATGAAACCCTTCTCTCCACCTGTAATATATTGGCAAGAATTGCTACTCATAGCTGTTGTTGGCATCCATCTGTCTCAAGAGACAGTTGACTTTGCCTCTGGGAAAGAAGTCAAACCATTGGTGAATCTCAGCACTGTCATAGTCCTGTGCACACCCAGCAATGGCAGAGCTCAGTGGCGGGAGAGGCCAGCCAACCAGCCAAGTCTCAGGGGGGAACCTGCTTGGAGGCAGAATCCATAGGCAAGGTTCAGTCCAGTCCTAAGGTCAGGGTATCTCAGTTCATGTAGTCAGACGATCCAGGGGTCAAGAAAGTTGATAGTCCAAGGTCATGAGAAGCAAGAAGCAGCAAGGTCTGGTCAGGAACGACGAATGTTGTTTCCAGCAACTGACTGAGGCTGGAAGCCCTGCTTAAGAAAACTGAAGTCATCAGAAGCAAGAAGGCCGATCAGCAGTAGGTGGAGTCACTTTGCCTTCTGCTCCTTCAGGGTACTGCTCAGCAGGTGAAGCCAACTCCTGGCCCATGACAAGTGCTTGCTTTTGCTGCAGAGATCGTAACTCACAACTCTTGCACTGTTTTTGCTACATTAGCAGCACCGAAGTGACCTCCCCTGGGTGCAAGCCTCGGCAGCGTATATGGAAGTCCTAGGTTGTCCAGACGACAAGACCTCACTGATGTGGTCCAAAGGAAAACAGAGTGATATACAGTATTTGCTTCCAGCTTGTCTGCAGGAGTTGCAAGGAGGTGTACAGGACACCATCCAACCACCTTAGATATCTCAGACTCCTCTCTTTCTCTCACACAAAAACTTCTCCTTTCCAATCCCATCCTATCCAGGCTGCTACTGCTCATACATGCAAGTCCCCCATCCACACATGGCATTCAGCAACTACAGATCTATGGAATATATGCCATCCACTGGAGAGTATGAAAATGCCATATATACAGAGCAAACAACTCAAGTAAAATAGTCAAGCCACCCATGATGTGCCTTATACCATCAATATATCACTCCATTGGCTCCACCATGACAAGTTGGCTCTATGAGGCCTCCTCTCTCCTCAACTCTAATTTGGGGGCAGCCATTACATCAGACGGCCTCAGCAGAGCTTACCAATGGCTCTACTGTGACAGGCACTTCTTGGCAAGTTCATAGCCCCATCCAAGGATCCGGAATTTTGGTATGAAAAGTTGGTCATCCTAGGCTCTCTCTCTCTTCTCTCTCTCTCTCTCTCTCTCTCTCTCTCTCTCTCTCTCTCTCTCTCTCTCTCTTTACATTACAAAAATAAACCGACTTCCTCCATCGGGTTCTTGCAACCTGTCTGTGTCGCTCTCATTTGCCAATTCCCAAGGCGCTGTGTATATTAAAATAAAATTGTCGGTCTTGTACAAACATAATTCTAAAAGAAACAGAGCTTCCCCTTAGCGCATCCTCAATACTTACCAGCCAGGTCTACACTTGAGACACAAAGAAGATTAAAAGAAGAACTGCTTCTGGCTTCCATCTGTGGCAGTCTCCCTTTTGATTACACCATCAATCCTGCTCAGTCAAATGGCTGGCAAAAAGTAATATGAAACCCATTCCAAAAGAAGTTATAGAGAGAGGCATAGCTACATGATAGCAGTTATATAAAAAAATAAATCATATTTGTTGCTTGGAGCCATCTCTCCTTCTGTAGTCTCTCCAAATGTTTTATAAAATTAGATCATGTAAGAAGTAAATGCATTTATTGAGACTCTGGATGTAGCAGAATTAATATCCATATTTATCTTAAGTAATCCTTGCCTTTTTTATTACAAGTTCTCAAGCTGCCTTCAAATTGTTAGTTCCACCCAAGAACAACTAAACGTGAAAACTGGCGCATTACATTAAGAGGATAAAATCAATTTCAGATTATTTCCCATAGAGTGATGAAACTGCCCCATGTCTTTGTTGCATAAATATTACATCCCATAAATATTTATGGAAAATAACGAGTGTTTTTACATCTTCTGACTTCTATGTTTCTACTCAATTTGCACAAATGAATCAGATTTTTCTAGGGAAATCTTAGTGGAAGGATACCAGATGCAATCTTTTGGCTGAATTATTATTGTCATTATCAATGCGACAATTTCTTCTTCATGTTTCATTTCACCCAATTGTTTTATATGCAGAGAATACATGCCATTGAATACAAGAAAGTATCGTAGTCCTTAAGTATGAGTAAAATGTCTTACCCCAGAGCCTTTGATTTTTATCGTGGAAGATTAACAACAACTACGTATATGATTACTGGCCAGAGAACCAAAAGCTCTTGGAAGGTTGTACACATAACTCCTTCCAGAAAAAAAAGGAGTCCAGTCTACTCCAGCTAGGCAGATCACCAGGTACAATGAACTTGCTTCACCTTCTCTCATAGGGAGATAAGGGGGTCAAGCAGCTCTATGGGAGCAGAAGAAATATGGAAGAAAAATCTGGTCCCACGCACTGACCAAAGGACCAACAACTTCTGGAAGGCTAAAACCCCACACCAGCAGCAAAGCCGTCAAGGGGCAATTCAGCTCACCCCGAACTGGATTTAAGTATCTTTAGAAAAACTAATTCAAAGCTTTGCTGGAGATGTAAAGAATCTGAGGGAACAATGTACCACATGTACCACTTGTGATGGAATGTAAAAAGATAAAGAACTTTTGGGAAATGATTTATAATGAGCTAAAAAAATGTTTAAATTAACTTTCCTCAAAAAACCCAGAAGCCTTCGTTTTAGGTATTATGGCTGCAGATATTCTGAAGGAACTGAGGAGGGTTTTTATGTACACAACCACTGCCGCGAGAATGCTGATAGCCAAATGGTGGAAAGGTGATAAAATACCAACTAAATTGGAACGGCAGGAGAAATTATTTGATTATGTGGAATTGCAAAAGATGACAGGAAAGATTAGGAACCAGACAGACCAAAAGTTCAAGAAAGAATGGGATACATACAGATTATATTTAAAAGAACATTGTTCCCATATGGAATCTTTGACATGCTTTGATTAACTTCTGCAATACCATATGCTATAAAGATTATAGATAATTTACGATAAGTTAAATGTCATACATCATGCAGTTAACAAGGAAATAAAGGACCCATGCTGAGAAAGATGGAAGTCTTCACGCATGGAAGAGCTTTATTCTATATGTAACATTTTCTTTGTATTGGGTGTGTTTCCTTTTTTCTTTTTGTGGTGAATGGATGCAATATTTAAAACCAATAAAGATTGAATGTAGAAAAAGAAAAAAGAAAAAATGCACCTCTTGACTCTGGCATTCTCAAACAGATTTCCCTCCTTTATCTTTCCTCTCCCTTGAGTGTCTGCTGAGTGCCCTGTGTCTGGGTTGAGCAAAGGCTACAAATTTATGCTGGTACCTAATTTTGCATCTGATCTATTTACGTGAACCCGGATGGATGCAGAAGCACATAACGTTAGACGGAGGAGCCCAAGTATCCCAGTTATGGGCTACTTTATAAATCCTGTCAGAACAAATTTCAGGCGGAAATCATTACAGAAAAGATTCACATTCTCTCTGCCAATGTGAAAATATCCACATTTGCTTTAAACACACAAATTGTAGTCCAAAAACATCAGGAGGGCATATATGTTGTCACACTATTAAGGAGTAATGTGACTCCTTCTGGCAGCTTATTTGAGCTGCCATGAAAAGGTAGAAAGTTGCTATTTTAAAATTATTTTATTATTATTTTTACTACTTGGGAGTGAGAGAAGTGCTTGGGCAATTTTTCTGCCAAATGTGTCAACATAATTTAATCAGCCTTGACTGAGGACCATGCACTTTGACTTTGAGGTGGTGGTGGTACCATTTGATAGTCCACTTCTGGCAAGGAACTGTCTTGAGATGGCCATGAGTGGGCCACAACTTTTCCATTTCTGTCTCCACCTCCATCATTCAGCTCCGAGGGCCTTCTGGTGGTTCCCTCACTGTGAGAAGCGAAGTTACAGGGAACCAGGCAGAGGGCCTTCTTGGCTGTGGTGACCACCCTGTGGAATGCCCTCCCATCAGATGTCAAGAAAATAAACAACTACCTGATTTTATCTACTTGCACTGCCATGCTTTTGAACTGCTAGGTTGGCAGAAGCTGGGAAAGACCAATGGGAGCTCACCCCGCTGCGGGGAATTGAACCACTGACCTTCTGATTGGCAAGCCCAAGAGGCTCAGTGGTTTAGACCACAGCGCCACACTCCCTTGTCTTAAAAGTGAAATGAGTGTCAGGGTTGAGCCGGATGAGGAGGAGTGGTAGCAAGCCCCCCCCCCCCGGGGGGGATGCCCCCACGGGAGAATCTGGGGAAATGGAGGATTTCATACCTGGTGAAGACTGGTGGCGGCACTCCTCAGAAGAGGAAGAAGCAGATAGAGAAGAGGGAAGACCAGAGCAGGAGGAGGAAGGAGTTGAGGCAAAATCAGGCCCTTGTGAGGAGAGGAGTCGGCAGGCCCCCTCCCCTCCTCCCTTCACAGCTGTAGAGCGTAGAGCTGAGAAACGGAGGGAACAATTGAAGGCAGCTGCAGCTCGTAAGAGGCATGATGAGGAGCCGGCTACTTAAGGAAGGACGGCTGCTCCCTTCGCCAGCACTTGCAACTGCTGTGCTGAAGCATGTGATTGTTCTTGCTCATCCTGTTCCATGATTCCAGTGTTCCTGACTTCGGCTTCTCCTGACCCCCAGTACTGACCCCCACCTCGGCTGGTTCTCGACACGGACTGCTCCTGACTTCGGCTTCTCCTGACCCCAGTACTGATACCCAATGGCCACCTTCAGCACGCCAACCTGTTGGCACCCTAACAATGAGTGCCACAACCCCATAATTGCTTTTGACTGGACTTAACTGTCCATGGATCCTGTACCTCTTTTTTTTTTTTACCATGGGTGATGCCATGGAGGAGCATCGGGCAAGCACCTCCACAGTGTCCTGAGTGCAACCTCCCCAAGGAGGATAAACAGCCAGCAATTTAATTCTTTATTGACAAAGAAGGGGGCAGATGGAATTCTACCAGTCTGCCCCTCTCAGGAACCATTTCTTCCTCCATTCCTAGCGTGTCCTGCACCTCTTCCTCTTCCTCTAGCCCTAGCTCATGCCCCACATTCTGCATCTCCTCCCTGTGTCCTGCATGATCAATGGCTGGAAAAGATTTGGGGTTGCTCCAATCTCTCCAGAGCACCCTCAGCCCCCAAAGGAGTAAGTAGTTTATTTCATTATTGATAAAGCACAGACTTACAAGCCGGACTGTGACCATGCCTGCACTGAAACTGAAGTACTCCAGCTGTGGCTCCTGCCTTGCAAGAGGCACAAAAACCAATAAATCACTGATCCCTTTCCTTGAGTCAGCCTCAGCCTTGCTCCCCACCTCTGCCACACACTCATCAGAGCCCTGCCAGTCCCTCACATCAAACAAGGAACTCATATTCTGGATTCCTATCTGACATGTGTTATTTTTCTTTCAGCGATCTTAACATGTGGAACACTTAGAAATATATGCTGCCCCTTTTATGCATGCCCAGATTTTATTTCCTGGTGCAGCCACCGCTAACGTTGGATCCATTGAATTCAGTTGGACTATATACGGTTAGGACTGCACTGCAATTCACAAAACCGATTAAACCTTATAATTTTTTAAAAACAATAACAGTTAAAGGAAATAAACACAGGTGTACTGAAATGTCAAATTTCACATATTCAAGGATATTAAACACCCCTATGGTGGATTCTATTGTTTTATTGATACAACATTTCACTTTCCCAGGACTTTAGAAGACAATGAAGTTTTCCCTTTTATTCCATCTGCATGTTGATAAGGATTGCTCAGCATTTACCTCTAAACACATTTTTACAACAGAATTTAATTGTCCTATTACTAACTGTACTAATAACGTTTCTTGAAGCTAAAATTTATCATCCTTTTTTATTTCTTTCCAATATCATTGCTTCTTGCTTGATTACATAAAATTTATGTTACCATTTCCGGAAAGAAGTTTAATATGTAATCGTGCTTGCTTTCCATCCTGAATTTAACAGGAGAGAATATAGCAGCGAACAGTATAAGATGCGGTCCCAGAAATCCTGAGATCAAGTCTCACACAACCACAGATCCACTAAGGGAGCAATCCTATACACAAGAAGCCAGCATAAAGCAAGCTGGCATAAACTGGTCTAAACTTACACCAAATACAAACTTCAGATAAATTCAAGTTGAGTTTAAAATAAAGAATGATAAGAAAGAAGTTGTCCATTGATTTTTAGATCAACCTAGAACAGGCATACCTGTCACTTGGTCACAGTCTTTCCCACTGGGGTGAGATATATTGAATTTCTGTTTCAATTATGTTAGCTATTTCTGAATGTGCAACCATATATAAAATTACAAATTTCGTGTAAATGCACTCACTCTCTTTGGGTGAAGAGTAAATGGCCACAAAGAAACACAGGCAACAACAAAAAGTGACAAATGTGAAACCTCCGCTTACTGT
Source organism: Zootoca vivipara (assembly GCF_963506605.1). NCBI lineage: Eukaryota > Metazoa > Chordata > Lepidosauria > Squamata > Lacertidae > Zootoca > Zootoca vivipara. Next base: position 71,407,622 of record NC_083283.1, read on the forward strand.
GAAAGCATCATCCAGCACCTTCCTTCAGGGCTGTTCTGTCCTGTAAGGGTGGGGAATTCTGCAACATCTGTATTTTTTAAACCACTTGGTTCTCTACCCTCCCTCTAGCTCCTGCTGGCTCCATCATCATCTGCTTCCCAACATTCTGTTCTCCATTAGGAAGCTAGCAGACTGAGTATAAATCTTCCACTGTCTTCCCTTGCATGCCCTTATATCAGGGACTGGGCAGGGAAGGAGGAATGGTGGAGACTGTGTCCCCATCCTTATCCTTCCAAGGAGGAGGAAGAGGAGGACAGTATAGATTTACAACGGTGGTTTGTGGAAGGTCACAACTCAGAGACAGATGAGGGGGAAAGCTGGGAAACCATGGGAAAGGAGGAGCACGCAGAACCAGAGCAGCAGCTGGCTGACACGTTGTCACTAGAAAGCATTCCAGACCCACCATCTTCCAGAATCCAGCGAGCCTTAAAAGTAGGAGATAAAAGAGCTCAAAGACTTCTTCTTTGTGGAACAGGAATTCAATAATATGAAGCACCCATCATTCCTATGCTAGACCAGAAAGCTATCTTCCTAGCCCCCTCACTTGTAAATCTTAGATCCTCACCATACTCATCCAGATTTTTTCATGGTTCCTTATCTTCTCCTTCTTGGTTATTTATTTCACATACAGAGAAAAAGCTGCTATAGAGTTGAGAAAGAAAATGTGGTTGTATGAACCAGTCCTAAGGTCATACATAAAGTTGATTATTTGATAGGTACAGGGTTGTGAATGTATATCTATTGGCCTCAACGAAGGGTTACAAACTGGCAAACCAATCTAAAACTTTTCACCAATAGTAAAAGTTAATATATCCCCCAAATAAAACTGTTCATCACCTGTTATGGAGATCCATCTTGACAGGGCTGAGATGCAGTCTGACTGTTAACTGTTTTTGGCTTTACCAAGACTTAAAGCATATTCTCTTTGTGACATCACACATGACATCAGAATGGCATGTTTGCATTCAACCTAGACTATTTCCATGCCAACAGCAATGGCCAGTAAACTTCTGGGGCCAAGTAACCATCAGCCTGACTACCCAATTGTTTCTATCTATTCTAAACTATTGGATGTTTATTTTTTGCTCTCATAATCAATGTCTGAAGAAGAGCTGTATATAATTTGAAAACCGGCTTCCGCTGTTAAAGAAAACTAATTGTCTGAGACTGGGCAGAGGAGAAATGGTGGAGACCGCCTCCCCATCTGGACCCTTCCAGGGAGGAGGAAGGGGAAGACAGTATAGATTTACAACAGGGGATTGATGGAGGTAGCAGCTCAGAGGCAGATGAGGGGTAAAGTTGGGAAATCATGGGAGAGTCAGAACAATAGCTGGCTGACACATTGTCATTAGAAAGCATTCCAGACCCTCCATCTCCTAGAACCCGGTGAGCCTTAAAAGTAGGAGAGCAAAGAGCTCAAAGACAGAGGGGACTTAGCGGCACCCATAGAGGAGGTGATGATGATGATGAATGAGGAAGTGGGAGAGATGGGGATTGGACAACACCATTATCCAAGAGGCTGGGTTCTATAGCCTCTCTCTGTAAAGTTTGTAATAAAAAAGGGACGGTCTAAAACTTTTCCTTGTCTTTATACTTTCCTGGACTACCAGCCAGGAGCCACTGACATCATCCTGACACTTTACTTGCTGTTGAGCTGCCAGTTCTACTCAGTGACATCCTGAAGCTAAGTGGTCTGGGTCCATCTGCCTATGCTATTCACTGGGTCACTGCACTCCATGTGAGGTCAGTGGGGCTGGCCTACCCATTGGTTTGGCATGGCATGGAGAAAATGGGGATGCAAGGACAGGGCTTTGCAATACAGGTAGAATGAACCAGGGCTGGCAAAATAAATACTGTGGTACTTTGGTTCCTTAACAGCTTAGCTGTTGAACAAATCAGCTCCCGAATTCCGCAAACCTGGAAGTAAGTGTTCCGGTTTGCGAACGTGAATGTCCGACGCGGCTTATGTGGTTTCCGATTGAGTGCAGGAAGCTCCTGCAGCCGATCGGAAGCCACGCCTTGGTTTTTGAATGGTTTCGGGAGTCGAATGGATTAAGTTCAAGAACCAAGGTGTCACTGGAGAGCTATAGAGATGCCTTTGGAAGTGCCATCACAACTTTCCAAATCTTTGTGTTATTTCTGTGCTTGTCTCTGATCTTTTATTAACAGAAATGGCAGTCTTCGATAAACAATATTGTTAGTATGTCAGTAAGATTAAATAACCCATTAAATTGTCCCTGGATTTTTATTTTATTGGAAACTTTTTTTAAAGGGGGGACAGAAAACATCATTGTGTGTTTATTTTCAGCGAGATAAGCACGTTTAGCACAATAAATTAGAATGCAACGGATGGGCAAAAATCACATCATCTTTTTTCCGATATCACTGTGCAGCCAGCGGTCCGTTTCAGAGCACCTTAATGGCTGACAAGTTCAGTGAGCAAAAATTCCTTTTAGAAGAATGTACTTCTAAATGTGTCGACATTTAGTGTCTTCCATGACTGAATATTAATCATAGCTAATCTCTCAAAATTACATACTTTATTCTTTCCTGATTTACAGTCTCTCTTCAAATCCCAAGATTAAAAGCATTTACTCTCATGGTTCTGTAGTGTAATGACATCATTATAAAGCAGAAGGGAAATGTTTTCATTGCGGAGTTTTCATTAAATTGTGCTGATGAAGGATAATACATGGATTGCACAGGAATTTGTCATTAGAAGTGTGTTTAACTACTCTTGGGGGCTGCACAGTTTCTTATTTTTGTCTGTGGAAAATGGGGCAGTCTAAAAAAGTGAATGCTGAAGATGGAACTCATCAAAACTGCTATATTACATGATGCTCATTTCCACTGAAGCAATACAAACCCGGTTCTGCTTTTAACATTTGGTAGCTGAATGGATGGGCAAAGCACACCACAGCATGCTCCATTCCTGATTCTCCTGCCAGCCTTTGTGCCCATCCCTAAAAAACCCCTTCCCATCCCTTCTCCAACCCCTGAAACACACCTTTTCATTCCTCTCCCATCAGTCAGTTGGAACAACAATGCATGAGCAGAGAACTGAAAGGAGATTTTGCAATTGCAGGAGCCCTTAGGAGAACATCTCTTAGGATCCCTTGACCTTAGTGAATCCTGATGCTATTTTTTTTTTAAAAAAAATAACAATAATAATAATAATTCAGGGTGACACAAAAGGAGGGAGAGAAAAGGAAATCCTCCCTTCAGCCATCTCCTGAAATATGAATGGGGGGGAAACGCAATTCCATTCCCAGTCTGAAACAATATAGCTATCCTTCAAAATTCAAACTTTTTTGAATTTTGCAACATAATTCTCCAACCAGGAAAATGCATGCAAAACTGTATATATTATTCTAAAGCAGGGTTTTCCAGACTTGTGTCTCCAGATGTTGTAGGACTACAGCTTCCATTATCCCTAATTACTAGGAGCAGTGGTCAGGGATGATGGGAATCATAGTCCTATGGTAGTTTGCGAAACCCTGTTCTACATAAAAATAGATATATTAGTGGGAGGGGATGCAAATACACATATTTTAGGGAAATTCTTTTGCAAAAATGTGCATATTAAGCAACATTACATATTATGTGCATTCATACTAAAGCGGTGATAAATTTTCACAAGGACTTTGAAACAAATTGCAAAAATGATGTGGAAATGTGGAGAACTGAGCTCATGACTAGTAAAATATGAAACATGGGGGGGAAATGACGGGGGAATGAGCAGATGGGGAACCATTACAACTGATTGAGATGTGATGCATTTTTATGATCACTCAGATTGAGATTGACTTGGCTTGGTCTGAGGCCTGCATTTTATTTTATTTTTTAAGAATTGGGGGGGGGGGAATCTCAGATTATTTCCATATTGATCTGAGGTGAATTTGGGAGTGTTCATTCATTGCTAAACTAGTAAGGTAAAGGACCCCTGGATTGTTAAATCCAGTTGAATTTGACTATGCTGTGTGGTGCACATCTCACTTTCAGGCTGAGGGGACGGTGTTTGTCCATAGACAGCTTTCCGGGTCATGTGGCCAGCATGACTAAACCGCTTCTGATGCAACAGAACACCCTGACAGAAGCCAGAGTGCATGGAAACACTTTTTACCTTCCCACCACAATGGTACCTATTTATCTACTTGCACTGGCATGCTTTCGAACTGCTAGGTTGGCAGAAGTTGGGACAGAGCAACAGGAGCTCACCCCATCATGTGGATTCAAACTGCTGACCTTCTGATCGGCAAGCCCAAGAGGCTCAGTGGTTTAGACCACAGCGCCACCTGTGTCCCACTAAACTAATATGGACAGAGGGCTGAATGAAGCATTCCTTCCTCCTATTTTAGAGAAAAGTATTGAGTGCATTGTGTCTTTGTGAATATGGACATGTCACACTGAAGATGAAATGCACCCATACCTCATTGCACAATTCATTGTTGGTAAGCATGGGTATGTATTTGAATCTGGCCATACAATTATAAAGACCAAAACATGTTCTTTAGAAATACAAAACGGCCACTCCCTCTAGGCTTTTGTACAGCTTGATAGATAGCTGGTGGTTACTTCAAGTTACTGGATTTGTGTCACACACCCTTTTTGCCTTGAAGTAGCTGCCAGCTATCCGCTATATTCAAAATCCATGCAGAGACAGAAATTTGAGCTGTGCAGCTGGCTGGTAAAAAGCATCCTTGGGGAGCTAAATGGTACATTGTTGACTTGGAAGACAGAGGTAACAAACTTCCTTCTCCTCCCTGCTCAACATGTATATTTGTTTCTCTGAAGCAATATGAAAACCGAAACACAGCCATCATATGAAACTCAAACACCTCTGAATTTTGCAATACAATTCTCCAACTAATGTGTAGAAAAATGCACACATTCACTAGGGTAAAGGGTGCAGATAAGTGCATCTATTAGTGGAAAATAACATACATTTCCCATATATTAGGGGAGATTGATGTACAAATGCATGTATATTATACAAAATTGCAAAGAAAAAGGGGATTTGATAGGATAAATTAACACTAAAATTCTGGTGAAATTTCATGACATTTTTATTCTATTTTACTTCGCAAATTGCTGCAGAAATGTGGAGAACTGAATTTAAAATTGGAAAAATGAGAAATGCAGAGAGCCAAAACAGACAGACAGAGCCACCCATCCCTAATATTTGTTAACAAAAAGTTTATCAAAGGACAACAGAAGACTTCTGTGCTTTCTTCACACCCTCTCATTATTCAGAAAAGTGGAAAACATGAAAGAATAGAGTAATTGGAACATGTATATGTCACCTTTTGTACATTGCAACTTTCAAACTTTCTCTTCAGCCCTTACCTTCACAATTATTTCCAGCTATCAGACTAAAAAAATAATAATAATCTAGATAAAAAATCACCCACTCATTCTGCATGATGGGAAGAACAGGATGCTAAAGTATAGGTAATAGCCATTTGGAGTTAAACAACACTCAAATAATCTGTTGTCACCCAGAGATTCTGTTTCAGTCTGCAATGCAAATTAACCTTGCAACTCTTTCATTCTCTTTAAACACCACATGCATCTCCAATTCTTTCCTAATATTTATGAGGATTCATAAACTTGTCAGAGCCTGGAATTAAATCCCAATTTTATGAGACAATGATAAAAAAATAAATTATCCGCTTATGGTACAAACATGCATTTCTGCAGGGAAGGTAAAAATGGATTTTTTTCAGTCCTTCGATTTATCCAGAAGGTAATTTAGATACATCACTGTTGAAGCAGAATGAAAGCACCAATTTGCCCCCCCCCAAAAAAATCAATTTGCAAATTGCACTTGAATTACAACGAGTTTTTGTTCCTATTGGAGTTTGACAAAAATAATTTGCAGAAGGAATTTAGTTATTCCCTATGTAAACTTCATAACCATCATTTCTTAGATAAAAATGAGAAAGATATAAGTGCAGATAAGACTAATCAGTTGCTTTTGCAACTAAAAGAAAAGGGGAGAAAGGAAATAAATGGCCAGGCTCTCCCTCTCCCTTTACACTAGATGGCACACCTTCTCAATTAGTGAAGGAGATCTACTTCTTGCTTCTATTTTAATACTGTTGGTAGATAAAACAAAAAGTAGGGTACTTTGTATGGATGACTGTGAAAGTTAAAACTATTTATTATGGCTGCATATAGAGAATTGAAAAAGTGTATTCAAACGCTGTTGACACATCCATCTATCTCAAGAGACAGTACAGGGTGCCTCTAAGGGTGAAGCAGGACCTAAGCGACCTCCACCAGGTGCAAGCTTGGTCAGCGTGTTTGGAGGTCTTGGGCTGCCCAGATAACAATACCTGACTCTCTGTCTGGCTGATGTGGTCCAATGGAAAGCAGAGCAATACGTCTGGCACTAGCTTGGCTGCATAATTTGTTGGAAGGAGGCTTATAAGGCACCATCCAACCATCTTAGGGACTCCACTCTGGATTTGGGTCAGGTTTGCTCCTTAGCCTCTTCTTCTCCTGATGATGTTCCAGAAGGTAGTGGAGGTTTAGGATCAGAGTTTTCCTTCTCCTAGGTGGGCTACCTCCCCAAATTGATGAGCTCCATCTGCCCCTCTCTTCCCTCTACAGCACAAGCAGAAACCACCTTCTTGACCACCCCTCATTAATTCACTACTTATATGAGGAGGAAGTCACCTGCTGGCCACACCTCCAAACCTCAACATGCCCTGGTCAAACCACCCATCCTCCCCTGCAGACTTGGATTGGGCATTCATGAAAAAACATCCAAGTTTCCCTATTTCCCAGATTTCCCAGTGCACCTGCTCTCTTATCTCTCAACATCCAGGTGTGGGGAATGTGCTGACTCAGGTTATAAGACATTACACCACAGATGCTACTGCCGAAAAGGACTTTTCACATGATAGGGTGCCCACCTAAGTTCTACGAGATGATTGTGTCCTTCCACGAGAACATGCATGGCACCATCCAGTATAACAATTCATCCTTGGACGGTTTCCCTATAAGGAGTGTGTGAAACAGGGCTATGTTCTCACCCCAGCTGCAGACCCTCTAAGTGTCCCTATTTTCCTGGGACAATTCCAGATTTACAGAAACCATTCTGGTTTCATATTTGATCCCAGAATGTCCTGCTTTCCCTTAGGACATCCCCATTTTCATTGGAAAAATGTTGGAGGTTACGGAGTTATGTGACCCCTCCAAGTCAAGGAGATACAGTAGTTATACAACCTTCAGAAGACATCCGAGGGCAGCCCTGTATAGGGAAGCTTTTAAAATGCTGAATGTTCTATTATTTGTGCAGCGGAGCATTCTGGGATCAAGTCAGAAACCAGGATGGCTTCTGTAAATCTGGGGCTTGGAGGATCTGCCGCAGGAACTACTTTCAGGGACTCTTCCACTAACCCCTCCTGCATCAAGTCTCCTTTACATGGAACAATGGAATGATGGATGGGTGGGGAAGAAAAAGCTCTCTCTTTCTCCCTTCTCCCTTCTCCTGTTGCTGCCACCGCACCTGCATTTGGCCAGTCAACCAGGTAAGGAGAAGGGAAGGGAAGAAGTGTTTGTGAGTAGCTGGGGTGGAAGAGGCAGGGGGATGCTGGAGGCCGGCATTGGAAGTGGGATTTTGATCCGAGGAAGAAGAGAAACTTCAGGAGGTGAGATGCTCACTTCCTGTTTTAATGGAGATCTTCAAAAGCTTGGGCTTTGCTTCTGAGCCAGGTTCAGGCAAGCTCCCGCAACATCACTAATTGGGTTTGGGAACTAAAACTGACAACGGTTGCAGCCTTGTTTGCTATTCTGGGACAGATTCTGATTCTTTCCTGGCTTTCTAAAGGGAAAACTTTGACCCTTGGCTCTCTCATGCTTGAGTGGTTCCTCTTATGTCTCATGCATTATTTTGCATGTGTGATTTTTGAAAAGAGCTTTGCTTTCTTCAAAGATTGCTAACTTGAATTTGTGTAGTTTTAAAACTATCTCATTTAAATCTATCAGTAATTTCTTCATACAAGAATCAACACAAAACTAAAATGTAATAATAATATAGTGTAGCATTCTGTTTCCTCTCTGCAGAATGTCTCCCTTGAATATAAGTATTTGTGGAGTACAGTGGAGGATGGGGGCTACCTTGTTGCAGTCAGCTGTCTACAGAAGAACTGCCTGGAAAGAACCCGAGGTAAAGGATGTCTACAGCTAAGCACATCACAAAAGACATAGCGATATGTGCTTGCACAGCTAATCCAAATAACTACTAGCCTTCGGGGGGTAAGATAGGACAACATGACACACAGGCTGTATCTTGTTTAAAAATAAATGTTCTCAAGTCATTATGGCATGAATAAGAGCTTTACCAATAATGCACGGTTGTCATGTCTCTGGGATAAGCAGGTTTACTTGAACATTTTAGCTTAATATATAGGATTCATGTTAAATATCCTCAAGGCTCAAGTTCTCTCCCACCCCCCGTTCCTCAAATTCTTAATGCTGGCAAGAGTCAGTTTAATTTTGCTTAAGATAAAAAGCCAGTGTGTCCCATGGAAATGGAGGCGATGATTATAACTCTTGAATTAATGTGTCTACACAGTCAATGAAAGATTATGGTGATGTATACAACCCTGGTATATTTGTGAACTTGCCTCCATAACCTGTGTACCACAACAAGGTTTAAGATCAGCTGGGTATACTCTCACTGCCAGAACTGGGAGGGTGAGGAGAGAGGTTGCAGTGCATCTCAGCTCGAAGCTCAAAGTGGATTTGTAACCTCTCGGGTGCAGCATCTTCATCTACTGAGTGGTCTTCAGGAATTCATGGAGGAAGCATGTGTTTTCTCTGAACGTGAATGCCATCCTCCGGACAGAAATCACTTTCTGCTGCCACAGCAGAACTTAAATCACAGCCCATTGCCCCATCTTAGCCTGCAGTTTTGTGCACACTTACTTGGACACGGGTGGCGCTGTGGGTTAAACCACTGAGCCTCTTGGGCTTGCCGATCGGAAGGTCGGCGGTTTGAATCCCCACGACTGGGTGAGCTCCCATTGCTCGGTCCCAGCTCCTGCCAAGCTAGCAGTTCAAAAGCACGTCAAAGTGCAAGTAGATAAATAGGTACCGCTACAGCGGGAAGGTAAATGGCGTTTCCATGTGCTGCTCTGGTACGCCAGGAGTGGCTTTGTCATGCTGGCCACATGACCTGGAAGCTGTACGCTGGCCCCCTCGGCCAATAACATGAGATGAGTGCCACAACCCCAGTCGGTCACGACTGGACCTAATGGTCAGGGATACATTTACCTTAACCTTAACCTTTACTTGGTTGCAAGTCCCACAGAACTTAATTGAACTTACTTCTGAGTAAACAGGCACTGGGAGTTTAATGGGTATAGAATTGAAGCCCTATTCTCCCCCAGGCAGTTGTGCCACCACAAGTCCGCTCACCTTTTCTGGTGGGAGGTGTTGCGGCTGGGCATCCGGGCCCAGCAGTGATCTGGATGGGGGCAGAGATTGAATCCCCCCTTGTGCTGTCCTGGTCACATCACTGGCACTGCGTGGGGCCCCATCCAGGGAAGGCCCTGCTGTCCAAACAGCACTGGTTGGAGGTGTGGCTACAGGAATTTAAACCATGACATGGCAGGAGAGCCCTCCACTCTTGCTCGTCGCCAGATCTGGTTAAGACTGCTTTGGTTTCCCTTAGTTTTCCTTTTGTTTGATTACTATTTGATTAAAATTAGTTAATTGCCTGAGACATCACCTTGCCGACAAAGGTCCTTATAGTTAAAGCTATGGTTTTCCCGGTAGTGATGAATGGAAGTGAGAGCTGGACCATAAAGAAGGCTGATTGCTGAAGAACTGATGGTTTTGAATTCTGGTACTGGAGGAGACTCTTGAGAGTCCCATGGACTGCAAGAAGATCAAACCTATCCATTCTGAAGGAAATCAGCCCTGAGTGCTCACTGGAAGGACAGGTCGTGAAGCTGAGGCTCCAATACTTTGGCCATCTCATGAGAAGAGAAGAATCCTTGGAAAAGACCCTGATGTTGGGAAAGATTGAGGGCACTAGGAGAAGGGGACGACAGAGGACAAGATGGTTGGACAGTGTTCTCGAAGCTACGAACATGAGTTTGACCAAACTGTGGGAGGCAGTGGAAGACAGGAGTGCCTGGCGTACTCTGGTCCATGGGGTCACGAAGAGTCGGACACGACTAAACGACTAAACAACAACAACTAATTAATAGTTAATTATTAACTAGTTAATTTAAATGAACAATACTAGAACTTTCCTCTAAACCCAATTTTCACTGTCTATGGATAATTTTAGGTGATCAGTGGATCCAGTTTTATTATTATTCAATATTATTTTCATTTCAATAAAAAACAAAACAACAGACTTCACTTCTCCTTACAATCCTCCTCTCTGAAACCATTACTGCCTTTATTTTTCCAGTATGAGCTAAAAATGTGGTTTCATTTAGCATTAACTGAAAAACATTTCTCAGAATTTCCTGAGAATACTTCCCGCCCCCTCCTCAATTATTGAAATCATCTTCTCCCTGAGAGAATATGTGTCAAAACTCCACTCCAGTTTTGCCACTACAATCTTTTTATACAATTGTTTTTATTTAATATAGGTATATTTCCCTAGTACACACACTTTTTAAAAGTGGTTTTTAGATGGAGAACTGCATCATAAAATGAGGATCTGTGTGACTGTTGTGTGTTTACATTGCAATGTGACCTGCACAGATTTCTCCTCTGTCCTTACCCACATATAGGACAGAGACTTTTTAGAGGCTGTGTTTCTTGCTCATTCAAAAATAAATACATAATTACCCTTCTGCCATCACCATATTCATGTGTGAAGTTTGAGAGAATTTGGAAAGGAAACTAGAAACTCCAGCCAATTAGAACTTCAAAGTAAATGTGCATGCTCTAGTGTCAACAGAAAGGTGAACTGTATCTTTTAAAATTAGATTTAATAATGCTTACCAGCATCTGTCTTTGCCTTAAAATTAATAAAAGCTTAATTGGGAACACAAAGAGCAGTCAATTATTACTATAAAACAAACAAACCACAAAACCAGCTGTAGGAATGTGTTGGCTATGACATATTTTTCTAGAGAGGAAGATCAGAAAGGAAAGACATTCCCATTTAAACTGTTAATTTTTCTGCATCGGTATTGGGTTTTGATCTCCTATCCCCTGCTTTCAGTGAGGGAAATGAATATATATGACTGCTAACAGGTAAAGGAGCCCCATTAAATAAAACGAAACTTACTATAAACTTGCGTAGGATTGTGCTGCACCTTTTCACAGCCACACACTGCTGCCTAATTGTATTTTATTTTTAAAAAGCATATTCCAATGCATATATTGTAGAGGTTCAGAATTGCATTGCACATATGTTCTAACAAGGACTGAAGAGTCAGGGAACCCTACCTTTCTTTGAAGAAGAATGTTTCTAGTTTCTCAGCTTGCAAAGAGAGGTTTGAATCTATTGTGTTTTGTGTTTTTATTATTTTATTATTCTATTGGGTGGTAAAAACAAACAAACAAACAAACAAACATAATTTGGAGAGGGTATCAACAACAACAATTTGGAGAGGGGCAAGAATGATAGGAAGCACTGGACATCATTTGAAAACTGGAGTAGGGTTTCATGGTTAACAGCATCAGAATGAATTATTCAAAATAATTGCGTATGTATAATTTGGCTAATGTATAAATACAAACAAATTCCAGTTATTTCAGTGCAGAATGCAGAAAAGCCCTGCTTTATATATTCAATTACCACTTTTTATGTGAGGCTGAGGGGGAGACAGGGAGAAAACAGCACTGATTCCTTGGTTGTTTCATAAACACTGGATTTGACAGGACAACATGCATACAAAGAAATGCTGCTCTTTGATGGTATCAAATGCCAGTGAAAGGGTTGTGATACCTCCTACCGCATTTGACTCAGAATATATGCCGAATGTGTTCTTGTATCCATAGCAAAATGATGAGTAAGATCTGCCTTCATTAACCTATAAGGATTCTAACCAGTGCTATTTTTCTAGAAAAAGAGGTGCCGGAACTCACCTTGAACGCCTCCCTTGTACTTTTATAATGGCAATGGCGGCCCCCCTGAGAGGTGCTGAAACTAAGTTCCAATAAGTTCCAGCTTGAAAAAAAAGCCCTCTTTTGTCACCCAACCCACTGTAGCTTGGGTTGGCCAGCAATTCATGGGTGAGAAAACCAGGTAGTGTTGGGCTGTAATTCCTATCACATTCTCCATGCTGGTTGGGGCTGATGGGAGAGTCTAACAGTATCTAGAAGGCCACTAACTCATGCTATAGGCAGAGAGGGTATTAAAAATTTCCCCACTTCTTTGAGCTGTGAAAAAGCAACAAAGAAATAGATCTTACCCAGGTTTGGTCTCCCCTGGTCCCAATAGATCACCAGCAGGCGTATTGGGGTTTTTGAGTTTATTTACAAGTTTACAGGTTGAACATAGGTGGAGACACAACATAAAGACTTCAATGGGTAGCCAAATCCACTGTCTCACCAGCGATTTGGAGAGTGGCATCTATTCACCACCATGCTCCCAGAGCTTACTCTTAGCTATCTTGATTTCTTAGTTTGTCTCTCTGCAGGCTTGCTTTCATCAAGATTACATCATCTCGAGCTTGGTAGATGCAGAAAGGCACACTCCCTTTGAAGTATTTCCAACATATTTTGAAGTCTGGAGAAATATATGGTACTGAGAGCAATCAGCCCATCTCCCCAAGAAGAGATGGAAACTTTGTGAGGACTATTAAGGAAGTGTCCAAAGTAGGATCAGATAGGTTATGAGTTGGAGGAGGAGAGGAGGGATTGCTGCTGTCTGGGAGAGGTTTTCTTAAAGTGTCCTCATCTTTCTTTGTTTTGTTGATACAGCAGGGGATAGAAATAGATTTAAGTTCAACACTAAGCATGGCTGCTCTGAAGTAAGCTTCAATGAATTCATTGGGCCTTTCTCCCAGGTAGCATTGCAGTCTCAATACCTTAAACTTTGCACCTATTAACTGTGACTTTTAATCCATTTAGCCCCACGTCCAACATGTAAGTAAGAAGCTTATCCTAGCTTAGTATAAGGCACTTCAGATTGCAACTGCTATCAGTCCCAGCCAGCTCGACCCATCAGTTTGGGAGGGGACCAGGGGTAGCAATAATAGAACCAACTAGTTCAACTTCTTGTATCGCTGGACTCTCAATTAAAGCATCCAAGACAGAAGGCCATCCAACTTAGCTAAAAAAAAATCTCCAAGGGAGTCCATTCCACTATTGAACAGCTATCTTACTGTCAGGAAAATATCCCTGATGTTTAGTGGGAATTGCCTTTCTTTTAATTTAAAGCCATTGGTTTGGGTCCTAGCCTCCAGAGCAGGAGAAAACATCTTCCATGTGACAACCCCTTAGATATTTGAAGATGGCTATCATATCTCCTCTCAGTCTCTTCTCCTCCAGGCTAAACATACCCAACTCCCTCAACCATTCCTCGTAAGGCTTAGTTTCCACACCCATGATCATCTTGTTTACCCTCCTTTGCACGTGTTCCAGCTTGTCAATAACCTTCTTAGATTGCAGTGCCCAGAACTAAACTATAGTGCTCCAGTGATGATCACTGGAGTACTGTGTCTAGTTCTGGGCATCAAGCCAAACAGCTTTCCCATGTATTGTGCCCTGCCAGGTGCTTAACAACCTTGTTTGGGGAGCCCCGGCCTTGTCCATCCATACATGGTGACTTTTCTGACATCCAGATTTTCTCATCTGACTTGGGTAGGCTGTGATCACCACAGACTCTGCTAGAGAAGTTACATGTAGGTAGCCGAGTTGGTCTGACGTAGCTATCTGAAGAAGTGTGCATGCACACGAAAGCTCATACCAATGACAAACTTAGTTGGTCTCTAAGGTGCTGCTGGAAGGATTTTTTTTATTTTGTTTCTGCTAGAGAATTTCATCTTCTGTAGGGATATTGTCTCAATTAAGTCCAGCTTTGTGTACTCACTTGAGTTGGCACTCCTAGCAAGAAATAATAATTAAAAAACCCACTTTGCAGAGTCTTTATTGGGTGAGTCTTTTGCAAGCGGGTCATGCAACTGATTTAATTCTATAATAAATAAATAAATAATAATAATAATAATAATAATAATAATAATAATAATAATAATTTATTTGTACCCCGCCCATCTGGCTGGGTTTCCCCAGCCACTCTGGGAGGTTCCAACAAAAATTTAAAATACATTAAAATGTATTTTAAACTTCATGATTTCAGAAGGATAGGCACTAACACAGCTCCAGCTTGCAAATTGTTCCTTGACTTTCCCACAGTGGATCTCATTATTCACTCCCTCACCCCAGCCTCCTTTCTAAGATACAAAAGGACTAAGAAAAGTTTCCCAATTTCCACAATAATTGTTCTGCTTCGATACTTCTTTTGTGATGGAGGAATCGCATGAGAAGACAATTAAACAGGTATTTATTCTGGAACAGTACAGAGCAAGGGAACAAATTCTTCCTGGCTGGAAAAAAACCCAGCTTCCTGAGAATGTAAACTACTATATAAAATCAGGTCTCTCACCCCTATAGCTCCCCTATGGACCAGCTCCCCTTGACTCCAATTGCAGTGGGCTCAAAATATGCTTATTTGTTTAATTCAACACAAACACACACATTTGAGATTCATCCTGTTCCACATTGGGTCCCATCACATTCTTGCGGGTGTCATTGATGATGCCTAGAGCAGGGGTATCTGAAGGTCTGGCTTCCTTTCATATTTGCCTACCTGCTTATCAAGACCATATGAGTCCCTGCTGCAGGTGTTCCCATCTTAGACAGTAATGAGGATGGTAGTTTCCCAGACTATCCAGAGAGACTTGACAACTATCCTTTGTCTAGCCATATTACCAAGGATGAATTTGAAAAAAGAAGAAGAAGGTTTTATTGGCAGGTACCTTGAGAGTCCTTCTGCTACAGTTTATATCAGCAGTTGTTTGCACTTGTTTATTGGGCTTTAGTTATTTTAAAAGATTTTAGGGTTATTAATTATTATTATTATTATTATTACAGTATTATTATTATTATTATTATTATTATGCTATTATCATCATTCAGGATGTGGTCCATGCATCCTTGCAGGAGGGAGTGGTTCTAACTGCCTTTAAAGAAGCAACGATTCTTTACAAATGCCACCTGAGATCCATTGATTTGTCACAATTGCCTCCTGGTCACAAATAACACCATTCTGGGGAAAAGTGATTGAGAGGGCCGTGCTGTAACAGTAGCAAGTACTCTGGGATGAAACCAATTACCTCGACCAATTCCAATTGGTGTTCAGGCCTGTTGATGGGACTCAATTGGCCTTGGTCGCCCAGATCAATTGCCTTTATCAAGAGAAGGACAGGGAAGCATGGCTGTTATTCTTAACTTGATCTCTCAGTGGCTTTTGATACCATTGACCACCCTCCTTAACCAACTCTTTAATGCTGTATTAGAGACACTGTTTTACAATGGTTCCCATCCTGTCTCCTGGGCCAGTTTCAGAGAATAGCATTGGGCGATTGTCTTCCAGCCGCCTGGCATATATGTGAGGAGTAACAAGTAACCAAAGAGTTAACTGTGTACTGTAGCACCTGACCACTGAGGAATATCATGTTACAGAATGTACCAGAAGTGTTTCTGTATGTATCAGTTGGTTTCGTTTCTGCCTGGGAGACGGTCGCAAGATGTCTGCGCTCTCACCAGGTTGTTTGTTATTTTTCTCTCTAGAATAAACTTAAGTAGTTATTAGAACACCTTGGACTCTGTGTGTTCTTAAGAGGCTTTTTATCCAACGGCTATACAAGCTTTCGCTGTGTGAGAAGAAGAAGAACTCTGCTGTGTGTGTTTTACTGCCAGCCCGGGTCTATGGAGCAGAAGCGCTAGAGAAAGCGCGCTGGGCAGATAATTAGTGGCTCCTAATTGAGTCATAAACAACTCAACGGAGCCCTATACTCGTCACAAGTGCCACTGCAACAACCTTCCCCCAACCTGGTGCTCTCCAGATGTTTTAGGCTAGTGGTTCCCAACCTTTATGTGGCCATGCCCCATCTAAGCATCTCTAAAATCCCCATTTTAAAATGGAATTTTAACATTGTATTTAATCTGTAATTTAATTGAATTGTTTCTTTTATGCTTGTTTTGATATTTTTGTTGTTAGCCGCCCTGAGCCCGGTCTTGACTGGGAAGGGTGGGTTATAAATAAATCTATTATTATTATTATTATTATTATTATTATTATTATTATTATTATTATTATTATTATCCTGGTGCCTCCCCCCATGACATATAATTCTTATTATTCAAAAAGTGAAGTCCTATTCGAGTGGAAGAAGCCTAAAAGGCCATTAACGGTTAAGAACTCATTCTTGAATTGCCCCCCCCCTTAAAAATCAAATTCCTCCCTGTGTGGCATGTGCCCCACCTTGGGAACCACAGCTTTCATCATCTCGGTTCATTGGCTATGCTGACTAAGGCTGATGGGAATTGTAGTTTAAAACATCTGAAGGGTACCTGGCTGGGGGAGGCCGATTATATGCACCACACACACAAGCTATAAATGATTTCAGTTCCAATACCAGTGCCAGTCTCTTAATCTTTCAAGTGCTCCCAGTTTTCAGTTTTCCTTGTATCTCCAGCGCAAACCAAAACCAGTGTGCTAAGAGCCCTTGGTTTCCCCTCACATTTAGACTGATTCTTTTACAGAATGCAATCTAAACAAATATATTATAGAAATATGTGTGTGTTTGTTTGTGTGTGTGTTGGCTTTTTTTCAGCTGGAACTCGCCAGAACTCAGTTCTGGCCTCTCTCAGGTGGGTGTCATTGCCATTAAAACAGAACAACAGAAGCGTTCAGGGTGAGTTCCGTCATCTCTTTTTCTAAAAAAATAGCACGCATGCACGCACACACACACACACACACACACACACACACACACACACACACACACAAACATCAACATACAAATAAACAGAGTTACTTAACCAATGGGGATTCTCAAAGTGCATCTGCAGAGCTTGCAAAAACTGCTCAGCAATGATTTCCTTTCCATTCACTCCCAGGTAGAGTGATATCCACGTAGCTGCAAGTCCTAATTAGCTGCTACGAAAGCGACTTTGGCCTAGTTTGCACAATAATAGAAGTGGTAGGTCTTCTCCTGAACAGTACAGCCTTCGGGCATTATGTGGGGATATGGGAGGGGGAAAGAAGAGGGTTTCACGATGCAGATGAAGTTAGCATTTCAGGGGAAAAGTCCAAGCTATATATCTCTCCTATATCTATGTGTGAGATTTGTTGTTTCCTTTTTGACAGTGTTGGATTCAGCCCGGCCAAATTTCAAAGGAGTGAAAACATTATGTGGACAATAATATATATATTTTTATTTTTACCCAAGATCATTCGGGGAGCAACACGACATCATGATGCAGTGCCATTCCCAGTTGAGCCATTGCTTCAAGCATCAGCACAGCTTTAATTTCTCATTTTCATTTTTTTTTAAAAAAATATTTAAAGACAGGCAACAAGCAATATTGAAATTTGCCTCCTTCCAAGTCATTGCATCTCACCTCCCCACCATCTGCCACTTTCACAAGGGATTCGTGTCCCCGCAAAACTGATTTTTTTGAAAGCCCACTATGAGTTTTTAATATAGAGAAACATTCACTCCTACAACCTCCCACCCTAATTATGAAGTGGCAGAGTTCCAGAACAACTCTACCTGCTATTTGCATAACCCAATCAATTGCCATAGGCCGTTTTGACCACAGTATTAAATCTGTAAATATGGTAAATGGCAATGCTGCAGAACTCATAGATCTTCTATAAGAGAAAGTCACAGGGGAAAGAATCACAGCATTAAAACAAAAGCAACAAGAAACAATGACGGGGCTTTTCCTGGTCTTATATGTGGATATGAACCAGCACAGCATTGCAACACCTACCATACCCATGGCAAGGCCACTCACGTCCAAGAATAAAGGCACTAGCAATGGTGGTGGTGGGGATTTAATTCAGTTTGTATGTGAAGGTGAACCTACCAAATTCACACTTTCTGAAGTAATACACGAGAACAGAGCCAGCCTTCAAAATTTGAACTTGAATTTGAATTTCACAAATTCAGCCAAGTAATATGCTACAAAAACGAGTAAGCTTGGGTAAAGTGTAAATACAAATCCCCACTCATTCAGCACAGCCCCTCCACCATCTTCTGGCCAATGGGATACGTTGCAACCTCTCCCATTGGTCAGGGAAATTCAAGTTGGCCTGACTACAAAATTAGCCAATCACAGGCACTGTTTCGGTGGTGGAACTGACAGGGACTCCTGAGGGAGGCTTCACTCAGGTCCTCTCCTCAGCCATATAAGCTGGCCTGCCCCCTCACCTGGCACCACAGTCACCTTTTGGATCCCCCCCCTCTCAACTCAAGGTTGCATCCTTTCATTTGTCTCTGCTTCTCATCCCCAGCTCCCTCAACAGGTTTGATCACAGGTAAATGTCCAGCATGTGGGCTGGATAGCATACTCTCCAGGACTTCTCTGATGAAAATAGGGACGTCCAATTCCATAATGATAATTTTACTATTTATACCCTACCCATCTGACTGGGTTGCCCCAGGCACTCTGGGCAGCTTCCGACATATAAAACCACAATAAAACATTTAAAGAACTTTCCTATACAGGATTGCCTTCGGACGGTTCTGGGGTTAGATAACTCCATACCCTCCAACACTTCTCCAAAGAAAATAGGGACATTCTAAGGAAAAGTGGGACATTCCAGGATGAAATCAGGAACCTGGACGGCTTCTCTAAATCAGGAATGTCCCTGGAAAATAGGGACACTTGGAGGGTCTGGGTTGGTATGGGCAATACCCAATGCCAAGGCAAAGCTCACATCTGTAATCAATAAAGTTGTGGTCTAATTCAAACCCAAGAATTCTTGTCTGTGGTCTTTCATTATTTGTTTGCTTGTGTTATGACGGCAGCACCTCACATTACTTGGGCATGCAAATGCATGTACATTAGTGAAAATAACTTACAAAAGTGCATTAAATTATATAAATTGCTTTGCAAAAATGTGCATGTTAGGCACAATTGTATAGAGAAATGTGTGTTCTATGCAGCAAAACACTGGTCAGGACATTTTTTGTGGGGGTGAAAATCACAAACTGAAGTAGAAATGTGGAAGGTAAGTTTAGGAGGCAAAAAAAGGAAAAACTGAAATTATCAGATTCCTTCAAACCTACCAGATACATTGGGCCTTGTTCTTCCATTACTTCAATGGTACCTTAGCGATTAAATTTAGGGCTGTAACTTGAGCATTATCATCTTCTGTATCATTACTCTTCATACCCAGACAGATGGAATATGACAAACAGATATCTGCTCTCAGATATTTCCTTTTATATCAGTAAGTGGAATGATGACCCAAGACACTCTATATATGAAGTGTTCCCTATCCATTTGCTCCATAATCAATCACTTCACAGTTCTCTTTAAGGCTATGAGAAATTATGTAGCAATTTCACACCAAGTCAGACTATTTGTCCATCAAGCCAAGGGATGAATTCTCATGCCCTCCAGAAGTTGCTGAACTCCATCTCCCAACACTCTCAGTCTTCCTAGCCAATGTTCAGGGATAATGGGAATTGTAGTCAACAACATATGAAAGACCATGGGCTCTCCATTCCTGATATAGTCTAGTATATATTTTTCTTTTTTCTACACTTTAGAATCTCAGGCAGCAGGCTTTCTCAAAACTTGCATCTTTTAACTGGAGATACCAAGGAACAAATGTGGTACCTCTATGAAAAGCATGTTATAATGATCTCTGGCAGGCAAACAGCCTAATAAGCAGCAAGGACTCTCTGTCAGTTTTATGTAAGTTTATTTACAAGAAAAACATATCCAGAGCCTAGTGTTCAGTTTGCTCTCATTAAGCTTATGTGCTGGCCCCGGGGTGCCCAGCCCAGTGGACTGGGCTGGGTGGGATGACCAGAAACTCACCCGGGGCTGAGCAGAGGCGTGGTCTACAGCCCAGGTCAGCAGCGGTAGGTCCAAGTGAGGCAACCAAGTCCAGGGGCTGGGTGAAAGCAGAGTCAGGAAACAGTCCGTGGTTCTAGCCAGGTAGTCAGAGGTCAGGAACACGCCAATGGTTTGTCCATAATCAGCATCAAAGTCCAGTCCTAGGTCCAGGAGTCCAGCAAAGGGTCAGTTTGGCAGGGAGCAAGGCAGGAAGCAGGGCAAGGTACAGGCACAAGATCACAGGCGGGCTCACGGTTGTAACTATGTTGCTCATGCAACTTGGGTCTGGGTCTGGCTGGCTTTTATCTGCCCCGAGGCATGGGGCGGCCCCGATCCTCCGGTGACTCGCCTCTCCTTCTGGCCTGGAGATGAGCACTCCTCCTACAAGAACTTAGTTCCCTTCGCCTCACTGCCCTGAGCCTCTGCAGCTCAGGAGAGGGTGACGAGTTACTGGACCCAGGGGCAGCCTCGGCTTCCCCTAACGGGTCTGGAAGTAGAGCAGCTGCAGGCAATTGGCCCTCCATCACATTGGGGCCCAGAGCAGACTCAGCTGATGACTGCACCTGAGGATCCTGCGCAAGTGAGGACCCTTCAGGCTCAGGCCCTAGACCCAGCTCAGCTGGTTCTGGAGGCAGGGAACCTTGTGCAGGCTGGGACACCTCAGGTTCAGCATCTGAGTCCGAATCCCAGGCCATCACAGTTTAGTTGCTCAGTCTGACTCATCGTCCCTCCCCCAACAGGAAGGATGCCAAAAACCCTGCCTTTCTTCTCCTTCCCTTCCGTTGCTCTCTGAGCTTCTCTAACCTCCTCATCCTGGGACTGCACGGCTGGCCTGTCTCTTCCCCAGAAGACACATCCTCTGATTCTGGCTTATCTGCTGGTTGCCTGGCAATGCTTTGGCTGACTTCCAACTCTTCCTCTCCTTGGGAGCTAACAGTGTCTTGCCTGGGGAGGAGGGGGACCAGACTGTCTTTTCTAAACCCAGACAGACAGCTCTCAGTGGCAGAGTCAGCTCCTTGCTCGCTTAGCTCAATTTCAGAGGCTGACTCTTCTGCTGTGCTCTGGGGGGGCCACATTCCTGACACATGTGCCCTGAGCTATGTACCATCTCCAGAGGGACCTCTCCCAAAAATGCAGCTGTACCATCTGAACCAAAGAGCACCACTAACAGAAAGCAAGTTATTGGATGATGTATGTGACTCTATGAATGGGCAGCGTGAGGTTTTATTGGGGTGGGATCATAGATTAAAGTAATGTTAGCCTTATTTTCTTAGGTTGTCCGTGTTGTATTATGGACTTTGGTGAGTATATCTGTAGGACTGTAATTGTTGAGAGGATGGAAGGTGGTGTGTGTGTGTGTGTGTGTGTGTGTGTGTGTGTGTGTGTGTGTGTGTAGTCAGAGATGGGGAACTGGACCCAGCTGGCAGGCTAGATCATTATCTCCTCCATCTCCAGCAAACCAAGTCTGACAGCAACACCCACTTGTCAATCATTTGATATCACAATGACATCAGGCGACCCATTTTTACGAGCACAGTTTTACATCAAAGTGCTAGAGAGTTTGCAATGCAATTCTCCAGCCAAATAAGGGGGGGGGGACACCTTTTGATGAAGCAAGGGAGAAATGAAAGATAAAGAAACAGATCAGTAGATTTTCTGAGTCCCTGGTGGGTGGAGAGTCATTTGACCTTACAGATCACCCACTGTGTAGGAAATAAAGATTTAAAGATCTGTTGTTTAATGGAAGGTCAAAAATATGGACTTGCATGCTTAGTTTTGTTTAGTAAGGTGATTTTTAAAAATTAAAAAACAACAAAAATAAAACAAGTCAAAGCCCATTTTCAGAAGTACCTGCTTTTAGATGGTCAACACAATTCATCCAGAAGTGTTATCTGAGGAGGGAAATAATTCACAATAGTAGCTGCATAGGCAATTTTTCAGGCAGACGTAGGTTAATGAGGCTAAATCGGGAAAGTGATGGGCAGAATGTCTGTGCTAAAATTTTATACTACTCTTGTGACTGAGACACACATCTATGGGATGGCATTAATGGCCTTGACCATCTAATTTATGTAAGAGAGTTTCAAAAGATCTCCATGCTTCAAAGGAAGTCCTCAAGGCACATATAAGATACATTGATGCCATGAAATAGAGTGGGTTTCAGACTGAGCTTGTCCTCTTCTAATTTTTCACACTTGGCTCATATTCAGATCAGTAATTTGAACACATTTAGGACGATATGGCTCATAGAAAACTGTAGTTAACAAAAATGGTGCTCTTTCATTTAAACCGAGAGAATGCATTTAAGCAAGAGACAGTCCTATGCATGCTTAATTAGAAGAATGTTCCATTGTGTTCAATGGTGCTTACTCCCCGGTAATTTTATTTAGGATAGCAATCTTAATGGCCTTATTTTGGTCCAAGGGTAATATCCCCCCCCCCCTTTGCATGTAAACAGCCAGTAGCCATGTCCTTCATACCAGTGCAAGGCATGCAAGTGACTTGGCTACATGGGAACAGCAGATCGGTACAAGTTCTTATAGCATGACCATTTCTGTGTTTATTCAGAAGTATGCCCCACTGTTTTCAGTGAGTACAGTAAATGCAGAACCTCCACTCTTTTCTTTCCAAATCAGTCATTGCATCTCAGTCATGATACTATCTTCATCTTTATAATAGAAAGGACAAGGCACATCTAAAGAATTCCTTTGCAATACATAACAGGATATTTTCCTCCCATCTGACAGAAATCCAAGAGCTTTTCACATTTACCATTCACAGGAATGACAAATGCTGAGACACTCATTGTGTCTCTATCTACACATACACACAGTTACAGAATTTTGAGTGCATTTCTGTCCCCCTTTGTCAGTCCTCAACCAACCCAGACCCCGAACACAATGTAAAATGGGGTGATTTTAGTATGTTATTTGTCTCAACTTGCCACAGAGATTGCTTCACAGTGCCTTCAGCATCCCTAAGTGGTCTTGTTCTTTTTGGATTTTGTTCTTTTTGTATATAAGTACTTAACATATTTTTTTAAAAAAACCCAGTAACCATGGAAGGCTAGTTAGAAAATGACCTTTTTATGCAATCAGATAGTCCTCACTCATTTATATTTTTCACTCCATAAGATGCACCTGACCATAAGATGCACTTAGTTTTCAGAGGAGGAAAGGGGGAAAGCCCCGTTTTTTGGGGGATCGGCTCACAGTTCTGCAGCTTCTTTTGCAAGGAGGAAAAGTCCCATTTTTTAAAGGATCAGCTCAAAGTGGTTGAGTTTACTTTGCAAAGGGAAAAAATCCTGCTCAACTCATATTTCTGCAGCTTCTGATAATCTAATCAGCCAGATAATCCAATCAGCCAGTCACATGTTGCAGCCCCCCTCTGCAGAACATTTGACAATGGAGGCCTGAGTAAGGGGGCGTGGCCAGGAAGGGAGCCAACTTGCCTTCTCTCCCTTCCTGATCTCTTGCAATCAGCTGCTGAGTGGCTTCTTTTCAACACCTCTCTTTCCCTCTTGTTAGCCTTTAGCTCTTTCTAAAAAATAAAAATAAAAGCACGATCTGCTTTTTGCCCCTGGGCAATTCGGCTCCAGGGACCACACATTCGCTCCATAAGACGCACAGACATTCACCCTTTTTAGGAGAAAAAAGTGTGTCTTATGGAGCGAAAAATATACGGTACTTTGTAGCATTTAACAAATATCTTGAATTAGGAATCTGAAGCAGATTGTGTGAATGACCCACTAAACCTTGATCACGCTGTTTAAAGCTGTGCTGTTATTAGGAGCAGAACTGCCTCAGGTCTCGCTTTTTCTCCTCTAAGGTTCAGAAAGTCAATGTCCCTACATTCAAACTAAAGGTGGTGGTACTATAAATAGCCTTCTCCAACCTGTTTGACCTCACCAGAAAGGTGTATAAGTTACTTATAGGTATGGCAGAGGCATCCATTGAAAATGGACCATCCAGAAGATTTCCTTCCATCTACCCATTTTATCTCCATCATGACACATGCTTGCTAGGAATGCTTCTTTCCTTAGTTCTCTACAATGAAAGGATGTAGCAGGATGCAGCAGGTGAGGACCATGAAATTTCTGAGGTTAGTTGGTATCTCATCCAGGAAGTTCATGTTGCAACAGTTCCAGAAGCTGTTAGATTAAAATAAATAAATACTAGGGTAACGACAGTGCAAACAAATATAGGAAACTGCAGCTACTCCCAGGGCTTCAGACAGTAGTCTCTACCAACCCTGTTAGTGCATGAGCTTCAACTCTTGAGGTTCCTCTACTCAGAATTTTTTTGCTGCGTCTTCACAGCATC
Organism: Zootoca vivipara; assembly: GCF_963506605.1. Lineage (NCBI taxonomy): Eukaryota > Metazoa > Chordata > Lepidosauria > Squamata > Lacertidae > Zootoca > Zootoca vivipara. The sequence goes on from NC_083283.1 coordinate 71,432,050, forward strand.
AGCAGTCCAGCCCTCTCTTGGTGATTTCCCGTGACAAGAATAACCACTTCACCCATCCAGCTCTTCTCTAAAATCTTTATTATTTACATTACAGGCTGCACAACACTACTGGTATACATATTAAATAAGAAACAGAACTAGATACAGAATCTTTATTTGCATCAGCCACTAGCCATAGCAATAAAATAAAATAAAATGTACCGAAGATAAAGGTAAATACTTAACTATACCAACTATAACTATACATTCTGGAGGTTTACATCAATAATCAAATAATAGATCTTATTCTAATTGCCCCTGCAATATATATATATTTTACAGTTTTTGCTGTCACCTGATTATCTTGATCTGCTAGAAGAAAGGACACAGTAGCAATGGTTCAGCGACTTGGTATGTAGTAGAGGAGTAAGAACCTCACTCCTAAAATCTTTATAAAGAGTGCAAGTTAGAAGCACATGAGCTCCTGATTCAAACCTGCCATCTCCACATGGACATAACCATTTTTGCAGCAGATTTTTAAAATACAGATCTCTGCTCCCATCAGGATTCGGGGAATCGGCTTCCTCCCCCATGGCAGTAGATAAGAGATCAAATGAAAGGAACGTCTTACCAGTTAGAATCTTTAATGATCATGGTTAGAGGTGTGCAGCTACTTGCGAGTAAAGACGCTCCACTCCGTCTTCCTTTTCAAGGTTTTATTGTGCATACTATTTACAGTGCAAAGAACTCAGAGAACAGGGCTGCCTAGACCGTGTCAGAACCCCGCAATGGCTTCTTCCGGGTTTTCTTCCAACATATAAGCCTCGGCACCCTCTAGCCCTACGGGTGGCCACTCACCTCAATTCTGGCATTGGATGGAATGGCCTTCCCGCCAGCTGTTCTGCGCTCTCTGGATTTCCCAGCTCCTCCTCCCCTGCTCCTCTCTCAGGGCGATGCTAGGGCTCTTTCATCTGCGACAGCCCTGATGCCTCCCTGCTCACTTCCTCATTCCTTTCTCCTGACTCGCTGTCACTGCTTGGTGAAGAGCTTGTCAGGAGAACTGGGGGGGGGGGTCCCCTGTATGCGTGTCCACTGACAATCACAAAGAACACATCTCCTAGAAATGGTGGTGCCTCCTAATTAAGGTTAATTCCCCCCCCACTCCATCCCTATTAATCTATGTCACTCCTACTTCTTGTAATTTGAGCTTGTACCCTATGATACTTTCTGAGCTCTCTGTGACTTTGGAGGAGGGGGGTGGATGCTATCCAGAGGCTGTGAATCTGTTAACCCTCTCTCTTCCAGTGTTTCTTCTGCTAGCTGTTCCCCTTCTGAACTATGCCCTTCTGCAAACCACTGTTCCAAATCTATACTGTCCTCCTGTTCCTGGGAAGATTCAGGATCAGGATCAGAATCAGGGGGAGGGGGTGGCTCCTACCATTTTTCCTCAGTGCAGCCCTCCTCAGCACGGTCCCTGACCGCTCCCTTCAGCCATCCAGCCAGATAGACAGGATCACAGACTTTCACATATTCCAGCAGCCACACTGAGCAACACTGACTGCCTCACACTCAACTGCATCTCACCAGACATCCCCGGATAAAAACACCTGTTGCTGCGGAGAATTCTCATTGTCTAGCAGATGTTTTAAGGCCGTGCTTCAAGGCTGTGCTGGAAGGCTCGTTTCAAGTTTATTTTGGCAATACACCACCACCACCAATTTAGGCTAGGACAGCAAAGAGAGACCAGTGGACATAAATAGAGATCTCACTCTAACAAAGAGAACCAGCATCCATGCAGAGGGGCCTCAGAAGGAGCGAAGAATCAAGTGGACAAGCAGCTAGGAGGAAGTGATACTGAGTGGCTTGCAAAAGTGGAAACAGGGGAGTCATGTCAGGCACAGTAGGCAGAGCCAGTATTTTAGCAAGACTGGGGGCTATAGTGCAGTGAAAAGTGCTTTGCATTTCGGTTCATTTCCCAGCATCTCCAGTTTAAAAGATATCAGGGAGCAGGACTGGGGAAGACCTCTGTCTGAGACCCTGAAGAGATGCTGCTCGCCCCAGAAGAGAGCAGTGAGCTAGATGAACTGACTTCATATATTAGTCTCGCCAAGGAAGCAGCTGCATTTCTTGAGATGTCAAAACTGAAACATTAAGACTGACAGCTAATGATCTTTTATTTTCAGGGACCATTGTTCTGAAAATACTTGCTGTAAGGCTTTGATCCACTTCAAAGGCACTGTTTACATCAGTTCTGCTTCAATAATTTTGTTGCTGCTATCATCGGTTTTTGGATGCTAGACATATTCCGAAGGAATAAAGATGTGGTATCTCTTGAATTCCTGCCATATGGAAAATATTGACAGATGTGTTACTTACTCCCGCTGGCAATACATACCTTCCAAATTCACTCAATAATCACATTTTAGTATGAGCAGAATTTTAATATCGTAACAAAAAAGGGGGGAAACAAAACAAAAAACAAAGGAAAAGGAATGTTCCTCCCACCCATGAAGCCGACTGAAGATTATGGGGCAAATATGAATATAAATCATTAGCTCAGACAAATGGCTTACCAGTAATCAAACTAATAGTACTCAGAATGAATAAGAACTGTAGCACCCCAAAGACCAACAACTTTATAATGCCATCAGTTTTCATGGACTAGACACTAGAATCTTTGTGTGCACAAAATATTAACCTCAGTTGACAGATAGATATATAGGGGCACAGAGGGGGAGAGGGTTTTTTGGGGGGGGGATGGGTTAAAATAGCACAAACAAGTAAAAAGTAAAATCTGTGACCATTCAATTAGAGCTTAGATTTTTGCAAAAAAAAAGTTGTTGTTTTTAAATTTGCATTAAATTTTTAGCCCAGCCTTCCTCCCAAATGAGCTCTGGGCAGCAAAACTAGATAATTTCAAGTTTGCAAGGTACCCTTTCTTTCAGGTATCCAATGTCTGCGAGGTATTAATACCAAGGGTACAGACACAGCTTACAGTTAGAGAAAGAGGAAGTTAGAAACGCACCCAGAAGCTTCTGGTGAAAGTCCTTACCAACAATGGCATCTCTGCGCCACCAACTTCAATGCCATTCACTAGGGATCTATTGGGCTGGGAAGGTGAAGGCTTATGAATTTCTGGTCTTTTGCGATTTTCAGTTCATTTGGAGCATATGCCCTTTTCTAAACAGGTCAGATCTTCCTTTACGTATCCATGGGTCTGTAACTTGCAGGCTTAAATACCGCAACATGCTTCTTGTAGGGCAGCGGTTGAAGACAACTTGGGAATTACAGCTGGCACAGAATGCTGCTGCACATCTTCCAAATTTGTTCTGCCCTAGTTTCTTCTGCATCCAACTCAAGGTTCAACACAATCTCTCCATATGACAGCAACATGAAAAACCATCACGAAGGGCATGAAGCAATGAAGAGGACCACTCTGTTCTACAGTGTCTTATTGCAGTCGCAATTTTTTTTAAAAAAAATGCTTCTCACAGCCATTTTGTTTATTGCATTTTGCTGCTGGTGTTTAAATTTCACTTGTATTTTTCCATTTTTGGCTTGTAAACTTGTTTGAGCAGTGAGAAAAAGTGAGGTGTGACCAGTGCTTTTTTCTGGGGGGATGCATACCCCTAAACATTTTGTGAATCTAAGTTTGGCCTCATTGGGGGGCAGTATTTCAATATGAGTAGGAAAATGAGAGTATCCCTAAACATTTTTTTTAGAAAAAAAGCACTGCATGTGAAAACATACATACATACATACATACATACATACATACATAAGTGTAAGTGTTGTCAGGATGCTGTCAGTGGCTCCGGGCTGGTTGCTCAGGAAAGTATAAAGACAGGGGGAAGTTTCTTACCATCTTTTTTTTATTTCAAACTTTACAGAGAGAGGCTATAGAACCCAGCCTATTGGATAATGGCGTTCTGGGAGATGGAGGGTCTGGAATGCTTTCTAATGACGTGTCAGCCAGGTGTTGTTCTGACTCTCCCATGATTTCTGAACTCCCTCCCCCCATATGCTTCTGAGCTGCTACCTCCCTCAACCCCCTCTTGTAAATCTATACTGTCTTCCTGTTTCTTCTCCCTGGATTAGGATGGAGAGGAGGTCTCCACCATTCCTCCACTGCCTAGTCCCTGACAGTTTTCTTTTACAGTGGAAGCAGGTTTACAGATTATACACAGCTCTTCTTCAGCCTTTGATTATGAGAGCAAAAAATGAACGCTCAATAGCCTGGATAGAAACAACTGGGTAGTCAGGCTGATGGTTACTTGGTTGCAGAAGTTTACTGGCCATTGCTGTTGGCATGGAGATAGTCTAGGCTGAATGCAAATATGCCATTGTGATGTCATGTGTGATGTCACAAAGAGGATATGCTTTAAGTCTTGGTAAAGCCAAAAACAATTAACAGTCAGACTGCATCTCAGCACTGTCAAGATGGATCTCCATAACAGGTGATGGATTGTTTTATTTGGGGGATTTATTAACTTTTACTATTGGGGAAAATCTGCCAGTTTGTACCCCATCAAGTTGAGGCCAATAAATATACATTCACAACCCTGTACCCATAAAATAATCAATTTTATGTGTGTCTTTGGTTGATTCATAAAACCACATTTCCTTTTCCCACTCTATACCCCACATCTCTCCCACTTCCTCATTCGTCAACCTCATCACCTCCTCTACGGGTGCCACTAAGTGCCCTCTTTCTTCAAGCTCTTTGCTCTCCTACTTTTAAGGTTCACTGGGTTCTGGGAGATGATGGGTCTGAAATGCTTTCTAGTGACAACATGCCAGCCTTCTGCTGCTCTGGCTCTGCCTGCCCCTCCTCTCCCATGATTTCCCAACTTTCCCCCTCATTTGCCTCTGAGCTGTGTCTTTCCGCAAACCCCTGTTGTTAATCTATGCTGTTGTCTTCCACTTCCTCCTTCCTGGAAGGGTCAGTCTGGGGAGGTGGTCTCCACCACTCCTTTTCCTCTGCCCAGTCCCTGATTAGATTGAAGATCACAGCCATTTAAAGGAATTCATTATAGTTGGAATATAAAACTAATATATTTTTCTAGTATTATAAATCACAGAATGCTAGTTGCAACCTTTAAGGAAAAAATGAATTATGAAGATCTTGATAAGAATATACAGAGTCCTCAGAAAATGGTTCTTCTTTGAAAAGAATTGCATTATCTCAAATTTGTCACAACTATTTTTTTCTTTGCAAGTAGAAGGCGATGTGTCTTATATCAGAGCTTGAACTGAAACTGATAAAGCTTCATGAAAGTTAATAACTTATTATGGAAAGAAATCCAGGAGAGGCACCTATGGTATGGTGTGATACATGGCTGGGGGGGGGTGAATTAAATTGGACAATTGCAACAATACATATTAGGTTGACAAATTGCAACACAGATCAACTAACCAGAAAGCATCAGATCTGCGAAAGATTCATTTCCATACATCACCATTCCTCTTTGCAAAGCCAAACTAGACTTTTGATGGAAGAGTTCAGTCTGACATCTACAAAGCAGCTAGGTGGAATGGCATTTGGAAGGAAGAAATGGCTGACAGAGAAGGGTTCTTGAATCTTTTCTGCATTGATTGCTTCTTCAACGCAAGCACCAGACACCCCAGGTGCATTTTGCCCAGGTATGTTTGTCATGCTGAGCATATACTAATGTAAAACATGAGTTGGAACCAATCTGATACATTCACTTGTAAGTGTAAGTATCAAAGCTCCCCGGCACCATCAACATCCATTGTGGAGAGGAGAAGAAGACAGTTTATGAGGGGTCTAAAGGTTTGGCTTTTGGCTTCTGTTTGTACGGACATATATTTTAGAGCTGTTTACTATACAGTATATGCTCTGGTTTTCACCATCCAGAATAATTTGGAATCATCTGCAAACTTGGCTACTTCATTGGTCACCCCAACTCTAAATCAGTCATGATTCTGTTATGAGGTGCCCCTCAAACATCTCCCCATTGCTACAACTACCAGTTTACTTCAGTCCTCAGCTTCCTATTGTTTAATCGGTTACCAAACCACAAAGGGACCAACCTATCCTTTTGTCCCATGATGGCTAAGTTCAGGAAGGCGTTTTTGTTGAGCAATTTCTTCAAAACATTTTGATGAAATCCAAGCATATAACAGACCCTCCAAGTTTCCGTATTTTCCAGGGACAGTCCCGGATTTACAGATGCCATCCCAGTTTCTGATTTGATCCTGAAACGTCCTGCTTTTCGAATTTTGAAAATAAAATAAAATGCTGTGGAATCTTTTTTGAGGTGAGGCAACCAGAACCGTACACAGTATTCCAATGTGGGGATGGCACAGATCAGTGCAATAATTTGTATTGTGGTATCAGCAGTTTCAATTTCAATTACTTTCCTAACCCAGGTTCAGAAGGAGCTCCTGCTTTAAGTCTGCACCATCTAAGAATGCTCAAGTCTTTGAAAGCATCTTGACATCAAATATTCCTTAGCATGAAAAGATAACACATCAGAGAGAATACTTGGCCTCTGTAACTTTAGAGGGTTGCTTGAAATTTGGGCAATGACTGAAAAAAAAAATAACAGAAGCCATCTGGTTTCTTGAACCTCCCTATGACAAGCTGCAGAATGCTAGAATATGCAAAATAAACAACTTTATGCAATTCAGGCTACAGGTTTCAAGTTTCAGGATATAGAATTTGGCTTACTTCCTTGGCACATATGCCTTTTTTCCCTCTTGGTAAAGTACTAAGAGTCTTCAGCCTGGTGACAACTATAAAATTAATTTAATTCTGCTTCAATTGATTCTTGGGTACACTCAGAGTTGCCTTCTCTAAAGGCACATGGAAAGATCGGTGTCAGGGAACATATAAATAAGCTACACAATCAATAGGTAAAATATAATAGTTAAAAAGTATGTCATTGTGGAGTTTTAAATTAAATTCCACACTTCTGCTTGTTCAGCCAAGGCACTCCTATTTTTAATAGGAATTTATTCTGGGAAATATAATTTTCACCTGCACAGTTTATTACCTACAATTTCAGTCTGGCATGTAGGTAAAAAGTTGTCTTGGCTGCTCTGTGGCTGCTTGATTACTTCCCTGATTTTCTAGAATTTCAGCCTGTGAGGTTCTGTTTAATGAGAAACCTGCTTCCGTATGGAACACCTTTTATTATCTCCATGGTTTATAGAGTCATTTATTCCCCACCTTGCCCCCAAAGTCTACATCTTTCAGCATCTTCAAAACCAAAGCCTGTAACGGATGAGGTTATAAATACAACTGCTGGAGTTAAAAAATGTCCTCAAATAACTTGCCTTGAGTTTAAATGATTTGATTGGGGAAAAGAAATAAAATAAAAACACACACATGACAAAACAGGGGGGTAGCAAATGTGCGTCGGTGATATGAAACGTCCAGAAACAGAAATATATTTCAAGGTTCTGTGAAGCTTGCAATAGAAAATAACCCTGCAAGTAAGAAGCCTCTGAATGTGTATGATTAAAGTGAGGACAAGGGCATGTGATTAAGGTTTCATGTCCATCCTTAAAATGCCCTTCCAAGGGGGAAGCATGGGGCTGCCTGAATCTGCATGTATCAGGGAGTGGCTAGATGAGGAGCAGCAGTGGGGAACCGCCTGGCCAAGAGGCTTCCAGAGAGAGTGCAGAAGAACATAGTCTGGACCCAGGTTCGTGGTGGTGGGAAACAGGACACACCCCAGGGGAGGAAGAGAGCTGGAAAGCTGGGAGTCCGGAGTGAAGAACAGGAGGGAATAAGTAGAAGCCCCAGTCTTGAACAAGGACAGGAGTCAGGTTTAGTAGAGGCCATGCCAGATGATACTGTGTCTGTGGACAGTCTGCCAGAACCAGCTCCCACCCCTAAAACAAGAAGATTACTCCACATAACAGAACAGAAACCAGGCAGAAGAAAAGAATGTCCATGGTGACTTACTGCAGGCAGAAGAAGGGCTCTGAGACATTAAAAAATAGGGTGTATGGGAGGGACCAAACATTCTGAGCAATTATCAAGATGATGGATTGTGCCAAAATGGCAAAATTGACCAGGAGGATCAGAAACTTGGGCCACAGCACTCTCTGAGGTGTTGATCCCTGTAGGGATCCCACTATTATTATTTTTAAAAAATATATTTTTATTAAAGATTTCTTGGTTTACAAAAGTATGTGCAATGTCTCTTTGATGTAAATCATAGGGGTGCCTGCTTCCGGGTTGACCCTTGTTGTCATTCCAGACCCTCCAAGTGTCCCTATTTTCCAGGGACAGTCCTGGATTTACAGAAGCTGTCCCAGTTTCAGATTTGATCCTGGAATGTCCCGCTTTTCCTTAGGATAGACTCTATTTTCATTGGATAAATGTTGGAGGGTATGGTAGGGTGTCCCTATTTTCATTGGATAAATGTTGGAAGGTGTGGAATAATAATAATAATAATAATAATAATAATAATAATAATAATAATAATAATATATTATCTATACCCCACCCATCTGGCTGGCTTCCAACAGAAATATTAAAATACACTAATTTCTTAAAGATTAAAAGCTTCCCTAAACAGGGCTGCCTTCAGATGTCCTCTGAATGTCTGGTAGTTATTTTTCTTTTTGACATCTGGTGAGAGGGCGTTCCACAGGGCGGGTGCCACTACCGAAAAGGCCCTCTGCCTGGTTCCCTGTAACTTGGCTTCTCGCAGCAAGGGAACAGCCAGAAGGTCCTCGGCACTGGACCTCAGTGTCCGGGCAGAGCGATGGAGGTGGAGACGCTCCTTCAGGTATACTGGAATAGGACGTCCCTCCTGTCATTGGAGCAATGTTGGAGGGTATGCGTTTCTGGCAGGTGGGCCAGAAGTAAATGGTTCCCCATTGCTATGCCAAACATTGCCAAACATTGCTATGTCGTCAATAAAGTTGTGTCTTAATTTTATCCCATTCGTATTGTGCTGTGTCCTTTATTTCCATCCCAGTCAGCAAGGTGGGAGGCATATAGGGGCTGGGGCCTAGAAATGGGAGCTGGAGTTCAACAGCAGATGGTGTGCCTCCAGTGAAGATCTTGCCATTGTCCCAGGCCTCTTTGACTATCCATGTGTTTGCTCACCTGTTTAGCTTGGTATGCTGCTTGCAGCATTGTTTTTGCTCTGTTGCTTTATTTATTGAGGCATTGATTTTATTCTTCACGGGTTTTAACTTTGTCTGCAAACCACTGTGAGAACCCTTTGAAGAACAGGGTATTAAATAATAAAAAATAAGCAGGGTAGAGGAGGAACAAAGGAACTCTAAAAGATCTGTATTCATAGGAAATCAGAGGTGAAGCAAGACATTGCTTGTGTTTGAGGCAGAAAGTGCAAAAGGTTCCCCCAGTGATGGTGAAAATATAACCGTAAGTGAAAAACTGCATATCTGCTACCTTTCGCTAGTACATCAAAATCTCTCATCTAAAGCCTAATGGTAGCTGATGGAAATGCCTGCATTTACAATATCCTATATCTACCACTTAAAATAAATTGAGTTATTCAAGGAGCGAGAATTCAGTCTTCTCTTCACACTTCATCATTATATGAAGTTACTGTTTGTTATAAGTGTTTCAGTATTAATTGTATTTAACCTTTTAGATACAGCGTATTAGCCTTGATTTTTGTGGGTCTGCATTTTGTGGCTCTCATGCCTCCCTCCTACGTTGCCTTCCATCTCTCTTCATCTGACATCAGAGAGGCACAAATGACATGGCCAACCAGGATGTTTTGCTGTGTCTGTTTTGAGTTTGAACTGGGGTGTTAATCCAGTATCTCTCCTCAAAGCTCTTTGACATGTTTTGGGAACAGGGAAGTAAGATATGGGGCTGGAATGTCAATAGCTCCCACCGAAGACCTGGTTGTCAAGAGAACTGGGGTTAAAGTGTGATGGCTGAGACCAAATGTTTTCGGGTATGCCATAACCTGTAACCATTCTTGATGTACGTAGAAGGATGTTTTGATATTTTATGATTCTTTGTGTGCTGTGTAGAAGTAAAAGATAATGGTAAAGGACCCCTGGATGGTTAAGTCCAGTCAAACTTGACTATGGGGTCCAGCACTCTTCTCGTTTCAGGCCGAGGGAGCCAGCGTTTGTCTGCAGATAGCTTTCTGAGTCATGTGGCCAGCATGACTAAACCGCTTCTGGTGCAATGGAACACCATTACGGAAGACAGAGTGCACGGAAACACTGTTTACCTTCCCGTCGCAGCAGTACCTATTTATCTACTTGTGCTGGTGTGGTTTTGAACTGCTAGGTTGGCAGAAGCTGCGACAGAACAATGGGAGCTCACCCCATTGCGGGGATTCAAACTGCCGACCTTCCGATCAGCAAGTCCAAGAGGCTCAGTGTTTTAGACCACAACACCACCTGCGTCCCTATTCTGTTCTGTTCTGATGTGTCTCATGTCAGACCTTTCCTTAACTGGTTATTTCACCACAGCAACCACATTAAGTTGGGCTCTGCCCTACTGCACATTAGTTTAATAAAGCTAGGTCCCTCCTGAATCTGCTGGACTTGATTTATTTCCTCGGTTCCATGTTTATTTAAAGGTGTTCCTTCTCCTGGGCATGGACCAGAAATATAGGAGTAAATTCTTACTTCACTCAGGGGGGGTCATAGGACTACAGCTTTACTGGTATAGCAGTTATACCCTCTTCTTTCTGGTTTTTCAAAACACTCCCATTGCTGAATCTCTAATATAATATTCTGCACTTTAAGAAAAGAGAAAGTTTTTTTTATGATTCTCGGAGGACCTACCTGAACTCTTCCAGGAAGAATATTTTATTTCCACTCTTTTATTATTTACTTTTATGAGTCTAATGACAAGTAACATAAAGTGATTTTTTTGGGTAGGAAATGGCTAGTAAAAATCTCCATAAAATATCTTCCCATAAACATTGTCTCATCAGTCAGTCACTAAAGCAACAGCTCTCCCTCCTGTACATCTTTTTGACTGCAATCCTATACTCAGTTGGATGGAAGTAAGCCCTAGAAAATCTATGGTGTTTACTTCCAGGTAGTAGACAAGTATAATATGCCACTGTAAGATACTTTATCTGGAAATACATCCCACTAAAATAAATGAAATGTAGTTCTGAGCAAACAGGTTCAGGCTGTTGATGCTGTTATTTCTTTATTTATATACAGTCGTACCTTGGAAGTCGAACGGAATCCATTCCAGAAGTCCATTCGACTTCCAAAACATTTGAAAACCAAATCACAGCTTCTGATTGGCTGCAGGGAGCTCGTGCAGCCAATCAGAAGCCACAAAACCCCAGTTGGACGTTTGGGTTCCAAAAGAACGTTTGCAAACTCGAACAATCACTTCTGGGGTTGCAGAGTTCGGGAGCCAAAACATTTGAGTTCCAAGGCGTTCAGGATCCAAGGTACAAGTGTACTGTTTTTATGACCAAAATGGTAAATGCAAAACACACCAGCAAAATCTGCAAATCACTTACAAGTAATACCATCTTTTCCTTAAAAGGGAAATTAATTCTAGTAATAAATTAAACAATTTCAAAATGAAGGCTCTGACTTTTTTCTAACAGCTTGATTATATACAAATCCATATGGCAGCACGTCCACTGAATTCAATGGGACCAAATCCTAGGATCAGTCACTATCTAGGATTATAGTCTTTATCTCACAGAGCAAGGCATATATAAATGTTACTGGAGAGGGAATTCCATAAAACCAGACTTCCCCAACAGGTGTAGATACCTAAAGAAAGCTTGGAGTCTGGTTTCCCTCCTGGCTCTGTACCCGACTTTGGCAGCCCTGGTTGTCCTCAATAACTTGCTAGACTATAGCTTCCATTGGTTTCAGCCAGAATGGCCAGTCGTCAGGGATGTTTGAAGTCTTAGTCCAAACCATCTGAAGGTCACCAGGTTGTGGAAGCCTGAATGAAATCAAGACAGTTGTTGAAAGGGCCCCGATAGGATTGTGGGATAAGAGTTAAAGGACTGCACACACACACACAAACACACACACACACACACACACACACACACACAAGCTTTATGGGAGATGATATATATATATAAAAATGCTAAAAATAACTTTTGTCAAGAAACCAGAAGCTTTTCTATTAGGAATTACAGGTATCAACACCCCAAAGGAACAGAAAAGACTTTTCATGTATGGAACAACAGCCACCCGGTTGGTACTAGCCCAGGAATGGAAAGAAGACAAAGTCCCTACCAGGGAGGTGTGGCAAACCAAGCTGATGGACTATGCCAAGATGGCAAAACTGACTAGAAAACTCAGAAACCAAGAGGACAAAAACTTTATAAAAGAATGGAAAAAAATTATAAGTTATTTAGGAGACCACTATAAGCAGATGGAAACATTAGCAGGATTTTGATTTCACTTGTAGTGTAACAATTATCATGGATAATATGGATCAATATAAAAGTTAGGGTATTGAAGAATATGTAGTATTAAATGTTTAAAATGGAACCCCATGGAAGGGATGGGGGGATTCTTTTTTTTATAGCTTTGTATTTGTAAAACCAAATAAAAATGATTTCACACACACACAAAAGTTAAAGGACTGCACAGTACATGAGTTAATTTCAAAGCAACTGCTCCGGGAGAAAGAGATTTGTACGTTTGAAAATATACAACTCCCAGAGTATAGCTGCTTCATAGAGAAAACCTATGCATATTCAGAAGTTAGTCTTGCTGAGTTCAATGTTCCTATTGAGTTGTAGACATCTGAAGGGCACTAGCTGGAATAGACTTATCAAAGGACACTGCAATATTATCAATTTTGAACATGATTAATGGTCAGTCTCTCTCTTTCCCTGGGAATTGTAGTTCTGTGTAGCTGTCTGTGAATTTCTAGCAGCAGAGCACTCTCAGTGACCTCACTGGACAAACTGCAATTGCCAACCTTCTTTGGGAAAAAGCCATGCCACTATGCATAAAAGTGACATAAATTTGTAATGCACTTAAATTCACACCACGGGAGTGCACTAGCTCACTGTATAGATTTCCCCACCCCCTGCTGAATGAGAACAGATGTGCAACAATAAAAGAGCAAATGGCAGCCTTTTATTGGCCACTGCCCATGCTCAACTTTTCCAGCTTGCTTGTATCGATTTTGTTATCACCACCTGTGGTTTACATCTGTGCTTTTAAGGCCCAGAGCCTGATAAATCTTTAAAAGACATGGCAAGCCTTAGAGCACCTTTGAGATCAGAAGGTGCTTCCCAGGCTTAATAGATAAGGAATTCAAGTGGAATACTCAACACTTCAGAAAGCAAGATTATTCCCTCAGTGGAATATTTTGTTGTACTACCTGACCCTGCACTTTTGAAAGCAAAGACAATGAGGTTGTTCTTGGGAGGGGAAAAGAACATGCCCCAAAGTACCGAACAGACGAAACTGCTATAACTTCTCAGCATCTTTGTGGTATACACTGTGGAATTAGGGGTTGTATGTTGTCATGCTGTCAGATAAGCTGCTTTATGCAAGCCCACACAACTTGTGACCCCACCAAACTGAATCATGCCAGTTTCAGGTTCAAGACCACCCTGGACAAAGTGCCCTTTGGCGGTTTATTCTCTTCCTTCAGAGGGATTTATTCAGTTTCAGGCCAATGAAAGCAGCAGGAGCATTCTAACCAGTCTTTCTTTGTTGGTTATCACTCATAGCCAAGTAAGATTGTCGTCCATAAACCCGGTCTTAACAGTGAGTCCGTAAGTGACTGTGGAGGGCAATTCTGGATCCACACATCCTTCCACAGTGGGGACATAGGTTTTTGTGTGGGAGTTGATCATGGTGAGGGTTTCCCAAACGCGGCTTCCTCTTAGCACATTTCTCCCTTTCATCTTGAGTTCAAGTGTCTTCAAAACCCATGACACTTTGGGTAAAGGCTGTTCTCTAATTAGAGCACTTGCAGGCCAGTGTTTCCCAGTTGTCGGTGTTTATACTGTGTTTTTTTAGATTTGCCTACAGAGTGTCTTTGAACTTTTGTTGACCACCAGCAGTACCAGACAGCTGGCACCCTGGTCATTCTCCAACAGCCTTGCCTGGCCTTCTCTTCCAGAACCCTGAGTCCACTGGCCTCCATCTTCCTTGGACCTCCACCTTGGACCACAACACTTGCAAGCTTCCAGCAGGGTTGCCAAGTCTCCAGGCCTGATCTGGAGACTCCAGGATTGCCTGGCTCTCCCCAGTGGCAGATGGAGGGGTAGAATCCGGGTGGATGAAGCACCTTTGAAAACATTATATCTATATCTATATCTACAGTGGTACCTCTACTTACAAATAACTCTACTTACGAATTTTTCTACTTACAAATGGAGCTCCGTCTGCCATCTTGGATGTGGTTTAGATAGGATTTTTTCTACTTACGAATTTTTAGATAGGGTTGCTTCGACTTACAGTTTTTTTCTCCCAATGCATTCCTATGAGATTCAACTTACAAATTTTTTCGACTTACAAATGTGTGTTTGGAACACATTAAATTCGTAAGTAGAGGTACCACTGTATATCTATGGTGTAGGGCTTCATAAGTGTGCAGAGCATGTGGACAGCTTAGAAACTAGAGTGGAAACTGGAGAGTCTGAACTGGAGGAGGTATTTATTTTCATTGGAAGTGAGGTAGAGACTAGATGAATTATTTCAGGAAGAAATTACCACAACACACCCTGCTTCCCCCTATAGTTATCCTTTCACTTCAGCTGGATCTGGGAACGCCCTCTTCTGATAATGCTATTATCCAACCAGTGACATATCTGTGCCTATGTTAAGTTTCTGGTTTTTAACCTGAACGATGTGCTCCCAGTGATTGCAGCTAATGCTTAATTTGTCACTGTTAACCACATCATGAGGCCTGCCCCATCATGTCACTGGGATCCACCTAAAGGTTCCAGGTTTGGGCCTTGAAATATCAAGGTCTGGGGTACTCCTGATCTGTGTTGTGGAACTCTCCACATTGAGGTTCATAGTCTAGCAGAGACCAATAACCAAGCAACAAGTAGTGAAGCAAAAAGGACTTCTTGTGCAAGAATGATGTCTCAGAAAATAGACTCTGCATACCGGTTACACACATATTTTACAAATCTCCACAGGCAGCCTGATACATGTATCATTGATTTTAACTGCCCCCACTTGTCCCGCCTTCATGCGGTAGTTACAAGCAACCTTAACTACACATTTGTGAGATTTCCACTGCACCTCTCTGCCCCCACCTAACCCTTCCCAACTTCCTTTATGCTTCTGACTTGCCATTAGTGCAATCTACTTAGTGCTCACACTTACCTCACAAGCATTTACATACTTAACACATGGCTTAACCACAGACCTCATCTGTTACCATGTGGTATGCACGTGACGCTGTGGTCTAAACCACTGAGCCTCTTGGGCTTGCTGATCAGAAGGTTGGCAGTTCGAATCCCCATGACGGAGTGAGCTCCTGTTGCTCTGTCCCAGCTCCTGCCAACCTAGCAGTTTGAAAGCACGCCAGTGCAAGGGGATAAATAGGTACCATTGCAGTGGGAAGGTAAATGGCGTTTCTGTGTGCTCTGGCTTCCGACATGGTGTTCCATTGTGCCAGAAGTGGTTTAGTCATGCTGGCCACATGACCCGGAAAGCTGTCTATGGACAAACGCCGGCTCCCTTGGCCTGAAAGCGAGATGAGCCCTACAACCCCATAGTCGCCTTCGACTGGACTTAACCGTCTAGAGGTCCTTTACATTTTACCTTTACCTGTCATTGCCTGGAACTAGGAGATGCAACTGTTAGAAGCTTATAACAAGCAACCATTGCATTTTCCAGAAATAGGCTCTAGATTTGCACTGCTTACTTTGCTTTTTTTTCTTTGCTTCTTTAATTTATTTAGCCAGAGTGCCTCCATTTTCTAACAACCTAGCAACCCTAGCTTCCAGAGGTATCTGGCTGGTCAATGTTGACTTAGAATTAGATCTAAATATTGTGGTCTTCTTGTAAAATATATTCACCTCATACCTGTCTTCCTCCAAAACTGTGCTGCCTGTGCTTAACTTAAAAGCAAGGGCAACTGTTTGTGTTGTTGTTTGTTAGAAATTTGCTTAAGACTTCAACAGTAAATAGGTATGAGTCAATCATGGCACAAGTGGCCCAATAAATAGGTCATAAAGACCTTGGAGGAAGCTCTTGCTATAAAATGAAGATTACTGATTATATCTATAACAGTATGTGAAAGCTAAGTTTATTTTGGTTCGGTGGAGAGTTCCAGAGAAATGATAAAATCCACTGCTAACCATAATGTTTGTCTCTGCTGTGATAAGTGATTTCGAAGGGAATATTTTCCCACAACAAAAGAAGAAAGTTTTGTTTGGAAAGATATGGAATTTAAAAAAAGGTAAACACTTTCTGTTTATCCAGAAGTGGGAAATTAAAGAGATACAAGGTCTTAAAAAGTTAAATTAGGTTAAGTCTTACAAGCCATATGGGAGAAGAATTAGCTTCTCAGTCAAAGAAATAGTATGGGGAAAAAATGTAATTAAACTGCAAACAGTATTTCTTCATGAGGAAATACAAGTTAGCAGAATCCCCCCAAGTATTGCATATGTGCATGGTTTTGAAAAACAGTTTAACAAAATCTGGCAATAAAGCCACAATAAATTGTCCCAGTGTAGATTGTGTTGGAGTGTGCCATTGCTTCTATGCACTGTTTTGCCAGATGCAATTTATTTGAAAGAAAGCTATTTCTTAAACAAAAATGGGCCTGGCCATGCTACAGAGGTCCACTTTCAGAGACTTTAGTTTGTTAATCTTTATGTTTTGAATTATTCCATAAAGTTTTTCACACTGTAATTGTTTCTGGCCATCATGTTGCTTTTTATATTGCTGAGTCATATTTTGCAACACAGGGGTTTGTGTGTTTACTCATTGTGAAACGTGTGAGGCTTAGCAGTGTGGATCGAGGCCAGAGCAAATGTTTCCCCTCAGGAGTGCGGTGAGTGGCCATTCTTAAACAAAAGATTGGAACCCCAAAGAACCACATGCCCATGCATTTAATCTATTTTATTGGAACTCCTATAACATCTCAATTGATTTGCATCTTAGGGCCAAAACAGAAATAATAATCTCTTGCTCCACCCCCCACATTAAAAGGTAGGTAAAGTGGAAAGACGGAGATGGAGATGAGAAGTGTCGGAGAATATGTGGTTAAATTAGTGCATTTTATCACACCTGGTTCATATTTTTTAAAAAATAAAAATAAAAATTGAAAGGTAGTTTTTTTTGCAAAATGTGGAAATAATTTGAGACAGACTGTAAACTATAGACCTCAGTTTATTTATTTTTATTTGCATTTTTAAAATTGGGTTTTATAAACAAGAATAATGTTATACAAACAAGTATACCAAGTTTTCTCATGTCATTTGTATATCACAAAAATAGCATAATAAATGTGGAAAAGTATCTACAACATGTTTCATTATTAGTGGTCAGTGTATAAGTTCTTGTTTTTGAAAAGGAGATGTGAAAGGAGAAAATGGCACTGCTTTATACAGAGAACACACTTTCCCTCAATACTGACACAATCTGAAAGAATTTACTAATTTACTAATTATCACTTGTCTTAATTTATCAGCTAAGATATTGGTCTTCAACTGGTATATTGGGAACTTAAGGTGTATAGGGGGATGGGGGTCACTACCACTGAACAAATATGTTGCGTAAATATAAAATGTGGGTCCCCAAGTGCATGTCTGGGCTATAGGTGTCTCCCAGGTCTGAAAAGGCTAAGGACTGCATGTTGTTGTTGTTGTTTAGTCGTGTCCAACTCTTCGTGACCCCATGGACCAGAGCACGCCAGGCACTCCTGTCTTCCACTGCCTCCCGCAGCTTGGTCAGACTCATGTTCGTAGCTTCGAGAACATTGTCCAACCATCTCATCCTCTGTCGTCCCCTTCTCCTTGTGCCCTCCATCCTTCCCAACATATGGATCTTTTCCAGGGAGTCTTCTCTTCTCATGAGGTGGTCAAAGTATTGGAACCTCAGCTTCACGATCTGTCCTTACAGTGAGCACTCAGGGATGATTTCCTTCAGAATGGATAGGTTTGATCTTCTTGCAGTCCATGGGACTCTCAAGAGTCTCCTCCAGCACCACAATCCAAAAGCATCAATTCTTTGGCGATCAGCCTTCTTTATGGTCCAGCTCTCACTTCCATACATCACTACTGGAAAAACCATAGCTTTAACTATACGGACCTTTGTCAGCAAGGTGATGTCTCTTCTTTTAAAGATGCTGTCTAGGTTTGTCATTGCTTTTCTCCCAAGAAGCAGGCGTCTTTTAATTTCGTGACTTCTGTCACCATCTGCAGTGATCATGGAGCCCAAGAAAGTAAAATTTCTCACTGCCTCCATTTCTTCCCCTTCTATTTGCCAGGAGGTGATGGGATCAGTGGCCATGATCTTAGTTTTTTTTTGTTAAGCTTCAGACCATATTTTGCGCTCTCCTCTTTCACCCTCATTAAAAGGTTCTTTAATTCCTCCTCACTTTCTGCCATCAAGGTTGTGTCACCAGCGTATCTGACTGCATGTGGTGTACCAATTTTGATCATTTTTATTTCGTTCCGTTTTACTACATCCTTGCTTTTCTCTGAAAATTTAAAACAAAGCATTTTCTTTTTAATAAAATAATAATAATAATAATAATAATAATAATAATAATAATAATAATACACCTTTAAAAGTGGTTCCCATGGGATTAAAGATGGGTTCCAATTTTAACTTTTGGAACAGAACTCTACAAATGATGCACTATTAATAGTGTCTGGATGTTGCACTGTGAACTTTCGCTACCCCCTTTTTCAAGGTCTCTGCATGGCTGCTGTCAGTTTTTGCTTCCAACCTCTAAAACCACTTCAGTTGACTTGCAACTACTTCTTATCTCTTTCCACCAGCCACAGGGTCCAAATAAAAGCTTCCCTCCTGCAGATTGCTTAAACCTGCAGGAAATGTGCCTTTCTTCATAAGAGCAAGGATAGGAGGGAGTGAGGAAGGAAGGCAAAAATAGGATACCAGAGAGTGCTCTGCTGAATAAAGTGCAGAGATGCAACCACAGAAGCAGGTTGCTTTTTTGCTGCTGTGATTACCTTTGGGTCACATCAGACAGTTACAGCCCCATTTTAAACAATTAATAAAGATGCTATTCTCTCTTAAGAGGCTGGGCTGAGGTTTCATTAGGAGGTACAACGAGAGAGTTATCTCTTCCCTTCATATATGCATACTGCTGCTCTTTCAACAGGAATACACTCCACATCATGAAGCAGTGCAAATAATTCCCTAGGTACTTTTCTACCACTATGATAATGTCCAATGAAGCCATCATTGAGTCAATGTGGACCATATGTAAAAATTCACAGTATTCAAAAGACTTTGGAAAATAATAGCAATGTACTTCCATGGTCTGCACGTACGGTTTCAACTTTCGATATTTTTAAAACCTGAAAACTGCTTTGTAGTTGAAATAGCTGTACTTGTTTGTGGAAAGATGATAGTCATTTTGGGCTTAGATTAATATCTTCTAAAATCAGCAGTCATATGAAGACTAATAATAATGAGTCTGTGGGCAGGGGAATGGATTTTTAATATTGGTATGATTGCTAATTTAGTGAAAGGCAGGTCATATATTATATATTGCATCTATATTTCATTTAGGGGCTTCAAAGTTGCATACAGTATAGTTGTAGGGATGAGGGTGGCACTGTGGTCTAAACCACTGAGCCTCTTGGAGTTGCTGATTGGAAGGTCAGCGGTTCGAATCCGCTTGATGGAGTGAGCTCCCGTTGCTTTGTCCCAGCTCCTGCCAACCTAGTGGTTCGAAAGCATACCAGTGCAAGTAGATAAATAGGTATCACTGTGGCAGGAAGGTAAATGACATTTCCATGCACTCTGGTTTCTATCAAGGTGTTGTGTTGCACCAGAAGCATGACCTGGAAAGCTGTCTGTCGACAAATGCCGGCTCACTTGGCCTGAAAGTGAGATGAGCGCTGCAACCCCATAGTCACATTTGACTGGACTTAACATGTCCTCCCTAGGCACTGCCTAGACTTAGATCTGCTCATCATCAGCCTCCAACAAGGAGGCTGTACTTTTATGCTTTGCTCTGAAACTAATAAATGAGACTGATGAGGAAAGCAGAGACAATGAAGAATATTTATTAGCTATTTTCTCATACACACAGCACTAGAAATCAGAGTTGTCCAATAAAATTGTTCAGGAGCAACAGAATTCTTACATATCTACAATCTTCATATGCATTCCTTTAAAAAAAAAACTCTGTAAGTTTCCTAGAGGCGTTCAACTTCCTGCCATTGGAGACAGAGTGCTGGATTTGACAATCTTTCGATGTGAGTCAACAAACCAATTCGTATGATCTTCCCATTTCTGTTTCACAAATCCATCACCATCTTTGACCTCTCTTCAAAGGGGGACTATATGCTTTTCATGGATGTCTTCCAATGACTAATTTCCCACACATCTCCACAACTCTGAGAGAACCTACATACGAGATGTGAAATTCAATATGCACCCTCTATGACCAGATGGGCTTGCTCCTTATTGTGAAAATGGTATGTTCTCAAAGATTTCCTTCTGGCTACATTCCAAAGAAGGAAACAATTTAATTATGTGATAGTGCTGTGAGGGCCATTAGATTGCTTAAGGTTGAGCTTTCAGAAGAACTGGCACTCAAGTCTATTGAAGATTATGTGTATCTCCAACTGTACATGAGTCAATTAATAATGTGAAAATTTTCAACTAGAGGAGGGCAGGATTAGTTCTTATGACAGTTTGTTAATTGATTCTTGTAGATGTAATGCAGGCCATGAAGACACCAGAGTCTAATTTTATTGAGTGGGATGTGAGGAAGACTGGGTGATTAATATTTCTCATAAAGTTTATTGTGATTTTCATTTAAAGTACACCCTCTTATTTTCTTATCCCAAATGCCTTAATTAAAATTGATCCAAGTGACAGAATGTTAATAACACATTCAGTTATAATAATTTAAATTGGTTGTTCATGAAGGACTCAGGCGACAGAGCAAAACACCAGATCCTATGAATGGTAGTGTTGTGGCTGTTCCCTAACACATTTTGTGCCAATCAATTATGGTGCTGTACCAAATTTACTAACAATGCAATCCTATATGAGTCTACTTAGAAGGAAGTCCCACTGCTTTTAATCTCGCACCTGAGTTTTTAAGCTGCATATTTATATTTTATTGGTTTTTCACCTTTCCTGATTTTTTTTAAAAAAACAAAATCTTGCTGTGAGACACCCTGAGAATTTGATTCTAGCTGGTCTATAAAAATCAACAACTAGATAAGTACATATCAGATTTATCGGCTCCTGCATTGCTTCCAGTTCTCCTTCAGTTTGGACTAAATGATATATCATGCAGAACCAGAATTGAAATAAGGGCCATCACTATTATTGAAATATATACTAAACAATTTTTGTTGCATCAAAAAAACACAAAATGAGGTTCTTCCTTAAAAAACTGTGTGCTTATGTAGATGAGGGACCTTACATAGGTTTATCAAGAAAAGAAGTTATGAAAAATGGCAGATATAATTTTAAAGGGGACATAAATCCTTTCACTTCGTGATATGAGAGAACCTCCTAATGCAGGTTAAATAGACCCAGAGGGGAAGTTATCCTCGAATGGTTTTCAGTAGGATTTTATTCTTTGAAGTTGCTAGCACTGGATACTGTCAGAGATAGGATATTGGGCTAGATAAACGGCTGGTTTGATTTAGCGTGGCAATGCATCAGGACTCTGCTGAATCAGCTCTGCTGGTTTCAGGGACAAAGAGCAGTTCAAGTGGATCAGATATACTCGTCCTAGAAAGGAACAGGTCTGAATTTCCCTCCCTGCTCCTCTTTAAGTGGCAAGAAGCATAACCTTGAGCAAGCTAATTGTTCTCACTGTGCATTGATTTCTTTATCCCAGCCTTTGTCAACCTGTTGCACTCCAGATACTTTAGACTACATCTCTCATCAGCCCATGACTGCCATGTGGCCTGGGGTTAATGAGAGAAAACATCCGGAGGGCAGCAGGTTGGTTGATTTCGTCCCAGACAAGCAGTGACATTCAATTTTTCATGGGGCTATTTGTTTCATTTTTAAAAACAATTTAAATGTATGTCCTACTTTTGACCTGTCAAGAGAGGTCTACATGCAATAATGCCAATAGGAAACAATTTGGAATGAGTCAAC
Source organism: Zootoca vivipara (assembly GCF_963506605.1). Lineage (NCBI taxonomy): Eukaryota > Metazoa > Chordata > Lepidosauria > Squamata > Lacertidae > Zootoca > Zootoca vivipara. Next base: position 71,454,259 of record NC_083283.1, read on the forward strand.
AATTAATAAAAGAAACCAAAGCTACTAACTATCAACTATTTCCCATTTTATCGCAAAGCCTGGTTGTAAAAAGCCTCCTAAAAATGGTAAGCATGCTGGCCTGATGTGCCTCATTTGCTGAGAAATGCTACACAGAAGGTGTTACTGTGGAAAAGTCTAAGTTTGACCTGATTTTGTTCAGTGAAGTCCAAGACCTTAATGCACCAGGCGAGAAAGCTTCTTTTGGGGAACCTCACTTCAGGCCATTTTGGATTCTGCAGGGAAACACTTTCAGTATGAATTAGTCTTGCAAATATAACTGAAAGCCTGTGCAGTCCCATGCTCACCCATGCTCTGGTACAGGATCATGGCCACCACATTATGTTGGTGCTGACCTTTAAAGCCTCCAATAGCCTTGGCCCTATATACCTGAAGGAGCGTCTCCATCCCCATCATTCTGCCCGGACACTGAGGTCCAGTACCGTGGGCCTTCAGACGGTTCCCTCGTTGCGAGAAGCCAAGTTGCAGGGAACTAGGCAGAGGGCCTTCTCGGTGGTGGCGCCTGTCAAAGAGGAAAACAACTACCAGATTTTTAGAAGCAAAGCAAGCAAAGATGTTTATTCGGCTGTACGCCCATCATAAAACACAACACAACACAACAAATCAAATAAAAACCGCAGACTCGTACAAACCACAGATAATATAACACAATTCACAGCTCACAAGAACAAATATTAACAATTCAAAAAACATATCTTGAAGGTTTAAGATTAAGATTAAAAATTTAGGCGCAAAGATTCAGTTGATTTCATTTCGCAAGCACACATTGAAGAGACTTGGCCCTTAGTAAATCTATGTCTCAGCACATTAGTTGGAAAAACATTAAAACCTAGCTTTAAGGAAGGCATATCGATGAGACGCGGCCGTAAGCGTTGTTAAGTAGGATGGAGTACGGTAAATAGGGGTTATGCCGATATGTAACGGTGAGCAGACTCCCCCGCCAGCTAGACAATTTTGGTATAGCTCCGCATCATCCAACCTTTGGTTTATACACCTTTTTGCTGCATTTAAATCCAGTTTGAGCAATTCAGAGGGAGAGATCTCATAGGACAGCAATTTGGCATGGATTTTTCCGGTCCACAAATTTGATTTTTAGAAGACATCTGAAGGCAGCCCTGTTCAGGGAGGCTTTTAATGTTTAATAGATTACTGTGTTCTATTTTTCTGTTGGAAGCCGCCCAGAGTGGCTGGGGTATAAATAAAAAATTGTTGTTGTTGTTGTTGTTGTTGTTGTTGTTGTTGTTGTTGTTGTTGTTACCCACACTATGCCACTGCTTCAATCACTTTATTGCAGCTCCCCCCCGCCGCCGCCATTTCTCCCCCTCTGCTCAACTTCCCTCACTCGGGGTTCTCCTTCTGTGTGAAATTATGCTGAGGCCTGCATGTGATCTGTGGCTTCCCCCCCCCTTTCCTGCCCTTGTGTTACTCTTGTTTTGTGAGATCTCGCCAGAAGCCACTGCAGCTACCGCTGCTTCTCTACCAGTGGTGGAGGGGCTGGAGCTGCCAGGGCACCCATGGGAGCATAGCCTTTTGTGATTCTTCCACCTGAAGCAGCTGCCTCAGCTGGCCTCACTGGGGGTCAGCTCTGCTATATTGACCCTAAAGCAAAATAGAATTATGTGCAGGCCATTGTCCTCTTCCCCACCTCTTCAAAGCTAATGGACTAGTGGCAAACTCTTGAGGGTCTCTGACCTCCAGTTGGCTCTGTATCCTGTAGAGCAGTGGTCAGCAAACTTTTTCAGCAGGGGGCCGGTCCACTGTCCCTCAGACCTTGTGGGGGGCCGGACTATATTTTGGGGAAAATATGAACAAGCTCTTATGCCCCACAAATAACCCAGAGATGCATTTTAAATAAAAGGACACACTCTACTCATGTAAAAACACCAGGCAGGCCTCACAAATAACCCAGAGATGTACTTTAAATAAAAGGACACATTCTACTCCTGTAAAAACATGCTGATTCCCGGAACTTCCGCAGGCCGAATTTAGAAGGCGATTGGGCCGCATCCGGCCCCCGGGCCTTAGTCTGGGAACCCCTGCTGTAGAGCTTTCACCAACTGGGTGCTCTCATGATGTTTTTGACTACAATTCCCTCAGACCCCAGCCAATATAGTCCTAGTCCATAACATGTCTGGGGAAGGCTGATTTATAACTTCTCTCACACACCTCCAGATGGATATCTCCTGCTAATTGTGGCTACCCACCATCACCAGCATTTTAATGTGCCTAATTTGCCAGTGAGAAATTCTATCTGTGTGCTAAAGATAGCTTGGATCAAATAATCAAAGATATTTCTTTTCACATTCTCAGTGGCAGAGGAGTGATAAGGATGAGAAGGAACATTTACTTTTTGAGGAATCTAATCGCTCCCACAATAAAATACAAGCAGCCTTTGTAGCCATGCAGGGGAAGTCAATGTGAAACTATTTGTGACAGAAACATGCTTTCCAGTGCAAAACAACTGATAATGGAAACTCTTTGACCTGGATTTCATTTTTCTTCTTTTTGGAGTAACTAATATACTTCAGCAGGAAAGGACAGCTCTCAGATTGGTCCAGAAAAAAAAGGCAATATACAATTTGTGCATTAGGTGACATGGGTTTCTATTATATATATCTATACAGGAGAACACCAGGAGATATTTGGTTTTTCCTCTCTATTACAAACTGGTTTTTTTTTAAAATGATATTGAAAGAAAATAGCCTTTGCTAAAACAACTTATGCTCAATATGCAATAAACTTCAACGAGTTCTCTTTCACAGAGGGTGGAAGCAACACTTAACAGCCTGAGTTTTCCTGTGCCCTTCTACTACTGAGGCAGAAATCCAGAAGAAATTGCTCAGGGCCTACTGAAGCAATGACAGTGACAGAAAGTTTCCTCCACCTGTCAAATGTCAGTGTGGTGTATTGACTGGACTACATTTGGGATAGCCTAGGTTCCAGGAGTAGTTGCTGGGAAAGGGCATCACTGCAGACTTGGCCTCCCAGCAGTGGTGTCCCTGCCACATACCGAGTTGGTTCAAGGAGAAGAAAAGGTTGGTAGTTAGGTCAGATTAGTTTGAGTGCATTGCAGAGCATGCAAGATTGCATGTGCCAGTGCTCCCACCCTTATTGCAGATAATAATATTGTGCAGCTTGAAGCAATTGGATGCATAAAAACTGACTCCTTCTGGAATAAAACATTGTCCAGATCCATAAGTACTGATGCAAAGTTTTACTAACCAGAACTCCTTCAAAACAGGTACCAGAAAAAGATCCATCCAAATAATTCCAGAAGACATGGTTGTCCAAGAAGTAGGCCCATCTTCTTAGAAATAAAATAAAAACAAAATATAATAAAAGAACAAAGAAAACAGCCACCATCCTTCAATACAGTGAATTTGCAATTGAATACCTCCATAACATGATCTAAAGTTAAACACTCAGTATAAGAGCAGAGAACACCACAGTTAATTATCAACTAGTTAAAGTTCAGAGAGCTCTCAGTATGCTGCCATGGAAAATCCCCAGTGTTAGCAATACAAATAAGGGCATTCTCCATTTTAGTGTCAATGAAACAATTATGCTTAAGAACCCTGACTTTGCCATTGTCATGCCCCACCCCTGTACCATCCTGGGATATGGCAATGATGCCATTGCCAGGAGGCACAGCCCTCCCTGTCTGCTGCTTCTGCCAGGTAGATACTCATCCGGGAAGCTTTTTCTACAGCTTTGGTTATCCTAACCAACTTTACTGGATTTTTGTGTGGATAAAAAGTGGGGGGAATATTTAAGTCCTTTGGCTCCAGCTGCTGAGGTGGGAGGTATGATATAAGTGTAATAACTGCATAAATAAATGTACACCAGTTGCCAGCTGGCATCCACCTATCTCAGGAAACAAAGGAAGAGTGTGCCATTGGAGGCCATATCAAACGGTTGGAGAGTTACAGCACCTGCTGTGGCTGTAGAGGTCAATATGGGAGAGACATGTTTTGTTGCAGCTGGGGCAGATGAAGGTGTTAGCTTGTGCTGATGCAGGTGTACCATTTCATTTATTCTTTCTATGCTCCTCCCTGCAGTCCCTCCTCTGGTCATTGCTGTGGATATACAACCTGACTGATGGTCTCCAGGTGTTGGGTTGTCTTTAAGCAACACCCACATGGCAGGGTTAATGTCACCTCTGCAGGCATCCTTGTAACACAGAGTTGATCTGCCAACAGGCCCGGTGCCCGAAGCCAGCTCCCCAAAGAGGATCCTTGGGGATCCTGCCATCTTCCATTCTGTGGGCATGACCAATCCAGTGTAGATGTCGCTGGGATAGCAGTACAAACATGCAGGGAATGTGGGCTTAAAAGATCATATATTTGATTGAGACTGTCCCACCCAAATAATATAAGGTTGTATCTAACTGAATTTTACCCAGAGCAGACCCATTGAAATTAATGTATCTGTTTTGTCCATAAATTTCAATGAGTCTTCTCTGAATATTGAAAACAACTCTCTTAAAGCAGAGAGATGGGGTCAATTTTAACTAAGCAAACAGGACGCATGGGTGAGGGGTGCTGAATCTCACCAAGGGCTTTTCAGTGACAACACTGCAGTTGTGGAATTCTTGTTCATGACTGGTATGCCATGATATAGCTCTGTATGACCAGATCTTGTTTTGTAGACATATGCTGATCCCTTTTTTTTATTCCAACGGGTATTTTATTATTGCTTCCTAGCGTGTTCATGCCATCTCCTCTGGTTTTAAAAATGCCCATTTTTGTTTCATTTTTAATTAATTTTCTTTTATTGCGACTCTTTTTTTGTTAGCACCAATAATTTAAATACATAAATAATGTGTGCCAAGCACCAGGAGTAGGATTTAGGTGTAGCATGGCCCCCCTCCCTCTCTAAATTGTGCCTTGAGTAAGTCATGATTCTTAAAAAAAATTCTGTCCAGTCTGAACTATGTTTCAAAATATATAGTTCTGACTTCAAATATTCATTGCTTTCTATGCTAGGCTGTAAAGAACTTTGGGGTGGCAGGGAGGGGGGGAGAGAGAATCCCCAAAGCTATAAATAACTCAATCCCTCTCTGTATGACCAGTTGTAGATGGTGATGTATTGATTGAAAGGAAGGTTCATGCTGTAAAGCCTTTTAATGAAGGCTTAGCAACGACCATGATTTAAGACCATGAAAATGTCCTGTAGAGGTTGCTAAGAAACATTTAACAGGCACGTATCAAATCCTTAAGCCTAAGGATGAATTGTTCACTTGCTACCCATAAATTATGCTCAGCCAATGTTTAAGGAGACAGTGATAGAAGTGTATTATTGGTTCACAACAAACATCATCAGTGCTAAACTGCAGCAATAAATGCCATGTCCCTGGTGAACATCTTGGCTTAATAGAGACTCGGAGTTTTCAAAGAAAGCTCACCACATCCATCACAGGATGGAGCGAGGATTGTATCTCGGGTTAGCCTTTGCTACAGCGTGGCTTCCTTCACACAATATCAAGGTGACACTGACATTCATGAGCATAGCTGAGTTTTAGGCTAATTTGTGGGTCATTGTATGCAGTGTGTGTGTGTGTGTGTGTGTGTGTGTGTGTGTGTGTACTTTAAAGCGAGTCACAGTTATAGACTGTGTTCCCTGGTAAAGTTAAAATTGACATGGAAATCTGTGAATAAACTCATTGAACACAGTGGGATTTGCTTCTGAGCAAATGCACATGGGGCCACAATGTAAGTTTAGCAGTGCTTTTATTTGAGTCAAGAAGTGTAACATTATTTGGCACTAGAATAACAAACTCCTTCCTCACTCCATTAGAAATGAGCTCCTATATTATTATTATTATTATTATTATTATTATTATTATTATTATTATTATTATTATTTGCATTTATATACCACCCTATACCTGGGGGGTCCTCAGGGCGCTTCACAGATTGAACCTGGGACCTTCTGTGTGCAAAAGCAAGTACTTTTCCACTGAGCTACAGTACAGCCCTTGGCCAAGATAAGAGGAACACAAGGAGCTGCGTAATACTCAACCAGTCTATTGGTGTACCCAGTTCAGCATTGTTTACACTGACCAGCAACAGCTCGCTAGGGTTTAGATATAAGACATAGGAAACTGCCTTACACCTTCCACGTCAGACCACTAGTCTATCTCACTTACCGGTAGTACAGTCTACCCCAGGGGTCAGCAAACTTTTTCAGCAGGGGGCCGGTCCACTGTCCCTCAGACCTCGTGGGGGGCCAGACTATATTTTGAAAAAAAATATGAATGAATTCCTATGCCCCACAAATAACCCAGAGATGAAATTTAAATAAAAAGACACATTCTAATCATGTAAAAACACCAGGCAGGCCCCACAAATAACCCAGAAATACATTTTAAATAAAAGGACACATTCTACTCATGTAAAAACATGTTGATTCCTGGACCATCCGCGGGCTGGATTTAGAAGGTGATTGAGCCGCATCCGGCCCCTGGGCCTTAGTTTGGGGACCCCTGGTCTACACTGACCAAGGAGTTATTCCCTGGAGATGCCAGGGATGGAACCTGGGACCTTTTGCAAAGAAGATGCTCTAACACAGATCTCTAACCAGAATATATTGCATTGCAACTAGAAAAATCAAAGAGTATCCTTTCAAAGAGGAGTGGGTGAGGTTCAGCTGGTGACAACTGGCTAAGTTGCACAGACATCTGTTGAGGATGCTTCCGGTACAGTGTCTTATTTATTTATTTCCCACCTTTCCTCCAAGGGGCTGAAGGTGGCATACACAGTTCTTTCCATTGCCATTTTATACTCAAACAAACCTTGTTAGGTAGGTAAGGCTGAGGGAGAGTGACTGGCTCAATGCCATACAATGTGCTTTATGGCTGGGTGAATATTTGAAACTTGGTCTCCCAGATCCTAATGCAGTGCTATAAGGACTGCACGGACTAGGAGAGGATGTTTATTATGATGGGATTTGGGGCCCAATTGGGGTGTACTAAGCTATTTAAGGACTTAATTAGTAGAGCTAACAAAACTTACCTGTTAATAGTTGTCTAGTGGTGATAGTGGTGATAGACAAATGAGTTATTGAGTCATATTCTGGTGAAATATTTGCAAGACTTTCAAGGTTAAGTTACAATACTCTCAATATGATTTGTGAAATTTCCTAAGTTCTGTATGTATGTTTGGACAGATAAAGGCATGTAAGGAATATCTAGCTAGCAGTAGAGTTAGTACTGAAGAACCCACAAATGAAATGATATAGTAATTTAAAACAAACAACTCTCTTGATGCCTTCAGCAGAGCCAGGCATATTGGTGCAGCAAGTGCTGAACTGATTAATAGAAAGCTCCTTACAATATGGAGCTGGCTGTGATTCATTTTGCGAGGAGGACGAGTAATTGCTGTGAAACAATGAAAAGTTGGTCCATTTAGAAATCTTACTTGAGATTGCTTTGTAAGAAACAACATGAAATGAGCAAAGTCTATTGTTCAAAAATCCCTTTTCTGCTGACCCTGGAAAAACGATTAAAGGAAAACTTCTGCGGTTGTTAAGACTTCATTTTGTCTAAAAGGAAATATAGAACCAGGACAGTTCTTCAGTATGTGCTCTTAGCAAAACTGTTTGAACCAAAACCCAAATGAATTTAGAGTGTCCTTTGATTTTAATCAGTCAAATTCAAAAGCCAGTAGCAGTTTCACTGGTCTTGGGTTTGTTCATGAACTGTCATTGAAATACTGCTACACCTGCATTAATAGGAAATTGATCACAGGTATGTTTAAGGTGGAGATGGGCAAGTTCTTCCCCTAAAGCCAGTCAACCACAAAGCCCCTTACCATTTACGAGCTGAGGAGTGGAAGCTGCAGTGGTGGCTGTCCTATAAGTACAAAAGGGGCAAGGGAGATCAGACCTCTCCCCTCTCTGGTACACTCATCACAAGCACATGAAGGAAAACTGAAAAATGTATATTGGAAAATTTGTCCTTGCAAAATGCATATTTTCCCTCAACAGCCACCAGGAAATTAGTGGATCCCCCCCCCCCAGACCTATTCCAGTATGGCTTTTTCTCCTCGAACTCAGTAGCAGTGCTATTGTCAGTGGGTCGTCGTGGCTACTCTAGAGTAACTCCGCTTGAGTCCAGTTTGTCTTTAAAGACTTTTTATTGTGCAAGTATTTACAGTGCAGAGAAAGCTTAAAACATGACTTCTCATTCCGAATCAGAATCAGGCAATGGTGTACGTCTGTTCTTACGCCAGCAAAGTAGTCGGGGCACCCCAAAACGGCTTGACCTGCGTCACGGTGCTCTCCTTAACTCTTGCGATGCCCTCTCAGTCTCCTCCCTGTCAAGGCGGTAGAAGGGCTCTCCACCATCCTTGAGCTCTTGCCTGCATCTCTCCCCCCCCCCCTGAGCTTTCCCATTGTTCCACACGCTGGTTTCTCTCTCCCTCCTAGTCTTTCCCCTCCCCCCTGGCTGCTTCAGACCCACTGCTGCTCCCTGTGCTTGGCGAGGTGGACGTTAGGATGATGGGGGCTGGCTCCCTGTAGGGAGTCACCCTTACAGCTATCTTTTAGAAACAAGAGGTAACAGAATTCACCAGGAATGCTTCCCTTGTTCTATTATAATGGCAGTGGCGCCCACCTGAGAGGTGCCGAAAGTGAGTTCCGGTGAGTTGTGGCTGAAAAAAAAAAGCCCTCTGCTGCCCATTGAGGTCAGCTTTCTTTCAAGGGAATAAATCTACAGGACCACCTCTCCTGGTATGCCCCGCAGAGGACCTTAAGGTCCATGAATAACTATAGTTTAGCGGTCCCGGGCCCTAAGGAAGTCAGACTATCAGTGATGGCTCCGACCTGGTGGAATGCTCTGTCCCATGAGACTGTTGGGATATCACCATTGGGAGGTCCAGCCGGCAGCCTCCTCTTCGTCCTCTTCCCCGGTGATTCCCATGGAACACGACTCAAGGTCTCAGTGACCTGAGCACGCAATCAGCAGAGCTCATTCCAGCGTTAGCGTGGTGTGGCAGCAGCAGCAGCAGCAGCAGAAGGAATACTCAGAGAGAAGTCCTTGCATATTTACAAGCGTTTATTACAAAGCATCTAAAGCATCTCGGAAGATAGACCAAACGTGTCTGTCTCCATCCTCAAAGCGAAAGCAAGACTAACTAACAGCATAACAATAGTACAACCCACGGAAATATATATCATGTGACATACATATTCAACATCCTCTTCCAAGTCTGTTCCTGTTTAAGGTGGAACAGAATCTATTATGAAATCCTAACAAAACTCCCCCATTCTGTGTAACCTTAAACTTCAGTAATCCCAACTGTAGCTTTGGCACATCCATCTTTAGTTGTTCTCTGTTAACAACCTTGGACAACACATTAGCAGGAAAATCATTACCTGGCATGTAGGACACTTGACCTGGTCCCTTCCTGATACACTCTCTTGCATGACGTAACCTCATCTGCAAGAACTTGGACCTTTGCTTGCAACCCTCTGAAGCTAGCAAATCCAAACAGGAAATGTTGTCCTGATACACCTGTGCCGGATAAATCACTTTGACTTTGACATCCTGAAACAGTTGCATCAACCACTCGCAATCTGTGGGCGAGAATGAGAGAGTGTTGAGTTCCACTGCATAGGAACTCAAACTCACTATTGTTTGCTCCTTGCACATCCAGCCAATCAGACAGTGGTTGTACAAGTAGCAAACGCCAGAAGAGCTTGTGCCACCTGTGGCATCACTTCTGAAACTTGCATTTGCAAAAATCTCAAGACCTCCAGTCTTCTGACTTGTCAACTTCAGCCTGTAGTGCATAGTGCTTCGAAGATAGCAACCTATGCGCTGCAGAGCTTGCCAATCCTTAACAGTAGGATTGTTTGCATGCCTGCCAAGCAAATTACAGCTTGCAGCAATGTCAGGTCTCGAACATTTTGCAATGAAGCATAGCTTGCCTAGAACACATCTATACAAAGTGGTGTCAGAAAATGCTTCTGCGTTATCATCTCTCCGATAACCTGGCACCATAGGTGTGTCTATAGGATTTGCATCACCCAAATCCATCCTGTTCAATACCTCTGTAATTTTCTGGGTCTGGTGCACCAGAAAATTACCTTCTATGTCTTTCTCAACTTCTAGAGAAAGATAGTTGGAAACTTCACCAAGATCCACCATGGTGTGGTGTTCCTGCAACTTAGCAAGTGTACGCTGGTACAAATCCTTGTGTTTCCAGAAGATAAGCATTTCAGCATCATAACAAAAGCAATACAGTTTGTGCTCCCCCTCTTCCTTGACAAACACATATGAATCAGCAATACTTTGGTGAAAACCTAGAGAAAGCAACATCTCTGTTAGTGTTGTGTCCCAACACCTGGCACTTATCTGGAGACCAAATAGGGATTTCTTCAACTTGCAGACCATCCCCTGTGGTACCTGCACTCCTGCAGGTGGAAGTAAAAACAGATCCTCCTGCAAAATCCCAGTCAAAACATTTGCATCATTAGCATCCAATACATTATGCGATACATGCATTTTCTCCTCCGAAGCAATCTTGAGCAAAAGCTTTAAGCATTCATACTTCACATTTGGTGCAATAGTCTCAATGTTGTTTTCACCTTGAACCTGTGAAAAACCAGTTGCGACCAGTTTGGCTGTGTGCCTCACTACCTTGCCATGTTGGTCAGCTTCGGCCTTAAAGACCCACCTGCTGTTTACCAGCTTCATTCCTGGGACCATTTTGACCAGTTCCCAGGTCTGATTCCTATCTAAGGAGTCAATCTCTGTGTTCATGGCAGCTAGCCATGGTTGAGCATCTTTTGAGGTCATTTCCTGAACCTTCTCGAAGCTTTCAGGTTCAAAAACCTTTTCTGAGCTACTAAGAACAGCATCAGCAGTCTTAGCAAACTCAACAGCAAATCTCTCAGGCTGTTTGCCTGTTGTAGCCCCTCCAGATTTGCAAACACTCATTTCCTCTTTCTCAAGAGAAAAATGATCAATGGTGAGCAGTGGTTCTCCCAATTCAGTGTCAGACTTAAATGCAGGTCTGAGTGAGGTTTCAACACCTTTGTACCCTGCTGCATCACCAGCTACAGCAGTACCACTACCTCCCACTGAATTAGAACCATCCTGACCATCATTTGCAGCTTGTGCTGCTCCATCCTCACCTGGATGAATTACATCCTCATTTGGGTGAATTACATCATTTGCATGAACCAGGAAAATTCCCCCACCTTCCTCCCACTTGGGATTGGTAGCACCACCTAGGTGAACCAGGGAAAATTCCTCTTTTACCATCCCCTTGGGATTGACATCACCATCTGGGTGAACCATGGAAATACCTTCCATTTTCACCTCCTCTGGATTGGCACTGTGCAACAAGGGTGTTAGTCCCTGCTGCATTGATTTTCCAGCATTCCAGCTGCTTTCGGAACACACTGCCTTTTCCTGCTGCCTCCTGGGCGATTAGCCATTCCATTCCTGGGCACGGAACCCTTTTGCCCAGCAATCCATAGTCTGGTGCCCATGACGCTTTGTTCACCGTCTCCACTGGGCCCGTTAATCCTTTGTCCAGGAATCCATAGTCTGGGCCCATAACCCTTTGTTGGGATATCACCATTGGGAGGTCCAGCCGGCAGCCTCCTCTTCGTCCTCTTCCCCGGTGATTCCCATGGAACACGACTCAAGGTCTCAGTGACCTGAGCACGCAATCAGCAGAGCTCATTCCAGCGTTAGCGTGGTGTGGCAGCAGCAGCAGCAGCAGCAGAAGGAATACTCAGAGAGAAGTCCTTGCATATTTACAAGCGTTTATTACAAAGCATCTAAAGCATCTCGGAAGATAGACCAAACGTGTCTGTCTCCATCCTCAAAGCGAAAGCAAGACTAACTAACAGCATAACAATAGTACAACCCACGGAAATATATATCATGTGACATACATATTCAACATCCTCTTCCAAGTCTGTTCCTGTTTAAGGTGGAACAGAATCTATTATGAAATCCTAACAGAGACTAGGGCCCTACAGAACTTAACCTCTGTCCACCAGGCCTGTAACACAGAGCTATTCTGCCTGGCCTTTAATTTCAACTCAGCCTGATCTTTTATTTCCCTTCTCTTCCCCCATCCCCTTTTTATGAAGATTACCCACTCTGGGACCCCACAGTTAATTCTCCCCTGGCCTCCTTGCTGGCCCAAGTAGGACTAATTTAGCCAGCTAGCCCTGATGACTATCTAATGTTTATTGGATGGATTTTCCCCAAATTGATTTTTAACTTTTGAATTTTATTGTTATTCATGCTTTTATACTGTATTTTATGCTGCTTTTATGTTGTATTACAATTAAGTGTTTTAAATTTGTTGTTAGCCGCCCTGATTCTGGGTTTCTGAACCGGGAAGGGCGGGGTATAAATAAATAAAGAATATTTTTTTATTCTTAAATGAGACATGGGTATGCTTCAAGGACTGTGTCCAATATAGGAGAGGCTCACCAATTGGATATTTTAGAAGATATTTACTGAGACTTTCCTCAGGCACCATAAAAGGTACTAGTGGACACATTGGCACCCATAGCCCCCCCCCCAAAAAAATGGCACCCCCTGTGCTAAAGGAGCAAAATGTTGGCTCCTCTAGATGCAAAAGAGTGGCTCTTTTATAAGAGTACTTGATGGCTGTCAGCATCTAATTGCTACATAACTCAGGATGCCATAAGGTGAACAGAAAGGTAACATTAATAAAAGCATCCAGGTGATAACAGGATGTCTAATGACTTGCATGAATCTGAAGGGAACAGACTGGAAAGGAACATTTTCAACTCAGGAGGAATTGTAGCCAATATTTTCCAGAAACCAACAGTAGGTAATTGACTTATTAGAGTCTCCTGCTGCCATTTCCCTAGAAACAGCAGCAACAAAACCACAAAATAGTAAATGAACAAGGGGCCTTTTCTGCAGAAGATCTGTGCAAAAATAACTGCAGGCCAAGCCAGTGTTGGATAGACTTGATTAGGATATTTTTTTTTAAGTGCCCCCTCCCTCAGCACAGTGGCCACAGTGAACTGACCCCTCCCTCAACACAGTGACCAGGTAACATCAACTGCCCCTTGCAAAGAAGCTAGGAAAGAAAAGGGACAAGGACACCACTCTATGAACCTGCTCCTAGTAAGTCTGAAAATTACTAGGAACAACAACAACAAAAATAATGGATTAATCTGCCATTGTGCTTTTAACAGCAGGACAACAAAATTTACTCTAACCTGTGTGATCTTCACATGCCGTCAATAGCTTTCATTTTTAAAAGTCCCATTGATTTCAATTTAAAAACTTGATATTTTTATTAATGCACTGCTAGTAAAATCTGTAGGGATTTGCATTGCCTAGTGGTGGCTGGATTGTGCCCTATTATTTTATTTTTATCTTCCTCAACAGTCGATGTAACTAAGATGATCACTCAAGCACCCTCACAAACTTACGGTGAGCTATCCATCCAAAGTTATAACATCTCAATTCCTCCTCTTTTTAAATTTTCCAGTCTGGACTAAGTGGACCTTGAATAACACTCACATCTGTTGAGCAGTTAAGGATTGGATTCATGTTTAAGTGAGCTCATTGATTAATGAAAATGACGGAGCCATTATAAGAGGATAAACAGCTTAGAAAGAAGTCACTATAATGGAGATTAAGATTTGGGAGGTAATGACCCAGCAAGTCAACACAATTTAGCTGGTGGAGACCTTTAAATGGATTACACAAAGGTTTACCTGGTCTTGATGTATTACAAGTGACAGTGGGTAACTCTTCAAATGACAGACTACTTTAAAGTGTGTCGGGTTTCTGCGTGCATTTTAAGCTAAATTGTGCAACCTGTGTATAGGGGAGTGGGCAGTCTCAAAACTGGAGTAGAGTAATCATCAGGAGTGTCAACTTGGCCTCGTGACCGTGGGTGTCTGGGGTCGTGGGTGCCATGCAACATGCATGGCCCTGGCACTGAAATTTGTGGGTGCCCGAACCCTTCATGGGGAATTTTGTGGGTGCTCAGGCACCCAGGGCCCCAGGGAGCTAGCACCTATTGTAATCATCAAGCATATAATTAATACATGCTGACAAAGATTGGCAACTCCCCCCCCCCAACAACAACAATACAAGAACAACAATACTGGTAGCAACAGGTAGCAGAGAAATAAGAGATCTGGCTGATAAAAAAAGGTACAGACAAATTCATTGAGGATATGGCTATCAATGTCTAATTGAAGCCCCCCATTTATATTAACTCTTTATAGAGATGTTTGGGCTCTCTTCTACGTTGAATGAACCCACATACAGAGGGAGGTGGTATCATGACAGCAGGCACTGCTTCTGCACAGGTTAAGGAATTGTCCTTTCCAGGGTTACAGGTTGACCAACAATGGTTCTATGCACCAAAGAATACACACAGCAGAGGCAAAGGCTGCCACCGCTACACACTCATGTTCTGTAGAAAAGTGGGGAGACCTGAAGAGGGCTTTATGTCTAAAGGGATCCTCTTTTGACTCAAGACTTTTCTCCACAAACAAAGAGACTGTCTTTTGATTTATGAGGGAATTGCAGGGTGCTGGGGGGGGGGATAGAGCTAGCTATATGTGGCAGGTGTCACAAGCAATGTGACAACTAGCCAGTATTGCACAGTCATACCTCAGTTTAAGTACGCTTCGGTTTGAGTACTTTCAGTTTAAGTACTCCACGGACCTGTCTGGAACGGGTTAATCCACTTTCCATTGCTTTCAATGGGAAAGTTCGCTTCAGGCTAAGTACACTTCAGTTTAAGTACTGCACGGACCGTCTGGAATGGATTAATCCACTTTCCATTACTTTCAATGGGAAAGTTCACTTCAGGTTAAGTACGCTTCAGGTTAAGTACAGACTTCCAGAACCAATTGTGTACTTAAACCGAGGTACCACTGTACTGATGTATTAATAATGTTCTCTCACATAGTACTGGGAACTGAAATAGTTCTGGGCTGAGCATTTCTCCAATCCCTCCCCCCTTCCTTGTCAATTAATGAGAAAGATGTTGGTTTTGGAAATTTTCAATGGAGAGAGAGAAAATCAGTGAAATTCTCAGATGTGAGGTATAGAGCTTTCCACTTTTGAGGCGGCTGAAGGGTGTTTGTAACTGTCCAGAGTGCTGAAAAAATATACCAGAAAGAAAAATATACACACCCCATGCTCAGTCACCTCACGATAGGGAAAAGCAGATCTTTCCATTTCGTTTCCCCCCCCCCTAAGTTTTCCATTTTTTTCCTGTCTTAAAGTCCGTACTCCACATTTCCACATCAGTTTCTGGACATTTTTTTTGTTAAAGTGCTCACGAAAATCTATCAATGTATTTCTCCGAATATACATGTTTGTGTGCAATTCCCCCCTAATATCCACATTTTTAGAACGTAATGCATTTTAGTTTTGTATGCTCTTTTCACCAATGTATGCATTTTAACAAATATTTTAGCCTTGATTGTTTGTACACATTACTTGGCTAGTGAAGTGTGTTAGTATTTGTAATGTAATTTCATTGGAAATGTATTTCACAAAGAATAAATGGTATTGGGGGAAGGAGGTGGCAGTTGGCAAATGGTAGTTGACAGTTGGGAATTGGCAGTTGGTTGGTTATTCTGGTAGTTCTATCTTGACTGTGAAGGTGAGATCACAAATAGTTTAAAAAGTACACTGTGAAATTTGGAGACGTGCACATTTTGAAGGGTGACTATATTTCCGTCCATGTATGGTTTGGGGAAGTGTGAATTAGGTGAGGTTGATTTTAAATAAAAATTGATTCCAGTTTCTCTTCCATCCCTACTTTTAAGTCCTAAAGAAAGCTCAAGCTCCACACCCACTTAAATTCTAAAGAAATTCTAGTGTCCTGAGAATGAGGCACAAAAATTGAAGCTTTTTTTCTCAGAGGTGAAAACCTCTGAGAAACTGGAAGACAGATTTTGGCACAGATCTGAAAAGCCAGTGAAACCCAAATCATCATTGACTCTATCCATAAACTGCTATCAAAATAAAAATAAAAAAATCATTCCAGTAGCACCTTAGAGACCAACTAAGTTTGTCATAGGTATGAGCTTTCGTGTGCATGCACACTGCACTTGAAAGCTCATACCTATGACAAACGTAGTTGGTCTCTAAGGTGCTACTGGAAGGATTTTTTATTTTTATTTTGACTGTGTCAGACCAACACAGCTACCTACCTGTAACATAAACTGCTATGTTCACATCACATTTGGATCTCTCTCTCCCCCCCCCTCTCTCTCACACACACACAGAGAGAAAGAGACAGAGAGAGAGAGAGAGAGAGAGAGAGAGACAGAGAGAGAGAGAGAGAGAGAGAGAGAGAGAGAGAGAGAGAGAGAGAGACAGACAGCGCTTACCAAATTTAACTCTGGTTCTATCCCAGTCTGCCAAACTCCTTTAAAATCAGTTTTACTAGGTTTTTTCTCTCACACTCTTTCTGTTCTGTCTCTCTTGAAAGAGTCGTTTCTATTTGATAAGTGAACATTATAATAATGTTTTGACGGGTCAGCATGTTCTCATACTATAGATTTTTAAACACAGAATTAATTAATTGATCTGCCTATAGTACCACATTTCCTTCTAGTAATTAAGCAGAACTTTAATTTCAGTTAATAACATAACCATTGATTTTCCCCACCTGCCATATTAGGATTAATTTAATCTTTCCATGCTCATTGATTTACAAATTCATCAAGGTATGTTCAAATGTAACTTTTATGGTTCAAATATCCCCCACCCCCGAAATGATTCTCAAATTAAGTACTACTATATCTCTGAGTCATTCTTACACTGTCTGCATAAGAAAAAGAAATAAGTTACTGTATGTTGGGTATCCCAAGCAAGGATACAAAATTTAAATTTAAAGGGAAAGCATCATTTTAGAATGCAGCAGGTCTCTGGCTCAGCTAGCTGATTCCCAGGCTTACGTGGTGTTAAGTCCCCAACTCCAGCTCAGCTCCATGCTCAATGGGCGACCTCTGAAGATGATCAGCCATTGGAGGCAGATGGGTCCAATTGGTTTCCAGACAGCCCTCAGGGATTTCCTGGTGGATATGACAGGAGTACCTGTTGAAGTCTTCACCAACTTATAGAGTATCTTGATGGTTTGGGCCATTGACACGATTGCTCTTGAGCACCCTCTCTCAATTCATGGGAGGAAACAAGCTGGGAGATGTCTGAACATGAGTGGAGGAAGACTCTAATGGATGAAATTGAAAACTGATGATGGCTCATCATCAAGCCTACCTAGTGGCAGTGGAGGCAGCAAAGAAGGCATACTTTGCTGCGCCCATTGCATCCTTATTGCACCGTCCAACATAACTTTTTCCAGGTAGTGTGGGTCCTTTTACAACCTGGCCCGAAGCAGTTGGCAAAACTGTTGGTTGCCCACTGTCATTTGTGAAACATTTTGAGGACAAAATTGCTTGCATCTACTGGGGTCTTGACTCCACTGTTACAGCAGATGATTTTCACTGGGTGTCCACAGAGTACTCTCTAATCCTGATGTGTTGGAAGGTATTTGGGTTGGTCAGACTGACTACTTGTGATCTGGACTCTTGCCTGTCTTGGCTGACAAAAACTAGCAGACAGGGGACAGCTGCATGGGGCAGGAAGGAGGTTAATGTATCATTGCAAGAGTGGGCGGTTCCTGCCTGCTTGAAGACCACTCCTTCTTCCTGGATTTGGAAAATCTGAGTAATAATCAGCCAGTTGCCAATCTCCCCTTCTTGGGAAAGGTTCTTGATCAGGTGGTCACTGACCTGATCCAGGCACTCTTGGAGGAAACTGCAAGGAGGAGATCCATTTCAAGCAGGGTTTAGGCCCAGTTTTGGCAGAGAAACTGCTTTGATTGCCATGTATGATGGATGGCAGGGGAGAGATAAGGGAAATGTCTCCCTGTTAATTCTCCTTGACCTCTCAGTGGCTTTTGAAACCATCGGCTATGACATCCTTTCTGGAACAACTGTCTCAGCTGGGGGTGGGTGACATCACTTTGCAGGGGTTCTGGTCCTACTTAGATGATGGTTTCCAGAGGGTGATGCTTGAATGATGCTTGGGGAGTGAAACTTTGCACCAGCTTAACTTACACGAACTTGCTTTTATGCCAGTTTCTTTCGCATAGGATTGCTTCCTTAAGTTGCATTCCTAACAATGCCTGCTCAAAAGAAATTCCTATCAAATTCCATGAGACTTACTCCCAGGAAAGTGGAGTAAGGATTCCTGTCTCACAAATTTACAAGGAGTTTCATGTGATGTGAAAAATCATTCCCGCACGGGACATTTTCAAAGTCATCATTTTTTAATGCTGAACTATTGCATTGTTTTTATACATCCTGTTTCCTTTCAAGAAGAAAGCTCTGGAGACTTCCTTCAGATGTCTGTTTGTTTAGATGATAATAATAATAATAATAATAATAATAATAATAATAATAATAATAATAATTTATTATTTCTACCCCACCCATCTGGCTCAATTTCCCCAGCCACTCTGGGCAGCTTCCAACTAAAGATTAAAAATACATTAAAACATCAGTCATTAAAAACTTCCCTAAACAGGGCTGCCTTCAGGTGCCTTCTAAATGTCATATAGTTGTTTATTTCTTTGACATCTGGTGGGAGGGCATTCCACAGGGTGGGTGCCACTACCAAGAAGGCCTCTGCCTGGTTCCCTTTAATTTTGCTTCTCACAGTGAGGGAACCGTTAGAAGGCCCTCAGAGCTGGACCTTAGTGTCTGGGGTGAGTGATGGGGGTGGAGGTGCTCCTTCACGTATACATTATTATTATTATTATTATTATTATTATTATTATTATTGCCTCCAACATTTCTCTGATGGGGGACATCCTAAGGAAAAGTAGGACATTCCAGGATCAAATCAGAAACCAGAATGCTTCTATGAATCTGGGACTATCCCTGGAAAATAGGAACACTTGGAGGGTCTGCTCTTCTTACAGTATCCCACTAGATGACCATGGGAAACCTGCAAGTTGGACCTTGAGTAGGACTCTCCTCACCTGAGCTTACCAGCACCCAAACTTCAGGGGAATACTCCATCTGTCAGCAGAAATCTTCTTTGACCCATAACCTGCCTTCTCCCAGCTTTCCACGACACATAGAAGTTTAGATAGACAGCATCCCTATAAGCATAATTGCATCTGACTCACCTGTCTTCTCGGTTTGGCAAGAGGTATCCAGGCACCCAAACAAGCAACAATGGATTATTTCTGCTGTTACAAGAGGCCAAGCTGAGTACACAACCTTACCCACCAGGAACATATATTTTAGAAGTGTAAGATTCTACAGAACTGCAGCCAACTGCTGACATATGCTGTTTGAAGCGCATTCGGCTAAGCTTTGCCCTTACAAAAGCCCCGCTGAAACAAAGCGGGGAGGAGGAGGTTGCATTGGCTAATTGCACCCTTTGTAACTCTTGAGTGTTTTTTAAACAGCTCCATTAGAATTAGCAGCCGACAAGTACAAAAGTGGATGCAAGGTTTTTGTCCAAGTGCATTTTACAATTACAGACAAGCGATTAAGCTGCTTTGAGGGAACTAATCCTACACTGTGAGACCTGTGATTCTAGCAAGCTTTTGTCCGATGACCACTTAAGCCATATTTCCCTTATTGTTAATGCAAGTGAGCTGCTGTAGCCAGAAAGAATCGATCTGTGGCATCGAAAGGAATACTTTTAATTGAAACAGCAGACATTTAAGATACTGACAAATAGGAAGCAAAGCTGGAGGGGGTGCATCTATGTCTTTTGTTTGCTGCTTTAAGCTTCTTCAAGGAATAGGATACAGAGATGCTCTTCTTCTGGAGGCCATTTCTAGAAAACAGATATTAACTGTATAGTAGAGCAGGAACAGTGTATGGGGAAGTTATTATTATTATTATTATTATTATTATTATTATTATTATTATTATTAAACTTTTTATCTCACTCTTCAGCCAAAGAACAAAAAAAGCTTGTTCAGAGGTAAGACAGTCCCTGCCCTCAATTTAAAATAATGTTACAATTAACCTGAGATAACCAGTGGAAATAGGTATTCATGAAAAGGCCCCAAAGTTGAATTCTCTGGTTGCTTTTCATTTGGAGAGGATTATTATGTTTGTTTGCTCTATGAAGACTGAATAATATATACAATTAATTGGATGTATAGGATGGAAATAATGCTTGAAAATGCAGTTTTGTTATTGATGGGTATATATCAAGGTGTATAAGTTGATTTAAAATAATTATCATTTTTTAAAAAAAAGCAAGATAGAGTTGGGGAATGCCTGTGTTCCAAGAAACTCCCAATCACACCTTCCGTGAGCAAATAATATAGGAGCATTAATGAAAGAACAAACATAAATAAGGGTAGATTACAGAGGTTTTGAAGCAAGAAATTGATTCAGAATCAGGGGAAAGTTCTTTTAATGCATGTTTTGCTGATTTATTATCGCTGTACTCCAGGAGCTTACGAAAAATGCATTTCCATCCATCATCCTCTTTCAAAAGGTTGATGGAAATCAGCCTCTCTGCCAAAGCAAAGAAATACTTGGTAACAGCAGACTCCCCAGACAAAACAATGGGGTGTAAATCTAGTTAGTCAGATCACATGGTTTAAGTCCATTGAGGCTGGCTTTACATCATGGCAATCAATCGCAATCGCTCTCTGTTGGTGTCCAATGGTCATGTAACATTTCCCGTTGTAGAGACTCATGATACAGTTAGCATTTATGCTCCAGCAAGCCTCACGTCCCTAGCAGGACTGCATGGTCTGTGGGAGGTAAATTGAGAGCAAGGATAGAGGAAAATAAAGTCAGCGTTGTCTATAAAAATAAACCTTAACACCTTCCAAACAGTAACCAAGCATGCTTGGGAATATTGATTTGCATATTTGGAATATTTGCCATGTTTTATTCTTAATATCATTTTTTTAAAGCCAGAGCCAAGAACTACTTTTGAGACAAGAGTGCCCCCTTTAGTGAAAAATCTTTATTATTATTATTATTATTATTATTATTATTATTATTATTATTATTATTCAGCCTTTTGGGTGCATCAATTACAGCATTTTCCCATATGGCACTTGGTTTTTACTCTCTACCAACATCACAAGATAGCTTCCTTTGAGGGTGTGTAAAGGTATAATACTTCCTTATATAATCACACGTGTCTACACAGTGAGAAAGTTAACTTGCCATTAGGGATGTTGGAGAATTCAGACAAGAAATGGAAACAGGAGGGGCAGTTGATGATGTTCACTTATTCATTCAATGTTTGGAATAGAAATCAACCCAGCAGATGCAGCTGGTATTCATTGTTGTTTTCAGTCTGCAAATGATATATAATTGATTACATTTCCTGGTCCATTTGCATTGCGTTTCCTATGCATTGAAATTAATGGAGTGGAATAAAGTGATGACAACATAACTCACACTAGTTATGCAGTTTTGCCACAGGAGACCACAAAATAAATAACAACTAAAGCATCCAAGACAGATGTCCATCAAACCTCTGCTTGAAAACCTCCAATGATTGAGAGTCCACAAACTCCCGTTCCACTATCGAACAGCTCTCACTGTCAGAAAGTGTTTCCTGATGTTTAGTCGGGAACTCTCTTGTAACTTGAAGCCATTGGTTCGAGTCCTACCTTCCAGAGCAGGAGAAAACGAGCTTGCTCCATCTTCCATGTGACAGCCCTTAAGATATTTAAGATGGCTACCATATCAGTCTCCTTTTCTCCAGGCTGAACATACCCAGGACCTACAACCATTTCTCATAGGGCCTGGTAGACCTCAGACATTTTGCTTGCTGAGTTGGAGCAGCAAAAGGAGCTCACGGCATCCCAGCACTAAAGTATTGGAGAGTGGTCAAATTACTTTGGCACCTGAGACACAAAACTCCAAAAGGATGATTGTTGATGGCAAGTGTAACAGATTGATACGGTTTTGAAATATTTATTCCTACCTGGCTGGAAAAGAGTCAGGGCCGGTGCGTCCATTAAGGCAAACTAGGCACTTGCCTAGGACGCCAAAATGGAGGGGGCGCTGGTGTGTCTCCCCGCTCGCAAACACTCTCTCTGCCACCACCACTTTCGCTCCTGCTGCTGCTTGCTGCTGCAGAGGCGCTTCCCTGCAATGCCCTGCAGGGGGTGCAGGGCCACGCCGCACAACGGAGCCAGAAATCAGGGGGGGGGCACTCAAATCAATCAATCGAAGCAGGCGGGGAGGCAGGGGAAGCTGAGCGCGCACACGGGTTAAAAAAAAAGAAAAGGGAAAAAAAGCATGCGGGGCGGGGCGGCGGAGGACACGCTCCACACTCCCCTCACGTGCCTCCTTGGCCAATCGCCGAGCGGTAAGGCAGGGGGGGGGCAGAAGGTGATCTCGCCTAGGGTGCAAAAAACCCTAGTACCGGCCCTGAAAAGAGTTAATCCACCTCCAGCTTGACTGACATAACATTCTGGTGTGGGCGGGACTGTTCCCAGTTTAAAAGGAGGGAGCAGCGGTTTTGTGAGTTGAGGAGAGGGAGAGGGAGTGGGTAGGTGTGAAGAAGAAAGTTGAGAGGCCAGGATAGTGGGGATCTAGATGAGGTTCAGGGAGGCTCGATGTTAAATGTTTGACAGAGATTATCTACAACCGAAATGTAGCTTATAAACACATGAAATGTTAAAGAAACAACTATGTTCTAAGGTTAATAAAATTCTTCTCTTTTGCGCCAAGAAGTATCGTCATCATTTTTCCAGCAAGGTATCGGGACTCACAGAAGTGGTAACTCATTGGAGGACAAAACTTACCTCATTAAAAGAGGTGAAAGTTTGTGTCTTAGAGTAACACTGAGGAGGCTATGAAAGATAACCTGGGGTGTCAACAAGTTGCCAGCGTGGAAAGGGCAAACTTTTACAGTGGGGGGGGGGGAAATCAAGCCAAGAGAGACCCTTTACTGGTGGCAGGCGGTTATTCTATTAAACAGCCTAGAGTTTTTCTTTGATACCAGGCCACGTGAGCTGGAAGGAGAGTCTCTTTACTTATAAACCCACAAGAATAAAGGGGTTTATTTGGAGGTGACGGGAGAAGATTTTAGTAATAGAGAATGGGACATTCATCGCAGCAAGCATCACACCATCCTTTAAATATCTAACCCTTTCATGACACACAAAATCAGCTCTGCTTTACGTGGCTGTCTCCCTCTGCCTCAAAGTTGCATAACAGCACACAACATCAGTGATAGCACATAAATTTCGCCGGTTGAGAAACAGCACACACCATGCTATGATTACATAATTACAGCATCTCACAATGACAGCAATGCCAAGAATGCTATCCCCAGAAGAGACAAGCATGGATGAGAATTTTGGGCAGGCAAGTGAACAAATCAGGCAAGTAAATTTCTGGCAATGGTGAAGGCAAGTCTGAATGTGCATTGGGGTGTCAACAGCTTCTTGAATGCATTAGCATCCCTAATGAAAATGAATTTTGTTTAGGTACAGTGCTAATGGCTCTGACGGCCTAATTGCCACGCTATTAACTGCCGGCTATTAATTAATTATTATTTTATCCTATAATTTATTTACCCTGGAAAAAAAAAGCCGCATAAATGCAGCATCTGTTTCCCTCTAAGCTCTCGCTTCATTTTACAGCTGAGCAGCAGGAGGATCCATGAAGTTGAGTTGACTCGTCCAAGGTCACAGAGATAGTAATTGGCTTTTATTAGAGCCATGGAGGACGGCTGGTTAGGACGTCAACTCTTGGCCTCAAAGATCCTACTTGTTCTCAGCATCTAGCAAATGGCGTCACACAGAGACACAAAGTAATTCTGCTTCAAATGTATCTGTTTGCTTCTCCTGGGGAAACTTAGAGGACTTGAGCAAACAGGTAGGGTAAACAATAGGAGGTTCCCCATTATAAGTCCACAGTAAACTCTGTCCTCAAAGTCAGAAAATGATGCAAGACCAAAGACTTCCCTACCCTCTAAAACAGCAATGTTTCATTTCCTTATCCTCTATGGTTTCTATGGATCAGATTTTCCCCATCTTATTCTGCTATCAATCCTCTTGTATGCTCTGCACTAACATTTTATTTGAATAACAGTTTATTTAGAAGATTTTCTAAAATTGATAATAGAAAATCAATGTACAGTATAATAATAATAATAACTGAAATGGAGAACACTCAGTTTTCCTCACCTTTTAACCCCTGCAGTTTCTTTGCATCTGTCATATCTCCTCTATCATAAAAATACATAGTTTCCAGGCCCAATTTAAAGTGCTGGTTTTGACCTAAAGGTTAAGGGACTCCTGACCATTAAGTCCAGTTGTGACCGACTCTGGAGTTACGGTGCGCAACTCACGCTATTGGCCGAGGGAGCCGGCGTACAGCTTCCGGGTCATGTGGCCAGCATGACAAAGCCACTTCTGGTGAACCAGAGCAGCACACGGAAACACTGTTTACCTTCCCTATTTATCTTCTTGCACTTTGACGTGCTTTTGAACTGCTAGGTTGGCAGGAGCAGGGACCGAGAAACGGGAGCTCACCCCGTCGTGGGGATTCGAACCGCCGACCTTCTGATCGGCAAGCCCTAAGCTCTGTGGCTTAACCCACAGTACCACCTGCATCCCCGGTTTTGACCTATAAAACCTTAAATGGCTCAGGACTGCAATACCTCAAGGGCCACCTCTTTCCATATGAGCCTACCCAGACCCTGAGATCATCTTCTGAGGCCCTTCTTTATGTGCCTCCTCCTTGAGAGGTTCGGAGGGTAACAACACAAGAACGGTCCTTTTCACCTGGCACCTTAGACACCAGGCAAAAATGTTCCTTTTTCACCAGGCTTTTGTTGATCCGAGTTACATCCTATGCCCTTTTAAAATGTGGTTTTTTTTGTGGGGGGGGGATTGTTGTTTTTTATTTTTATTAGGTATTTTGTAGTTATATATCTTGATTTGATTCTGTGAACCGCCCTGAGACCCCCGGGTATAGGGGAGTATATATATAATATGTGTGAGTATTCACGTGCACTGATAAGATGCCAATCAGAGTCAGCTAGAGAATGATGCCACAGGATGGGAGCTTCTGTGAACTTAGAATTAAAGGCCAGGGTACCTCTTAGCTCCTGCCAACCTCGCAGTTCAAAAGCACGTCAAAGTGCAAGTAGATAAATAGGTACTGCTACAGCGGGAAGGTAAACGGCATTTCCGTGTGTTCCTCTGTACACCGGCTCCCTCGGCCAATAACACAAGATGAGCGCCGCAACCCCAGAGTTGGTCACGACTGGACCTAATGGTCAGGGGTCCCTTTACCTTTACCTCATAACACATGCTCAGGCTATGAAGTTGTTTCGAGCAATGGGACTCATCTCACAGTCCTTTCACTTGCTAATCCACTCCTGGCTGCCCCTGAAATGTTATTTATTTCCACAGCCTCTCTTAGGGGTGGGGGAGTCTTCTTGTTATAGTCACAAGCATCCTCCACTGGCTGATGCATAACCATTGTCCCTTCTTACTCGCCTGGGACATCCATATTATTATTATTATTATTATTATTATTATTATTATTATTATTATTATTAAATAAAATAAGCAACCTTAGAGATCTAGGTGATTTGGATTGTCAATCTGCCAACAGCAAAAAAACAAACAAACTGAAAGAACACTGTAGAGCAATTTGCTCCAAGCCCTCCTCCGTTTTAATGTGGCTCAATCTCATCAGCTCCCAGTATCGATGTCTGATCATAGAACCCCCTCCAAATGAGGTGACATAAGAAGGGCACTGCTGAATCAAAAGCTGTGCCACCCGTCACAGTTAGGTTCTGCTCGAGTTTCATTAATTTTTTTAATTGGAACCAAACTAGGCCGTCACGGAGCTCATGAGTATTTCTTGTTCATTCTGCCTTAGAATCAGATGTTCAAGGACTGGCAAATTAGCAAAGAGCATGTTTACACTCTGCTCCCCTATTACAAGAAGTGATTATTTGATAAGCAATGAACAGCAGCCAGGAAGGAATGCCAACATTTGTTGACAGCTTCGGTGATGTGTCTCGGTGATTACACCTCATTCTTCTGGGTAAAAAAAAAAAGGATCGGCAGCCTTGGGTAATTCTCCTGAAACGGATGTGTGTGGCTCGGCAACTGTGCTAAATGTAAAATAAGCCTCCATATTGAAAGGCTTATTCCAGAAATCTGTGAATAATAATAATAATAATAATTATTATTATTATTATTATTATTATTATTATTATTATTATTATTATATTTATATGCTGCCCATCTGACTGGGTTGCCTCAGCCACTCTGGGCAGCTGCCACCAGAATATTCAAAACACAACAAACATCAGACATTAAAAAAATCACTATACAGGGCTGCCTTTTGATGTCAGATAGTTGATTATTTCCTTGACATCTGATGGGAGTACGTTCCACAGGGTGGGCGGATGATTGTGACCACATGATTTACTAAGGGCTGGTTCAGAAAAGCAGGTACAGTGGTACCTCGGGTTACAGACGCTTCAGGTTACAGACTCCGCTAACCCAGAAATAGTACCCCGGGTTAAGAACTTTGCTTCAGGATGAGAACAGAAATTGTGTGGTGGCGGTGCGGCAGTGGCGGGAGGCCCCATTAGCTAAAGTGGTACCTCAGGTTAAGAACGGTATCAGGTTAAGAACGGACCTCCAGAACGAATTAAGTTCTTAGCCCGAGGTACCACTGTATATCACTTTACAGTGAAACCTTGGTTCTCGAACAGCTTAGTTGATGAACAAATTGGCTCCCGAACACTAAAAACCCGGAAGTAAGTGTCCCGGTTTTCCAATGTTTTTTGGAAGCCAAATGTCCACCGACACGGCTTCTGCTTGAGTGCAGGAAGCTCCTGTAGCCAATTGGAAGTCACACCTTGATTTTTGAATGGTTTCGGGAGTCGAACGGACTTCCAGAATGGATTAAGTTTGAGAACCAAGGTTCCATTGTATTTAGGAAGACGAACATAGGCAATGCCTTATAGCGAATCTGACCATTGGTCCATCCTTCTGCTTTTCCTACACTGAGCGGCAGGACCTCTACAGGCCCCTGTTGCTGCCATGTCTAACAGAGAAACAATGAGAGGCAAATTGGAGTTGGAAGCTAGAGCTCCTTATGGGAATGGTTTTGTTGTTGTTGTTAATGGAAGCCCTGATGGGCTGGCATGTTTTTCACATTCCCTAGGGTGCTCTATCTACTGGGCAGTGATTTGATAATCGGTTGACTGTGGCTGCTTGGCAAACTCCTTGTGTTGATTTTTCGCCATGGCCTTTTGTAAATGAAGCAACAGATGGAGCATGAAAAAACCCACATTAGCAGTATGGGGAGAACTACCTCAGCTGAAATAGGGAGATCCATCTTGATAGGGCTGAGACGCAGTCTGACTGTTAACTGTTTTTGGCTTTACCAAGACTTAAAGCATATTCTCTTTATGACATCACACCTGACATCAGAATGGCATGTTTGCATCCAACCTAGACTATCTCCATGCCAACGGCAATGGCCAGTAAACTTCTGTAGCCAAGTAACCATCAGCCTGACTACCCAGCTGTTTCTATCTAGACTATTGGATGTTTATTTTTTGCTCTCACTATCAAAGCTTGAAGAAGAGCTGTGTAGAATCTGAAAACCTGCTTCCACTGTTAAAGAAAACCACTTGTCAGGGACTGGGCAGAGGAGGAGCAGAAGTGGTAGAGACCGCCTCCCCATCATGACCCTTCCAGGGAAGAGGAAGAGGAAGACAGTATAGATTTACAACAGGGGTTTGCAGGAGGTCACAGGTGAGAGGCAAATGAGGGGAAAAGCTGGGAAATAATGGGAGAAGAGGAGCAGAAAGAGCCAGACCAGCACCTGACTGACATGTTGTCACTAGAAAGCATTCCAGACCCTCCATGTGCCAGAATCCGGTGAGCCTTAAAAGTAGGAGAGCAAAGAGCTCGAAGACAGAGGGCACTTAGTGGCACCCATATAATGATCCCTGGTGACTAGCCAGCTTCCTGGCAGTAATCAGACTGCCATCAGTTCAAGATAGCTTTTATTACTCAAATAAACATCCCGAGCGGAGCTTCGTACTCCTCTCAGCAACAATAGATGCTCTAATCTGGATCTGATTTCTGCTTCCAACAGGATCTACGCCAGAACCTTGTTCCCTTTCGCTCCTCTTCAAGGCCTTCCCAACGCCACGTTCGAGGACTGAGAGTCTGAATCGGCTCTTCTTCGCTGTCAGTGGATAGAGTCTCTTATCTGTTGTCAGCCTGTCCTCTCCTTGGCCATCTTCCAACCCTCCCTCTTCATCTGAGCTAGGAGTATGAAGAGAGGGCTGCGGGGTATCAGCTCTGGAAAAAGAGCCCTTCTCGCTCATCAGAATCATCAGCCTGTGAACAGCTAGCTCTGAAGTTTAACCCTTCTGCCTCTTCAGGAAAGCCAGCCTCTTGTTCACTTTCAGAGGCTAACCCTTCTGCTGGGTCCTGGGGGGCCATGTTCCTGACAATCCATAGAGGAGATGATGATAATGACGA
The DNA here is from genome assembly GCF_963506605.1 of Zootoca vivipara. Taxonomy (NCBI): domain Eukaryota; kingdom Metazoa; phylum Chordata; class Lepidosauria; order Squamata; family Lacertidae; genus Zootoca; species Zootoca vivipara. The sequence goes on from NC_083283.1 coordinate 71,482,830, forward strand.
ATGAGGAAGTGGGAGAGGCGGTGGGGGGGGGGGAGATTCACTCGGGACAATGCCATTATCCAAGAGGCTGGGTTCTATAGCCTCTCTCTGTAAATTCTGAAATAAAAAAGAGTGTAAGAAACTTTTCTTTCCAGGACAACCAATCAGGAGCCGCTGACAGCATCCTGGCAGGAGGCAGCCGGCAAGGAGCTTATTGGAGGCAGGCTCCATTCACCCTCCATGTAGACTCCGTGCATGTCCCCTGGTGTGTGCCCTCACACCAGCTGCCCAATCCACCAGAGGGCATAACACTTGCCGTGCCCCGGGCACCAGTAACCCATTTTATGCCACTTTATCAGCCCTATTCAGATCGTCTCCTTGCATAATTTAAACATGTGAAGAAGGTGTAAACTGGACTTCAGCAGTGACCCCTCACCACCATCTTATCCATATTCAGCATGCCATCTGCAAAGGGGCCTCTAATCTACACACTACAGGCGTACTTTCCACACAGGCAATTTTTCAAGGCAATCCTGAATGATACATAGGTTTTAGAAACTTGAGCCAAGATATATGGCACACATGTTAATTTCTATATTAGCCCAGGTAATTCTATGAATGATATCTGATACTGAAAAGTTGTGTGCATTTCAGTTACCAAACTTTAATGTAATGTAATGAAAGAAGGGTGTGGGTGGGTGAGAAACTAAGGAAAAGGAAAAGAATTACAGTTCCGAAACAAACAAAAAAGCCCTCTTGTCATTATGTTTTATCCTAATAAATTTCTGGCTAAACTTTTTCTTTTTATCGTCTCCGTTAATTTGCTTCTTGCACTGTTGAGTTCTATCGCATGCCGAGTGCCGTTCCAAATATCCATTGCATTACCCTAATGTTTCCAAGGGATTATGACTCATCTTTAGTAAAAGCTGTTGCAGGCAAAAATGATGAAGAGATGAAATCAACAATTCTAATAATATATTTTAAAAAAACAAACCTAGCAGGAGCTTTTTATTTCCTGAAGGAAAGTAAATCTATTTTTTTTAATCCTTCATCATACATTTTTATGGAAGGGTTGTGTGGAAGCTTGAGAGAATGAAGTGGTCTCAAAATTGTTTTCCCTTCCTCAAACTCCCTGAGAACTTTGTGCTGGTAAGAGATACACCATCCCACTGCCCAGTTAACAGCAGTCTATGCTAATGATTTTTATAACAGTTGTGAGTCGAGGCTCCATCCCCTGCTTTATGATACAATAAGACACATGGACACAAGTACCGATATTTTAAGTTAATGGGCTAAAATGGCCATAACTTTATTGGTTACAGAATGTGAGTGGTATTGGCTTAGGCATTCGATCTGAACCAACTATACTTGACTCCTGCCCGCTCTGCAGGAAGTCACACAAGGGTTAACAACCTGTAGGGGGAGCTTGTTGATTGTGTGCAGGAAACAAACAGGCTGAGCCACAGTCCCGCGCTTGTTTAAGAGCAGCAAACCACGCCCCCCAGCCAGCCGTATTGGCTGGCTGTGGGCATGACACAGGGCAGGGAATCTCTGATACAGTGGGCCATCCACGCCCCCCTGCGAAATGTGGGAGGCTCTGTGGACAGCCTCCCTGCCCTGTGATCTTGATGAAGGACTTTTACCCAAAGTTGAACCAGGGATCACCCATCCTACCCTTCATCTGAATTACTGTTTTGTTATGTTTTGTTTTTTAGGGAAATGATCTAATGAGTCTGGATAGCTCAGTTGGTTAGAGTATGGTGCTGATAATGCCAAGGTTGCCAGTTTGATTCCTCTATGGGACAGCTGCCTATTCCTGCATTTCAAGGGGTTGGACTGGAAGATACTCAGGGTCCCTTCCAACACTACAACTCTATGAAACTGATATCTATGAAACCCTAATCAAACATTTGGTGGGAGGGAGGAGGAGATGCCGATTTGCCTCTCCCTTCCCAGACTTACTGCAAGAGGGTTTGCAAAAGAGTGCCCATTAGCAGTTAAGTGAAGGGTTTAATTCTTTGGGGTGCTGCTTCAAGGGTGGGGCACTGAGCCAGAATAAAATGATGAACTGTGACTTACTGATTTTAATGATATAATTGATAAGTTTGCATCTCAAAAAAATGTAACATTAAAAAGCACAAAAGGAGGATGGCTGTGTTTCAGTTTGTGTATTGTTTCAGAAAGTGCATATTACTGTATTTATGTGAATCTAATGTGCCATCAAATCGAATGCACATCTCAATTTTCAAAACCTTGAAACCCACAAACTATTTGCTGGTGAATGTAAATGCACCATCAAATCTAATGTGCACCCTAATTATTGCGACGTAATTTGGCCCCAAAAGGGTGTTCGTTACATTCGAGTAAATATGGTTGCTAAATTTGCATTTTAATGTCAACTGAGTAAAATTTCTCCCCTATTCCTAGTTATAAGCTTGTGGGGTTAAAAGGCCATTCTTTCTTAAAGTTGTTGTCTTCTTGGCTCCTGAGCTTTCCAGTCAGCTTTGCCATTTCGACATATTCCATCATCTTAATTGGCTATTCCTCCTCTTGTGGGGATTTTGTCTTCTTTCCATCTCTGGGCCAGTAGCATCCGTGCGGCTGTTGTCACATACATAAAAAGTCTTTTCTGCTCCTTTGGAATGTCGGTACATATAATTTCTAATTGAAAAGCTTCTGTGTTGTTGTTTTTTTTTACTACAAAGGTTATTTTAAATATTTTTTCCCCAATTCATTATATATCATTTCCCAGAAAGCTTTCATTACCTTACATGACCACCACATATGATAGAAGGTACCTTCTTTCTCTCTACATTTCCAGCAGGTATTTGTACTTGTCTTATACATTTTTGCTAACTTACTGGGAGTCATATAGGACATTTACTATCTAAAATGGATTTCAAGGGCTGTTCTATGCAGTTTTGCTCATTTCTAGGCATATCTGGGGCTTCTTCTTTTTTTTCCATCTGGAACTCACCAGAACTCAGGTGGGTGCCATTGCCGTTATAAAAGAACAAGGGAGGTGTTCATGGTGCGTTCCGGTACCCCCTTTTTTCTAGAAAAATAGCACTGGGCATATCTAATGAAAATATAAAGCTTAACTAATTTCAGATACTTGGGGGGAGCTGTACTATTTACACCAAATAATAGGCTGTCACTTTTAGCCCTAACTTTTTTTGAGGGGTGGGATAGAAGAAGAAAGGATAGTACTGATCAACTTTCCTTTTGCTGCCAGAATCCTCTTGGAACTGCCAATAAACCATAGCTCCTTGAAGAGCACTGCATTTTTTTATTACACTTTTGGTAACCAGGATTGTTTTTAATAGACCTGGGCAACCCCGTTGAGAAAACCTGCTGCTTTGAAAGTAGATGTTTCTTGATGTGCCTTAGGATTCTAACCTAATTAAAACTCAAGAGGATTTGTAAAGTCGGAAAGATGCAAAACTCCCAATAAATTAATGGGAGAATATTTATGCATGAGAAAAACAAGAATAACGAAGGAAATGGGTCGTTTTGAAAATGCATCCAGGGATAAGGAGAGAATGAGTCCTAGTTTATGATTGATGGATGGAGAGATGTCATCCATTATCATTTTGAAAACACAGTGGATACAGTTTACATCCTCATCTCTTGTTACAAATCAACTCATTATTTGGGGGTCTTTATAACTGAGCATAGTTTCCTAAAGATCCAGAATTTCTCATTTCCCATTCCAGTAACATATCATTTTTCTTACCATCTTTTAGAGATATGACTCAATCAATTATTTTCATTTCTGAAAAGAAAGGAGGTCAGATAATTGGGAATTGTTATTGTGCTATGTAAGTTCGTTTTGCTATTCTTTATGAAACTTTAAAGGTATTTATTTTAAAGAATCTCTCATTTTTTGTTGAAGCCTCGGCAAAAATGGATATCGGACCATCAGTGTTATTATTCTACAGTGCCCTTTGAGATCCGAATACCCGGAGCTTCAAAGTGCAACATTGCCTGCCTTCATAATGTTGTCAGGTGATTGACAGGTCGGTGGCCCCATCCACCTGTCAGATCTGATCCTGCCTAACAGCCAGAAAAGGTTTCTCATCCCTGACCTAAAAGGGATGGTGGGCTCTCCTTCATCGGTGATTTTCATGGACTGGATAGACATCTGTTTGGGATTTTGGAAGTATAGATTTGCTGCATTGAACTGGGTGTTGAACCCAGCCTTAAACACTATTATTCTGTGATGATTGCACAATCTGCTAGTAATGACTCTGGTGTCAAGGAGATGAAACAATTTCCCTCCCATTCCAGCATTATCCCTGAGAGCAAGTGAGTTTCTTCCATGTAACTGAATGGCTGCCTGTTTTAAGGTAATCCAAACACTATGAAAAGCTAATAGAGAATCTATCTTCCCACATTAAGGGAAGATAAGAACATTCTTTGAAAGACTAGCAAAAAGTTCAGAAACCTCAATAAGAGGATGTTAAATATATTAGAAACAGAAAGCTTGCCAGATCATTACTAGAGCCATTGTACTTTCAAGGTGAAAGAGATGCAGTCAAGGAAGGAAAATACTGCTGAGAAGCTAAATGAATTATTTGCATCTGTCTTCATGAAGGGGGCAAGTGGAAGAATAAAACTGTATCAACTTACAAGCGAGTGTTTCTTTTCTTTTCTGAAGTAGTTCTAAAAGAGGTTGCAAAGGTGAGCAAGAACCAATTTTCAGTCAGGCCTGAAACTGTCAAATTAATAACTTTGCATAGTATAGAAGAGAATAGAACATAGAAGCTTTTGCATGTCTGAACAGACCCTGGAAATCAACTGTGTACACCCAAGGCACAGTGATCTGGATCCTTGGGACTGCATGTTTATCAAAATATCTCCCTGCTGTGCCAAAACTATGCAAATGTCATATTTCTCTGGGGATCAACCGTGGGGCTTTGAAGGGAAGTGGGAGGCAGGTCTGATATGGCCCCTTGGGTGATACTTCTGACGTGAGATGCATAATTTGAAACAATGTCATTAGCAAATGTTAACTTACAGTCAAATACAATATCTGAAGCCATTGTCAATTCAATCTGCAGATTATTTCCTCCATCATTCCTGGAAGCATTTTGAGTGCACAACCTCATTATTGCATTATCTGCACTTTATGTCTTAGCATTCTTAACAGTCATGAACTTTTGCCTTAATTCCATTCAGATTATTTTCTATTATGGAAGAGCAAATAACAAACAACAGTGCATTCCAGTGAAGTTGTTAGATTGATTTTCCTGTAAATATTTTTGTGACGGTGCATCAATTTTCATCGATTGCTTTACTTTGCATTCTAAATCTCTTCATGGAAAAAAAACCAAACCAAACCAAACCCAATAACATGACATTTTATAGCTTTCCAGCTAGTACCCATACAGGGGCAGCTGAATTCAGAAAGAAATAAGGTGTGTGTGTATATACACACACACAGTATTCTTATTCTTATTATTATTATTATTATTATTATTATTATTAGTGTCCACTGTCCAAACTCTCAGGTCTCTTCTAGTTTCTTCATTGGGGACTGTAATTGCAAGCTATCCAAAACTGATTTTTTCAACCCTAAAGAATTCCCTACTAATGATTGAAGCTTCATCAGTCTCCTGTATCTCCTTATAGCAATGTGCTTTCCCTCTCTTCTCAAGGGCAATGTTGTAAAACACCCATGATCCATGCAACTTAACAAACTGTTATGTGCCAAACATCAGGACTGTCAACTAAGGATGTGTGTGTGTGTGTGTGTGCGCGCACACACACACACACGCATGCGCACGGGCAGACACAATTCATTTGTTCTGCTTTTCACAGCATATTGCTCTGATCCAATGCTCCTGAACTTGCTTGTAGATCAGTACTAGGGCCAGGGCCGGCTCTAGGGGTAGGCTGGGTGGTGCGGGGCCAGCAGGGGGGCGCCGTGTGGCAAAACTGTGCTGCGCGCTGCGCCCGTCCACCAGGGCGAGGGCGCCCGAGCAATCTCCGCACCACGGCGCCAGGGCGCCCGACATGCTTGAGACAGCCCTGACTAGGGCTGAGAAATATATCAACATATCGCCCAAAACCGGTTTGAAATCCATATCTTGATATTGGCTTCATAATTTTGACCTGGCAATATGTTGTGAATAATGATGTATGTTAGGGTTGGGTGATATATGCATAAAATATGTGTTTCACATAAAGATACACAATTCATATTTTACTGGTGAATGTCTTGAAAAGCTTTTAAAAGTGCATATGCTATACAGCATTAAATAGTGCGCACAGTGGGATGCAATGGCAAACAAAGTGAGAGAATGGGACATAACAGGCCTGGGATTGAGTGCCAGAGAGACCGAAACAGGATGAAATTAGAAGCTTGTCCCATCTCTGCTGTCAAAATGCTTCCTTCTATCTCCTTTGAAATAAACAGTGCAAGGAATCTTTCTTCTGCCTTTTCCTAGGAACACAGTTGCCTTGCACCTGACCTAACTGTTTGAACCATATAAACCAGGCATCCCCAAACTTTGGCCATCCAGATGTTTTGGACTACAATTCCCATCAGCCCTGACCACTGGTCCTGTTAGCTAGGGATCATGGGAGTTGTAGGCCAAAACATCTGGAGGACCGCAGTTTGGGGGTGCCTGATCTAAACCAGCACTTTATAGCCAAACTGAGCTACCCCCCTCTCATCTATCTATCTATCTATCTATCTATCTATCTATCTATCTATCTATCTATCTATCTATCTCTAGAAAAATAGGGGTGGTTGGCTTTTGCTGCCCAGCTCCCCAAGTGACTGAGTCCCCTAAGCCCATGGTCAGAGATAATAATAATAATAATAATAATAATAATAATAATAATAATAATAATAATTATTATTTATACCCCACCCATCTGGCTGAAGGAGCGTCTCTATACCTGAAGGAGCGTCTCTACCTCCATCATTCTGCCCAGACACTGAGGTCCAGCACCGAGGGCCTTCTGGCGGTTCCCTCGTTGCGAGATGCCAAGTTGCAGGGAACTAGGCAGAGGGCCTACTCGGTGGTGGCGCCTGCCCTGTGGAATGCCCTCCAACAGATGTCAAAGAGGAAAACAACTACCAGACTTTTAGAAGACATCTGAAGGCAGCCCTGTTCAGGGAGGCTTTTAATGTTTAAAAGATTAGTGTGTTTTATTTTTCTGTTGGAAGCCGCCCAGAGTGGCTGGGGACCCCCAGCCAGATGGGCGGGGTATAAATAATAAATTATTATTATCATTATTATAAACTGCATCAGGAACTACATGAAACTTGCTAAATCCTCAGGAATATCACACCTTGGCCTGCCTGAGCCACAGTAATGTGTGATGTAATTTCTGCTTGTAGAGGGGATGTCATTCTTTTCCACACCAAAATGCACACCCTTAAAAGAGATTTTTTTCCCCTTGGTTCTGGGTCCTATAACGTTATCTATCTACCATTTGATTTGCATTCCACTCTTACTCCCAAAGGAGCCCTGGGTGCCAATCATCCACATTAAAACACACCCCCTAAAACAGTATAAAACAGTTACAGCCAAACCTCAGTTCCTGAACACCTCCGTTATCGTACGTTTTGGCTCCCGAATGCCGAGAACCTGGAAGTAAATGCTCCGGTTTTCGAATGTTTTTCGGAACCCGAGTGTCCGACATGGCTTCCACTTGAGTGCAAGAAGCTCTTGCAACCAATTGGAAGCCACACCTCAGTTGTCGAACGCTTCGGAAGTCGAACGGGCTTCTGGAACAGAGTACATTCAACAACTGAGGTTTGACTGGACAATTAAAGGCATTTCAAAATGGATCTTGGATGAACCTGCATTACAAAATGGTTTCATACTCCACACACACAAAGAGAGAGAGAGAGAGAGGGAGAAAGAGAGAGAGAGAGAGAGAGAGAGAGAGAGAGAGAGAGAGAGAGAGAGAGAGAGAGAGAGAGAGAGAGATTTGTTTGAAATATCCCAGTGTGCTTTTATGTGCCAAATCAGAGCAGAAACTTTGACTTCCCAAGCACTCTGTTCATTATGGCAGAGCTGACCTTTTTGAACTGGGATGATGAAGTTGTTTAAGGCTGACTAGGCCAGCAATCCTTCCTGCATTTTTTTCACTCTAGTGATTAAAATACTGCTGGCAATGGAAATAAACCCAGAATGGAATACATGCAACAAATAGATGGAAAAAATAAAAATGGATAATTTCCCAGTAGCTATTCTGTCATGATTGCAAGAATTGCCTGGCATTTCTTTTTCATCTTGATGCAAAAATTGTAAGGGGATTCCAAAAAAATTAATTTGGGTGTTTTATTTTTTATGTTATGCATTTTTATACTGTCAGCCACCCTGTGTACCTCAGATGAAGGGTGGCGTAGACATTTAATAAATAAAATAAAAATAAATAAAATAAGAATAAGTCCAAGGTAGGATTTCTATCTGTTGATATATTAGCAACACTCCATCCTTATGCAGATCCATGGATATTTATAGTGGAAGTGTAATGAGGTCTTTCAAGAAGTGCTAAAAAGCTAGATTTCTACAGTCTACCCTAAAGCAGTAGAAGGCTTCTCCCCTTGTCAAAACACTGCTGAATTCAACACCTGGTGATTGGTACTGTGTTCATGTTGTCAGTCACCAAATGGAGAAAGCTGTTAAGTGCTAATGGGGAAGGGAAGTCTAGAACAGTGGTTCCCAACAGCTGGTCCGTGGACCCCCAGGGGTCCGCAAGATGCTATTAGAATAAAAAATATATTAATTAAATATATTTCGTATGATAACATATTTTTTGTTTTGGCCGCTTCCTGCATGAGCAGAGTCTAGCGCAAAACTAGAATTAGATAGAGGCAGTAGTTCTGCTGTATGCCGTTAGGTGGCGCTTTACAAACACTACTGTTTTGCAAAGAGGCAGCGCGCACATTCTACTAACGCTCACCTCCCCAAGATGCTTTGCGCGCGTCGGCTTCATTTGTGCGCTACTGCACAGGTACCCTGTCTTCTCCATTCCCCTCCCTCCTCCCTGGCGCGTGCTGCCTCTTTGCAAAACAGTAGTGTTTGTAAACAAAGCGTTGTTTTTCACGGAAGCTACAGTTCGCGTAGTTAAAAATGGACCATTGGTTAAAAATATAAAATATAAAAAGACTCTTAATTTGGCTCTCATTTTTTAATTTTAGGATTAGGAATTAATGGAGGTCCTTGTCACAATAGTGGCTCGATGAGGGGTCCTCGAGAAAATTTTGTTGGGAACCCCTGGTCTAGAATACACAGTGCTGTATTATAAAGAAAAAATAATTTAGTTTCTGGGCGTATCACTGTGAGCTGGGAATAAATGTCACCCTTAGAAGTGATAGCTCTACGAATATCCCACAATGATAATACTTGTGTGTGTGTGTGCTATTGGGGCTATTAGGGCTCTACTTGGAAAATGGTTACTTAAAAAACTCCGTAACAATCTGCACACCCCCAGCCAAAGAACTGCAGATTATTCCTCAATTAGAACATTTTATGCACAGAGATTAGAGAGATGTGAAAAGTTCCGTGGCCACTTTCTGTTGGTATTTATTATCTTTATTTCTATCCTACTCATAAATACTTTTTTTTTAAAAAAAAGCAAACAAAGAGACTTACAATCATGAACATGGTTATACAAGTGCTAGAATTATAGTTGATAAACTAAACACAACAGTGCCTTCATTTCCATGCCTGCTTTTAAAAAGGGGGAGAGGTAAGCAAATCAGAGCATGTAATTTCATTGTGTACATTTGTTTTTAAAACTCTTGTTGATGTCTGTCTATATTCTGGTAATTTTGTTATTTCTATTGTTTTTTTAAAGTCTGTGTCTATTGCTATTTTTAATGAATATTGCATTCTATTTTATGTCAAGCATGTAGAGCAGGTGTGGGGAATCTTTGGCCCTTCAGATGTGCTGAACCACACTTTCTTCCATCCCTGGCTATTAGCCACACTGGGGTTGATAAAAAAACATACCCTCCAACATTCATCAGGTGAAAATAGGGACATTTTCCACTCCCCCCCCCTAACTGACCCTCCTCAACCCCCCACTTATGTCCTCCACCATTCTAAGATAAACCCTTAATCCCAGTTTTATTTGAATCATAGAGTTGGAAGAGACCACAAGGGCCATCCAGTCCAACCCCCTGCCAAGCAGGAAACACCATCAAAACATTCTTGACATTCTTGACATATGCCTGTCAAGCCTCTGCCTTAAAGACCTCCAAAGAAGGAGACTCCACCACACTCCTTGGCAGCAACTTCCACTGTCAAACAGCTCTTACTGTCAGGAAGTTCTTCCCAATGTTTAGGTGGAATCTTCCTTCTTGTAGTTTGAATTGATTGCTCCGTGTCCGCTTCTCTGGAGCAGCAGAAAACAACCTTTCACCCTCTATATGACATCCTTTTATATATTTGAACATGGCTATCATATCACCCCTTAACCTTCTCTTCTCCAGGCTAAACATGTCCAGCTCCCTAAGCCGTTCCTCATAAGGCATCGTTTTCAGGCCTTTGACCATTTCGGTTGCCCTCTTCTGGACATGTTCCAGCTTGTCAGTATCCTTCTTGAACTGTGGTGCCCAGAACTGGACACAGTACTCCAGGTGAGGTCTGACCAGAGCAGAATACAGTGGTACTATTACTTCCCTTGTTCTAGATGCTATACTCCTATTGATGCAGCCCAGAATTGCATTGGCTTTTTAGCTGCTGCATCACACTGTTGACTCATGTCAAGTTTGTGGTCTACCAAGTTGCTTTGGCTCAGTTGTCTACTCTGTTAAGGTCATTTTGAAGTGTGATCCTGTCCTCTGGGGTATTAGCCACCCTTTCCCAATTTGGTGTCATCTTCAAACTTGATCAGGATGCCCTCAAGCCCATCATCCAAGTCACTGATAAAGATGTTGAATAACACTGGGCCTAAGACAGAACCCATGGTATGAATTTGATGTAGATTTAAAAGAAAAAAGAAAAACATACACCAGTAAATAACTTTTAGAAGGGGGCAAGATTAGACACAGGCACACAAAGCATTAAAAAAAAAAAACCATGATTCCTTGTGCTCCACTCCGCTCCCACTTTCTTCCCACCTAGTGTGGTATTGCTCCTCAGGAGCACTTTTATCTCTGGTTAGCTAACTGATTTTGCACACCGTGTACCAAGTTATAAATTCCTCAGGTCAGGGGCAGGACCTATGTGGGGAGGGATTGTGGTCTAGTGCTAGCTTACCTTCTTTGCATGCACCCCAGGGATCAGGTGAAGGGGTAGATGATGACGTCAGTGATGGGGACAAGTCTGTGATGGACCATACAAAGTACCAAAGAGCTAGCCTGTGTTCTCCATCTCTAAATCCCTGCAGTCAGCAGCTAGAGTATGAAGCTGAGGATCCAGCTGAAGTGTAGTAGGCAGGAGTTCCTTCTCTGTTGGTTTGAAAAAGACAGAAACTCTTCTAGTATTTATTTCAACCCTGGCCGATCCACAAACTCCATACTGCTTGCTAATCATCCAGCTGATGTGGCACAATTTCTTTTCTGTGCCCAAATAGGACCCTGGGACCTGACCTATAATGATCCTTGGCAAGCAGCCAGGCTGATGAGCAGTGAGGGACTCCGTTAGTTCCAAGTTAGTTTTTATTTACAAGAAAACACATCCAGAGTGGGGCTTCCCGCTTCCTTTCATTTACACTAGTTGCCCTAGTCTGAATCAGAATTCTGGTTCCAACAGGAATGATGCCAGAACCCTTTCATCCAACCCCTCCCTTTCTGCAAGTCACAGAGTTTTCCCCATCTCCTACTACGGGGAGGCGGGTGGCGCTGTGGGTTAAACCACAGAGCCTAGGGCTTGCCGATCAGAAGGTCGGCGGTTCGAATCCCTGCGATGGGGTGAGCTCCCGTTGCTCAGTCCCAGCTCCTGCCAACCTAGCAGTTCGAAAGCACGTCAAAGTGCAAATAGATAAATAGATACCGCTCTGGCGGGAAGGTAAACGGCGTTTCCATGTGCTGCTCTGGTTCACCAGAAGTGGCTTTGTCATGCTGGCCACATGACCTGGAAGCTGTACGCTGGCTCCCTTGGCCAATAACACGAGATGAGCGCCGCAACCCCAGAGTCGGTCACAATTGGACCTAATGGTCAGGGGTCCCTTTACCTTTTCCTTTACTATGGGGATTAAAAACTTGGTCTGTTTCATTCCCAGAACTTTCTGTCCCAGTCGTATCTGATAGTTGCCTAGCCACACTTTACCTGGCATCCACATCCTCCTCTGTGGGGGGCTGTGGGTTGCTCCAATTGAAAACAAACCCTTCTCCCTCATCTACAGATTCAGTCTCTAGTTCACTTCCCGAGACTGCTCTTTCTGCTATGCTATAATAATAATAATAATAATAATAATAATAATAATAATAATAATAATTTATACCCCGTCCTCCCCAGTCAAAAACTGGGCTCAGGGCGGCTCACACCAACAAAATTACAATAAAACATAAAAACAATTAATTAAAATACAGATTAAAATACAGTATTAAAATTTAAAATGCAGCCTCATTTCAAGTAGTCCATAAATCCAAGCCATGAGGGAGGAAAACACAGGGGTCAGACTAAGTCCAACCCAAAGGCCAGGCGGAACAGCTCTGTCTTGCAGGCCCTGCGGAAAGATGACAAATCCCGCAGGGCCCTGGTCTCCTGGGAAAGAGCATTCCACCAAGTTGGGGCCAATACTGAAAAGGCCCTGGCTCTAGTAGAGGCCAATCTAGCCACCTTATGGCTCGGGATCTCCAGAGTATTGTTGTTTGTGGACCTTAAGGTCCTCCGCGGGGCATACCAGGAGAGGTGGTCCCGTAGGTATGAGGGTCCCAAGCCGCATAGGGCTTTAAAGGTCAAAACCAGCACCTTAAACCTGATCCTGTACTCCACCGGGAGCCAGTGTAGCTGGTAAAGCACTGGATGAACGTGATCCCGCGGCCGGGACCCTTTAAGGAGCCTCACCGCGGCATTCTGCACCCGCTGGAGTTTCTGGGTCAGCTTTAAGGGCAGCCCCACTCTGTGTTGCGGGTGGCACGTTCCTGACATGTCCATCCTCATTAGGCTAGACCAGCTGCAGGATAAAGCAGACCATCCAAGTATCCCTATTTTCCAGAGACAGTCCCGGATTTACAGAGGCCATTCCATTCTCCCTTCTAAGCCAGCATGGCACATGGGGCCGGGCCTCGATGGCAGCAGCCTCTCTTCCTCCTTCCCTTGTTCTTTCAACCATTAATCCTTCCTAAGACGTAGAGGGCTTTTATTGGGTCTTTGCAATCAATTTGTATTGATGCACTGTAAGTGATCAAAGCCAATATGCTAATTGTCAAAATGTTACAGGGACATTCTGTATGCACAAGCGACGAAGGCACAAATCCTGTGTTACACCGGATGCTTACAGTCATGTAGATCATGTCATTGTAAGCCCAACTTACTTCAGAGGCCATCTGCAGTACTTCATAATTAGAGGGTAGACTTATTTATTGCTGGAAAAGCAAAAGACTAAGTCCAATCCATTTGCTAAATGTTGCATCGGCACATGAGTCATTGAAATGAATGGGAGATGCCACTTCACAGTGAAAGGCTCTAATCTCTTTAGAGAAAGACATGTCTAGTTCTGTGTTTGTTCAGCACTTATCATTAAGTGGCTCACATAATATAAAGGCAATAGACTGTTCCTGCCCTGAAAAGCTAAGTATGTAATTAAAATGCAAATTCTAGTCTGTGAGTCTGTATGCAACAGTTATATAGTGCAGGCTGGTGTGACCCACTAAGTAAAAAGTAGTTCACCAGTTATGTATGCAACCTGCCAAGTAAATGGCAGTTGTCCCTCTGTCCCAACACACTTCCGTAGTCCACTTTTGTAGGCTGCTAGCGTTGGGGGATATCAAGCAGAAAATAATAAAAATGAGTTTCTTCCTCTTGACTCCTAATTTCAGCTTTCCACAAACACCTACTTTAGTCATGCTAAATCACACATCCATAACCTCCAACATTTCTTGGATGAAACTAAGGATGCCCCATTCCATGATGATGGTTTTATTTACTGTATACCCTGCACATCTAACTTTCTTGCCCCAGCCACTCTGGATGTCTTCCAACATATATAAAAACCAAATAAAACGTTAAAGATTAAAAATTATTCCCTACACAGGGCTGCCTACAGATGGCTCAGATAACTCCATTCCCTCCAACATTTCTCCAATAAGAATAAAGATGTCCTAGGGAAAAGTGGGACATTCCGGGATCAAATCAGAAACCAGGGTGGCTTCTGTGAATCTGGGACTGATTCTGGGACTTGGAGGGTCTGTGCATGTCATCATAAAACATAGTTACAGGTAGGTAGCTGTGTTGGTCTGACACAGTCAAAACAAAATTTTAAAAAATCCTTCCCGTAGCACCTTAGAGACCAACTAAGTTTGTCATAGGTATGAGCTTTCACGTGCATGCACACTTCTTCAGATACACTGAAACAAAAGTCACCAGACCCTTATGTATAGTCAGAGGGTGGGGAGGGGTATTACTCAGAAGGGTGGTGGGAATATTGGACAAACAGGCCAAACCCTACGCCAAAGGATAAATAGGCATAAATCTGACATCAGGAATCACAAGACAGAGAAACCAGTAGGAGAACACTTCAATCTCCCAGGACATTCTATACAAGATCTCAAAGTAGCTGTTTTATTACAGAAAAATTTCAGAAACAGACTGGAAATGAATTGCAACTCATTACCAAGCTTAAAACCATGGAGAGACCTGGTCTGAATAAGGACACTGGATTTCTATCTCATTATACATGATCAAGCTTTCTTTAGCACCTCAGACCTTGCTTTTTCCTGCAAGACCAATTGCAGTCGTTAACAGTCGTTAACAGCCATCAACAGGTTTACCACTCCTATCAGCCAATCATCCATTCCCACCACCCTTCTGAGTAATACCCCTCCCCACCCTCTGACTATACATAAGGGTCTGGTGACTTCTGTTTCAGTGTATCTGAAGAAGTGTGCATGCACACGAAAGCTCATACCTATGACAAACTTAGTTGGTCTTTAAGGTGCTACTGGAAGGATCATAAAACATAGAAATCCAACATAAATGGATGGTGACATATATTTGGTGGGTTCCAAATTCTCCAGATCCAAAATAAAGTATTCTGCTTGCACATGGGAAATTTTAGGAACTGGATAGGGCTCTTAATTTAGTTTTGTATAATGACAAGTACATGCTACTTGTATTAATTGTAAAAAAAAAAAAAATCACCCCAAAATGAAACAGTAAGCTGTGGCATGCTGAGAGAAAGACATTATTATTATTATTATTAGGTGTGAGTACAATTCAAGATCCTAAAGTTTGCATTTCTGTATGCATTTTAACCTAAAAATACAGATTCCTGTATAAAATTTGATACTGTTTTTTTCAGCCATGAACTGTATCACAAAATTTGTAGAAATATGCAAATTGAAGGATCATAGCATACCAATCCGCATACTAGTCCAGGAAATGTAAATCACATTGGTTTGCTTTAAAATGAGGGTAATAAAACCCTTGAGCATTAAATGATGTGTCTACCTGGAGCAGATATTTCAACAAAAAGTTATAAACTCTCTTCTTTTCCAAGTATAGCTACATTCTGCAAAATGGAGTGAAACTCATAATTAAGGATAGGGCAGTGTTTCTCCTCAGAGAAAACGTAATCGAAGAGCCAGCAAAGAAAAGCCTCTTAGAAGGAACGAAAGCAATATTACCTTTCTCATCACTTTTATAGGAAATTTAGCAGAGCGGCAATGAAGAAAAAAGTGGGGATTCACCATTTGTTTTTGTTCAGAGGAATTTCTTTCAGTTTTTAGTTCTCCCTCAACCAAGTGTTGTGGAAGACATCAAAAGGTAAAGGTAAAGGGACCCCTGACCATTAGGTCCAGTCGCGAACGACTCTGGGGTTGTGGCGCTCAGCTTGCTTTACTGGCCAAGGGAGCCGGGTCATGTGGCCACCATGACTAAGCCTCTTCTGGCGAACCAGATCAGCGCACGGAAATGCCATTTACCTTCCCACCAGAGTGGTACCTATTTATCTACTTGCACTTTGACGTGCTTTCAAACTGCTAGGTGGGCAAGAACTGGGACTGAGCAACGGGAGCTCCCCCCGTCGCGGGGATTCGAACCGCCGACCTTCTGATCAGCAAGCCCAAGGCTCTATGGTTCAGACCACAGCACTACCATACTTAGACCTAATTCTGTTTTTGGTAAGAAGAGTTTGTTCCTCTTTTAAAAACAAATCCCTACAATTTTCAGAGGGTATTAATTTGCCTTTGGTATAGAAGATATAAAATGCAATTTGGAAAACACTAATTTGTTTTGAACCCAAAGCATTCTACAGCTGTTGATTTTTTTTAATTGTAAAAAGAAAAACCCCACATTTTCATGAGATTGGTTGGTATACAGCTAAATGTAGGAGAGTTCCAAAGAATCATTGAATCTAATTATAATGATTTGATCTGGTTAAACACTATTATGCCTTTGGCAGGAGATCCATTTTAAGGCTTGGCAGAAATGCTAACATTTGGGCTAGATTTCATGTAGAATTCTTTAATGCTAAATTGAATTGAAGATGCACTGTGCTCAAAATAGCTACTAAAAAGGCAGAGAGGAACCTTGAGAGAAAGAAAATTGAACAAGGGCCATTGCCTCCGATGATGCATTGTTTGTGTCACTATTATTTTTTTAAAGTTATACACAGTTTTATTTATTTTTTAATGGATATAACTGAAATTTCACCATAGGGCCTAGTAAAATACTGCTTTCTCCCTCTATCTTCTCGGTGGTGGCGCCTACCCTGTGGAACGCCCTCCCAACAGATGTCAAAAAGGAAAACAACTACCAGACTTTTAGAAGACATCTGAAGGCAGCCCTGTTCAGGGAGGCTTTTAATGTTTAATAGATTATTGTGTTTTATTCTTCTGTTGGAAGCTGCCCAGAGTGGCTGGGGAGACCCGGCCAGATGGGCGGGGTATAAATAATAAATTATTATTATTATTATTATTATTATTATTATTATTATTATTATTATTATTCTTTCTTTCAGCGCATTCCTGCCATTAGTTGGAGCAGGAAGTTGGTGTGCTTTCTATTCCTGTTCCAGGCTGGAGTGGCTCCGGGGGGGGGGGGGACCATCTGCTTTGGATGAGTTGAAGTTATTAGATCAAGAATTTAATCTATGCTATATGAGAACTTAATGTACTGTGGCTGAAATCTGTGAACAAATAGGACAGTGCCCTAGGCTATAGTCCCCAAAGGATGCAGCAGAATACCAGGATCCTTACAGACAGGTCTGGCTCTAGGGGTAGTCGCGGTGGCGCAGTGGCGCTGGCAGGAGGGCGCTGCACGCTGCGCCCGCCCACCAGGGAGCGGGCGCCGGAGCGATCTCCGCGCCACGGCACCAGGGCGCCCAACCGGCTTGAGACGGCCATGCTTACAGAGCCCCACATGTACCCAAGTTTGTAAACATGACTTGGTGACACTCTTACTCCTTTGCTAAGGAGACCTGACACTCTTCTCACATACCCTCCAAGTGTCCCTATTTTCCAGAGACAGTCCTGATTTAGATAAGCCATCCTGTTTTCTGATTTGATCCTGGAATGTCCCACTTTTCCTTAGGATGTCTCTATTTTCATTGGAGAAATGTTGGAGGATATGGAGTTATCTGACTCCCAAGCCATCTGAAGGCAATCCTGTTTGGGAAGGTTTTTTTAGGGTTTTTTTTTTTAAGTTTAATGTTTTATTATGTTTTTACAAATGTTGGAAGCTGCCCAGAGTGGCTGGGGCAACCCAACAAGATGTGTGGGGTATAAATAGTAAAATTATCATTATGGAATGGGGTGTCCCTATTTTCATTGGAGAAATATTGGAGGGTATGTTCTCATCATACTCTCAAAATTGGAAAGATACAGCTACATCTGCTTTGGGTTCTCCCTATGTCCTTATTCATGGATGATATGGCTACCAGTGGCAACTAGCCATAACGGCTATGCTCAGCCTCCAGTGAGCTGGAGACCTCTTTTGCTGGAGAGGACAAGTGGGGAGAGTGTTGCTGTGACCAGGTCCTGCTCATGGGCTCCCTATATGTTGTCATTTGGATTTTGGTGAAAAGCAAAATATATGACATATATTAGTAGACTTCCTGGATGACAAAGATCCAGGCTTGATGAGAGAACCCTAGCAGACCTTTAAAATAAAAAGTAAAGTGTGGAAATATAAGCCATTAGACCTTGAAATATCCCCTTCTAATGCATGCCAAATAGAGCTATTTGTTGAGGGGCTATTATAGCTTGGTTGCTACAACTCTGAATTCAACAACAAATCATGGTGCAATTCTCACTAGCCTATAATTTTTGCTGGCAGGGGAGTCTGACCTACAAACTTCCGGAATTTCCTTTTCTCTGTCTTTTCTTACAGTATCTTCTTTTTAGGGGACTGGGGTGAGATATCTTTGCACACCAAATCTTTAAAGGAACCGATAGTTTCTGAATGAACCATATTGCAATGTTTCAAACATCTCCCCTCCCATCAGTACCAGTCTTCTTCCTTGAAACCATTCTTGTTGAAAATGGATTTCCCCACTTCTGGATGCCTGAACTTCTTGCTGTTATTGTCCAGACCATAGCCTAGTCTGTCATTAAAAGTGTGATTTAACACAGCATGAAAAAATATTCAATGTGGAGTTTATTGAGAGTTGCCAGGAGGGGAAAAAACAAACAAGCACAACCAAACGCCACCTGCTCTCTCTTATTAATATTAGGATCTCTCAATGATAACCAGAGGTGTGACAAATCGTACACCCACACAACCTCTCAACAGTTTGCTTTTTAGCCTAGTATCAAAGGGCAGGTTCACACATACATGTGTCTCATGGTTTGATTTCTTTACCTTTCTGGTTGGCAACTGAATGTGTGAAGTGCCTATACTGAAAAGTTATTGTGTCAGACGTTCATACAAGTTTTTTTTTAATCTGTTTTGTATCTGCGATGCACATTCACGCATGCCAGTGATCACCACTTGATGTTGCCTTCATCAAAAAAATGTGTATTTGTAGCCCCTAATATTTAGGATTATTCATGCCATTTCATGCTCTATTGTTTTTAAATTAAGAAGAGGGAAAGGAAGAACGAACAGAAACAGGGTTAGATGCTGAAACCGCCTTAATTTAACCACACCACTATCTGTTGGATGATGTAGAAATATGACCTTCATTAACCAAATGGCTGAACCTGCCCTTCAGGTTGAGTTAGTTGGTAGCTTGGCTAATGCCACTCCAATTACCTGAGCACAGTGTTTATGCAACAGGTCAGATACAGTGGTACCTTGGGTTAAGAACTTAATTTGCTCTGGAGGTCCGTTCTTAACCTGAAACTGTTCTTAACCTGAAGCACCACTTTAGCTAATGGGGCCTCCTGCTGCCGCTGCGCTGTCGCCACACAATTTCTGTTCTCATCCTGAATCAAAGTTCTTAACCCGAGGTACTATTTCTGGGTTAGCGGAGCCTGTAACCTGAAGCGTCTGTAACCCGAGGTACCACTGTACTGCTATTGTTACTTGGGTTTCCTGAGAAGGTGATCCTTCAGGTAAACTGGTCCTAAACTTTTAAATGCTAAGCCTTCATAATTCAAAGATCAACCTGAAGGGGCTGTGTGAACTTAGTGATCCATTACTTCTCTGAAATATGCCAGAGTTATGGATCTATAATCATGATTTGAAAAGCTCCCTCATTCCTGTCTGAGATAAACACCTCAGTGTAAAACACTTTGACTCATAAGTTAGACTCATACATTTCAGTAGAACCTGTGTCCCAGAAATCAGGCTTAGGATTCCAGTGTTAACCTAAAGAGTTTTAACATTTTCCAGATAAATCCATTTCCTTGTTGATTGGAAACTCATGTGCCAAGGGCAGAATGTAAGATCTCTATGACAAGTAAATTTCCATCTGACAGACTTTAATAATTTTTTCCCTCATTTTAAGAGGACAAAATGTTACAATAAAGAGATGACAACTTCACACTGAAGGAATGTGTAATAGAAGAAAGAAAATATTTAAAGCCATTTGGTAAATTGCAAGTTTCATTTTTTGAATCTGTAGCTGTTGCAGAAAATAGACTGTGAAGTGATGCTTAGTCAACTATGCCCAATTTCCCAAGCATTTGCACTCATGAATCATTGTTTTATATTGTAAAATAAAATATAAATATGTCAGAAAAGGAAATGTGAATTGGAACATGGTAATTTAAGCCACCGCACTGTCAGCTCTGTAGGCTTTATTTGTGATCATTATTTTATGATCACGCAACACAAATTTTCATTTCTGTCAGCTCTGTATTATATCTAAAACTCTCTCTTTTTTTGGGGGGGGGACTGCTACTGTTAAATAAAATTGCAGTTGATAAACACATGGTGGTATAAAACATGAAGAGATTACATAATGCACTGAGCTGTGTGACTTTATTTTCAACTACGTTTCAGGAAATGTTAGCCCTGTTTGTCTAAACTGAGCCAACACTGTCTTACCTTATTTAAAGAATACTTTCTTAAGCTTGAGGGTGGAATCCTTTAAAAAAAATGGGGGCATGAAAGGACACAAATTAGTAAAGATATTCTGTGCTATGACTATAGAGAGCCCTTCCTTTGAACAAACAAACACCCTGACACTTATCCCTGCAAGCACAGACATACATATACAGTGGTACCTCGGTTTTCAAACAGCTTAGTTCCTGAACAACTCAGAACCCGAACGCTGCAAACCGGTGTTTGAAGTACGGTAGGTGTTCCGGTTTTCGAACTTTGGCTCGGAAGCCGAACGTGCTCCTGAGCTTCCATTTTTACAGTTGTGCAGCAGATTTGAGTCCCCCGCATAGTAATTAAGGCTTTCTTCCTTCCGTTTTACCCTTGCACAGCAAATTTAAGCCCCCCCCATCGTAATTAAGGTTTTTTTTCCCATTCTGATTACAGTGTTCTGAGGTGATATTTGGTGCTTTTGTTTTTGCTACTTTTTGCATTTTTGTGACTGTGGCTTTTTTAATTTTTTTGTGACTGTGGCTTGTTTTTAGTTTTATGATTGATTGATTGTGTGACTATGGAAATGGATAAAAGCCCCCATCCAAACAATGACTATCATCAGTGCAGGTAAGAAAATAATAAAAAAAATAATTTTTAGCATCTGCAATACTGTCTTACTTATTTTATAGTACAGAACATTGATTACTGCTTTCATTTTAAGGATCAATGGTCTTGCTAGATAGTAAAATTCATGTTAAATCACTGTTTTAGGGGTTGTTTCTAAAAGTCTGGAACAGATTAATCCATTTTGCATTACTTTCTATGGGGAAGTGCGTCTTGGATTTGGAACGCTTTAGTTTTGGAACAGACTTCCGGAAAGGATTAAGTTTGAGAACCAAAGTATCACTGTAGTACCGATGATATGAACACATTTGGGGATGTGCAGTTATTCCTATTTGCAGAAGAGGAGGATAGAGCTGAAAGACCAAAGGAAAGCAGAGGTGCACGGAGGCTAAATTGTAAGTGAGACTGCAGAATGATTTTCCTGATTGCATGATATGGATGTTAAGCCCAGGTGTCTTACAATTTTCATGCTTTGGAGCACATGAAGAAGCACTTAACTCTTCTTTTAAATGGTGGGTTTTCTGATCCTAGAATCTTAATGTATTTAATGGGTGAAACCACCTGAGTGTAGCATAGCTGCCAAGTCTCCCGTATTCCCCGGGAAACCCCCATTTTTCCAGCTGCCCCCAGCCGAAAAAATGGATTTTTTTGTTTTTCCCCGGGTTATTCTGGCGCGGCGGCCATTTTGGAACTGGGCGGAGCATGCTCAGAAGCGACTTTTGATGCTGCTTTGCCCAGTTCCAAAATGGCTGCAGCATGACTTCTGGTGCGGTGGCCATTTTGGAACAGGGCAGAGCAGCATCAACAGTCACTTCTGAGCATGCTCGGCCCAGTTCCAAAATGGTGGCAGCACTACTTCCGGCCTGCTACTTCTGGTCCAGTCCCTTATTTCTCAGGCTGGAACTTGGCAGGTATGGAGTGTAGCCCTGTGCAGACATTCATTTTCTATGCCACTGCTATGCCCACACATTCCAACCGACCCGTAAACACATGTTCCAAGCAACCAGCATGTGCACAGGGGTTGCTGAAGTTACCATGATCTGCCTCCCCTTCATATGGAGAAAACTAAAATGAACTTCAGCATGAGGATTGTGTCATTAGTTCAGGGGCAGAGGTGCATTTTCGGCAGTGCGACCAATTCTGCTGCACTGGTCCCTGAGCCTAGTGGGTGCTGCAGGGCACCACAGTTATGACGCAGTGAATTGAGCAGAACGGAAGGCAAGAGGCCGGGGGTGGGTGCGGGCATCAAATGTTGGCCTTGTGCAGGGTGCCATTGAAATTTGAAGGGCCGACGTTTGCCCTGTCAGGGATGAGGGACGTTTTTCATCCTGAATGCTGCAATCCTCTCAGCAGCCTTCTGTCCACAGATAAGACTGGGTAGGCAAACTAATGCAAAATTTTACCTTTGTAAGTTTTACCTATGTGCCTTTGTCTAGTTTGTACGCAGAGCTCTCTCTAGCCTCTCTCTAGGCAAGCAAAAAGCAGCATCTGAGTTTAAGGACATGTTCTAGCCAAATAAAACCATTCAGGGGGTGCATGAAGCTGGGTTTGGAAGAGAGTGTGACCCAGAGGAAAGTCATGTGGTCTACGGAGAAGCGTAGTGAACTGAACCAAACGTAAAATGTTCTGGAAGTCCTGCAATTGCCATCTTGGTAGTCAAGATAACATCAAACTACAGTGGTACCTCAGTTTAAGTACACAATTGGTTCCGGAAGTCTGTACTTAACCTGAAGCGTACTTAACCCGAAGCGAACTTTCCCATTGAAAGTAATGGAAAGTGGATTAATCCATTCCAGACGGTTCGCTGAGTACTCAACCTGAAGCGTACTTAACCCAAAGTATGAGTGTAGTTGTTTCTGGAAGTCCATACTTAACCTGAAGCGTACATAACCTGAAGCGGACTTTCCCATTGAAAGTAATGGAAAGTGGATTAATCTGTTCCAGACAGGTCCGCGGAGTACTTAACCTGAAAGCACTCAAACCGAAGCATGCTTAAACCGAGGTATGACTGTAATTGGTAGTAGTTACAACAATGAGCTCATATATATTCATAGTCACTTGCTATGATATACAGTGAAACCTCATGTTACGTACCGCCCTCCTTACAAATGCTTCGGGTTATGAGCTCCGCTAACCCGGAAGTAGATGCCCCTTGTTGTGAACTTTGCCCCGGGATGCGAGCGGATGTCGCACGCCAGTGGCGAGGCAGCAGCAAGAGGCGCCATTAGTGGAAGTGCGCTTCATGTTAAGAATGGTTTCAGGTTACAAAGGGACCTCCGAAATGAATTAAGTTCATAACCGGAAGTACCACTCTACAGTGGTACCTCAGTCTACGAACAGCCCTGTTAACGAACGCTTCGGACGATGAAGTCGACAAAACTGGAAGTAGGTATTCCGGCTAATGAACTTTGCCCCGGAAGACAAATGGAAGCTGGACAGCAGCGGCAGGAGGCCTCATTAGGGAAAGCGCATGCCTTGGTTTAAGAACGCTTTGGTTTAAGAATGGACCTCCAGAACGGATTAAGTTCATCAGCTGAGATACCACTGTACGCTTAACTGTGGGACTTTTCCTCCAAGGAGCTGATATGCCCAAATTCTCAGCACACTCCACTGAGCTTCATGGGCTCTGTTTTCATGCTTCCTTCAGGAGTGGTACTGTGTTTGGAAGACTAGGTGCCTCAGCAACCCCCAATAACAATCCCATGCCCTCCAACTTGGAGATTTTTGCCAGACACTTGGTGCTGAGAGTATGAACCCCTTGAAAATGGAGATACTATTTCCAGTTTCCAAAACAGAGCCTGAATCTTCCCAAGGAGCAGCAGCAGTCGATCCATCTTACTGCCGGCCCTATGCAGCAGTGGCAAATGCATCATTCTGCATATTACAGGAGATATATGAAGGACTAGGAGAACATCTGGTAGCAGGTCATCCCGTTTGAATCCCCCCAGTGTTGCATGTGGAGATGCATGATTGTCAATCCAATCAGGCGAATGACCGTCACATTAACTTGTTCTTTAAATGTCTGTCAGGCTACTGATTAAACCCTACCCGCCGTGGCCGAAAGCCAAGACTAATTATTAAAGCAGGTAATGTCTTTGACCCTTGCTCCTGGAACATATGTTTTCCAGCTTGCTATTCAGGGAAAATTCACTGGAGACAAACTGTGCACTGAGCTCAGATCGAGGAAGTACTTCTGTGCCCCCCTTTCTTTTTTATTCCTCTCTCTTTCTCTGTACAATATTTTTTAAAAAAAATTCACCATTTATGTTGATTACACCAGATGTGTATGTGTGTTTTTGCTTATACGTTAAATGCTATTTTCTTCCATTTATGTGTTCATATTTCAATAAATATATCAGTTAAAAACATGTGGGTAAAAGTTCCTCCACTACTTGACAAGTTTTTGCAGACAACCATAGTTTCATGTACAGTGTGGTAAATTTCCACCTGCCCATGGTAAATGTCTTCTGCATCCCTCCCACCCCACCAGCTGTGAAGTATTTGTAGGATCTAGCAAAACTCTGATTGTATTCTGTTACCACATTAAACTGCTTTCTTTTAGTTCTTTCTTCAGTTCTTTCCTCATGGGGAGCTGTAAAGTATGGCTAATCTTAGTTACAATCTTATGTTTTCAATCAAGTTGGTGGGTGCGGTGGGGTCGGAGCAATTTTAAGAATTGCCACAGGTTTCTTGTGATTTTTGCATTCTTTATTAGGCCATATTCTGGAAGCTTTGAATTTATGAAGTAGTTGGGAGGTGGGGAAAGCAGTTGAATAACCTCCATACACAGTGTTTTATTTAATATAATTAGTTTGTCATTGAAGATTTATAAGGAATTGTATTATGCGGAAAAGTTTTTTTGTTGCCATAAGAGCCAGACTAGCTTGAAATGAAATATGCCAACAGAGAATTTCTTTCTTAAAACACTGTGAAATCTAGTTAAGGCATTTTTATTGCATAGGAACAATGAACGCTATTAAGTTGTGATTTATAGTTTTAACATAATTGCCCACTAAAATGAGTGGAATGCATTACTCAGTGTAAGTAATGGGAAGGTGTAGGGAGAAGAATGAGCAAAGCCAGTATCTCAAACAGTTTCCCAGGAGATTCTCTCTACTTGAATATTTTTTTAAAAAAAATACATTTCTTCTGACTAGGACATGGTTATGCCAAACTAATCTGTCACCTTAACAATCTTGTCTGTGTGCCTAGAGGATTAGTGTGAATAAGCCAGGAGTGATATACAAGATATGAAACTGAGAAATCACACAGCGAAACAAACAAACTAAAAAGGTTTTTAAAAATCAGAATGTCGCTGCCTGTATCACAGCAGGTATTTTAGATTTACTTGTGAAGTCTGGACACAGGTGCTTGCCAATAAGTTTTTTTTAAAAAAAAAAATATCATTCAAGTCTTTAAATTTTATTTTGGAAAGAACATCATATTAAGGCTTATATTTGAAATGTTATTTCTTGTGTTGACATTTTTCACCCCACATCACTCCTGGAGACAGAACTATGTATAACCTTGACCAGTAGAAAATAAATGCCTTGATGCTGCAAGAGGGACCCACAATTGGAAGCAGGTTTTCACAAGAACAAGAGATGTGGCTGCAGAAATGCAGATGTGCATCTTGGGCAAGGCGCTTTGGATAGTCACCTTTAAATTAGAAATGGTAGGGCAGAGAAGCCGAAAATTCCTCCATGTTGCCTCCAGGGGCGTACCCAGGATCAAAACTTGGGGGGGGGGAAGCCATGGTAAAGGCGTCTGGAAGGGAAGAGGGGGGGCAGGAATGGGGATTAGCACTCCCGCCTCTGCCGCCGCCTTACTCACTGCTCCTCCTTGGATCTCTCTCGTCGGGGCGGGGGGGGGCGTGACACACACAAAGACAGCGCTGGCTGGAGGGGGCTTGCCTTCCCTTTGTGTGCCATTTCCTTCCCAGCCGTGGCCGCGAGTGGCACTTGGCGAAGAAGGTGCACCATGGGAGCGGAGCGGGGTCCTCCTTTCTTCGCGCTTTCCGGAGCGGAGATGAAGGGCGGGCGGGGGTGGTTAGAGACCCTCTCCTTCCCTCCTTGCTGGCGTCTGTGAAGGGGCTTGGTGGGGAAAGTTGGAGCGAGGCTCAGCATTTAATATTTTTTGCTTCTGGGGGGGGGCATCTGCCCCCCTGACACTTTCTGGGTACGCCCATGGTTGCCTCTGACCTCATAGATGTTCTTTGCAAAGTTAGTATGGTGTTGTTTTTGAGGCAGTGGGACCATTATTGGACTTGAGACCCAATAACATGGCTCATTTTACTGCCCTCTGGAATTAGCTCATTTCTTGTTTAAAGGTAAAAAAAAAGTAAAGGACCCCTGGATAATTAAGCCCAGTCATATGTGATTATGGGGTTGTGGCACTCATCTTGCTTTCAGGCCGAGGGAATCTGACGTTTGCCTACAGACAGCTTTCTGGGCCATGTGGCCAGCATGACTAAACAGCTTCCTGCGTAGAAGCAACTTCCGGTGCCGTGCCGCTGCTGATCCCAGATTTTTCTTACCGGGAGTTGGAGGGTATGTTCAGAATTAGCATAGTCCATAAGAAATCCAGGTGCAGCAGACTTAACCTTAAACTTAACAATGACTTTTAATAAGACTAAACCTTAACACTATAGCATACAGAGCACCACATGAGAACAAAGAGCTAGAAAGAGAAAGTGAGTGAAACCCAGGCTCCTCCTGGCCTGACTATTATTGCCAGCATGACCTTGACAGAAAAGATAACAGAACCAGTTTAAACCAGCTGTACTCAGCTTCCTGTAAGGAATAACCCAAACATCAGAAAACTTCTGCCTGTTTCTTTCACATAGAAAGAAACCTTCTAAAACCCTCTTGAACTAATCAGAATAGGAAAGATCTCTACACATCAGATCAATATTTTCTGTACTAAGAGATGCAAATTGACAGAGCATCCCACAAGGGGGGTGAGACACAGCAGAAAAGGCTCATTCTTGTGTTGCCACCCGCCAGACCCCTTGTGGAGGAGACACACAAAGGAAGACCTCAGATAATGAACACAGGGTGTGGGTTGGGTCATATGGAGAGAGGGGGGTCCTTGAGGTATTGCAGTCCGGAGCCATTTAAGGCTTTCTGGGTCAAAACCAGCACCTTGAATTGGGCCCGGAAACTAATTGGTAGCCAGTGCAGTCTCAACATGATTGGCATTACATGCTCGAACCATCCTGCCCCAGTGAGCAACCTGACCTCCGAATTCCACACCAGCTGAAGTTTCCACCATCTTCAGAGGCAGCCCCACATATACTCTAACCTAGAGGTTACCAGAACAAAGATGACAGATTTAGGCTACCCTGTTCAGATAGGAGCACAGCTGGGCCACCCACTGAAACACTCCACACCACTGAGACTACCTGAGCCTCAAGTGACAGCAGGATCCAGAAGTACCCCCAAGCTTCAAACCCACTCCTTTGCAGAGGGTGTGTAACCGCATCAAGAGCAAGCCACCTCCCATTCAATTTCCCCACCTGCAGTCTGCAATGCTACACAACCTGGGCCACAGGTAAGTCATATAGGGCTTTGTCTGTATGTTTTAGCTCCGTATCACGGATCAAGATAGTTCTTTTTCATTTACCCTAGAGATTACAGCAGAGTGCTGGAAAAAGAAAAAAAGAAAAGAAAAAGATAATAATCATGCTTCAAAAATATGCTTCCAATCAAAAGGAGGGAGGGGAATGCATTAGGTTATTTTAACAATAGAAGGTGTGAATTATACTAGTGGGTGGGATACTTTAATAGCTGCAGGTGGTGAAATGAAATTTGAGCACCAAAAAGCTCCATTTCATTATCCCTGATTTTTTTCTCAGTTCTCCCATCCTGGCTAATTATATCCAGAGGAATCATATTGCTCTTTCATGTTGCTTCTGAGACATTCCTTTTATTGCTGCTTATCTCTGGATGTTTACAAGTTCAGGCTGCAAGAAAATCATAATCTGGCCACGCCAGTTTTGTGAATATACAGGGACCAACCAAAAGAAACAATCCAGCACCATCAAATGAATTATTTAAACCGTTCGGCTGGTTTCGGCATAAATATTTACACGAACCACCGTGGCAGGCAAATTGTCATAGGGCTAAGTCCCATGGAGGTATTATGACCGACGACCAACGAGGAGGCACTGGATGTGACTAAAGAACAAAAGGAACAATAATTGGATTAAGCATGTGCCGAAATAGCGAGATGAAGTGATTTCCTGAGAATGTTGAACTGGGGCTTTATTTGAAGCCTGAATTAATCTGGAGAATGGAAGTCAGCAATGCTAATAATTGCCTTTTGAGGATGCAGTTGTGTATTCAGGCAACTTAGATAGTCAAACAAAATCATGCTCATTATTAGATACCCCACCACCACCCCCCGGAAATTATTATTATTACAGAAATTGACAAGTGGAACTGGAGCAGGAGTTGGTAATGGAAGATAATAGATGATAATGTTTTGTAATTTGTTTGGGGAAAGTGATTTGTAATTGTGAGACACTGGGTATTTAAGTTCCCTTTTCATGTAATTTCCAGTAGTTTAATGATATGCTTGCAGAGTAATGTTGCTTTTCCTGGAGAGCTGAGGTGGCCAGCTGGCTACCCCCAGGCCAGATGCAGCCCACACAACACATTTCATCTTGTCCTTGGTGGGTTTATCTCCTAAATTTTAATCCAGGTGTAGGGCGGAGGGCAGAAATTGCATTGTTTGCCTTTTGATGGGAAGAAATTAGTGGTTGAAAGTAGTGGGAGAGTACATCCATTTCACATTTTAATGCTAAATTGCTATTTGTGCAGTCTCCAGCAACCTTCTCCAACTGGTGCCCTCCATATGTTTTGGACCACAACTCCCATCAACCTTTGCTTCTTCTGTTATAGAACCAATCTCATACTCACAAGGGTTCCAGGTTGACAGGCTGTGTGGCAAAATTAGGCTCCTGGAACCCTGCTCACTATGTGAGGAGAGAGGACTCTGTTCTCCAAAGAATAGCAAGGTGAAAAACAACGTATCAGTCTTCATGTACATAATGACTACCTGTACCCGAGAAATGCCCCGAGCATCTGTTCTCCATTTTTTGTCTCTGGCTTAGCCCACCAATGACATATTGCCCCAGGAAATTTGTTGAGAATGAGGCTGAAAATGGTCCTCATTCATGCCAAGGACTATTATCTATACACCCTGAATATACAGTTTCCAAATTGCTTTTTGGGGTTTGTGAGCTACACCTCAGTGGTGTAGACTGTATGGGATATCGCCCCTCCAAAAATTTTATCATCACAACTTCCCTGTTTGGTAGGTTAAGGGCTGTATAAACGAGTCCCTCAGGCCTTATCCGGCCCCCAGGCCATAGGTTGGTGACCCCTGGTCTAAACTTTAGGCACTATCCATTGAAACACCTCCTGAAAGACTGCAAGTTGTCACTTAATTATGCCTAAAGTGACTTTCAAGACAAAATAAGGTGATTCTGTTCCATGAAATGCCTTGCAGTTTTTAGGTGAGAGCGCTCACACAGTATGCAAGAAATGTTCCACTCAGGAAAAAAACACACACATGGGGAACGAATAGTTGAGCTGCTTGCCATAGTTATAGCTACTTTTTCAAATGGTAGGCACGCGATTGTAAGACATTGTTGCACAAATCTAATATTTATTTATTTATTTATTTCAGGAAGACTAAAAGGTAAGCCATCTTATCAGAGCTGGTACTTCTAACTCACAAGCTTTTAACACTACATGCTTTGAGTGTCCTTCAGTAATGGAGTCTCATGTGAAGATGAGACCTTCTTACAGCTGCCATTTTTGGAGCTATTTTTGGCCAAAGTACTGTGAAATTTGTCTCGCTGATGTATCCTTCATCGCAATGGTTGGAGGGAGGGGGAATATAGGGAAAATGTATGCACAGATACACCGATAAGCAAGTCATAAATAATAAATTAGCAATTGGACCACAGGTGAGCAATTGGAACCTTTCAGACCTGTCTTCTGCTCCACAGTCCTGTGCTGGATTGGAGCTTCAGACCTCAGTCACTCTCTGGCTGTGGAACTGCTGCTGGATGAACAGTGTGTGAATTGAGAAGGCTTCTCTTCTCTCGGTCAGGGTCTTCTCCAGATAATCTTTTTTATTTTATTTTTAGACACCTTCTGTGTGGTATTTCTAGTGTCTTTCCCTCTCAGATCTTCCAGTTTCATCTCTAAGAATCTCTTCTCAGAATCTCCTGCACCAGCAATTTGGGACCAAAAAAGATCATGCTACAACGTACAGACTTACATTACATTAATGCTGCCTGCCTCTCCAACTGTGCCTGGTAGAACTTAGTATATCCTTCCTTTGTTTATCTGAGTTGGAAGATTAAATGGTCCATTATCTTGGCCTACAGAGAGCCTTGAATGACCAAATACAGATTAGAAATCCCTATTCCCTAATTCAGCCTTCCCCAGTTTGGCCCTCTCCAGATGTTTTGGACTTCAGCTCCAATCATTCTTGGCCACTGACGTTTTTCAACTTCTTTTTAATTAACGTGATTTATCTACTGCTTAATAATAAAAAAGGCTCTAAGTGTTTTACATAAAATTAGATCAAATAGCCATAAGAAAAGAGCAATAACATAAACAGACTTTAGAAACAGGTAGACATATGTTATCAGAAGACATATAAAATCAACCACTTTTAATATATATATATATTAAAATGAAATTGCATGACTGAGTCGGCTTGCCTAACCAGAAATTATTTTAGCAGGTGTTGAAAGCAGTAAAACAAAGCTGCTTGCCTGATGTTAATGGTCCATGGTGGCCAGGACTGATGGGTGTTGGAGAGCAAAACACCTGGAGGACATCAGATTGGGGGAGGTTTCTTAATAATTTCTCTTCTGGAGCCATGGAAGACAAAAGACTTGGCTTCCTGACTTAGAGTCAGGTCCATGAAAACCAATGCTCTGTTTCTGACTGCAGAAATGAGCCCCACTCCCCAGAGGGGATTAAGCCTTATGTTAACTTTTCCTCCTGCATCTGTTAATCCAATTCTACTAAATCACTGATAAAACCATAGTCCAATTTCTTCCTGATTCCTAATTCTTCTGGTCAGTTTTGCCATTTCTGCATAGTCCATCAGTTTAATCTGTCATTCTTCTCTAGTGGGGACTGCACTTTCTTTCCATCTCTGGGCTACCAGTGTCCGGGCAGCAGTAGTCACATACATGAAAAATCTTTTCAAGTCACTTGGAATTTTGGCACCTACAATACCTAAAAGAAAAGCTTCTGTTTTGTTTTGTTTTTAAAAAAGAAAAGGTTATTTTAAACATTTCCCCCCAATTCATTGTATATCATCTCCCAAAATTCCTTTACTACTTTACAAGTCCACCACATATGATAGAAGGTGCCCTTTCCCCCCTTACATTTCCAGCATGCATTTGATCTTGCTTTATACATTTTAGCTAATGCTAGGGGTTAAATACCAATGACACATCATTTTCATATATATATATTTTCAAAGTGTAGCATGCTACAAATTTTAAGTCCCAGTTCCATAACCTCTGCCTTTATTTTGGTTTATATTATATTGTACATTTACCCTAATCGATTTGCATGCTTTCTACAATACAACTTATCACCAAGCTCAAAACCATGGAGGGACCTGGTTTGAACAGAGATATCGGATTCTTATCTCATTATACATGATAAGCGATTTTCAGCCATCTCAACCCTTGCTTTTTCATGCAAAACCATTTGCAGTCGTTTTCGGTCATCAACAGCTATCAGTCAGTCAATCACCCACTTCCACCACCCTTCTGAGTGATCCCCCCTCCCCTCCCCATCCCCACCCCTCCCCACACCTTCTCTACATAAGTGCCTGGGGACTCCTATTTCACTGTATCTGAAGAAGTGTGCATGCACACGAAAGCTCATACCAAAATAAAAACTTAGTTGGTCTTTAAGGTGCTACTGAAGGAATTTTTTTATTTTACTTCGACCCAGACCAACACGGCTACCTACCTGTAACTTCTACAATACAGTATGTGATATCTGAATTATTATTCATCAGCCGGTCACGTTTTGTTGTATGGTTTATGCCAAATACATGTTTGACAACTGAGTCAAAAGAGCAACATGAGGCTTTGATAAGGATTGGTGTTTTTTTTTTTAATGTTTTCAGATATGTTTTGAGCTGTCCAGAGTGGCTGGGGAAACCCAGCCTGGTGGGAGGGGTATAGATAATAAAATTATTGTTGTTGTTGTTGTTGTTTGGAAGGGACATGGCTCTGACTAGGGAGTGTCTTGTTAACTCAAAAAATATCCAAAGAAACTACAATTTGACTCGTAACTCTGACTTCATAAAGGAGTGGTGTACAGAGCTCATATCCTCTGACTACATCGGAACAACAATCCTTAGCCAGGTCAGTGTGTGAATGTGCCAATTCCATGCACACAAACATATTCTGCAGTCATTACTTGGATACAATATTGACTGCATGAATCAAGCTCAGGAGAGGTGAAAATCCTCTTCAGTAACATGTCTGCTGCAGCAATTAGTCCAACAAATATTTCTACAGATTTATCCATATGAATGCATACCCCATTATCATTATGTTGAATCAAGAGTCTTATTGCAGACAGATTGGGGAAACAGAAATGAAATT
Source organism: Zootoca vivipara (assembly GCF_963506605.1). Taxonomy (NCBI): domain Eukaryota; kingdom Metazoa; phylum Chordata; class Lepidosauria; order Squamata; family Lacertidae; genus Zootoca; species Zootoca vivipara. Next base: position 71,515,653 of record NC_083283.1, read on the forward strand.
AAAATGTCAAAGCACAGTGGGAAACTGGAGGTACTTGAAAATTATGCAATTGAAAGGGAAATTGTTGCTTTTCTGTGTTTAGCCTGCCTTTTATTCGATGGCAAATGTTCATATTGTAATTAAAAGAAAAGAAAGGTTTAATAATAGACAACAGGAACAAAAGTCTAGATAGAGTGGCAGTTTTTTTGTTTGCCAGAAATGGAGATGTGTGGTGCAGTTTTTTCTCAAATGTCTTGTATTTTTTTATTCCTACTGAACAGTCATATTGAAGGGTGCCAGACCCAGTTTGGAGAGAATGAGGTAGCATTATATTAAGGGAGAAGAGCACAGTATTCAGGACAAAAGGGCTGTGGTTCAATTAACAGCTGAACTATATATTTGTGGTTGCCATAGGGCTTAGCACATTTGTTTTGAGATTTTTCCACCTCAGCCTGTAGGTTTTCAAAGTATTCAGGGAATAAATTTGGGTCATACTGTTATGTCCTACACTCACCAACTGTCCTAGGCATTTATAGCAAAATCATACCACTTTTAACAGTCAGAGCTTCTTCTAAAGAATCCTGGGAACTGTAGTTTGTTAAGGGTGCTGAGTGTTGTTGTTGTTGTTGTTGTTTAGTCGTTTAGTCGTGTCCGACACTTCGTGACCCCATGATCCATAGCATGCCAGACACTCCTGTCTTCCACTTCCTCCCGCAGTTTGGTCAAACTCATGTTCGTAGCTTCGCGAACACTGTCCAACCATCTCATCCTCTGTGGTCCCCTTCTCCTAGTGCCCTCAATCTTTCCCAACATCAGGGTCTTTTCCAGGGAGTCTTCTCTTTTCATGAGGTGCCCAAAGTATTGGAGCAGGGGTCCCCAGGCTACGGCCCGGGGGCCGGATTCGGCCCAATTAGCCTGCCAATCCGGCCCGCGACGACCCCCGCCGCCTGCTCTTACGGCGCGCAGCATGGCAGCGCTCTTCTGGGTTGGGAAAAAAGCGCCGAAAATACTTTGTGTGCATGCATATGGGCCTCTCCCGACTCAGAAGAAGTCATTTCTGGTGCACTTCCGGGTCGGGGGAGGCCCACGCGCATGCGCACAACGGATTTTCGGCGTTTTTTCCCACCCTGGAAGCGCGCCGCCGCACCAGTAAGCGCCCGTGCGCATGCGCACGGGTGCACACTCCCCCGCCCTCCGGCCCGCCGCGCGATCGGCGCGGTGGGAACCGGCCCAAACGCCGGTAAGTCTGGGGACCCCTGTATTGGAGCCTCAGCTTCAGGATCTGTCCTTCCAGTGAGCACTCAGGGCTGATTTCCTTCAGAATGGATAGGTTTGCTCTTCTAGCAGTCCATGGGACTCTCAAGAGTCTCCTCCAGCACCATAATTCAAAAGCATCAATTCTTTGGCGATCAGCCTTCTTTATGGTCCAGCTCTCACTTCCATACATTACTACTGGAAAAACCATAGCTTTAACTATACGGACCTTTGTTGGCAAGGTGATGTCTCTGCTTTTTAAGATGCTGTCTAGGTTTGTCATTGCTTTTCTCCTAAGAAGCAGGCGTCTTTTAATTTCATGACTGCTGTCACCATCTGTAGTGATCAAGGAGCCCAAGAAAGTAAAATCTCTCACTGCCTCCATTTCTTCCCCTTCTATTTGCCAGGAGGTGATGGGACCAGTGGCCATGATCTTGGTTTTTTTTGATGTTGAGCTTCAGACCATATTTTGTACTCTCCTCTTTCACCCTCATTAAAAGGTTCTTTAATTCCTCCTACTTTCTGCCATCAAGGTTGTGTCATCTGCATATCTGAGGTTGTTGATATTTCTTCCTGCAATCTTAATTCCGGTTTGGGATTCACCTAGTCCAGCCTTTCGCATGATGAATTCTGCATATAAATTAAATAAGCAGGGAGACAATATACAACCTTGTCGTACTCCTTTCCCAATTTTGAACCAATCAGTTGTTCCATATCCAGTTCTAACTGTAGCTTCTTGTCCCACATAGAGATTTCTCAGGAGACAGATGAGGTTATCAGGCACTCCCATTTCTTTAAGAACTTGCCATAGTTTGTTGTGGTCGACACAGTCAAAGGCTTTTGCATAGTCAATGAAACAGAAGTAGATGTTTTTTCTGGAACTCTCTAGCTTTCTTCATAATCCAGCACATGTTTGCTATTTGGTCTCTGGTTCCTCTGCCCCTTCGAAATCCAGCTTGCACTTCTGGGAGTTCTCGGTCCACATACTGCCTAAGCCTGCCTTGTAGAATTTTAAGCATACCCTTGCTAGCGTGTGAAATGAGCGCAATTGTGCGGTAGTTGGAGCATTCTTTGGCACTGCCCTTCTTTGGAATTGGGATGTAGACTGATCTTCTCCAATCCCCTGGCCATTGCTGAGTTTTCCAAACTTGCTGGCGTATTGGGTGTAGCACCTTAACAGCATCATCTTTTAAAATTTTAAAAGTGTTGTTAGGGGTCTCCAAATCCCCACACAGAGCTACAATTCCCAGAGTTCCATGTGGAATAAATGGCTAAACTTTGAAGGTTCTCCCCATATCACTTAACTTTTTTTAAAAAGAAAAGCAAATTCTTCAAGTGTTCATATGTGCTGTGAGGAAGTTCTTCCTTTTGTGAGACTGAATCTATTGATAATCAGGTCCATTGGGTGACATGATAGCTATGACACGCAGCCTGGACCTAGAGAGGGTTAGAGTTTAATTTTTGCTTCTACCTCAGGGAGTCGGATTGTTCGATTCTAGCCTGCAAAGAAAGGATCTGAAATCATATCACTGCATGCAGGATCAGTCAGCAGCAGCAAATCATATGGCATTATAGCGGTAGGCAGTCCAGTGATTGAAAAACTACACACTGGTAAAAATAGAATACAGACAGAAGATTTGAAGAGGTGTGAATTCATACATACATTTCACCTGAAGCTGTGTTTCTGGCTGAATTGGTACAACACTTACATTAATCCAAAACTATCTCATGGCATGTTTTCAATAGCTATGTGGTCGAAATGTGATTCAAGGTTCTTGGACTAACTTACAAAGACGTGAACAGCTGAGGTCCAGGCTGCTTCAGGGACCATCTAAACCAGGCATGTCAAACCTGCGGCCCTCCAGATGTTTTGGACTACAATTCCCACCTTCCCCAACCACTGGTCCTGCTAGCTAGGGATCATGGGAGTTGTAGGCCAAAACATCTGGAGGGCCGCAGGTTTGACATGCCTGATCTAAACCCTTTTATCCCAGCTTGATCATTGGTATCATCCACAGGAGCATTATTGGTCATTCTCTGAGTTGGCAAGACTCATCTGACAAAGAAAAGAAATAGAGCATTTAGTGACAATCTGACTACAGAGATTCAGGAGGTTTCTTCTGTTCCAACTTCCAGCTATATCCCCCCCCCCCCAGTTCTATCAGGCCTACACAGACAATTTAGAATCTATCTTTTTTACAATTGTTCACTAATGCCTGTTTTAAACTTTTTATAACATTTTATGTACTGTCCTTTGGCATTTTTAATGAATACTGGAACACACACACAGAGCTCAGAGGTGCCAGAGCTCACCATAAACATTTTCCTTCTTCTCTTAGAATGGCAATGGCACCCACCTGAGAGGCTCTGGAGCTAAGCTAAGCTCCAGTGAGCTCTTGCTGGAAAAAATGTCGTGTGTGTGTCTGTGTGTGTCAATACAGTTAAATGGAGTCCAAATGCCTCAGCAGCTTTGGATAAGCACTTTCAGGAGTGCAAAAAGATAATCTGATTTAGTAGTGCCCATGATTAGGGTGCTTCAGTCAATCCTGGTTATTGGGAAGGACAAAAATCCTCTCCTTTCCCCTCTGTTTTTCTGGAACTATTTGCTCTCCACAAAACAAATGTAAAGAGGCTGAATTACTTCTTTGGGGACTGGGCAGACATCAGACCCTCCAAGTGTCCCTATTTTCCAGGGATGTCCTTGATTTAGAGAAGCCATCCCAGTTTCTGACTTGATCCCAGCATTTCCTGCTTTTCCTTGTTTAGTCATTTAGTCGTGTCCGACTCTTTGTGACCCCATGGACCAGAGCACGCCAGGCACTCCTGACTTCCACTGCCTCCTGCAGTTTGGTCAAACTCATGTTTGTAGCTTCAAGAACACTGTCCAACCATCTCGTCCTCTGTCGTCCCCTTCTCCTTGTGCCCTCCATCTTTCCCAACATCAGGGTCTTTTCCAGGGAGTCTTCTCTTCTCATGAGGTGGCCAAAGTATTGGAGCCTCAGCTTCAGGCTCTGTCCTTCCAGTGAGCACTCGGGGCTGATTTCCTTCAGAATGGATAGGTTTGATCTTCTTGCAGTCCATGGGACTCTCAAGAGTCTCCTCCAGCCACCAAAATTCAAAAGCATCAATTCTTCGGCGATGCTTTTCCTTAGGATGTCCCTATTTTCATTGGGAATATGTTGGAAGGTATGGAGTTATCCAACCCCCGAGCTATCTTAAAGCAGCCTATTATAGGGAAGTTTTTTTCATGTTTAATGTTTTATTATGTTTTTTATATATGTTGGAAGCTGCCCAGAGTGGCTGGGGCAACCCAGTAAGATGTGTTGAGTCTAAACAGTAAAATTATCATTATGGAATGGGACGTCCTTATTTTCATGCGAGAAATGTTGGAGGGTACAAGACCATTCCTAATATATTTTCCTATTATAAGATAAGATATCTTTATTGTCATTGTCCCCTTGCGGGAACAACGAAACTACTCGGTTGCTACATCCACTTTTGTTGGAGGGTACAAGACCATTCCTAAGATATTACTTTACAGGCAATTTTTAACACTTTGAAAGAAAGTTCACTAACATTTTCCGGTGGCTAGAGACCTTCTTCACTTCCACAGGCTCTGCAGTCCTCTGACTGCCTTCCACGTGTATTTATTTTCCTCTTACAGATCGCTGCTAGTGTTGTTTCCATCACAACACAGCACAGGATGAGAAGCAACAAGTCTAGAGGAAACTCAAAAGGCCATCCAGCTCTGTTTCTTGGGGGGGGGGGCAGGAAAAAATGTGAAGGATTTTTTTTGGGGGGGTGCCTTTTATTCCTGCTGCTTCAGTTAGCTGCCAGGCAGGCTGACATGCTATCTCAAAATGCCTCAGTCAGAAGGGTAGCACACCATGAGGGAGACATGGGGGGGGGAGAGAAAGGAGCTGGCCTTCATTTGTTCGTGGAGGTTGCCCCCACTCCACTCCAGCAATAGTGTTTCTGCAATACTGTACAGTCAGATCTAAAATACCACCAGTTCCTGATATATGACATGAAGTTGTTCCAAATGAGTCATTCCAGCTTCCTAGCTTACGCATCCGCTGACAATAGTAGCTCCATGCTGCTTGAAGCAGTGGGGAAACTTTATTTTAAGCAGGAAAGGGGAGAGAAGGCTGCTTTGCATTTTAGATTGTTAGATTAATTTTATTCATATCTAAATACCTCCCTTGTCTCCTTGCTGGCCATACCAGGACTAACTTGGTCAGTTAGCGCTGGGGATGCTACAATTATGTTGTACTTCATGTTGTTTTTAAGGTGCTTTTAAGTCATTTTTAATCAATGTTTTATATTTGTTGTTAGCCGCCCTGAGCCCGGTTTCTGGACCGGGAAGGGTGGGGTATTAATAAAACCTTGTAGCTCCTTCTGACCATTTTATCCCCAAAGCATGGACAAAAAATGGATGGGAAGGGCGTCAGAATAAACTGCGAGTGATACCTGCTGTTAAGTTCCATTGGGAAGCATAATTGAGATGGAGATATTCTAATTGTTCATTGATTAGATCCCATTAGTTTGGAAAGGCTCAAAAGCAACAGTTAATGCCGTTGATGTACTTATTGTTCATTTGGTAAGTGTTAGTCATTAAGTAAATTGGAAACTGAATTGACTTTTGATGGCACATAATTGGTTTATCTAAATGACTGACAAAAAATGAAAGTAAAACGAATAGTAAATGTTTTGGAACAACTCTGGCACCATGATAAAAGATAATTAGGTTTAGGGACCTGCTTTTCTGGAGGACTGTGTTTAAAACCAACTGCCTCTTCAATATCCCTCTTTTTTTTCTTTTTAGGGAAGAGAGATTGCTTAAAATAAAGAACCTGCTTAAAATAGAGAGGTTGCTGAAAACAGAAAATCTATCAATCTCACAGGGAGCCAACACTGAGTTCATGAGCTATGGTCAAATTCTAAAGATGTGATATGAATATGTGGAAGCAAGTCTACTTATCAGTCACAACTTGGAGAATGCACATTTACCATTCATGTCTCTGATAGTTTGGGTGCCAAAGGGGTCAATATAGAATACTGATGTGCCACACATGTTTTCATTCTTTTTATATTTCCTTTATGTACAGATGCCCAAAGCAGATGAAGCCACACTATAAGCCCTGGGCAATTTGAGATATTTGTCGCTAACATTTCACTGAGAAAGCCAAAAACGCTCACACAGTAAAACACACATGGAATATGAAACAACTACAGTCTTTCTGGCACCAGCTTATTTTTATTTGCCTGGGGGTTGTGTGGTCCCTGTTCTTCTGCAACAGTTTCATATTTGTGTTGCCTCTGAATCTTATTTTTGTTTGAAGAGTATAATGTTTTTTTTCCTATATTGTATTTTTACAATTGGACACAGCACTGGAATCCACAGGATGAGGGGCATTCTAGAATGTTCCTAAGTAAATAATAATAATTCAAGCATCTTAATTCATCGGAACCTGTAAAAATGAATATTGAAATGAAAATTAATATTATGCAGAATAATACTCACTGTTGAGTAAGGTGGCTAATGTCACGGACTCCCTTGTGACCCATCCTCCTGCTGGATGTCTTGACTAGAGGTCTTTGGTAAGAGCAGGTATTTGAGGGAAGAGGGGTGGAGTGAACCAAAAGAGAAGGAGTTATTGTGTTGCATACCTGTACAGATATATAGCACTAGTTAGAGAATTGCTTTATTAGATAGCATCAGAGAAAGAAGGAAAGTGATACAGAAAATCATTACATCTTTTAAAAAGTAAGTTGGATTTCTTAGTCAGTTCTGTATTCTGGCCCTATCACTATTTGTTAAGATTCAGAATCACAGTGGATCGACCCTCTCCAATTATGACTAGATTGTTTTCAAAACACCATCACTCTTTTTGTGCTCATCCCATAAGTGGGAATGGTATAACTTTTTCCTTGAACTTTTTTTGGGAGGTTGTGTGAGTATTTTAGTTTTTGTTTATTGCTGTTTTGTATCTGATTTTATGGTCTCCCTTTATTGTGTTCCTTTACGTCCCCCCCCCCTATAGTTGCTTTTAACAGTTTCTCCTTTTTTAAAAATCTTTTTAAAGTTATGTAGTTATGTATGGTATAATCACCTTTTAATTATTAGCTTTTATCCCTTACCTGCTTTAAGTCTTATGTGTTCAGTTTATCCGTATGTTTTATCCTATGCTGGTCTGTGACTGAAATACAGTTTGATATTGATTCTCTGTTTTTATTGCGTAAGTTGTTTTGAGACATCCTGGTTCAAAAATATAAATTATGATGATGATGATCATCAGGACCAGTTTAAATCCTTCAGTTGAAATGGCTTTTGTTTTCTTCTGTGGACATTCGGAAGCTCTTTTGATGAGATATTCTCAGTGTGTCCAACTGCTTACTGCACTCTCCACAAGTTCTCCATGATAGCAAATTCATGTCAAACCTAGTGGTCGGATACCTCATGTTCAGGGCAATGATATAGAGTATAAAGACATGACAACCCCAGTTTCTCATCTTTTCCCCACTCTGCCCTAGGTTGCAAAAGCTTTCAGAATCTCTTAACAACGATGAGTCTGCCAAACCTTGGAGGGTTTGTTTCTTTAAAACAATGACAACCAAAGGACAGCCCTCCTCCCCACAGATGCATTTTGTCTTGAAAAAGCAAGGTTATTTGGTCTTCGGCTGTCTGGATTTTGATGTCGAATTTGGATGCCATCAATCTCTGGTGTCTGGGAAGTGGGCCATAGTTATCCAGTCATGAGAAAAAGTCACTCAGATTCTCAGAGGCAAATTTATTCATTATTTCTTCACATGGTCTGGGATTAAGCCCTGACATTCAAAACAGGTTTGGAGCTGGTGACAAATTACAGTTCTCAAGATCCCCCATTTCTTTGGATGCACAATAGCACCCAGGGCCTCTATGCAAGCTGCAGCCTGGATGTTTCTGTAATAATAATAATAATAATAATAATAATAATAATAATAATAATAATAATTTATTATTTATACCCCACCCATCTGACCAGGTCTCCCCCGCCACTCTGGGCAGCTTCCAACACACATCAAAATACATTAAAATATCACAGACTAAAAACTTCCCTAAACAGGGCTGCCTTTAGGTATTTTCTAAATGTCAGTAGTTGTTTATCTCTCTGACCTCTGATGGGAGGGCGTTCCACAGGGCGGGTGCCACTACTGAGTAGGCCCTCTGCCTGGTTCCCTGTAGCTTTGCTTCTCGCAGTGAGGGAACCGCCAGAAGGCCCTCTGTAAGAGCAGTGAGTTATTTGTCTCTTGAATGTTTACTGGGCTCGGGCTTGACATAGGTGTTGCTAACTAAGAGGCTTCTTGTATATGTTTTGGACCACACCTCCCATCAACTCCATCACCATGGCAAATGTACAGATATGATGGGGGCTATTGGGCAAAACATCTGGATTTTGTAAGGCTGTCCAAGTTCAAAGGAAGAGGAGAGGACAGAATTTCAAGACAGCTAGTGGGTTCTCCACCCTCAGGTTGCCTGACTCCTGCCCTAGCCAGTGTGAAAGGTTGGACTGTAATTGGTACATCTGTCATACCCCATAGCTGCCTGGCTTGGGTTAGGATTGTTCTGTAACAGTACATTTCTCTAAATGTCAACTCAGAAGTAAGTCCCCATGGAGTCCAGAGGCTTCTTCCCAGGCTAGTGGCTACAGGATTGAAGCTTGACTCATATACACACACACACACACACACACACACACACACACACACACATACTGTATATATAACTCCTTAGGCACCTGTCTTCTCCATCCATTTTATAGACCTCTTTCTGCTGATCATAGAAACACCACCATGAAGTGTATTTGAGCATCAGCAGTTACCCCTGTGGTTTCAGTGAAATGTTGGATGTTTACCAAACATCCAAAAGGTTCTTTCAATAAATGTATTTATTAGCAGAATTTTTACATTTTATAGGTTCCATAATTTTTTGTAGAGCTGACTTGGGTGATCTGTTTACTTGTCGCTCTCTCGTATGGCACAATCACATATAAAATGAAGCTCATAAAGTACATTATGTAAATATAAACAAGAGCTTGAAGGGGAAATTTGAATACGTAGGACTTTAAAAAGTTTTCTTTTCATAAATCTTTGTACGGATGCATCTAAGTTGAAAATAGATTAAGTTTGATTTCAATTATTTGTCAATCACTTTTCCGGATGCGACCAAGTTATTTCTTAGAGAACACACATAATTTTTATTCCTTAAGACTATATTTTCCATTGCAAAACACATGCTTACTAATTAACTTCAACTTCCTAGAGACTGGCTGTTTTATCTATTTTGGTGTTTGCATTGTAAGAATCTGTATTGTCACTATATTGACAAGCTAGGAATTAACAGTCCTACCAGGAATGAGAGGTACTCATGGCCTGGCAGGTTTGTTGGAGCCATCAGCTGATTTGTGGGGTGGGACAGAAGTCACCATGGCTAGGGAAGAGGGGCAAACCTCCCGCAAGATCTCTATGCTGTGAAGTGGGTCAAATGGACATATGGAAGGAAATCTGTTTGTATTCATCACTTATCTCCCTTTTCACTTCATCTATTTATAGATTGGGAGGCTTGGGGAAGAGACCTGCCAAACATGTGTTGTTGTTGTTGTTGTTGTTGTTGTTGTTGTTGTTGTTGTTGTTGTTGTTGTTGTTTGTACACTACTATGTACCTAGAAGGCACCACAGAGAGGCAGGTGATAATTGTCAAAAGTAACATACTACTGTGTACGTCCCCTCTTCAATTCTGGAGATAGCTTGGGGATCCCAGATCATCTTCCAAGTGGACGTGCTTTGTAGGAAAATTCTGCAGGAATACAGAAAAAAAGAAGTTTATCGAGTATTTCTGCTTTCTTAAAATGGAAAAAAAGAGTTTGTGGTCCTTATGAAGGTGAAGAGATCCTTGATGATGTATGGGTGATTTATGCAGAAATCTTAGAAGTCGAAGTTGATGGGTTTGGGGATGGGTCTGCAATACTTTATATACTCTCCTCATGACCAGAGGAAGCAGAAGAACAGAGCTATACAAAATGCAAAATGAGGCTGGTAGGACAGATCAGTGGAAGAAGAAGAAGAAGAAGAAGAAGAAGAAGAAGAAGAAGAAGAAGAAGAAGAAGAAGAAGAAGAAGAAGAAGAAGAAGAAGAAGAAGAAGGGTAGTTTGGATTTGATATCCCACTTTATCACTACCCTAAGGAGTCTCAAAGCAGCTAACATTCTCCTTCCCTTCCTCCCCCACAACAAACACTCTGTGAGGTGAGTGGGGCTGAGAGACTTCAGAGAAGTGTGACTAGCCCAAGGTCACCCAGCAGCTGCATGTGGAGGAGCGGAGACGCGAACCCGGTTCCCCAGATTACGAGTCTACTGCTCTTAACCACTTCACCACAGTGGAACCACTAATGCCATCCAAAGCCCCTCTAACTCATGCCAACTAGGGTTGAAGGTGATGGAGGCACACCCACATTGTTTTTGCTTCATCAGCTCCAGGCTGGCTATTAATATAATAAATGTAATGTAATGTAATTGATTTATATACTGCCCAAGAGATCTCAGGACAGTTCACAAGACAAAAATCTGGGGTGTCTAAGCTGGCTCCTTTCAGGGAGATAATAATAATAATTTCTGCAAGGACACCTATTGTACAAGCTAATGGCTCATAAAACACTCTTTTCCTTATTATTATTATTATTATTATTATTATTATTATTATTATTATCTTGCCTACCTGATGTTGTTTTCCCAGCCACTCTGGGTAGCTCCCAACAGAATATTAAAAACACGATAAAACACCAAACATTAAAAACTTCCTTAAACAGATGAAAAAGCTTTGGACCCATTAGATTCATGGCTGGCCCAACCTCTGCCCCATATAATCATAGATCTGTAGTGCTGGAAGGGACCTCAAGGGTCATCTAATCCAAATCCTTGCAAGGCAGGAATCCTGCCCCCCCCAAAAAAAACCATCTCTGGGTGGGCTTGAACCAACAACCTTTTGGTTAACATCCGGATGCCCTGATTCATTCTAACACCCTCTTTCAGAGCCCCAAACTGGCTACCGCTGGGAGGAATTATGTGGTGCTGCTGTTTCAAGCAGCTGAACCTAGTAGAGGGGTGTCTCTGTCTAATCCTAATCTCCCGTAGCGCCAATCAGGGAGCTAGGATTGTTCTCTGAATTTTGCAAAATCATTAAAATATCAAACTGTACAATCAACAGAGGGTATACAATATGGCACAACTGGTAGATCTATCTATCTATCTATCTATCTATCTATCTATCTATCTATCTATCTATCTATCTATCTATCTGGCTGAGTCACACAGACTTAATGCTATGTGGCTGGCTAGATAGATAGATAGATAGATAGATAGATAGATAGATAGATAGATGTATTTGTGGCAATGTTGTAGTAGTCCTCAACCAAATTCTATTTGGTTTCATGTTCCTGCCTTAAGTAAGGTTTTTTTCTTTCCTTTCTGGATGAGTTAACCACTTTCCTGCAAAACAACAACATGGACTGTGCAATGCATTCACAAGCAGAAATTCAGTTACTGGGAGGGAGAGGAGAACTAAATTGTGTACGGTTGTAAATAAGAGGCCACTAGAAAAGGTGAACTCAGCATTATGTTTCCCTAGAAGATAAGGAGAATTAACTTGCAATAAATTCCAGTAAACTAGCCTTACAAAGCCTTGCATTTTTTTAAAAAGCAACAACAAGACACCTACGTATTTTAATGCAATTGTAACTTCAAGGCGGAATAATGTTGAAAGGAGGGGAAGAAAAATGCAGCCTCAGTAGAAGCAGAAGTCTCTTGACAGCATTAACCAAGAAAAAGGAAAGGAAAAGGCAAGTAGTTCATACTGTCTCTGCAGGTAGGACGAGATATTTCATGAACACAAAAGATCAGGTGTTCTGTGAGAGCCAGGTGCATACTGAAAATTCAATTAAAAATATTTTGGTCTGGGATGTTAAAAAAAGGAGAGTATGCATCCTTCCTACCCCATTATACAACACACGTCATTGCGTGGATTAACTGTAGGGGATGTGAAGAAGAGAGATGAAGACAAATATGGGACATTTTTTTTAAAAAAAAAGCTGAAACAAATTAATCTTCAAACTTTCAAAATCCAACTCTGTGGGTTTGGGTGGCAAATAATTTCAGGATATCCAATCGTTCAGTGAATAAGTTATATTCACCATTTGAGATATAAAACATTTTGTGGCAGTTAATATATTACATTTGTCGTTTAGTCGTTTAGTCGTGTCCGACTCTTCGTGACCCCATGGACCATAGCATGCCAGGCACTCCTGTCTTCCACTGCCTCCCGCAACCATCTCATCCTGTCCAACCATCTCATCCTCTGTTGTCCCCTTCTCCTAGTGCCCTCCATCTTTCCCAGCATCAGGGTCTTTTCCAGGGAGTTTTCTCTTCTCGTGAGGTGGCCAAAGTATTGGAGCCTCAGCTTCAGGCTCTGTCCTTCCAGTGAGCACTCAGGGCTGATTTCCTTCAGAATGGATAAGTTTGATCTTCTTGCAGTCCATGGGACTCTCAATAGTCTCCTCCAGCACCATAATTCAAAAGCATCAATTCTTCGGCGATCAGCCTTCTTTATGGTCCAGCTCTCACTTCCATACATCACTACTGGGAAAACCATAGCTTTAACTATACGGACCTTTGTCGGCAAGGTGATGTCTCTGCTTTTAAAGATGCTGTCTAGGTTTGTCATTGCTTTTCTCCCAAGAAGCAGGCGTCTTTTAATTTCGTGACTGCTGTCACCATCTGCAGTGATCAAGGAGCCCAAGAAAGTAAAATCTCTCACTGCCTCCATTTCTTCCCCTTCTATTTGCCAGGAGGTGATGGGACCAGTGGCCATGATCTTGGTTTTTTTGATGTTGAGCTTCAGACCATATTTTGCGCTCTCCTCTTTCACCCTCATTAAAAGGTTCTTTAAATCCTCCTCACTTTCTGCCATCAAGGTTGTGTCATCTGCATATCTGAGGTTGTTGATATTTCTTCCGGCAATCTTAATTCCTGCTTGGGATTCATCTAGTCCAGCCTTTCGCATGATGAATTCTGCATATAAGTTAAATAAGCAGGGAGACAATATACAGCCTTGTTGTACTCCTTTCCCAATTTTGAACCAATCAGTTGTTCCATATCCAGTTCTAACTGTAGCTTCTTGTCCCACATAGAGATTTCTCAGGAGACAGATGAGGTGATCAGGCACTCCCATTTCTTTAAGAACTTGCCATAGTTTGCTGTGGTCGACACAGTCAAAGGCTTTTGCATAGTCAATGAAGCAGAAGTAGACGTTTTTCTGGAACTCTCTAGCTTTCTCCATAATCCAGCGCATGTTTGCTATTTGGTCTCTGGTTCCTCTGCCCCTTCAAAATCCAGCTTGCACTTCTGGGAGTTCTCGGTCCACATACTGCCTAAGCCTGCCTTGTAGAATTTTAAGCATAACCTTGCTAGCGTGTGAAATGAGCGCAATTGTGCGGTAGTTGGAGCATTCTTTGGCACTGCCCTTCTTTGGAATTGGGATGTAGACTGATCTTCTCCAATCCTCTGGCCATTGCTGAGTTTTCCAAACTTGCTGGCATATTGGGTGTAGCACCTTAACAGCATCATCTTTTAAAATTTTAAATAGTTCAGCTGGAATATCATCACTTCCACTGGCCTTCTTATTAGCAATGCTTTCTAAGGCCCATTTGACTTCACTCTCCAAGATGTCTGGCTCAAGGTCAGCAACCACATTACCTGAGGTGTACGAGACCTCCATATCTTTCTGGTATAATTCCTCTGTGTATTCTTGCCACCTCTTCTTGATGTCTTCTGCTTCTGTTGGGTCCTTACCACTTTTGTCCTTTATTATGGTAATCTTTGTACGAAATGTTCCTTTCATATCTCCAATTTTCTTGAACAGATCTCTGGTTTTCCCCATTCTATTGTTTTCCTCTAATTCTTTGCATTGCTCATTTAAGAAGACCCTCTTGTCTCTCCTTGCTATTTTTTGGAAATCTGCATTCAGTTTCCTGTATCTTTCCCTATCTCCCTTGCATTTTGCTTGCCTCCTCTCCTCTGCTATTTGTAAGGCCTCGTTGGACAGCCATTTTGCTTTCTTGCATTTCCTTTTCCTTGGGATGGTTTTCGTTGCTGCCTCCTGTATAATATTACGAGCCTCCATCCATAGTTCTTCAGGCATTCTGTCCACCAAATCTAAATCCTTAAACCTGTTCCTCACTTCCACTGTGTATTCATAAGGGATTTGATTTAGATTGTATCTTACTGGCCCAGTGGTTTTTTCCTACTTTCTTCAGTTTAAGCTGGAATTTTGCTATAAGAAGCTGATGATCTGAGTTACAGTCAGCTCCAGGTCTTGTTTTTGCTGACTGTATAGAGCTTTTCCATCTTTGGCTGCAGAGAATATAATCAATCTGATTTCGATGCTGCCCATTTGGTGATATCCATGTGTAGAGTCGTCTCTTGTGTTGTTGGAAAAGAGTGTTTGTGATGACCAGCTTGTTCTCTTGACAGAACTCTATTAGCCTTTGCCCTGCTTCATTTTGAACTCCCAGGCCAAACTTGCCAGTTGTTCCTTTTATCTCTTGATTCCCTACTTTAGCATTCCAATGCCCTGTAATGAGAAGAACATCCTTCTTTGGTGTCATTTCTAGAAGGTGTTGTAAGTCTTCATAGAACTGGTCAATTTCACTTTCTTCAGCACCGGTAGTTGGTGCATAAACTTGGATTACTGTGATGTTAAAAGGTCTGCCTTGGATTCGTATCGAGATCATTTTGTCATTTTTGAGATTGCATCCCATTACAGCTTTTGCCACTCTTTTGTTGACTATGAGGGCCACTCCATTTCTACTACGGGATTCTTGCCCACAGTAGTAGATATGATAGTCACCCGAACTGAATTCGCCCATTCCCTTCCATTTTAGTTCACTGATGCCCAGGATGTCGATATTTATTCTTGTCATCTCATTTTTGACCACATCCAGCTTACCTCCATTCATGGTTCTTACATTCCAGGTTCCTATGCAATATTTTTCTTTACAGCATCGGACTTTCCTTTTGCTTCCAGGCATATCCGCAACTGAGCGTCCTTTCGGCTTTGGCCCAGCCGCTTCATCAGCTCTGAATCTACTTGTACTTGTCCTCCGCTCTTCCTCAGTAGCATGTTGGACGCCTTCCGACCTGAGGGGCTCATCTTCCAGCATCATAACTTTTATATGCCTGTTGTCTTTGTCCATAGAGTTTTCTTGGCAGGGATACTGGAGTGGCTTGCCAATTCCTTCTCCAGGTGGATCACATTTGGTCAAAACATAACTTCTCTAGGTTATTTAAGCCCCTTCGCCACGACAAGGCAGTGATCCATGAAGGGGTATACACAACTATTTCCGTTGAAATAAGATGTGTTTTTCTTATACCTGGGGTATAAAAGGTAAAGGTAAAGGACCACTGGATGGTTAAGTCCAGTCAAAGGTGATTATGGGGTTGTGGCGCTCATCTGGCTTTCAGACAGAGGGAGCTGGCCTTTGTCCACAGACAGCTTTCTGGGTTATGTGGCCAACATGACTAAACTGCTTCTGGCATGATGGGACACCAGGACAGAAGCCAGAGCACACGGAAATGCCATTTACCTTCCTACCACAGTGGTACCTATTTATCTACTTACACTGGCGTGCTTTCAAACTGCTAGGTTGGCAGGAGCTGGAACAGAGCAACAGGAGCTCACCCCATCATGGGGATTTGAACCACTAACCTTCTGATCAGCAAGCCCAATAGGCTCAATCATGTCAAAAACCCTGAAGAGTCACTGCCAATACAAGATGGAGGCAATGATCTGACTCACTTATAAGGCAGCTTCACGAGAGAGCTTAGAATCACAGAACTGTAGAGTTTGAAGGAGCTACAAGGGCCGTGTAGTCCAACCCCCTGCAATGCAGGAATCTTTCAAACCCACAACCCTGAGATTAAGAGTCTCATGCTAGAAGGTTTCTCCACAGATTTACTAACTGATTGCAGACAACCAGAGATATGAGATATTAGGAGCTGTATAGAGTTAGAGGGGAGTCAAGATACAAATCAGGGAATCAAGCCTGAAGTTGTAAAAGGAGATTCTAGTAAAATAGAAGAGAAGAGAAGGAAAAGATGAAATGAGATCTTCCAGAGGGGGCTTCTAACAGGAGTAAGGATGGCTTGTAGTCCTTAAAAAATGTGTATATGAAACGGTTTTTCTTTTTCTTGTTTCTTTTTTAAAGTTTCTTTTTTCCTTTTTCTTTTTGTATATGTTGGATCAATTGTAGGTTATGTTAATGTTATTTGATCTTTTTTTGTTCCTATTTGTAATAATTGGTTGTTTTCATTTTGTATATGCAATATGTATATTGCTAATAAAATAAATAAATAAGAAAGAGTCTCATGCTCTACCAACTGAGCTATCCCAGGTATAATGACGATTATCCCACAGCCCATCCCTAGCAATCTCTGCCTAGCATAGTCTTCTACCCTGTTAATGCTAATGTCACCAACAAATTCTGCTGTGCCAGGAGTCAGAATTGTCCTGGTAAGGCATCAGGTGTTTTGTAGTCCCCACTGAAATCCCCAGCAGCATTCTTGCACAGGGATCAAACAATGGAATGCCCAAACATTCAGCTGCTTTGATTGGTTGGCTGAAGTAGATATAAAAGTTTCTAAAATCTATTTCAAGTCATGTATCCGATAAAATACTGTCACACATTGTCACACGCTGGCAGCTGTTGCAATTCAGCTGTCAAACGCTTTCATGACTCCTATAGTTGAATGCTGTCAACTACTGTATGTCAGCAATCACATCCTAACTTTCCCCCTTACCCATAAAGAGCGGGAAGTTATGTGTCGTTGGATTAAATGAGGGCCACAACCTAAGAGATTTGCACTGATCAATCTACAGAGTGGGTTGACGGGCTGAGGTTGAAGCCACCTAGCAATCTCCTACCTCCCCTCCATTTTGGACAAGCTTAACCTGGTTCGGAATCTGAACTGTACTGTTGAGCTGCTGCTGTTCTTTGCAGCCATGCTTAAATTTAGTGTTGACAGAGGCATCCTGCACTGCCATGTGAGCCCCAAATCTCTCTGTGTGCAGCGCTTTCAAGTGCCAAGTGAGCTGATCCCCACTCCCTGGATCTCAAAGCTCTGAATTGCAGTTCAATGGGTTGTATCCCAAGGAGACCAAGTCATGGTCCATTCAGCACAAGGATTTCTGTTTGTGCAATGCTCTTTACAGCCTTCTTCCCGCACAAGCCCCCCATATCTGTTTCAAATTTGAGGATGGGGTGGCATGCACCTGGGCACGGGAGGGGGGGTCCCATAGTACAAGTAGAACTCCTTGTGCTAATGGAAAGTGTTCATGGAATCTTTCTTCTTCTTCTTTGGTGATCACTTGTAGTCAAGTAAGATTGTCTTCCATGAACACAGTCTTAACAGTGAGTCTGTAAGTGACTGTGGAGGCCAGTTCAGGATCCACACACCCTTCCACAGTGGGGACAAAGGTTCCCGGGTGGGAATTGAACACGGTGAGGGTTTGTCAAACATGCCTTCCTCTTGGCTCGTTTCTTCCTTTCGTCCTGAGTTTGAGCATCTTCAAAGTCCATGACACCTTTGGTAATTCATGGAATACCACCCCATGGAACCCCTCCCCTTCACTATCTGGGTGTATCTGGGTACTTACCAGTGACTATTCTGCATCTTGGGCTTTTTCTACATTGCCCAGTTCTACATTGCTGCCACCTGATGTCATTAGCCTATCAAACAGAATTGCCTTGATGATGATACACTGCAGAGAATGTTAAAAATTCCCAGAACTTTGCCACTCAGAGATGTGAGGTGAAAAATCCTACTCAGCCCTAAAACAACCAGCTAAACATGCATTGCAAACAGGGAGGATGACTGGGAGCTAGAACAAATTACACCTTGCCTGTGGAAGAACCCTATATTCTTCTGGTTCCATAATCCTGTGTTCTTCTGTTTCCATACTGGCTGGTGCCTTCGAGAGCATTTGTCCTGCTCATGGGCCCAGAACCATGCATTGCCTCTCATGATGCCACATGCAATACCACCCTGCCCCCTATGTACATTAAAGCCGCAGGGTGAATGGGTGGAGAGAAAACAAGCAGGAAAAGGCAACTGCTAAATGTAATATCCAGTTTACCTTCATCCATGGTTCCTACATTCCAGGTTCCTATGCAATATTTTTCTTTACAGCATTGGACTTTCCTTTCGCTTCCAGGCATACCCGCAACTGAGCGACCTTTCAGCTTTGGCCCAGCCACTTCATCAGCTCTGAATCTACTTGTACTTGTCCTCCGCTCTTCCTCAGTAGCATGTTGGGCGCCTTCCGACCTGAGGGACTCATCTTCCAGCGTCATAACTTTTATATGCCTGTTGTCTTTGTCCATGGAGTTTTCTTGGCAGGGATATTGGAGTGGCTTGCGAGTTCCTTCTCCAGGTGGATCACGTTTAGTCAAAACTCTCCACTATGACCTGTCCATCTTGGGTGGCCCTGCATGGCATAGCTCATAGCTTCTCTGAGTTATTGAAGCCCCTTCACCTCGACAAGGCATTGATTCATGAAGGGGACATCACCTTGCTGACAAAGGTCCATATAGTTAAAGCTATGGTTTTCCCAGTAGTGATGTATGGAAGTGAGAGCTGGACCATAAAGAAGGCTGATCGCTGAAGAATTGATGCTTTTGAATTATGGTGCTGGAGGAGACTCTTGAGAGTCCCATGGACTGCAAGAAGATCAAAACTATCCATTCTGAAGGAAATCAGCCCTGAGTGCTCACTGGAAGGACAGATCGTGAAGCTGAGGCTCCAATACTTTGGCCACCTCATGAGAAGAGAAGAATCCTTGGGAAAGACCTTGATGTTGGGAAAGATGGGGGGCACTAGGAGAAGGGGACGACAGAGGACGAGATGGTTGGACAGTGTTCTCGAAGCTATGAACATGAGTTTGACCAAACTGCGGGAGGCAGTGGAAGACAGGAGTGCCTGGCGTGCTATGGTCCATGGGGTCACGAAGAGTCGGACACGACTAAACGACTAAACAACAACAACAACAGTTGTGTATATCCCCTTTCCCCCCCATATGGTTCTCTGCCCCCCTACCAGCCCTCAATTCAGTGGCCATCAAAAATATGCAATTTAGATGCAGGCCTAATTCAAATATACTTTTTATCTGTCTCTTAAGCTAAAAAGTTTGTATGTCTCTTTGGCTCAGTTGTGGCGTTTCCTTCTCAATGGTAAAGAATTAAAATGAGCAGCCTTCAGTATTTGCTGTTCCAGAAAGTGCTCTGGAAGTAATTTGTCTTCAGAGACGTACGACTAACAACTTAAACATGACAACAAACACAAGTGCATATTTCTGTTTTACAGTTTTATAAGGAAACTAAATCTATTATTCTCCCTAACCTATGCAAGATGAAATTCATGGTTATGAGCCATGTGTAAAAGTGAAGCAGGGAGCAATAAACCTGGGTGAGAACCAGGGGGAACTGGAATTATGCATAAGGTCTGAGGCTTAAAACCTGCTCATCAGCATCCCATGTGAAACATTGAAGAGCTTAATATTCAGTTATTTCTAAACTCAAGCATTATTCCTTTTTTTTTTAAAAAAAAGTCACTGCTCTGCCCATGCCACCTCCCCAGATCATGCAAAAATTCTTTATTGATCCATTTGTAGCAGTACCACTTAATCAGTGTTGGTGGTTCTCTCATCATGTTTGAATGCACATAGGATTGCTCCTCAGGAACACGTTTATATCTGGTTAGCTTCCTGATTTTGCATTTGGTCTACCAAGTTACAAGCTCCTCAGACCAGAAGCAGGGCTTATGTGGGGAGGGACTGTGGTCTAGTGCTAGCTTACCTGCTTTGCATGCACCCCAGGGATTATGTGAAGGGGTAGATGATGACATCAGTGATGGGGACAAGTCTGTGATGGACCATAAAAGGTAAAGGTAAAGGGACCCCTGACCATTAGGTCCAGTCGTGACCGACTCTGGGGTTGCGCGCTCATCTCGCATTATTGGCCAAGGGAGCCGGCATATAGCTTCCAGGTCATGTGGCCAGCATGACAAAGCCGCTTCTGGCAAACCAGAGCAGCACACAGAAACACCGTTTACCTTCCCGCTGTAGCGGTTCCTATTTATCTACTTGCATTTTGACGTGCTTTCGAACTGCTAGGTTGGCAGGAGCTGGGACCGAGCAACGGGAGCTCACCCCGTCACAGGGATTCGAACCGCCGACCTTCTGATCAGCAAGCCCTAGGCTCAGTGGTTTAACCACAGCACCATACAAAATACCAAACAGAGCTGGCCTGTGTTCTCCATCTCCAAATCCCCGCAGTCAGCAGCTAGAGTATGAAGCTGAGGATCCAGCTGAAGTGTAGTAGGCAGGAGTTTCTTCTCTGTTGGTTTGAAAAAGACAGAAACTCTTCTGGACACCCTACTGCTTGCTAATCATCCAGCTGATGTGGCACAATTTCTTTTCTGTGCCCAAATGGGGCCCTGGGATATGACCATCCTCACTAGGCTAGACCAGCTGCAGGATAAAGCAGACCGTCCATGTCCCTATTTTCCAGAGACAGTCCCAGATTTACAGAAACCATTCATCAGAGAAATGTTGGAGGGTGTGGCAGGATGTCCCTATTTGGACAGGGATAGCCAGACTACTGTTGCCTATGCTCTGGTGATTTCAAGATTAGATTACTGCAGTGTGTTACATGTAGGATTGCCTCTGAAGACAGTTCGGAAACTTCAGCTGGTGCAGAATTCAGTGGCCAGGTTGCTCACCGGAGCAAGATGGTTTGAGCATATTACACTGATCCTGGTCCGACTGCACTGGCTACCAAGTAGTTTCTGGGCCCAATTCAAAGTGATGATTTTGACCAATAAAGCCTTAAATGGCTCAGGACCGCAATACCTCAAGGACCGCCTCTTTCCATATGAACCTATGGACCCTGATATCGTCTTCTGAGGCCCTCCTTTGTGTGCCCCCTCCTCAAGAGGTCTGGAGTGTGGCAACATGAGAACGGGCCTTCTCTGCTGTGGCTCTCCGTCTGTGGAATGCTCTCCCCAGGGAAGTTTGCCCGGTGCCTTCATTATACACCTTTAGGACTGAGGCAAAAACATTCATTTATAACTAGGCCTTTGGTTGACCTGATCAACGTCCCATACCCTTTTTAAATGTGACTCTTTGGGGGGAGGTGTATTATTGGGTTATTGCTTTTATTTTAATTTTATATATTGTGATCTTTTTTGTGAACTGCCCTGAGACCTCCGGGTATAGGGCAGTATATAAATTTAACAAATTAATGAATAATATAATATTTTCATCAGAGAAATGTTGGAGGGTATGAAGTTCAGCAACCCCTGAGGCAAGGAGATAAGACATCTGGGACTCAGCTATACAGCCGCAAATAAAATGATTTAAGCGTGTTGTAAAGTGCAATATACAAATGTGACACTAGATGGAGATGGTGAACAATAGCAAATTCAATATATTTTTCAAAACTTTTTTAAAAGCATTTTCACAGTGGTTGTGTGTGTGTTTTTAGGTTCTACCTTGAAGGCAGCCCTGTATAGGGAAGGTTTTTTTTAAATGTTTAAAGTTTAGTATATTTTTATATATGTTGGAAGCCGCCCAGAGTGGCTGTGGTGGCCCAGTCAGTTGGGCGGGGTATAAATATAACAACCACAACAATAGAATAGGACACCCCTGTTTTCATCAGAAAATGTGGCAGGGTACGGATAAAGGATTCCCCGTTCAAACAACTCAGCTCCTGACACTGGTTTCCTTCAAGCACAGGCAAGAACACCAATCCATGTGGGAGCATGTTGCAACTGGAAGGAACAGTATGTGCCTGTGCAACATGCTAACGCATTACCATAGCCATGTAAGTGAGCACCTCAGGGAAGCAGCTCCCACATGGTTTGACAAGTGCATGGTATGAGCCATTGTGAATCTATGAACACAGTTTGGAGCACTGAACCTTCCAGAGAACAGGAGGACAGTATAGATTTGGAAAAGTGGTTTTCAGAAGGGCATAGCTCAAAGGCTGCAGAGAGGAGAAGCTGGGGAATATTGGGAGAAGAGCAGCAGGAAGAAGAAGAAGCACCAGGGGAGAGACAGTTGACAGACTCAGTGTCCTTGGAAAATATTCCTGACCCTGCTCTCCCAAGACCAGATGTGTATTGAGGGTATTAGGACAGAGAGACAGAAAGCTCAGATTAACTGACGCAGGAGTGACGCCGAATAGGGGAGACGTAGGGGGGTGAGACTTTACTTGGAGCAACACCATTACTAGGGAAGGCTGCATTCCTTTGTTGCTCTCTGTGAATTATGGAATAAATTGTTTGGTAAGAACTTTTATTGTTTTTTTTTTCTGATTCTTGGGTGCTACCTTGGGAGGGATCTGATTCCCTGAAGCCTGACAACGAGGCATAGAGAACCATAACAGCCTTTGAAAATACAATGGGATGTATCCAAAGGCAGGACTTCAGAACATGCTGAACCTTACCCTTCTTGTCCTGAAATCTTTCTCCTCCTTCTGAAAGGTCACCTACATTTGTGTTTTCACCCTGTTAAAGGAAGCAGTCTTGTATGTAGCTTGCTTCATGAAGCTCACCGAATTTGACTGAGATACCCCTTTTGTTGAAATGTAAAACTGCTTCTGAAGCAGTTGTTTCAAATATGAATGGACACATGGAAAGTTCAAGGTGTAGTTAGCCATTCAGGACAATATCTCTGACCATGCATCATTAGAAGATCTGAAGGGAGCTATTCAGAGCTCATCACGTCTTCACATATCTTCTCCAAGAATGGCAAAAGGAAGAAAAATGAAACAGAACAGAGTGTTATATGAGAAATACTCAGGCCATTGCTAATACTACCAAATCATTCTGGAGTCAAGATAAGTTTGAACTAAATAGGACGGAAAGAGAATTAATGTGCGATTCCAGGAATGTATGAATCTTCTGAAACACGTCCAGACCTTCAAAGTTCATACTTGCATCTGAACTTTGTCTGTCGGACTTCTCTTGGCTTACATCAGCATTTGCAGTCTTTTTCTGTGTATAAGATTATGTCTTTTTGCTAAAAGAAATTAGTTAAAAAATGGGGGTTGTCTTACACACGGAATGCACAGGGGTTAAAAGGAATGCTACTTGCATTCCTGTGGCTACAGTGAAGGAGCTGCCAGAACTGCCAATCTACTTCCGTAAACCAGTGCACAGACTTCTGCTGTCCATTATAGAGCAACTGCCACAGATTATTTAATGAACGGTAAGGGGGTGCAGGGTGGCACTATGGCAGTGTGGCAGCATGGGCGCTGCAGGTCGCTGGAGCCACTGGGTGATCTCCCCCCCAAAAAGTTTAACAACAACTTTGGGTGATCTCCTTCCCAAGGTCAACAACTTTGGATGATCTCAGGGTTGCCATATCAAAGTTGCTCTGCTTGATGCTTAAAACTTTGATTTCTTAATTTTGGGTTCAAAAAAACCCAGGGTGCCTCTTATACATGGACCGTCTTATGCACGGGAAAATACAGTACTTAAAAACCTTTAGCATTAGGTATTCTACATAAATGAAGCTTGCATCATGGGCGATAATTTGGGTTTGGAGCCCAAATCAAGGAGAAATAAGATTTGCAGGCCTCAGCATTGAGAAGCCGAAAGAGGAAGGGATAAAAAGGTGGGCGTGAGGGGGAGGCAAAATGACCTTGGTCCCTAGGATTTGGATCTTATGTTACCGCTCCCTGGAACCAGCTCATTTGTTGTTTATGACTTGTTGTACATTGTTAAAGTTAGTTGCGTGTGGAGACCTTTTAACCACCTCTGAAATAAATTCAGACAAGACTCAAATTTTAGGTTTGGTTTTTAGCAGAATTTAGGCCACAACTTTATTGATTACAATCAAGTGAGTGGTTGCATAGGCTCTGGTCCGACTAACTACCTGCAGCCCCACAGACAGCGCTGACCCTGGGAACAAACCATAAGTCAGCCTTGGGTGAACACCTGGGACAGTGGCAAGCAGGCGCCCTGCTAGACCTCCACCCAGATGTCCCCTGGACTCAGGCTCAGGGCACAAGCCCTCACAGGGAAGACCAACCATGAGTCCGTGGATTCCTTTAGCGGAATACCCAGCGCATAGGGATGGCAAGACCCTTCTGCCACCCCTATCAACTTGAACCAGAGCCTATCTGCAACCTTACAAGTTGTTGTGATTTGCTTCAAGGTGAAACCCAAGTGGCACCAGCCAATCAGCCAAGTGGGTAAAATTCCTGCCTTGCCCCTGTCCCAATGACAGGTGTCACACGACGGCATAGCAAGGTCAAGCGCAAGCCCTAAATATAGGGAGAGGTGGGTGAGTGTTCTGATGCACAGAGCCCAAAAGAGGAAGCTCAGGGACACGTGCATGGGCTTAAATAGAGGTCCCTTGATGTACTTTTGCTGGTGTCATTCCTCCCAGCATCGAGGGACCTTCAATCGGGTGTTGTGGCTATCCAAACGTGCCCACCCGCAACACTGGGTCTGGTTGCCAGGTCGCACGGCAACACGTGCCCTCTGTTAGGGAGGGCCTGATATATCCCGAGCCCATTGTTAACAACGGGCTTTTCTATGCCATGGCTCAGTAGTGCATGCAGAAGATCCCAAATTCAGCCCCTTGCATCTCCAATTACAGTGGTACCTCGACATCCGAATGACTCAACTTCCGAAGGTTTTGACTTACAAAGTCGACAACCCCGGAAGTTTTCCCGCCGCATGTGCATTCTGCGCCTGCACAGAAGCAGTGTGTGCGGTCCGCGCATGCGCAGAACGGGCACTTCGACATCCGAAGACCTCGACTTACGAAGAGTGCCGCGGAACGGATCATCTTCATAAAACCACTTCCGCATCCCAACGGAGGTGATGTTGTGGGCGGGACCCAACTCCCAGCTCAGCCCCCTCGCATTTAGGGAGTTCCCGCCTCTGTCACGCCCGGGCCGACCAATAAGGTTGGCCAGGGGGCGGGGCTTCACTCCTTTTAAACGAACTGGAGGCGGGAACTCGGCCTCTTTGCCTGCTTCCCCCTCAGCCATTTAAATAATAGTACAGCTTTAAGACATGTAAATATGCATATAGAATGTATTTTAGAAAGTGCAGTAAAAAATACTCACCATCTTGACCAGAAATAGTTATTTCCTAAGAAATAAGAAGAAAAAGTACTTGCATACTCTTTCTTTCATAATATTATTTTATTGTATTTGGCAGCTAATTCCTAAATTTACCTTTCATTACCAGCTATCTTTCAATTTGCATTTCCAGACCAAATTGCCAGATAATGTGGTCCTTTTGATTAGCTCATAAATATCATTATGTTTTTTAAATATCAGTATACTATTTTTATCTATATGCATGTGCATCATTATATATACATTAAAAAACTATACTGTTTCAAGTAATGATATACTATTATTTTTTCCAAATTGCTTTTCCTACAACTAAGTTATTAGTAACTGTTGTAGAAACTGGAAGCACGTAATTGTGAGCTGGAACACTGAATATTTTCTGTTCTTTTGCATTGAAACTAAGCAAGTTCTTTAACAGTTCACTGTTCCGAATAAGTATAAACTGTGATCCAAAATGCATGTGATCACATACGGTGCCTGATGTCTTCTCTGTGAATTTTTTGGTTCCAGGTGAAGAGCTTTTTATTCACACAGGCTTTTCAATTGTTTCAAATCCAGGCTGAAAACTTGTTTATCCTGTCTCTGTTGTAAGGAAGTGTCTTAATATGCACTCCCTGCAGCCTTCCATTGGTGAACAATCCTCACAGGGGCAGATGTGAGTAAGTAAACTATCAAGGGTTCATAAAATATTGCCTTCTTTTGCCCATAAAAGAAAGATTGCTAGGCTAAACCTTGTTCATCTCCAGCTCTTGGTGAAGAATATCTGAAATAACTGCAGAGAGACACCACAAGAACCTGTTCACTGTCAGACATTTCCACAAGAGGTGTTTAAGTGTACCCATGGTGTTCAGACATAGAATCATGTCTGAACACCTCATGGCTCTTATATAATTTAGGAACTTTCATCACTGTTACTAAGACAAGTTTTACTGCCCATGTTTTCTGGCTGATAGAAAAGCACATGAACTTGGCCTTTGAAGAGTTTGTAAGTAAAACATTTTTTAACTTACCAAATGTGTGGTCTTTTTCTATGCTAGGAGAAGAGGGTGGAAGGAACTTAGAAGGGCATATTTTAAAAGTCTAACAGACTATATTTACACACTTTATGTTGCTGCATAATTTGTGATTTTAAAATTCTGCTGGGGTCCCAATTTTTCCTTTTATATCTTTTTTCCTTGCCACCAACACAATGGAGAGTCCACCACCTCCCAAGGGAGTCTGTTCCACTATCAAACAGCACTTACCACCAGAGAGTTCTTCCTGATTTTTAGTCGAAATCTCATTTCTTGTAACTTGAAGCCATTGCTTCATCTCCTACCCTCCAGAGCAGGTGAATGCAAGTTTGTTCCATCTTCCATGCAACAGTTTTAGATATTTGAAGATGACTATCATATCTGCCCTCCGTCTCCTCTTATCCATGTTAAATATATCCAACTCTTTATCCAGGTCACCCTCCTCTGCACACATTCCAGGTTGTCAATATCATTCTCAAATTCTGGTGCCCAGAACAGGACACAGTACTCCAGATGTGGTACCACCAAGGCAAAATAGAGTGGTACTATTACTTCTCTTGATCTGGACATTATACTTCTGTGAATGACATCCCCTCCAGCATTATGATAACAACTCCCTCTGTACACACATCTGCTTGAGCCGTGTCTGGATCTGAGAGGGTTCTTTCTTTCTTTGTTTGCCCTGCCAATTTCCCCAGGAAAACCCACTGTTTACCATTGAATTGGAACAAAGATGACTTTCTTCAAAAGCCATGTGGTTTGGCTTGCGTTCTTGAGCGATCTAGGCACCAAACCTTCTTTCCAGGTAAATGGCCCAATATTTTTTCTCATAGACCCAAGTCCCAAAGCTTGCTGACATACTGTCAATTTCATATTTCATATTTCAGAATGTTTTTTGCCTTTCCTCCAAGGAGCATACCTGCCAAGTCTCCCACTGAAAAATGCGGGATCAGCAGCGGCGTGGCACCAGAAGTTGCGTAGAAGCAACTTTCAGGGCCGCTCTTCCCATGTGTGGGCATCGGAAATCAGGCAGAGAGGCACTGGAAGTCGCTTCTACGCATGCCTGGCGGCCACCTTGGTCACAGCTGCCGTCATGCGGCCACAACCAAGATGGCCACCGGGCATGCGTAGAAGTGACTTCCGGTGCTGCTCTGCCCAATTTCCAGTGCCCACACATGGGAAGAGCGGCACCCAAAATGGAGGCTCCCTGGCAGGTAGGAAATCCAGGGGATTTCCGGGATTTTTCTCCATTCGGGAGATCAGCGGGAAACGGATTAAAATCCGGGGGTTTCCCGTGAAAAACGGGATACTTAGCAGCTAAGCCAAGGAGGTGTAATCTGGTTCTTCCATAATATCTTCACATCTCTAAGAGGCAGGTTGGAAGAGAGATAGTGATTGGTCCAGTGTCACTGAGTTGAGTAAATCATTATAGCACATTGGCTCAGAGAACAAATAAAGTTCTGGGCACCTTTCCCAGGTAACTGAACAACTTGAGTAATAGTCATCTTTTCTTCACTCGATCCTCTACATATTAATGTATTATCCAAGGTTAATATAAGGATATATTTGACTCGCAGTTATTAATAAAGGGCAAGCTCTTTGTGGCAGGCCCAAACATTACAGCAAGAATGGGAAATTGCTTTCAGCCTTCATAAAAAAAAGAAGTTTTACAAGGGCAATGAAAACCACTAAAATTAAGAGGGATGGTGAACTTTATTTCCCCACCCGAGTGGCATGTTTTGAATCAGAAATTTCCTGCATCTCCTTGGAAGACTGTAAGTACGACTTGGTTTGCTATCAGTTCAGTGACTTTAATAATAGTGTACGGACTTTAATGTGACAGCATTGAACTGTATAGGCTTTAATAGCATCTTTTGGAAGCTGTGATGGGCTTGGACTTGAGCACGAGCTGTCTGTCAGGGCTCTGAGTTCTCATAAACATGTTCAGCAGATGCCCAGGTAATCACTTCACTCTCCCTACTTGCTCCGTCTTGTGAAGGAAGCCAGAAGTGTGTTTATCTACGGCTGCCCAACACTGGGATTTCAAAGGCAGAAGGGCTGGGGGGAATTTGCAAAAGATGGCACTTTGTCCTGGATCTTAGGCAAGTCAATCAAAAAATCGTGGTTTTTTTGGTGATGCAAAAATGGCGGCCAACACATTTTTTTACACTGAAGTCTAGCCCTGAGGGCCTTCTGGCGGTTCCATCCCTGCGAGAAGTGAGGTTATAGGGAACCAGGCAGAGGGCCTTCTCAGTAGTGGCACCTGCCCTGTGGAACACCCTCCCATCAGATGTCAAAGAAATAAACAACTATCTGACTTTTAGAAGACATCTGAAGGGCAGCCCTGTGTAGGGAACTTTTTTTAATGTTTGATGTTTTATCATGTTTTTAATATTCTGTAGGGAACTGCCCAGAGTGGCTGGGGAAGCCTGGGTGGGGTATAATTTATTTATGTATTTATGTATTTATTTAGTTGTTTGTTTGTTTACTTTATTTATTTATTTATTATCTACTGCAAAGCAAAGCAATGAAGAAAGAAGTTGTGATATTGCATTGATGAGTCCCACCCCTGAGAACTTTTTTAAAAAAATCCTCCTGGCGAAATTCAGTGAAAAGTCCCCCCCCCCAAAAAAAAATCTGTGCCCACAATTTTGAGAGACTATTTGCATAGTCTGCATAGAACACACACAAATCCTCAACCATTGGGGGGGGGGAGTATAGAGATACATAAGATTCCAGTCAGATCCTGACTGATAGCAGTGGTCTGTGTGCAAGCAGTCTTTCAGAGAAGCATGTCCGGTGGTTCCCCAATTGTGGAGTGCAATTCCTAGTAAAAGGTAAAGGTAAAGGACCCCTGGGCGGTTAAGTTCAGTCAAAGGTGACTATGGGGTTGCAGCGCTCATCTCGCTTTCAAGCCAAGGGAGTTGGCATTTGTCCACAGACAGCTTTCAGGGTCATGTGGAAGAAACCACTTCTGGCACAATGGAACACTGTGACAGAAACCAGAGCGCACAGAAACGCCATTGCCTTCCCGCCACAGTAGTACCTATTTATCTACTTGCACTGGTGTGCTTTCGAACTACTAGGTTGGCAGGAGCTGGGACAGAGCAACAGGAGCTTACTCCGTCGCGGGGATTCAAACCACCAACCTTCTGATCGGCAAGCCCAAGAGGCTCAGTGGTTTAGACCACAGTGCCACCTGCGTCCCATGTGATGTGTGCCTGTCTCCATCATTATTAACTTCCAGAAGCATTTCAAATACATTCCAGTTTACCCAGGCATTGGGTGGCTGAAGAACACTGTTCCTAGCAAACCCTGAGATCATTGGGGGGAATGTTTTTAACTGTAACTGGTACTTTTTGTTGGTTTTAATTATAATTGCTTTTAGAATGTTTTAACTGCTTTAGAATGTTTTTGATTTGTTCTTAAATTGTTTATATGTTTGCTGCCCTTGGCTCCTTGGGGAAGAAGAGCAGGATATAATTAAATTATTATTAACAATGATGATGATAATAATTAATACTTAGATGGTTTTCTGACTAGGGACCCTTTTACTAGCATCTAAGGAATCCAAGCATTTTCACCAGCAAAACAGAAAACATTGGATTCGTTGCATTATAAAATGGCTTGCAAACCTCAGAGAACTGATTTGTCACATCTCTTAAATATTGCTAAGCATTATCTCAAAATGTGACCCAAGAAATATTTCTGACGAATGCTGTGTTTAAGGGAAGGGAAGAAAAAAAATCCAAATTGCTTAAGTCATTTGCAGCAATGAAATTCTTTCAGCTTCATTGCTTACCTTCATTCCCTGACCTTCATTTGCCCTGCAGTTTGAAGAGCTCACAGGAATTAGATCCCACACAGATTAACTTCCACTTTACCCGTCTACTGTTTTGCATCAGATTTGGACCTCTCATCTAAACTTCTTCCAGCTAATACTTTCTGGACAGAGGTCTGAAAATAATGGACTCCGTTAGAAGCTTAAGAGAGAAAGGAAGGGAAAGGCATGGTAAGAAGTGCCGATCCTGGTCACTGGCTACCAATTAGTTTCCAGGCCCAATTCAACGTGCTGGTTTTAATCTATAAAGCCTTAAACAGCTCAGGACCGCAATACCTCTTTCCATATGAACCTACTCAGACCCTGAGATCATCTACTGAGGCCCTTCTTTGTGTGCCTCCTCCTTGAGAGGTCCAGAGTGTGGCAACACAAGAATGGTCCTTCTGTGCAGTGGCTCCCCGTCTGTGGAATGTTGTCCCCAGGGAAGTTCACATGGAGCCTTCATTATACACCTTTAGGTGCCAGGCCTCATGAGAAGAGAAGAATCCTTGGAAAAGACCCTGATGTTGGGAAAGATGGAGGGCACTAGGAGAAGGGGACGACAGAGGACGAGATGGTTGGACAGTGTTCTCGAGGCTACGAACATGAGTTTGACCAAGCTGTGGGAGGCAGTGGAAGACAGGAGTGCCTGGCGTGCTATGGTCCATGGGGTCATGAAGAGTCGGACACGACTAAACGACTAAACAACAACAGGTGCCAGGCAAAAATGTTCTTTTTAAACCAGGCCTTTGGTTGACCTGTTCAACATCCCATAGCCTTTTAAAATGTGTCTCTTTTTGGGGGGGGTATGATTGGGTTATTGCTTTTATTTTATATCCTGTGATCTTTTTTATGTGAACTGCCTTGAGACATCTGGGTATAGGGGGGGGGGTATATAAATTATTCAACAACAACAACAACAAAGCCATTGATCAGGAATCAAAAAGTGCCTTGTGACTCCTTATAAAGGGGACTTTTCAAGTTTCCCTTCGACAGTAGCTCTGGGCACCTCAGAACTGCTATGGAAGGTCCCATAAACTTCGGGCCAGCATTTGATGGGCTGGAATGGTGTCTTGCCTCAGTAATGGACTGGATGAGAACCAATAAACTGAAGCTCAACCCTGATAAGACTGTCAGTAGGCTGCTCCCTAGACTGGATGGATGGAAGGTTGCCTGTTCTTGGTGAAGCAGCAGGTAAAAAAGATTTTTTTAAAAAAAGCTTGGGGGTTCCTTCTGAATTCATTGCTGTTGCTTGAGGCTCAGGTGGCCTCAGTGACGTGGAGTGACTTCCATCAGCTTGGGCAGGGATATTCTAACTTCTGTCATCAGTGCTCTGTCAACTTCTAGGTTAGATCACAACAACACATTATGTGGCGCTGCCTCTGAAGATAGTTTGGAAACTTCAGCTGGTGCAGAATTCAGGGCCCACTTTTTTTTAAAAAAAAACCTGTCAGAAAATTACATGTGTAAATATGTATTTTAAATATGTATTTAAATGCTTGCTTTTAAAGGTATTTCCTCACCATACAGTCATTTAAAATGTGTTTTTTTAATACATCTTTTTGAGCTGTGATCTTCCAGAACCTTCCAAAGTGCAAAAGCCAGCAGATCACCGGCACTTTAGTGTGGGAGCTGCATCTCAGAGTTTACAAAGATCGAAGTCATCAAGCACTCTTAATTGTGCATGTCTCTTTAGATCTTGGACACAGTTTTCTTGGCTTTCCCAAAAGCTTTAATTCTCTCCTTCTTTGTCAAGCATTACAAAGTAAAATGATTCACAAAGAGATACAAAGAGCAAATGGCTTTTACTTTTTATTTTGTTTGCTGTGCATTCAGACTGTACTTTCCCAGAGTGGTCACATAATAAAAAACGAATGAAAGAGGAATAACCTTGGGGAAAGGTCCCCCCCCCCTCCAATGCTCTTTTGGCCTTAATTTTTTGCTACTTTGTCTCTGATTCTCTAACTTGAGCCATTCAACCCAAATGCTTCTTTTGTGATGCAATTCCCTCTTCCCCATCTTCTGCCAATACCACTGATGTTTAATCATAATACAAGAAAGCACTTGTGATGGCTTCAGCAAGTTGTATGTTGCCTCTTAAATGTTTCCTCTTCCCATTAAATAAACGTGCAACCTTTGCATGACTTCAGGTTGGCATTAGGATCAACATGAATGTGGGGGAAATGAACATACGTGCTATGCCTCCACCTGGAGCACGAGTATTACCACTACAGGAACTTCTGCAGACATGTTAATCCTGGATATCTCAGTTGGTTAGGGTGTGGTGCTGATAACGTCAAGGTTGTAGGTTCGATCCCTGTATGGAACAGCTGCATATTCCTGAATTGTAGGGAATTGATGTTCCTCAAAGTCCCTTTCCAACTCCACAATTCTATGATTCAATCTGGTTGTTATGGAGAAGTAAAGGTAAAGGACCCTTGGATGGTTAAGTCCAGTGAAAGGCTACTATGGGGTTGCGGCACTCACCTTGCTTTCAGGGTGAGGGAGGTGGTGTTTGTCCACAAACAGCTTTCCAGGTCATGTGGCCAGCATGACTAAACCAATTATAGCACAATGGGATACCATGATGAGTGCCAGAGTGCATGGAAATGTTGCTTCCCATCCTGCCGCAGTGATACCTATTTATCTACTTGCACTGGCGTTCTTTCAAACTGCTAGGTTGGCAGGAGCTGGGAAAGAGCAATGGGAGCTCACCTTGTCACGGGGGATTGAACTGCCAACCTTCCGATCGGCAAGCCCAAGAGGCTCAGTGGTTTAGACCACAGCTCCACCTGCGTCCCACAGTGGGAAGGTAAATGGTGTTTCTGTGTGCTCTGGTTTCTGTCAAGGTGTCCATGGGTCCTTTACCTTTTTTACCTTAGAAATTCTTATTAGCAAACTCCTTCATCAGTATTTGTTTTCCAGTCGCAAACTCAAGATTGCCTCCATTTCATTGCAGAATGGTCGCTTGCACTGAGTGACCAAGTCATGATGCCAAGCAAGATACATGCATTTGTGAACAAGCTGATAATTGCCTTGCAGTGTGTAAAATGGTTCTGGGGATCCATCCGAATGTGCATTTATTGGCAGGGTGAGGAGAAGTCTGGGCTGTTTTCAGGGCCGTCTTAAGCATACCTGGCGCCCTGGCATGACGGATCCCTCTGGCGCCCCCACCCTGCCCCATTTCCCAGTGCGGTGGGCGGGCACAGCATGCAGTGCGGCTGCCGCCTGGAGGGCCGGACCCCGGCGCAACCCAGCCTGGCCATAGGGCCGGCCCTGGATCAAGGGGCGCTGCCCTCCCCCTGTTGCGATGCTCCTGCGCACGACGGAGGCCGCCCCAGGCCCGCGTGCCTCCAGAGAGTGGCCTGAAGCCGCTGAACAGCTGAGAGGCGCGCCTGGGGCAGCCTCCGCCACACCTCTCAGCAGGCACAGTGGGTGCAGTGGTGCCCCTGGTGGCCTGGCGCCCTGGCGCCCCGCGCCACCCGACCCAGGCCTAGAGACGGCCCTGGCTGTTTTGTAAGCAAAGCACAAGACAGAAAGCAAGCAAATGGAGACTGCCGCAAAAAGTGCAGAGAAACAAGAAAGCACACACTACAAAGTTCCTTTCCCTTTATAGCAAATCCTTTCATACAAAAGGGAAATGTGACTAGAAATGGCCCCTGCTTTTGGTGGGGGGGAAATTAGAAGTAGAGGCACGAGTAGCTCCTTCAAATGCAATCACAAAAGGGGCAGCCAGTACAGCAGCTGCTATTTTAAGGCCAGGAAATGTTGTGTTCTGTTTGAAAGACGAAAAGAACCAGCAAATATTCTGGCTGCCCTTCAAAAGCAAGCTGTCATTGTTAAAGGCAGCCCATGATAGTCAATAAAGCACTAGATTGTTTTGCATGCTCTATGCAGGGAAATTGAAAGGAGGAAGCTCTTTGTTCTTCCAGTCCTTCTCTTAGTAAGTTGCAACTTCTTGAATTCTGAAGGAGTTTTTGGGTTAGATTCTCTGCTTGCAGAGATAAATCTCTGTGCCCACGTCCATCTTTAAATATTCTCTGTCATTGGAAGATTCACCTGGGGTACTAGATTTGCTTCACAGATATTAACATCAGCACAGTTGTATGAGTCACCCAGGAAGCTGCACAAATAAGAACCTGAGTATAGCCTGCCCCATCAAATCCAGCATTCTGCTCTCAGAGTGGACAACTGGATGTCTGTAGGAAACATGCAAGCAGGACCAAAGCACAAGGACACACTCCCCTCCTATGGCCTCCAGAATTTATTATTCAGAAGAACAACTGCCTCCAATTGTCATAGTCTCATGCTGAGAACAGCAAGCAGAGCTCAGTAGAGTGGGAGGCCAGCCTACCAGAAGAGTCTCTGAGGAGTACTTGCCTGGAGGTAGTGCCAGTATCCAAAGTCAGATCCAGTCCTAGGGTCAGGCAAACAAAAAAAAATCACATGATCAGTCATCCAGGGGGCAGGGAATCTGATGATCAAATGTCAAAAGGAGCAAGAAGCAGCAAGGTTGGGCCAGGAATGACAAGTGTTGTTTCCAGCATCTGACTGCTGCTGGAAGTTCTCCTTAAGAAGGCTGAAGCCAGATGGTTCTCATCAGCACCCTCTCCTCTGAGTCCTTGAAGGCTGATCAGCTGCAGGTGGAGTCACACTGCCCTCTCCCCCTTCAGGCTGCTGTTTAGCTGGCAAAGCTGACTCCTGGCACACGACAGGTAGGGTTGGGAAATACACCTTGTCTGAAACCCCGGGAAGCCACAGCCAGTTGGTGTAAACTCTACTGAGCTAGATGGACCAACAATCTGACTTAGGATAAGACAGATTCATATGCTGTTTAACTCACAATTAAATGAAGTATTTCTTTTAAATCTTCTTTTGTTTATTTTTACTTTAAAACCCCATTTTGAAGTGCTAAGAGACTTAGCTCCAAGTCAGCCTGACTTCTGCATGCATTCACAATGGTTTGGTGCACATGACTCATAGGAGATGATGATGAAGAAGAAGTGTTGTTGCCAGGAGAGACTGGGCTATACATGTCTAACTGTAAATAAAGTATATAAGCCCTCTCCTCAAGGTGTTTGGATTTCTCCACTCTACCTTCAGAAGAGGAAAAAGAGAAATCCTGCTTGGACTACTGCAATGCGCTCTACGTGGGGCTACCTTTGAAGGTGACCCGGAAACTGCAATTAATCCAGAATGCGGCAGCTAGACTGGTGACTGGGAACGGCCGCCGAGACCACATAACACTGGTCCTAAGGGACCTACATTGGCTCCCAGTACGTTTCTGAGCACAATTCAAAGTGTTGGTGCTGGCCTTTAAAGCCCTAAATGGCCTTGGTCCTATATACCTGAAGGAACGTCTCCACCCCCATTGTTCAGCCCGTACACTGAGATCCAGCGCCGAGGGGCTTCTGGAGGTTCCCACACTGCGAGAAGCAAAGCTACAGGGAACCAGGCAGAGGGCCTTCTCGGTAGTGGCACCCGCCCTGTGGAACGCCCTTCCATCGGAGGTCAGGGAGATGAACAACTACCTGACATTTAGGAAACACCTAAAGGCAGTCCTGTTTAGGGAAGTTTTTAATCTGTGATATTTTAATATATTTTTATATTTGTTGGAAGCCGCCCAGAGTGGCCGGGGAAACCCAGCCAGATGGGCGGGGTATAAATAATAAATATAATAAATCTGTGAAAAGGAGGACCTGCACCCAGTCCTAGACACAAAGGAGTTTGTTTCTGGACCTTTAATAATGATGAAGAAGAGCACATTTAGCTAGGGCTGTCATGAAAGTGTGAAAAAATCTGCCACTCACAAAATTCCTTCTTTTGTATAATATTTAAGATAGAAGAGCCTTGTCTTCCTTTTCATCTGGGTGCAGAAGATAACACTTTGAGAGGGACTTGTGAAGACTTCTTCAGAAGTCCTTTTCAAAGCACTATCTTGCCCAGCATTTTGAAAGCGGCTTCTGAAGATTTGACAATCAGCTGATGGTCAAATCTTCAGAAGTGCTTTTAAAAGCACAACCACACAAAGCAGCACTTTGAAAGGGGCTTCTGAAGACCTCTGTGGGCAAAGAGAAGGTCAGTTGAAGTCAACATGGCATCAGGTGAGCCCACCTGTCAAACTTGGTGGATGAAGGGTCAGAGAGCTAACACTCTGGCCTGCAAGGGTAAAAAGGTTAAGCATCCTTGTCTTAGCACATTTGACTTCTGCATCCTCATACTAGAACTGTGCAAAAATGTATATATTTTTATCATTTCTTTGAGTGGGAGGGGGCAAAACAGAACTTTCCTGAAAGATCACTGGGGAGGGTGGGGTAAATTTCTCCAAAATTCTCGGAAGTGGATTCTGCCTTATGTTATATATTGTTATGAGGTTGTTAACTGCCCCCGCCCCAAGTCCCACATCACTCAGAGTGGTGCAAGTCTGTAGCCAGACATAGGCAAACTCGGCCCTCCAGATGTTTTGGGGCTACAGCTCCCACCATCCCTGACCACTGGTCCTGTTAGCTAGGAATGATGGGAGTTGTAGTCCCAAAACATCTGAATGAGGGCTGAGTTTGCCTATGCCTGATTTAGCCAGAGGCTCCCACCAACCACACTGCCTTGACTGTCTGCTATATCATTTTATACAATGTACTTCCACGGCATTCAGTAAAGTGTGGTCAGCAGGAAATGGTGTGAGATACTCTCCACAGCTTCCCAGTTGCCAGGATCCCACCCCAAAACACAATAACGGCCATTCTTACTTGAAAGTAAAGAAGATATTGTTATTCAGGCTAATAGAGGGTTGGATTCAGCACCAAGGACAAGGTCAATGTACCAAAATTCCAAGGTACACGAAAAAGGCAAGAGGAACTGAATGGAAGCTACAAATACGTTTCAACAGTTGAAAGGTCCTTCCTGCCAAGCTCTTAAAAGATGCAGTGAGCTCACTGTAGGGACACTCTCACCTTATGAATCTGCTGCTCTGGCTGTCTGGGTGCATCTGATCCTATCTACAAAGGTGTTTCTTGTGTCTGCCCCCAGCTCCACTGCAGCTCCTCCTGTTCTCCCCCACCTTCTGTTTGGTTAAGTCTCTGCTACCCAACACGGCTCAGTGCTCTGCCAGAGGGGGGGACGAAAGAGCCAGCAGATCTACTGCTGCTCCATCTCTGACCTCTAGATTCACAAAGGGAAGACCTCTGCTCATTCTTCTTCCTCATCTTCTCAGTCTGCCTGGGGCCACCAAAACATGTCAGGTCCTCATAGAGTCGAGAGACCCATAACACCAATGGTCACACTATCTGCTGAGTCCAGTAAGGTATCAAAAAATAAATAAATAAAATTCTGAAAACAGCAGGACATCAGCCCCTATTTTCACAGAAGGAGAATATGTTTGGGAAAAGGGGAGCGTTCAGCCCACCTTTGCTTCATACCACTTATTTAAATCTCCCCCTTTCTCTCCCTCCAGTGTCTTTCCAAAATGGTAATTTTGTAATGTCTGGATATGGAAATGTGCAGTGTAAGAGTTTGACATTGCTGAGGCCGTTTCGCCAACTTGCAGAGCCGTTATGCTAATGTGCTATTACTTTTGCATGCAAATAGTTGAAATGAGCACACAGGAGTGCAGCCACTTAAACCATATATACCCATTTCCATTTTTCCCTCCTATGTGGAATTTGTTTCTCTTTTTTTAATACTAGTAAAATGGTTCGGTTTTCCTCTGTTTATGGAACTCAATTTTACTTGCTTATCTCCATTCCCACTTGTCGATGTGGCAGTGGCGATGGTTATGTTATGGGAGAGTATAATTTCTTTTGCAGAGCCAAAACAATTTGTAGAAACTGCTACAGAGTGCATTCCCAAAATGGAATGCAAGAAGAACGAAAAGGAAGCTGCGGGATCAAGGCAATTTGAAGAAACATAACATACAGCTAGGACTGCTGCTTTGGGATCCTACGTGTGGGAGATGTGAGTTTCAGAGTTCCCATTTCTAACCCTATCTCTACTAGAAACTCTGTAGGCTAGACCACCCACTGTTCACTCACACACAACCCTTTCTCTGCAACATGGCAGCAGCAGCAGCAACAACAACAACAACAACAACAACAACAACAACAACAACAACAA
Organism: Zootoca vivipara; assembly: GCF_963506605.1. NCBI lineage: Eukaryota > Metazoa > Chordata > Lepidosauria > Squamata > Lacertidae > Zootoca > Zootoca vivipara. The sequence continues at coordinate 71,554,068 of NC_083283.1, forward strand.
CATGATGATGATGATGATGAAGTGGTGGTGGTGGTGGGGTGTTCGTGAACAATTTCACAAACAGCCCAAAATAGCAATTTATTAAGCAAAACTGAACCCTACATAAAATGGGCACATCTTTCGTAGTTATATTGGCAGGGATGCTATAAGGTTTTGAACACTGTTGACAATAGCAGGATGAATGTAGGTTATATTTGCACCTTTCAAAGAGAATTGCATGTAGAGCCATATATGTACTTTAACCAGTTCTTTTGCCTGTCCCAGTACTGGATTAACCATTAAGTATCAGGGGCTGGACTGAGGAGGAATGGTGGGGACCACCCCCCCTTCCCCTGAACCTTCCAGGGAACAGGAGGACAGTATAGGTTTGGAACAGTGGTTTGCAGAAGGGCATAGAGGCTGCAGAGAGGAGAAGCTGGGGAAAACTGGAAGAGGAACAGCAGGAAGAAGGAGAAGCATCAGGGGAGAGACAGCTGACAGACTCAGTGTCCTTGGAAAGCATTCCTGACCCCACCTCTCCCAAGACCAGATGGCCATTGAGGGTATTAGAACAGGGAACTCAGAGCAGAAAGCTCAGATTGACTGACGCAGGAGTGATATCGAATGGGGGAGTGATGTTGAATATGAGAGACATAGAGGGGGTGAGACTTTATTTGGAGCAACACCATTTTTAGGGAAGGCTGCATTCCTTTGTTGCTCTCTGTGAATTATTGAATAAATTGCTCGGTAGAACTTTTATCATTTCTCTGATTGTGGGCTGCTACTGTGGGAGGGATTTGATTTCTAAACCAAATAAGGACGTGTTTAGGGCATCAAGGGAAGGGGGGCACCGTATTGCCGGATTTATCACTGACTGTATGATGCAGCTGGACCAGGTACCACTAAAAGGATCCCACAATACACACACAACAACAACAACAACAACAACAACAACAACAACAACAAAGATTAATGATATGCTGTAGTCTTGGAGATACAACAAAATTGGAATCTGGTAACTAGTTAACTGCCACTTGGTCCACTGAAGCTCACGTGATCATTCTTATTTTGGTCAGCTGTATTAGATATATATGGGGGCACCATATATTGCCTCTAAAGATCTTAATCTGGCCCTGACCTGACCTTTTCCTCCACATGTCATAGCAAGAGAATATTTCAGGCAAAGGAATGGAGCGGGAATTGGAAATAGAGCTAAGCAACCCAGGAAGCTGCTTTAAACTCAGTAAAAGTATTTGTCGACCTAACTGTAGTGTAACCTACACTGTCTAACAATGGTTCACTAGGTTTGGGGGCAAGGAGCATTCCCAACCCTACTCTTGTTCGTTTCCAATCTTAATTTTTGCAAGTTGCTTTGAGTTCTCTTTTTAAAAAGTGACATCATAATCATCCCTGGATATGGCAGGGAATGAACCTGAGATCTGCTTCATGCAAATGTTTTGTCACTGAGTTTTAGCCCTTCCCTCATAAGCTGGCATCAATACACAGCTTTCCTTTGCCTATATTCTATATACTGTGACATAATATAAACACAGGGATGGAAGATATTGACAGTTTCTACCCCAATGTGTTTTACAATAATTGGGGGGGGGGATCTCCCATACTGTGGCCAGGTTTGCACATCATAGGAAACCATAGTTTATCAGTCCTTATACAACACACCTTGGGCTTCTGCACTTCTTCCTCTCCTCTTCCTGTGCATTTGGCAGAAGGAGCGGAGATGCTTTCACTTCCTTTTAAAGCTTAACTACAGTTTGTTGTGTCATTTGGACCGACAAACTGTGATGTACATTAACTATGGTTAGTTTCAAGTGAGCCAACTTCAAACCATTGTTCTGGAAACTAACTTAACTAATCATAGTTAAGATTAGCCACTGTGCTGAGTCCAGACCACATGGCAAGCTGCAGCTTATCACAAGCAGAAGAGAAAGCTTTTAAAATCCTCACACCCATGCAGGGGACAGGGAAAGGATTAAATTATGGTTTAGCAGGTTAGAAGGTTATGAATGCAGCCATTGCATAGTCTAGGTTCGCTTCAGCAATGACTGTTCAATCTATTCGCATTAAGGAAAAAGGTTTTCAATACTATGTAATTATTCAATAGTGAATCATATGCCATAATGCTGCGGTCTATTTTAAGCAGACTGTTCAACCTAAGTTAAAAGAAGCACTCAGAGTTCCAGGAAACTACCTTTTGATCTTGATCCCTGGTCCTGACCATATGCTTGAGCTTCTGCATTAATGAAACATTCAATTTTTTTGATGAAAGGGGGCAAGGTACTGATTTACTCCATTTAAAAATAATTGTCATATGGACTGCTGCTATAATATAAAAGGTTGTTTTTCTTTATTATTATTTTTCTTTGTGTACAGTTTGGCCATTCTCTTCTAGGTTACTTAGGAAGATTTTTTTAAAAAAATAACAGATTCAAAGTATTCTGTCAATTTCTCAGGAAAACAAAAGGGTTAGTATTAATGCCTCTCAGGAGTTGTTGCTTACTTTCCAATGGTTTTGAACTGTTTTTCTAATTACCTGGAGACTTCACCCGAGGCATATGATATTGAACTTTTGTTGTAGCTTTCCAGTGCAATTTTAACCCCCATTTTGAAAGATGAAAGATTCTGAAAACCCAGCAACAACAAAAGCCATTTAAAAGACTTATGGGTGAGAGGAGCCTTTGAGAATAGTTAGGTTCAACTAGGGGAGAGGGGGGGAAACTAACAAACCTTGTTGTGTAACAAAATAAATCCCAGATATCAAGAACTTTAGAAACTGCTGTTACTAAAATGCTGCACAGGTCACCCTTCAAAAAAAGGTTTAACTTATAAACTTTGTCTTTGAGAGTTTCCAGGATGTTATGCCTCATGTTTCAAAAAGAGGGAAATGGTGCAAATATCCCAAAAAAGGTGCCTAGATGGCCTTGCCCTTCTTTTATACAGAAGGGAAACCAAGGCACACCATTCTATTGCTAAGCCCCTGCTAGTGGAGTTCAGTACTTCTGGCAAAGAGGAGTAGATTCTGAGAGGTAGGGGCACATTAAACCTTGTCTAGAAGGCCCACCCACTTTTTGCTGCAACAAAATTACATAAGGCTTCTTTGCCCCCAATCAGAGGCGCCTACTTATAAGGGTGATAGGGGATGGGCAAATGTTGTCTGTGTGGTGTTGTGACGTCCTGATGTTATGTGCCTGACTTCAGGACATTGGGAGGATCCAGTGGTGGAGTCAAACCCAGTAGCCACACAGCTTCAGTGGGTGGTGGCTCCTCCTCTGCCTCCTCCATTGGGTACATAGGCTGAGACCCTACCTGCCCGCAGACTGTCTCGCCGGAGTGGTGCACACTCTAGTTATCTCCTGCTTGGACTACTGCAATGTGACTGCAATTTGAAGGTGACACGGAAACTACAACTAATCCAGAATGTGGCAGCTAGACTGGTGACTGGGAGTGGCCACCAAGACGATATAACACCAGTCCTGAAAGACCTACATTGGCTCCCAGTACGTTTCCGAGCACAATTGAAAGTCTTGGTGCTGACTTTTAAAGCCCTAAATGGCCTCAGCCCAGTATACCTGAAGGAGCGTCTCAACCCCCATCATTCAGCCCAGACACTAAGGTCCAGCACAGAGGGCCTTATGGCGGTTCCCTCACTATGAGAAGTGAGGTTAAAGGGAACCAGGCAGAGGGCCTTCTTGGTAGTGGCACCCGCCCTGTGGAACAGCCTCCCATCAAGGAAATAAACAACTATCTGACTTTTAGAAGACATCTGAAGGCAGCCCTGTTTAGGGAAGTTTTTAATTTATGTTTTATTGTCTTTTTAATATTATGTTGGGAGCCGCCCAGAGTGGCTGGGGAAACCCGGTCAGATGGGTGGGGTATAAGTAATAAATTATTATTATAAATTATTACTCCTGGTGCCACCACTGGCAGGAGGCTGCTTCAAACCACCATCCCCTCTGCATCAGGAGAGGAATAGAAGGAGCTTGACACTAGAGCTGCACTATGGTCAGCTCCACACTTAGCCCCCTTGTGTTTGGAACATTGCGGGTGCGGGCCAACCCTGACCCCTAAAATAGAGGGGGGGCCAAAAGGGCTTGCTTCTCTGGAGCTGGCGCCCCTGCCCACAAAATACTGTTCATGGATGGAAGGAAGCAGACAACCTTTCTCATTCAAATGTGTAAATCTGCACCAAAAGAAACTCATGCACGAGAAAGTGGTATGTAGCAGGGGGTGTACACACACACGCACACCCTTTCTATATACCGATTGCGGCATTCGTACAGAGCCCCCAGCCGTTTCATGGAGTATTGACCTGTACACCACTGCTTTATTCGTCTGCTGCCACCAGCCAGGTTTCTTCTGGTGAAATACTGAGTCTCAGCCAGGTTGTAAAGTCAACAACGAAGCTTAAAGTTTATTGAAGAACAAACAAGTTTTAAATATATTCAGAATGGTTTCCCAAATGCACGCCCTTAACTAGAGGTAGCACTATCTCACACTGTCATACTCTTCTCTCTCAGTTCCATCCCCGTCTCTCACTCTAGCTGTCACAGCCACTATGTTCGTCTTACTGGCTCTGTCTGACTCTGACTCCTCTACCTGCCAATGGTAAAACCCCTGGGCTGAGCCTTAAAACCAGGTAGGCTCTGCCTCTAAGCTTTCTCACTGGTCAATCTTCATTAACCATTTCCATCCCCCTGTACAAACATAATCACAAGTAATGGGTAAACGCAACACCGATCAACCCTTGCTATACACAGTTGAATGCTCCCAATGCTCACATTGGGAGCCTTGATTTCAGGTCAGGGGAGGTTGGTTCCAGACAACCTGCCTATTGAGAATTCATTTTAATTGTTTGTACAAACTTTGCATAGTTGTTATGTACTACATCAGCTGTTTATTGAGCATTCGTTTCAGTTTGTTTCTGAGCAGTGATGCTATATGACATCACTTTAAGCAATTATCCCACACTTTACAGTACAATTCTCTGACAGCAAAAAGTCCAACATTTCTGCGGTGGTAGTCACGTGGGCTTGCTTCACAAGAGTACCAGATCGGCTTTAATCTCATCACCTGAATTTTCTGGTATGTGATTGAATCCCACCCAGACTGGGTGCAGACTGGGAGGTGGAATGGTTTATTTGTCTAGCTTCTTATTTAAATCATACAAAGTTATTTAAATCATACAAAAAAGATACACCATAGCTTCTTTCAGACCTTTAAAAAAGTTAATTTATTGCTGCATTTCATAAGGCATAATCTTTGCATCTAAAGATTATCAATGATTGAAGTTTTTTATACTTCAGCGCTGCCCCCCCCCCCAAATTCTTGCCTTTGGTAGATTAACACTTCAAGGTGCTGTTTTGTTAATTCTGGATGTAGCACTAAGCCCTGTGACTCCTCTTGAATATGTGCGATAGTTCTGGCGAAAAGCAAGGCTGTATCTTTACAAAAATGACATTCAGATTTAATTAACTGACAAAGCTCTCTTTAATTAACTCAAAACTAGTTGTATAGTGGCTGATAATACCAATTATTAGTAATAACTGTTTTAAGACTGTGATTATTAAGTCCCATAAATTAAGAGCTAAGGATTAATGAAGTATTGTTTTAAGCATCTGGGATTCTGAAATCTTTCTTAACTGTTGCCATGATCCCCTCAAACACACACTTTTGCAGCTAAGATATTCAGATTCCACACTCAGCTATTCTGTAAATCCTAGAGTCACCTTTACATATATATATTTTTCATGCATTTTATGAGCACACCTTGCTATACTTATCAAGGAACTGTGAGCGACCGTTTTATGTTTCATGAACATAAGATTTTGTAATCTCCATAAGGCGCACACTGAGAGACCATCTGCTTGTTTACTTTAGCTCTTTAAATGAGAGGCCGAGCTCTAAAAACTGATATTTTGCTTTTAAATGTTTGATGGCACACACTGTTCATCGCCAATATGGTGTTCATTTGAGTGTGTCAGAAAAACATTATTTGCAAATTAACTGCAGAGACTTTAACACAAAATGTTCCTAGTCTTCAAAGCCTAGACTCATTCTTTTATTTTGGAAGGAGTTTTGCAAAGGAGGGAAATGGGTGATACCACCCCAATTTCAGTGGGGAAGGGTAGAGGGAAATATAATCAAAGGTAGGCTGATTTTAAGCTGATTATGTGTCTAACTTACATTTCATGATGCAGTCAAACATCAAAGAATGACATTCCATCACAATTGTGTAGCTTATTCCCCCCCCCCAATTTCTGTAGAACTCTCAGACATTTGAATGTAGAGCCGGCTGAAGTGCTATGAAAGCCCACAGAACCAGTTGGACCCGAAACCTTGTTGAAAGAGGAAATAATTCACACACACCATATTTATTTATTTAGTACATTTTTATCCCACTTTCCTTTCATCAAAGAATACAATGTGGCATGCAGGCAATCTCCCATCCAGAAACAGCTGTACAATAGCATCCTCAAGTCTCAGAAAACTTAAGCACCCTTTGCACAGTTATAGAGCGCTTTCATGATGAGGCTTAGCACCTGTCCCAAAGGCCTTATTGCAAAGTAAAGCACCAGGGATAATTTTTTGCTATGTATGCATACACCATGGAGTGTTGCTCTAGATTAGCATAATTTTGCTACAATAAAGCAGATCATTTTACCAGGAGTGATACTAAAGGCTTATCATGATCTGCGTTCTCAAAGCCTGAAGCCATTTAATGAAACTGGACAGTTCCTGGGAAATGAATTATTTTCTGAATTATTTCCAGAAATCCAGTGGCCTGATAACCTGTTTATCCACAAATATTACTTTGCCAAGTGACCAGGAGAAAAAAAGGGAGGGGGGGTACAGAATTTACCTCCGGGCTGATTGCCAGGGCAGTTTTTTTCCTGCATAAAAGTTAGAATTTGAGGCTTTTTGCCAGATTTTTTTTTATTCTAAGCTGGATGTGTTTAAAATAAAATTAAAAGTAAGCAGCTTCATTTTCACTTTAATAATGTACATGGTAGATTAGCCAAGCTGTTGAGCTCAACCTCACACGCATCATTTTGCACACAAAAGCATTACCAAGCTTCTACCACAGCTACCCCCCACCCAGATTTTGGGAGAGGGGTGGCTGGTGGCAGAGTAGCACATCTAGTTAGCAGTAGCACCAATGAGGGTTGCTTTTGCCCTTATTTGTCCTTCAAAGTGGTCTGGAGCCCAGCCACAGATTCATCTCCCACTATCTGCCACCACCAACCACAGAGTGAAAAAAGAAGAAGCTTTCGTTATTCCCTACCTGCAGTCTCATTCAGTGGCCTTGCCCAGGTACCAGAATTGCTGAAATCAAAAGCTGGTGACCCTACAAAGTTACTGGAGGCTTGTTAAGGCAATCAGTTATCCCACATGACTGTGCTTCCTAGCCTTGTTCCCTCAGTCTGTCACGTGCCTGTTGTCAGGCTCCACCACCCTCCATGCTCTGTAGAGTGGACATCTACAGAGGGAACATGCTCAACTCACATGGGTTCCTGAGATGATATAGAACCTTCATTCTGCAAATCCTCTGCTGTATGAAGGTTGGTGGAGCTGAGCAATGGGGAGGCAATGGAGAGGTCAGAACTTGCAAGCACATCTCTGCTGTCCCTCGTGGGATTCTAATTGCATGGTGGAATCAAATGAATAAATATAAATATTACTAGCAGTTTTGCAATTTATTACTCACCCCTCACCCTAAAGTCCCAGGGCAGTGTGTGTGTGTGTGTGTGTGTGTGTGTGTGTGTGCGCGCGCGCGCGCGCGCTTACAACAACTGAGACACAACTTTAATATCAAAGCACAATATTAAAATCAGTTTGAGACAACTTAAAATTACCAAAATAAAGGTGGGTTCTAAAAATATCCATCTCGTGTGTCAAAAGCCAGAGTCAATGGTGTGTTGTCAACATTTGCCTGCTGTGGGAAGGTATACAGTGGTACCTCGGGTTACAAACACTTCGGGTTAAAGACTCTGCTAACCTGGAAGTAGTACCTCGGGTTAAGAACTTTACCTCAGGATGAGAACAGAAATTGCATGTCGGCGGCACGGCAGCAGCAGGAGCCATAGCTGCCAAGTTTTCCCTTTTCTCGCGAGGAAGCCTATTCAGCATAAGGGAAAATCCCTTAAAAAAAGGGATAACTTGGCAGCTATGGCAGGAGCAGTGGCAGAGCTTCATGCTCTGGCACCGGGGGACGGAGAGCAGGTGGAGGCAGGGCTGGCGCGCATCCCGGGGGCGTGGGGGATGCACCGACCACAGGGGCGGGGCACATAGCTGCCAAGTTTTCCCTTTTCTCGCGAGGAAGCCTATTCAGCATAATGGAAAATCCCTGAAAAAAAGGGATAACTTGGCAGCTATGGCGGGGCACGCATCCTGGGGGTGTGGGATTCCACCTGCGGTGGCGTCATACCTGCCAGTTCCTCTCTGAAAAATAAGGGACCGCACCAGAAGTAGCATACCGGAAGTAGCGCTGCCGCCATTTTGGAACTGGACGGAGCATGCTCAGAAGTGACTTTTCATGCTGCTGTGCCCAGTTCCAAAATGGCCGCCACACCAGAAGTTGTGCTGCAGCCATTTTGGAACTGGGCAGAGCAGCATCAAAAGTCACTTCTGAGCATGCTCCGCCCAGTTCCAAAATGGCCGTCGCGGCAGAATAAACCAGGGGGGGGGAATCCATTTTTTCAGCTGGGGACAGCTGGAAAAATGGGGGTTTCCCGGGGAATGCAGGAGACTTGGCAGCTATGGGTGGCGTGGTGCCCAGTGCGGGTGGAGGGGGGGGACAGCCGTGATGGCACCCCACCGGAATCATGCTGTCGGGGGCGGTGCGCTCCTCCCCCTGCACTCCTCTTCCTCCTCCAGTGAACAGGAGGCCCCATTAGCTAAAGTGGTGCTTCAGGTTAAGAACAGTTTCAGGTTAAGAACGGACCCCCAGAACGAATTAATTTCGCAACCAGAGGTACCACTGTACCTCTCAACTGTTCCACTTTAAGCAGGATATCCTGAAATTACAAAAGCCATGCCAGGTTCTTATGATCCCAGGGTGTCCCATTTTCACTCCCATGAGATTGTGGCCTCCAAAGACACACATTTTGGGGGGCTGTGCTCTTGTGTGTGTGTCAGCTGGCTCCCATGGGAGCATGGCCCTGAAAGGCACAGGTCCTGATTTTCCTCTCCAAGGCTAGGACCTCTCTCCTTGCCTTCTCACCTTCTTGCTTAGCCCTAGATATACTGGTCTCCTCTCCTTGACCTGTTTCTCTGCTCATCTTCCTGTCTTATTTCAGGCTCTTGCTGCTGCTGCTGCTGCTGCATAACCTCACCACCACTCTTGGTCTGTACTGGCATTTTTTTGCCAAGCGCAGGGAAGGGTGAGGGATGCTGCTTCCAGCTGGCAGTTAAGTAACTGAAAACCTGTTAGCTGTTTGCTGTGTCTTTTTGGAATAATGAGCTCAGTGTCCGGGCCGGAGCTGGAACGGAGAGGCTGCTGTGTCTTGCAGCTAGCTGCTTAGTGTCCTTCTGCATCACCGATGCCAAGGACAAATGCCTCCTTTCATCTCCTGGGCAAGCTGCTTCAGCTGTTGCTATATAAAAAAAAAATAGATGCAGGCTCTTCCACCTGTGAACTGTACATCACTTTACTCTTAAGGCTGTGAACTTACAGTATGCATAAGCCTGTAAGGTCAAATTTGTCTTAAACAGATTTCAGTGAAATTGTTCCTGTCAATGGCTCTGGAATTCCACCCCTTTCCCCCTTTCCCTTTTCAATTCGGAAGATTTTCAAAAGGCACAGCAGGGACTACAATACGAAGCCCACAACTGCTTCCCACAGCCGCCTATCTATCCCGAGGATCTTTGCTCTTCATTAGATTCTCTATGAACTAACGAGCAACGGACCATGCACAGAGCTAGAATGAACCATAAAACATCATTGCTGTTAATGGAGGACAATCTGGGAAAATATGCCGGTTCCACCATAGGGTGTGCAAGAGGGAGAGCTGGAACTCTTACTGTACCTCATTCGAATGATGAATGAAAACGCTGAGACATTTCTCCAAGACAGATGAGCACTCAGAGTTTGCAAAAGGTTGTCTGGGTAGGGCACATCTATAAAACTTGCTGTTTTGAAAGATGACTGCAGAACCTTTCTGTGTGGGTATTAATGGTGCTTAAAATGTATTCTCGAATATATACACATCTGCTTACCGTTAAGGTAGATATAAAATAGCACGCTATGCTTCACAACTTTCCCCCTTGATAAATAGATTAGTGCAACCGGCTGCCAGATTTAAGCTTCATAACTTTACTAATGTAAATGGGGGGGGGGGAGTTTAGTTATGGATTTGACAAATGCTACTATCCACTGCTGAACCACAATAATTTTTATCAGGAGATGTGCCGAAGTACCTGTGAATAATTTGGGCATCTGGCAAATTGTAACTTCCATTTCTTCCTCAAAAGAACAGACATGTGCCTGTTAATGCCTAAACAAAACCATCTCATTTATGCAGTGAAGCTCAACCTTGAAGGTCTTGTTAGTTTTTTTGTTTTGTCTTTTTAATAATATTACTTTGAAAGTCCTGGATTGTAAACTTGGCATGTATTAGGCAGGTGTCATCAGGGTTTGACCTCTGAGGTCATGCAGGTCACATGTTGAATCCCTCTTCCCTTTGTTGCCATTGCTGCTGGTGGCTGGTCAGGATGCCAGCAATGCAGCCCAGAATCCCTGGGGAATCAGGCCATCTCAGAGAAGCAATCACACATTCCTGTCTGCTATGAACACCTCTCCGAATTATTGCATATCCTCAGTCAGGGCAGATAGTGACAGAACCACACACAAGCACAAATGTGCAAGAGTTCCCATTCTAAACCCTACTGCTAATCTTACCCAAGACCTAAAAAGATTACCATTGCTGCACATGCATAATTCAGCCCTTATTTGAAGGTCCCTCACCCTCCATTTTCTTCCATTGACCTTCATTGATTTTCTGCTGCTTGCAATTTGTGGCAGTTCTTCGAACGTCACCTATTTCATTTTAAATTGGTAACACTACGTTGGACCATGCAAGAAAGATCTTAACTGGTTGGAATACATAGGAGATTTCAGTAATGCACAACACAAAATGCATTCAATTAGAATCCTCAAAAAAAAAGAGAGAAAAAAAGAAAAGAATAAAGAAAAAAAGTCCCCTGTAGTCGAGCTTCTCTAATCCTCATCTTAAAAGCAATTGCTTTTAAATATAAACTAACCTACATATTGAGAGCTAGCACAGTATGGTGACTAAGAGGATGAATTCCATGACAGGAAGTCTCTGGTTCACAGTTCACCTTTTAAATGGCATTGGGCAAGCCACAGTCTTTCTTAGCCATTGGGTTAATAAAGTTGGTCTGCAGAATACAGACTTTGTAAGGATACCTGAGTTAATGAACACAAAGTGGTTTGAATTAGGACAGTGTCAAAAGGGAAGTAGTAGCATGTGCTTCTTCCAGAAGGAGCCCAGGGTGGCAGAGTGGGATTGGCCTATTCAGAAAATGGGCAATCCTACTCTGGAATGAATTTGCTCCATTCTCAACTGGATTTGTCTACTCTTGGTCATGTCTTTTCCCTTTGTGTCATTTATTTTCTATTGTAAGCTTAGGGGAAGGAATTGTTTCATTAAAGTTATTTGTTAGCCCCACAAGAGAGGAATGGTAGACCAAACTGATGGACTATGCAGAGATGGCAAAAATGACTGGGAGAAACAGAAACTAGAAAGACCAGAATTTCAAAAAAGAATGGGGGGAATTCATAATTTACTTTGGAGACCACTGTAAACAATCGAGCTCTTTAGCAGGATTTGAACAACACTTGTAGTGTAACAAGAACTTGGGATATATGGGATACTTTTTAAAAATTGAGTGACTTAAAATATGCAGCGGAAAGGGACTAGTGATGGAACCCACAGAAGGGTGGGGAGAAGTCCAGAGATTTGGGTGAATCTGTGTTTATTTATCTTTTTATTACTTAAGACTTTGAATATAAATTGTAATATGTAAAACCAAATAAAAACTTTTATATATAAAAAGGTAACCATCAGTCATCTGAAATAAAATATATGATAAAAGATTTTTTAAAAAGTTATTTGTTATCAGGGGCAGCCCAAGTCATTTTTGCTGCCTGAGATAGATAAGATGGGGACTTTAGGGGCACAGGATGCTGTATCAGGCATCCAATGGAAATAAATTTCCATGAATCTCCCAAAGAGACTGACCCTGGTTCCTTCAACTGCACCAGCTCACAGCTGGTTTAGGGAAATGTACCAGTCTTTACTGGGGTAAACCAGCAGGATCATTGATTCAGTGGTAGGTATATCCCTCTATTTCTCTCTGTGCAACATTATGATTGGCATGCCATTCAGGGTGGAAAGGTAGGTAAGGTAGTTTAGCTGATGCAAATATTACAAAATATTACCTTGCTGGTCTATTGACAGAAATATGTCACTGTTGGAAGAGAAAGAATTCTCACTGTGTGAACGTAGAGTAACATGGAATATCAATACTTTCATAATAAAATTTTTTTGGTTGATAAAATACAGAGCAAAGCTAAAAGTAGAACCCATTCTCATAGGAGAGATCATATCGTGGTAAAAATCTGTGCTAAGTGTATGTATATATATATATATATATATATATATATATATATATATATATATATATATATTTAGCATCCTCACAGTCGTCTGTTGCCTAGATTCTTTATGTTTGTTGCTTTATATGTTAACCATTTTAGTTTGGGGGAAAGAGCTACCAAGTACACTATCATTTGCATATATGTGGCAGATTTATGCCATAGAACACAATCAGGAAGAAAATGCAAGATCATCTCCTTAATTGTTTCTCTTTCTTTCTTTGAAAGAAAAATATTGCCATGTCTGAAAACAAACGGGGGTCTTCTTTTAAAACCTAATGGTCTTTTGATCGCTATGCACCACACATTGCAGGAAATGCAAGAAGAACTCTCAGCCCTATATACCTGTTACCCAATGGAGATATATCTGCCTGACAGATCTAGCAATCTCAACAAACATAGCAGTTAACATAGAGAAAATATCAAGTGAGTAATCCCCTGCAGGCTGCTAGGGCTCTTTTGGAGGGTGGTGGTGAGGGTATATCAATTTCTTGAAAGCACATTTAAATGAAGAAATATATGTTTGCAATAATGTTACATACCTGCACTATTTTTTTAATATAGAAAATAGAATTTCAGCTGCCTCTTTAAGGATCCTAGGTTTTAAACAATTTTGATGGGACATGATTTATTTTCAAAATTCATTTGCCCTGCCTCACCAAAAAAAATCAATAAAATCCCATGTATACCAACTAAATTATACAAGGGAAGATTTTTTAAAATGTTATTAAAGAAGCAACAGGAGATGTCCATGCCACAGGTTGGATGATCTGAGAAACGGCCAATGAAAATGATACACGGGAAAGAGCGTTTTGAAGAAAAGTGAAAATATCAATCCAGCAGTAGAAGAATGGTATAGAAAGACATAGGTTTGTCTCCAATACTAGTCCTACTCAGAGTAAAGGTAAAGGTAAAGGGACCCGTGACCATTAGGTCCAGTCATGACCCACTCTGGGTTTGCGGCGCTCATCTTGCATTATTGGCCGAGGGAGCCGGCATGCAGTTTCCAGGTCATGTGGCCAGCATAACAAAGCCGCTTCTGGCGAACCAGAGCAGCACATGGAAATGCCATTTACCTTCCCACTGTAGTGGTACCTATTTATCTACTTGCACTTTGACGTGCTTTTGAACTGTTACCGTGTTTCTCTGAAAATAAGCCATACCCCGAAAATAAGCCACCATGTGGTTTTTTGAGGAAAAATAAATATAAGACGGTGTCTTATTTTTGGAGAAACATGGTAGGTTGGCAGGAGCTGGGACCGGGCAACGGGAGCTCACCCCGTCGCAGGGATTTGAACCGCCGACCTTCTGATTGGCAACCCCTAGGCTCTGTGCCACCCGCGTCCCTCCTACTCAGAGTAGACTCACTTAAATTATGGAGCCTAAGGTAAATGTTAAAAGTTAATGTTCATTAACTTCAGTGAGTCTGCTCTGAGTAGGAAGTAATTGTCTACAACTAATAGAATAGTAATCTACAATTAGTAGTTATTAATACACAGGCAGGGCAATAATAATGAAATAAGTGATATTGTGCATAATTGGGGAAATTATTCTATAGTGGAATAGGAATATCCCTCAAGAAAATGCATTCACAAAAATAACAGAAGTATTTTAAAGCTGGCGTCATGAGTACCTATGACTTTTTTGCTCACAGTTTAAAAATGGTTTATCCATTCCTTGTTGTAAATAAGTCTCCTGGACAACAGGTTTGACAATATTGTTAGATGTCTCCACTCCATGTACCTCCAGCAAAGATTAGGGTTAAATATGGGGTGGCAGAATGCTTGAAATATCCTTGGGAACAAAGAGGCAAGTTTTATAAACCCTCAAGATTGCAGGAATATGAAAATTATTGCAACCCATCCAAAATGCTGGTTGCCCAGTGCCATAGTTTATTTGCTTGGGCTATAAAGCTGTAATTGTAAGACTGTTTAGGTGGGAAATTTAAGTTCCATTAGAATCCATAGGCAGGCATTCTTAAATAGGATTAGGAATTAATTCGCAAGGTGGAAAATCCATTTTTACTCAGGAATCAGGCTACTTGAAAATGTAGCAGCATCTACATCCTTACCTACCTGCTCTGCTCATGAAGACAGCTTAAATCATGACTTAAATCATGCCAATCCCTAGCATTTATAATGCATTTTAGACATTTCACATTATTGTGTTGTGGTGCTTAGACCAAATGTCTAACACAGGTCACTGCTATTATTTCCCTATAGCACCTGGTTATGAGATCACAGTGGCCTCCCTTAAAGCCCCCTAGTGAGTTCGCAGCTGCAGCAAGATTCGGACCAGCGGCTCCTTGATTCATAGCTCAGTCTCTTCTCTGCTACACTATACCAGCTATTGGTATGTTCATCCATCATTATATTTCTCCTACATTCCATTTGTCACGTATGAAATGTGAGCAGGGCTTTTGCACAGGTAGGCTGGCAAATAGGTCATTTGCATCTGCTCTGAGCTAGCATCACCTGTTACAGGGGATGCCTAGAGAGAAGGAGAGGGCATTGCACTGCTGTCTTCACTAATGCAAATTCAGGATCACTTCTGAAAGCCTATGCAATTGTATAGCCTGTGATTGGGGGCACTGCAAAAGGCTGCAGCAGATATGACTCCTCACCCATCCCTAGGTGTGACAAGCAGCTTGTCACAGATGAACTCTAAAACTGCACCTTGTAGTTGTTTAGTCGTTTAGTCGTGTCCGACTTTTCGTGACCCCATGGACCAGAGCACGCCAGGCACTCCTGGCTTCCACTGCCTCCCACAGTTTGGTCAAACTCATGTTAGTAGCTTCGAGAACACTGTCCAACCATCTCGTCTTCTGTTGTCCCCTTCTCTTTGTGCCCTCAATCTTCCCCAATATTAGAGTCTTTTCCAGGGAACCTTCTCTTCTCATGAGGTGGCCACAGTATTGGAGCCTGTCCTTCAGGATCTGTCCTTCCAGTGAACACTCAGGGCTGATTTCCTTCAGAATGGATAGGTTTGATCTTCTTGCAGTCCATGGGACTCTCAAGAGTCTCCTCCAGCACCATAATTCAAAAGCATCAATTCTTTGGCGATCAGCCTCCTTTATGGTCCAGCTCTCACTTCTACACATCACTACTGCAACTACTGGTGCACAATATGGCTGAATAAATCAATAGGATTTAAGCAGCTTAGCTGGAGTCATCGGTGTAAATCCATAAGAAGTATACATTGATTTGATTCTTTTTCTAACCTTTCCCCTCCCCATTAAATTACTGTCCTGCTGCTTCTTTAGCTCTCTCCGCTCCAGCAATGTTTGGTTTATCTCCCTTCTATTTTATTTTATATTTTTGCTTACTTCTTGTAAGTTCTATAAGGTGCATAGCCAATTCGGGGAGGAGGGTGTCAATAATTCGGCTGTCCCAGGGGCCAGTTGTCAGACTGGTCCCACAGGCCAGATATGCGATTGCTCTCACAAACGTGATGAACAACACACAAGTCAGTAAATAAGGCTAAACTTGGACACCCTTGTTGATTTAACCCATTGATATAATCTGGTAATTTGAACTACCGTAATTGGGCACATTTTGTTTCCTTTTAGAAAACTGAGTCATCCAAAAATAATGTTTTAAATCAGCATCTACATCTAGAGCCCTTGACTGCACCTGTGTAAATGCCTTTTCACAGATGGAAATTGAGGGTGGAGTATCTAAAAACAGAAGGCTTTGGGCTGGATTGGAATTTGAAATGAGGATCCTTCCATGACAGGTAAATCTTACTCTCAAATCTTCTCTTAAAATCCAACCAAAGTTTCAAAAATCAAGATCTAAAATTAGGAGGGAGCAAAACCCTTCTGATGAATTTCACTAACCTTGTAGGAACTCATTCTACTTTCCTTGATATTCTTCCAAACACTGTGGCTGCGGAGGGATGTCCAGATTATAGATATTTCAGAATTTTCCCGCATCTGACTTAGTCTACAGAAAGACCCTGGTGTCTCTGCAGAGGGATTTAGAGGGTGGCTTATGCAAAACAAAGCTCCCTGACAAAGCAAGATATGACTTGGGGAACCACAAAGTTTGCAGAAATGGAAAATGGTGTTACAAAGGGGAAGACCCCCCCCAAAAAACAACAACAACAAAATGATGGATGAATAGAGATTTTCTTTGGGGGGGGGTTAGAATCAATTCATATTTAATTCACCCACACCGTCTGAAACAATATGAGAACCAAAATACAGTTATCCTTTGAAATTTGCATATGCGGAGATAAAGTGTGCATAAAAATGCATTTATTGGTGAAAAGAAAGTAGAAAATGCATTATATTAGGGAACACTGCTGTCTAAAAATGTGTTTATTAGGGAGAATCACACACAAATGTGAAAAGTGGAATAAACTTGCACTAAAATTCTAATGAATTAGCATTTGAATAAACTAAAATTATTCCAAGTGACATTAAGCATTTGGATAAATGGAAAACTGAAGCTTAAATGTGGAAAACTAAACATAAGGTTGGAAATATGAGGAACTAAGAGAAACAAAAACTGGCACACAAAAACTATGGCTAAGCATGTTCAACAGCCACAGAATGTAGTGGGGTTGGGGAACAGGATGGGAAGTGGAGTAGACCATTCCAGAGGGGGGTACAATATACACACCATTTTGAAACATATTTTTGCAGACCCAACTTGTTATTCCCCTATTACACCTGTCTCAGACTTCCCCTCCATGTCTCCTCTCTATTGTTTTCCTGTCTCTCAAAGTCCAGATTGTAAGTCCTACAGGGTAGGGACCTTCTGCTTTTTCATATATTACTCTGCCATGTCAAGAAATGTTGGTATATAAATAATAAGCATAAGGAAAGAATAGCATTCTTCAAAAAAAAAAAGATAGAAAGTGAAGAATACCTTGTGATTTATTTTCTTTAATTCTGATGGGGGGGGGATAATTGCAAAGGAGTAAAATGTGTTATAATAATTGGAGGAGCATGAGCATATTGGCAAGGTAGCTACGGCAATGGCTTGCCTCTCCAAAAGTGCATGGGAGAATATGATGCAAATGACCAATACCAAGGTGAAGGTCTACCAGGCTTGTGTGTTGAGTATAATGCTCTGTGGTGGTGAGACATGGGCAACTTACAACCATTAGGAGTGATGCCTCAACATCTTCTGCAAGTGCTGTGTCAGGAAGATTTGGAGCAGCACATGGCAGGACAGAGCCTCAAACAAAGCTGTGCTCTTCCAAGCCCACATTCCAACCAGGGCCATCTCTAGGCCCGGGTCCGGTGGCACGGGGCACCAGGGCGCCAGGCCACCAGGGGCGCTGCTGTGCCCGCTGAGAGGCGCGCCAGAGACCGCCCCAGGCGCGTCGGATGCAGCCCTAGGCACACCTCTCAGCTGTTCAGGCCGCTCTCCGGAGACGTGCAGGCCTGGGGCCGCCTCCGCCGCGTGCAGAGGCATCACAACAGGGGGCAGCCAGGCTGGATGGCGCAGGGTGCCAGTCCTCCAGGCGGCAGCCGTGCTGCGCCCGCCCGCCGCGCTGGGAAACGGGGCGGGTGGGCGTCGGAGGGATCCGTCGCACCAGGGCGCCAAGCATGCTTAAGAGAGCCCTGATTCCCACCATGTTTGTACTCCTGTCTCAGTGACATCGGTGCTGGTTTGGTCATGGCCACAGTATGGAAGATGCAAAGATCGCCAAGGATGTGCTCTTCAGGGAGCTTGCAGATGACCTCAGTGCTTGGTCACAGGAGGAATGACCGCTGGGAGGAGCGCAGAGAGAAGAAAAGCCATGGTACACCTGCATCAGCTCAACTGGACACCTCCTTCTGCCCCAGCTGTAACAAAACATGTCTCTTCCATATAGGTCTCTACAGCCACAGCAGGCACTGTAATTTTCCAACTGTTTGACTTCACTCCCAAAGGTCCACTCCTTCATGGTCTCCTGAGACAGCTGGGTGCCAAAGCAATTATTAGGAGGTGGTTAGAAAGTATCACTATTTCATAGAATTTGATTAACTATCCCCATAAAGGTCCTAGTCAGTCAACTCTTAGTCCTTTGGGGTACCCTATGAAGCAGATGTCGGCTCAAGTAATAGCATCAGATATCTGGATCCCCCTCTGTTTATAGTGGACGCAGGTGGCATTGTGGTCTATACCATTGAGCCTCTTGGGCTTGCCAATCAGAAAGTTGGTGGTTCGAATCCCCATGACAGAGCGAGCTCCAGTTGCTCTGTCCCAGCTCCTACCAACCAAGCAGTTTGAAAGCATGCCGGTGTAAGTAGATAAATAGGTACCGCTGCAGAGGGAAAGGTAAACGGCATTTTCGTGTGCCCTGGCTTCCGTCATGGTGCACCAGAAGAGGTTGAGTCTTGCTGGCCACAGGACCCGGAAAGCTGTTTGTGGTCAAACACCGGCTCCCTCAGCCTGAAAGCGAGATGAGCGCCACAACCCCATAGTTGCCTTTGACTGGACTTTACCGTCCGGGGGTTCTTTACCTTTTTATCTTACCTTTATAGTGATACATCATTTAAATAGCTTGGAGTCTGTATTTTAAACAAAAATGAAAGTTGAGACAGAAAGCAAATAGTGCTAGTTTACGTATCCTTCAAGTAAGTAAATTTGGGTTCTGAGAGCTGATGGAAACCTTTAAGATAGTCCTCCTGGGACTGCACCATTTCAGAGTGCAGGTAAGGTGATCACATTTTAGAACACTTCTGTGCACCAGAAAATGATTGGGCGTGGGTTTATAGCCTAGAGTTATCCTTTTGCGCTACTTTCATTGCTGAGTGATGGAACATTTTAAAATGAAACACCCTTGCCTGATGTGGTGCAGTCCCACACATGTACCATGTGTTCCCCTCCGAATGTTTCAATTGGCTTTCAGTTCCAAAATACATGAGTCTGAAAGTTCCACAAGTTAATACTAATAGTTTAGCAACATCTAGAGGGCCAAATTTTCCCCACACCTGGCCTAAATGAATGAGGGGGCCTCTATTTTGCTTGGAGGTCCTCAAGCAGAGGCTGCTTGTTTCTTTGTTTCAAAATGTTATAATCTAGAAATCTAATGGGCTCTTATACTATGTGTTCTACACAGTTATTTGTAAAGAATTCCCTGGACACTATTGGGACACCCACTCAACTGGGTGTCCCTATAGCACTGAGTCCTCCTTATTTCAGACAACTGTGCTCAATATGCAGTTGTTGGAGGAAGAAGACATTATGTCAGGGTAGGTCTAAAAATGCAGCCTTGCTCCAAGGTAAACACAACTATGTCCTACACGTTAGGAGAGAGAGGTGAATCTGTTGATTTTGGTTTCTCTCCTGTCCTCATTTTTCCCAATCTTAAGTTTTGTTTGCGCATTTTCACATACATTTGCATTTAAAAATAGATAAAAGTCAGCATAAATATTTGTATGCCTTCCTGTATGCATTTCTCCTGATATACACTCTCTGTATGCATTTTCACCTAATACACACATATTGCCAAGCAATTTCACATTATTAAATGCATTTTTGCATGTTATTTTCATTACTATACAAATTTGTGTCCACATACGCTTCACTAACATATGTATTTTTGTATGCATTCTACGGCTAGAGAACTACATTGCAAAATTCAGAGAGGTTAAAATTTCAAAGCTGAGCAGCGCTTCAGTTTACAAATTGGTTCGAGAAATAGGAACTTTTGTAAATTTCCATTAATACATGTGCCAGTGTGTTTCTCCTCATTCCTACGTATGAGTAATATATGAACAGGGCTGCACCCTTGATTCTAAATGACAAGCATAGCTGCCAAGTTATCCCTTTTTTTAAGGGATTTTCCCTTATGCTGAATAGGCTTCCTCGCGAGAAAAGGGAAAACTTGGCAGCTATGATGACAAGCCCTGCATTAAATTATCATCTGCTGTCTATGTGTCTGCCAGTACAGTTTTTGCTGGCAAGTTTTGCAAACAAAGCTTAATCATTTTACATGCAGTGAGAAAAGCCCACAAAATTATCTAAACAGTGATCATAATGAAACACCCACTGAAAAGAGTCTCTTGATTATATGACATCTCAGTTGTCCTTTGTCAGCTTCAGAATGAACAAAAATTACAGTTGTTCAGCATGAAGGGATGGAGAGAGAGAGAGAGAGAGAGAGAGAGAGAGAGAGAGAGAGAAACACTGTAAACCATGGTCAAACTCAGCTTCTCTCTACCTAAAAGGATGCAAGGAACTGCATTGAAACATCTTGGGAAATCAGGTGTTTTTTGTTCAAAGTTAGTCAGGTAGTTGTAACAGGTAACAAGTAGCAAGGCAGGGGTTGAAGAACCTTTGGCTCCCCAAATGTTGTTGGCCTCCAATTCACATCAGAACCAGCTGACATAGCCAGTGGTCAGGGATTATGGAATTTGTAGTCCAACAGCATCTGGAAGGCCATAAATTACTCATTCCTGGTGTCAGGGCAGTGTTAGGACACTGTATTAGATGTTCTAGCCCAGAGGTTTTCAACCTTTTTGAGTCCCCAGCTCCCTTGACCAACTACATTCTTTTTGCGGCACCCCTGTGAGGCTCAGGAGCCCAGTTATTTCACCCCTTGCCTGCAGAGCTGGCAGCCTCTCACCCTTTCCTGAACACCCTCCCTTGTGGAGTGTTCCTTCGGCCTCCTCTTCCCTCTCATTGGGAGTCCTTTGGGCAGCCGCTGCTGCTGCTTCTGGTCTATGACCTGCCCCCTGACCAGCCCCAGAAGAACCATTTGCCTGTGGAGCTTCTAGCCAGGGCTCTCTTAAGCATATGCAGTGCCAGGGTGCAAAGATCCGCCCGGCACCCCAGTCCCAGGTGCGCAGGAGGGTGGAGCCGGCCAGCCACCTCAGCGTCTTGCTGTCTCGGTCACCCCCAAACTCGCGGCACAGAGCCACCTGCAGCAGAAGAGCCTGCCGTTGCACTCCGACCAATGGATGGGCTCTTCCCCAGACTCAACTCTTGGGCCCTGGACTCTTGCCCTGGTGCCCCTGAGAGCCCAGCACCCAGGTGCCCTGCACCCCTAGCACCTATGGGTAAGACAGCCCTGCTTGTAGCCTAGGCTGATGTAACAAACAGTTGTGCAAGCCTTTGGGAGGCAGAGATGTGAGAGGGCATCAGATTGAAAAAAGAAGGGCCTGTATTCATCAGAACATAATCTCATGAAGGGGAAGGGTTCAGATCCATTTACCTGTGTGTTACTTGTGTTTGGCCTGAAGCAAGATGAACGCTGCACCCCATAGCTGCCTTTGGCTGAACTTAACCGTCCAAGGGTCATTTACCTTTTGCCTACTTTTCTTCTTAGAATCAAATTCTCCTCCTACAGGTCTAGTCACACCAGGCGACATGGCTGAGCAACTGCCGATGGCTCAGCTGTGTCTCCTCACTATTTCCTCCTCCTCCTCCGAAGCCATGAAGACACTTCTGCCATACTGCTGATGCTGTCACCACCACCACCACCTATTGTTATTTCCAGTTGTGTGTATGGAAGACTTGCCCATCCACCAAATATGAGCTCAAACACAGGATCGTGATGGCAAAAAGAGGGGAGTTGGTGCCAGTTGTTGTCCATCGTAAGGAAAGGCATGGGGGTGTGTTCTGAGGGCCCATGGAAAACTGCAGCTGACGCAGACAACCATCATAATATTAATACACAATTATCTAAAGTCAGTGTGTAAATTTGATTTGATAGTAAAGAAGCTGTTTTACAGTGTAGCCTGTAAAATACCATGTGGAATTATGTACAGAATAATTGCAGGGGTTGAATCTTCTGCATTTCTTATTTTCTTTTTATTCTTTTTTTTGTATATCATTTTACAGAGTTTTCTGCTTTGCAATTTAACATACTCATTTACATCATTAAGATATCAGTGACTTCCCTTCTTCTCTTCCCATGGTTCATTTTACATATCATAAATCGCTGCATGTTTTATGAAAACTATAGCATTCAGTATTCCATTATTGCATCCATCAAAACTTGTTTACACTGTTGAATTTCTCTTAATGCTGCCAGCACATTTCTTTGTGCCAGAGAAGTGGGGACCAGGCTTCCTAGTGTTTGTTGTTGAACATGTAGCTCTATGCTGAAAGGCATTTTTCTCTACACATTCATCCATTTTCACTCACACCAAAATGCTTATCTGATGACTTAATATTTACATTCATTTTTTTTTAAAAAAGTTCATTATCCAAATTCATAGTGCAAAGCAGATACTGCATATTCTCACCCCAACTGCTGTTTTTCTGCTCCAATATTACACATAATATTTTTGCATCAGGACAGCATCAGAACATCCCTTGCATCGTGACCGGGTGACACATTAGCCTGGCTGAATGAATGATGTGGGCTTTGGAACACAGCAACTTCAAATATTTAAAACCACCAGAGTCTCAACTCACACACCACCTTTTGACTATCATGACTATTTAATGGCAACCTCCACTGACTTGACTGCAAGGACTATTGACTCATTTCAGTAACCACAATGTAAAAATATGGTGGGTTTTTCTTTCTTTCTTATTCCCTGTATGTTGGCACTGATTCTCATGACGCAAAATAGTTCTCAGCAGAGGACAATCCATTTGCTACCTCTCTGTCATGAGGATCTAATTCCTCATGTCTGCATACCAAATTCTAGGTTATGGGTGGCTGGATGAATTACATAGGGGCATGCATAGAGGAATGTCTTTAGAGAAAGGGTTGTAGCTCAGCCAAAGAGCACACGCTTTGCATATCAAAAGCCTCAGGTCCAATCCTTTACTTCTGTCATTAGGGCTTGAAAGACTCCTATCTGAAACCATGGAAAGCAGTTGCCAGCATACATACCTAGATTGATCAATGATCTGACTCAGTGTATTGCCATCTTCCTGAGTTCCATTTGACATGGACATGATCCAGGTCCCAGGGAAGGTGAGGGAGAAGAACGTTTCCACTCACCTCATTTGTACGGTTCTTCTAGCTAGATAGGAATACTGGAAGGGATGTTTAATATGCCCCCTCAGTGATAAGCTTCATAAATCTCAACCCCAACATTCCTCTGAGGATTTGTCTGAGGAGCAACTTCCAAATGAAGTTTCACTTTTAGGAGAAATCCAGTGATGATCTAGGAAAGTGGAAAACCACTGCTGCCTCAATAAAACTAACCTTAACCATAAAAATTATCCAGGCTTTAACAAATTCACTTCCAATTGTTCTGTTGGCATCCATCTGTCTTGAGAGATAATGGAGTGTGCCTCTGGGGGTGAAGTCAAACTGCTTCATTAGCAGCACTGAAGTGACCTCCCTGGTACACAAGCCTTGGCAGTGTGTATGGAGGTCCTGGGCTGCCCAGAGGACAAGACGCCCTTCTCAGCCTCACTGATGTGGTCTAAAGGAAAGCAGAGGAATATGTTTGGCACCAGCTGGGCTGCAGGAGTTGCCAGAATGAGGCATGCAAGGTGCCATTCAACCACCTTAGGGACTCCATTTAATAATTGTGTAGGGTTTAACCCTGAATTATGGTGCTGGAGGAGACTCTTGAGAGTCCCATGGACTGCAAGAAGATCAAACCTATCCATTCTTAAGGAAATCAGCCCTGAGTGCTCACTGGAAGGACAGATCGTGAAGCTGAGGCTCCAATACTTTGGCCACCTCATGAGAAGAGGAGAATCCTTGGAAAAGACCTTGATGTTGGGAAAGATGGAGGGCACTAGGAGAAGGGGACGACAGAGGACGAGATGGTTGGACAGTGTTCTCGAAGCTATGAACATGAGTCTGACCAAACTGCGGGAGGCAGTGGAAGACAGGAGTGCCTGGCGTGCTATGGTCCATGGGGTCACGAAGAGTCGGACACGACTAAACGACTAAACAACAACAATTTGGCCTAAACTCTAGTTTTTTAAAAGGAGGGAGAATTGACACCATGGAATGATGATCAAACCACCACATGTGTAAATAGTAGCAAAGCCCACTGGTGAGATATTTGGTGCCAAATATAGCATCAACATCATTTTCATGATTTTTAATTGGTATACCCTCTTTCTATCTTACAGTACTCAAGGCGTTTTACAAGCTGAAGAAACAAAAAAATGTACATCTTATAACAATCTAATACGCTACAAAAATGTGATAATAAAACAAAACTTTAAAACCTACATCAAAAAAGTAACATCAACAGTATAAAATAATAGCAACATATAAAAAGTTAAACAGAAATCCAGCAGTCTCTATGGTACTGAGTTTGGGAAACAAATGCTCAAAAGCCTCGAATATCCTTGAAATCCATCAGCGAAATAGACAACCATGTCATTTTCATTTATTAAAATGCCTGAAATTATCCTGTATGGAAGACCACAGATATTTATTGTCTTTTGTTTAGTAGACTCTCTCCGTATCACCTGTGTCTTAACACGATACAAGTTTAGTTCACAGTTCTTTCAGGAACATCTGCGGGATTAAAATAAGAAGAAATGCATTTGAGGAAGGCAAGACCACTCTAACATTTTCCTTTATGTGCAGGTGTGTTAGAAAGAGTGAGAGAGATTACCAAGGCCCTGTCCCCATTCATCTCTCACACACCAATGGCTCAGAGCAACTTTGTTCTCCCTTTGTGTCCCAAGGGTCCCAGTATAGATTTTCACTTCTGCCAGCTGGCCTGAGCTTAGGAACACTATGTACCTGACACTCTGCCTTGATGAGCTCCTTTTTATTGTCTATGTAAAAACTCATTCTTATGCCAGAACTGTAGAGAAGGAGATTATCCTCCTACACAATGACCCTCTCAATAAGAATAGACAGATACTTAGTCCCACAAATAGACGAGTTTTTGTTGTTGATGAACAGCATTTTGCCATTAGTTACCTCCTCAAGAGTAGATTTGCAATAGGCAGGATTAAGTGCTAAACCAAAATTCACTGTTGTTGAGAAACATTTTCTGCTGAAGGATTTTTGGGAATATACCCTTTCCCACTCCATTATTAATATTTTACCAAATTGGTATTTCCCCCCAAAAATAAAAAATAAAAAAAATCACATGTTGATCACATTTAGCTACAGCCCTACTAATAAGTGAATTTCATTTAGTCATGCCTTTTTTTTTTTCCTGGAGAGATGCTATCTTTTCTTTGGCTCCAATATATTTCTTAGAAATGCAGTGAAATACAACTAGCAAAAGCTATTTAATTTCAAAAGATACAGTTCAGTAAACCATGCCAAATACTGAAATATACTTAAGTAGATCAAGGGATATTTTATGTGGTCTGCTGTTTAATCGGGTCATTCAATCTGTAACAGAGGTTTCATCGTGTTTGATGGGCTTTTTCTTCACTGCAGACACAAAGATGTTTAAACAAGGCCTCTGTCTTCCTTTGAGGTGGCAGTGTGGCCAAAATGAGTAAAATTGAGATGCTCGCTGAAAAGTAATTATTTTGAAGATGATATGAATGTCTAATACGCCACATGTTTTATCTATTTCTTTGTACCTTGGAAGGCATTTAGATCTCATAGCTGGGATAATCTAGTTCAATCAAATGGTAAAATAAAAGTTGATGGAAACTTTTGTCCACAAAAATGCAAGGCATTATTAACTATGTTCTGAAATAGGCTCACCCCAATATTATGTATCCTCAGGGAATATACTGCTGTCAAACCTTAAATCTTATGTAGGTTGTAGACTCTCAGGGAGCCTGTGTAACTTCTGATTTTCAGAAGAAAGACTGCTACTTCCGATGCGATGTAAAAGTGGGTTGAAAATTGCTTTCCAATTTCACAGATCATAAGGACATAAGAAAAGTCTGCTGGATCACACCAACGGTCCATCAAATCCATCATTCTGCGTTTGTAGCGGCCAACTAGATACCCATGGGAGGTTCATAAGCAGGACCTGAGCACAGAGAACTCTTCCTTCCTGCAGTTTCCAGCAACTGGTATTCAGAAGCATAATGCCTTCAACCATGAAGGCAGAACATATATATCGTGGCTATTTGCTACTGATATCCTCCATGAATATGTGTAATCCTCTTTTAATGTCACTCAAGATTTACACTGAGAAATTTGTCAGCTGCAAAATTGGGGAGCAAATTTCTGCAGCTTTCCTGGGCTGCAGCACGTGTGGTCCCAAACTTGCAGAAGGCAAGGAAGCCAAGGCCTCACGTACAAGATTACCAAACAATGAACGCAAAGTCAAAGGCATGGGCTGAGCACATGGCTGAAGTTTTAAAAAGGCTAAAAAGGAATAAAGACTCCACAACTGATGCTGCTTTTCCTAGAAAAAGAGGCGGCAGAATTCACCGTGAACACTTCTCTTGTCATCTTATAACGGCAATGGCGCCCAACTGAGAAGTGCCAGAACTGAGTTCCGTCGAGTTCTGGCTGAAAAAGAAAAGCCCAGCCCACAACTATCTCATACACTTCATAAGTGTAACACCCCTGCTCTACAAACCTCAAAGTTTTCCTGCCCTTCCACCCTCTTCAAATGCATATTTCATTTGCCCCCACCCTAGTCACATGACCCCAAAAGGTTCAAATGGCCCAGGTGTTTGGCTCAACTCTAACAAAAAGTGACTGTTTCCCTAGGGCAGAGCTTCCCAAGCTTTGAGTAGCTGAGACATATGAATTTGAAGAGAGACTATCTTAACTAAAAACAAACAAACAAAAAATTAAGGGATTTATTGCTCTGTTCCTAGAGTAACAGGCATTCATCTTCCTTGCAGCTGAGCGATAAACTTAGCCAGCAGAAAGGATGTCCAAATTCCTTCTGAATGGAGTTTGGAATGGTGGCAACTTATGTTGTCCTAATTTACGTCAGCTTGGTATAGGTGGGATTACTTTTCTCAAGCCTCAGGGATGAGGCCATATTTTTCTGCGCAATAATGATGCCTTTTGAGATTTCCCTCCTATCAGCTTTAGCATAGAGGAATCCAGGTCTCTCCTCTCTCCTTCATTCAGGATTACATTATTTCTCATACGCTGGAAGAGGCAGCAGTTGTCAGTGAAACATAGGATCTCGTTGCTCTAGTCTACAGGGACATAGAGGCTGGTAAATCAGCACACTTCAGCTCCTTTTTCAGCACAATACTGTGTCTTAGCTTGTAGCCTGTATTCTCGATGTGGTCTGGTCTGTTATGAGTCACAATAGAACTAGCTCTGAGTTTTGTCCCTAAGTGAAATGTAGAAGTTTCTGACTTTTTTGGGGGGGGGACCATTCATGTAATTTCAAGGTACACACACTGACAGCAGCGTAAGTAGCCACTCGGGTGCCTGTTGTGGCGAGTGCATCCTGCAGCTGGGGTGGGGCGAGCCAGAGGTGCTTAAGACGGCCCTGACGTCACTCCCAGGAGAGATGCATGGTTCGGGCACACTGCAGGCCCCGCGGTAAGTGCCAGGCCCCGTGGTGTGGCGCCCAGTGCTAGCCGTGTTTCATTAGGTTTGTTGACTGAACTAAAAAGTTTTGTGAGCCCAATTTTTTAAAACTCATGTTTTTTTGTCATTTTGTCACACACCCCTCCCCAGTGATGACACCCAGTGATGACACACTCCCCACACACCCCTTCCTCTGCCACTGCACACTGAGCAAGTAAATATTTGACCCTCCTTGTGGCTATCAGAAGTAGAATTAATTCCCACAATTTCTAGGTCTGAGAGGCTTTTCTTTTGACCTACCGCTTTCCCCAAGAAAACTCATGGTTTACCGCTGAATCAGAACAAGTGTCAATCCACAGAAAAGCTGATAGATGGTTATTCCGATTCAGCTGTAAACCTTGGGTTTTCCCAGGGTAAGCAGCAGGACAAAAGAAAAACGTTCCAGACCCATGCCTAAAAAATCCAACAGGACAAACAGGCGAGTGGATGAAGCTTCAGTAGCCATGGATATAACCAAAAACCATGCCAGAAGGAACCGATGATCTAGCCCAGGCAAAATATGGTCTGTGTTTGTGTGAGAAACAAATGACTAGCTACATGACTACAATCATAAATTGAATGCATTTATCCTTCTAACATGTAATAAGGTCTTCATTTTCACCTGGAGACCATTTCTACTGATTAGAATCAAAGAATTGTAGAGTTGGAAGGGACCCCAAGGGGCATCTAGTTAAACCCCCTGTAATGCAGGAATCTTTTGCCCAGCTTGGGGCTTCAACCCATGACCCTGAGATTAAGAGTCTCATGTTCTACCAGCCGAGTCTTGTTACAGCAATATTTCCAAAATGTAACAAAATGTACCAACAAAATTAAAGATTTTGGCTTTTGCAGGGCCTACCTCACCAGAAACATTGAGTTATTTACCACTTGAATGTTCAATTTTTTTTCGGAGTGAGATGATGGAAAGTCCTTAGCAGCCACCTTGTCGATTGACCACTGCCCTGGCAGGTCAGAGTCCAGCTTTTCTAGCACCACCCACAAAGTATATATGTTATGAATTGTTAGTTTTTATCTTGTCCCATGCATTAGATAAACTTAAATATCTGATTCTCAAGTGTAGCTAATCAAACATGTTTGGTAGACATGTAAATGGAAATCAGGCTTTCAACTGAATGGATATAATCTGAAGCATGCAATATTAAAGGAGCATGTTTAAAGATCAGACTTCTGTATCAAAAAGTGTTTTATTTTAAACACTTCTGTAACTTGCCTTCCAGACAACAAGAACCACATTCAGCTACAAAGAAGCTGCAAGAAACTAAATTGGCTTTGGCAGGCCTTCATTACAGTATAAAGCTTCTGGAAGCTGTTTCAGGCACTACAATCATTTATTTATTTTTTACCCTTTGAACTGTCATGGCTTCCCCCAAAGAGTTTTGAGAATTGTAATTTATGGCATTGCTAAGAATTCTCTGCTAGAAATTCTTGCTTCCTCTATCACAGAACTACAAATCCCAGCATTTCCTGGGAAG
This sequence comes from Zootoca vivipara, assembly GCF_963506605.1. Taxonomy (NCBI): domain Eukaryota; kingdom Metazoa; phylum Chordata; class Lepidosauria; order Squamata; family Lacertidae; genus Zootoca; species Zootoca vivipara. The sequence continues at coordinate 71,583,576 of NC_083283.1, forward strand.
AGAGATTGACTTTGGAACCTGTTTACATCTGTGATATGGACATGCTCTTAGTTGATAATACTGTACTTTGGCCTGAATGATCAGCTGTGAATTGTCTTAGGGCAGGATTTTCGGAAAGTAAGCAAAATGGACATATGCTTCCTCTTTTCTTTCCCTTTCCCTCTTATTCAAAAAGGACTGTTCTGTCCCCAGCCATATGGCATGCGCTGGTCCCAGAAATTAAAAATGGAGTCTTTGCACAGAAGCATAATGTAGCCCAGGGGAGGACAGATGTCGCTGGTAAGTTAATGTTCCAGGCATTTGGACCAGTCTATGAAGCAGACACATTTAAACATTCTACCCATCATTCCTAAGTGAATGGGGCCTTGATGGCAATCATTGATGGGAAGTAGCATTGTGGTCAGAGAAGTGTGCAGGATGAGAAACTCGAGGCATTTGAACTTCCTGCATGACTAAAGCATTCTGGACTGGACTGGAGGGGGGGGGATACAATTGCACATTAGACCAGGAATAATAAATGTTGGACTATAGCTTCCATTGTTCCTGACCATTGGCTATGCTGGTTGGGGCTGATGGAAGTTGGAGCCCAACAACCTCCAGAGAGAGCCAGGTTGACTACCTCTGCATTAGGTCATATTTTAAAGCCCAACAAGATTTACTAATATTTTAAAACTCAAGTAAGCTATGTAACAGCAGCAGCAGCAGCAGCAGCAGCAGCAGCAGCAGCAGCAGCAGCAGCAGCAGCAATTTATTAATTATACCCGGCCCATCTGGCTGGGTTTCCCCAGCTATCCTGCACAGCTCCTAACAGAATATTAAAAACATGATAAAACATCAAACATTAAAAACTTCCCTAAACAAGGCTGCCTACAGATGTCTTCTAAAAGTCAGATAGTTGTTTATTTCCTTGACATCTGATGAGAGCGGGGGGTGGGGAGCCACTACTGAGAAGGCACTCTGCCTGGTTCCCTGTAACCTCACATCTCTCAGTGAGGAAACTGACAGAAGGCTCTCGGTGCAGGACCTCAGTGTCCGAGCTGAACAATGGGGGTGGTGATGCTCCTTCAGGTATACTGGACCGAGGCCGTTTAGGGTTTTAAAGGTCAGCACCAGCACTTTGAACAGTGCTTGGAAACATACTGGGAGCCAATGTAGGTCTTTCAGGACCAGTTAACTTCCCTGGTTTCTTGCACAAACCTCTTAGTTTAAATGTGATTATATTTGCATCCCGGAGAAGTAAATTGCTGGCAAGGTGACCGAAGAGGCTCAGGCTGCTTGCTTAGAGCTGTTCTGACTGTGATCTTTCTGAAGTTACTTTCCTCCAAGGAAGCTACTGCAGCGCCACTCTTTCCTGTGCTGGTGTCAGTGGCAGCTGCTAAAATGTTGACTTGGTAGGGCTTCATTTTTTTTAACCTTGCTGCTTTCTTCACAATGTAACATATAAGAAAGTATATCATTGCACACATAGGGAATCTGATGAGAATGCTCCCTTATCCACACCAAATTCCAAACAATACCCGTGCCATTCTCTTGTTGATTTGGCAAAATATGCTAATTTGGGGGCCAGCTCCACTGGACTGGCAGCAGGCTGTCCTCCAGCCAATTAGAGTTAGGGATTTCTCTGCCCTTGAGCCGCTTCCAAAATATAGACATTTCTCTGTGGGCTGGTGGCACTGCCTTCATGTAATTTGTGCTTGTATTTGCTAACATCTGCTCTTTTTCTCCCCCACTCTTTTCTTTTTATAGATGGTACGATTTATACTGATGAATGCATATTTGTACTGTGGCCATTAATTACTTTGCTTTTATTTACACTTATGAATAAATTGAAATAAAGTTCTTACTCTGTCTCATTAACTAGCAACGCACACATTACCACTTGTCCCGGCAAACTCATTAAGTGGGTGCTTCAGGCTGGTTGGCGCTGTTGATTTAGGCTCTAATAAGAAGATAGGCCAGTCTGTGTTGTGTCTGGAGTGAGGCTAGTTAGTGCTGTCTATTCTTAAACTACAGAAAGCAGAGAGAAGAACCATGCAGTCTATCCTACCAGTGGCGTAGCATGGGAGTACCACAGGAGCGGTTGCCCCGGGTGCAAAATAGGGGTACAAAATATTAACACACAGTGCTGCCTCAATACAGTTGCACGCTTCCATCATTGGACTCTGTTGAAAACAACTTCCCCGTACGAATCAGGAAGTGACCTTTTCAGACAATGAAACAACTCTTCTTATCTTATCTCTGCAGCTGCGATCTCCTGGGTGGCATGGATGCTGTTAGTCAATTGAATGCACATGCGTACCCTGTCCATTTCCCTTCCTCCCTCTCACCCGATTTCCATATGGCCCCGGGTGCTGACAACCCATGCTACGCCACTGTATGCTACTATAACTTGAGGTTTGCATTTGACTGGTAAGACCAGGGATCAGCAACCTTTTTCAGCCATGGGCCGGTCCACCATCCCTCAGACCATGTGGTGGGCCGGACTATATATATATTTTTTTTTGGGGGGGGGAGAAATGAACGAATTCCTATGCCCCACAAATAACCCAGAGATGCATTTTAAATAAAAGCACACATTCTACATTCTACTCATGTAAAAACATGCTGATTCCTGGACAGTCCGTGGGCCAGATTGAGAAGGCGATTGGGCCGCATCCGGCCCACGGGCCTGAGGTTGCCTACCCCTGGGTAAGACAAACTGAGGGCTGATTTGCTGGTCAAATATTGCAAAATCATATTCAAAGTAGTTGAACCTTAATTAGGCAGAACTATCATAAAGAAGAGAAAGAGTGTGTGCTATCACAAAGCAAAAAGCAAGTTTTCAAGCTGAAGTTTCCAGGCAGGTGAGCTGGATGCTATTTCTGCTCCTCCGTATAAGCCAGGCATGTCAAACCTGCGGCCCTCCAGATGTTTTGGACTACAACTCCCATCTTCCCCAACCACTGGTCCTGCTAGCTAGGGATCATGGGAGTTGTAGGCCAAAACATCTGGAGGGCCGCAGGTTTGACATGCCTGGTATAAGCATTAGCCATAGTTCCTCAGAAACTGCTTCCATCCAGGGTTAGAGGCAGACTAAGAGGTGTTGTGGCAGTCTACTGACAGATTGACAACTGCGGAAGAAAGAGGAAAAAAAATGTCATTGGCCTCCCCTTTACAATACCATCCCATTTGGCTTCCGTTGACTATGTAGTGCTTGAAATTAAGCTGAATCTCTATTTTATGTACATTTAACTCCCAACTTTGCCATGTGTTTTTATTTACTTCTGCTCTCTGCCCTCTGCTTCTGACCCATGTGATTTTATTGCATGTTGTCTTTTCAGACACCTTGGTAAGTCACCTTGGAGTTGTTGTGGGGTAGAGTTGTATGACGGAATGAATAAAACGTATTCCGGTAAGTGATGGAGGCAGAGCCTAATAGCTGCAATTATTTTGTTGTTTTTTCTTGATTTAAGTGGAGGGAAAGCTGTATTATATATTCATTGCCATGTTGTTTGTGGATGAACATTTTTTTGATATTGTGTATTATTATTTTTACTGTTTTATGCTATTTTATGGCATTTTTTGTATTTATAATCTTTGTAAGTCACACTGAGACTCTTTTATGAAATATGTCAATAAAATTAATAAATGCTGCTGCTATTAATACTGATGATGCTCCTTTATCCCTGTTGCCCTTGTTGCAACTGAAACCTACTTTTCACAATATATCCTAATAGCCTGTTGTTACTTTGGGGAGTTTTCTTAATGGGACATTATGGCAACCTGCAACTTTCTTCCAAGAACAATTTTCCAAATAGCTTTAAAGGACCATGCTGGGTCAAATGGAAGGCCCTGAAAATCTCATAGCTAATCCAATGAACTCTGGTGCATATGTGTTCTATAACACTGCCACTATGGCAACAACTTCCAATGTTTAGGGAGCAAGGGGGAGGACAACTGAAGACACCATTTACAGGTGAAACTCGGAAAATTAGAATATCATCAAAAAGTGCATTCATATCAGTAATGCAACTTACTATTTTTTATTTTTCTTTCAATTTTTACAAATGCTTTTTTTTTTTTGGAAATTCCGCAGTAATGAAACAAATTGTTACAATAATACAAAAATAAACATCACTATTACATTTCATTAATGACATTCCATTTATAATTGACCCGCCTAACGACAAATAATTACAATTACAACAAATAAAAGCTTGACATATCTTGCTTTGCATGTCATGCATCTATCTCATTTATTGGTTTCACCTTTTAAGTTGCGTTACTGAAATAAATGCACTTTTCGAACAATATTCTAATTTTCCGAGTTTCACCTGTACTTGGTGCAAAATTAATTGGCAGCCACTTCCTGTTCGCCAAATAATTTTATTAGCTTTCTTTTAAATAGAAAAAACAACATATAACTACAGTAACTTGTCCAGTGGTGCTACATTCTTTGTAAGTTTCATATGCCGTATACAGCACACAAGCAATACGTTTATTTATGCATCATCAAGTATCCTCCCCACAGAGATTCTTGTATTGTGGGTGGAATAAAAGTATCTTCTGTCTCATTTATAAAGGAAAAGAATGAAAGCCAAGTCTTGCCAAAAATGTGTATCCTTGAAGTGCCTTTAATTACCCTTCTGTGGCGAGAAAGGCATTCCAATAGAGCCACATTGCAAATATTTTTTACCCAGATTTCAATGGGGATTTCTATAGGTTGTTTCCAGTATTGGGCTATTGCTAATTGGGCTGCAGAGAATAGGAAAAAAAAACAATAATGCAAAGTCTCTGCATTTAAGGTTATTGTTTAAATTTGAGTCTAATGATAACAAGGCAAGAGTTGAAATGGGAGGAAGGATTTGCTGTATAATTTTTGGAAATAATGTGAAAGACCTTTTTCCAAAAGGAGAACACCGTTGTGCAACTCCACCATGCATGGAAATATGAAAAAATAATAATACAGTCATACCTTGGTTGTCGAACACCGTGGTACTCGGACGTTTTGGTTCCCAAACATCACAAACCTGGAAGTGAGTGTTTTGGTTTGCAAACGTTTTTTGGAAGCCAAACATCTAATGCAGCTTCGCGGCTTCCGATTGAGTGCAGGAAGCTCCTGCAACCAATCGGAAGCCACACCTTGGGTTTCAAACCATTCCAGGAGTTGAACTGACTCCAGATATGGATTACGTTTGACAACCAAGGTACCACTGTGTCCTCAAAACTTTTGGAAGGGAGGGAACATTGTGATAATCATCACTCTGCTGCAGCCATCAGGTTGTTGGAGAGGAAAAAGTTGTAAACACCCAGCTGTTAACCAGCAACCATCAGGCAAAGATCAGAAGTGGGTATTCTGTCTGATCCCTCCACTCTTGGAATGCTATCTCCTAAAAATAAATAGCTGGATTTTTTTCTGGGGGGACTCAGGGGTACGCATACCCCTAAACATTTTTTAGTCTAAGTTTGGCCTCATTGAGGGGCAGTATCTCATTATGAGTAGGAAAATGAGAGTACCCCTAAACATTTTTTTTAGGAAAAAAAAAAGCACTGGCTGAAATGTTCCCTCTTTGACCCCTCACAAATGGACCTGCAAAATGAGGTGTTGGTGATGGTAACATCACCTGCATTTCTACTCAAAGTGCATCTAACTGGCATCTGTTTCCAGTTATACCAGTATAAATAGTGTAGGTGTATAAACAAGAACCAAAATCGTACCTACACTCTGCTGTCAAAATCTTGTCACACTTCTGTAAAGAAAGAAAAGCTGCTTCTTTATTAGACTGAACCTGTTTCTCAAAGATGCAGGGTATTTTATTTGTTAAGAAACAGGTGCTCTCACATTATACAGAATATCCAAAATCAAGATAAGTATTTACCTTGTATTCTTTCTCTCTATAGATCTCTTAATATGGAGCTGCCTGTGTTTCAAGCTGGTATTATGAATGTAATTCCCTGTTCCAAGCAGGAATAAAAGAGACACAAAGCACCATTCACATCTTTCAAAAGTTGCATCAGACACACTGTTGCTTGCTGGTATCTGTTATTAAAATCTTGGTAGTTTATATATCTTTTTTTTCCCCTGTTGAAAAATAGAGCCTCTGTCCTTTCTTTTGGTATACAAAGCCTTCACCCTGCTCCACAATATCCCCTCCTCCTCAAACTCCCTGTGCAAGTTCTTAATGCTTTGAAGCCATGCCAAACTTGTCCTCTTTCAATCCACTTTCACTGACAGTGCTTTGATGCAAGTCTGGCATTTACAAAGCTTTTGCCATGCTGAAAAACCATTAGGATGAAATAATATTAACAGTTCTGGTGCTCAGAGCTTTCTCTGTAAAACTCCCTTGGTAACCAGAGGTATGAGTGGTTTCAGCGAGGCTGCTACAGGATAAATGGCTCAGGGGTGGTCAACCTGATGCTACTTGGAGTTTTAGGGGGATTCTACAGTTCTTAAAGGGACACGAGTGGAGCTGTGGTCTAAACCACTGAGCCTAGGGCTTGCCGATCAGAAGATCAGCAGTTTGAATCCCTGTGACAGGGTGAGCTCCAGTTCCTTGATCCCAGCTCCTGCCAACCTAGCAGTTCAAAAGCACGTCAAAGTGCAAGTAGATAAATAGGTACCACTCCGGTGGGAAGGTAAATGGCATTTCTGTGCGCTGCTCTGGTTGCGCCAGAAGTGGTTTAGTCATGCTGGCCACATGACCCAGAAAAACTGTCTGCAGACAAACATCGGCTCCCTCGGCCAGTAAAGTGAGATGAGCACCGCAACTCCAGAGTTGTTCATGACTGGACTTAACTGTCAGGGGTCCCTTTACCTTTACAGTACTTAAATCAATTGGATTTCCCTGGAGTTTCTTCACCACCTTCTAGAGTAGGTTCCTCCACTTCTGAAGGACTGTTCACTTGCAATGTTTATGCACTACCCTTTCTTGGGAAGTGTATATTTGACTCCCAATAGTGTCTCATCCAGGTATCTGGATTTACATCTGTGTAAATTTACATCTGCGTAAATTTTAAACATCCTATAACACAAGGTGGCCCCAAGCTATACTTCTGGCCCTTATGTAATACTACCAACCTTACTGTATGCTTGTGAAATATGGACCACTTATAAATGTCATCTCCAACTCCTTGAAAGGTTCCATCAACACTGTCTCCAAAAATTTTTACACATCACTTGGAAAGACAGGCAAACGAATGCCAGTGTACTGGAAGAAGCAAAGATCACCAGTGTCAAAGCAATGATTCTTCAACATCAACTTCGTTGACTGGTCATGTTGTGCAGATGCCTGGTTATTGACTTCCAAAGCAACTACTCTATTCCAAACTTAAAAATGGAAAGCGTAATGTTGGTGGTCAACAAAAGAGGTTTGAAGAATCTCTCTCTCTCAAAAAAAAAGTGGTATAAACAACAACAACTTGGAAACACTGGCCTGTGAGCGCTCCAATTGAAGAACAACCTTTACCAAAGGTGTCATGGGCTTTGAAGACTCAGAACAAAACTCAGAACAAAAGGTGTCATGGGCTTTGAAAACTCAGAACAAAAGGGAGAAACATGCTAAGAGGAAGGCACACTTGGCAAACCCTCACTGTGATCAACTCCTGCCTGGAAACCTATGTCCCCACTGTGGAAGGACATGTGGATCCAGAATTGGCCTCCAGTCACTTGTGGACCCACTGTTAAAACCGTGTTTATGGAAGAAAAGAAGAAGAAGAAGAAGAAGAAGAAGAAGAAGAAGAAGAAGAAGAAGAAGAAGAAGAAGAAGAAGAAGAAGAAGAAGAAGTGAAGCACATCCTGCAGTGATTTTAGGGTTAGTTGGTGACACCTGACAAGGTAAGAGGTTACTGATAAACACCTCATTCTTGCAGTAAGTGGTCATGCATACACTAGAAGGCAGAGTGCATCTCATGAATGGAGCTCAGAGTTCCAGAGAGAAACACAGAGATTTTTGAAAGGTGCCAGGGTGTGCAGATATTTTATTTATTATGCATTGCAGGGGGTTGGACTAGATGACCCATGGGTCCCTTCCAACTCTACGATTCTATGATTCCAAGTGTGTGTTCTAAGCATTCTCAGACAGCATACATTGTTACCTCCTGCAGGCACGGACACATATTTGTACTTACAGCAACTTTGTGAGGTAGTTTAGGTAGTTAGAGAGTCATAGGTCTCCCAGCATGCTACTGAATTATCTGCAATATGCCAGGGTTTGACAGCAGGTGCACAGCAGTTGTCAGAAGACCGATGGTGAAAGGATGCCTTGAAGATAGAAAGTTTCAAAACCACTGGACTGGAGAATCAACACCGGAAATGTAAGTGGGGATGTTTACAAGGGACTTTTCCTAAGAAACATTAAAGCAAAGGGAAGCTAATTGACTCTTTCAATTGGGCGGTACAGAAAATAATGAGAATTTCTCCAAGGCTAATAGAAAATGGAAACAAAAAGAATGACAACCTACTTCCCTAATGTGGCTGCAATCATTAAAAGTACCGGCGGCTGGAAGCACACCAAGTAAGAGTGTTTAAAAGAGAAAAATTAATTCTGAGATGTTGTCAAAGAGAAATTGATTGCCAGATTCTCCACCCCTTCTATGCAAACAGCATGATCAACATGATTAGCAGGTAGAAAGTTGTGGCAAAGAGGTTTTTTTTTTTTTTTTTGAATCTGTATTGAGTGATATCCCATACAAAGGATAAAGGTAAAGGTAAAGGGACCCCTGACCATTAGGTTCAGTCGTGACCAACTCTGGGGTTGCGCGCTCATCTCGCATTATTGGCCGAGGGAACCGGCGTATAGCTTCCAGGTCATGTGGCCAGCATGACAAAGCCGCTTCTGGCAAACCAGAGCAGCACATGAAAACGCCGTTTACCTTCCCGCTATAGCGGTTCCTATTTATCTACTTGCATTTTGATGTGCTTTCGAACTGCTAGGTTGGCAGGAGCTGGGACCAAGCAACGGGAGCTCACCCCGTCACAGGGATTCGAACCGCCAACCTTCTGATCAGCAAGCCCTAGGGCTGCTGTATATGCATATGCTAGGAAACTACTGGAGTTGTAATCTGTTTCGCAGGTCTCCCAGTCTAGGCTATTGCAAAAGGAAAAAGAAAAATACGCAAGGATATTTTTTATGATAATTTATTCTTCATTATAGAATCCATGTGACCCAGGTACCCAAGGCTAGCAAATTAAACTTAATCAATAACTTCAGTCTTCTAACACCAAAGAAGGAGGGAGGCATTTTCTGTGTCAGAAATGACACAGAATGACACATGAATCTGCCCAGATGGGCTTGATTTTCTCCTCAGCGGCCCATCTGTCTATTTGAGATGAGGCGGGTGGCAACAAAAGAAATGGGTATTTTAATGGTGACACCCACCTTTGGAATGCCCTTCCCAGAAATGCTTGTGTGGCAAACCAGCACAAGGTAAAATACCTTTGAAAAAAATTGCTGAAGCTTTTTCGAGTTTGTCTCAACCATAGGTCTTGAGTCTGGTTTTATCCTTTGTTTTTATTATTCTTTTAGTTATTTTGCATAATGCAGGTGCGGCCATTTTTAACCTTTTGAGCTGTGCACAATGTATGAAACTAAGTAAATACCCAGTTGTATGACCAGCTAGAGCAGGGAAGGGAAACTAGCTCACCCTTGACCTTTGGTCTTACTGGCTGGGGGTGATGGGAATAGTAATCCAATTTCATCCAAAGAACCACAGATTCCTTATCCTTGGGAGAAAGGATGGCCATAGTTATTAGTTGGTTGTTCAGGGCATTCTAAGGTCATGATTTAGCAGAGGTAATTCAAGTTTAAGAGGGAGACAGATGCAATTCAATGGAAGTTGAGTGAATGTGAACTGAATATTGACTCCTGTCCAACAAAAGAATAGGACCCCCTTCTCTTGCAACCCATGCTGTATCTCCAAGATTCCTCTTCTGAGGCACAGCAATGGCACCGAGTGGAAAATTTTGCTTTCCAAAATCTTTCTAAAGAGAAGGGCTTGGTTCATAAACTGACTCTCTTTTCTTTTCATTGTAATATTTAATACCGGCTGTGTTCGTTCTAAAGAAGAAACTCCAGGAGCCAAACAGAGTCTCTGCAGAAGATGATGCTTCTATTTATGTGGGATAGATTGTTTGGCACAAATTGCTAGAAACTGAAATGAATTTAGGCTCATCAGAGAGGAGAGGGATATTCCTCCAGATTTGTCTGACTTTTGAAACTGCTCCAGGGCTCATTGCTGGGACTTCTACAGTATGCAAAATCAACTAAAGCAATTTCTTCCATATTTCATCTAGACATGAGGGGATAACAATTAAAAAAATAACAAATTAGTCAAATTCTCTTTATGGATGTCCCCCCCCCCCTTTGTTGTGCAAGTGGTATCGATGTACAGTATCCAAAGAGTCAACTAACCAGAGTAAGGGGAGCAGGTACTCCTCAATGAAAATGCTATAAAGCTCTGAGATGCAAGAATTAAATTAAGTCAGCTATGCTAATGTTGTTTATTGCTAATAACTGACTTCCCTGAGTAATGATTTACTTAAAGCAAAAGGAAGAGTGGGGATGGATCAAATTCCTTCCTTTTTTCATATGTGGTGGACGTTTAGAAAGGTGAAAGGCTTCTCGGAAATGATATATAATGAATTAAAAAGGATGTTTAAAATAGCTATTCCCAAGAGGCCTGAAGCATTTTTTTTCTAGGGATCATAGGGGCAGAGGTTCCAAAAGAGACAGTTAAGTCATTTATTTATGCTACTACTGCAGCCAGAATCCTGTATGTGCAGAAGCGGAAAGAAGAAGTCTCATGATGTAAGTCATAGGGCTCCCCCTACTGGTGGTTTACCCTTAGATGGACTCCCTGAATACGTGCGGGAGTCGAGATATAGCCTGGCTTCACTCCAATGCCTAAGCCAAACTGCTCACATCTGTAACCAATAAGGTTGTGGCCTATTTGAACCCATAAACTGAAATACTTGTGTTGTTGTGTCCGCTGGGGTTGTGGCATGGCCCTAGCTCATGTCTGGGCATTGGACAGAACCCACACCCCTGGATCCCTTTAACAGGATACCCTTAATGAGGAGGGGCAGGCAAAAGCTATCCCTTCTTCCAAACAAAGACTTACCCAATGCCTAACCTCACAGAGTTGTGACGATTGCTCCAAGGTAGGCAAAAACCAAATGGCTGGTGCCAATTTGTCAAGTGGAAAAAATTCCTACCCGGCCCCAACAATATTGCGGCCGACATTTGTCCATAGCTAGGTTGTGTCATAGCACAGCATAAAAAGAGTGTGGGTGGGGAGGGAGATCAGGTGAAGGGTGCAAGAGGAGGGCTCTCTGGCCATGCCATGGTTTAAATTTCCAGTGGCCACACCTCCTGCCAGTTCTGATTAGTCAGTGGGGCCACCCCTGGGCAACATGGCCTGGACAGCAACAAGGGGGGCATCAATCTCCACCCCCGACGGATCACTGCAGGGGCCCCGATGTCTGGCTACAACATCGCCCCCCCCGAAAAGGTGAGAGAACTTTTCCAAACTACAAATGCAAACTGAGCTATAAAACCAGGGCCTTTAGTCAGACAGAGTTAACTGGAGCTCAGCTCCGGCACCTCTCAGGTGGGCATCACTGTCATTCTAAGAGAACAAGGGAGAAGTTTGTGGTGAGCTCCGGCGCCTCTTTTCCTAGAAAAATAGCACTGTATGAAACCAAAGACAACTGGGGATCTGACAAACTGCTGAGAATAAGTCAAAATCTGAAAGGGGATGGGGAATAATTTCGATTCAGCCAATTATATTATGGAAACCAAAGCAGAACTTCTGCAAGATTTTATAACCACATCCTGCATTTTTCAGTCTCCAACATCAGTGAAACAATATCCATTGTTGGCTGTGCATTTGGTGTTATATGGATGGAATGCAAGTTAATGCTGATCAATGATGAGTGCATTTAAACGAATTCCTCCAGAATGCTTGTGATGTCACATGTTATGTATATAAACCAATCTCAGTGTTCTCTGGTTTCAGTGGTTTGAGAATCAAGATGTGGATAACAATGCACACATTGATAACAATGGCTCATTTAACTCTGATTTCAGATAATGTGTGTGTTTTTCAAGCAATGAACAGGAGATTGCATGCTCTTATTTTCCTTCCTTTCAAATTTTATAAAACTGCAATCCCTAACAAAAATCTCATCAATCGACTTTTCCTGCGCTCGCCGTGTGCTTTCTGTCAAATTTGACAGCATATATTTGAGAACATATGCTCCATCTTGCAGCAGGAAAGCAAAAGATTGCAATGAATCTACGATCTCTAAATACAATTGAGGCATCCACTGAAAATTAATACTTACCATTTTCAGCCCTGTTGAAGGTAAGCACATTTGGGGGACATATTTACGATAATAAGAGTTGGTTTGGTCATTGATGATCATGAAAATGCAGAGATTTACGGAAGAAGAAGAAGAAGAAGAAGAAGAAGAAGAAGAAGAAGAAGAAGAAGAAGAAGAAGAAGAAGAAGAAGAAGAAGAAGAAGATTGGATTCAAGACTTAGAGGCTTTCTGAAAACTCTGAACGCAGAGTTGCTTTTTGCAAACTTTTATTTTTATCTTTTAATCAGCTCTAGGTTCATATTCTTCATGAAGAAAAAGGAGAGCGAAAGCCTGCCAAAGTGAATATATGCACTACTCTGAAAGAAAGAGAGTGAGATAATTGGAACAAGATCATTTGAGCTGGTGTCAGACTGAAGAAGAAGGGGGCACATGCTTTAGCCGCGGAAAGTGGTTCACTTAATTTCTGCACCCGCCCACCCACAAGGCCCACTTTGCACACCAAGCTGTTCATAAATGAAACAGCACCGTTTTTAAAAAAATGGATGGCTTTATACTAGTGGAATAATAACTCTGAATAACACAAGTGGCTTTCAATTGGTTTCCATGGAACTCTGGGATGTAGTTAGTTTCTCAATTAGTCGATCTGCAGTGGGTGGGCAAACTTCTCCCAAAGACCTATTGCCTTCTAATGCCAATTCCCCACTTCCCGCAGCTGTGAGGCCCAATAAGCATGCTGAGGAGGGCGCCACTGAGGAAGAATGGTGGGAGCCACCCCCTCCCCCTGCTCCTGAATCTTCCCAGGAGCAGGAGGACAGTATAGATTTGGAAGAGTGGTTTGCAGAGGGGCATAGTTCAGAAGGCAGAAGCTGGGAAATACTGGATGGGGAACAGTTAGGTGAAGAAACACTAGAAGAGTCTCTGGACAGCATTCCTCCACTCAGCCTAAGGTCAAGAAGAGCTCAGAAAGTTCCAGAACAGAAAGCACAGAGGTTACAAACTCAGATTACAGGATGTAGGAGTGATATACATTAAAGGGACAGAAGCGGGTGTGACCCTTAATTGGGAACACCACCATTTCTAGGAGATGTGTTCTTTGTTCTCTACCTGTGATTATTAAAGATTCTAACATGTAAGACTTTCCTTTCTTTGATCTTCTTATCTACTGCCAAGGGGGGAGTAAGCCGATTCCCCGAAGCCTAACACCATTCTTGCCCCTCTCTCAATAGTCTGCCAATATTTGGTGGTCACTAAACCTACTCAGTCCTTGTTAGGTCTCTTTGGAATCCTGCCCTTAATTTTACTTCTGGAGCTGTTCTGAATTTCTGCAAAACTTGGGGCTTCCTCGAGCTTGCCAACATTTCCCCCTTGTGTGTGGGTGCTGCCATTTTGGCCATGTAATGATCCACACTTGGGGAATAAGTTCGTCGTTAGTACGGAGGATTAGCATTTCCAATAATGACGTTTTCTGAATGTCAAGCACTTTTTTGAATCAAGAGGAACGTTTTCTCCCTCACAATTTTTTATGGTGCCTTTAAACCTCAGGTAATTGAAACAGTTGGCGGGTAGCACTCCAAGGAATCACCCTGTAATATTTCAAAGTTTGAGCTGTTGATTTCCTTTGGTCTTCTGCCTCAGTGTAAAAGAGCTTCCTGCCTGATGCAAGCTTTCACAGTCAATGGTCTCATAAAAGATATTGCTGTGCTCTCCCAACTTCCAAGCACAGCAAACTTCTGAAATTTATTTTTCGTTGGATGGGAGAATGGTACAGCATCTTTGTAATATTTGCTTTTATGTACCAACAGATCAGAAGTGGGGTGAAGGGGCTTGCTCCTTTAGGAAGCAGAACTCACCTCCCCAAGATCAACTTGCGTGTTTAGACCTTTAAACCTCCCCCCTTATATAAATTCAGACAAGACTCGAATTTTGGTTTGGTTTTTGGCAGAGTTTAGGTCACAACGTTATTACATCAGGTGAGTGGTTGCATAGGCTCTGGTTCGACTAGCTCCCTGGACCGTTGCCGGTAGCCCTGACCCAGAGCTCCATCATAGGTCAGCCTAGGGTGAATACCTGGAATGGCGGAAAGCTGGGGACATGCTATGTCCACCACCCAGATGTCCCCCTGGACTCAGACATGGGCACAACCCCTCTCAGGGTTGACCAAACCATTGAGTCCCTGGATTCCTTTAACGGAATACCCTCCACATAGGGATGGCAAGAGTGTTCCCCCATCCCTATCACCTGAACCAGAGCCTATCTGCAACCTTACAAGTTGTGACAATTTGCTACGCAGCAGGGGAAGCCCAAGTGGCACCAGCCAATCAGCCAACTGGGGAATATTCCTGCTCTGCTCCTGTCCTAATGACAGATGACACATGACAGCATAGCAAGGTCAAGCGCACAAGCCCTAAAAATAGGGAGAAGTGGGCGGGTGTTCTGATGCACTGACCAAAAGAGGAAGCTCTGGGTCACGGGCATGGGCATATATAGGTCCCTTGATCGGTTTGGCTAGCGTCCCATTGGCCTGATTAAACCCAGCATCAAGGGACCTACCAATAGGGTGTTGTGGCTATCCAGTCGTACCCACCCACAACATAGGGTTTGGTTGCCAGGTCGCACCTCAACACGTGCCCTCTTTAAGGGAGGACACGATTTGTGCAATCCAAGACTGGATCCCGAGTCTAAGTGACTGTGCCAGTCATTTTTCCTCTTTGCAATTCTACCATTTGTGCCAAAAGAGATTGCCTTGAAAATAGAAGGAAGTGGGGGATTTCAAGGGAACTTCAAAGAGCCCAGGAGGTTCATGTGCATCTTAATCTTTTGTAACATTGGAAAAAGTGTATTTGTGCGCTCCATTAAAACCATTATTTTACATTCTGGGCCTCTTCAAAGTTCTTGGTTGGGTTTTTCAGCAGGAACAGTCCAGGAAGCTAAGTTTTGGTTACACACCTAGTTCTCTGGTGTAGCCAGAGAACAAATGAAGGCCAACTCCTGCTGCAGTTCGTGGAGGGAGAGCTTTGCTTGCTTACCTGTGTCCATTACCTTAGTGTGTTCTCTCCACCCTTATTTTTTTGACAAGCTTTGACTGGTAAACTAGGTTTCAATGTTTTTTGTTTGTTTGTTTTTGAAATGTGAAAAGAACTGTACCTTTTAGGCTTCAGTTTTCACATTCCAGCTGCCTTATAACAAAGACAGATTACAAGCAGGTTGCTTCCTCCCCCCCCTCCCCCCGTTTCGGTGACGTTAGTTCCCTGGCTGAAAAATCTGTCATGAAATGAGTGCTCTTGCAAGAGATAAAAATAGAAGTTTTTCGTGCCGAGTCTGCAACCCTGTTATGATTTTTCCATACCGAAGACCGTGAGGTGCTTATTTCCACTATTCAAAGTGATGTCTGGAGAAAGAGGAGGGAGGAGAAAGCTCATTTGGGTGGCGAAGAGAAACAGTCTTTGAAGAGAAATGCTCCGTCTACAGAGACGCTGGGGAAAATATTTGCAAAAAACATC
The DNA here is from genome assembly GCF_963506605.1 of Zootoca vivipara. Taxonomy (NCBI): domain Eukaryota; kingdom Metazoa; phylum Chordata; class Lepidosauria; order Squamata; family Lacertidae; genus Zootoca; species Zootoca vivipara. The sequence continues at coordinate 71,599,377 of NC_083283.1, forward strand.
TTGCTGAAGTTTGAAGACCCAGGCAAATGACAAGTTCTTTGATATGAAAAAAACCCCATGACTTTTTAAAACCAGGATAAAAGGTGTGAAAAGCCTTGTATTCCCAGTCACAGAATGACCATGAATTGCTCTCATTTCCTTCCTTGCACACTGCCACAGGCAGTTGCTACCTTCACAGCAACAGCAAGTGATATATGTGACTCATCACAATGCGCTGAACAAACCAGTGTTGTCAAAAAAACCAATCTAGTTGTAAATAAGGGCCACGGTGCTGTCCCAGGGACCTCCTCGGCCTTGGCTGTGGTTGTTCAGATATCCACTGCTTTCATTTTCTCACTTGTACCACTATTGCCATTTACAAAATGCTTTCTACAAACAGCAGAGGCCCAGAGCAGGCAGGGTTTAGGCCAGGGAAATCCACTTTACATAACTGTATAGTGTTATCCCATTTAGCCACCAAGTACACACGGCACCATAAAGAAGGCCTATATGTAGCCTTTTTAGATCTTAAGGCTGCTTTTGATTCAGTCGATAGGGGGCTGTTATGGTCCAAACTGGAGTCATTGGGCCTAGATCCTAGGTTACTTTACCTGATTAAAAAGCTTTACTCAAATAACACCTGTCGTATAAGAATAATCCCAGGGGACGAGGTGTCAGACCCTGTTATAAATCAAGGTGTGAAACAGGGCTGTGTATTTGCTCCCTCTCTTTTTAATCTCTTCCTAAATGACCTTGCCCCATTAGTAAAATCAGTGGATGCTCACAGCCCAAAACTCAATGCATCAAAAATTCCCATCCTCCTATATGTGGATGATATGATTCTGCTCTCACGGACAAGAATTTTCTTAAAGCGTTTGCTAAATGCCTGTATCGACTATCTGTCTAGAATGAAAATGAGTATTAACTTCGTGTTTTTGGGAACTCTCGTAAGAGCTATAGTTGGGTTTTTGGTGGGAAACACATCCAGCAGGTATCCGAATTCAACTATTTGGGCATCACTTTCCATCACAGGTTCCGGTCGTCTTCGCACTGTGCAGCGGCGGTAAACGCCAGCAAGCTTTTCTATGCAGGCCATAATGCACTTCTTTGTAACAAGAGGTAACCAACACATCCCTTCTGCCCTTAAGGTTTTTAATGCCAAAGTTAGAGCTCAACTGCTCTATGGACTTCCAATCTGGATGTTAGGGTTTACCCAGGCAGTGGAACGAGTGCAGGCAGCCTTTCTATTTAAGCTTTACGCTGTCCCACACTGTGTACCTTACGTAGCCTTGTGTCTAGAGGGAGGCCAACATAAGCTAGAGACAGTTGCCTGGATGAGTTTTATCTCATGCTGGCTAAACATTTGCTTTTCAGCAGACAAAGATACTTTACTTAGCAAAGTTCTGTCAAACTCCTTCCCTTCCCCAGGGCTACAACTGTTTTGCACAAAGTTACGGCAACTTGGGCTTTCAGAGGATCTCTTGGGTGCTGTGGCTTTTCCAATCACCAAGGGCATGTTAAAAACTAGGCTGTGGGATGTAGAGCACCAGGAACTAATTTCAGCTGCGGGAAAAACATGTCCCCCTCTTTATTTTCGACTCTCTTGGACGCAGGGATTTAACCTCAGTTATCTACCATTTTTGTTTAACCCGCAAGAAAGAAGGGTTTTCTTGCTGGCTAGGTTCAATTCTAATCCCTCTAACCTCCTCTGGGGTAGGTTCGCATGTATGACAGAAGGAGATAGGATCTGCCCATGTGATGCCCACCTGGTGGGAACTCTAGCTCACATGGTCCTTAAATGTAAAATGTATGATGATCTCCACCAACAATTCCTAGACCAACTATGTATCCCAATATGGAAACCAGAGACGGAGGTCATATGCTTCTTATTACAGGGGAGAGACCAGGAGCTCACCAAGATAGTAGCTAAGTTCCTCTATTTGATTTTTTTGCCGCCAAAGTACGTTACAGGACCCTGCCCTCGCTGGAGACCCACAGAGGTGAAATAGATTGCTTGCCTCTTCTTCCCTTTGGCAAGTGACTGTACTGTTGAAATGGCGACGAGATCGCACTGGCCTATTTATTTTGAATGTTTGTATGTGATGCCAATAAAGGTTTGATGATGGTGAAATGGCTAAAATGACCGGAAGAATCAGAAATCAGGAAGACCAAATTTTTAATAAAGAATGGTGGAAATTTACAACTTATCTTAAAGACCATTGTAAACAGTTAAAATCATTAGTAGGATTGGAATATTATTTGTAGTTTAATGGTGAATTTTGAATATAATGAAGATGTAAAAGATTTGGATCATCATAAAAAATACAGGAGGAAATGATTAATAGGACTCACAAAGTGGGGGATGGAAGTCCAGGATATTCCTTTGAATCTTGTTTTTATGATCTGTGTTCAATTTATGATTGTAAAATAATAATAAATATTTTTATTTTTAAAGAGAAAAGGTAGAGTATAAATATTTTTTTAAATAAAATTTTTGGATATATACTTGATTTGCACTGAAGAGTACTCAACAGAAAGCAGGCTCATATGTTTGTATTGTGACTGTTGTTAATGCTTTGTACACATATGTGGATCAAAATTGCTGCAGCGAGGCAATCATTTGTGCTGTGTGCTCTGAGACAATATGGTTGATTCTACGTCAAGGTTAGTGACCCTTAGGAAGTTTACTGACTGTGTGCTCACTAATCAAAGAGGAACACCAACCCATTGGTGAGTTGCTAGTCACTGCAGGTCAAAGGAGGCTAAAAGCAGAGAAAAAGAATGCTTGAATCCCAATACTTTGCATGCTCTGCCAGAAGAAACTGACCTAGTAAAGTAAATTGCCATGTCTTACCTGCCAATTTTTGAATTGATCTTCCAAGGGAGGTCCGGGTAAGATTGGTACCTAAGAAAATGCACTAGGAAAACGTTGAGAAGGAGGGCTCTCATATCAGAGTTTTATTGGAGTACAAATGAAAGAAATATAAACATGCAATAGGCTTTGCTGAACAGCAGCTAGCATTCCCAAGAGTCTAAAGTACAGTATCAAGTTCTTATACATGTTCAGCAACAAAATGTTATCAGCCCAGAGTTAAGGCAATAATATCCAATTTAAATTCCGGAAGGCTAAGCTTAACATGAATACCTAGACTCACAATCTTAACTCTCTTCCCTGATGAGAAGTATAAAAAACATAATCAACTATAGAAAAACACCGAAATTATTCCATAAAGTGTTTGTGTTTTGTATCCGCACTAGCTACAAGCTGTTATTTCACTTTGGTAGCGAACCTTTTGAAGGCTCCTTCTCCTCCACACTACAACTGAAGCAGCAGATAAAGGAAGGAATTCTATGTAGCATTTCTGCTTGTCAGATAGAGTGACTGTGTGCTGTTCTTAGCATTCACCGGGCACTTCCGGAGCCAATTTGTGGCAAATGAGAGGAGGAAAGGGGTAGGAACAAGAAACAGTGCTGTAGCCAGGGATTATTATTTTCCAGCCGGAGCTTAGCTTCAGCACCTTTCAGGTGGGCACCACTGCCATTCTAAGAGAACAAGGGAGAAGTTCATGGTGAGCTCCGGCACCCTTTTTTTTCTAGAAAAAGAGCACTGGCTGTAACATAGGTCCTTGCGTGGGCTTCAGCCAGTGGGGCTCATTTGCTCAGTGTGGTATTATTTATGGATGCCCATTATTTTATTCCTCTGCATTTGGATAATGTCCACCTGTTCTAGACCTTGTAGCCTTGCAGGAAGATTTGGAGGAGCAGAGGCTGGGGAAGGAAAGGATGAATTTTCCTTCCCTGCGTGCCATGATAACAACAGCCTCCCTCCCCCATCTGCATATAATGAAAGGAAATATGTAGTTACATGCTATACTTTTCAGTGTGTCATTTGATATAAACCACATTTGGGATTGGAGCATTCATCTTCAAAACCAAGAAACCTTCTGTTTAGCTGCGGACCACATACTTTATGCCCCCGCCCCCACACCAAGCCTGATGCAACCCAACAGCCACTTACTTCAGACCACTGGGATATCAGCACATCTTCTGGTCTTGCAGCTTTCCTGGACCTGCAGAAATGGGTCAGGGTGCAGAGCACAATTCTTCTTCTTCTTCTTCTTCTTCTTCTTTTAACAGTGACTCCGTAAGTAACTGTGGAGGCGAATTCTGGATACACACGTCCTTCCACAGTGGGGTCATTGGTTTCCGGGCAGGAGTTGATCATGGTGAGGGTTTGCCAAGTGCGCCTTCCTCTTAGCACATTTCTCCCTTTCGTCCTGAGTTTGAGCGTCTTCAAAACCCATGGCACCTTTTGTAAAGGATGTTCTCCAACTGGAGTGCTCGCAGGCCAGTGATTCCCAGTTGTCAGTGTTTATACTACATTTCTTTATATTTGCCTTGAATGGCTGGTGACCAGTATTTTCTTTGGTGAATCAAAAGTTTGCAGACTTGGTTTCAATGCCAGCCTAGAAGAAACTCTTGCTCCAGTCCTATGAGTTGCAAGAAGAGGAATGTCAAAGGCATGTAGGCAATGACAAAGTTAGATTCTCATAATGACTATTGATGCCTGATCTGCATGGAGATTGGAAGCAATAGATTGCAGATTATAAGAATTAGTTTAGGCTGAAATTCCATTTGCTTCAGTTTGGAAGTTGATAAACATGGTAGTAATCCTGCTAGTGTGCGAGGACATTGAGCAGGAGCATATATTTGATGTGCCCTGAGTGACATTCATCCATTCTCTTTCTTTCTCAATTATAGATTAATTGACACTAACACAAATGTTCTCAGCAGAATACAAAATATTGCTGAGTGCACAAAGGCATTCACAATTGCCTTTCAGAAACATAACGCCTCCATGTAGAAAATGCTGTTTTAATGTAGCATAAAAATACAATTTTAATCTTTAAGCAGGTGTGACTGTAATGGGAAGAAAGGGTAGTTACTCTCCCCCATTTAACAGACAACACTTTCTATTAGTATTTTGTTCTGCTGCAGACATTATTTTCCTTGTAACATTACGGCTAATTCATATGGCTGCAAAGGATGCAGATTTTGTTTTCCTTTTTTTATGCATATGTAATAGTGTCACATTTTTGCATTAGCAAGGGGAAAGAAATAATGTCCAGTGTGAAGCTGTTTTATTTCTGCAGTGAAATGCTTGCTTGGTGTGCCATGAACAGATGGTTAAGTGAATGGGCAGCAATAGCTGTTGGACCTTGACAATGACACATTCCTCCAGGAGAAGAAACTTTCTTCTTTGGTCATTTGTTAAAAGTTAGCATTGGATTTCTCCTTCGCTATCTTTGTGGAAATCTGAGAACTAGCTATTTTAAGAGTCAGGCTGTGTACACATTACTCCTTGCTATGACTCCACTGCACTTCCGCCACTGATGTTTGTAGCCAAGTACACAATACATTAGGGTCGCATGTGGCGCTGTGGTCTAAACCACAGAGCCTAGGGCTTGCCAATCAGAAGGTCGGTGGTTTGAATCCCCGTGACAGGGTGAGCTCCTGTTGCTCACTCCCTGCTCCTGCCAACCTAGCAATCTGAAAGTGCAAGTAGATAAATAGGTACTGCTCTGGCGGGAAGGTAAATGGTGTTTCCGTGTACTGTTCTGGTTTGCCTGAAACGGCTTAGTCATGCTGGCCACATGACCCGGAAGCTGTACGCCGGCTCCCTCGGCCAATAATGCGAGATGAGTGCCGCAACCCCAGAGTTGTCCGTGACTGGACCTAACGGTCAGGGGTCCCTTTACCTTTACCTTTACACAATCCATAGCTGTCCGGATGCTTTTTGTTAAATACCAGACCATAGCTGCCAAGTATCCCGTTTCCACCGGGGAAACCCCTTTTTTCTTACCGTTTCCCGGCGGTCTCCCGTTTAGTGAAAAATCCCGGTATTGTCCCTTAAATCGGCTTCTGCCCGGCGGCCATTTTTCTGGTGCCGCTTTGCCCTTCTATGGGCACCAGAAAATGGCGGCGCCGGAAGTCGTTTCCGCGCATGACCGGAAGTTGCGTGACGTGACTTCTGGTGGCGATCTGCCCTTCTACGGGCATCAGAAAATGGCGGCGCCCACGCCGGAAGTCGCTTTACGTGTTTCCGGTCATGCGCGGAAGCGACTTCCGGCGCTGGTGCCGCCATTTTCTGGTGCCCATAGAAGGGCGAAGCGCCACCGGAAGTTGCGTCACGCAACTTCCGGTCTTGCACGCGCTGCCGATCCCGGATCTTTACGTCCCGAACTTGGCAGGTATGTACCAGACCCTCCAAGTGTCCCAGTTCCTGATTTGGTCTTGGGACGTCCCGCTTTTCCTTAGAATGTTCCTATTTTCATTGGAGAAATGTTGGAGTGTAAGGTAGGACGTCCTTATTTTCATCAGAAAGATGTTGGAGGGTATGGAGTCATGTGACCCCTGCACCAAGTAGATAAGTAACTATATGTCACTCTCATTCGCCAGTAGCTCCACCCCTTATACAGTGGCTGTGTGAGGCCCTTTGTCTATTTGCTTTCTGCCCTCCTAGTCCTAGGAGAAGGGGTGGTGGTCTGGAATGCTTTCTAATGATAACATGTTATCCAGTTATTCTGGCCCTTCTGCTCCCCTTTTCTCTCCTTCCATTGTCTCCCAGCTTTGTCCTTCTTCTGTCTCAGAGTCAAGCCCTTCTGTCCTCCTATACTGGAAAGGTGCAGGAAGGGGGGGGGGGCAGCTGCCTCCAGCATTTCTCCCCTGACACTATACAGCCTTTAGAAGACATCTGAAGACAGCCCTGCATAGGGAAGTTATTTGATGTTTAAAGTTGTACAGTCATACCTCGGTTTAAGAACGCCTCGGTTTCGAGTATTTTCAGTTTAAGTACTCCGCGGACCTGTCTGGAATGGATTAGTCCACTTTCTATTACTTTCAATGGGAAAGTTCGCTTCAGGTTAAGTACGGACTTCCGGAACCAATTATACTCATACCTCAGGTTAAGTACGCTTCAGGTTGAGTACTTCGCAGACCCGTCTGGAACAGATTAATCCACTTTCCATTACTTTCAATGGGAAAGTTCGCTTCAGGTTAAGTATGCTTCAGTTTAAGTACTCCACAGACCATCCGGAACGGATTAATACATTTTCCGTTACAGTGGTGCCTCGACTTACGAAGGCGATCCGTTCCACAGCGCTCTTCGTAAGTCAAAGTCTTTGGTTGTCGAAGCGCCTGTTTTGTGCATGTGCGAAGCATGATTTCCGCGCCGCTTCTGCACAGGCGCAGAACGCACGTGCGGCGAAAAGACTTCCGGGGTTGTCGACTTCGTAAGTCCAAACCTTTGGAAGTCGAGTCATTCGGATGTCGAGGTACCACTGTACTTTCAATGGGAAAGTTCGCTTCAGATTATGTACGCTTCCGGTTAAGTACAGACTTCTGGAACCAATTGTGTTTGTAAACCGCGGTACCACTGTATTATGTTTTTATATATATTGGAAGCCATCCATAGTGGCTGGGGAAACCGAATAAGATGGACAGGATATAAATAATAAAAGAAGTGTTGTTGTTGTTGTTGTTGTTGTTGTTGTTGTTGTTGTTGTTGAATAAGACACCCCTATTTTCATCAAAGAAATGTTGGAGGGTATGAAATACTCCTGTTTGGTGTGCTTTCCTTCAAATTAGCTTCCATCCAATTAAGAAAATAGAAGCCATGGTTAAGCATATGGCAGCTTCACTGAACTGGTGTTCGGTGTTGGGAAACAAATCCGGTCATGGGCGTTGGGTGAAGAGCCCACCTCACCCCTCTCCGGTTTGGAGAGCAACATAAAAAAGCAACTTGAAACCAAGCAGGGTGGAAACAACCTTGCTGTGTTTCAGGCCTCTAATGTGCACATAAGGTGTAGTAAACAGATGCTGGATTTGATCTAGGGAGGCCTGCATTCATATATCCCCAGTCAGCCAAGTTGGCTGATAGCTTCAAACAAGTTATTTCTCACCATCCTGACTACCTTATAGCTTCCTTATGAGGAGAAAATTAGATAAATGCACATCTGCTGCCATACATTCCTTGGAAGAGGCTGGGGGAAATTGTAGGATAAATTACAAGTAGAACTTGCAATAAAATGTTGCATTGAGGAGTGCATGCAATCGTAGCCATGTTATCTTCCAGGATACTCCTTTGCATTTACCCAGTCTGTTTTCCCCCACAGTGTCTCTGAAATATTCTACCATTTAGGAAAGTATGGAAGACTCTTCGTTTTTGGTCACTTTCTCATGAGCTGTGTTGTGGCCAGTGCTATTTTTCTAGAAAAAGAGGCGCAGGAGCTCACAATGAATGCCTTGCTCTTTTGTAGTGGCAATGGCACCCACCTGAGACATGCTGGAACTGAATTCCAGCTAAAAAAAGCCCTGGTTGTAACTTTCAGTTTGTCGTAATGTAATGTATTTTGCCACAGGATTTTTTGTGCTTTCTCTTTAACTGGTTTTTATTGGGACTATCTGTGCACATAGCAATCCCCAGTCTTAAATATAAAAATGATTTACTTTGCCTTGGGGTAAGCAGTTTTACAACTGTGCAAAAGCAGACGACCTGAAATATCTATCATCTATCTATCTACTGTAGGGACCCAGGTGGCGCTGTGGGCTAAACCACTGAGCCTAGGGCTTGCTGATCAGAAGGTTGGCGGTTCGAATCCCTGTGACGGGGTGAGCTCCCATTGCTTGGTCCCAGCTCCTGCCAACCTAGCAGTTCGAAAGCACATCAAAATGCAAGTAGATAAATAGGAACCGCTATAGCGGGAAGGTAAACGGCGTTTCCATGTGCTGCTCTGGTTTGCCAGAAGCGGCTTTGTGATGCTGGCCACATGACCTGGAAGCTATACGTCGGCTCCCTCGGCCAATAATGCGAGATGAGCGCGCAACCCCAGAGTCGGTTACGACTGGACCTAATGGTCAGGGGTCCCTTTACCTTTATCTATCTACTCTATCTATCTATCTATCTATCTATCTATCTATCTATCTATCATCTATCTATCTATCTATCCATCATCTTCTCCCAAATCAAGAATTGGGCTTTCATCGGCTTAAATATAAGCAAGACTGTGTGATATGCAGCAGTTTAAGGGAGGGGGGCTCCTCCTCCTCCTCCTCCCCACACCCATGTCCCCATAAAAATGCAGAGCGACCCAGCATCCATTTATATGCTCTCTCCTTTCTAGCTCATCAACATGAGCATTCAATTTCTGGTGCAGCACAGAGGGCAAACTCAAAGGAGGAAAATGTTTTAACTCTCTAAGTCAAACGGCCATCCATCACATTGAAGGCCCCTGATGGCAAGGAGTACTGAGGACCTCCTTATGCACCAGAGTGCATCCAAACCATCTAAATTTCATGGATACCATTAACTACATTCATTTCGTGCGCACACAAGCAACAGATAGGTAGGTTTGTCTTCCAGGACATATTTTTTTTAGCAGTGTGCTTTTTTATATTCACGACAAGACTCTTACATACTCTATCCAGGTAATGTGTCTTGGGGCTTATTTTGAGCTTTGGCTCAGATAGAGGACCTTTTCAAAGAGAGCTTCGCTTACATTAGATCCACACGGGAAAAGAAGAGAATTTGAGGTAAGAAAGCTGGGGGTTGTAAAAGCCTGAGGTGGCAGAATGGACCGTAGTGCTTCGGACTGAATGCCTTTTGGTTTTAAAAACATTTTACATCTTATAAAAACTCCTTCCAGTAGCACCTTAGAGACCAACTAAGTTTGTCATAGGTATGAGTTTTGCTTTCTCTCTCCCTCTCTTGCTTAACTATATTGGCTACTGAATAATGGAAAAAACCTAAGACAGTGTCCTGTCTATTCTATCTATTGCCATACGTCCAGAATTTCCCGGACACATATGGAATACTGCTGTCTCTAGCAGTGTCTAGGTGGAAAACGGTAAGAAAATGTCTGGGGAAACACGGACACATGGCAGTCCGTGGCTTTTTTGCCCGATTTTCCATAAAAATAGCTCAAAATTGGCTCAACAACTTTGGGCAAAGAAAGCTCGCTGTTTGAAATATGGCAACCATAATATGATGAAGTTATAATCTGTAATACTAGTTACAGGTAGGTAGCCGTGCTGGTCTGACGTAGTCAAAACAAAAAATAAAAATAAAAATCCTTCCAGTAGCACCTTAGAGACCAACTAAGTTTTTCATAGGTATGAGCTTTCGTGTGCATGCACACTTCTTCAGATACACTGAAACAGAAGTCACCAGACCCTTATATATAGTGAGAGGGGTATTACTCAGAAGGGTGGTGGGAATGGGTGATTGGCTGATAGGAGTGGTAAACCTGTTGACGACTGTTAATGACTGCAATTGGTCTTGCAGGAAAAAGCAAGGGGTGAGATGGCTAAAGAAAGCTTTATCATGTATAATGAGATAACAATCTTTGGCTTTCTTTAGCTGTCTTATTACAGAAAAATTTCAGAAACAGACTGGAAAGAGAAGTTGCTGAATTGCAACTCATTACCAGGCTTAAAACCATGGAGAGACCTGGTCTGAATAAAGACATTGGATTCTTATCTCATTATACATGATAAAGTTTTCTTTAGCCATCTCACCCCTTGCTCTTGGCTATCAGCCAATCACCCATCCCCACCACCCTTCTGAGTAATACCCCTGCCCACCCTCTGACTATACATAAGGGTCTGGTGACTTCTGTTTCAGTGTATCTGAAGAAGTGTGCATGCACACGAAAGCTCATACCAATGACAAACTTAGTTGGTCTCTAAGGTGCTACTGGAAGGATTTTTTTTATTTTTTTATTTTGACTACGTCAGACCAACATGGCTACCTACCTGTAACTAGTATTACAGATTATAACTTCATCATATTATGGTTCCATATTTCAAACAGTGAGCTTTCTTTGCCCAAAGTTGTTGGGCTATTTTTGAGCTATTTTTATGGGAAATTGGGCAAAAAAGCCACGGACTGCCATGTGTCCGGGTTTCCCCAGACATTTTCTTACCGTTTTCCACCCGGACACTGCTAGAGACAGCAATATTCCATATGTGTCCGGGAAATTCTGGATGTATGGCAATAGAGCGAATAGACAGAACAATGTCTTAGGTTTTTCCATTATTCAGTAGCCAATATAGTTAAGGAAGAGAGGGAGAGAGAAAGCAAATCCAGCCTCTGCCGCTTCTCTGAATGATTGCAATGTTTATTTTAGTAGCATCCTCATTTCTAGGCAAGTAATCATTCAACAGGTATTTCACATTTGGTTGTATATCAAAATGGGTGTGTGGGGTGTGTGTGTGTGTGTGTGTGTGACTCATCCAAGACTGAAACTATCAAAATTGTTCTGGATGGGGAGGGAGTGAAATACATTTATTTTAGACCCCGCTAAAGTGACCCATGTCCTTCCTTGCATATACCGGTACAGCTGCTGCTTCTGCCCTTGAAATGATAGCTGTGTGCTTAACTAAAGGCCACCAGCATAGCTAAGGAACAGGGGAGTTGGGGGGGGGGGAGTCAAATTATGTACATTAAAGTCACTTTGAGTATCGGTACATACAGCTTCCACCTGAAATGTTAATGGAGCAGAAACGGAGAGAGAATATGCATTCAAGGGTGGGAAACATGCTCAACAGTCAAAATAAGAAATGAAGGAGGAGAGTTAAAGAATATAGCATTAGCCGAACCTGCCCTCCATTTTCTCCCTCCCTCTCCCTTTTTTTCCTTTCTTGCCTCAAGGAAAAAAATCAATTTGCTGTTATGCTAATTGGCGAAAGGCACAGAAAAGAAAAACAGTACAGTGTTCCTTAAAATAAAACCCACCCAAATCTTGAAAAGCATAGGTTGTTCCCCCCAACCCCACAATGCATGATTCAGCCAGATGTTTTCATTTGTAGATTTTGGTGTATTTAATTATATGGCTTCAGGAAGATGTCTGAAAAAAAGAGAGAAGAGGCTGGCCAAGCCATTAGAAAAAAAGGGGGGGGAACTGTTTAGGCATGATAATTTCAGACCTGTCTTCTTTTTTTAAGGAAGGTGTATAGTTCAGCTTATCCAGTCATGATCACAAACCTCTTTTTGATGTGAGCTTGCTAGGTATTGCTGAAAGTAAATTTGCCATACATAAATACGTTGATTTACTGCACATTACCAAAAAGAAAAAGGGGGGAAAGCACTGAAAGCAGGAACTGAAGCTATTTATGCTAAATAAAATCTTATGATGAAATGTCTGACAGAGCCCATCCCCTGGTTAATTTAGGCTGCAATAATATACCCGATTACCTGTAAGGTAAATTTAACTCAGTGGGACTTCCTTCTGAGCAGACGTGCACTGTGTTGGATTTCACTGTTAGTCATCTAGTCTGACTAAAGAGCATTTTTCAAGGTATCAAAAAAAAGAGAGAGGCTTTTTAGCTCTGATGTCAGATATCTTTGTTTTAAAAAAAGCACGGAGTTTCAGGTATTAAATTTGGGATGATATACATGGGGTCACGAAGCGTCAGACACGACTAAACAACAACAACATACAAAACAAATAGTCATGGGTTTTTTAGCAGGAACTCAGGGGAACTGAATTCCTTTACCTTTTTATATTAAATAATTATTGGGGTGTTTTTTTTGCTGGAACAGATATACACCCAATGCCTGGGCCCAAACCCCACCTTTATCAGTAACCAATAAAGTTGTGGCCATTTCTAGTCCAGATGATTGTCCACTTGAGTTTAATAATCACATTTTACATTTAATCACTGTTTGGGTGGGGTGGCATTGTGACTGGGACTGTAACAAACAAACAAACTTGGTGGTGAGTTTTTCTAGGGGAAAAAAGCACATCATTTCGTCTCTGGTTTGATTTACAAGGGGACAGGTCTGCAGTACTTTTCACAGTGCTTCAGAACAGGGAACTTCATCAATGCCCTAAGAACTAAACACACACACACACACACACACACACACACACAAGATTTAACAAATTTGGGAGAACAAAAAGGTCTTCTCTTGGTACTGAGAAAAAATCCTGTGGTGGAGGACTTTAAAGGCCATCCCTTTCTCACAAGGCCCACTGCTCATAATACCCTTTCCATGATTTTTTTTTTCCTGTCGTACTAAGAAAGGCCCTAAAACCTATTTAAAAATGTGTGAAGCATCCTGAGAAGGTTTGATAATTTTGTAGAAGACCTTGTACCGTAGAAGGGTCCCTTGGCTTTTGCTGATCCAGGTTCCTACAACCAGCTCCTACAACCCTAAACCCATGCATCTTTTACCTCTTTCATCCCTGTGTCTTTGTACCCTGGCTCATCCAATGGCAGCCAGAAACCATTAGCATCAGAGCAGCTCAGCCAATGGTAGGGCTAGAGAAGGGATTTGCTGAGCCTTTATGGAGCAGTGAATTTGAACACAAAACCCAGTCAAGTTATGCACAAAAAGTACTCACAATGATGCATTATATTTTTGTGTGTTTAAAGGATGCATAAAAAAAAAAATAACATGGGTAAATGCATCAAAAAGCAGAACAAAGTGTATTTTGCATAAAAAGTGCATACAAAATGTGTACAGTTTATAACAGCGGGCCTCAAAGACCTACATTGGCTCCCAGTACATTTCCGAGCACAATTCAAAGTGTTAGTGCTGACCTTTAAATCCCTAAACGGCCTCGGCCCAGTATACCTGGAGCGTCTCCACCCCCATTGTTCAGCTCAGACACTGAGGTCCAGTACCGAGGGCCTTCTGGCGGTTCCCTCACTGCAAGAAGTGAAGCTACAGGGAACCAGGCAGAGGGCTTTCTTGGTAGTGGCACCCACCCTATGGAACGCCCTCCCATCAGATGTTAAGGAAATAAACAACTACCTGGCTTTTAGAAGACATCTGAAGGCAGCCCTGTTTAGGGAAGTTTTTAATGTTTCACGTTTTATCATTTTTTAAATATTCTGTTGGGAGCCAACCAGAGTGGCTAGGGAAACCCAGCTAGATGGGCGGGGTATAAGTAATAATTATTATCATTCTTATTCTTTCTTATTCTTATATATATATATGCATTCTTTCAACAACAAAATCTGTATAAAGTGGAATGGAATGGACCTATGATCGATGGCCAGTGAAACTGAAATGAAATTGAATTAGGCTACTCAGTCCATTCCTAGCAAATGGCAATTGAACAAACATTTACCTGCACTACCTTACTACTATTATAGGACAGGGTAAGGAACCTGGGACCCTGCAGATGTTGTTGGACTACAACTCCCATCATCCCTGACAATTGGTCATCTGGCTGGCGCTGATGGGAGTTGGATTCCCTACCCCTGTATCAAGCATCTCATCCAATCCCTGTATGTGCCTACTCCAAGGTAAATGTGACTTAGCTCAATGGGGCTAACTTCCTGGTAAGTGGGCACAGAACTGCAGCTTTCATGAATGTTACGCTGACTGTCTCCCATTCTCTCAATGGGGCATAACAAATATTTAAAAGCCCATTGTACAGCACAGTCTTACATAATCAAATGAAAAAGGGTTCCTTGATTAGTTCATCCTGTCATTCATTTTCTTGATGACATTTTTTCCTCCCCTTTCTTTGAAATTGCAGCTCTTCATCATTGCTCTTTGACAAGAGATAATCTTCTGATTACTCTTTTCGCTCTTGCTAGCTAGCAAGACGGCTAAAACAGATTTCCATAACTATGTTTATTTTCTGGTGGATACAAGCACAGATACTGACTAATGAAACTGTCGTATAGAGGTAAATCAAATCTTTTGTGTCCTGTACCAATTTGGGGGATATATTAGTATGTCGTGCCTTGATTATACCAAACAGTAAAATTATAATTAAACATGTTTGTATGAAGATTGGCACATAATCTACCTTTTTTTAAAAAAAAACCACTGGTTTTCAGCTAACTTCTTTTTTGCTTATCTCTTACTTATAAGCATATAGGAGACACAATTATTGATTGTATAAAAATGGCAGAGTATTTGCAACTTGCTCTAAGTATGGAATGACTCCCAGTATTTTGTCCTTTGGTGCTGCTTCAGACCCATTTCAGTTTAATTCAGGGCTTTAAGCAGATGTTTAAGGATGGACAAGGATTAATATGTGGTCTTATTCTTATATTTTAAACAGAAGGTTCTTAGAAATACAACTGCAAAAATGTTTTAACAGGTTTTTTTAGTTTTTTATTTATACTTTTCAAATGTATAAATTTCTGTAGTGTTACAATCAATTTAACATTTCAAAATGTGACTTCCTTCCCCTTCACACCATTGTAACATCCAAACCTGTTCAGCTGTGATTAATAGAGAATATTCATGAAGAAATAATGCAGACTGCCTCTCTATACATCACTGCAGATGTGTGTATGTGTGGAGGAAACAGCATTAATAACTGTTGTAATTGTGTCATGGTTTTAGTAACAATCATATTGTTCCATAACCTGGTTCATCTAGTCATTTTAGAATATAGGTGATTATTTGGTAAAGGTCACCCAGTGTAGCTAGTAAATGTTAGAAACATTTATCATTTTTAAATTCAATAAAGGTTTCCAGATATCTACTTATTAGTTAATAGACAACCAATATATCTGTCCCTTTCTTTTTGCTGGGATTTATCTAACCATCTGTGAAAACCACAGATATTATTTATTTTTGTCACTGTGAATGCTGAGGATGCTTTATCTTATTTAAGGCTCAGCAGGAATGGCAAAATTCCATATCCTTCTCCCCTTGAAAAGGATGAGGTGCAAACACTCTAAAAAGATAGTTCATGACATTTTCCTAGAAGTTTGTTCCTGATAGAAGAATTTTGCCAGTAAACTGGTAAAAATTAGGAATACTTGAAGAATTCAATCTTTGTGAATTCCTTAACAAATCAATTTGACCTGTATTTTGCACGCCTGGTGTAGAGTGTCCCTGATGGCTCCTGATCAGCCAATACTGTGAACCAAAATACATGAGATGCTAAAGACACCTCTATGTTATGGGATCCTTAGCTCTGACACAACCTAGCATGTTTTGCAAAACAAAGACAAAGCTGATGAAAAAATTGAAGATGACTATTGCTGTTGTTGTTGTTGTTGTCACCCCACCCCTCTGGCTGGGTTTCCCAGCCACTCTGGGTGGCTCCCAGCAGAATATTAAAAGCACGATAAAACATCAAACTTTAAAAACTTCCCTAAACAGGGTTGCCTTCAGATGTCTTCTAGAAGTCAGATACTGTGGTTGTTTATTTCCTTGACATCTGATGGGAGGGCATTCTACAGGGCGGGCATCACTATTGAGAAGGCCCTCCGCCTGGTTCCCTGTAACCTCACTTCTTGCAGGGAACCACCAGAAGGCCCTTGGAGCTGGACCTCAGTGTCCAGGTTGAACAATGGGGAATGGAGATACTCTTCAGGTATACTGGGCCAAAGCTGTTTAGGGCTTTAAAGGTCAGCACCAACGCTTTCAATTGTGCTGGGAAACATACTGGGAGCCAACGTAGGTCTTTCAGGACTGATGTTTTGCGTGTGGAGGTCCCCAAAACCACCCCTCAAATAACTCACCACATAGACAGATTTTTTGTTTAATGGTTTTTGGCATGAATTTTGGCCACAACTTTTATTGAATACCAAACATGTGAGTGGTTGCATAGGCATTGGTTCTCAACTGTCACCTAAGGACAGAAATAATAATAACTTGCCTTGTCAACACGGGGAAATCCTACAGAGAGAGACGGGGACCTGGGTGCAATGAACTTTCCCCTCTCCCTTCAGGCTCCTAGGGGCCTCAATACGCCGTCCTGGCCCCCTACCTTGGGGTTACGGACACAGCATAGAGCCCCTGTATTCCTGACCGGGATTTCCCCAACCACGCAGGCATAAACTTGGGGCCAACATAATCAATAAGACCCTTTAATACAACCAAAATAGCCAATGCCTAACCGCCAACCTTACAAGTTGTGACTATTTGCTATGCAGTAGGCAAAAAACCAGATGGCACCAGCCAATCAGCCAAATGGAAAAAAAATCCTACCAGGCCCCTGAATACAGGCGACCCCTTGAGAGGCACAACAATGTCAACACAGAGGCCTAAAAACAGCGGAGGGAGGGTGGGGATCAGAAACACAACCAAAGAGAAAGAGAAACCAAGCATTTATCCATTTATACCCCAGGGTTTGGACTTACCACTTGCAACCTGCTATTTTGCCCAACAACAGCCCAGGTCCAATCGGACGTTGGCCACTCATGGCCCCACCTTTGACTCAGGAGTGGTTTGCTAGCCCCCACCGCAAATCGTGCTCTCTATGATAGAGAACCCGCAATATGGTCTCGGCGGCCACTCCCAGTCACCAGTCTAGCTGCCACACTGAAGGAAGAGGTTCTCCCGTTTTGTCTATAGAAGGAGGAAGTATGTCTGTCAGTACTCCTGTGGAGAGCAGAGCTGCACCCACAACAGAGAAGAAAGGACATTGACCAACCAGAGGGAGGAGGTAGTGTCAGAGTTTGAGGCAGAGGGGCCAGATTAAGTCTTGTGGCCTAGACTCTTCCCGCAGTGTTGCCCCAATGAAAACCCATCCCCCCAGCTACTATTTGTATCAGCTCCTTTTGACCCCAATTGCTGTGTCCCTTTGTAGTTGTTGTTCTAGGCTGATTCTAATTTTACACTTCACAAAATAACTCTGAAGTGCCTTGTGTTTGATCTTAAAGCTCACAACATTCTTTCAAATGTGGCCCATTGCGCTAACTAATTGCAACATATGTTTTCTTCATATCAGAACTCTCTGTAGCAGCACTTGAAATAATTAGAGACGGTAGGGGGTATGCAATGAGAAAAAGGTATACAGTCCACTCCTGCTCGTACTTACTATTTATTTATTTTTAAATGTCCTACTGTGTTCACTAGGACTTACTCTCAAGTAAAAGTACAAAGGCTTGAAGCACTGCCAATTCACACTTTCCTGGAAGTAAGTTCCTTTGAGGTCAAGGAAGTTGACTTCTGAGTAAGCACATATATGATTCTGCTATAAAATTCACTTGAAATTTACTCTCCTCCACACCTATATACACTATTATTGATACCATAAATGATGTGTGTGAAAGAGAGAATATCTTCATTGTGTGTGAAAGAGAGAATATCCTCATTGTGGAGGGGAAAAGGTAAAGGACCCCTGGCCAATTAAATCCAGTCAGAGGTGACAATGGGGTTGCGGCGCTCATCTCGCTTTCAGGCTGACGGAGCTGGTGTTTGTCTGCAGGATCATGTGGCCAGCATGACTAAACCGCTTCTGGCGTAACAGAACACTGTGACAGAAACCAGAGCGCATAGAAACACCTTTTACCTTCCCACTGTGGCGGTGCATATTTAACTACTTACACTGGCATGCTTTCGAACTGCTAGCTTGGCCAGAGCTGGGACAAAGCGACAGGAGCTCACTCCGTCACAGGGATTTGAACCTCTGACCTTCTGATCAGCAAGCCTACGAGGCTCAGTGGTTTAGACCACAGTGCCACCCACGTTCCTTACACTCATACGCACGCTGCTAGATTAC
Organism: Zootoca vivipara; assembly: GCF_963506605.1. NCBI lineage: Eukaryota > Metazoa > Chordata > Lepidosauria > Squamata > Lacertidae > Zootoca > Zootoca vivipara. The sequence continues at coordinate 71,617,844 of NC_083283.1, forward strand.
TGTGCAGGAAGGGGGGCAGAGCATCCCATCCCTTTTCTGCTTATTGCTTTCTGTATCTTGGGATTCATTGTTAAGCGCTTCTGGCAAAGGGGGTTTAAAATGAAACGAGCAAAAATTATAATGCGTAAATCTACAGCAGGCCTGCACAATTCATGAACGACCAAGCCAAATGCAGCCCACAGCCATATATTATGGATTATCAGGTATTTGGAAAACAGTGTTTTTGCAGTCCCTGACAGGTGGTAAAAACAAGAGGTTCGCAAAATGCTGGGGATCTGCCACCATTGGTAAGTAGACTCCAGCCGACTTCAAGCATTATGAGCTAATTCATTATTTAAAGCATTTGTCTATAGATCTGGGTGACTTCTCCGAAAGGATATTGTAGAGTTGGATAAAGGGATAACTAAAAGGATCAGAAACGAAGCGTCCTTCCTGTGCAGAAAGTTTAAGTTGGGGTTTCTTTGACAGGGGGGAACAAATAGGACACCACAGCCAGTGTGGTGTAGTGGTTAAGAGCGGTAGACTCATAATCTGGTGAACCGGGTTAACGTCTCCGCTCCTCCACATGCAGCTCCTGGGTGACCTTGGGCTAGTCACACTTCTCTGAAGTCTCTCAGCCCCACTCACCTCACAGAGTGTTTGTTGTGGAGGAGGAAGGAAAAGGAGAATGTTAGCCGCTTTGAGACTCCTTCGGGTAGTGATATCAATCGGGATATCTTCTTCTTCTTCTTCTTCTTCTTCTTCTTCTTCTTCTTCTTCTTCTTCTTCTTCTTCTTCTTCTTCTTCTTCTTCTTCTCCTCCTCCTCCTCCTCCTCCTCCTCCTCCTCCTCCTCCTTCTCCTGTTTATTTCAATAGGGAGAAAATTAACCATGCTGAATCTCCCATTGAAGCTAGTGACTTGAAAGTCAAAGCACTTTTCAACAGTCAGAATGCAATTTTCACGCAAGACAATCACCCTGATTCTTGCCAATACATCTTAACCTACTGCAGCCCCATCCCAACATCCCATATTGTGCCAGAGGGTTCCCTGAATCTCAGGAGCAGCTTTTGGGGAGGCACAGAGTGGGGTCCGGCTAGCAGGAGTCCAGGAACTGCCCTGCATGAGCCACTCACACGACATCAACTCTTGATACAAGCTCATGGGATTTCAAAGGAAAATGCTATAGCTTAGCCTTCAAAGCAATCCCAGAGTGCCAAGTAGCACCCTGTAAGTGGAATAATAATAATAATAATAATAATAATAATAATAATAATAATAATAATATATTTATACCCGCCCATCTGGCTGGGTTTCCCCAGCCACTCTGGGCAGCTTTCAACAGGATATTAAAAACACAATAAAACATCAAACATTAAAAACTTCCCTAAACAGGGCTGCCTTCAGATGTTTTCTAAAAGCCAAATAGTTGTTTATTTCCTTGACATCTGCTGGGAGGGCGTTTCACAGGGCGAGCGCCACTACCCAGAAGGCCCTTTGCCTGCTTCCCTGTAACCTCACTTGTTGCAGTGAGGGAACCCTTGGTGCTGGACCTTATTGTTTGGGCAGAACAATGGGGGTTGAGACGTTCCTTCAGTGGGTCACCTTGCTGAAGTTAACCATTCCTCTTTCAAAGATTCCAACCCCACAGGTGGGAATAACACAATAGGGCTTACTCTCCTGCTACACAGCCCAATCTATAAGGCTGTGAAAGAGGACCTCCTGCTTTCAAATATATATATTGGTTTAAAGAAGGAAGAGCCCTTTCTACCCCTGACATTTTCAGCAAATCAAGCTGCCTTCTAGCAATCACGAGAATTTCGGAGGCCTGGTGGGTGACCCTGTCACTCTGTGCCAAGTCTCTAATTGCATTATCAGCTGAAGGACTTCAGAATGCTCTTTCCTTCACCGCCAATTACTCTGTGTTGCTGCCTTGATTATGTGTCCTCTAATTGTCGCCTTGTGAGACAAGGGGACCCTCTGTGTAATGGAAGCTTCAGACAAGCTGGCTTTCAACTGATAATTGCAACCGCACCAAAAGAAGCACCCAAGAGTGTGGACCTATAAATGCATACTGCGAACACCCCATAGCTACACACAGCAAGATCAATAAAAACAACCCCATTTAACCCAAATAATGGGCAATAATTTCAAGCAAACAAAATCATCAAAAATAACCTCCTGGAAAAATGAATAGAAAAGAAATTAAAAGAGAAAGATAAAAAATAAGAATTATTATTATTATTATTATTATTATTATTATTATTATTATTATTATTATACACAGGTATCAGGGTGTTTCACAGCATAGAATCACAATATGATAGTGTTGCCATATTTCAAAAGTGACACAAAAGTTGCAAAAGTTAAAGTAACAGAGAAGATTTTAAGCTCTTTTTAAAGGAAAAATCGCCACCAAGGATTTCCTGCACATTTTTGCTGCTTTTCAAAAATTCCGCCCAGACAACATTTTTTGCAGGTGAATCTGGGAAATTCATGGCCTATGGCAGCCTTATAAGCCCTACGATATGAAAACACAAAACACACAATAAAAACAAGGACAACCCAATGCCATTTTTCTGCTTCCAATCACATTAGCTCATTTTTAGTTAGTACAATTGCTATCCTGCCCTTCCTGTCAGGCTTGTACATGTGGCGTATTCTCAGCTATCCTCATGACAAGCCTATGTATTAGGCTAGATTGAGAGATTTGGCTTTTACAAAGCTAATGTGCACAACGACTTAGTTGGGATTGGGAATCGCGGTCTCAGTGGCTCAAGTCATATAGTTCTCCTAGATTTGTGCAAACCTCTCCCCTCTTGAAGAATAGAGCTAGTCTTATAGAAACTCTGTTGACTTATCTCAAAACACTTCATTCTTTCACTGAAATTCTATCCCCCCAAATTGCTTTCTTTTAGGTCAGGTTTTGGTAAGCGGGTTAATTCTTTCCATCCCACCCCACAGACTTTCTGGTGCTAATTATGGGGAACTGTTTTAAGACATGAATTCCAATGAAGCATATCAAATTCATTCAACTCATACAAGAGGATCACTACAGCAGTTCCATTGATATAGCTCCACTCTCAGTCTAAGACCTTCTCCCCCACTCCTCCTGCATCTAACTCTTTCATTGTATCCTTGCTATTAAGGTGATTCAGAGCAATCGCATTGTATCTTTAGGCATCCACTAGGCTGTACACACAGTTCTTTTTGTGCCTAGTCCCTGCAGAGGTGAACTCAAACAGCACATTTAAGCAGAGCTGGGAGTAATTTAGATAAATGATGCTGTTCAGAGTGATCTGTTAAGACCAGAACAAACTGTCTTTTCCTTCACAGTGTCACCCAGCTGCGATAGAGCCCTCCGGCCAGGACAAGAATTAAACATGTTTAATTGGTGAGATGATAAATTCAAGAGGCTCTTGCCTGCAATGGCTGCTAAGTGATGTTCAGTGCCTTGGCAGCAATGGTGCACTTAAAACCATATGTTATGTGACAGTGCAAGATACCCGTCAATCTATGTTGCAATGCACAGAGTGGTTTTGTGATAGTACACACTGAAACATCTGGCCATGAGTGGCTGAGATGCCTTTATGTCAGAGAGAGTTCAAGCAGGCAGAATTTCTATTGAATGCCATTGGCTAAGCTTTTCTGCCTTTGGCTGGACACCATAGATCTCATGCAAGGGCAAGGAAAAAGGAGGCAGAAATAACTCAGAAGGGAGAGACAGAAAGAGCATTGGTCTAGCAAAGCAAGAGTCAGATTCCTGAGAAGGGAAACAGAATTAGAGGGAAACTCTTAAAAGTCCCACGGACTGCGAGAAGATCAAACCTATCCATTCTGAAGGAAATCAGCCCTGAGTGCTCACTGGAAGGAAAGATCCTGAAGCTGAGGCTCCAGTACTTTGGCCACCTCATGAGAAGAGAAGACTCCCTGGAAAAGACACTGATGTTGGGAAAGATGGAGGGCACAAGGAGAAGGGGATGACAGAGGACAAGATGGTTGGACAGTGTTCTCAAAGCTACCAACATGAGTTTGACCAAACTGTGGGAGGCAGTGGAAGACAGGCATGCTATGGTCCATGGGGTCACGAAGGGTCAGACACGACTAAATGACTAAACAACAACAGGAAGTAAAGATTGAGACTCGGACGAGGGAGTCGTCCAGAGAAGAGCTCAGTCCGTAGAGCATGAGACTCCTAATCTCAGGATTGTGGATTCATGCCCCACATCGGGCAGAATATCCCTACATTGTAAGGTGTCCCTTGGTGGTCCCTTCCAGCTATGATTCTATGTAAATAACAAGGCTATCTATGGACCATACATTTAGAGCACATTTAAAGCATAATTCACCCCCCACCCAAAAAAAAAAAAGAATCATGAGAAATCTACTTTTTTTAGAGTTCTGGGAATTGTAGCTATGTGAGGGAGAAACTACTGTTCCCGCAATTATTTTGGGGGAGGGGAGGGAAATGTGTTTTGAATGTATGGTGTGCAGGTGGTCTAAGTCAGGTGTGTCTGAGGGGTTCACTCACTTTCCCCGGTGGGGGGTGTTGCGGCCAGGCTTCTGGGTCCTCACAGTGATCCGGATAGGGGGCAGGGGGGGCGGGGCGGCCCCCTCAGGCCAACCCCCAGCTGCATAACACCTCTGCCAGCCAATCAGAGCCCATTTCCTTTCTCTCCTCTTAAATCCTTTCTTCTCCTTTTTTCTGGACTTATTGAGCTGCTGGTTCTCTGGGAAGTCAGGATGAAAAGAGGTGTAGAGAAAGCTCTGCTGCCGCCACACAGCTAGGCAAACACAGCCGATTTTAGAACAAAGTGAAAATAAATAAATAAACCGTTTCAAAGGAAAGAACAAAAGAATGGCTAGAGGAGAGTGCCTGCAAAGACAGCAGTGCCTGGCGTACTCTGGTCCATGGGGTCACGAAGAGTCGTACATGACTAAATGACTAAGCAGCAGCAGCAGCAGCAACAACAACAACAACAACAGGAGGGAGGGGCCCCAAGCTCAGAGCTGTAAGCTGAAGCTGTTTTTGTTTTGTTTTTTTGCAGATTGACCTCCAAAATGAAAATGAAGCTGCCCATCCCATTCACAATAAAATCTGTGAATAGTTCTGGCTCAGCACTACTTTTTCCTCCAGAAATCTGAATTTCTTGGCAAAAGCTGCAGTAGACAAAACTCGTTGCATTTATAGCATAGGCACAAGTCTCCGCTGCTGCATATTTTCTGCACAGTTTACGTGTTCTTATGAACTACCATTGGGGAGAGGAATCAAGGCAAATTGAAACTTCATTGCTGCTGCGTTTTAGGGAAATGCAGCAGATCTTAACCAACAAGAACAGAACAGTCTCTTCAGATTATTGTGCTTTCCTTGAAGATCATAAAAATCTTTTGGTGGAGATAAGGAAAGGGGAAGAAACAACATCCTCCAGGTGCTTTAATTTTGCCACATTTTTATGCAGCTACTGATGTGGGAGAGGGAAAAAAAACCCTGCACTTTTTAAAACCACTGTCTTAAGAGGGAGTGGGAAAATTCTTTGCTTGTCTACTACTTTAAAAAAAAAAATCCTAGCACACAGCATGGGTAAAAAAGGGCCACAGTTCAGTGGTGGAGCATCTGTTTTGCACAGGTAAGGTTCCATGTTCAGTTCCCAGTTTCTCCAGGGAGGGCTAGGAATATCATACCCTCCAACATTTCTCCGATGAAAATGGGGAAGCCCTATTCCATCATCACCAATCATCATCATTTTACTATTTATATCCTGCTCATATCCTGCCACTCTGGGCAGCTCCAAACATTTTTTTAAAAAAACAACAACCAATAAAACATTAAATGTTGTATAAAAAACAAAACAAAACCCCCTATACAGGACTGCCTTCACATGGTTTGGGGGTCTCCTAACTCCATACCCTCCAACATTTCCCCAATAAAAATAGAGAGGTCCTGAAGGATCAAATCAGAAACCGGGGCAGCTTCTGTAAATCTGGGAATGTCCCTGGTAAAAAGGGAAACATGGAGGGTCTGGAATATCCCCTGTCTGAAAGCATGAAAGCTTCCATTCAGCTCAATTTAAGGCATTTTTCTAGGTGTCCTGTGACAGAAAGCTGCCAGCTGACCCTTCCCCACAGGGACTGAATGATATTATTGCTGTTAAACTAGAAAAGAGCCAACCGCTCAGAACTAACTCATAATGCTGATCAGCTGCATTAAAATCCACCCTACCCCCCAATTGTCTGCCCTTCATTCTTGCAAGCAGTTCTTGCGAAGCAGTTCTTGGGGTTTCCACTAGCACCAAGAGAAAGTGATACGCTGCCAGGAAGGCTGTGAGCTATAGATACACGTCAATGCAACAAAATGAATGCTTCCTTGCAAAATGATTTCCAAGGCAATGCATAAATGTCCTTATAGGAGACTTGCTTGTGTTTTGCCCAGCACAGCATTCTATGCCTCACGAGTGAGACACTACTTATGCCGTAGATGGGCAGCGAATTGGATTCAAGAACGGCTATTTTTATTCCACAGAACTCAGCATTTTAAAATCGTTGCTTAGTGGCCGGTACTGATGTTCTTTCCTGCATGAAATGTATGCACAATTGTTGTTTTTAACTGGGAGGTGGGAGGTTGGGCATGCTCCTAGCTTAGAATAATAGTTGAAAGGGACCCTAAAGATCATTCTGCAATGCAGGAATACGCAGCTGTCCCATATGTTGAACCTGCAACCATGGTATTATCAGCACCATGCTCAAACCAACTGAGCTATCCAGGCTTTTTTCCTGAAAAGATGGGGAGGACTACATTGACCTTAAGTTGGAGTGGCCTCTCTTTCAGAAAAAGGGCCAGATAACATCAACTGCCCCATATGTGAGAGAGAGTTGAAAAGGAGGTTAACAAAGAAATCACCCATATGCTTGCATTTATCATGAACATTATCATCATCACTCATATTTGTTCATTGCTTTTTATCCCATCCTTCCTCTCTAGAAGGACGTGTAAGGGGCAGGGCAGAGGAGGAATGGTGGAGTACCGCCTCTCCAGCCTGACCCTTCCAGAGAAGAAGACAGTTCAGAATTACAACAGGGGTTTAACGGAGATCACAGCTCACAGCTCAGAAGCAGATGAGGGGGAAAGCTGGGAAATAATGGGAGAGGAGGAAGAAGAAGCACCGGGCGGCGGGGGAGAACAGCTGGTGGATACAGTGTCTTTAGAAAGCATTCCAGACCCCCTCTCCCAGAACTTGGCGAGCACTGAAAGTAGGAGAGCAAAGAGCTCAAAGGCAGAGGACACTTTTCAGCACCCGTAACGATGACACATGAGGAAGTGGGAGAAACAGAGGGGGCAGAGACTCACTTGGGACAACAGCATTATTCCAAGAGGCTGCATTCCCAAGCCTCTCTCTGTGAATTTTGAATAAAAAGCAGATAGTAAGGACTTTTCCTTGTCTTATCCATTCCTGGCAACCTGCCATGGGGGTTGGTTCCTCTGCTGCCTGACAGAATGTGGCAAACATCAAAATGTTAATGCAATTTGAAATAAAACAAAACACATACCGAAGATAATTAAAATGATCTAAAAACATTTAACAGCAATCACATACACTAATTTCAAGGTTTCCACAGCCAGTGTCTTTTGTCAACTGAGTGCCTGAGTAACCTCTCCACTGAGCAACAGAAACAGTCCTGAGAAAGAGAAATTAATTGCTTAAAATTCTGAAATTGTCCCAGAGGTGTAGGGGTCATGATGTATAAGATTTTCCCAGAGGAAAGATGGGTTGCTGAGATGAGCAGGCAATCCAAGTGGAAGTTGGGCTGAGTTTTTGAAAATTCCCACTCCTGTGAGTGTTGATGGCGCTTTTTTTAATGTTGAGATGTTCGTACCTTTGCAGAGTTGTTGGTCTGACATCCGTTTGAAATATTTATTTCCATGATAAGCTAATGAAGTATCAAAATGCTAGCATTATGTTTGGGAATGGATCATTATGTCATTATATAATGCATCCATGTGGAGGTTGATTCCATCTTTTATAACATGAGCTATTTTGAATGCTGGTGGAAAGGCAGCCTGTGAATTCAAGACTAATCTCATCTAATCTAGTTACAGGTAGGTAGCCGTGTTGGTCTGACGTAGTCGAAACTTTTTTTATTTTGTCTCATCTAATCTAACTGGTAGAAGCAAAGGAGAATAGTTCGCTCATCCCAGAATGAAGTATGTGAGGATAGCCAATGCTGTATCCTCCAATAAGTTCCTGGATCACGGCTCCCATCAGCCCTTGCCACCATAGCGAATAGCCAGGTATTATGAGAGTTATAGTACATTGTCATCTGGAAGGCACCACATTAGCTTACCATTGGTCTGTTGCAAACTGCAGAGTACCAACCTGAACACAGCTATGCATTGTTTGATGTACACTCACACCCCACCCTTTTGCACTCTGAAGCAGGCATTAAAAAGTGGCGGTTTATCGACTCCAAGTCATGCAAGGTTCTTCTAAAAACATGCCCTGATGCTACAGCTCTGAAGATTTCATGTTTTTGAAATGCAAATTAGAAATAGTGCCTATTGATTTGGCACTTTGATAGCCGATTCCACATAAACTGTGAGGATCTATACTGCTCTCATTATTTCTTCTTATCAGATAGATGCCTTTGTCTGATTTCAAAACAAACAATCAGTTAGATTAGTGCACTGTTCCTCACACTCCTCTGCTTCCGAACTCTATTAGGTCTCTTCTTATCTATTTCCTTTTTTATTCCTTCCTGATGGTGTGAGTTATGGGATGGATTCCAAATATTTATGCCTGCTTTTCAATTTGTAGAAATGCGTGCTTGCATGACGGATCGTTGTTATGGCTGTTTCTTTTTCCCCCCTGTGCGCTGTTTATGACCTGTCTCAACGTTCTCAATATGCCTTTCAAAACATTCTCAATATGCCTCCTAATGAATGTTTCTAAGATAATTCACAGCCTGTTATGCTTCTTGCCTACGCTTCTTTTTTCTCGTTCAGAACCAATTAGATGTATACACAAACACACACACCAAAAAAAGATCAACGGAAGGGGTCTTTATGAATGACGGATTCTGGCAGTAGGATGCAGACAACTATCCCTTTCACTGTGGCTGCTTAGCATGGGGGGGGGAGGGGAGAGGGAACGTTACTGGTCCGCTTTCCGCACTTCTGCACCATCTTGCACTGCCAGCTCAGTAGAGGACCAATAAAAAAAAAACAGACCAAGAACTCAGGCCAATAAAAGAAACTCAGTAGAGGAAACATCACACAGGGGACCAATAGCATGCCACGTGATTCCATAAAACTGCTGGCCCGGTTCCTCCATCTTTGCTGCAATCAGACATCTTCCCCTGACGGCTTCTTGGAACGAATGCCAGTTTGACTGCCTGTCCTGACAATGGCACTGTCTTTCCTTTACACATTGTTTTGAGGAATTAATACACTGCACAACAACAACAACAACAACAACAACAACAACAACAACAACAACAACATTCTGTGTCAAGGTAATTCCAATTTTGTGTCAAGAAAAGCAAGACTCTGTGGGGTTGTTTTCCCTCCTTTGCTTGCTTCTTCTTCATAATTCTTTCTCCACAGGTCTACTAATTTGCACAATTTCCTACAGTATGGTCATTCAAAATTTCAAGTCAGAAGTGACTGATCCTAGCCTGGACCCCATAATATCAATTGTCTTGACATACAAATTTTCAATGTTCAGTGTAGTCCTCCTCCCTCCGCAGCTTTCTTTCTTTTATACAGAGGAGCATACAAACTTGTGATGAACCACCAGCACTGGGAAGGGGCGTAGCTTCTGGAGAGATGCATCAAGTGGTGCTTTCTGAAAGAAGAGGTCTATCTTTAGAAAGCATCTTTGTTACCTATAGCCTATTATTGAGCACAAAGCTTTATTGGCTTAGCTTGGTCGAACACGATGTGTGCACAAAACCTCTTAGCTCTGGAAAATCCCTTTGAAGTTGTGAAAGCGCTTTTGAAGTGTTGACACAATGGATCATTTCCATAAGATGAAGACGCTTCGTTTGCCCCCAGAGAGGGAGAAACATACAATATAAAATCTGATCTGAGGATCAAATAGAGATGTCATGACTATGTGCTGATGTGTTCTGGCAGAAAACTAAGATTGAGTTCAAAGACATTGTGGGGGGAATTTGAGGCCTTCCAAGTGCATATAAAGAAATAAGACTCAATACCTTACATGCCTTACAGGGGAAGAAAAAACAACAACGACAACCCACAGGATTGGCAACATAAGGCAATCATGTCCATAAATAGGTAGCATAGGAAACTGCCTTATAACCACAGATCCATCTAGTATTGTCTTCAATGCCAGAAAGTAGCTGTCCATGGTTTCAGCCAAGAGACATCTCCATCCCTATTTGCAGATGCCAGAGAATTAACATGGGATCTTCTGCATGCAAAGAAGACAGATCCTCCAAGTGCCCCTATTTTCCAGGGACAGTCCTGGATTTGCAAAAGCCACCCCAGTATCTGATTTAATCCCATAATGTCTCGCTTTTCCTTAGGACATCCCTATTTTCATCAGAGAAATTATGGAGGGTATAGAAAGATGCTGCAGTTGGAAGAAGAAGAAGAAGAAGAAGAAGAAGAAGAAGAAGAAGAAGAAGAAGAAGAAGAAGAAGAAGAAGAAGAAGAGTTTGGATTTGATATCCCATTTTATCACTACCCGAAGGAGTCTCAAAGCAGCTAACATTCTCCTTTCCCTTCCTCCCCCACAGCAAACACTCTGTGAGGTGAGTGGGGCTGAGAGACTTCAGAGAAGTGTGACTCACCCAAGGTCACCCACAAGCTGCATGTGGAGGAGCGGAGATGCAAACCCAGTTCACCAGATTACGAGTCTACCACTCTTAACCACTACACCACACTGGCAAACAAGCAAACTTTCCCCCCAAGGAGTTTCCCAATTAAAAAAATCACCAAAAATGCAGGTAATTTTTGGTACTGCAAAAAATGTTCATGGAAAATAGTGGGCAGTTCTTGTTTAGCTGTCATAATTATATGGCATGCTAGAATTAGTAAATGAGAGAGGGAACGGACTCTCACCAGGATCTTAATATTACAAGGAAAAACACTGAATTTAGTTTTTCCACATCCCCAGATTTATTCATGAACTGAACAGTTGTTCCCAAATAGTGTTTAAAACACCCCAAAGCAAAGCAAAACAATACTCATTTAACTGTACTCAACCCTTTGGGATGTCCCCTCCCCCAAAGATCCTTGCCAAGATAGCACAATTAATGTAGAATCCTTACTAATAAAACTTAAGGCATTCAGCAAATTCTTACTTTCAGAAAGGCTTCCAAGCAATTCAAGAAAGAGTTGCAATTGGTGGCTGCATATTGGCTCAAACGCCAGCTATATATAATGACTATGCAGCATACTTTAATTGACCTTATGAACCTCAAAATGCAAATACAATTTCATGAACATGTGTGTGTGTACAACATAAATTCCTAAACATTCCCTCTGTTTCCTCGAGTCTTAAATACTGAAAGTGAACTTAATTTGCTTTTTTGTTTGTTGTTGTTTCTTATCCAGTCTCAATCAAGGTTTTACCACAGGTTTGTCATTTGATTTACTTTAGTTAATTGGCTGGTATTCCTTTACATTATTGACTACCATGAACAGCACATCAGGCAATATACTTTCAATATCACTAGGGAAAAAAAAATGTTCTCTGAGCTTAACCATGGATTTTAATTGCCAGCCTTAATTTGAAAATAATTGTTCACAGCAATTAAGTAAATGCCCCAATTTCATTAACATACTTCCTAATTAGAACCTACAACATAAAACCACCAATGTGTGCTTCATTAGCTTTGATTTACTGTATCTAAAACCATTTTTTTAAAAAATAAAAAAGAATCCCAATCCTATTAGTTTTTATCATGCACTAGTGCATTTCAGTTAATAATTGCTACTGAATTTGTGACATGTCCTGGGGAAATATTAATAATCAGAAGATTATATTTTACAAGTTGTTCCTTATAGACTGTGAGCCCAGAAGCTAAAGAAAGATGCACTTGTTGAAATTTGAGCAGGGCATCTGCCATAAACTTTAAGAGCAGAACTGCATGTTTAAAAGAATATAGGGCTGGTGCCATAGCTGTCAAGTTCTCCCCTTTTTAAAGGGAAGTTCCCTTATGCTGAATAGGCTTCCTCACGAGAAAAGGGAAAACTTGACAACTAGGGCTGGTGCCCAAAATGCCAGTCCTGCCCGTATTGTTTTTATTATTAGCATTATTTATTAAATTTGTACTCTGCCTTTCACTCATAGATCTCGAGTGGTGAGCAGCCTAAATATTTCAAAATATTGCTCCAAGGAGCTCAAAGTGGTGGAATTAAACCCATGTGTCCCAGGTAGGTAGCCGTGTTGGTCTGAGTCGAATCAAATTAAAAAAAATTCCTTCAGTAGCACCTTAAAGACCAACTAAGTTTATATTTTGGTATGAGCTTTCGTGTGCATGCACACTTCTTCAGATACGAAGAAGGTTCTCCCAGGTTCAACTTTAACACCACACACTAGCTGGGCAGAAACTTGCTGGCCGGCCAGGCATTGGCTCCAGCACTGCAATGCTTTAGACCAGGGGTCAGCAACCTTTTTCAGCCATGGGTCCACCGTCCCTCAGACCATGTGGTGGGCTGGACTATATATTTTTTTGGGGGGGGGAATGAACGAATTCCTATGCCCCACAAATAACCCAGATATTCATTTTAAATAAAAGCACACATTCTACTCTTGTAAAAAAAAACCAGGCAGGCTCCACAAATAACCCAGAGATGCATTTTAAATAAAAGGACATATTCTACTCATGTAAAAAGACGCTGATTCCTGGACCGTCCGTGGGATTGAGAAGGCGATTGGGCCGCAACTGGCCCACGGGCCTTAGGTTGCCTACCCCTGCTTTAGGCCGACTGGGTGGTAGAACTCTGCAGTGTGGTTGGCCCAGGAGCGAAAAGAAGAGCAAAGATGGAAGACCGAATTGCATTGTTTTAAGGGTACCCCATTAAAGGGGCCTCGGTGGATGTCCTTGTCCAGAAGACACTGTGGGCAGACAGGCCTTAGGGACACCACCTTAGTCGATTGATGTCTTGGGGAGGCCATAATCCTTGGCATGACCCTGATGTGTTTCAAGTCCTCCCACAGGAAACTGAAATGGATAAACACCCAATGCCTGAGCCAAAGTTCTATGTACACCTGTAATCAATAAAGTTGTGGCCATTTTTAATTCCGGATATTTGTCCGCTTGTCTTTGTACTCTCCCACTTCACCTTATAATTAGAGCGGGGTGGGGAGACACTGAGACTGGGACCACAGTCAGAGAACATGGCATACTTTGTCCTTGCAAGAGTGAGTCCAATCTCCCAAAGTGATGAGGCATTTTCACATGCAAGGCTTTGAGCTTCTCTTGCACTATTTATTTTTGATGCCTGGTCCTTGCTCACGCAGAGGAGAAAGGGAGGAGGAGAAGCATTTGTGATGCGGAGGAGCGGTTCTGGCCTATGCAGCTTTTACATTTGCATTACAAACTCCGATTGAAGCGAGAGCCGCTCTAAGCCTCCTAACTGAAGACGTTTGCAGCATCTATTTAAAACAGCATCGAGAGGAGCTTCTGCAGCATGACTCAAGGTTGCTTGTTCAGTTGCTGAAGTGCAGCGGTGGCTTCCCTCAAAGGCGCTAATTTGTCAAAGTGAAATATATTTCCTGTCATTTAAATCTATTGCTTACAGCCGAGTAAATATTGTGTGGCCTCTTGATTTTCCTACAGACACATAATGCAAAGAAGAGCAGCAGCTTCGTGGAGTGTTGGCCCCCATCTGTATATGTTGATTTCTATTTCTAGGCCGCTTTTCATTCAAGTAAATCCCCAAGCAGCTTTGAAACCAATAAAGAGCAGTAGCAGCAATAAACATTAACGGCGGAATATCGCAGTTACAGTACAGAACACCACAATTACAAGATCAAGGCCATTAAGAATGGAGCCTAGCGACTCATCATATATTGGAGAAATGCACAATAAAACCATTTAAAGAAATCTATAAAACAATGTTAAAAAGACAGCAGATAAAAATTAGTCTTAACAAGTGCTTTATTGGGTCGGTGGGGGAGGGGGAGCTGCCAGTATGCACCATCACCCTTCCCCACCCCTTTGCCTACCTGCCTCCTCCTCCACCGCTATTTCCTGCTCCCTGCCCACCAAAGCAGGTCTACCACAAAGTGACATGGCTACTTTCTTTTCCCTCCTTTCCTTGTTATGTGTGCTGCTCTAGCTATGCCACTTTGTGACATAGCAAAGCAGTCCTCTTCTACCCCCCAGGTGCTAGAGGCTGTCATCTCGCTTCAGGCCAAGGGAGCCGGCGTTTGTCCACAGACCGCTTTCCGGGTCATGTGTCTAGCATGACTGAACCACTTCTGGTGCACGGAGGACTGTGACGAGTGACAGAGAGCATGGAAACACGGTTTACCTTCCTGCAGTAGTGGTACCTATTTATCTACTTGCGCTGGTGTGCTTTCGAACTGCTAGGTTGGCAGAAGCTGGGACAGAGCAACGGGAGCTCACCCCTTTGTACGGATTCAAACTGCCGACCTGCTGGTCAGCAAGCCCAAGCGGCTCAGTGGTTTAGACCACAGTGTCACCCGCATCCTTCTTCATGTAGTAAGCTGCCTTGAGCATGATTTTAATTATGGAAAGAGGGCATACTTGATGTACGTATGTGTGCACGTATGTATTTGTACATTCTCACAACACCCACTACCTCACTGTCATTAAATCAATTTAAACACTCTGCCCAACACTGCCGTGAGTTCCAGATTACAGTGGGTCTATCCTGATACTAACCATTCTTTCCCATCTTGAGCTACTTTGAGAAATTAGAACATTGGGAAAAAGTGAAATTCCAAATGGATTAATGATTAATGATTAGTGATCAAAAGAAGGCAGGTGAAAATCTATCAGTAGACTTCTGGCATTAGCAGGGGGGGGGAAGGCTAGGTGACTTTTGGAATCCCTTCTTCGATTTATCTCATCACAGATCTCTCTTGTCATCATGTTTGGCACTGAAACTGAGCAGCCTGGAATTAAAAATGAGAAAAGGGAATATACCTGTATCAAAATTCCCACCATAGACCAATACATTTTAATGAATTTAACAATTGACTATCACATATAAAAGGAATGAAATGAATATGAAATATCTACATCATCCAAAATTAATTTCATAAAGTAATGAAGTTTTGTGCAAATGTTAAAGTTCAATTAAAACAAAATGCTAAAGAAACCTCTCTTCACAGTTAAATGTTGAGATCCTTTTTTAAAAAAAGGTTTGAATATTCCTAATGATGACTCTCAGAAACTCAGAGCTATATTTCATCTTTTGGCTATGAAAATGTTACATAAAGAGACTGCAGTTTAAATCTACATGTTGCCTTGACCAGTACAACCATCACTCCCCAAATCACATGTATTTCTGCTGAGAGCAGGGATGGTGGTGTGTATGTGTGTATTCAGTTAAGTTCGCATTTAAGGCTGGATCTACCAAATTAATACCTTTCTGAAACCGTATGAGAATCAAAACACAGCCATCCTTCAAAATTCACTTATCCAATTTTTGTCTTGCAGTTCTATAATGGAAGATTACCCAAACAACTATATATTAGGGGGAAGTGTGTGTGGGATTGAATATATTAGTGAAAATAACATACAGGAAGCATTATAATTGGTTGAACTTCTTGGTGGGAAGCCAATTATCTGTTGCTTACAGAGCTAGCCCAAGGTGCTTTGCTGCCTGAGGCATCACAGCAAGGGCAGAGGGCTCTAACTGCACTGTTCGTATGCTTCCTTCCAGTGCAATTTTCTCCTTATATGCATTCCTTTGTACACAAATATGCCAAATACTGTATACACATTTCCCCCTCATATAATGCATGTTTGTTTTCACTAATACAGTGGTACATTGGTTCCCGAACTTAATCTGTTCCAGAAGTCTGTTCCAAAACCAAAGCGTTCTAAAACCAAGGCGTGCTTTCCCATAGAAAGTAATGCAAAATGGATTAATCCGTTCCAGACTTTTAAAAACAACCTGTAAAACAGCAATTTAACATGATTTTTGCTATCTAACGAGACCATTGATCCATAAAATGAAAGCAATAATCAATGTACTGTACTATAAAATAAATAAGACAGCATTGTAGATGATATTTTTTTAAAAAAATAATAATCTTACGAGCACTGGTGATAGTCATTGTTTGGATGGGGGGCTTTTATCCATTTCTGCAGTCACACAATCAATCAGTAGCTGAATTGGGTTCCACACAGTCACAAAAACAACCAAATCACAAGCCACAGTCACAAGTCAGTCCCATAAAACGAAGAACAAATCATAGTCAAAAAACCGAAAAAGCCATACAAACCAAAACGCAAAAAATAGCAAAAACAAAAGCTCCAAATATCACCTCTGTGTTGTGTTGGTGCTCGGGACTCAACAGCCGACAGACTCAACAGGAAGCCTCTGATTATCAGCAGGGGACTCAATTTACAAATGGAACACACTCAACAAGAATCGGAACATGTCCTTATTCCAAGGCAAAGTTCACAAACCAAAACACCTACTTCCAGGTTTGCAGTGTTCTATTTCCAAGTTGCTCATAAACTAAGCTGTTCTAAAACCAAGGTACCACTGTATATGGATTTATGTTCACACTTGAGGTTAGATCACAGCAATAGGTGGGGCTTCCTCTAATGACAGTTCAGAAACTACAGTTGGTACAGAAGACAGTAGCCAGGTTGCTCACTAGGGCAAGATGGTGTGAGCACATAAGGATAATCCTGGCCCGACTGCACGGGCTACCAATTAGTTTCCAAGCCCTATTCAATGTGCCAGTTTTTACCTATAATGTATTATGCTATTCAAGACCCTAATGTCTTAAGGACTGACTCTTCCCACATGAACCAGCCCAGACCCAGTGTTCCTTATCTGAGGCTTTTCTCTGTGTGACCCCTCTGAGAGAGGTGCAGAAGACGTTGACATGAGATTTGGGCCTTCTCAGTGGTGGCTCCCTACTTGTCAGACCCCCTAAGTGTCCCTATTTTTCAGGGACAGTCAGGGATTTAAAGAAGCTCTCCCAATTTCTGATTTGATCCCAGATTGTTCCACTTTTCCTTAGGACATCCCGATTTTCATCGGAGAAATGTTTAAGGGTATGGAGTTTTGCAACCCCAGAGCCAAGGAGGTTAGTAACTATACAACCTTTAGAAAACATCTGAAGGCATCTCTGTATAGGGAAGTTGCTTAATGTTTAATGTTTTAGTATGTTTTTTATACATGTTAGAAGCAGCTCAGAGTGGCTGGGGCAAACCAGTCAAATGGGTGAAGTATAAATAATAAAATTGGGTGGAGTATAAATAATAAAATTATTATTATTATTATTATTATTATTATTATTATTATTATTATTATTGAATAGGCTTTCCCTATTTTCATCAGAAAAAATATTGAATGGTATGGAAATGCTGTTGTCTGGGTTTAGGTGCCAGACAAAAAAAATTCTTATTCGTCTTTGGGGGGGGGGTGGAGTTGAATCTATCTATCATCTATCTATCTATTCCACACACACACACACACACACACACACACACACTTAATTTTATTTGTTTTAACCTTGTTTGTAATTTTATTATTATTAAATGTATAACAAACAAATGTATAACAAACAAGACTAATGTTCCTTTTGGGTAAGTTGCTTTGAGTTTTATTTTTTGAGGGGAAAGCGACTAATAAATACAAATAACAACAGTTGCAACAGCAACAACACAGTACCCAGGATTCTCTAGGGCCAGCCACAACAGTATGATAATGCTTTGATTCTACAGCGCAGGTGGAGCCTCCCTCTGTGTGTGGCCTTGGAAGTTATACTCATGGAGACCTGATTCTTCGAGGCAGCTACTTATATTAGTCAAGTTTCATTATGGATATAAAATCTGAGCAAAAAGAACTAGAAACCAGGAGGAAAAAGAACTCTAGCCACAACCTGAGAGAAAGATAAAAGCTGTAATTTCTGGTTCCGTAGGGGTCACTGAGAGAGGGCTAAGATGGTGTTCTGTATCCATATTGAATCTTTGCTGCAATCACAGACCTACTACAGCGACACAGTGTGAACCAACTTTCCAACATGTTTAGAGGGGAAAGGCAGGGAAGAAAAGAGAAATGCACAAAAGGCAAGAGGCAGAAAGATAAACATTTAAGCTAAAATAATTAGCTGGTGAGATCTATGGGAAAGCATAACGATTTCAACAAGCCTCCTGATGGAGCAGAACTCAGCATGGGGCAGATGGACTTGTACAAAGAAACTCCTTGCCTGTTACAGAGAATAGCACTCATGGAGGCAAAGGAATAGCCACACACTGGGAGCTCAGAAAAGGTCAAACTTTGAAGACTGCTAGCTAAGCTAAGTAGCATGACAAGAATACACCATCAGAAAAATTAAATTAAAAATTGGGGGTTTGTTTGCTGAAAAATGAAACTGGGAAATAGAAAACAGGACTTCTCCCTCAGCACAGCTTTTTAGAAATGTATTTTCACAAGAGGAATTATGATGATGTTCTTTTTAATACTTTCCTGTACCTCGGGTTTAAGTACACAATTGGTTCTGGAAGTCTGTAGTTAACCTGAAGCGTACTTAACCTGAAGCGAACTTTCCCATTGAAAGTAATGGGAAGTTGATTAATCTGTTCCAGACGGGTCCACGGAGTACTTAAACTGAAAATACTCAAACCGAGGCGTACTTAAACCGAGGTATGACTGTAGAGGAAATATTATAAAGTCATTCAGAAGTTGTGTTAGTGTTTAGGAAGAAGTATAGATTTTTAAATGTTTACTACACTTCATGAATAAAAAAGGCTGTGAGACAAATAGTGGAAAACCTCCTTTGGGGATGTGAGTTGAAAATTACATGGTATTTAAACATACATTCATACGGAATGGATCAGAATGCAATCAGCTTTTCCAAAGTTCTCATCTGATTTGCATGAAATTTCAATTCAGTTGTGGGAAGATATTTTATGATTAACATTTTTTATGGGGCACATCATTTTTCATCTGGGTTATGCAGAGGCATTTTCCTGAATTATTATGATCATTATTACTCCAGAATCCAAAGGTGTTCAACGCTTTTTAAAAAATAAAATAAAAAATCACAAATCAATCTTTTGGAAAGCTCCAAATAAAACTTAGATGTGATTTTAGAAGATCCATTTGAAAATCAGATGTGAACACCCAAAACATTTAAGGCCAATTCATATCTGCACATATAGCAGTTACAAAACAATTATATATATGCTATCTCAGAAGTAAGTCTCACTGTGTTCAATGTAGGTATGCATAGGATTACTTGTAAGTAATTGAAAAATAATAGGTTGGACCCAAGAGGAGTGTAAATCAAAATCATATCATAGAACTTGGTGAAACTCTGTTCTTGTTCGAGAAGCCCGATGGAAGGACATGAAATATGATGTTATTTCTGCAACAGGTGGAAAGAATAACCAGAAATGCATTTTTAATGGCATTCAGTTACAAATTTTTGGGTGCTTGAAAACTAACTGTTAATAAATCAAGTATGAAATGACCCTGAATATATGTTGGTGGGAATCCTCGTTGATTCTCATCCACTGAAATCTAGCATAATTAGAAAATAAACACATACATGAAATATGATAAATCCATGCTGAATGCTTTCCCTTTGTAAATGCATAGTTAGATCTCGTTGAGCATTTTACTAACCTTGAAAATTCCTTATTATTATTATTATTATTATTATTATTATTATTATTTATTAATCATCATCATCATCATTTCTATATCACTTACTATATTAAAAATATATCTAAGAGGTGTATGGAAAACTGACTCAACAACAGACAATGTTAAAAAATACCTAATTACATATAAAAATGTCACATTAATACAAGGTTACTAATATAGAAAAAAATAAATATCAATTCATTTTCCTTCTGACACAACCTCTCTCTCAACTTCCTGGTTCTCACCCAGGTTCCAAACAAACACTCAGCTCGCTCATAAAGGTTTCACATCAAGAAGAGTTCCTGGAAACAGTGGACATCCTCCTAGTCCAGAGCTTTCCAAACTTTTCATGTTGGTGACACACTTTTTAGATATGCATCATTTCACAACACTGTCATTTAGCTTTACTAGCAACCCCTTTCCAGCCCCCGGAGGAGCACAGGGAGTGTTTGTGCAGCACACCTACTGTCAGGCTTTGGGGAATCAGCTTCCTCCCTCTGTGGCAGTAACTAAGAAGAGATCAAACAAAAGGAATGTCTTACCAGTTAGAATCTTTAATAATCACAGTGAGAGAACAAATAACACTTCTCCTAGAAATGGTGGTGCTCCCAATTAAGGTTCACACCCCCTCCATCCCTATTAATCTACGTACTCCTACATCTTTTAATCTGAGTTTGTAGCCTTTCTGCTTTCTGTTCTGAGACTTTCTGAGCTCTTCTCGACCTTGAGGGGGGTGCTAGAGGAATGCTGTCCAAAGATTGTGAATCTGTTAACCCTCTCTCTTCCAGTGTTTCTTCTGCTAGCTGTTCCCCATCCAGTATTTCCCAGCTTCTGCCTTCTGAACTATGCCCCTCTGCAAACCACTGTTCCAAATCTATACTGTCCTCCTGCTCCTGGGAAGATTCAGGATCAGGATGAGGGAGAGAGGGTGGCTCCCACCATTCCTCCTCAGTGCAGCCCTCCTCAGCATGGTCCCTGACACATACACACTGCAGCCAACACACTAACATGTTGCAATACAGTTTGGAAAGCTCTGCCCAAGTCTATCACTACAGACTTGCTTTTTATGGGAAGGTCTAAGGTGGATGGTGCTTCCTCAGGCTGCCTGCAGCTGTGTCCTATTCAGCTTTTCTCTCCACATATAGCTCCAGGTACAGCAGATTTGTTTGAGTTGGACCCAGGGGGTCCAAAGGTTGAGAAGAGCCTGCCACCCTCCACTTACAGCTCTTTCTTTACCATCTGTCCTCTCCTCCTCTTCCAGCTGCTTCATTAAGTGTAGTGCAACATAGTTTATCTGACTACCTTGATGGTACCTGCTGCTTCTGATAGGCTATTTGGTCCAGGAGCTTGAAAACAAGAGGATAAAATGGAATGTTAAACTCTGATATAAGTGCTTATTTTAATACAGTGGTACCTCGACATCCGAATGACTCGACTCCTGAAGGTTTCGACTTACGAAGTCGACAACCCCATAATTTTTTTCAGCGCGCGCACGCTGCGCGCATGTTCTGCACCTGGACAGGAGTGGCGCACATGGTCCACACATGCGCAAAATCACTCTTCGCACATGCGCAGAATGGGCACTTCGACATCCGAAGACCTCGACTTACGAAGAGCGCCGCAGAACGGATCATCTTCATAAGTTGAGGTACCACTGTATATAAATTTATTTTTGCACTAGTTCAGGTTGATTGCATTAATTTCTATGTTTAGCCACGTGGGTGAACTCCAAAATCTTTATGATGTCTCCAGTACACAGGTAAACAAGATTTTGCAGTTTGAAAGCATACATGTCCTGTTCTTAAATATAAAACTTTTTGCACCATTGAGCTGCTATGCAGGCAAAAGATTCTTGGCAAAGTTTTTATCATTGCTTTTGTGTCCTTTGATGGAAACACAACAGTTTCCTCTGCCTTATCTGTGTGAGCAGATAACATTTGTAGTTATAGCTTTAAGAAGACCATTCTGAGGTAGTATCTTGAGATCTGGCTAAAAGTAGGAATATCCATTTTGTCCTGTATATTGCTTGTAAAAGCTAGCAAAATGGCTTTATGCTTGACAAAGTAGGGATATTACTGGTACTTCATAAAGAAGATCCCAATGTTGGTGGATATTTTCAGATAATTTGTCCCCATTTTTGGCACTAAATTTACATTAATGTGACTCATGTTTGATCTACGGCCTTGCCTAGGCTGAAGCCCACTGCGTGTTTGAGGCTGTTTGTGTTCCCATTTAATTTTGCGTTGTCCGCATGACATTACCCTCAAACATCAATCTTGTTGCTTTCCCCCAGTAAACTGATACGAGGATGATCTGAAAAGCTGGAGAAAACTGGACTCCAAACCCCTCCACTTAGTATTTATTTTGGTGTTTCAGAGCGGGTGGATCAATCATGACTTTTTCCTACTCCCCTTTGCATTCCCTCTACTTCCTCAGTGCTTTCATGTCCTTTCCAGCCATGTTTGTAACAATTTCCAGCATGCTCCTGAAAGGAATATATATTTCTTCTTTTGATCCCTGAGATTGCACAAAACCAGAAAACTGTACAAGCAAACCACATAAAAAATTTTTGACACCAGATATAATGTGCAGCAATCTGAAAAGTGTGTGCTCAGAATTTACAATTGATTTCATTTCTTTCTCAGCCCTGCTGAAAGCATAGCCATATATTTCCTTTGATCCTTCAGATTTGAAAAAACCCCCACAAAAATAATAATAGAAGATTGCACAAGCAGTTCTATGGTTGTCCAACCAAGATGTGCATGCCTTGCCATGGGTATATAAACTGCTTCACACTCTCTGTTTTTGGTTTGTTGCCAAGCAGTTCTGCTCTGATTTTCTGTTTTAAAGAAATACACTGTTAAGCAAATATACTTGATACAGTACTATACATGGGTGATAGCCCAAATGAACTCATCCCTGAGTGACTTCTTGGGTCAGGTCCAATATCTACCATAACGTCAGAGTTAAGCATCTGGCAAAAGGGAATTTTAACAAAGGTTTGCAGTGCTCTCCTCCATGTGTCTGCTCAGAAGTTCAATGGGATTTCAGCCTCCAAGCATTTTGAAAATTAATTTGCTGCATTGCATATTACAATTCTGGACACGTTGTCACACTCCAGCATGATCAATAAAGGAATTCAAGACCAGGGCTATGTGGGAGACTGAGGAACAATTTAGGGTTGCCATATTTTGAAGACCGAAAAAAGGACACATTTGCCGACTTCTACTTTTAAGTATGGATTACTATGATGACTCTCATTTTACATACCCATGAAAAAGAGGATTTCTCCTGGAAAAAGAGGACGTATGACAACCCTATAAATCATAGAATTGTAGAGCTGAAACGGATCCTGATGCTCATCTACAATGCAGGAATCTCAACTAAAGCATCAGTGACAGATTGCCATCCAACCTCTGCTTAAAAACCCCAAGGAAGGAAAGCCTGCCACCTCCCAAGGGAGTCAGTTCTGTCTAACAGCTCTTACTGTCAAAAAGTTATCCCTGATGTTGAGTCAGAAACTCCTTTCTTGTAACTTGATTCCATTGGTTTGGGTCTCCCTCCAGAGAAGGAGAAAACAAGCTTGTCCCATCTTCCATTTGACAGATCGTTGGAAATTAAGGGATGGAATCTAATTAGTGCTCTTGTGTTCATGGAAGGCCTTTTGATCCACCAGACACATCTGTTAATCTAACCACTTCTCCCTTTCCCCTTCTGCCCCCATGCCATCTTTCACTGTGTTAGATCCCCATCTCTCTAAGAATTGCTATTTGGAGGGACTGCAGGGGAGAGACAATTGGCAAAAAAAATTCTCCCTCCAATCTTCCATTAGCAGATTTCTCCCCTGGATCAAAATCTCTCCCATGAGTGCAAGTGGATTCAACCAAAGGTGAACTTAGTTATCTGTGTTACCCAATGAATTATTGTTGTTGTTGTTTAGTCGTTTAGTCGTGTCCGACTCTTCGTGACCCCATGGACCATAGCACGCCAGGCACTCCTGTCTTGCACTGCCTCCCGTAGTTTGGTCAAACTCATGTTCGTAGCTTCGAGAACACTGTCCAACCATCTTGTCCTCTGTCGTCCCCTTCTCCTAGTGCCCTCAATCTTTCCCAACATCAGGGTCTTTTCCAAGGATTCTTCTCTTCTCATGAGGTGGCCAAAGTATTGGAGCCTCAGCTTCACGATCTGTCCTTCCAGGGAGCACTCAGGGCTGATTTCCTTAAGAATTGATAGGTTTGATCTTCTAGCAGTCCATGGGACTCTCAAGAGTCTCCTCCAGCACCATAATTCAAAAGCATCAATTCTTCGGCGATCAGCCTTCTTTATGGTCCAGCTCTCACTTCCATACATCACTACTGGGAAAACCATAGCTTTAACTATACGGACCTTTGTCGGCAAGGTGATGTCTCTGCTTTTTAAGATGCTGTCTAGGTTTGTCATTGCTTTTCTCCCAAGAAGCAGGCGTCTTTTAATTTCGTGACTGCTGTCACCATCTGCAGTGATCAAGGAGCCCAAGAAAGTAAAATCTCTCACTGCCTCCATTTCTTCCCCTTCTATTTGCCAGGAGGTGATGGGACCAGTGGCCATGATCTTGGTTTTTTTGATGTTGAGCTTCAGACCATATTTTGCGCTCTCCTCTTTCACCCTCATTAAAAGGTTCTTTAATTCCTCCTCACTTTCTGCCATCAAGGTTGTGTCATCTGCATATCTGAGGTTGTTGATATTTCTTCCGGCAATCTTAATTCCTGCTTGGGATTCATCTAGTCCAGCCTTTCGCATGATGAATTCTGCATATAAGTTAAATAAGCAGGGAGACAATATACAACCTTGTCGTACTCCTTTCCCAATTTTGAACCAATCAGTTGTTCCATATCCAGTTCTAACTGTAGCTTCTTGTCCCACATAGAGATTTCTCAGGAGACAGATGAGGTGATCAGGCACTCCCATTTCTTTAAGAACTTGCCATAGTTTGCTGTGGTCGACACAGTCAAAGGCTTTTGCATAGTCAATGAAGCAGAAGTAGACGTTTTTCTGGAACTCTCTAGCTTTCTCCATAATCCAGCGCATGTTTGCTATTTGGTCTCTGGTTCCTCTGCCCTTTCGAAATCCAGCTTGCACTTCTGGGAGTTCTCGGTCCACATACTGCCTAAGCCTGCCTTGTAGAATTTTAAGCATAACCTTGCTAGCGTGTGAAATGAGCGCAATTGTGCGGTAGTTGGAGCATTCTTTGGCACTGCCCTTCTTTGGAATTGGGATGTAGACTGATCTTCTCCAATCCTCTGGCCATTGCTGAGTTTTCCAAACTTGCTGGCATATTGGGTGTAGCACCTTAACAGCATCATCTTTTAAAATTTTAAATAGTTCAGCTGGAATATCATCACTTCCACTGGCCTTGTTATTAGCAGTGCTTTCTAAGGCCCATTTGACTTCACTCTCCAAGATGTCTGGCTCAAGGTCAGCAACCACACTACCTGGGGTGTACGAGACCTCCATATCTTTCTGGTATAATTCCTCTGTGTATTCTTGCCACCTCTTCTTGATGTCTTCTGCTTCTGTTAGGTCCTTACCACTTTTGTCCTTGATTATGGTAATCTTTGTACGAAATGTTCCTTTCATATCTCCAATTTTCTTGAACAGATCTCTGGTTTTCCCCATTCTATTGTTTTCCTCTATTTCTTTGCATTGCTCATTTAAGAAGACCCTCTTATCTCTCCTTGCTGTTTTTCGGAAATCTGCATTCAGTTTCCTGTATCTTTCCCTATCTCCCTTGCATTTTGCTTGCCTCCTCTCCTCCGCTATTTGTAAGGCCTCGTTGGACAGCCATTTTGCCTTCTTGCATTTCCTTTTCCTTGGGATGGTTTTCGTTGCTGCCTCCTGTATAATGTTACGAGCCTCCATCCATAGTTCTTCAGGCACTCTGTCCACCAAATCTAAATCCTTAAACCTGTTCCTCACTTCCACTGTGTATTCATAAGGGATTTGATTCAGATTGTATCTTACTGGCCCAGTGGTTTTTCCTACTTTCTTCAGTTTAAGCTGGAATTTTGCTATAAGAAGCTGATGATCTGAGTTACAGTCAGC
Source organism: Zootoca vivipara (assembly GCF_963506605.1). Classification (NCBI taxonomy): domain Eukaryota; kingdom Metazoa; phylum Chordata; class Lepidosauria; order Squamata; family Lacertidae; genus Zootoca; species Zootoca vivipara. The sequence goes on from NC_083283.1 coordinate 71,643,736, forward strand.
TCCAGGTCTTGTTTTTGCTGACTGTATAGAGCTTCTCCATCTTTGGCTGCAGAGAATATAATCAATCTGATTTCGATGCTGCCCATTTGGTGATATCCATGTGTAGAGTCGTCTCTTGTGTTGTTGGAAAAGAGTGTTTGTGATGACCAGCTTGTTCTCTTGACAGAACTCTATTAGCCTTTGCCCTGCTTCGTTTTGAACTCCAAGGCCAAACTTGCCAGTTGTTCCTTTTATCTCTTGATTCCCTACTTTAGCATTCCAATCCCCTGTAATGAGAAGAACATCCTTCTTTGGTGTCATTTCTAGAAGGTGTTGTAGGTCTTCATAGAATTGGTCAATTTCACTTTCTTCAGCACCGGTAGTTGGTGCATAAACTTGGATTACTGTGATGTTAAAAGGTCTGCCTTGGATTCGTATCGAGATCATTCTGTCATTTTTGAGATTGCATCCCATTACAGCTTTTGCCACTCTTTTGTTGACTATGAGGGCCACTCCATTTCTGCTACAGGATTCTTGCCCACAGTAGTAGATATGATAGTCACCCGAACTGAATTCACCCATTCCCTTCCATTTTAGTTCACTGATGCCCAGGATGTCGATATTTATTCTTGTCATCTCATTTTTGACCACATCCAGCTTACCTCTATTCATGGTTCTTACATTCCAGGTTCCTATGCAATATTTTTCTTTACAGCATCGGACTTTCCTTTCGCTTCCAGGCATATCCGCAACTGAGCGTCCTTTCGGCTTTGGCCCAGCCGCTTCATCAGCTCTGAATCTACTTGTACTTGTCCTCCGCTCTTCCTCAGTAGCATGTTGGACGCCTTCCGACCTGAGGGGCTCATCTTCCAGCGTCATAACTTTTATATGCCTGTTGTCTTTGTCCATGGAGTTTTCTTGGCAGGGATACTGGAGTGGCTTGCCAGTTCCTTCTCCAGGTGGATCACGTTTAGTCAAAACTCTCCACTATGACCTGTCCATCTTGGGTGGCCCTGCATGGCATAGCTCATAGCTTCTCTGAGTTATTCAAGCCCCTTCGCCACGACAAGGCATTGATCCATGAAGGGGCCAATGAATTATATGTGACATAATTTCATTGTTTTTGCTTTGAGAGCATAATCAAGTAAACAAATATATTTATATCTCTGTTCTTGGGTAAACACTCAAAGCGATTCATATTAAAATTCACAACTGAAAAAGCATATGCCAAAACAACCCAGTATCAGCATGCAGCCGTATCTTGGTTTTCAAACAGCTTAGTTCTCGAACGTTTTGACTCCCGAATGATCAAAATCCGAAAGTGACTGTTCCGGTTTTCAAACGTTCTCTTGAAAGCTGAACACCTGAAAGGGCTTCTGTGGCTTCCGATTGGCTGCAGGAGCTTCCAAGGTACAACTGTATCAGGTTTAAAAAGTAGCTCTCCCATTTGCAGAGCTTTGTGGCATATATTTGTCTAACAGAGTTCAAATAACGTTTGTTCCATGAACATTTGGTCAGAGAGAGATTGTTCTCTTAGTTTTGTATTGCTCTTAGTTTATGGATTCTTTCATTCACAGAAAGGGGAAAAAAATCATAGTTTCTTTTTTTACTACATGGGCAGACCAGGCCTTGTTCTCACACCCCACACAAATGCATTTGTACAGTCCAATGTGTCGGACTCATTGCAATCTGTCACACATAAGATTGAGGTTAAATAAGAAAGGTCATTCTCTGCCACTATGGAAGAAACAATTTAAAAATTCTGGAGCCTTAACGCAGCAAAATGAGGGAGGGAATCCCATTCCAACAATAGAGCTGCCTATTTTCACAATTTAGACCCTGTAGGTTCATCGTGAATGTCATGTGTCAGGGAGTGCATTAAGACAACCAAGTACTAGGATTGCTCTTCAAGTAACCCATCAAACATAGTTTAGCTTGTGTAAACACTTTGAAATTGCAATACAAGCAGCTCTGGCTCTATAGAAAAGGAGCAAAGGCAGTATCCAAAAGAACACACACAAACAGGGGGAGACCTCTGCAGGTGTTGAGAACTTTTGGAAATGTGCTTAACATGTTTTTAATGCAAAAGCCTTTCATCAAAGACAGCTCCCTTTGTTTCGTTCTTTCATGAAGTGGTGACTACATAATACTGGAGGCACCACGGTCACTTTGCAAAGGAATAACATAAGGAAGGTTAAAACTAAGAGACCTGCAGCCAATGCTTCAGTCTCCCCACTCTTTGCAGCTTATGGTGAGATGCAATTCTTTTTCATCCTCATCATTCCTCTCAGATAAATGGGTGGAAGAGACAGACACGGAAAGAGAGAGAGGTCCAATTTCTTTTCTGGTTTGGATTGAAATCTGAGCCGGTGAAGAACTTGAGGATTGTAACGCTCACCACATGTTTAAGGGGACATTACGTGACTCCAAGAATGAAGAAACACAGCGACAATGAAGATGCTTCCCACTAGCAGGGAGTACCAATCTTCTTGGGCAGTGTGCACATTTGGAATGCTGAGAATTTCACCAGGAGCACCATGTTTGTGACCCCAGCCCTAGAGGATTAGTGGCAGGCCTCACATGATCAATGCTTAAGTACCATAGCTGCCAAGTTATCCCTTTTTTACAGGGATTTTCCCTTATGCTGAATAGGCTTCCTCGCGAGAAAAGCGAAAACTTGGCAGCTATGTTAAGTACACACATTTGGATACAACATTATCCAAAAGTGAGAGCCTTCCCTTCTCTTGAATTTGCACCTGATTTGCCGATGACATTTGTATTATATGCTCCAAAAATCAGCTTGCTACTTCATTGATTTACTTATTTGGAGTTGGGTTTTCTTTTGTTTTCATGCACGGGACCACATTTTTTCCTCCCTGGAAATCTAAACTGATAATGAAATATTAATTACAGCCACACACCCAAAATACACATGACCTTCCACTGAACTTAAGCAATGATTACGAGGGAAACTGAATGAAAGAAACGATAAAGCATGAAACTTATTAAAAGACTGTAGGAATTAGCCCAAACTCACTGTAATGTATGTGTTCAATTATATACGCGGGGAGGACGGAATAAACAATTGATGTCGAATGTATTAGTGAGAACCATTAACAGAATGAAAGGAATTGCTTTAATTATAGATTGTGTTTTACTAAAGGAAGAAGTGGGCGGTATCCAACTAAACAGTTCCAATAACGCAATGACTTTTAGCTGTGCGATGGAGCTTCCCTGCCCTCTCCTCTCCCCCTGTGCTCCCCTGTGCCCCCTAAATCTGTTCTGGGTTCCCCCCCCAACCCTGTGGAGCATATTTAGGGGGCCACACAGAGGCTGGTGTGACAAGCTAAGCTAGCACAGAGAAGTGGCAAGCCCCATCCCTAGGAGCGACTGAATCTTGCAATCACTTCCAGTGCTCATTGCCTACTCCCTGTGAAGCAAGGGTGCCAACTTGAATAAAATATTGGTGGGGTGCAGATAAACCCCGTCCCACATAGTCAATCACATGATGTGGCACACACACAATTTGAATGGCAATGCCCATCAACTTTGGGAGGTGGGTCACAGAGTCCTGTTGCTCCAGAAGCGGTTTAGTCATGCTGGCCACATGACCCAGAAAGCTGCCTGTGGACAAACCCTAGCTCCTTTGGCCTGAAAGTGATGAGCACCGCAACCCCATGGTCGCTTTTCACTGGACTTAAACCATCCAAGGGTCCTTTCCCTTTTTTAGCTTTATGTGGATATTTCTGGGACGTTCTACTTTACTACTGAACTAACCTCCACCCGCCCCAACCCCATGCTAGTGGCAAACATTGGCAGAGTAGTTAAATTGCCGCTAGGGAGCCAATCATGTGCAATACTGTCTCTTTTCCTTGAAATTAAAATGTCCAAAGACATGTTAAAATACTCAGAAGCTTTTTATTTGCAGAGCAGATAGAGAAATATATGTGAAGAATTTATGTTCACATGCTCATCCAAGCATGGGCTTATTTTTTTACTTAGTTGAAGATTACTGCTTCCTTCTTAAACAGTCAAACAAACTGTGTCTTTCTCTGTTTCCAGTACTCATAGAATCATAGAATCATAGAGTTGGAAGAGACCACAAGGGCCATTCAGTCCAACCCCCTGCCAAGCAGGAAACACCATCAAAGTTTCAGCTTGTCATGTTCCAGCTTGTCAGTATCCTTCTTAAACTGTGGTGCCCTAGATGCTATACTCCTATTGATCTATCCTATTGATACTCACTCTCAGCCTTCTACACATGACCCAGCTAGTTCCTCCTAAGAGGTTTCCACTTTGTCCTTCTGGCAGACTTTTCCTTACTGCTTCTTTGGGAGAACGTCAACTTCTGTACTTCTTTTGGTCACATGCATTCATGCAGAAACAATAGCGCTCTGCTCCTCTATTGCGTTCAGGGAGAGAAAGGGTAATCTAACACTGTCTCTTCTTCAGTGTTTATGTTTGTACGTCCGTGAGTCAAGTCACTCACGTACATAATAAAATGGAGACTGTAATAAGATCCCTCCCATGCATCAGCCTGAAAAGTGAGATGAGCGCCACACATCCAGTAGCCTTTGACTGGATTTAACTATCCAGGGGTCCTTTACCTTTTTTTTTTTTAAAAAAAAACCTTTTACCTCCCATGTGACCCAGTTAACCAATAACACAAGAGTTACTGGGGAACATTCCAGAATTAAACACACAGTGATGCATTTAAGCATTCCCAATTCCAGGAAATTAAGTAATTATACTTAACAACAATTATTGGGGGAAGGCTATCACCTAGCCTTCTTTGTGAACTTTCTAACATTATATGGAGAGTCACTCTTGGAAAGCAAATGATGGACTGGATGGCTTTTGCTTAGTTCCAGCGATGTAATTGTAATGTTCTTTGAAGGCTACATTTTATTTATTTTCTGTTTATTTTGCTTTATCTTCCTATCTTTTCCAGAAGCGTGTCTGTCTGATTAATTTACAGTGACTGTGATAGCTCTGCCATTTGTGGTAAAGTTGTAATGATCCACCCAGAACATACAGGAAAGGCTTGGGCTTTAACAACAAATAAAGAGATGTTTTACTTGCTTGTGAGTTCTCTTTTAAAAAAATAAAAATTCTAATAGCTTCTGTAACTGTTAGCATAATAATACTATGATTTTAAGGAATGCTGGCATTCAGCATCAGTTATCTTCGGAATACTTTAATAATTCATTTTTTCAATTATTTTTTATTTTCCTGCGCTGGAAAAGTTGCAAGCTAATTAACGTATTATCTTGGAGATCTGACATTTTGGGCCAAGTAATTCTTCCGAAATGTCTGGTTCTCATGTTTCATTTTCAAAGTCTGTTAGAGATAAATCTATAAAGCCTTTTGCTGTTGATGGGGGTAGCTGCTTAAGAGAGCACAATTGTTTCTAAGAATCAGAATTCTTTCTGTTTTAGCAGTGATTTGACAAGAACGTTCCTCGCAATGTTCCTATTTCATCATGTATTTATCTTTTTCAGTAGATACAAAGTACAAAAGAATAAATAATGAAGTAATTCTATCTGAAATGAGTGAAGGGTGACATCTTCAATTACAATATGAACCATCCTTTTGAATGAGAATGTGATTTAATAGAAACCTGATACTCAAATAGCCCAGCATTCTGTGCCAGCTTTATTCTTTCTTGTTAAAAAATGATCAGTGGGTCTCTTCCAGCAGTGCAGGATTTAAGTTAGGTGGAGGTGGTTCCCACACACGGTGCAAAGCCAAGGGGGTGCAAAACTGAGAAGTTCCATAAGTAAGAAGATCCATTTGGGGACACCAAATTTTGGCCAAACTCAGGCACAATATTACCAAATATTACCAAAGTCCTCCCTTGCTTCCAGAATGATATTGTTATACATACACATGCACCCCAGTTCAGAGCAGTGAGAAGCTTTAGGGGTACAATTCTCACCTAGGAGTCGGTCTTTTGTGAATGAGATCACCTAAACATACAAACTGAGTGTTAGATGAAAATTGGTAGTGTTAATGTTCTGGCAGATGCTGCTCCCCCATAGGGGGTTCCTAGGAGACCACCAATACTGTAAGAAAAGAAAAGAAAATCTCCCCAAGAACAAATCAGGCTTCTCTCCATCTCTCATCCTGACCCCAAAAGCTTCAAGCTTAGCTTGCCCTCCTCTCCTGGCCAGGCAGAACACAAGAGAGAGTGTTGTCTTCCAACCTTTTTGGCTTATGCATAAGCTGAGTTTATAAGAGGAACATCTCTGGGCAAGGTTCCTATACTCCTGCTAATCCTGGACCATTTGCCACGTGTGGAGGAAAAACTTAAAACATGTTGCAGAGTTCCCCCAAAATAGACCAGAGGCAATTGTACTTCATCCAGCAGAGCTTTACTGCTACTGAAGGCAAATGAGCATAATGGTCACAAATCCAATACATTCAGGATTGGCACAGTCCATAAGAAATCCAGTTGCAGCAGACTTAACTTAAAATTTAATGATAACTTATAATAAGACTAAACATTATATACGAACAGAACACCACACCAGAACAAAGAGATAGAAAGAAAAAGTGAAACCCAGGCTCTTTCTAGCCTGTAGTCAGCATGAGCCTGACAGAAAGATAACAGAACCAGTTTAAACTAGATAGCTGTACTCAGCTTCTCAGAAGGAATAACCCAAACAAGAACCTTCTTTCACACAGATATGAAACCTTCTAGAACCCTCTTGAACTAAGCAGAACAGGAAAGATCTCTACACATTTCTGCGCTAAGGAATGCAAACTGACACCTTTTACCAACAGAGTCACTGGGTTAAAAGAGATCACGTGACACCCCACACCCATAACAGCACATTCCATTCTGACATCCCCTTATATACCTATTTTGAATATTGTCCAAATTGTCTGGGACTCTGGTACTCAAGCAACTTAAGACTTTAATGGCTAGATCCAAAACTCAGAACCTTAAGTTGTCATTCATTGTACAGTCATACCTCGGTTTAAGTACGCTTCGGTTGAGTACTTTCAGTTTAAGTACTCCGCGGACCCATCTGGAACGGATTAATCCACTTTCCATTACTTTCAATGGGAAAGTTCGCTTCAGGTTAAGTATGCTTCAGGTTAAGTACAGACTTCCAGAACCAATTACACTCATACTTCAGGTTAAATACGCTTCAGGTTGAGTACTCTGCGGACCTGTCTGGAATGGATTAATCCACTTCCCATTACTTTCAATGGGAAAGTTCGCTTCAGGTTAAGTACAGACTTCCGCAACCAATTGTGTACTTAAACCGAGGTTCCACCGTATACGGTTAGTCCATTGGCACTTTTATTTTATTTTTTCATTTATTGTAACTCTTAGATCCTCTGAAGCTCTCAAGGTGGTGTACATGGTTCTCCTCCCTGCTTGTGGGGAAAAGGTCTCTGATCTGGGAAGGACCTATGGCTTGGCGAGAGTCCCCAGAACCACATTTGGTTCCTGGGCCTGAGATACACCACCCCGGTTCTAACCAATGCACCACACTGTCTCTGTCACAAAAGGGAATAGCGCTTTTCAGCGGTGGCCCCTATTACAGGCAGACATCACAATGCCTTTTATTACTGTCCCTGTATTATTTCTGTGGCATTTATGTTGGCTAGTTTTAATACTATTGCTCAATTTTTGTTTTCATTTTACACATTTCCACCCTGGGGCCTGGGGCCTGTGAATAAATAAAGTACTGTAGGTATCTGGATTGACCAAATTAAAAACAAAAGCTGAGAGCATGGCTTTCCCTCAGAATGTTTCTCTAGCTCCTAATTTTGACAAGTGACCTCAGGGACCTTTAGGCAGACAACTTGATTTTGAGACAAACAGCTATTTTCCATCAGTCATATCTGTCACCTGTCATGGATGATTTAGCTGAGATTCCTGCATTGCAGGAGGATGGAAGAAATGACCCTTGGTGTCCATTCCAACACTACAATTCTATGATTCTACAATTCTTTGATATATCACATTAAAGGTATTTTTTTTACATTTCTGAATCTCAGATTGATAGGAATAACACATGGAATTGGATAAAGTGGGCAAATTATCTATTTGGATAAAATCTGATAAATTACCTATTTGGATAAATACAATGGGGTAGGAATCACCTTTTACAAATGTGCGAGTAGTTCCCTTTCCCTACCAGATGGTCAGGAGCCCCATCCATTCTGTCAGAATCTATTTCTTTTTATTTAAAGCTCAGAAAAAATACCAAATGGGGGAAAGGAAATTGCTGGAGACATGCTAGCATAGACTAATGTTTATATTGCATTATCTGACTCTTTGCTTCAACAGTACCTGATCCCAATTTAAGACCCTTGATCTGATCCGGGTTTGTAACATTACAGAGCTATTACCTCCGCTCAAAGGATTTTACTCTGTTTGTATTAGAAACAGATAAGTTGCCAGGCACATCATAGTGGACTTGACCCCATACTGGGAAATAAGTGTATTTTACAATCCACATTTGCACCATAGCTTTCTCTTTTTGGTAGATTTATTAATAAGGAATGAATCACATCTAACCGCTACAACTGGACTATCTCTGGATAAGCAACATTATCAAGGGCAAATAATTTGGTAGCACAAAAGTCTGTAGCCATTGGGAGGATGGAGGAAGGGGCCTGTCTGTTACCTAAAAAGCCCCACAGCTTTCCCTGGCCCTTTTCAGCACCGATGCATAAGGAAAGCTGACTGTTATCATTACAGTTAATTGTTTAGTAATAAATAAATCTGAACTTGTCTGCCTTCTGCTTTTCAGAACAGAGGCCACATTCATGCCAGGCATTTAACACACTATGATACCCCTTTAAACAGCCATGGCTTCACTCTAAGAATTGTGGGAGTGGCAGTTTGCTAAGAGTGCTGAGAATTGTTAGGAGCATAGCTGCCAAGTTTTCCCTTTTCTCGCGAGGAAGCCTATTCAGCATAAGGGAAAATCCCTTTAAAAAAGGGATAACTTGGCAGCTATGGTTAGGAGACCCCCTATTCCCTTCCCAGAACTCCAATTGCCAGAGTTCCCTGTGAAGAGAGATTGATGGTTAAACCACTCTGGAAAATATAGCCCTGGGAGGGGAATAAACAACTCTCAGCACCCTTAATCAAATACAAATGTCCGAGAATTCTTTGGGGGGAAGCCATGACTGTATAAAGTAGTGTGGTGGTTTTTTAAAATGTATGGTGAGAATAATGCCCAGAATCAAGCAATTTTACCGCTCTCAATTTAGTTATCAAGTGTGCACCTCTCTCTTCCCCCAATGGTTTTGAGGTAGATCAGTCTCATTTCATCCTCTCAGTGTCCTTGTGAGACCAAGTAATATCAACATGCCCACGGCTTGATGGCTGAGTAGGATTTGAACCTAACCTTAGAGTGTAAAGGTAAAGGTAAAGGAACCCCTGACCATTAGGTCCAGTCGTGACTGACTCTGGGGTTGCACGCTCATCTCGCATTATTGGCCGAGGGAGCTGGCGTATAGCTTCCAGGTCATGTGGCCAGCATGACAAAGCCACTTCTGGCGAACCAGAGCAGCACATGGAAACGCCGTTTACCTTCCCGCTGTAGCGGTTCCTATTTATCTACTTGCATTTTTGACATGCTTTCGAACTGCTAGGTTGGCAGGAGCTGGGACCAAGCAATGGGAGCTCACCCCGTCACAGGGATTCGAACCGCCGACCTTCTGATCGCAAGCCCTAGGCTCAGTGGTTTAACCACAGTGCCACCTGGGTCCCTTAGAGCAGTGTTTCTCAACCATTTTTGGGCCACGGCACACTTGTTCCGTGAAAAAAATCACGAGGCACACCACCATTTAAAAAGTTTAAAAAAATAACTCTGTGCCGCCCTATATTATAATTATGACTGTAAGAAACACTTGCCAAATATTGCTTTCCGGCGGGTTAGCGCCGTGTATTGGCAGCCTCCAGGCTCGTTTGCACTGAGCTTTGGGAAAGAGGAGGAGAAATATTGCTTTCCGGCGGGTCAGTGCTGTGTATTGGCGGCCGCCAGGCACGTGACAATGCAAATCGCCCTTCTGGTCGCCGCACGTCGCCGCACACCAGCCACTAGTGGTGCCGCGGAACAGCGGTTGAGAAACGCTGCCTTAGAGTGTAGTCCCTGCCAAACACCGATTCTACTGTATTGGTAAAAATCACCTGATGTATGTTTCTTTTATTCTATTACTTGTTTTATACAAATGAAAATATTCAATTTTATTGCTGGAAGCAGAAAATCTATTGATTTTAAATGTTTTTAGGTTGCTTTTGTATATACAGTGGTATCTCGGCTTTTTAGCATCTCCGTTGACAAATGTTTCGGAACTCCAACGCCATAAACCCGGAGATAAATGCTTCGGTTTTCGAACGCGCCTCAGAAGTTGAACAGGAAACGCAGCTTCCTCTGAGTGCAAGACCCTGTCAGCTGTCGGCTATTGAGTTTCGGTTTTCAAACGTTTCGGAACTCGAATAGTCTTCTGGAATGGATTATGTTCGAAAACCAAGGTACCACTATATATTGTTAGTCTGTGGACAAGGTGGTTACAGCTGTCTGTCAACTAGTTACCCTCCCAAGTTTTACCCAACATGGCTGATTTAAATGAGCCAGGGTGTTTGTGACCAGTGGCAGACCTGGGCTTCTCAAATTTCAGGGGCATCCTGTGTGATGCCAAAATGTGGCTTTCCCTGACTCCTGCCTTCCTTTGGATGCCATAGCTGTGGTGACCCCTGAGGTGCCCCAGAAACTCTGCCTGGTTGAATTCACCTAGACCTTTGTTATGACTAGGTAGGTTCAGTGGGTTGTGACCACCCCCTTCTGTGAAAATGTAGCTAATCTGGTAGCAACCCTGGGGTGGGGGTCCTTCCCTGTTGTGGAATTGTCTTCTCCTATCATTGCTGGTTTAGAATGGTACCATCAGAACTTAAGGAGATGTAAGGCAAGAGTGGTCTGATTTGCATGCAGAAGATCCCAGAACCAACACTTGCAATCACCAGGTAGGATAGAAGAGACCCATCTAAACTCTTGGAGAGGTGGTGCCAGTTGGTAGACAAAATTGAGTTAGAGTGGCCAATGGTCTGAATCAGCAAAAGGCTGTTCCTTGCCAAATGATGGTTGTTTAGTAGATTATACGACTTGATTGAAATATTTTGATTTGAAGCGCTAAAGAAAAAAAGTATTTAATAACTATTGACTGTCAAACCAACAGCCTTAATTAAGATGGACTTCCTAAATCAAAGCCCATTCAAATATTCATAATTTGAAAAATCAAATTAAAAGATCCATTAATTGAAAAAAGATATACATGAATTCAATTTGGAAGGGGGAAGAATGTACTCCTTCACCTCTAATGATGATGCAGCTTATGCCAGAGAACATTTCTCCTTGCAAAGTGTAGAATGGAAGCACGGCACAATGACAACCAGGATGGAGTGGGTGCAGGGAATAAAACCATAGAAGAAGAAAAAAGCTAGAAAATAAATTGTAGGCAAAAATGATACGATGCACACTTGCTCAAACATCCTCTTTTGAGATTGATTATTTTTCCAAGCTTCATAGAACACTATGATTCTAGCAAATCAGCCATTTAATTTGAAAAGGAATTAAATTCCACAGTGACATTAATACGCAAACTGACAGCATCAACAGGAGTTAAAGTGCATACTTTTTTTTAAAAAAAAAGCATTAAGTTATGTGTGGGCAATAAATTGAAGTAAAAAAGAAAATCTGATTGTTTGCACCCAAACCCTTGATGTTTATATTTTCTTTTTTACATGAATTCTTGAAAATCCTTTGAATTCAGGGCAGAAAGAGGTCTTCAGGCACAAAATTTACATACATTAATATTATCAACATGTTGGCTTGTCTGCTAGATTATCAGAGGCCCCGTCTGCACTACATATTTAAAGCACTATTATACTACTTTCAACCATCATGGCTTTCACCAAATAATCCTGGCAACTGTAGTTTGTTAAGGGTGCTGAGAGTTGTTTGGAGACCCCTATTCCCATCAGAGAACTACATTTCCCAGACGTTACTGGGAAGATGGGTTGACTGTTACGATGATGCACACTTCTAAGTCCTGGGGATTTGAGTCATTTTGGCCTGCCATAAAGTTGAATGCTTTGATCTCGTTTTTTTTTTTTTAAATCAATGGAGCTCAATTCTTATGCTTGTACACACACACCATATCATGGGTAGGGTTAGTACAGCAACAGATATGTACAGGCACAATAAGGCACTTTTTCAAAGTGAACACTGCCTGCAGGTTGACTTAACTTGGGAACGATTTCATGCTGTGGGTGTTCACTAAATACCTGGAAGGTGCCCAACAAAAGAGGGGACAGGTGTGGGCAATTGCTTTCATATTTACAAGGCATAATCATCAACACCTGTCCACCATCCAGCCTCTGCAGCACCATATGTTTATGTCATTACTGAATAGCATGGAATAAAGTCTGGGACCAGTTTTGCCCATGCAAAAGGAAAAAACAAACAAGCACTGAGTGTCCTTCTTCCCAGCTAACTACAGCCAGAGAAAACAAGGACACATGGTTAAGCACTGGGGTTGTCACAAATTCATCATGCTTATGCGCTGCTCACACTTCAGGAACTTTGACCATGATAACAGAAAACATATAGATCGCACCTGTTTGCTCCTGTTTCCTCTATTTGTACCATATCTGCACCATTTGCTGCTGTGATGGGTTAAATCAAACACTTAGGCAATCTACATTTACTGTAAATTGGTGAGGGTACTGAGTATGCTCTGGGAGAGATCTCTAGCCTCATCCCCAACAGAAATGTAATTCCTAGAATTTCCTGGGAAGAAGAGCATATTAATCAGCTGAAATATGTTCTAGTGGTGGCAATGAAATTTGTATTTGCAATCTCAGAAATATGAATTTGGGTGTGACATGTTGTTTAGTCGTTCAGTCATGTCCGACTCTTCGTGACCCCATGGACCATAGCACGCCAGGCACTCCTGTCTTCCACTGCCTCCCACAGTTTGGTCAAACTCATGTTCGTAGCTTCGAGAACACTGTCCAACCATCTCGTCCTCTGTCGTCCCCTTCTCCTAGTGCCCTCCATCTTTCCCAACATCAAGGTCTTTTCCAAGGATTCTTCTCTTCTCATGAGGTGGCCAAAGTATTGGAGCCTCAGCTTCACGATCTGTCCTTCCACTGAGCACTCAGGGCTGATTTCCGACATATTCTGGTCAATTTCAGAATCCCAAAGGCAATTAAACTGGGCAGATGTTTCAGAACCATGGATAGATCCGAGTGAGCAACTTGCTCCACAAAGGTTTGAGAAAAGACTGAGTCTCTTTAATCCAGGAATCCCCAAACTGATGGGGATGTTTTGGCCTACAACTCCCATGATCCCTAGCCAGCAGGACCAATGGCAGGGAAGATGGGAATTGTAGTCCAAAACATCTGGAGGGCCAAAGTTTGGGGGTGCCTGCTTTAATCTGACAGATCTCCTCTGAGTCTTTCATCTTATAGCAAGGCTAACCTAAAAGTTCTTCTGAGGATCAGATGCAATACAAACTAGATTTAGCACGTTGCCTGCCACACTCTCACCTCCAGAAACCTCCTCCACACTCCCATTTACCTTTGTTTAGCAGAAGGTGGATATGAGGGAGGGAGAGAGGTCTTTCTCTCTTCCACCTTCCCTCTCTGATGCCCGACATCCTGCAAAGAGCAATGGGAAAAGTAGTTCCCTCTCTCTTGCTCTTTCCCTCCATTAAACTAACAAAGCGGGGGGGGGGGGATGCCAGAGATGGCAGATGATAGGAGATTTGGAGATGGGAACCAGAACCTGATGCGTTGGGGCATGACAGGCTTGGAAGTGGAACTATTATGAACCAAGATATTTGGTTAATGTGTTTTTTCCTGACTGGGAGAGTTCTGTCTATCACTAATCTGTGATGAAGATAAAGCCCTGTATCAGTGTACTACAATCTAATTGCCACCGCCCTTGTATCATTTCAATACTGGAAATTGAATTTTCCTTTGGTGTATAAACTTGTACAACGGACATTGCTTTACAACAATGACTTTAAAAAATAATAATCCGGGGAAATTGGAGTTTGCCGTTCCTAGGGAACCATTGCACTGCACTGGTTTACAGAAACAAAGGAGGCATCTTGATGTCCTACATGCCTTGCTATACGGTTTCATGTGGTCTTGCTAGCTTAAGCTTGCATGTTTTGTGATCTACCAAGCCAACACAGACCACTTGCCATGTAGGGGTTCTACCCTTTGTTTGACAACTTCCTCTGTACTCCCAGAAGATAGAGAAAGCAATAGATTTGAGCTTCCGAAGGGCCACTGGTGGGCTGTTCAGTTGTTCTAACTAATGGAAGGCTAAAATGAAAACTGACATCAAACTTCGTGGAATTTATCAACATTATCTTAATGGTTTAGTTTTCCCCTACAGTACTATCTTCCATTAACACTCAGACACATTTGTTCTGGGATAGATGAGGAAATATATATCAGCTTATTTTTTCGGCACAATACACATATATAAAACTGGAAAACATCCTTCAACCTAGATATCAATTGAGATACGGTAAAAGGGTCATTGTTTTTTTAGAAAAAAAGTATAAACAAGCCACTATGACAAGTCCACCTTCTATTTTCCTGAAAAATGCTGAAAAATATTTACTTCTCGACTTGTCCAGCCTCTATTCGCTCCTCCTGTCTTGAAAGCTAAAGCATACAGTGGACTGAATTTCGTGACAGATCCAATTTGGTGTAGTATTTAGAGTGTGGGAATAGCGCCAGGGTTCAAATTCCCGCTCAGCCATGAAGCTCACTGGGTGATCTTGGGCCAGTCAAAATCTCTCAGTGTAACCTTCCTCACAGGGTTGTTGTGAGGATAAAATGGAGGAGTAAAACATGTATGCCTCCTCAAGAACCTTGGAGGAAAGGAGGGAAATAAAAGCAGTAATAGGAAGAAGAAGAAGAGGAGGAGGAGGAGGAGGAGGAGGAGGAGGAGGAGGAGGAGGAGGAGGAGGAGGAGTCTGGATTTGATATCCTGCTTTATCACTACCCGAAGGAGTCTCAAAATGTAAATACGGTATGTGAGGGGGGGAAAGGAGAGGGGTCGGGGTGGAGGTTGATGTGGTGTGGGGGAAAGATGACATCACTCCCCAGGGGCAACAGGGAGAGGGGTGTCGTTACATCATCCACCTTTCCTGGGAAATGGGGTCCCTGACTGAGCCACAGCAATGCGTGGCTGGGTACAGCTAGTTAATAACTTGGTCACTTCGGTTCAGAGTCCAGTCAGACTAGTGATGCTGTATCCCAGTATTGAAGCTGTAGAGTCCCCTCTTCATGTATATCCCAATCAATGTTATGTTTCCAAGATAAAACCAGCTCCAGAAATATCTAAATTGGGGTAGGGATTGGCAGAGGGTGATCAGATGAGGTAAGAATATGGCGCAGGGAACAGTAAAGGTAAATATTTCCAAATGTAACTATTTCCAAGAGTAAAGGGTAGAGATGAAAATAACTGAGAAAGTGTCTTTTATTTTATAGCCAAATCTCATCTCAAAACATATGCATGGAAATAACTTCCATCTCCATCTCCCTATAGCTGCATCTCCATATAGCCATCTCCATATCTCCATATCTCCATCTCTCTATATCTCCATCTCCATATTTCCATCTCTATTTCTCCATCTCCATCTCCACCTCTACCCAAATAGATCTATAGACTAGAATTCTTTAACTATGCAAAATTCCACAGTGATTTCATAGGGGTAGGCTGCCTCTTCACACTATTCAGTGCTGGTGCCTGCAGGCCAGAAGACCACAAGCCTCACTTTCCTTAGGTAGGTATAGGGGAGCGTGACTGGGTCGGTCACACTGGGTGCAGAACATCAAGGGTGCTGCTAGCGGTGGAGCAAGGCGATCGGGCACCTGGGGCAGGGCGAGCCGGGGCAGGACACTCTGCGGGGCCTGCGAGGAGTCTGCCTGCCTCCTCCCACTCAGCCACCCTACAGCTGAGGGGTAGGTGGCGGGCAGACCGTTTGGGGCAGTGCAGAGCCTGTGGGCGCCCAAGCCACAGCATCACTCCCAAGAGAGACGTGTGGCTTGGGCATGCTGCAGGCCCCGCGTTGAGTGCCACCTGGCATTTTGTCACCCCCCTCAGTGGTGGCACCTGGGGCAACCCCACCCCTGGGTGCTGCAAGCAATGCCACAACTATTCTATAGAATGGAACGCAAAGGGCAGAGGGGTGCCCAATGTTGGCATTACATAGGTGCCACTGAAATTTGGGACCCCAGCCTACAAGTACAGCCCAGCCTTCACCCCATGAATCTAAAGCCCTCTTCATGGATGGATTGTGTGAATGGAATATCACTTTTGCAACACAGAAAATATTCTAGTACGGGAAAATTATATAATATGGAAGTACTTTTGATTATTGCTCATGCGTTAATTTACATAGCATTTTAAACAGCTTTGCAAATGCTTTTTGCCCTTAAGAATAGGGCATAAACACATAAATAAATATATTCTAGATATAATAAATGGCAGAGATTAGCAAATAACCAAAGCCACCAGCTTCCCAACATTTGAAAAGGGGGGATGAATTTTGAGTATGTGTTTCTGTTCTGAAATGCATCTGCTTTTTATTTTTATGTAAAAATGTTTTTCGGGTGCCTTTAAAGCTAAAATCCTTCTTACAGTGGCTAACAATAAAATGCAATATGTCTATAGAAATAAAATTGTCAATACCAGCAAGGATTAACAATACACCAATATCCAGCTGCTGCCACCCCATACGAAAAAAACTAAATGTTTACTAATGAGGACAGTCCTTTCACATTCATTGAGACTTATCTCACCTGGGGGGGGGTGGAGGCGGCGGTCTTCCTTAATCTCTTATAACTCTGTTCACGTTTTACAAGCTCGACAGCTTCTCTAGCACAAGGAGATAAAGTTTATGAGGTTCCTTAATCAGGCTGGCTAAAAGTACACTGAACATCTGTGTATGGGAGACCTACCTTACCTGAGTGGTTCAGAGGAAAATAATGAAAAGATGGCCATTTTTTTTTCTTTCAACACTGAAGTGAATTATGATTCTCTTTTCATTTTCAAGGATATGACCAGGCCTAGTGAAAAACAAAATTTTAGGCTTGAGTTCTCAAGTGTTGACAAAAAGGGAATTTAAAACTGTGCACCTTAAGTTATAGCTTATGGCTGAACTTTCTGCAACCGTATATTTGAGGGTACACAGTTTTGTCTGTGAGGTGGGATTTTTCTGGAACGGAACTGATTTTTTTTTTAAGTATGGTTATACTATGTTGGTGAGTATACAGCATGCATAAAGGAACAGTGGTGAGGTGTGAACATTAAATTACAATTTCGTGCTGACTACTAGACAGTGAATATAATTTATCATCCTTTTATCACACATATACCTGAAGGAGCATCTCCACCCCCATCGTTCAGCCTGGACACCGAGGTCCAGCTCCAAGGGCCTTCCAGTGGTTCCCTCATTGTGAGAAGTGGGGTTACAGGGAAGCCCTGTGGAATGCCCTCCCATCAGATGTCAAGGAAATAAACAACTATCTGTCTTTTAGAAGACACCTGAAGGCAGTTGTGTTTAGGGAAGTTTTTAATGTTTGATGTTTTATCACTCTGTTGTTGTTGTTGTTGTTGTTGTTGTTGTTGTTGTTGTTCTGTTGTGAGCTGCCCAGAGTGGCTGGGGAAACCCAGCCAGATGGGTGGGGTAAAAATAATAAATGTTTATAATTATTATTATACTGGTTACAATGCCCATCACAGCCCTGAGATTTTCCCTGGAGTTGAATATGCCTAAGTACTAAACACACACAAACACACATACACACCAGACAAACCCAAGCCATTCAAGTGCGGGACTGTTTTCTATACTGAAAGATTCCCGTCTTCTGTGTCCTATAAATGAATTAGTTGTCACTAACAAGTTCACAGTCAGTTTCCTGAGGGATAAGAATTTTATTTACCTAACCCCGGACAGTGTTCTCGAAGCTACGAACATGAGTTTGACCAAGCTGTGGGAGGCAGTGCAAGACAGGAGTGCCTGGTGTGCTATGGTCCATGGGGTCACGAAGAGTCGGACACGACTAAACGACTAAACAACAACAACAAAACCCTGGTTTAGTGGAGCTAATTGATGGTCCATACAGAGTGTATCTGGCAGTACGTTGCTAATTCTAGTCACCTGATCATGTGAGCAGCTGATGCAAATGAGCCAGTGGACCAGCCATCTGAACTATCTCTCAGATGATCTGAGAAAAACAAATGATGATGATGAGTTGACATCTGTACTACTAGTTTGTCCTGGATTGCCACCACACTTACTTCTTCAAACATGGGATGGTCTGTTTTTGATCCTGTGCTCTTTGAGTACATTGATCCCATCGACCTCTGTAAGGTTCAGTTACTAGTTGTTCCCACAGGAAATACAATGCACTCTCCGATGAATTAATTATTCTCCTTAACCTTGCTAAAATTTTGCATTCTGGGACCAGGCAAATCTCCAAGCAGCAATGGGTTAACCAAAAATCAATTTGCAATATAAAGTGTGAGTTGATGAGAAGGGGGGGGGGCTTTATCACATTAACCTGCTCGAGCAGCAATTGCATTTCCTAAGAACTAATTACACAGCATTTCCCAAAGCACTTGAAAACCGAAGCCTTCATTCAGGAAAACAAGTCTATTAAATTTGTATATATGCATGCCTTTTTTTTTTTTTTTGGAGTCTCATCTCTTAATGCAAAATTCTTCATTTTCCTATTTTGTATTAAAACTGGCACACATCGTGAGTTAATTTGATGTTTCCAGAGGCTGTGAACATATCTCAAGTCTCAGAGATTGAGGTTGTATGGTTTCAGGCTGGCTGCTTGAAATGAATAGAGGAGAAGCTGCGGAATAACGTTGCGGAACAGCCATGGTTTTGTTTTGGTTGGTTTTTTTACATTTTTTTTTGAACAATAATAATTTTACAAAAAAATTATCAATTCAAACATGTACAACATATGTACAAATATGTGCAACATACAAAAAGAAAGAAGAAAAGAAAAGAAAAGAACAACAACAACAACAACAAACAACAACATAAAAAGAAAAACAGAAAGAAAAACCCCTCCACCCTGTGATGACTTCCAGCCTTTTCTCTATTTCGGGTTCTATATCCAAAGTTATCTGTATACCTTTTTACATGTTTCCTTCCATTTTTATTTGAATCACTTGGGCCCTTCACCTGTCTGCTAAGAGGTTAGTGTTTTCCACAAGGTCTGCCATATAATCATTAAATTTACTCAGTCTCTACCAATTTTCTGATCTGATATTCCTTTGCTTTCTCCTATTTTTTTCGCCATATTTTGATATCTTAACCATTTAATTTGCCAATCCTCTATTTTCGGAATTATTTCACTTTTCCAATTTTTGGCTGAAGATCCACGTTTGAGAGTTTGATGCAAGCGTTTCCCTTTCAGAAGGTGTGGGGAATGTTGATGATTTAAAACATCAACACTTGATCTTCTGTTGCTTCACACAAAGTTGGGAGAGAAAGGTGAGAGAGAATTTCAGTTTGATTTGCATAATGCAAACCTGCTTATTTCAACACTCCCTGAAACAATATGCGAATGGAAACAGAACTGTTCTTCAAAATTCATACTTTTCTTGTTGGGCTGTGTATGTGATAAAGGGTAACCATATCAGGGTGAAGGCATCTTCTTCTATTAGAAACCCCCCCCCCAACAGCTTTCGAATCAATCTGGCTAACCTGATCCAAACACACACACACACACACACACACACACACACACAAGAAAACAAAGTTCACCACAGCCAATCAAAGACAACCAACCATACCCAGGGCCTAGGCCAGCCCCAACCTCTCTTAGCACCAAAGGAATATAAGCGAATAGTAAAGAGAACCCACACAAGTGACCCCACCTTACTCACCATCTCCCCTCCACCTCTTTCCCCCTTTTCTTCCTAATGTAACACTAATGTCTCAACAAATGAGACTGATCTGTAGAAAATGTGACTTGAAAAAAGAGACATTGCCCATACTTTTGTAAACAAAAAAATATTTAATAAAAATATTTTTTTTAAAAAAAACACCATACTTTTCCAAATTTTGCAATGTAATTCTCCAACCACCAAATGTGTACAAAAATGTGTGCATTAGGGGGAAGTGTACATTTTAAAAAATGCACGTACTAGTGAAAATTACTTGCAAAAAAATGGGTATATTACTTGAGTTCGCAGACTAAAATGTAGGGCTGTGAATGTGCCTTGCCACACCACCAGATCTGATTTAGGACCCAATCTGGCATCTTGGATTGACCCTGATTTGCCCTGGGCTGATCCAGAACTGATCTGACCTGAATCAGGCCCCTGAGTCAATTGGGGTGAGGGGTAGACCTAATGTTTAATTAGGATTTTAAACTGAATGCAGTTTGAACTTCGTACAGAAATTTATTAGAAGCATAGTGTTTCCCCTTCCTCCTTGCAATAAGGAGGTATTTATATTCAAGGCGATGCTTGAGATCCATCATTATTTGGAAATGGTTCTAATTAACTTATTCTCCAGCTCCAAGATCATATTAAGTAAACAGAAACTAATTATGAGCCTGTTACGACAGAATTAATCTCGCCCATTTTGTGTAGAGCTCTTTCATCTAGCAGGCTAACTCACTCTTAGCAGACAACAAAGATATCCCAGTAAAAAATGACCCTCCTGCATAAACCTTCAAGGACAGGGCCACTTTTTCTTCTCCTTCATTTCACAAAGAACCACTTTGACTCTCAACAGCTTCATATTTCTTTGAAAAAGGCAATCTGTGCATTTTATAGTTTAGGACCAGCAGTTCCAACATGAAACTTCCCGCCTGCTCTGTGGAGAGGCTTTTCCACCCCACAAAGCATCAAACAACATAACAGTATTAGGTGTGATGCCAGAATGCAGGTATTACTTAACATTTTAATAAAGGTGTGTCACCGTCACGTGTTGATTTTAACCTCGGTTAAAAACAGGATTGTTCAGAAAGGCAGTTCCCAAGACCATCAGTTTATGAGAAGCACTGAATATATATTTTTATTTCCCATCTCCCAAATACAAATCTTGGTGGCTTGGAATATTCACTTCAAACAAGATTTTTTATCTGAGTTGGAGAGAGAAAGAACAAATCTTCTCTTCCTGTTTTTGCTCTGATCCAACCATTAAGGTGACCACCAGCATTCAGAGCTTCTCCATGTGAAAGACCTCCCCGATTCACTTCAATGCAAATGTGCATAAAGGGATACATGTATGAAATGGAACTTTTTACTGAAGTTTACACTGCTAGCCTTCCTCATAGGATTGTTGTGGGAATTACTGAGGTGGTTGTCGTTACTGAATGGGGTAACTGTGTCCCTGAAAGACCAGGTGTGCAGGTCAGTTCTGTGTCCAGGGCAGCTGTCTACCAGCTCCATCTGGTACACAGGCTGAGACCCTACTTACCCACAGACTGTCTTTCCAGACAGTGGGGATACCTTTCAAGGTGATCTGGAAACTACAATTAATCCAGAAGACGGCAGCTAGACAGGTGACTGGGAGTACAGATTATTTTAAATGAATAAAGAATGTAAGACTGGGTTTTTCATTTGCCCATGATCCCCCGCTGTTGTGGGGACTTCCTCCATTTAGGCCGGAGGGATAGGAAGCCCAAGGTGTGGTCATTGACATAAGTTTTTCATGGTAGTTGTGGCACTTCACAGGAAAAAAAAGGCAAAATTGTCTCACTCTCATTCATAGGCATATTTTCTGACTCTTAGCTTCTGAATGAGTACCCAAAGCATATGATCTTATTATTGAAGGTACAATGTGCTGTGAACAAAATTCTCTATGTGCTCACACAGAACAATTCTTCAAACTCCAGCAAGTATCCTCACCTCATTTAGCACTCCAAGGGATCCTCCTAGGCAATTAAACACCTAGCGAGTGTGTGTATGTGTTCTCTCTTTTCTCACCTATGAACAAGGGCTTCACAGGTGGTCAAATACTTCCAGCAACTATATTACACATTTTTTCACAAGGAAAAAAAAAGTAAAAATGTACCCAGAGACAACGTATGCAAATAAACAAAGGCAAGAGGAAAATGTTAGACCTGATCCCTGCCTCAATGGATAGCAATAAGATGTAGTTCATATCTAGTGATACAGAGAGTCATGTTCTATATCGTCTTTGGGGGGGGGATCTATTTCTGCTCTCTGAAGATTTATATAAACCAATTTAGGTTCATCTTTATCATGCATTTATTTCCATTTTATCGGGGGAAATGTATAGACTGCACAAAGGGTATACAGGGAACAAGAGAAAGAGGACCAGGCACAAGCTACACTTCCACTGAGATCCATGAGGGAGATTTATGGCATAATCCCAACTATTCACATTGGCTAAGCCCAGACCCTCTCCCTTCTCCATTTCAGAGGTTTTCGGCTGTCCCTTGCTGTTGGGTATTCCACTAGCAGACTTCCTGCCCATCTACCTGTTTTGTTGGCGACAGAAGGTTGGTGGAGCTGGACAAGCTGGGAAGAAGACACTTCCATCTCATCCACCCCACCATCCCAGTATAAGGAGGGTTGCGCTGTCCGGTTGCAAAACTATGCACACTTGCCTTGTCTCTAATTGAACACAGTTGGTCACATGACCTGGCAACCTGGTGTAGAACACTATTGTTATGAGGTGGGGCTTTTGGGGGGCGATAGGATGTATGCCTGAGCCCCCTTCTAATGTCTGGATCCAGCACAGGTTCAATTCCTGGAATAGCGAGGCTCTAAGTATGAGCCATTAAGGTAAACAAAGGAAGTGGCTCTGTTGGATGGGCCAATCTCCCTCAACTCACTGGTAGTTAGAAATACACAGGACAGAGTTCGGAGTTACCTATGTGTGAGCTAGTACAGTAGCTGGAAGCAAGCATCAGGCTGGGAAGGCAGAGAGTCAGAGCCACGCATTTTCTTCTGGAATCCCAGGCTGTGGATATGAGAGAAGCAAGTCCCTCTTGTGGTATCAATGCTCTGAGCGCCACCAGCATAGACTCAGGTTGGTCTAAATAAACCATATACCATAGAGGCACCACACACAGTCTCTATTGTCCCTCATTCCAAAGGAAACACAAAGCCTGGGTAAGCGACTGGATCCCCTGGAATCTCATACAAGTCGGATATTGGGGTGGGATGCAACACTGGTTTCCGAAGTGGGATTTGTTTTTCCTCGAAGAGGACCTACGAATGAGGTATGCCAGAACAAAAATGGAGGGAGGAACAGCAAGATCCCTGGAGTAGGTCAGGTTGATGCAGCAGCAGCTAACCATAGGATGTAATGTTGCAGCAACAAAGCCAACTGCTTAAGCAAGTGCTCCATCGGCAAGGCCAACTACTTGACAAAATGGAGCCATGGCAAAGCCAGCAGCTCAACAAACTAGACCAACAGAACAGCCAGCAGGTCAATAGGATAAAACAGTTGCAAGCAGAGTGGGCAGGAAGTCTGCATGGAGAGGAAAGTATGACTTCATTCAAGGTGAGGACCCTGCTGGATGAGATGCTACAGGGGGCCAAAAGTGACCTAGGAGTCTAGCTGCAAAGCATCCAAATGGATGGGGTGGCCGAAGAGATTCTAAGTGAGGATGGGCAGTTCAGGGGCTGGGATTGCAAGGAGATGCAGTCAGTCACTGAAGGGGGAAGACAATGCATTGGAGAAGGGTAAGCTGGCTGGAGGAGGTGAGGAGGTGCTCCTGATTGATTTCTCTACTCCTTGGGAGCCTGCTGTGGAAAAAAGGGTGCAGGAGGAAAAGCCAGTGAAGGAGAAGGAAAGTGCCTCAGAGGAGAGCAAACTGTAGGATGGAGGTGGAGAGCTGCAGATTATAGATATGTTCACTCCATGTGTACCAGCAGTGCAAGAGAAGATGCAAGAAGTGGGCATACATGAGCAGGAGGTGTGTTTGACCATGCAGAGGAGCAGCCAGTGCCTGTGGAAACAGTGGTAGAGGAAAACACATAGGAAAAATGGGAGACTTGGGTGCATGCACCAGGGGAACAGCCAATACCTGGGTGAGATAAAATCCTCCAGTGACTTGGTCCTTGACTACCCCAAGATGGCCTTGTGGTGTGAGGACCAGTCCCTATATAATATATTGGGTACAGGCCCCAGCAGAAAGGGTCACCCAAGGTTCCATGAGTTTTTGGGTCAATAATCATTGGGAGGGCAAACTGGCTTTGTTTGGCCCATGAAGTGCTTGGGAGACACTAGGAGTAAGCAGAGAGGGAAATTCCTGGCCGCCAACTTTGGTAGGACTGGGTGGAAGAGGAAGAGTGGTGGGCACAGCCCGCCCAAGAGCCCCCCAGGGATGACACAGAGGAAGGAGGCTTAGAGCCAGGACAGTTGTGGTGGAACTCAGGGGACCGGTCTGCGGAAGGGATGAGTAGGTAGGTGCTAGAAGTAGGATGTTTGGGTGAACATGGGAGGTCAGAAAAGAAAGCCACTCCAGGACAGGGCTGAGTGCTGAGAGCCTCAGTGTGAGTGCAGGACAGAAAGAGGTCAGAAACTGCTCCTGCTATTCAGCAGCTAGACAGTCCTAGTCCTAGTCTGCTCCTCCACTGATACCCAGATCCTGAAGAGTCCTGCACAGTGGTGAGGAATGTGTCAGACAGGCCCAGAGGGGCCACAGTCTATGGTTGCAATCTCCCCCCATTTTCTTAATCCCCCCAAAGGGGGCATCTTATACACGGGGGGGGGGGGTTATACACTGAAAAGTATGGTAATTGCATTTCTTGTCTCAAGTCCTTTTCCTGACCCATGAGTGACCTAAATGCTCCCGAGAGCCCCTTGAGACTTTCGGCAGAGCTGCAGTGGCCCCACTACTGAACAGGGTTTGGATCTGGAGTAACTTTATGCTGTCTTCATTTGCACCGGTTTGCTTGATGCCAGCTTCAATTAGATTTGCCCTCTGTTTATTTGGTGCTGGTAGGGGAGGGGCACTCAACAAATGATTATTTTTAATGATTGCTGCTATCTCTTCAAGGAAAGCTCTTTAAATGTTACCAAGAGATAAGATAAAATATAACAATCAGGCTAAAGTCTGGTTCTTCACTAATCTTTCAATTAAGCAATACTGGTTAAGACTCAGGTCATTTCACAGGGGATTATTTAAGACCAGGGAGGTGCTGAAAACTCTTAATTAAGCCCTGCTGGTTATTAATCCCCAGAAATGGCGCTGCTTTGAGATTTTTATTGATACTAATTAAATACTGTTTACAGCAATTAAATAGAAAAAAAAAACCCAGAAAGTTCAGAGAGTTTCTCTGAAATGGGGATGATCAACTTTTGTATTTCTGCAAGCTGCTTTTTATCATTGAGTGCAAGGTGAGGAAGAAAAGCCATTTTATTCAAACAAACTGACCCCTTTGTAGGTGGGCAAGGCATTGTGATAAAGCTATACCTGATCCGAAAATGCTTCTCCACTCAAAGGGTTATGAAAGTGGTTCGGGATTTTCAGTGATTTTCTTAGGGGTCAGAGAAAATTGGGGCTTGCTGCGACAAGCAGTGGTGGCGGCAGTGGCTGCAGATGTTTAACATCTGTGTTGCTTCCCTAATCAATTGCTCCAATAATGGAACTAGGTGGTTCTGGAAGGATGCCACACTAAGATTTAGCATCATTCCAGAGGCATTGTTTAACAAAGAAACATGGCAGCTCTCACTGTTTCAACAGTTTGCTTGGAGCAACAGTAAGCAGAGATTCGAAATATTTTCTTGCTCTTATTAAAATGTGCAGCTATCAACTTTCCAAATACTTGTGAACGATACAGGTGCAAGAGCAAAGCTTGAGTCAGGGAGTCATCCCTTTTTCAATACACAGTCCTGGGATAAGCTGATTAGCAAGAAAAAAAAGGACAGTGTCTCTGAGCATGTATAGGTTTAGTTCCACTCATCATGAACAAATCCAGCCATCTATCACCTGGGCGAAGACATTCCATCAGACTGATTCAGTGGGAGAGATAGGAAGCAGAACGCACTCCCATGAGATTTGCCATCCTACCCTAAATTATGCAAGGTGGCAATTATAAGAACTGTTGAAGGATTGGTGCCTAAGTTTGATTTTGTTTCCTCTTCCCTCCCTGCGTGTCTTCCCTTGTGTGTCTTTATTTTTTTAGATTGCAAGCTGACAGGTAGAGACTCTCCACTGTGAATTGATTGTATTTAAGCCAGTCTTGAAAAAGTTTTTTTTTTGTCTTAAAAGTGGGATAAAATGGATGCTTAATTGAGATTCCAGACCCTCCACATATCCCTATTTTCCAGGGACCAAAGATCAAGGTTCAAGTCCCAGATTTACAGAAGTCATCCCAGTTTCTGATTTGATCCTGGCATGCCCCCTTTTCCTTAGGATGTCCTTATTTTCATCAGAGAAATGTTGGAAGTCATGGTGTTATGTGACCCCTGAGCCAAAGAGATAAGTAACTATACAATATTTAGAAGACATCTGAAGGCATCTCTGTATGGGGAAGTTTTTTAATGTTTAAAGTTTTATTATGTTTATATGTATGTTGGAAGGAGCCCATAGTGGCCGGGGCAACCCAATTATTATTATTATGGAATGGGACACCACTATTTTCATCAAATAAACGTTGGAGGGGATGAGATTCCAGCATTGCAGGGGGTTGGACTAGATGACCCATGGGATCTCTTCCTACTCTACGATTCTATGAAATGCTCTAAATGTATACATAATCACATCCTACCCATGCACATGTGGCTCAAGTTTTCTTTTTCAGGTTTGAATTCTCTCTATGGTTTCTAGGAATACATGATAATGTATTCCCTTTCCTAGCCAATTTCAGCTCCCACCCCCAGTGTATGTCACTTGTTCAACTTTTGGATGTGAAAGGTAGACAGTTCAGAGAGCCTGCTTTCGGATGCACAATATGAACAGACACACTATATATATCTATCTTTATCTTTATCCCATCCCTCTTCCTCCAGATGCTTTGATAGCACATTAGCACCCCAGGTGGCATAGTTAATTTAGTACTACTCTGCAGGGAGTGCTTGATGATGTTTGTAATATTATCAGTAACTCCCAGAGCTTAAAATTGTTCAGGCTCTCAGATGACTCTGGCATCTATCTGTACATCTCTAGAGTATTAATTGAGAGGGAACAACTGGGGAGAATTAATTTGAGCATTACACGAGGGCATGTGGGAGGCTCAACTGAAGATGCTTTGGACTTGGAAGACAAGATAGAAGTTCTGTTTTATTTTGAATCATTTTATGGTTCGTTGTATAATATTTACCAAGTGGATAACATTTAGGTTTCATTCTTTTTTAAAAACAACAACAACAACAACTTTGGGCAAAGTGTAAATTATGACACAGTGCCAAAGATAACCGTTATAATTCCTTTTAATAAAGCAGATAACAGGCCTTGATGGTGCAACGGTTTGGAATTAATTCATCGACACGTTGTGAAGAAGCAAGTGTTCGTACATCATACGAGTATTTAAAGGCTGATTAAATGGATCACTGCAATAATCCTGATCCAATGGAAAGAAAAGTTTTGTTCCATGTTCCCTGCATTGTGAAACCTGCTTCAGAATGCAAAGTTGTGTATACTCTGCATATATCAGATTTCCACAT
Organism: Zootoca vivipara; assembly: GCF_963506605.1. Lineage (NCBI taxonomy): Eukaryota > Metazoa > Chordata > Lepidosauria > Squamata > Lacertidae > Zootoca > Zootoca vivipara. The sequence goes on from NC_083283.1 coordinate 71,671,396, forward strand.
TGTCAGTTTCATCAGATCACCTTTTTCAGAGGGCACAGAGGTGAGAATACTGAATCTAGCCTTTTCCTCTGTTTTCCTTCTCCTGACAAAAATATGGTCGGTCATATTCCTCCCCTCCCACATCAGTGGCTTTTTCAATTTCTGTTAAAGCTCCGAGGAAGTTTTTGGATTACAACTCCCATCCCTGAGCTTTGGCCATTCTTGCTGGGGATGATGGTAACTTTAGATCATGTGAGAGATTTATTGGGATGCAAATCTCCATTTTGAAAGGGAGTTGCCTTTAGTCTTTTCTCTCCCATGGAGTGAGGATATAAATGAAGCTCTCATGAAGGGAGAGTAAACAGCCTAAAGCCAATGGAGGCTGGAAAGCAGGCTATGGGGAAAGACAGAGCTCTGCTTCTAGGTCTGTTTGGATTATTTCATATTTTCTAAGATGCTGAACAGCAAAAGACATTGTATGGATATTTTGGTTGTATATTTGATGTTTTGTTGTTGTTTAGTCATTTAGTCATGTCCAACTCTTTGTGACCCCATGGACCATAGCACGCCAGGCACTCCTGTCCTCCACTGCCTCCCGCAGTTTGGTCAAACTCATGTTCGTAGCTTCGAGAACACTGTCCAACCATCTCATCCTCTGTTGTCCCCTTCTCCTAGTGCCCTCCATCTTTCCCAACATCAGGGTCTTTTCCAGGGAGTCTTCTCTTCTCATGAGGTGGCCAAAGTATTGGAGCCTCAGCTTCAGGATCTAAACAACTAAACAACAACAGGTGGTGCACTAGGAGCTGGAAGATCAAGGTTCAAATCCCCACTCAGTAATCAAGCTGATTGGGTGACCTTGCACCAGTCAAAGTCTCTCAGTTTAATCTATCTGACAGGGTTTTTGGAGGTAAAATGGAGATGAGGGAGAGAACTGTATGTGGCACCTTGAGTTCCTTGGAGGAAAGGTGAGAGATAAATGTAATAGTAAATAAACTAAGTAATGCCTAGCAAGGAAATGAAGCAGAGGCAGGGAAACATGCAGGGAGATACTGAGTTGCAAAAGAGACAATGTACTTCTTGGAAAAAATATATAACAATAATTTATTAGTTATAGCCCGCCCATTTGGCTGGGTTTCCCCAGCCACTCTGGGCAGGCAGCTCCCATCAGAATATTAAAAACATGATAAAACATCAAACATTAAAAACTTCCCTAAACAGCACTGCCTTCAGATGTCTTATAAAAGTCAGATAGTTGTTTATTGCCTTGACATCTGCTGGGAGGGCGTTCCACAGGGCGGGCACCACTACAGAGAAGGCCCTCTGCCTGCTTCCCTGTAACCTCAATTCTCATGGTGAGGGAACTGCCAGAAGGCCCTCGGCGCTGAAGGATGGGAGTGGAGATGCTCCTTCAGGTATACTGGGAGGGCACCCCTGCCCCCCCCAAACCCAACCATCACACCTGATAACCCTAAATTTCAAACTGTTGCTTGCAATATTTCAGCTTTTCAGCCACAATATGGACACAGTCTAGTGGTGCCAATTAATTAAGACAGTGTGACTGAACCAAGTATATTTATTAGAGCTTCCAGGATTTATCTTCTATAAGACATAAGAGGCAAATATTAGATTTTTCATTACACTGAGCAATTCTCACTAAACCTTAAGCTTCCGCTGAAAGTTAAATTATGGAGGTCAACAAGATTTCATCAAAGCACAACAAACTCCTGTCTCAAGTCAGGAGATGCTATAAAGCCATTTCCCCCTTGAATTATACACTTAATGAAGTGTGAAAATGATGACATTTAATATTGTCAATGAAAGCTGCTTCAGGGAACGCTTCATCCCTTTAGAACTGGGAGTTGGTAATTTGACTTTACCTGACTAAACCAACACTGCTATGTAATTGCCAACTTTTAACACTCTTCTGACCAGAAACTATCAGGTTTCTAGGAAAACACTATATAATTTGAGAAGACAGAGTCAACTTCCAGGGCTGAAAAAGGGACTTGGAGTCTGCCAGTAAGGAACTGATATTAGAAGAATCCACAGACTGTAATCCAGAAGCATACATTTAAATACATGGTAGTTGTCGTACTCACACAGAGCTGGCAAATTATATGTATGGAGCCTGGTTGCTTGCAGCAAGGTGATATTCAAGAATAAGAAGGAAATAATCCATCATTCAGATACCAGTGTGTGTGTGTGTGTATGTGTGTGTGTTTAAAAAAAATTATTTTTTTGCAAAATGGTGGTTGAGGGTTTGTTTTTACCATTGTTCACATTGTTTTACAGGTGTACAGCCTGTGATGCTCTGACATGCTGGTCTGTGCACATGGTCATCAAGCCCTCTCAAAACAAGAATAATTTTCTTGGTCAGGAAACTTAAATGACCAGATTGGATAAGCAAACTGTCATGTGGACTTCAATCCCAAAGAAAAATTAAGAATGTGTAAGCCAGTTGGTATCAGTGACTTGATCCATGCTTCCTGGACTAATGTGCTGATCAGAGTAGAGTCGTACTTTGGAAGTCGAACAGAATCTGTTCCAGAAGTCCTTTTGACTTCCAAAATGTTCGGAAACCAAAGCATGGCTTCTGATTGGCTGCAGGCAGCTCCTGCAGCCAATCGGAAGCCACAGAAGGCACATTGGACGTTCAGCTTCCAAAAATAGTTCGCAAACGGGAACAGACACTTCCTGGTTTATGGCGTTCGGGAGCCAAAACGTTCAAGAACTAAGCATTTTGAAAACCAAGGTACGACTGTACCAGTCTACCAGATTTTGTATCAATGGGGTTCTGGGCAGCTTAACTTTTAAATATGTATTTTGAGATGCATATTCTGTTCTCACAGTAACTAGCCATGTGCCTATGGGAATCCAAGCAAGGAACTGAGTTCAATCATGTTCTTCCCTCTGTGATACCCAGCAAGCGGTGGTAACGATTAACCATTAATACACATTTAAATCCACATTTTGAGATACAATACACATTTAGGCTGCGATTTTATATCCACATACTTGGGAGGAAGCCACACTGAATGCAATGATAAAGAATTGCAGTGTTAAAAAATATTTGGGGAGAAATACACACACACACACACACACACACACACACACACACACACACACATATATATATATATATATATAACTATTTGGGAGGATTTGGGTACCCTTTGTGTTAGATTGCAGACCAAGTCGTTCCCTATTAGGAGAAACCCAATATTGTGTCTGTGTGTATGTGAATGAAGTACAAATATCATTGAATTGTGATATCAGATATGTAAGTTTCTACAGTTTACACGGGGAAATGATTATATCTCCTTCTGTGGAAGGTCATTTTAGAAGATGAAAAATGAGGGATGAAATATTTCTGTCTCTTTTAGAAGAAACTCAGAGATGGGGATATGGTCTTCTTGCTGCCGCACACTTTTAGCATTCACTATATTTCTGAGTTGTAAAAAGAAACAGTTATGCAATTAAAACTAGACATTTCAGGGAATTTGTTCTCCTGCAATAAACAGGGGCAAAATATGATCATCCATGGGGATCTGTGTCTCAAGTGCAAATTCAGAGAATAACAAGTGTGAGGCTTTTGTATACTGTATGGTTCCTTTGTAGGAATCCTGGAACCAGCTTGACATTTAAGACTGAATGGGGTCATGTGGATCTGTTATAGTAATTGGCAGAAAAATACCAAAGTGTTTTATTTATTTATTTATTTAGGAAACAAGGCTTATTCAATGGTCTCTCTAGAAAAAGAGAGTAATAATCAGTGGCACATAGAGCTTGCAATCCCAATGTGTGGGATCAGTGGCACAGCCATTCCATTCCATTCTTGCCCACCCACACAGAATGCCAGCAACAGTCATTCTCTACATCAGAATGAGTATAAAGGTCAACAGAGTGTAAAAGTTACATGCCCCTAAATACTGGGCCATTTCTGAGAGTCAACAATTCAGAACACAATGACCACCTAATCTGCAATCAATTTAAGCCCTCTTCAGATGTTGCCTCTCATCCATTCCCATTGACTCCCAAATCATGGAAGATGAAAACCAAAAGCGGAGGGGAGATGTTGTGTACTCACAAACGCTCACCATATGTTTTACAACTTGGAAGCCAGGGTTCGAAAATGCACAAGGAGCCCTCACAAGCACAGGAGGTTCCCCTCTTCAGACTGCATCTTTCCACAAACTGGAAGCTGACAGGAATTGCAATGGAGGGGACAAGATAGAGCTACCATGCTTGCCTGAAGAGGATCCAGTTGCCCACCATTCATATCTGCCTTTTCTGGGTTGAGATGCTGTTGGTCATCGAAGTAGATTTGATACATCATTGCCTTCAGCTACCTGCATGGACGTTGTCACCTGACTGGGGTGTAGGAGGAGAGTTGGAACTTAGGAGAACCAGTACAGGACCTCTCTCATCAGCTTCATGTCCATTCCCAAATTGGACCTGAATCCAAATCAGCAGCGTACATTTTCCTTGTGAAACATCACACACTTGACTAGGCTCTTTTTCTGTTCTCTGTTTAATGAGGTTATTACACTCCATTCTAGCTATTCCTCAAAAATCACCTTCAAAAAACCACGACCTGGACTGTTGTGCACTGCTTAGGTTACCACAAAACCTTCTAGAATAATACCCATTGCTCCCCATTTGAAAGCACACATTGGTGACCATTCCACTTTCAAAAACAGCAGGAAACTGCTTCGTCTTGAGCCAGAACATGGTCTACACAATGGCTATTTTACATTGCCCCCATTTGAAAGCAGAGTCCCAAGCAGAGATAAATGTTTTTAGTACTTTTTTGTTTTATTGTTGTTGTTGGATTATTGGAAGTTTGCTATTGTGTGTTAATGCTATGTTTTTACGGATATACCATGCTTGGGAATCATGACAAGGATGATCAGGGGAAATTATTTTTAAATTCAGTCAAAATTAGGAGGCGGGGAATAAGCAGTATAATGCAAATTTGAATAGCTGCTGCACAGTGCATGCAAATTTGATTATTTGCACAACAGTTTGCTTGACGGCACCTCTTTTTACCAGCGATATATTAATATTATTCATAACCATGTTTCTTTTTTGACTTATTTATTTTAGCGAGTACACACATAAATACATACATCATTTTATTTGATTGGTGCCATTCCATAGTTAAAACCATGCTCAAGGCAGCTTACGACATGAAAAAAACCAAACATAATTCTAAACGTAACAAAAGTAGTCATAAAGAATAAATAAAATATCAAAAAGTACACAACCAAACTGAACAATTTCCACATAAATCTTATTAAAGATACAAAATTTAAATCAATAACAGCAACAACGCTCCCTAACAAAACAAAACAAAAAAACCCTAAGCAATTCTGCAGCCCAAGAGTCTATACTTTCCATACAAGTGTGGAATTTCAGATATTTGCAGCGGCCCTGTATGTATCTCAGAAGAAAGTTACCTCCTAACTTTTTCCCCAGGCAACTTTTCTGTGATATACTTGCAGGTCCACAAGATGGCACCACGTCAAACTGCATGTTCACAGCTGTGCTTATGTGCTAGAGAACTCTACAATAAGTTGTCACTTATGGAAGAACCAGGAGGGCAAACTGTAGCCGTGACACTTGCCCATTACAGCAAGAACAAAAATAGTACGGTGGCTTTGGCACACCAGTGCATAAGATTGACCAGATCTGTATTTGCTTACGTGTGGGCCGCTGTGTGTCAGAGTGCTCAAACATATAAACCCTATCACAGGGGAAAGTTCTTTCAATAATGGGACAACTTCAAATGGTGCAACCCTTTGTTCTCCATTTGTAAACCAAATATACCAGTGGCCAACCTCTCAGGAAAATAGTCGTGGATGCAAGGGAGAGGAGAAACTTGCAAATTGCATTGCCTATTAAAGTGTAGTGAAGTGATTAGCAATAATCATTCGCAACATATTTATAGTTTTGGAATGGCAAGAACATGACTAGATGGAGCAGAGAAGAAAATATAAAAAGAAAGGGACTTCTTTTTTATATAAAAATATCCAATTAGCTTTCTAAGATTCAGCGGAATACTAAGCAACTTTTCTTTAGTGTTTACTTGAAGCAAAACATAAAATAAAATGCAAAATATTATTTTAGTACTCCACGTCTAGATCATTTGCCTCCTGGGTATTGTGCCTCGCTTGTCTGGGGAACTTATCATGTGCATTCAAAATTAGAGCTTAGCTGCATTCCTCACTGCAAAGTCTTTGAGATTGCAAAAAAGCAAGAAAAAACAGCACTGGTTTTATGGGCCTTAGTTTGAAAATTATAGCTATATAATAAAAATTCTATATAAAATGTGCAAGTTTACTCTGTAGATAAGAAATACAAACATAGACTTGCAGCCAATGCTAATCCTACTCAGAGCAGACCCATTGAAATTAATGACTAACTTATGTCTAGTAATTTCAATGAGTCTACTCTGAGTTGGCTAAAAACCCATATTCTATAAATAGCTCAAATGATTGTATTCAACTAAGTCACACTCATAGCAGACCAACTAAAATTAATGGACCGAAGTTAGTCATGTCCATTAATTTCAATGGGTCTACTCTGAGTAGGACTAGCAGTGGATACAACTCAATATACAGAGTCACAACCACATTTGTTTCTGGTTGACTCAGACCATATACAGCTAGAGTAATCTAAATCAGTTAAGAACATCTGTGTTCCCTTAAGGTCCCTGACCAACATAAAGGACCAACATGGAGAAGAATAAGGAAGAAAGGATCAGTGTAAGGCTGATTAGGTCTGCCCTCATGGGCATCTATGAAGGTAGGCAGGCTTGCAGAAGAAGATCATGGAACAGACTCATAGGAGAACATACACTCCAACATTTCTCCAATGAAAATAGTGACGTCCCATTCCATAATTACAATACTAATAATTTTACTATTTATACCCCACCCATTGGACAGGGTTGCCCCAGCAACTCTGAGCAGCTTCCAACATGTATAAAAACATAAAAATCTTCCGTATGCAGGGCTTCTGAGATGGCTCAGGAGTCACTTAACTCCATACCCTCCAATTTTTCCAATGAAAATAGGGACATCCTACCATACCCTCCAATATTTCTGCAATGGAAATAGGGGTGTCCTAAGGAAAAGTGGGACATTCTAGGATCAAATCAGAAACTGGGGTGGCTTCTGTAAATCTGGGACTGTCCTCGGGAAATAGGGACAGTTAGAGGATCTGGGAGAACAGCTGAACCCATGGAGATGTCTAAACGAAATTCAATGAAGTGGACACATCTCTGCAACTGACTAAACAAAGTGAGGACTGAAAGTTGCCCAGTTATAGGAAAGAAACCTCCTGACAGGTTGTGGGAACATGAAATAAAGAATATGAAGACAGAGAAGAAGAACCCTGCTTGAGAGCCTACAGAGAATCTGTCATTCAGAGTGGAGAGTCCTAGGCTACATGACGAAACAGTCTGATGTGTACAAGGAGACTTTCTGTGTTGTCTATGCCTGCAGCACTATCCTCCAAAGAAAACCACTGGTTGAATGCTACCCTGGCATTTTCTACTAACATTGCTCCTAGAATGAGCAGAGAGAAACAACATTCTGCTTTGGGCTGATTTGTTTTCTTCGGGTGTCACTGGCCTCCTAAAGCTCGGTGTCAAGTTTCTCTGCCTCAGGATTTAGAAATGGCAAGTTTTCACAGAGGATTCTGGAAGGAAAGGTCACTATTTGAACTCTTTATCTTATCTCTGCGAGAACAGCACTGCCTAGTTCCAACACAGACCCTTCTTTGTGACTGCACATGTCTGATGCTTCTCTAATGATGGCCCAGAGTGGGAACCTCTAGAGTCTCTTTTGGTGACCCCGACTTTTAGTATCAAACTATTTCAAAGTGGTCACACCAGCTTTTGAACAAAATCCTGAGGCCTCAACAGGTACTCTGCCAACTGATAATGTAATGCGAGGAGGCACGCTGCTATCCCTGATGGTGAAAAATAGCAGTAGACAACAATAGAAACAGACAGATGAGGCTAAAACCATACAGTATTATGTGAATGCTGTTGTGTTTACACTGGAATTACCAAAGGAATTTCACCTGGAATGTAAACTGTGGAGAGCTGATGCAGCATAGTGGTTAGAGCAGGTATCCCCAAACTTCGACCCTCCAGATGTTTTGGCCTACAACTCCCATGATCCCTAGCTAACAGGACCAGTGGTCGGGGAAGATGGGAATTGTAGTTCAAAACATCTGGAGAGCCAAAGTTTGGGGATGCCTGGGTTAGAGCCTTCACTGAGCAATTTTGGGTCATTGGTTGACAGGATTCTTTTGGGGATGCCTGGATTAGAGTGTAGAAGTTGAGGTGGTCTTCACGGTTCTCCTCTTCCTCATTTAATTCCCACAACATACCTTCCAATATTTCTCCGATAAAAGTAGGGACAGCCTATTCCATAACATTATCTTAATCATCATAATTTTACTATTTATACCCCACCCATCTGACTGGGTGGCTTCCAACATATATAAAAGCATCATTAAACATTAAAAAGCTTCTCTATACAGGGAAGCCTTCAGATGGCTCAGGGGGCATATAACTCTATAACCTGCAACATTTCTGCAATAAAAATAGGGACATCCTAAGGAAAAGTGGGACATACAGAAACCAGGATAGCTTCTGTAAAGCTGGGACTGTCCCTGGAAAATAGGGACACTTGGAGTGTTGCGGACATCTCTTTGAGGTAGGTTAGCTAAGAGGCAGAAACTGGCCCATGGTCACCTAGTGAACTTCATGAGTGAGGGATGATTTGAACTCTGGCCTCCCAGGTTTTAGTCCAACACTCTAACCACTGCACCATACTAGGTTCCTACTCACATACTGTAACCACAACACAATCAGCTTCCAATTGCCCCCATACTTTGGAGTAAATACACAAAACAGGTTTTGGATTCAAGTCCACAAAAACAAACAAACAAATACAGGGGGGGAACAATTGCTTTCGATACCAGAGTTAGCATGAATACTGATTGTTGGAAATCAAAAGTCAGGAAAATGCTGTTGCACTCAGATCCTGCTTCAGGTCTCCCTATAGGCTTCTGGTTAGCCACTGTGAGAACAGGAGATTTAACGAGATGGGTCTTTGGCCTGATAATAGCAAAACCCTTTTAATGTAGCAGATGGTTCACTCTTAGATGGCTGCAATGATAGCTAATAGAAGCTAAAAGAAGGGTCTCTGTATAACACACATTTCCAACAGTATCTATGCTTTGGCTGGATTTGTGTGTGTTCCATCAAGGCTCAATCTAGGGTTGAGTTTTTGCGTAAGAGTGGAGCCCTTGGCAAGTCATTACTTCAAGGACTTTTATCCATAAACGGATCGATCTCTTTCATGGGGCTGTTGAAAAGACAGAGTGGGACCATGTAAAAATGCCTTGCACACTAACACGCTACATAAATAAATAGTGTTTACTATGAAATGTAAGGGTTCTATATCCCCTCTCCTTTTTAAAGGGGATTCTTAAGTGTTAATTTGTGGCAGCATTAAACTGAAGGTAGCAAAACAAATTAGTTATAGAATCAGTGATTCAACTAACATTAACATATCCTGTTAAGCTTTTGCTCCTCCACCTGTCCATATGCCCTTGAGTCTAGCAGTATGTTGAATGCGATGGCTGAACTGCCTTCAGATTTCAAGGGACCTCTCTGCATTTTAGGATATCAGCTTGAGGCAGGCCAAAGCTTTAGGATAATTTAATGTAAACAATCAAAGTATTTTTAGTCACACAGATAATAGTATTCTATAACTCATATATTGATAAAAGTGTTGTGGGTGCCAGCACAAAATGGCTGCCCAAGGCAGCAAAAAAAGGAGAGGTGACAACCAGTGAGTATCATAACACAAAAAAGCACTGGTATATTTAACCACCTGTGTGCCTGAATTAATCCATCATGGATGGTTTTAGTGGGAAAACTGGGCATATATAATTGGGTCTCAAAGACAGAGAGTGGCTCCCACAGTTTGAAAGTGCTTGTGGTGCGGCCTGACATTAGGGAAATTCAGTCATATGAACTCTGATAATCTTAATAACTATAATTCTTATTGTTATTGTTTAGTCGTTCAGTCGTGTCCGACTCTTCGTGACCCCATGGACCATAGCACGCCAGGCACTCCTGTCTTCCACTGCCTCCCGCAGTTTGGTCAGACTCACGTTGGTAGCTTCGAGAACACTGTCCAACCACCTTGTCCTCTGTTGTCCCCTTCTCCTAGTGCCCTCCGTCTTTCCCAACATCAGGGTCTTTCCCAAGGATTCTTCTCTTCTCATGATTCTTATATCATCATCCAAAGCTTACTCAGGTGGTTACACCTGGGTTCCAGGTTTTTCTGAATAAAACTTATTACTTTGATCAATTCCAGTCTCTTTCTAGACTTAGTTTGGATAAGACAGTGCCTTGGTCACCCTGGGGTATGGCCTGCTCTGAAAGATGGACAGAGAAATGTACCAGCAGCTTTTGCTACCCTGGACCATGATAATTTTATGGAATGGATGGATGTGATATTGTGCTTCTGTGGTTCCATTCCCATCCAGAAGGTTGGACCCAAAAGGCAGTGCTGGGAGATAGCTTTCCTATCCTATGGCCTGTAGCTTGTGGGTTTCCACCAGATTCCATCTTGTTTCCCATGCCCCATGAGAACATTGAGAGGTTTGGGCTGAGGTGTCACCAGCATGAAGGTGGCATACAGCTCTACCTCTCATTCCCATCATCCAAGCCAAGGGAAACAATGGAAATGATTAACCAGCATCTGGAGTCAGTTAAGGAATGGATGGGGGTTAACAAGCTAAAACTTAATCCAAAGCAAAATGGAGGTGCTATTAGTCAAAAACAATTGTGATCTTTGTGAGGTGCTTCAACCTGTCCTGGATGGATGAAGAAACAGGTGTGTACCTAGAGGAAACTTCAAGCTATGTAGACCTTCAGAGACTGCAACCATTACTTTAGATTGTGCCCAGTGGATCAAAAGCCTGTACAGTTATTTCAACACAAGGAAGATGCCACAGTTCAGAAACATTCAGAAATCCCTAGCAAATTTCCCATTTTGAAATATTTTCCAGAAGGGAAACACTGTACCTCTCTGCTTCCTTTGTACTCAGTAAGCTCTCTTATGAGCAGCATGGATTTCTTCAGCAAATTTCAATCCTATAACAACCAAAGGCCCATATAATCACTGCCCCATAACTCTAGAAATCTATAAAAGAATTAAACATCCTTAGGTACAAAGAAATGTGCATAAAAGGTAATACAGAGAGTATCACTCCTTATATCACTAAAACAACCAAGGAAACTTTATGAAGCAGACACTGCAGTTTATTGGAAATGTGAAAATTTAAATGCATAAAATTAGAGAGTTTTTCTTTATTTTTTTCAGGGGGGAGATTTTACACTCTTGGCCTTGTTCACCATTTTTGGAGTGTTCATCATAGAGAGTTTTATCTCATCCTAAGCAGAACGGATCCAAGGGTATATGTGAACTACAAACTTAAACTGGTTTAATAGCTGTCCCCTCTGTACTGGAAACTAGTTCTGTGTAGGAGGATCTTGGGAAATCAAACAGAAAATTATCAGTGCTGTCACCGGGGATTCTTTGGCAAGCCATGGCAGTTCAGCCAGAGGCGGAGTTAGCTGCTCCAGCACCCGAAACAGCACACATGCTGTGCACCTGGGGCTGAGGCCATGGGGGCAGGGCAAGTGTCCCAGGGGTGCAGGTAGGGTGAGTGTCCCAGGGAGCTAGACACCCAGGGGGCGGAACAAGCTGCCCATGGGAGGTGGCGCGAGCCGCCCATTGGCAGGCTGCTTCCTGGATGTGTGTGTGGGGGGGAGCCAAGCCACTTTGCCAGCAGCCTTTGCCCTTCCCTCTTCCTTTTGACAGCTCGAGGGAGGCTCCCCCCCCCAGGAAGCAGCCCAGGAGCAGGGGGCAATGGCGCACTGCCTGCCTGCGACTCCCAAGCCTCCCCCGAGCTTTCAAAATGAAGGGGGAAGGGGGGAAGGATCAAAATGGGGATCCATTTTGATTGGGATCAAAAATGGAAATCCAACCAGTTATGTGCCGTTGAAGTGGTGCAAGTACTGTGGTGCTGTCCTGATGATTAGTCCCACACCACATCAGTAATTTACAATGTTTCCATCTATGCAACTTTTACGGTTCTGAATCACTCGTGTTGCCCACCAAACTAGTTAAGGATTTCATGCATATGCTTACACAGACATGGTAGAGAATTAATAGCTCTTAATTTGGACAGCTCTGTGCCCAGTATATGTAAATATTTATAACCATTTGTGTGGCAATGCACGCGATCTCCCCGGAAGAAATAAAGACACAGGACACATAGCTTAAGGTTAATGGGTCGAATAGGCCACAACTTTATTGATTACGGAAGAGAAGAGGTATTGGCATAGGCATTGGATCTAACCGACTATATCTGACTCCAGCCCGCTCTGCTGGCAGTCTGTGAAGGGTTAACCCCCTTTGGATGGGTCCTGCGATGCACATCAACTAGGTACCCATCCTGGGGTCACCATTCGGGGTCGTGCCCTCAGGCCCTCACCTTCCACGGCTTCGGACTTGGCAACGCCCCTTGGACTCCTTAAGGGAGTACCCCTCCGCATATGGGGGAGGTGATGGCCGCAGCCTCCCCACCACATCTGGACCTTCAAGAGATAATCCAATGCCTATCGCCAAAACCAAGTTGTGACGATTACCACGAGGTAGGCGAAAAACCACCTGGCCTGAGCCAATTCGCCAGGTGGGAAAAACTCCTACCAGGCCCCGAATACGGCGACCAACCGAAGTCCGTAGGCAACGTCAAGAGGGAAACCCTGCCTGAACGGGGGGAGGTGGGTGGGAGAAAAGGTGAGGTGAATCCAAGAGAGAGGGCGAGCTCCTGCCGCGGGCCCACCTTTATAGGTGAGCCACGCCCTCTCGGCGCGCCCCGATTGGACGCGCCGCAGGCGTGCCGTGGCAGGAGGCCGACCAATGGGCTGGGGAGGAATGCTAGCCATTCCCCCCCCCCACGGGAAGCTCGCGTGCTGCCCACAACCCCTCCTCCCTTCGAGACGGGAAGAGGCTTTGTGTGGCAATGCACGCGATCTCCCCGGAAGAAATAAAGACACAGGACACATAGCTTAAGGTTAATGGGTCGAATAGGCCACAACTTTATTGATTACGGAAGAGAAGAGGTATTGGCATAGGCATTGGATCTAACCGACTATATCTGACTCCAGCCCGCTCTGCTGGCAGTCTGTGAAGGGTTAACCCCCTTTGGATGGGTCCTGCGATGCACATCAACTAGGTACCCATCCTGGGGTCACCATTCGGGGTCGTGCCCTCAGGCCCTCACCTTCCACGGCTTCGGACTTGGCAACGCCCCTTGGACTCCTTAAGGGAGTACCCCTCCGCATATGGGGGAGGTGATGGCCGCAGCCTCCCCACCACATCTGGACCTTCAAGAGATAATCCAATGCCTACCGCCAATCGGGCCCGAAAGGGCTCGCCGCCAATACCTCTACCTCCGCAACCAACACCTAATTGCAACCAGGACATCAGCCAGCCAAACATCATTGCCATCATCTGAAAGATGTACGCCATCAGCATGGTAAAAGCGTTCCTCCCGAAAGGTTATAGCGGGGTGTGGTACCACAAGTCCATTCATGGCCAGGACCTTTTTGGCCACTGCCAAATCCAAAAACTTCCTAGCTTTGTTCACGGCGGCTGGTGAAACGCAATCGCGCCAACTGCGCCTCTCGAGCAGCGAAGACCAACAGATGGTCACGGCAGGGTATGCGGCCAAAAGTTCGTCAAAATCCCGAAGTATATTCCATTTTAAATCTTGACCTTTCCGATACGCCAGATCGTTCTCGCCAAGTTGCACAACCATGATGTCGGGGGGACCACAAGGGGCAATCTTGGCCAACACAGCTGGTAGGAATTCGGACCAGCGCATGCCCCGTCTAGTAATCCAAGTGATTCTGCAACAGCGTGGCAGCCCGAGATTAGGACCAAGATTTTTTTTGTAAGCGCGTGCCCGGGCCCAATGCATGATGCTATGGCCCACCATCCAGATCTTAATTAACCGTCCTGAAAGTGAAGTAAAGGAAAAAACATAAGCACGGCCACCATGTGAAGCAAGAAGGACACTACTTAGCAGGATGGAGGTATCCCTTGTATGCTTTGGACTTCCACCGGCCCATATCCTTAATCCTCTCAGCCGACAAACCCATGTGCACCGCAGTAGTGGCGGCCCCAATTCGAAAGGAGTGGGCTGCAAATTCGGAGGGGGGTAGGCCGCAAGATGAAATTGCCCGTCGCATGACGCGCGTGAACTGGTGGCGTGTTAGGGGGGAACCATCTGTGTGAATCAATAAGGGGCCAGGCGAAGGGGGCCTCAGGTGAAGGAAACGCCTGGTGTCCTTTACTGGGCAAGGACCAATGTGGCCCGTAGCAGGTAACCGCATTAAGGTACCCTTCCCCAGCTGGTCAGTCTTAGATTGGTGAATACAGACTACCAGTTCAGTGCTAGATAATGTCAAGTCTGTTAGCAAAATGCCCCTACTGAATTTTTTGGACGAGCCCTCGCAAACCACTTCGCCGACCCTGAAGGCGCCGAAGAAGGCAATTGAAAAGGCTGCGGAGAAAAGCCTAGCCTCATATTTGGACCAGCACAGGTTCCTGAGAAGTTTGCGAATCTGCATCAAGATCTCAAAAGTTATTGGTCTGCGACAATCCTTACGGGGCGGCTGGAGCCTGCGCCAACCTTCTAGGGCCTTCCGGACTAAGAAATCCGCACAGGGGTCAGTGGAATAGCTGGCCTTACTAAAGAAGGAAATAGCGGCAGTATGAATTTGAAGGGTCCTTGCGGCTCTGCCCAAGCGCCTCAGATCTGACAGATACATCAGGACCTCTTGCTTATCTGGGGGGATATAAGGACCGGACCCCAGTGTTCTCAACCTATAATTACTAAAATCGGACCAAGCTCTCTTGTAGGTGTTAAGAGTGGAGGGGGCAACCGACGCCAATACTCCCTCTAAGACATCTCGTTCCCAAGATTCCAAAGGTGTTCCGGGAAAGCCTCCGGCAACTCCTGAGCCTCTGGCGCTAGAGAGCGGAAGCGGTCCATCTGGAAACGAGATAAAGCGTCCGCAATATCGTTATTGATACCTGGTACGAATTTAGCTGAAAAATAAATGTTTAATTTTAAGCATAGAAGGACGAAGGCACGTAGCAAGGCCATAACCCTAGATGATCGGGAGGATTGTCGGGAAAGGACGCCAACGACGGCCTGGTTATCGGTCCAAAAGCATACACGGTGATTCTTGAACTCCTCAGCCCATAAGTGCACAGCTACGACAATGGGAAAGAATTCTAGGAAGGTTAGATCACGGGTAATAGGTTTATTCTGCCATTCGGGTGGCCACCGCTGCGCACACCACCGGCCCCGAAAATAAACACCAAACCCGCGGGAGCCGGCAGCGTCGGACTGGACCTGGAGATCCACCTGGAGCCTCAAACTATCCTGCCAAAGGGATACCCCATTAAAATACTCTAGGAATTCCAACCACACTTCCATGTCGGACTTTACCCCCTTGTTGAGACGCACCCTGTGGTGAGGTTTTACTAGGCCTGCCGATAATCTGGCCAATCTGGCGCAAAAAGGGCGCCCGGGAGATACTACCCGACAAGCGAAGTTCAGATGGCCCAGGAGGGATTGTATCTGTCTAAGGGTCACTTTTTTAAGGGGTAGCAGCTCCTTGATAGTCTGCTTTAAAGCTGCTAACTTCTCTTCTGGTAGCCGTGAGGTTTGTGCTACTGTGTCCAGTTCGATCCCCAGGTATGTTATAGTAGACACAGGTCCCTCCGTTTTTCCAGCGGCTAAAGGTACTCCCAAATATGCAGTTAGAGAGGCAAAGGCTTCTAGGAGATAAGCACAATCGTTGTTATTAGCCCCTCCACAAAAAAGGAAGTCATCCAAGTAATGTGTGACACCATCCAAACCAGTTCTAAAACGGAGGGCCCAATCCAGAAATGTGCTAAAGGACTCGAATGCGGAACATGCCACGGAACAGCCCATGGGCATGGCCTTGTCCACAAAGTACGCCCCCTCAAATTTAAAACCCAGCCACCTGAAATCCAGAGGATGAACCGGAAGAAGGCGGAAGGCTGATTCAATATCACATTTGGCCAGGAGGGCGCCCCTGCCAAACCGCCGAATAAGTTTGATAGCCTGATCAAAAGATGCATACTTAACCGTGCACAGTTCCTGGGGGATGCCGTCATTAACTGAGAATCCCTTCGGATAAGAAAGATTGTGAATGAGTCTAAATTCCCCGGAGTTCTTTTTTGGGACTATGCCCAATGGTGAGATATGTAAATTCCAGATAGGGGGTGCATCAAATGGGCCAGCCACCCGACCTGCGCTAACCTCCTTAGATATCTTTTTCCTGGCGACCTCTGGCATTTCTTTTACGGATTTCTGATTAGGTGGTTCGCCAGACAGGGGGGGGGGATAGCAACTGGGATTCTGAAACCTGAAGAGAAACCTTCCCAAAGGTATTTGGCTGCCGTGATGTTAGGGTAATGCTGAAGCAAGGATTTAAGGGGGTCTAGTTTAATTGGGGAGTAGGCCAAAGTCAAGGTCCGGTCAATAGCGGTTACCTGATGCGCCCTGACCGGCTGCTGATCCGCCCCTTGACCCTTGCTGAAAGTTACCACGCCTCCCACGAAAGGACTGCCTACCCTTGAAGCAGGCCGTGGCTGGGTGCGAGCCCTGGCATTTATCGCACTCGTGGCTATATTTGCAGTAGCCCCTGCCACAGGTGCCTTTGTTAAATTCCCAACACACAAGGCGGCGGGTTGACTTTTTATATTCCGGCTTTGCAAATCTAATTGTGTCAGGCTGCTTCTTCTCAATGTATGGGCCCACATGCTCGCCCCAGAAGTTCTGGTCCCTTAAGTCCCACCTGGTACTGGACAACAAGGAGGCATTCCTACGGAAATCCTCGTCATACAGCAGCGCAGGACCTTCACCGGCTAGGGCGTAAGCTTTTCTGACATGGGCCATATAAGCCAGGAGGTGCATTGCCCTTTTTGGGTAGCAAGCCACAATGGTGCCCATATAAATTTGGAAACCATCCAACCAATTTTCGAAGGTCCGATCGGCCCTAGGTTCCCTGTACCTACGCTTTCCATAAGTGTTCCTCTTTTCCCCTTTTCCCTTTAGCTTAGCCGGGGGAAGGAGAGTAAATATGTCTACATAATCCCCATTAAGGATCCTGTTCCGCTGTTTATTAGACAAGTGATTGCCCAGAATGAAATCTGAGGACACAAATGTGGATTTCTTTACCTCAGGTACCAATGCACCATCTTTCCACTCTAGCGTACCATTGAAAGTTTTACGGTGCGAGTTTGCACGCCTCTCGTGCGCCCAAACAGGCAAGCCCACGAGGTCCTCACCCTCGCCCCAGTAGCCCTCCAAGGTGAGGTCTTCGTCATCCGAACTGGAAGAATTACCTGAGTCGTCATGAGGATCTGTATGCTTGGTCTTCTTGGTTTTCTTCTTACTAGTTGTCTGTGGTGCTTCTTCCCCAGTATGGACCGACTGTCCCGTGTTCCTTTCGGAACGTGCGGGCTGCGCTGGCTCCAGATTCTCGCCATCCGAGGTGGTGTTTGAAGACAAGCTCCTAGACCTAGATTGAGTACCCTGTGAAAGATTGCGCAAACAAGTAGGGGTACCAAGGGAAAACTGAGAAGCGGGATTACTACTGCTAGGTGTAGAGGGCCCAATGCCCGCTGAATCGGATGAGGTTGTAGGTGCAGCGGTAGCGGATTGGGATCTGGTACCAATGCTACCAGCCTCGGTTGTGTTGCTGGAAGCCGAGGTAGAAGGGCGCGCCTCATCCTCTCTTGGCGTATCTTCGACGAAATCCTGGGAAACCTCAGCAGGGAGCGCCCATAAGGAAGCCCCGGGCCTTGATACCTGTTGAAAGAAGTTCTGAAAGCCAGACAATAAATTAACCATAGCTTCCTGTGGGACGGATATAGCGGTGACCATGGGAGTACTGGAGGCGGTGTTCGCGTTGGTGGCACGCCTTTTATTGGGTGCAGCTGCAGGCTGGGACTGTTTTCGCTTTGGGGCCATTGCACCTAGTCGGGGTGTGTCCCAAAATTTCACGAGGAAAACAAAGGAGGTAACCAACCCGATTGCGGGGGCCGCTTGGGAAGCTAAGTAATGGAGAGATACTGCTACTTGAGGGTGCGTAACACAAAAAGCGCCCTAAGATGACACACAAGCGAAACTTAAAGAAGCCCCGATGCGGAATTAACTGCAAATATCTGACTATCGAAGTGATGAAGATGTGGCCAAAGGAATATGCCAATTAAAGGTCAACCGTAAGAAATATCGGGGCAAATATATGCCTATCGAAGTGATGAAGATGTGGCCAAAAGAATATGCCAATTAAGGGTCCCCCGTAAGAAATATCGGGGCAAAATAATGCAATTTAAATCACGGGTGGAATAATAAGGCAGGCAAGTAAGTCAGCCAGTTGGTTGCCCTGACACGTTTTGCACTTAAATAATCAGCTGAATATCAAGTAATAGAATGCCACTCATATGCTAGTTGGGAGCACCGATGAATTAATCAAACCAGTTCACGCCAGTTATACCAAATGCAACCGTTCCCCTAGTCGGGAAGGCAACGCTAGAGCGCCCCTAGAGGGCACTATTATTATTATTATTATTATTATTATTATTATTATTATTATTATTATTTTTAACAATTGGAGCTATATTATCTAACTAATTAAAATACGATATGATGTGCATAAGTATTCGGTAAGATATAAGACTAAACCAAATTATTAAATCAACTGCACAAACCAACTAAACAGCGGGAGGCCCAGACTTACAAGAAGAGCAGCGATGTTAAGCTGAGCAACCACTTTCGATAGGCTATTGATGCTACCCGAAGGAAAGGGATCCAGAGCCCAAAGGCCACAAGCCAAGGAGGCTAATAAACTACAAATTATTGAGTTATTTTACCGCTCCAGGTGAAATCCGGATGTAGCTAGTACAGGCCAACAAGTGTGCTAATAACAGCAGCGATCCGACGTTTTAAACGTAACGAGAATTTAAAACGTAAGGCAAATAATTCCCTGATATATTGCCAGCGAATAAATCGAAACCGAGAACCCCCAGAGTATTAAAACCGTGGCTCCAAAACTGTAGCAGGAATGAAGCGCCCCAGAAAAGCTCGACGGTGAGTTACCCCAAGGGGCGGGGGGGGAGATGCACGGACCACACTGCAAATGAGGTATTCAGCCCCCACCCAAGATAATAACCGAGAGGGGGGGAACACGCGTTATGCACTAAGCGCGACCTCCCCAAGATGGCTGTATGAAAAACGGCGCCTGAATCCAAGAGAGAGGGCGAGCTCCTGCCGCGGGCCCACCTTTATAGGTGAGCCACGCCCTCTCGGCGCCCCCCGATTGGACGCGCCGCAGGCGTGCCGTGGCAGGAGGCCGACCAATGGGCTGGGGAGGAATGCTAGCCATTCCCCCCCCCCACGGGAAGCTCGCGTGCTGCCCACAACCCCTCCTCCCTTCGAGACGGGAAGAGGCTTTGTGAAGCATTCTTCATGTACAATTATTTTCAGTGCTGCATTTAGTACACAGAATATATATGTGCATATTTGATTGTGTCATGAAAACAAAGTTATAATGAAGGAACTTTATAGCCCCACTTATGATCCCTAATCTTCCTTGGAGTAATTTGCTCTACTTTCCATTAACTCTCATCACTGGCACTGAAATCAGATTTTTAAAAATGAGTTAGCCCACTGTAGTCTGCTCAAAATTTAGATTAAACAAGGCCCCCATTTTGTTTTTGTTTTAAAGCAAAACTATGCCGACCCGTTAAACTGTTTGCTGTGTAGATTAAAAACCATGCACTTGATCACTTGATATATCAACTTAATGCTTTCTTTGAGTGTTATGGTCTCTGGTTCTAATTTGTTTTCCTTAGACCTAATTGTCTAGCATTTAAAGAATTATACTATCTCTCTTTATAATTTATAAATCACACAATGAAGGCAGAAAAGGAAATGAGTTGAGGGAGGAACACTCATATAGAAAGACTGCATTTGACGCTGAATATACAGAATAATACTATTCGTTGAGGGGAGACATATATCATTGTGGCGGCCTTCTAACATATTTTTCCTAACTGTATTGGAAACAGCTTAAGATTTAAGGCAGGGAGGATATAAGGTGAAGAAAATTATCTTCTTGCTAAATAGGACTGTTCTTGAGAGCAACTTGACATGAGATGGAAATGTGAGCATAACAGCAATATCTTATGTCTACACAGATTATTTTTCGTAGTGGTGTTGAATCCTGCTTGCTTTTGCTCCCCGAGAAACAGATGTTATTTTATTCTGCCTCTTTTTTAGGGAGTGGGGTACCTCACACCCATACTAGCATCGAAGGATGGAGCAGGGGGTTGCACTTTGTTTATGAGGGAATGTGGTGGCCATGGGATCTTTTTTTAAAAAGGGAAAAGCCCTTCTTTGTTTGCTTACATCAATGTTTGCAGTCTAGCTTTGAGCTCAGCAAGGCTTCCTGGAATCACAACTCTTTATCATTGCCACTGCACCTTCTCTTCAAACTTTGTCCTTTCCTACTGCTGTTTTGAATTGAACCAGGTTACCACATCTCGAGGAGCGAAACCAGTTGCTCCCATCAAAAAAAGAAAGACACACACAAAAGATGGTACATATTTGCATAGTGGAAAAGACTGTGACCGGGCGACCTGTGTGCCCACTTAAAGTGCTGTCCAGCTGTGAACTGTTGATAGTCATCCTGTATCCCTTCTTGTTGTTCTTTATTTTAAAAACTGAATTTGGACCAAATAGCCCTTCAGATAGAAGATTCCATCAAACAATCGATGGTCCTCTGTAAAGGCCATCCTAATGTCTACTTTAGTCACCAGGTGAATTACCTCAACCACCCCCTACCTAATAAACCTAGCATCTGAGCTGAAGGACAGGTTTCCACCACCACCCCACTGTATGGGTTCAATGAGACTTACTCCCAAATAAGTAATTTCTGGAATTTACATGGAACTGCAGCCTGAGAAGACTTAATTTAAAAGTAGAAGTTACATGTCTAGCTGGCTATGGGGTTGACAGGGGCTCCATTTTATATTCAATACCATGTGAGCACTATGCTAGGGTTATAAATTACACTCTCCAGATGTCACGGTCCGGGCTGTTTACGAGCGAAGTCCCAGCAAGGAGCGTCGGGACTGGGGGCAAGATGGTAGGCACAAACGTCCGATGAGCAGAGGTCCAAGGGTCAAGAAGCACAAGGGGAAAAGTCACAGTCCAAAGGTCAAAGCACTCAGTCACAGTCTGAGGGCCAAAGGACAAAGTCACAGTCCAAGGGTCAAAGCACAAAGTCACAGTTCGAGGGTCAAAGCACAAAGTCACAGTCCAAGGGTCAAGGCACAAAGTCATGGTCAACAGGTAAGGAGGCACACAGGGAGGCAGAAAGTGTGTTGCTGTGGCAAAGAGCTGAGGGGAAATACTGGCTTTATATCCCCTGCTGGCTCTTGCCACCAGGTGCAGAGAATATCAAGTGGCCTCACCTGTGCCTCTCCAGAACAAGCCGAAGAGGATCCCAGTCCTGCAAAACCCTGCTGGTCCCAGGGCCCAGCTCCTGCACAAACTCCTGACACCATATCTGTATTCTTAATGTTTGCTAAGGTATGGGTTTCTCCAGTATTCTACAATACAGAAACAGTGGGGAAAAGCATAATGTAACTGGTAAGAGGTGATTTGCACCTCCACATGTCTTTCAATTTCTGAGAAACTTCAGCATTTTTGAGATAGGGGTGTGATTGACCTCTTTGCTGGGGGTGACTGATGATCTATATTGAAAGCAGGTTTCCCAATAAAAGAGCTGATTAATAATTTCTAGATCATCCCTAGTGTCCGTATTGCTCTTTTTAGTGGGGGCATATAACCATGTCTTGTTATATTTACAGCATCTCTTTTTCAGATTAACGAGGGCCACTTTGTTCCAAACTATTTCTTTTAACTTGTGGGAACTGTGGCTCTTCTTACTCTAATTATTCCCTAGGCGCCAAATTAATTACAAAAAGCATCCGCCATCAGGAGTCATTTAATTAACAACCCAACGTGAGGAATCATGTAAACTGTATTAACTACAGAGAAGGATGGCTGATTACTGAATAAAACATTGGGATTACATTTATTGGACAACTGATCAAGAGACTGCAGTTAAGCTACAGAAGACCAAACCATTAAAGAGAAGACTGAGGTACCTGCTGGAACTGAGCTGGTAAATCTGGTCATTTTTATTTATTTATTTTCTGATGCTGCCTCTCAGCTCACTGATTGTGTAAATCTGATCAAATCCATTCCAGTACCTCAGTTTCCATAATGGCAAATACCACTGACACAGGTTGGGAATATACCAGAGGTAGCCAAAGTAGCACCATCAATATGTTGCTGAAGGCAGCCCTGTTTAGGGAAGTTTTGTTGTTTGATTCTATTTTTAATATTCTGTTGGGAGGCACCCAGAGTGGCTGGGGAAACCCAGACACATGGGTGGGGTATAAACAACAACAACAACAACAACAACAACAACAACAATTACTATCATTGCTGTCTTACAATTCCCACCATCCCAGGACATTGGCCATGCTAACTGGAATTTGAAGGGCAACATGTTAGCTACCCAAATAAGTGGTACAGTGGTACCTTGGTACTCGAACAGCTTGGCTCCCAAAAAAATCGGCTCCCAAACACCGCCAACCCAGAAGTAAGTGTTTGTGAACGTTTTTCAGAAGCCAAATGTCTGACGTGGCTTCCACTTTAATACAGGAAGTTCCTGCAGCCAATTGGAAGCCACGCCTTGGTTTTCAAACAGTTTCGGGAATCGAAGGGACTCCCGGAATGGATTGAGTTCGAGAACCAAGGTATCACTCTAATAGTCCAGACCAGTGATAGATTCAACTTAGATATTTATCTTAAGTAAGATAAACAGAGACCATGAAGAACTTTAGAAAACAATTAACTGTAAATTGTTGAAGTGTCCAGACAACATATAGTGGTTAGAGGGATGCTTCCCAAGTCCAGTGTCCGCTCTGGATTGGAAGGGCCTTGAGCAAGACAACTTCCGAGGTCCCCCTCCTTCAACGAGTCTGTCACTTCACTGCAGCAGGACCAAGAGGCTTTTGTCCACTGCTTGTCAACTGACTCTCCCCTGCTCCACAGAAAAAGGTTGATGGTTGATTTTGCTCAGTTACGATATGCTTCTTCCACTTCTGAAATGGAATTATGACGATCCATTAAGCCCATGGTTTGTGAGGACAAAGCGGCGGTTGTGAGTCACCATACCCAAACATATGCCCAGACCCATAATGATCTCCATCAGTGGGAACAGGCAACAGCCAAAGTGAGATCGTGGGAGGCAGGTCCAGTACAGCCTGAACCAGCTTCCTGTTTTTATGAGATCAGGATGCTTGAAAGGAGCAAGAGATTCAGGACCATGGACAGGGATCCTTCATCTGAGAACATAAGTCAGCCCTGTCAGAGCTTTCGGAGTGCTGAAACAGGCCAGTTACGGGCCAGTGGCAATTTGTAAAGACATTGTCCCTGGGCTCTGGGGACTCGGGCTGTGGAAGACACAAAACTGCTACTACTTAGGAACTCTGAGTCTGAGGTCTCAGATTCTGGAGCTGTAACAATATAGACCTTAAGGGTGCATTCTCCATCCCAGGATCCTTGGGTTCAGTGGCTACACCTGGAAGCCAAAGTGTGCAGTAAGCAGAATATACTGTTGTGTTGGCTTGAAAAATTTGATATTCATACAAACCTCATCAAATCCATAGATTTTATACTGCCTGCCAACTGTAGGGCCACTGACTTACACCTTTGTTCTATTCTTCCCCTCACTGCGCAGTGTGCTATAGCATGACCTTACACAGTACACAGTAATTTATTAAATTTAATACCAGCTTCAGACACTTAAGCATCCTGGCTCAAGATAGACTCAGGGGTCTGTGTCCCTAAATTTGACCAACACATGGATATGTCCAAGTATTTCATTCAGCTCTTCAGACCATCTCCCATGGAGTCAGCTTCCTATGACACAGCTCTAATGATCCAGTTATGGTGGATACTTCACAATGGATTTGTTTCCCCCCCCCCCCCCAATGAACTGAACCGAAGTCTCTTGTGGTCATGCATGTTATGTCTTTGTGCCCAAATGAGTTATTTGCCCACTCAGTTTTATGCAACCAAGGTTACTTGGCTGGGGATCACACCACAGCACAGATTTTGTGGGGGTTGCTTTTTTTAAAAAAAATGATTTTGTATACTGAATGCTCGGATCTCATTGCACAAACTCCTTTAAAAAATTGGATGGATTTGTTGACATTTAATGAATTTTGGCTCTTATAAATCTTTGACACCTTTCACTGAACAAAAACAAAAAGGGGGGGGGAATGATTGCATAGTCTCCTAAGCCTGCACTGCCCCTGCCATATGGTGAGCACAAATGTTTCGAAAGCAGCAAATGTTCTGTCAGGAGTTCTCCGATATGTTTTGATTGGATTGCTCTATTATCTCAACAAGTCTGCCAAAGGAAAGCACCTGTACAATGAGAAATGTGCTGGATCAGCCAGCCTGTAATACAAGAAGGAAACTGAAGCATGTAGTGACAAGTTACCTGTCATTGGAAGATATGCCGAATGGGTTATGATAGATTCCTGGGTGCAGATGTTCTGCGATATCCCCTGTAAAAAAAGGAGGACCGTTTTAGCTCTCAGAACCTTTTGTCCTTGAAGATGCCAGGGCACAGCTTGCTCATTGCTGTGGAACATTGGCATCAGAACCAGTGATTTCTCAAGCAGATGTTTTCAGAGGAAATATCTAGCTAGCTGGCAGTGCTAAGGTTGGAGACAGTTATTTGGGTGGTTGTGTTTTTTATCCCAGAGTTGAAGATGGTTTGAAACAGGTGTTTATGGTGTGTATATACTCCCTTTCACGTCCAATGAAGTAGACTTTGCAGACTTTGGAGTTATTTCAAAAGCCAATTACACCAGAGGGGACAGCTATCATGTCTTGCAAAGGGAGGGGGCCAGAGAGCACTTAAAGTATTTCCATTCATACTCAGAGCCTTCTTTCTCTTCTTAAAAAAAGGTCTAAGATACATATTACATGTTTTGCAAGTTGTAAGTGGATTTACTTTTCTTAAAACCGATAATACCTTTTTACCATACTGAAGGATGCATACTTAAGGCCTGAAGTAGCCCTAGCTATAGCTGAGAAGTTGTCACAAACTCTCTGTCCACAAGCTAGCTATGTTTTAATAACTATTGTTCTTCATGTTTTAATTTGTAGGGCAATTGAACAATGGCTGTGATGGGCCACTCTGACTGAAACTTGTTTCTTGTGACCAAAGATCTGTCTCATTTATCCAATTCATCTTTAAAAAGTGCTTGATGACATTGTCACAGAGCAATCCTACGCATGTTTACCCAGAAGTAAGTGCTAATCAGTTCAATAGTATTTACTCTTAAGTAAGTACCATATTTTTCCGTGCATAAGACAACCCCTATTTTTTGAACCCCTTGAGTTGTTTAGCTTTTTCGAGGGGAGTTAACCAGAGTTGTTGAGCTTTTTAGGGAACATTGTCTTATACACAGAAAAATACGGTAAAAATGCAACATTATTAGTGGCTTACCCATGTTCCTCCAGATGTTGCTAAATTACAGCTCTCTGACTACAGAGGGAGTTGGCATTCAAGAACATTTTAATGGCCACAGATTCTCTGCCCCGATGTTAGAGGATTCACTGTCAAATCTCCAAGGATAATTTCATTTTAGTTTTTTTCTCCCTCAACCCAGCTTTAAAAATAGGTTTAGATTAAAAAATGGATTTATAGCTTTTGTATAAATAAAGGAGGGATGCGGGTGATGCTGTGGTCTAAACCACTGAGCCTAGGGCTTCCCGATCGGAAGGTCAGCAGTTTGAATCCCCGCAACGGGGTGAGCTCCTGTTGCTCAATCCCAGTTCCTGCCCACCTAGCAGTTTGAAAGCACGTCAAATTGCAAGTAGATAAATAGGCACCACACCAGCGGGAAGGTAAATGGCGTTTCCGTGTGTTGCTCTGGTTCGCCAGAAGTGGCTTAGTCATGCTGGCCACATGACCTGGAAGCTTCTGATGACAAACAGCGGCTCCCTCGGCCTATAGAGTGAGATGAGCGCCGCAACCCCAGAGTCGTCCGCAACTGGACCTAATAGTCAGGGGTACCTTTACCTTTACCTTTATAAATAAATGACTGAGGACACCAATGAGGGGGAAAGTCACGATCTAACTTTTGTAGATTGTCAATCACACGATCAATTACTGACATAGCTGCCAAGTTTTCCCTTTTCTCACGAGGAAGCCTATTCAGCATAAGGGAAAATCCCTTAAAAAAGGGATAACTTGGCAGCTATGATTACTGAGCCTCTATAACAGGGAAGGCACCAGGGGGTCCAAATGAGGGAAGCGCTTTCACTCCTCCTAGTGGCATCCATCATGCCCACATTTTATTGGGTTCACAACATGGTCACCAGCATCCTGTCATACTCTGACATTTCCAGATGCCTCTCTCCCCCTCCCCTTTTTGCATAATGGAGGAAAGCAAGGAGTGTGGGAAGTCAGATTCCAGCCTTCACGAGAGCTCCACATGATAACTAATGAGAGCACACAGGGGACTGTGAGGGGGAATCTCTTGCTTTGCATGGGTTTCCTGACGGGTCCCAAACACATTTGACCTTCTTGGGGTGTCCTACATAATGTGAGGCACCATAGCTGCCAAGTTATCCCTTTTTTACAGGGATTTTCCCTTATGCTGAATAGGCTTCCTCGCGAGAAAAGTGAAAACTTGGCAGCTATGTGAGGCACATTCTCACAATAATTACTGGGCCTTTATAATGCAAATATGCTCCTGGGCCAATCTCCAATTAGGCCAAATTAAACATTGTTGCTATGTGTGTGTGTGTGGGGGGGTGTTCTTTATTTTGGTACAGTATTCATCTTGGACAAGATTGTGCTGTCGCGGGACAGCTTCTCCAGAAAGCCTGAATTACATTTTCTTCATCAGCCTTGTAGATAGATGAACAGGTGTGAGATAATAAAGATGGCAGCAAAAGCTGCAGGCGGCACGTGTACTTAGTGCAGGCATAGGCAACCTTGGCTCTCCAGATGTTTTGGAACTACAACTCCCATGATCCCTAGCTAACAGGGCCAGTGGTCAGGGATCATGGGAGTTGTAGTTCCAAAACATCTGGGGAGCCAAGGTTGCCTATGCCTAACTTAGTACTTAGAAGCAAGGCCATCATCTCACCTGTACTCTATGAACCTTAGATCTAACCTTATAAATTATCAAGAGATATCAACTTCCTGGGGAAAACTGTGTGCATTCCAGCCTGATCCACTTTGACAGTTCTTCTGTTCTCAAGAAGACTAGAAATGCAGCTTAGGCCTTCAGAACAGTTGTGTTCTCTCTATCTAGATTCACCTGCTACTTGTTTCAAGATGTGAGTACTTAGACACAGTCGTGTGTGTGTGTGTTTTAAAGAAGTAGACATAACTTCTAGTGAAAGTTTCTGATATAAACAGAGCAGGAGTGTAGCCCCCCACCCGACTCTTTAATTCAATTATATCATAAAAGCTCACTATGTACTTCAAAAATAAATTAACTCAAGATGTTACTCTACTTTCCATCTGCTGCATTGCCTTAAATGTATTTCATGTGCTCACACATTACTTTAAGTGATTTCCCCATCAAAATCCACAAACATTTTCCCCCTTTTGGGTGGGGGAAGGAATAGAGGTGGGAGGCAGTACCTCTTCTGGTAACATCTGCCCCCACCCCCTGAAATTACCTCCTAAACAGTATGTGTGCATGGCTGTTTTTTTCTACAGCTTTTTTTCCCCACAAGAAATAAATATAACTGCTATGTACATTAATCTTTTATGTATTTTTTTAAAAAAAATTGTATTTAGTTTGCTTTTAGCAACCCCCTCATTTTTTCTCATGCAGGAGGGTCTCTTATGCAGATCATGTTTTGCTCAAGTTTACCAAATCGACTCTGTCAACACATAAAGCAGCTTTGTGTTTTTTGCACTAATTAAGAATACCATTTAACCCAAACTGGGTTGAAGAAAGGAAGTATGACCAAAAAAAGTATGTAAATACTCCAATGAAGACCTGTATATAGGATTTCAGTGGAGTCAATACATTTCCAAAGTCCTGAGTAAACAGGAAAATTAGCAAAACATGCTAGAATGGCACAAGATACTGCAAAAGAAAAAGAAAAAAAGACTTATTCAAAGTGATATTTTGTCCATTAGTTGAATTTTTCAACAAACAGTATATGCCTTCCACAACACACATCTCATTCTGGAGAGGACTCCTTTGCCATCTGAACAAAGAAGCATGATATATTACTTTCTACTCATTATTACATATCCATTTTTTTTACTTACTAGGGTCATAAATTCTTCACATTCTAAATGGTTGTGTTCTTCAGCCTTCATTTTTGTTTATGTTTCCCATTATATAAGGCATGTAAATTCACATAAGAGCACCAGTCAACTATACGATGCACTCAGCTAAGGTATTCTATGTAAAAATGTTAATAAAAATATTATTGTGGTGGCCTTGGCAAGGTTAAAGCTTACCGGGAAATGATATATAATGAATAGAAAAGGATGTCCAAAATAACTTTTATTTATTAAAAAAACCAGAAGCTTTTCTTTTGGGAATTATAGGGACAAAACTACCTAAATTCTAAAGAAAATTATTTATGTATGCTACTACAGCAGCAGGAATGTTACTTCCCCCAAGATGGAAAGAAGCAGAAGTCCCAGTAAAGGAGGAATGGAGACAAAAACGTATGAAATATGCAGAAATGGTGAAACTTACTGGAAGAATAAGAAATCAAGATAACAAACTTTGTATAAAAGAATAGAAATGGTTTATAGAATATTTACAGATATATTTATAGAATATTTACAGATATATTGTAAACAGATAAAATATCTGCAGTTTTATAAGAGTATATATTTACAGTAGATAATCAAATGAGTAAGTTAAATGAATTTGGATATACAGAAGATATTAAAAAATAAACTTAAGCAACTGCAGAAAGGGGGGGAAGGAAGTCAAACTGAAATGTTAAATTGATTGTAAAAGTAATGAAATTGTATGAATTTGAAAAGTATAAATAAAAAACTAAAAAAAGTTATTATTAAAAGCTGCTGTTTTTAAACATTTGAATAAGATCACAGATTCTTTGAAATTATATTTATTTTTCATCATTTTATTGGCGCTGGAGGGACTGGGAATACTAAAGAAGACACAGCAGGCGCTTTTTCCATGTATCATGGAATCCATGGAATCCATGTATGTGGCAAACTTAAAATTATTAATTATCACCATTATTTTTTTGCAGTGAAGACGGCTAAAGGTTCATCCCTTCAGTTGGAGAAGAAGGGATGACTGATGCTTAACAGCATGATCCTGAGCTGTGATAATTTGCCTGGTCTCACTAAGCTCCCAATTTTGAGCCTATCCACCTCCTTCGCCTTTTATTATTGTTAAGAGGATGTTATAAACAAATATGCATTGGTAGGCCTTTGACATTCCAAGGCGACAAGCAGTTGTGGATATGGCAAGATTCACACAGCAAGCAGCCTCAGGAAAGCAAGAATTCACCTTGGGGTGAAGGGAGATGAGAAGCACCTAACCTTAGGCTAACTGGTTGTGTGAACCCGTCTTCAAGATTTTTCGTGTTGCCGACTTCTTTTACGCGAGGCAGCTGTTGCTCGACAGGCAGCTTGTCAGATGAATCGGGCGACGTCTGCCACTTGCCAATTTGTGACTGCTTCTTAGAGGCTGTGATGTATAAAATATCTAAAGGTGGGAAGCTACAGCGAGCGTTTAAAGTATGTCGGTCTCATGGCTGTCCTTATTATGGAGACACGCTTGGTGAGAAAACTGCAACAATCGCCCCGCCATTTCCTACCAGAATTCTTTCAGCGATGAATGCATCTTTCAAGACGTGTTGATTGGCTTCCAGAGCCGAAGAGCCTGCCAACTTCCCTTTCAGTATTGCCAAGCGAAAGAGTGAAGAACAGGTTTTGACATGTTTGACATATTTTAACTTTCGAAAGGTTGCTGCCAACTTTCCTCCTGCCCTCCCCACACTACAAAAAAAAAAAAAAAGACAACCTGCTGTGTTGACAGAATTGGCATTTACACCCTCACTTTTCCCAGTAGCGAAGAGGACAATATTTCAAGGAGAATATGTGTATGAGCAAACCCTGCGTTTTGCTACACTTGCGATTTTCATCTGCACTGTGGAGTTGAACCGGTTTAAAAATAATTCTCACCCAACCCCAAGTAACTTCAGGAACTAGTAAAGGGTGTCGTAGAGCCCTGGGAAATCTTGTAGCACCCTCAGTGAAGCATTCTTTGCGTCAAACGGGGAATGTTACATCGCTGTGAAACCATTAGAAATGTGGGTTTGGATTAGGTTTTTTCTTTTAACAACAACAACAACAAGGCCAAAATAGATGTTTCTGTGAATTTCAGCTGTGAGTGCATATGTATTTGTGGTACTTTTGTCCTACCTCCCTCTCCACCCTGAAGTGGGGTCTGCTTAGCTCATTCTGAGAGTTAGGGAGAAATCATTTCAAGGCAGCAGAGGAGGGAGTCAGACTGACATGGTTTGAGGTGGAAAGGCAGGCCTTGTCTTTATCCGGTGAGCTCTCTGTGTTATTTATTTATTTATTGAATTTATATACCCAGGGGTCTCAGGGCACTCTGGCTTCCGTCACGGTGTCCCATTGCACCAGAAGCGGTTTAGTCCTGCTGGCCACATGACCCGGACAGCTGTCTGTGGACAAACGCCAGTTGCCTCAGCCTGAAAGTGAGATGAGGGCTGCACCCCAAAGTTGCCTTTGACTAGACTTAACCATCCAAGGGTCCTTTACCTTTAGCTTTATAAGAGAGAGAGAGGTGATTTCTGCTGATGATTGCAGCATGCTTATGAATTTTGTGACTGCCTTCAAAAGAGTGTAAATAAAGAATTTATTATTATTATTCCTTCTAACCTCACTTTTATCATTCATTCATATATATATAATGCAATCACCTCCCTACAGGTAAAGGGGGGGGGGTAAGGTCCTTTGAACATATACTTCAGACACTGGGATATATTCTCATATATATATATTATATATATATATATATATATACACACACACACACACACACACACACACACACACACAATTTTATTGAATTTTCCAATTACTAACCAATTATATCATATTAATTATTCCAAATTACACAAATACATATCAATTAAACCAAATATCATGCCGGATCATAATTATTATTTGGCTTCCCATGCTTCAAATTCTGGGGATTCTGAATAACAATATTTGCTGCCATCCTAGTCCAAATTTCAAAATCTTATCATTATAATCCACTATAATCCCGATCTTTTCCCAGCAGTTCTTCTAATTCCTATCTTCCTCTTTTGTCACAGCTTCTGAGATAGACATCAAACAAGATTTAACACAAAGTCATTCTTCCTGTGTGGATTTTTTGTCCAGTCCAGCCTCCCCATAAATCCTTCTTTTGCACACTGGAATGCTTCCCCGGCCGCTCCGACATTCAAACACGAACAGACACCATCTTAAAGATCTCCAATATCATATTCCAGCTTCTTCTCAAACAGTCCACCGATTACAGAAATGCAGCTTTTTCAGGTGGGGAACAGCCAAAAGAAATATTAGCACTCTTTATATAACAGATTTATGGCTCCCTTTCCACCATTTCAAACAGAGTGATCTCTGCAGAAACGACTGGGTAAGAAAGCAAGACTGTGAAATTTTAGAATTTCTGTTTTTTTGGAAGCCGCCCAGAGTGGCTGGGGGAACCCGGCCAGATGGGCGGGGTATAAATAATACATTATTATTATTATTATTATTATTATTATTATTATTATTATTATTATTATAGGAACCAATAGCTAGTATTTGCAGCTTCGGAATCAAATATGTGGTTGCCTGTGAAAGACTTCCATTCAACGCCATGCCCAGCCCAACCTGACTATAAAAAGTGTAAGGATAGCTACTGTCTTTGATTGATAAAGAGCTTAAGCAAATCGGGCCTAGCTAGACCAGCTTATGCAGAAATCTTCAAGGCAGTGGGCATGAAAGTTGTCAGTCTTTTTTTGATTTGATTCATTTCAAAGAGTGCAAGTTTTCAGAACCGTCCAGCAAAGGGTTTAAGCTAAACTTTGCTAAATGTGTTGTGAATATTAAGTTGCTTTTTATTGCCAGCTTCATCTTCAAACCCAGAGTCCTCCTCCCATCCAGGTATGATCTACAACTTTTGTGCAACATCAGAGTCACATACAAGTTATCAAATTTTAAATATTGAAATAGATGTCTGTCGTTAACTTACAACCCAAAACGTCTTAAAGCATTTCCTGGGAAATACATTCCCAACACTTTTATGACTGCACACTTAGGCTGCAAGCCTAACCATGTCTACTCAGAAGTAAGCCATATTGAATTCAGTGGCACTTACTCCCAGGTAAGCGGGGCTAGGATTTCAGTCTTACAGGAGAAGAAGCCCCACTGAGGCCAGTGGAATTTATTTCTGAGTCGACATGATTAGGATTGCATTTGAATGTAGCTCATTGACCTCTACTGCCCTTTGACAGATAATAACTTGCCCACAACCTCAATTTCCATATAGGTTGCCAAAATATGACGTACTGTCACCAAAATTCTCTTTAAAGTACAGTTCCCAGCCAAAATACTTCAATGATTTTGCAGGAAGCATAGACGACAGAACTACTGAAATTTCTGAGGTGAGTTTAATATATCTTCAGGTTATCACCTACAAAATAAATAAATAGGTGAATGAAGGGAAGCAATAAAACTGTCAATTTGATTACGGAAATTTCTCGGGGGGGGGGGGAAGAAGTGTTGCAATCTGTAATAGCAACCCAACTTTGTACACACTAAGTCCAGGGACTACCAGAGCACTCAACACCCCGCATTAATACTGAAATTCCTATCCCCATCAAATGTTCTGGCTTCTATGAGGTAAAAGTCAATTCAATATAATAAAACTTGCTTATTTTTAACCACAGGGAGCCAGAAAATACTTGAGTGACAATAACATCAGTGTGAAGCTAGGGCTGGACCTTGGGGCTGAAATCTCCACAGACCAGGTCCATCTCCAAAATCAACACCCAGAGAGTGGCAGTTGAGACTGCAGACCCTCCAAGTGTCCCTATTTCCCAGGGACAGCCCCGGATTTACACAAGCCATTCCAGTTTCTGATTTGACCCTGGAATGTCCCACTTTCCCTTAGAACATCCCTATTTTCATCAGAGAAATGTTGGAGGGCATGGAGTTATACAACCCCTGAGCCAAGGGGATAACCTTTAGAAGACAAACTTTAGATCAGGCATCCCCAAACTTCGGCCCTCCAGATGTTTTGGACTACAATTCCCATCATCCCTGACCACTGGTCCTGTTAGCTAGGGATCATGGGAGTTGTAGGCCATAACATCTGGAGGGCTGCAGTTTGGGGATGCCTGCTTTAGATGATATCTGAAGGCAGCCCTGAATAGGGAAGTTCTTTAATCTTTGATTATGTTTATTACATTTTATTATACCTCGACCCAGTATACCTGAAGGAGCATCTCCACCCCCCATTGTTCAGCCTGGAAAATGAAGTCCAGCGCCAAGGACCTTCTGATGGCTCCCTCACTGTAAGAAGTGAGGTTACAGGGAACCAGGCAGAGAGCCTTTTCAGTAGTGGCGCCCACCCTGTGGAGCACCCTCCCATCAGATGTCAAGGAAATAAACAACTATCTGACTTTTAGAAGAAATCTGAAGACAACCCTGTTTAGGGAAGTTTTTAATGTTTGATGCTTATCGTGTTTTTAATAATCTGTTGGGAGTTGCCCAGAATGGCTGTGGAAACCCAGCCAGATGGGTGGGGTGTGTATGTATGTATGTATGTATGTATGCATGCATGCATGTATAATGATGATGATTATGATGATGATGTTTTTATATATGTTGGACTGATGCAACCGAGTCAGAGGGGCAAGATATGAATAATAAAATTCTTATGATCATTATTGAATGGGACATCCCATTGTTGTTGTTGTTGTTGTTGAATTGGACACCCCTATTTTCATTGGAGAAATGTTGGAGGGTATGAGAGTGGCAACCAGGCCTCACATCAGCATAGAATGGGGGCAGCTGGCCAGGCAGAAGCATGGTTACACATGCTTATTATATTATTACTTTTACTTCCCTGGGAAGAGGGATTGATTGTTTTAAGCACCTTAGGAATTATACCTCTGTGAGGGGAATAGGGCTTTCCAACCAACTCAGCAATCTTAACAAACTACACTCCCAAGAATTCTTTGGGGCCCAAGCCATGACTGTTTAACATGGTGTAGGAGTGCTTGAAATGTATAGAGTGGGTTGAGCCCTTTGATGAATTTGGCCTATTACTCAAGCTGAAAAGAGCTCAGCAGAGAAGTCTAGGGTTAGTCTACCTGAAATGTGGCACCAGGATAGTAATTTGAGCACCTATTCATCTATTTGAACTCTTACGACTGATGTAATTTTCTCCATATATTTTCCAACAGAGCAGAAACTTGGAAAATTACAACTTAGTTTGACTCTAATTAGTACAGTAGGAGATATACCAGATTCATATGATGTGCAGTTAATAATCCTAAACTTGCTTCCTCCATTGAAATTGATGGCATTAACTCACTCATAAGTGTGTTTAGGCATGAAAATAGAGAATTATGAATAAATAATTTCTCCTAATCCTTCTCTTTCGTGACATATCACATTCCCCCCCCCCGACTCATTTTCACGCTGTAAGTCTAAAGCCTTTTTCTTTTTCTCCGTCGATTAAAAGCCCAACATTTACATCTCCAGTCCCTACTTATCAACTTTTAAAGTATGGATTTTACATTTTTAATGCTTCAAATTTAGTGTCAATTGACATATAATGTGTTTCTACATGGTTTTTGCCATATTTATCCATTACCCAATACAAGCACGAATGTGCTGCTTTAAGACATATGTCCTGTGTGTCCAGGAATACCTGTACATAATAAGGCATTGCACGTTTTCCTTTGCATTCAAAGAATCCTGAAGAATACCATCAAAATGGAAGAATCCTCCGCAAATCGAAAAACATTTGGTGAATTCAATGTCATAATAAGGCAATTGTTTGGTCCGTGCAAGCATTTCTATTTGTCTGGTGGAATGATTTACCCCTCCCTCCTACCCACAGGTCCTGTTCTGTGGTTTCTCCTGAATGAACACCCCCCACTCCCAAGCCAATTGATTGATTGATTGATTGATTGATTCATTCATTCATTTACCACTTAATGTCTTCTTCTTTGGTGATCACTTGTAGCCGAGTAAGATTGTCTTCCACAAACATGGTTTCAACAGTGTGTATGTAAGTGACTGTGGAGGCCAATTCTAGATCCACACATCCTTCCACAGTGGAGACATAGGTTTCTGCACGGGAGATGATCACGGTGAGGGTTGCCAAGCGTGCCTTCCTCTTAGCACATTTCTCCCTTGCGTCCTGAGTTTGAGGGTCTTCAAAGCCCACGACACCTTTGGTAAAGACTGTTCTCCAATTGGAGTGCTCGCAGGCAGGTGTCAATTATGAAACACTTACCACTTCATATACTGAAAATATCTCTAAGTGGTGCACAGAAAACTGAAGCAACAACAAACAACTTAAACAAAATATTACAACAATAAAGGGGCCCCTGACTATCAGGTCCAGTCATGTCCGACTCTGGGGTTGGGGCGCTCATCTTGCTCTATAGGCCGAGGGAGCCGGCATTTGTCCGCAGACAGCTTCCGGGTCATGTGGCCCCAGCATGACAAAGCTGCTTCTGGTGAACCAGAGCAGTGCACGAAAACGCCGTTTACCTTCCCGCCGGAGTGGTCCCTATTTATCTACTTGCACTTTGAGGTGCTTTTGAACTGCTAGGTGGGCAGGAGCTGGGACCGAGCAACGGGAGCTCACCCCGTTGCAGGGATTCGAACCGCCGACCTTCTGATCAGCAAGCCCTAGACTCTGTGGTTTAACCCACAGTGCCACCTGGGTCAATATAACAATGTTACATTAATAACCAAGTTACTAATATTTTATCCCACACAGACCAGGTTTTGCTGCTGCTACTAACTATTCTGTATTTTGGAATGAGCCTTGCATTTAAATAGATGGCTTTCTAGTTTAGGAGGATGGCGACTGGGGTATGTGGAGAAGCCCCATAGCACTAGGATGACTTGCTCTGCTGGCTCCCACTACTGTAGCCATTCCATTAATTTTTCCCCTCCTACTATCTTGCGCTCTGGACATTTGGATAGCTGAGTGTGTGTGTGTGTGTGTGTGTGTGTACGCAGACATAATGGTGTGTTGGAATGAGAGGTTTAAACCAGGCATAGGCAAACTCTGCCCTCCAGAAAGTTTTGGTACTACAACTCAACTCCCATCATCCCTGACCACTGGTCCTGTTAGCTAGGTATGATGGGAGTTGTAATCCCAAAACATCTGGAGGGCCGAGTTTGCCTATGCCTGGTTTAGACCTCTCTGCCCTGCCCAGAGCCTTAAGGAACATACCCACCCCCATCACTCAGCCCAGATACTGAGGTCCTCCTCCGAGGGTCTTCTGCTGGTTCCGTCACTGTGAGAAGCAAAGTTACAGGGAACCAGGCAGAGGGACTTCTTGGTAGTGGCACCCTCCCTGTGGAACGCCCCCTCTTCAGATGTCAAGGAAATAAATAACTATACAACTTTTAGAAGACATCTGAAGGCAGCCCTGTATGGGGAAGTTTTTAATGTTTGATGTTTTATTATGTTTTTATATATGCTGTAAGGCACCCCGAGTGGCTGGAAGAACCCAGCCAGATGGGTGGGGTATAGACAATAAAATTAAGATTAGGATTAGGTTTGTTGTTGTTATGAAGAATACAAATTGTGTCCTTCCTATTAATGTATTATTTGATTAACCAAGGGTGAACGCAGCCCTTAGGCCAAGAAGGGTTAGATACCTGTTCTAAATGCTTGGTCAGAGTACGTAGCCAGAGCATTCTCTCAGGTATATAAAGATGGTTGGAATTTGTCACACAGCCACAGAAGAGAAAGTGGGGGTGAGCATCTGCATGGAAACACCCAGGGATTCCCTGATCTCTGTAAACAAGAGCTATATTGATTGAAGATAATAACCATGAATAAACAACCTCTAAAACTACCTTGAACAACCCTGACAGCAAGCAAGTCTTTTAGGTTCTGTCTTTGCCATTAAAAACACTGCAATTCTACTTTGTATGACGCCTTTCCCTTCTTCT
This sequence comes from Zootoca vivipara, assembly GCF_963506605.1. Lineage (NCBI taxonomy): Eukaryota > Metazoa > Chordata > Lepidosauria > Squamata > Lacertidae > Zootoca > Zootoca vivipara. Next base: position 71,708,939 of record NC_083283.1, read on the forward strand.
TCCTGGGTGGTTTTTTTATGTTTTATAGTTTTGAGGCTCAAGAGAATTGTCATTAGTATTTAGCACTGGATCTTTAAATAACCACCCTTCAGTTTTGCACTGTGGGGCATTCCCATGTCTAAGCCCCCCACTCTGCCCCATATATAGGTTCCACGTCGGTTACCTCAATTCAAGTTTGTCCCGAGAATAAGTGGAAATGGTGGAATTGTGGAAGTGTATTTTTGGATTGAAATAATTAGGAAGAAAGAAGAAATTAGAAATTAGAAATAGATCCTATGGTGATTCTATGGTCCTCATAGGAGAGGAGACTAGGAGAGACCTCCATTGAACAAGCAGAAGAGTGTTGCTCAAGCAGAACAGCTTTGGATACAGGATTGGGAAAAAGAGAAACTGAAACCAACAGATTCATCTCCACTTTTGACTGTTTTCAAAAATGAATATTCTCCACATCTGAGGTCAGGGAGTGGAGTCATGGGGTGCAGATGAAGAGAGGCATGGGGTTTAGGCTCATCGCTTCTTCTCTAGTCATGTTCATATCTTGCCAGGGCAGTGGACTCAGCAGAACAGTGGTGAGTCTCTGACAGCACGACTCCTCTCAAGCCGAGTTAATCAGAAAATCCTATGTTTAAAGAAATATTAAAAACAGCAAGCTGATGGCATTTATATTCCGATTTAATGTGTGGATCAAAGGGTAGAAATCTGTGGAAAACATCCCAAAATTCCTACTATCAAAAGAAAAAAAATTAGTCATCCAATTAGCATTTCATTAGGGGAAGTATTAAGGTGAGAAAAATATAGAAGCCTGTTCCATGAATACTTAATATAAGAGATGCCTGTTCTCTCTATATATCTAGAAAGGCATCCAAGAAAACTCAATAGCAGATGGTTTGGCCATTTGTTGGGGTGTGTGCATTCATTTGGGGAGGAACAAAACATATCACCTAAGAATATAGGAGTGCTGTGGGAGAACATTGGTGAAGTTTTCATTGGTGAATAGGGGTTCGTCTCTTTTTGCTTAGATCTTACATTACACAGTTTCTGAATAGTGGTGCTCTTTTGTTTTTTTGCTTTGTGCCATTCCCTGGCATTTCTTACCCTCCTGTGATTTTAGGAATGCCTTTTTTTGAGGGGCGGGGAGACATTACACTATGACAGCCTTTGATCCATGTAATAAATCAGAATTTAAATACCATCAGTCATAGGGGTAATGCATGGAGGATGTTCACAGTACTGCCCCAATATGACACACCCTGCTGCCTGCCTTCCATGTATACCTACTGAGATGTCTGTAGACAGGAGGGAGTGGTGCTTAGTTGCGAGTCCTAGAGATACAAGAAGGCATGATTTGTCATTCATGCAATGCTGTTTCTCTTCCACTGCAGCTCGTCTTCAGCCAAAATGTTGGTTATTTGTCTTGCTTTCTGCTGCGGTGAAATTACATGAATTGCACATGTTGTCATTAAATTATTTGATCCTATTCATTTCAATGCAAAGGAAACACTATGCAAATTGGGGTATGTGTAATTAATTGTGTATCATTTGCAGACTGAAAGCAGCAGCAGATAACACTGATCATATTTGCTGGATTGATTTCCATTCTGGACATGGGATGAATAAGTAGACATGGATACGTTTTGCTCCTGTTTCTGTTTTCATTGAAATTCTCCAGCAATCCTAATTGTGACTTAATGCATAACCTTACCTTGGCTTTAATCCCTATCTATCTATTATTCTGAATGTTAACTCGGTTTGCAAAAATGAACAAATAAATACCTTATGTTAAGAACATCTTATGTTTACATTATCTTAGTAATTTCCTGGGGAATATTTGCAGGAAAAGATCCTGGAAATTTTTAACTTTGCTTTATGCCACTATGCTAAGAAAAATATATTGAACTTTCTGTCCAAACACAGAACAACTATGGCATTCTGTGTGCCTTCAGTGGTGGCAAACAACAGGGGCTATTGAACAAAGTGGGACAAAAATGAAATCTATTGTTGACTTAATAGCCAATGAACCAAACCAACCAAAAGGAGCATTAAGGGAAAGCCAATTAGATTTACAAAATCACAGCATGCAATTTACTCCCCCTCCCTCCAGATCAAGTCAATGGTTCAATAGTAAATTAAATAGAGATGTTCTTTTTATGATACACAGAGAAAAATGGACTGCTTTAGTGCCTAGGATATTCCCTTCTTTACTACAGTAAAAGATATCTCAACATTTGTTGGCTGTAGTACTGAATATGTGATAAAGCAGACAATTGGAATTGTTGAAATGGTGATGAATAGAAGAAATGTATTATTCACAAGCAGAAGGGGGATTTTCTTGGGAGGCAGACCAAACACAACAGAAGCTCTCTCCCCCCGAGTTTGCATTCAGAAAAAGAGTGTGGAGCGAGCAATGTGCAGATAAATATTTATACTTCATTCCTATCATTGCCAACGCTCTGATGAAATTAAAGTACAGTGCAATTTATCTCATAGTCTTTCTTAATTAAAACATCTGTTCTGATTTCCCGAGAATCCATGAATGATTCATTGCAGAGATATAATGTGTTTTTATATATTTGCTTCTTTTTGAGTCAATATTATGCAGATGGTATGATCATATTTGCATTTGTTAACATTAATGAAAATCCATAATGCTGTAGTGGAATGGGGAGGTTTGGGAACAAACAGAATATAGTATCATCACTAGAGGTTGATTCCATGCTCTTCATGTCTACCTAAGATGAGGAACCTTCAGCCCAGAGGCCAAATGCAGCTCTCCAGGCCTATTGATCTAGCCCTCAGAGGTCTCCTCAGGCCAATCTCTTTACCTAGGCCACACTCCTCAGCAGCTCTGCTCCATGCCCTCTTTGAGTGATTTTATCTTTCTGAAACATTCCTTTTAATTATGATAATAATACCTCATCCTTCCCTGGATTTAAGGTGGAGAGGCGTGTAGCTGTGAGCAAAAATCTCTGCCTTTTGGGAATGGAGCCTACCATGCAAAGGCAGGAGGCACGTTCATTACCTTAACCCACTTTTGCCATGCAGCTCCTCAAAGGTTGACCATGGAGTCCTCAGGATGAAAATGGCCCCCTGTTTAATTTATTTTAAAAATTCCTTCCAGTAGCACCTTAGAGACCAACTAAGTTTGTCATAGGTATGAGCTTTCGTGTGCATGCATACTTCTTCAGATACGAGGTAACTATAATTGTTTTCCATGGGTTTCCATCCCAGCTCAATGTGCAAACCAGATTGCATGCTTAAGGGTATTTTACATCATCTGCAAACCTGAGACAACTCCTGAATTTGCTTGTGTGTTATAGGGGTAGAACTGGAGGCTAAATGTTTTCTAAATGTTTTTTTTCAGGCCTGGTTTGGGGGCGTAGCTCATATATGCAATCTCCCCAACCCTGCAGCCCCTGAAAAAGGCTTTCCAGAAAGTTGGGAGAGTGTCTTCTGAACCATGAGTGCTGGGTCATAAGTGGGAGCGGAGTACAACTTATGTAATTCCTCTATCCTACTGAGACACCTTACAATGGACCACACATTTTTCATTAAGATTCCTCTGGAGAGACTTTTCAGAGCTTGCAAGGATTGTAGAGGGGTAAAAGAGAAAGACTGGGTATATGAGCTGCCTTCCCCTAGCCCAACCATTGACTCTAACCCCATATCTCTTCAGAAACAACATATCTGGGACAAAATACCATATTTTTCAGTGTTTAAGATGATGTTTTTTGCTAAAGAAATTTAGATAAAACTGGGGGTCTTCTTATACATAGTTAGTGAATGTGGGGGGGGGAGGTGATTGGTGGCGGTAGCAGTAGCAGCGGGTGGGCGAAAGGTGGCAGGGGGTGAGTGATTGGCATCAGCGACCTCCCCACGAAAATCTCAACAACTCAAGAAATATTGATTTATTAATTTTGGGTTTTAAAAATAGGGGTTGTCTTATACACAGAAAAATACAGTATATAAATTATCACTTTCTCATTTGGGGGCTAGTACTTGCCATTTCATATGTACTCTATTTCAACTCTATGCAAAGTCAAAATAATTTAAATAATTCAGTTCTGAAGAACAACTGGTGCGGGTCTATTTCCCACCTGTCCACAGGAAACAGCACATTTGAAATAGTGGCAAACTTATAGAAAAAAAAACCACAAAGCTAGTATGTAAACATGTCAAGAATTTCATCAAGATATGGGTTTAAAGTTAATCTCTCATTATAAAATCAGTCAATATCTAGTGTAGAAACACAAGCAGGTCCAATACATGCTTTCTCTCTCTGTTTCTCAGTCTTAGGACAAATCTGTAGGGAATAAATACTAACAAGCTGACCCATATGTTTTCCAGAGCAAGCTCGGTTAAGCACTTTGCAACTGTAAAAGAGTTACATGCAAGATAAATGGCAGGACTCGCCTATTTATTGGAGGTGCGGGTGACAGGCAACAGTATTAGACTGCTAGGCTATTATCGTCTCTCTGGGCTACATAGAATTAGCTCACATTAGTGCATCTTGTTTAAGAGAACAGTGCTTAGATTTTTATAAATGATAAATTTATTTATAAGTAACAAGCAGGAGTGGGTGTCTTTAAAATATACATTCACAAAACCATTTTTGACGGGAACATAATAGTCTACATTAAACCACAACAGTAACCGTCTTGTTTCACGGCATTCCAGATATTTGTTTACATTCCAATACGCTACAGCTTTCATTCAATGTGTTCGTACCGTTCATGGAAGGCTCTTTTGATCCAGATGATATTTCCATGAATGGAAGGGGCAGGAAAGCTTCCCCCTTTCTTCTGCAGCTGCCAATGCAGCTTCTCATACTGTTCTAGACAGTCCAGCAACTCTCTGCAGCAGATTGGGTGGGCACAGAGGAGCTGAAGAGAGAAAGGGTTTGTGGAAATGCCTCCCTCTTCCTCTGCTGGATCAAAGAGCTTTCCAAGAACAGAAGGACAGCATTAGTTATAATATTATGCATGAATGTCAGTTTCCCATAAATATGTTAATGGGCCTAGTTCTAGCACGCTGCTGTCAGATAATGGCACATTAACACTGCATGCTAAAGTTGCACATTTATGAATGTAACTACAACTTACTACTGTAGGATGTTAGCTGTAAGCTGGAGCAAATGACATATTCTCCTACTGCCTGGTTACATGCAGCGATAGTAGCTGTAGTAGTAGTGGTAGTAATAATAATAATAAGTATAATTTATAACCCACCCCACTCCAGGTTTCTGTCCAAATTTTTGTTTCATTTCATTTTTTATTTTTATTTATTGAATTTATATACTTCCCTATACCTGGAGGTCTCAGGGCGGTTCACAAAAAAGATCACAATATATAAAATAAAAATAAAAACAATGACCCATCAATACCCCGCCCCCCAAAGAGGCACATTTTAAAAGGGTATAGGATGTTGACCTTTTCAACCATACGCCTGGGTAAAAAGGAACGTTTTTGCCTGACGCCTAAATGTATATAATGAAGGCGCCAGGCGAACTTCCCTGGGGAGAGCATTCCACAAACAGAGAGCCACTGCAGAGAAGGCCCTGTTCTCGTGTTGCCACCCTCTGGACCTCTTGAGGAGGAAGCACACGAAGGAGGGCCTCAGAAGATGATCTCAAGGTCCGGGTAGGTTCCTATGGAAAGAGGCGGTCCCGAGCCGTTTAAGGCTTTATTTCATTGTAGTATGAATTCTTATTGTTGTTGTGTATCTGCCAGACTTTCCTAAATTCCTGGATCTAGCACATGTTAGAATTAAATCAGAGCTTGGGGGTTAAACTGGATGTCAGACTCCTAGTTCCTGGACACAGCTTACCATGTTAAGGAAATCGCATGGGGCAATGGGACACTAGAACAACAGGAAGGGGCTGAGGTATTAGGAAAGCCAAAGTTCTAGAAAGGGCTCTGTGCCAGACAATAAATGGGAGGGGGCCCTCTATCGACTCGGAATTTGTTAGAAGAAAAAAGCAGAGTTTAAAGTTGATATTTTAGATTGGGCTGTGCTGTGACTTGGCAGAGGTGGGGGTGAGAGAGGTTGCAAACTGGAGAGAGGATCACAGCACAATGGCTGATTTATGTTTGAAATCATAGCTGTGGCTGTGGGAGAAGCAAGACTCTCTTGAGGTGTTAATGCTGTGAACCTCTCCACCAGGTTGAATTTACAGTGGTACCTTGGTTCTCAAATTTAATCCATTCCAGGTGTCTGTTTAACTCCCAAAATGGTTCAAAAACCAAGGCATGGCTTCTGATTGGCTGCAGGAGCTTCCTGCACTCAATCGGAAGCCACAGAAACCACGTCACATGTTCGGCTTCCCAAAAACGTTGGCAAACCGGAACAGTCAGTTCTGGGTTTGTTGCGCACGGGAGCCGATTTGTTCAGGAGCCAAGCCATTCGACTACCAGGGTACCACTTGTATGTGTAAATAAGCCCTATAGCATAAAGACACCACAGTCTCTGCTGTGCCTCATTGCCAAAAGGAAACATGAACCCCCAGTAAGCACCCTGAACCCCTGAAATTCTGCTCCACTCAGATTGCGGTGGGATGCAACAATCACATTGTCAGGGGAAAGAGAAGCAGGATCTGTTAGGGCCAGTCATGCAGACCCCATTCACAATTAGTTAACACCAAGGACTGGGCAAAACACTACTTTTTGGTTTATTTGTGTTTCTCATTTTCCAACATTAAATTCAGTACTCCAGATTTTCCCATGTGTTTTATTTTTTTAAAAAAAAGTCATAAAAATTCATTAGCATATAACACGTTTTGATGTTATTTTCACTAATAGATGTACTTTTAGGCACACTTTATCTTAATATAGGTGTTTCTCTACACATTACATACTAGGCTGGAGAATTGCATTTCAAAAATCAGGGGTTCAAATTCATTCAGATCATCCTTTGATGTGAACTTATCCAATTTGCACTTCCCAAACCAATCCCTTAAACTTCATACTTCTCTGAATTTTGGGATGCAGTGGATTGTCTCTAATGGCACTCCAACTCAGAGTAGACCCAATGAAGATAATGAACATGACTAAGGGGACAATTGTATGCACAAGAAGCTGGTCTACATTAAACTGGCCTAAGTTAAGTTAACCCCATTCAGCAGTGGGACAGCTACTATTGGTGCTCTGCCTAAGCCTGGTACAGGGGAAATAAGCCTTGTAAGACCAGGTTTCTAGGTCATGTGAACAAGCTGAATGGACTTAGGATGCAGCCTGTCCACCCCAATCCCCTGCTCTAGTCCCACCTACGACCCTAACCCCAGAATGCCCATTTGGGGACTTAGAATCATAGAGTTGGAAGAGACCACAAGGGCCATCCAGTCTAACTCCCTGTCAAGCAGGTGGTTCAATTAACTGAGCTCCAGCTGAGCAACAAAGGAGCTCAGTGGAGTAGGAAAGCCAGCCAACCAGAAGAGTCTCTGAGGCAGCATCCAAAGTAAGGTCCAGTCCTAGGGTCGGGCAACAACAATCCACATGGTCAGATGTTCCAGGGATCATGGAATCTGATGATCATGGGGTCAAGGGTCAAGGCAAGCAGGAAGCAGCAAGGTAGAACCAGGATCTCCAAGCGTTGTTACCAGCATTTAACTGCTGCTGGAAGCTCTGCTTAATAAGGCTGAATCCAACTGCTTTTCATCAGTGCCTTCTCCTCAGTGTAGGCTGATCAGCTGCAGGTGGAGTCACTCCATCTCTTCCCCCTTCAGGCAGGCAAAGCTGACTCCTGGCACATGACACAGGATGAGCAAGTTACGTTCATTTATCTATGGCTGAGTGTGGGTTGCGGTTTGGCTCAACCACAGATCTGCTGCATCCAAAGTGGCTCATCCCACTGGACCTTGCAGAGTATTGCCTCCTAATTTAGGTTCATTAATTTAAACCTAATTTACTCTGAATAGGACTGGCATTAGGTGCAACCTAATATTCAAACTTTTTTTTTAAGCATGCCCAAATTTACATATTATGAAAAAGTGTGTGCCAAAAGGTATGCATGAGTGAAAATAATATAAAATACAATGTAATGCAAAAATGCATTGTATTAAGGAGACATGCTTGCAAAATTATATGAGGCAAAACTCTGTACTATATGTGTAGATGAAAAGGAAGGTGCATGAAAATGGGCACAGATTTTAATCACAAACAGATGCAAAAAATGAGGTGAATTGAACATTAGAAAAATGGAGAGAAACTCAAAAGTCACATATCCACTCCAATCTATATCTGCATCTTTGTTTTCATCTCTAGATATAACACACATAAACAATTTTACATAAAAATGTGTGATTTTAAGCATGGAGTTTAAAAGAATTAAGAAGTAATTTTAATACTGTGCAATCACCATACTTTTTGATAGATGCATTTCATGTTCTGAAGTGCATCAGAAGTGTATATATATATATATATATATATATATATATATATATATATATAATGTTCCCAGCTCCAACCGTGCTAATGGAAAGCAGGTGTATGATGGCATCCCCCAGAATGCTTACTATTGCAGTTCAATGGATATTGTGCTTGGGCTTAATCACTCAATTCTTACATCTATAACTAGCTTTGTTTTCCTAAGTGCCAGCAGGAGCTACACATGCCACCGCAATTTCCACTTGCCTGTTCTGTGCTTTGATTCTTTGGGCGGCTGCCACCCCAGTTGGATGGGAATCCATTTTCACAGGCGCAGAACCATGGGAGCGGAGAGGCACAGTGAATGGATGAGAAGTCTTCTCTGGCTCCTCGTTTCTTGGCGGCTTTTATAATCCACTGCTGTGGGTTACTGCTGGGTGAATAGGTCCTTCTGGGGTACTATAGTCTCATGCATTGACAATGAATTTGTCTGCTGCCTGCTCAGAAAGCCCAGCTGCTTTTAGAGATTTGGGAGTGGGGGTTTGTTTTTGCTCACATCTTTTTGTCTTGGGGAATGGCCAAGGAGTTTTTTTTTGGGGGGGGGAGGATGAACCTTAATTCAAAGAATCAGTGCATCAGTTTCATTCAAATCATTGCAATTTCCATCAAACAGCCGCTCATCCTTTGTGGTGTTATAAGCCAGGAGAAGTGGTAATGCCTTGTATGTTCGTGTGTGGAAAGATGAGGAACACAGACACACACACACAGAGAGAGAAACCTTCGTTCAGATTTCCATTTCAGATTGGACCTTTTCTGAGTTGATCTGAAAAGAAACAGTTTCAGTTTATTTTGGTTTCAGAGGGTCCTTGTTTTTGTATCTTTCCCCAAAGCTATTGGGGTGGAGCAGGGAGGACTCTTTGAAACTGCTACCATAGTCCCTTGGACTTAAAAATCATGGCCAGCAGCATGGATGATAGCTTCAGGAATGCCAGAAGCTATGGTGGGGGAAGGACTGAGGAGGACACAGACAGGAGGTGTGGGGGGGGGTGGTCCCTGTATGAAAGGCAGTGTCAAAAGGGTCTCCCAGGGAGAGAGATTGGGAGAAGAAATAGGCTCCCAGGTGGGAGACTGGAGGGTCTACCTCTCTGTATGTGGATATATATGATATAATTATGGTAAAGGGTCACATGGGTATTTTCTCTATCTTTCTGTTTTTTTCTTTTTCTTTTTTATCTTTGGGGTTTTTTCTTTTAATATTATTATTCTGTAGACTAGTATGATTCTTATTTTATACCCATGTTTTTCAGTTAAAATGATTTTAAAAGGAATGCCTGAAACTACATTCCCCATGCATCCTGCTGGCAGCATCTATTCTAGAGCAAGGGACATGGGTGGTGCTGTGGTCTAAACCGCTGAGCCTCTTGGGCTTGCCAATCAGAAGGTCAGAGGTTCGAATCCCTGCAACAGTAGGAGCTTCCGCTTCTCTGTCCCAGCTCCTGCCAACTTGGCAGTTCGAAAGCATGCTAGTGCAAGTAGATAAATAGGTACCAATGTGGCAGGAAGGTAAAGGATTTTCTGTGCACTATGGTTTCTGTCACAGTGTCCCGTTGTGCTAGAAGCGGTTTAGTCATGCTGGCCACGTGACCTGGAAAGCTGTCTGTAGACAAATGCCAGCTCCCTTGGCCTGAAAGCGAGATGAACACTGCACCCCATACAGTCATACTTCGGTTTAAGTACGCTTTGGTTTGAGTACTTTCAATTTAAGTACTCCGCGGACCCGTCTGGAATGGATTTATCCACTTTCCATTACTTTCAATGGGAAAGTTCGCTTCAGGTTAAGTATTCTTCAGGTTAAGTACAGACTTCCGGAACCAATTGTGTACTTTAACCGAGGTACCACTGTAGTCACCTTTGACTGGACTTAATCATCCAGGGGTCCTTTACCTTATCTTTTACATAGGGCAAGGGTGTCCAACATGTGGCCCTCTAGATGTTGTTGGGCTCCAACTCCCCTTGTTCCTGACAATTGACTGGGCTGGCTATGGCTGATTGGAACTGGAATTCAACAGCACTTGGAGGAATCAGCTCAGTTGCTACTCTATCTCAGAAGGTCCCTTTACTGTCACCAATCAGTAGCTTAGGGAATAGGCAGATGTTGCAAAGAAGGCTGCAGGAAGGCTTCTACATCAGTGTACTTCAACCTTCGGTCTTCAGACATTGTTGGACTGCAACTCATTCCTGATTCTAGAACTGGGGATGATGGGGTTGTAGCCCAAGAAGGTCTGGGTACTCAAGGCTCTGCCTTTGTCCCACTGAATATGTCGCTTCTGTTGTGAGGAGAAAAAAGGGGGGGCAAGCCTATTTGTAGCATCCCTAGCCAAAATTCAACAGACTGAATATAATCCAGATAGTGAAGCATTTCCTCCCCCCCCCCAAAAAAAATATTCCATAGTTATTAGGCATGTGTTATGTTCCACTGATTTCATTTGTATGCAATTGCAAATAACATGTGGGAGAATTGTTCATCTAGGCTGCAGTCCAGAAACCTGGGCAAACAGGAATCCCAGACATTGAAAATTCATTCTCCTTAGGCCTAGAAACATTTGCCATCACATGTCCTGACCTCATGGAGATGAGCTGAGGCCTGCCTTTGTCCTTTCCATCGTATAACACAGAGGGACTTTCCCCCTGGGCACCCACAATACTACACAAACCATCATGATCTTTGGATGACAACCTTACTTCTTTTAGCCCTAGAATTTTTGTGGTAGTCAACAGTTGGAAAATGCAGTCAGTGCCCGTTACTAAAGTTATCCATTTTATTTCTTATTGCATTGTGACACCTGAAGGGTATACATGCTCACTAGGAATCAGCCTGACAAAGTTTTACAGATACAAATGGCCAACTTGGGGAGTCTATATTTTCATTTAGATATCTAGTCATAGATCTTAATTTTGAAAGTGATTTGAACAGCCAGAAGCTATTCCATTCAGAAACAGGAACAGGGCCAAAATAAGAGGCCTTAACAATGAAACAGCTGCTTAGGTTTAGCTATCTTCCTTCAAAGAGTTAAACCATTACCTTCCACTTGGGGACGGGAACAGCCATTATTACATTTCCACATCAGAGCTGCTACCGTATCTCCAGTCCTGAAACTCACATAACAGATTTAGAAGTACCATGGCTTATTCTCTTGTGGTCCCTATTTTTGATAGGCAAACCTCATTATCTAGTATTGGCTTTTGCTTAGATTCCAGGTGTCCCTTTGTAGGGGAAAATGTGAACATAACAGGCTTCACTGATGTGCTACCAATGAAAAGGTTCACTTGAACTCAAAGGGCAATTATGGATGATGGGTTGTCCCCCACAATGTATCCCTTAGAATGGAGTATCCCACAATTAACAAAGTGCATCAACTAATCGGAGCTACTAGTTCTGCTCAACCCTCCTTCCAAAAATGTGCCCCCCCCGGTCCAAAAGATTACTGAACTTTCACCCCTCCTTTTGCAGCCTCTTAGGACTCATCTACATTGGCAAATAAAAGGTGCTTTATGTGCGTTGTTTATGCATTATAATACTATGACACCAGGTGGGGCTGTGGAGTTCTGTTGCTGCCAACCCGATTTCTCAAACAAAGTTTGCAACACATTTAACTGAAACACTTCTTGGGTGTGTCTAGATCCAGCCTTGTGCTATGGTCCATGGGGTCACAAAGAGTCGGACACGACGACTAAATGACTAAACAACAAAAACAAAAGATCCAGCCTTAGTCAGATTGTGAAATGGGGCAGGAGGTTGAGTCCAGTCTTCGGATGTCCTGGTCTCTTCCATCCCCACACCCATTTGTCTGTTCAAGGCAACAAGTATAGCTGATTGGATTTTACCTGCAGCCATTCTATCAAAATTTCTTAATAATAAACAAACTGATAAACAAAGTGATCTGAAGCATTTCTGAAAGCAACGTATAGGCTGCATCCGCACAGCAGTTTATTCTACTTCCTCAATGTTTTCTTAATGGTTACTTAGAATCATAGAGTTGTATTTGAGCTTTCACGTGACATAAAAGCCACTCCTGGAAAACTAATGGTATATAGTGCATGTTTAGTGCTCATTTCTACATTGTTTGATTCCAGAAAGAAAATCTGTTTAGCAACCCCCTTTAACCCATAAAATTGTGGGAGTAAAATGATAAAATTTGAGGCAGTATACCAACATATAGTTCTTTCCTTCTGTTTTCATCGGCAAGCAAGAATGCAGAAAGGGTTGGAGAGTAGGGAATTATGTTCCTTGTTGTGTTACACTACGCCCACTGGTATGAATGTAATTTAATGCTGTCTGCTGGTATATAATAATAATAATAATAATAATAATAATAATAATAATTTATTACTTATACCCCACCCATCTGGCTGGGCCTCCCCAGCCATTCTGGTCAGCTCCCAACAGGATTTTAAAAACACAATAAAACATCAAACATTAAAAGCTTCCGTAAACAGAGCTGCCTTCAGATGTCTTCTAAAAGTCAAATAGTTGTTTATTTCCTTGACATCTGATGGCAGGGTGTTCCACAGGGAGGGTGTCACTACTGATAAGACACTCTGCCTAGTTCCCTGTAACCTCACTTCTCACAGTGAAGGAACCGCCAGAAGGCCTTCGCGCTGGGCCAAAAAGTTACAGTTCCGTAACACAGCAGATACTGCAAAGTAAAAAGGATAGAAGAAAACTAGCATTATGACCAGGATGGTGTCTGATTATGCCTATGCTAAGATAGAGCTATCAGCAATGAGTAAGGATGGTGCATATGTTTGTGCAAACATAGGAAGTAATTCTTTGGAACGTGGTATAAGCCAGGATGCTACATGTCATGTTGAGGGCATGAAAGCTTGGGTGCAGAGCACAGGGTTTGCATTCTTGTTAAAGCCAGGCTGTCATGAGCTGTGCTAATATCAAAAAGTCAAAAAAATATTGGACACTTCTGCAGAGACTGTCCAGAAGGAACCTATGGTTGTTGTTTTTCATTTGAAGCCCTTCACCAAATTAACACCTGCCAAGTGCCATCTGCCCATTTCATAAAGTTTGCAAGAGCATGGAGCAAAGGCCTTCTCTAATGTGTCACTTATCGGCTGTGAGACTCAAGGAGGCCTGCCAGGGACCAAGGAGGAGAGCTTCAGGAGACAAGTCAAAACTGGATGTGCTCCCAAAAGGCATCTGAATTGAGTGCAAGCTGGGCAACTTTCCCCCACTTCATTCCAAAAAAAGAAAAGGGGGTGGAAAATCACCAGAAATGAGTGTTTGTACTGGTTTTCCTTGGGAGATTTTATCTTATCTTATCTTGAGTTCAGGTTATTGTCAGCTCCCTGTAGCTTTCCTCTAGGAAAGAAAAGAGAAACCAGGAAAATAAAATAGGATACTAAACTGTGCTTTAGTATGCTACACACGGACATTATGTGCAGCACATACGCCCTTGAGGAAGAGCGCATGTTTTGCATGCAGGGGGGAAAAATCACTTCAATTCCTGTTATCTCCAGGCAGCGATGGGGAAGACCCTGATCTGAAATCTGGGGGGAGTAGCCTACAACTCCCATCAACCCTGACCATTGGCCAAGCAAGCAAGGAGGAGGAGAGCCTGCTGTTGCCACCGCTGAGGTCCAGCTTTGTGTGATGTGCCACCTCTGAGATGTAGCAGGAGGGCTGAGCCACCCTGGGTGGGAAGAAAGGGGATGCAGAGCAGAGAAGAAGAGGAGGAGGAGAGTTTGGATTTGATATCCTGCTTTATCACTCCCCTTAAGGAGTCTCAAAGTGGCTAACATTCTCCTTTCCCTTCCTCCCCCACAACAAACAATCTGTGAGGTGAGTGGGGCTGAGAGACTTCAAAGAAGTGTGTCTATCCCAAGGTCACCCAGCAGCTGCATGTGGAGGAGCGGGGAAGCGAACCCGGTTCACCAGATTACGAGCCCACCACTCTTAACCACTACACCACACTGGCACTACAGCACACTGGTGCAATGAGTCTTGGGTTTTTTATGCTTCGTACATCTGCATCCAATCTTCCCCCTTTCCAAATTTTATTCAATGGCGTGTGTATTTTCACCTGAGGAATGTTGGAGCGCATGTAATAGCAGTCACATCAATAACCTAAAATAGGATAGGGGTGGCTAACCTGTGGCCCTCCAGATGAGATTGGTAACCCTATCATCCTTAGGCAATATGGTTAACTGTCAGGAATGCTGGGAGTTGAAGGGTACCATATTAGCTACCTTTGGTTGATTATGACCTGCTTAAATCTTACAGAGAGGCAAAAGACAAGTCCCAACAAATAATAAATTTCTGTGTTGCTCAATGTGGGTCATTATCCCTGGCCAATTCTGAATAATGAAGCCAAAGGCCAGAGGTTTATTCAAACAGTATCCTTTTGTTTCAAAAGACTGGCAAAATCCAATCACTTTGTCAAAATGAATCTGGACTCAATAATACATATTTTTGTTGCTATGTTTGTTTTAAAATAAAATGAAATGAAATGCATTCAATTAGCCAAAGAATTCTAAAAGGGCCATTTTATAAGCAAGAGCATTTGTCTCATGAAAAAGCAGAGAGGTGCTTGATTTGTTTGCCTTGTTTTTACTGCCCAAGTCTACAGGACGATGTTTTCGACCTGTCCTCCAATGGCATCTAAAAACTAGACGCATCCTTCAGAGATATAGATCTATAAATTAACTGGCTCGTGTTTTACAACGGAAGTAGCACTGGCTCAGCATAGCAAAGATGGGGCAGGGTAACACTGCGAAGCCATCTCCTCCATTGTACCGCCTGAATGCAGCACTAAATTGACCAATAAAATACCACATATTTGATTAAATCAACAGCTTGTAAGTGTAGTGGGTTTTAGTGCTGGCAGCATGAGTGATACAAGATCCTGGTGTAACTTAATATAATTGACTTTAACCAAAATATATATAGAAGTCAGTGCCATATTTTATCTGCAGCAGAACTTCAGCGCTTTGTGATTGTACCCACAGAGCCGAGAAGAGGATATGGATTCACATCGCAATTCTAATAACTCACAGGACGCATCGTACCATGACGTTTGAACTTTCTGCTATGCAGAATCAGGAAGTGTGATTGATCGGTAAGAACGTGCCTTGCTGCATTATTACTGGAGGGTTACATGAGAAGGGGGAGAAAGTATCCATATTTAAATGAGTGACTGGGATTAGAATGCCATTGTTATTCAGGGGGGGAAAAAAACCTATGCCTGAAATGTAAAGGTCAGAATCACTGTTGAGGACTTGCCTCTAGCACCTGCAAGTAAAATTCTCCTTCGCGTGCAGAATATGTATATAAATCCCCTTCTTCCTTTTGGTACCATAGCAGAAGCTCCTAGATGGCTAGAGGTTTTTTTCCCCTCTTAGTTTCCATCTCCCAGAGTCTGTGAGTTAAAGAAAAACAGTAAAACCTGCCTAATCCTAATAGACTAAACCAGGATTTCCCAAACTTGGGTCTCCAGCTGTTTTCAGACTACAATTCCCATTATCCCTGACCACTGGTCTTGCCAGCTAGGGATGATAGGAGCTGTAGTCCAAAAGCAGCTTGAGAGTTTGGGAAACACTGGGGTAATCCTATGCATGTCTACTAAGAAGTACCTCCCACTGAGATCAGTGGGATTTACTCACAGGTAAATATTAGTGCTTACACTGAATTGAATTGAGGCCAAAGGCCTAGACTGAATCAGGCTGCTTTGGGGGAATCCTGGTTTTGCTTGAGTCAGTTTGAGACAGTCCTAGAGCACCATAGATTGGGCAGGGAGGCCAAGTGTGATCTGGGGAAGACAGGGAGGAAGGAGAGACAGGCGTCACGTGGGAAGAAGCAGTCCCAGATTTACAGAAGGATGGAATTTTCTGCTTACCAGCTGCTAAGTGAAAGATGTGATCCTGTGGAGTGCAGGTTGCTGCTTCTTTGAAAGATGATTCCCTGCAGGGAAGGCGCTCACCAAGTGATCAGCACCATGCAGGATCAAACCTTCCTGCTCTCCGTCAGGAGTGGGAAGAAGGAGACTCAACATTCCTTTGTCCCCACTCCCATCCATATATTGAATTAGAGTTTAAAAAACCCTAAGCCCAAACCCTTGAATTGCATCAAGGATGTGTCCAGGGTAGTCCGGTTGGTACATGAGTTTCCACATATCTGGAGGTCCTGTGTCAGGCCTGCAGGGCAGATTGGTGGTTTGGCTCACAGCCATACTAAACACTGTATTTTATGATGTAATGGTCACCACTGCATAATAGTTGTAACCACACCCACTTTTTGAACTCTAAAATTGGTCCCCAGAACATTCCCTGCATAATAGTCACAGGGGTGAAAATGCCTTGCCAGTGGGACATTTTGTTTTGCTCAACATCACTTCTCCACTTTTGTAAATTAAATGGTTCTTGATGCATTCATTTCCCAGCCTCTTTGTGTCCCACTGAATAATAATAATAATAATAATAATAATAATAATAATAATAATAATTTATTATTTGTACCCCGCCCATCCGGCTGGGTTTCCACTCTGGGCGGCTTCCAACAAATATTAAAATACATTAAAACTGCAGGCCTGGAACTGCCTGCGGGACTTGCCTGTTGACCAAGCTGGCCCTCAGCCCACAGAGAATGAGGCAACCCCGTGCGGGGAGTGAAGGCAGTGGCGAGGTCCTGCCTGGAGGTGGGTGGCTGAAGCCCGTGGATGTGCCCAGCACCTGGTAACTGCCTGTGCTGGGGAGCAAGCAACAGAGGGGGGCATGCCTGAGGCAGGGCCTGTGCAACAGGCCTCCAGCTCCTCCATGAGAGGCTTGCAGAATGGGGTTAGATACCTCGGCTAAGCTATGCATTTACTGTATTTCACTGTGTGATAGTTGCCACCGCAGAATATTCGCACCCCCTTTTTTAAAAAAATCCCTAAAATTGTGGCCCATTATGCGGTGAAATGTGGTATGCATAGAATTACAGCCTTGTTTATTTCTTTTTTAAAAATAAATCTGGGTTCCACACATATCTAGAAAACATCCAATTTGTCCTTCCATATTCTGGAAAGTAGCACACAATATTTTTGTTCATGTTACTGTCTGCACACATTTAACAGCAGAAGTGAGGTAGAAAGACAGCTAAATGCTGATCTTTCCATTCATTTCAAGAGAGGTTATTCTGTTAGGTCCCTCTACTGAAATGCTTAAGCTCACAGTGATTTTTTAAATACCAAAATCTATATGGTGATTATGGGCAGCTCTGGGAGATTATATCACCCTTTGTGTTTTACTGCACTTTGGAAGGCTAAGCAAAAAGGAAATAAATTCAAGCAGACCAATAAACAAATTGAGATATAATCCTCCAATATAATCTTCCAATAAATTAAGAGAGAAGAAACTGGTTTCATGATAAATGATGGCTTACCCACATTTGGGGGTGGGCAACAGTTGTGACCCAGCCCAACTCTTTGGGGCAGGAGGGTGGAAAGAGGGCGAACATTCCCCTCCTCCTTTGTGGCTGGTTGTTGGCTTTGGCCAACAAAGACGATGGGATCACCCACTAAAAAAATACAAATTTGAGTTGGCAAATCTTGGCCTCCAGAGGGTGAGAGCAGAGGGAACAAGGTGGACCAGAGGGAACAAGGCTTCCCTCTGACCTGCCATTGTGGTATAAAGGCTTCCTGTCCTGGGAGCTGGTGGCTCAGTTGGCAGCAGATCCACTCACCCACCCTATACGTAGGTCCATGAATACTGTTGTAGAGAGCTTGCTGTGAATATAATCAGTTTCCGTATTTGGGGCCAGGAAGGAATTTGCCTGCAGACAAGTTGGGTCCTTTTGGGGGTTTCGCCTTCCTCATAACAATTGTCACAACATTTGGCAGATAAGGCATTGGGTTGAACCATTTAGCTTATTTCCTGTAAAGGGGTGAATTCCAGAAGGTGTTATATCTCAGGATGCCCCAGTAAAAGAGTCTGGGTGGAAATTCTGTCTAGTATGCCAAGCGTGAAGCAAATGGGCCACAGAGATTCCAGATGGTGACCTGGGGGGACCCACCTTACTTGACCCGCATCTGGAGGTGACCCTTAACCCAGGCATGGCCCTGTGCAAACTCTAGCCAACAAGTGGGAGTATGAATCACGATACAGGCCCACTGCCTAAGCCTAAGCCTGCCTCCATTTGTAATCAATAAATTTGTGGCCATTTTCAATTCCAGAACATTGTGTCAATTTCCTCACCTCTTACTGCCTTGCCCCTTCCTGTCCCCAGAGCACACTACGTTAGGTTCCACAAATACCTATTTCATAACAGCAGTTTTGTGTTAGCTTAGTTTGCATCATTCAGAGATATCAATCCCAAATTGTCAATACAGCGATACCTCGGTTTACAAACACAATTGGTTCCGGAAGTCTGTACTTAACCTAAAGTGTACTTAACCTGAAGTGAACTTTCCCATTGAAAGTAATGGAAAGTGGATTAATCCATTTCAGATGGTCCGTGGAGTACTTAAACTGAAGCGTACTTAACCTGAAGCGAACTTTTCCATTGAAAGTAATGGAAAGCGGATTAATCCGTTCCAGACAGGTCCGCAGAGTACTTAAACTGAAAATACTCAAACCGAGGCATACTTAAACCGAGGTGTGACTGTAATCACCACACTTTTGCACCCAATGGACACCAAGTCCTCCTTGCCATTTTGGCTGGAAAGAATAGCTTCCACAGAGTGAGGGAATTTATCTGGGTGGTTTTTTTGTTTGATTCAGCCTGGTTGTAGATAAGAGCATTTTCAAATATGTTGCAGAAATCACTGAAGTTCCCTAGAAACATTTTAGGAGTTCCTGAATGAGAAGGGTAATAATGTTGGGCAGTTGCCACTACTGATATTCTACTGTAATACAGCCACAGGAGAGTTGCAGGTGCCTAGTGAGTACACAAGGCTTTGGTGATACCAAATAATGCTCTCTCATACACCACATGGATTGAACATACACCTTAAATCATGACCCAGACCTCTCTGTACAATGTAACTTGGCAGAGGTAGAATCGGCATAGCTCCCTGAAGGTGGAAAGACTGAAAACTGCTCAATTGTTGTATTAGAAGATTAAATAAACTTACACTAAAACAGGAATGGAGAGAAACCTGCACAAATATTCTAATTGACGTGCGGCAGGTAATAGAATTTTAAACATGAAATACTTTACACTTAATATAACTAAATTGTAGCAGTAGCATTTACATTGCAAAACTGATCTAGGCAAGTACGTTTCTTTCTTTTTTCCTGGCGACTGGTAACGTTATATGCTCAAACATAGCGGATGTCATTTTTAATTTGGCTCTGTTCATCAGAGGGTTGCAGCTCATACATTTCATTCAATCAGAACAGAATGAGGAGAACATCAGGCAAGGCTTCTCCCCAGGGCCGTCTCAAGCATGTCGGGCGCCCTGGCACCATGGTGCGGAGATCGCTCTGGCGCCCCTGCCCTGGTGGGCACGCACAGCGCCCTGCTTCACCCTACCCTGCCTACAGTTTCATTGGGATTTGAACATTTGCTTAGAATGACCCACCATTGCCTTAACATCTCTGCGGACCTGAACAAAAACAAAACAGATTTCTGCAGTCATCTAAGATAGGAAGAAATGTGAGAATACAGTAAGCATGCAGGTTTTGTGAGGGTTACGTTCCGTGGATCACGCCTAAAGCCAAATTCACATAAAATCAAAACTCACTGACTTCAATAGTGGGTGATATTACCAAAGTCATTTGTGTGGCAATGTCCCTCCGATCAGCGTAATAATGACTCGTGACACAGAATTAAGATTTAATTGGGTGGTTAAGGCCACAACTTTATTAATTATGCATGTTGAGCGGAATTGGCTTAGGCGTTGGAACCTATCAAACTAAATCCGACTCCAACCCGTGTGTTGAAGTCCGTGAGAAGTTAACCACCAGTAAGGAACCTGGCGATGTAGAACAACCGGAACTCCTCCTGTGGCCACCGAACGGGGCGTGCCTTACGGCCCTGGCGACTCCAGGCTCTGGACCAAGCCTCGCCCCCGGAATCCTTTAACAGAATTACTTCTCCAAATTTGGGCAGGTGATGACGCAATCTGTCCCTCCTCCATCTTATTGTTATGCAAATTTCCAATGCCTAACCGCCTAACCTAAGTTGTGATGACATGCTACGAGGTAGGCGAAAAACCCATCATGGCTAGCCCAGTATGGGAAAAGTCCTACCCGGCCCACTGACTAACCAGGCAACCGACCAGGTCCGTAGCAGCGCCCCCTAATCTCTTTTTAAGGGGTGGGTGGGCGGGTGCTTCTGTTCGCTCTGGCGAACGGGAATAAAGAGGGCGAGTTCCGGCAACGTGGTGGGATTTAAACGCCACGGCCCCGCCCCCTCTTTCCTATTGGTCCGCGGGGTGGGTGACGCAGGCGGAAGCTTCCATTGCGTAGGGGCTGAAACAGCAGCCCCCACGCAATGGGCTCGTCGGGCAGCCCACAACTCCACCTCCGGCGAAGGCACGGAAGTGGTTTTTTCCAGGAACCCCCTTTCTGCCCCTTAAAAAATAAAAGGTCACACATGTAAAACTGAATGTGCACAAATTAAATGCCTGTAAGTTGCAGGCCTACGCTATTGAAGGGTGGCTGTGCTTTGATCTGCATAATGTTTCATAACGTGCAAAATCTTTAACACATTTGAATGAGTTATGATTTTAAAATGTTTTTTTCCTCTTCTATTCTTCTCACCATCTGTGAGAATATGCCTTCATATAATAATATAATGATATGCTATATGATCAACCGTGGAATATCTCATTAGACATTGTGGATTTGTTGGGTTTTTTCCCACTTTTCAAAGTTATGTTGTTACTTATCACTATTTGTGTCTTCTTCTTGTTGTTGTTTAAAAACGTCCCTATTGGTATATACTTTGTTCAGCCTGTGACACTTGTATAGCCTAGTCTATGGGTATCTCAGAATTCCCATACAATCTCCTGTTGAAGCACTGACCTTTCTGAAACTTTATTAGCTTTAATAGTATAGCAATATCATTTATCCTTAGGCTTCTGAAGCATATCTCATATGCAGAGGCGACTCCAGGAAAACTAGTTTAGTTGGTGAGAAGTCTGGTGAGAGGTGGGAAGACGATTATTAAGGAAGCAAGAAATTAAGCCATGTTATATAGTGACTGAAGGCTACAGGAGCAAATGGAAGAGTGAGGAATATTTTTTTAGGGAGCCTCCACTAGTCCTTACAGTCATTTGGAGTCATCCTTAAACAGACCTGATCTGAACTTTAATTCCAAGCATATGACTCACCAGGTGAGATATTTTCAGTTGTCATATTCTAGTACTGTACAATATGCAAGTCTGGCAAGTGTTCAATAGCCACAATTTATGCCTTGATTTCTGGACATTAACACATGATGATGTTGAACCTGTGCTGTGATTATTTACTTGCCCAGTCCCATATTCCAAGCTGCAGTGAAAGGCACAAGACCAGGTATTTTTTAAAAAACAAAAACAAAAAATTGAGGCATTTGGCAATCCTAACTGTAACAAACCCAACAGTAACAAACCCAATATTCTCTCCCCGCCCCCAGCTCTGCTGCTTCCAAAGAAACAGAGGCCATGCTATTTTTTTTATTCTGAGAGAGGGGTAAGATATTCCAGGATGAAAATAGCTGCTTTCCTTGTAATCAGCAGGTAGCTCTGTATTGTCTTGTGATGACTTCTGCACTCAGCAGAACAGTTAAAAAAAAGTCATTTTTTCTGAAGGAATTGGGAATCCGAAGCTGTGCTTTGTGTTCACTTTACACAGTGGGATTTCGTTTGGGCTCATCGGAGACAGTCATCTTAGGCCTGTCACATACATTATTCAAAAACACATAGCTTTCTGCTAATAAGGCAATCAGAAAAAAGTGATTACCCTTCCATTGTAGTAACTTGGAGATGCACTGTGAGTTATCGTGATCGGTAGTTTTTCTTTTCTTCTTTTTACACCGCGTAAACTCTAGCTTGACCAAATAGTTCACATACTGATTCTTCCTCAGGTAGCAACCCAGACACACACAAAATGGCATACTGTGAGCCAGCTTGGGTGAAAATGACCAATATTGTGCAGTTTATAGCTCAATTCACATGACAAGAGGTGGAAGAATTTGAGGAAGGAACAATATGAACAGAGGGAGGATTTAAAGGTGACAAGAGAACCGGTCCAATGGAAGCATGATGACGCATACTTAAAAAGTCCACCATAGTTTTGTAATCCATTCATAAACGAAGGCCATGAAAGGTGTGTTTAATTTATGATGAAACACAATGGGCTTCCTTAGAAAAAGACATTGATTCCTGTTCAAATCTGGGCTTCCTTTTTTAAAAAATAAAAATGCTTCTAGTCTTAGTGATAATAGAGAAATCTTGAAGGAATGCTCTTCTCAATATTGTTTAATATAAGCCAATGTGTTTGTGACCTATGCAATTGCTTCTGCAGTTCTACTGCAATAACTTACATACATAAATGGGCCATTGGAGAACTAATGCCAGAGACAGCATTTCCGTATCAACTTACATCACTTCAAACACAACACATTCCAATGGAAGTCAGTTCACACTATCAAACACCAGTCATTGAAACCCAAGCAGATCTTCTGTGTTTAGGGAGAAGCAATTAATGGAGGGGGGAGTTTGGATTCCACATCCTGGTCCTATCCCTAATTTCCAGACATTGATCCACTAACCATTCTTGCTTGGGCTCTGCATTATGGACCATCTCATTTCCATGCTCTGAATCTCTCATAATTTAGAACTTTTGTAGAGAGTTAAAGTGTAAGGTGGACTAGTACAGAGAGGAGGAAGAGGAGGAGCAGTTCCTGGTGAGGGGTGTAACCAGGACTGGGACACACCAGGACAAGCAGGGGATGTGTTCTCACGGGGTGACAGAGGATGCTGAGGGGGTGGGGTCAATGCACAGGAACCAGAGGAGCAAGAACCCATCACCAGTCAGAGGAGCCCCTGTCTCCATGAACATGGTGGGCAGGGCACTCCAGGACAGATAGAGCTTGATAGTTCAGGGAGGAGGTGTGTGATTCCTCAGCTGGAGTAGGCTTGGAGTAGGTGAGGGTCAATCCCAGATGCTCAGCATGCAAGTACAAAAGGGAAGCAGAGCTGAAGTGCTGTGTCGGCTCAGCTGCCCATGTCGATGGGCATTGGTTTGGATGCTCCTGGACCATTACGGGACAGTGCTTTGGGACTGACTCTGGACAGTATCCCGACTGCTGGACTTCAGACTTGGCTACTTGGATTGACCCTGGGCTTTACTTCTTGACTTTTGGACTTTGCCTGTGTGTTTTGACCCCCAAACTTTGAACTTGACATACTACCTTGCCGCCAAGTAGGCCAGGGGTTCAGGACAATGTGTGTGGACCAAGGCATTTGTAGAACCAGTAGCTGACCCCAGGCACAGCTGAAAATACTGCCAGACCCACGTGTTTATTCTGTAGTGCTGGGCTTGCCAATGTGTTGCCATCTAGATGTTGTTGCACTACAACTTCCATAATTCCTGCCCATTAGCCATGCTGGGTGGAGCTGATTGAGTCCAACAACATCTGGCTACCGCTGCTGTGTATATCTCCAATTTCAAATACTTGGATCCCCCCTCCCTGCATGTTCCCAATCTATATTGCCTCCCTTAGCCTGTAGTGGTAGAGAAGGTAGAAGAGGTGGCAGTGTCAGGACTTCAGCTCTCTGGTGGAGCATCCAGATGGTATTGAGAGTACAAGTCCCAGCATTCCCGCAGTGGGAAACTGAGTGGCCACAAAAGGTAACTCAGCCATACAGCATACAGAAAGGGAGGTGGACGCCACTTGTTTGTGGGTGGGTTTTGTGGATTCATTCCATGTTCCTACTATGACATTTAAAGACCCAACGACATGTGTGCATGGCCAATCTGTGTCACACAAAGGATTTGCTGCACACAAGCAATACAGTGACAATAGGGCTGCAACGGCCAATGATATGCCTCAGTTGTTATGTCAGCTCAATGGGGTAAACCCATTAAAAAAGTGATTACCCCCCCGATGGTAACAACTAAAGGCATACAGTACAGCCTGGAAACTCTGCTCCTAATTCAGATTTGTGGAATGTTCTTTAGAGAGGGGTGTTTTAGGATGGATCCTTGGTACTCAAAACGGGTGCTGGGACTCATCCCTGTTGAGCCCTGTCTCAAATGAAGCCCTGAATGTATCTTCTTTTCTGAAGGAAAAAAGAAAAGATTGTGGTGCCTGGAGATGGTGAATTAAACCACATCTGGCATATAAGTAAGTTTTCCTACTTTCTGAAGATCAACTTAGAAAAATAAATATACGTGTAATGAAAGACAATTTTCTGTGCCAACTTGCATTTCTTCTGTTGGGATTTGCCTATTTACAAGGTGACGCATGCATAAATCTTGCTTTATTCCACTTCCTATATTTGCCTGTGAAAAATGTGAAATCTGCAGTTCTCAGACTCACAAATGAAATCACACATGACAAAGATGCAGAGCTTTTGGTAGGGGAGCCTGAATTGTAACAGTATATTTCCATCCTTTGCTGACTGCAGAATTTATGTGGAAGGAGAAAAATTGCAATGGAGCTTTTTTGTAGTTCTCGGTTCTTAAACAATGGCTTTCATCATGTATTGACATTCTCTTCTCTCCCCCAACATTCTTATTTCCCCCGATAACTCATTTCATTAACAATCTGCAAAACCTTTCACTGTCTACAAACCATGCATCATATTGCCTATTTGAAAGTATAGACAGTGATACAGATTTGAACTGCTGTTGTTGAACATCACCTGTACATTTGACACAACTTGATATGATGCAAGAGATCTAAGATCGGGATCTCCCGCAAATTTCTCCTAATATGCCCATTTCTGTATGGAATTTGGCCTAATATACATATTTTTGCAAAGCACTTTCTCCCAACATGGTGCATTTTTTGCATATTCCTTTCACTAACATGTACCTTTTTTGCACACTTTACCCTGTCAATCCACTTTGAGATACCTCCTTGGGGCTATAAGATAGGGCTTGAGTATTCTAACTAAATAGTCTTCAGAACTTATAAACTGGAAGACTGTATTAGAGTCCGTACTTTTTGCTTGCCAAGTTCCCCACAACTTCCTCTGTTTTACACACCTGAAAAAGAAAGAAATATGCCTTTTCTTTTCTCTTGAATGGTTGTTACACTAGGGTTGCTTAAAGGAGTTTGTGTGGTAAGACTGCACATAATGATATTAAATGAGTTCCTGTTGCTCCATATGACATATGTACAGGTAATGTGGTTTGAAGTGCTGACAGCCAAAAAGGATGGCTGCCTTTCTGAAAAGAACATTTGGAGAGGTTTAAGAATTACTCTAAATGAATAAATGGCATGTGCTCATTTGGTTCCACTTTGGGTTTAGCTGCTCTCTCTAATTGACAAACAGATTTCTAGGCCCATGTTAATGCTTCAAACAAATTCTGTGGCAGGGCTGAAAATGCTGTGCTATAAAAGAGGCACTTCAGTTGCATCTGTAGCATCTTGGGCTCTTTAAAACCTCACGCTTAGAATAGATTAAAATAGCGACAACCCAACTACAGTCCTTACTTGTAAAGTGCAACCTTTTTCCCAAGCATGCAACGGTAAATGTTCCCTTCAAGGTTGCTGTCAATGTTTGAACTATCCACCCACAAAGCTCTGGCCTGCATCTTCTAGCACTCCATAACTATGGTTATGTTTTGGACCTAGCAGTGGACCTAGAATTTTGTTATCTGGATCCATGGCAGCACATGAACTCACAAGAGCATAATAACAGATCTGCTGAGTCAGTCCAAAGGCCTGCCTAGTCCAGCTCCCTGTTTCCAGTGGCCAATCACAGAAGATTGCCAAGCAGAACAGTGATGTCACAATCTCTTCCCAGGGAACTCATGAAATTGTAGTTTGTGAGGGGATTAGGCATTTACTAACAATGTTCATCACTTTCAACAAACAACAGCCCTCATAAACCTTTGGGGAAACCAAGACAGCACAAAGTGGTATCATAGTAGGTCTCTCAGGACTGATGTTATATGGTCTTGGCAGCCATATGGATAAATCTATGTTTTCTACATCCACATGCACCCATGCAAACTCCCATCCATGCAAACAAGAGGTAGCGTCACATTTAGACCAGGCAGAAGCACTTGAAGAGGGGGCTTAGCAGGGTCTGTGAAGGCTGTCACCTTCTTGAGGCCTGAGGAGAGTCTTGGGAGTCAGATATACAGGTCTGGAGATTTACCTTCTGATCCAGGACCTGTCCTACCAGTTTTCAGTTCCAACCCCCCCCCCCCTCAAATGAACCATGATTTCCTGGAATATGGGCCCAAACTGTGCTGGGATCAGATCTCCCCCATCTCGTTTTCTGTTTTACTTTTGTGGGGAGGAAGGGGTCCACATTTTAATGGAGCAGTGGGGAAGGGCTGGGGAATGCAGGCAATTATCCTCTCATCTGCTGTTCTTTGGGCTGCAGTTTGAAACCTTAGTCCTGAGGCAGAAGCCTATTGTACAGTGTGCTAGGAACATACTTTAAAACACACACAAACACACACACACACACACACACACACACACACACACACACACACGTTTGGATCCAAAGCTCTGGTGATTCATATGCATGGTGACTGGCAACAAAACAATGGAGAGACACGGGGAACAAAAGAAGCAATGAGCCGGGACTTGTCAGCATAATAAATGGTAGTTTCAGCGCTCCTGCTGCTTCCTTTTCCTCCAAGTTCTTAGAAACCTCAGAGAAACAGTTGACAAGGGGATCTGAAGAATGGCAAAGGGAGAGCCCTGCCAATATTTATAAAACACTGTCAGGCTAGGTAGGTGGCAGTCCGCCAAAGACAAAAGTGCTTCTTCAGACTAACTTTTCTTTAATGGGACTGGCACATTGTAATGTAGTTATGTAACAATCCTAACACTAGATAGATAGGCCCACAAGGGCGTAGCCAGGATCAAAACTAGGGGGGGGCAAGCCATGATCATTCAGGGGCGGGGCCACAAAGTGGGAACGTGGGCGGGGCTACAGGGCCAGCTGGCCTGGCGACATCGTGGTGGCGGCAGCGGCGGCAGCGGCCACCTTGTGCTTCTGGGGCTGGCAACGGTGGCGGCTACCCTGCTTGGCTGGAGAGGACGGGAGGGTCGGGCAGGCAAGAGGGGGTGACAGGGTGGGCGAGGGCAAGGCACGGCCGCAGTCACGACGGCTCCGAGGCGTTGCTGCATATCAGCATAATATTTCAACCATGTTGTGGGTTCAAGCCCCACCTTAGGAAAAAATTCCTGCATTGCAGGGGGTTGGACTAGATGACCCTTGTGGTCCCTTCCGACTACAATTCTATGATTCTATTGATATATTGCCATAGCATATGCATCATTCTGCTTTCTTGAATTGTCCTACTCCTAGGCATAGCAGCCAACTCCTAGAGGCCTAGGTGCCTCCCCCCCCAATTACTAGTAAATACCGTATGTGAAAGAGTCATCCCCCCCATGTTGATGGGCTTTCTATGTGGGGCTTATCTGCCCCCCCCATATTTTATTAAGAATGGAAGAGGGAGGGAAGGAAGGAAGAAATAGAGAGAGGGATAACTCATATTTGTGGGTGCCTCTGGGTGACGCTGTGATGCTAGAACTCTGCAGCAAGAGGACGGGAGGGTCGGGCAGGCGAGAGGGGGTGGCAGGGCGGGTGAGGGCGAGGGAAGGCACGGCCGCAGTCACGACAGCTCCGAGGCGTTGCTGCATATCAGCATAATATTTCAACCATGTTGTGGGTTCAAGCCCCACCTTGGGGGGAAAATCCTGCATTGCAGGGGGTTGGACTAGATGACCCTTGTGGTCCCTTCCGACTACAATTCTATGATTCCATTGATATATTACCATAGCATATGCATCATTCTGCTTTCTTGAATTGTCCTACTCCTAGGCATAGCAGCCAAATCCTAGAGGCCTAGGTGCCTCAACCCCCCCCCCCAATTACTGGTAAATACCGTATTTGAAAGAGTCACCCCCCCCATTTTGATGGGCTTTCTATGTGGGGCTTATCTGCCCCCCCCCAGTATTTTATTAAGGATGGAAGAGGGAGGGAAGGAAGGAATAATAGAGAGAGGGATACCTCATATTTGTGGGTGCCTCTGGGTGATGCTGTGAAGCTGGAACTCTGCAGCAAGAGGATGGGAGGGTCGGGCAGGCGAGAGGGGGTGGCAGGGCAGGCGAGGGCGAGGCAAGACAGGGCCGCAGTCTCGATGGCTCCGAGGCGTTGCTGCATATCAGCATAATATTTCAACCATGTTGTGGGTTCAAGCCCCACATTGGGGAAAAATATCTGCATTGCAGGGGGTTGGACTAGATGACCCTTGTGGTCCCTTCCGACTACAATTCCATGATTCTATTGATATATTACCATAGCATATGCATGATTCTGCTTTCTTGAATTGTCCTAGGCATAGCAGCCAACTCCTAGAGGCCTAGGTGCCTCCTCCCCCAAAAGAAATTACTGGTAAATACTGTATTTTAAAGAGTCCCCCCCCATGTTGATGGGCTTTCTATGTGGGGCTTATCTGCCCCCCCCCAGTATTTTATTGAGGATGGAAGAGGGAGGGAAGGAAGGAAGGAATAGAGAGAGGGATAACTCACATTTGTGGGTGCCTCTGGGTGACGCTGTGATGCTAGAACTCTGCAGCAAGAGGAAGATACCGGTACACCTGTACAGGAGCCTTGTAAGCAGCTTTCTCTCTGCTTGATTTACAGCAGGCACGTCCAACAGGTAGATTGTGATCTACCAGTAGATCACTGGATGTCTGTGGTAGATCACTGCTAGATCACTGGCACCCCTAAAAAAAGCTCACCCAAATTTTTCCTCCTCCCTAAAAAAAGCTGAACTATGACCTGAAGCCCTAAACAAAAATGGGCCTCCCTCCCTCCTAAAAGAAGCTCAACAAGTTTGACCTAAACCCCCCAAAACAGGGCTTCCCTTCCTTAAAAAAACTCAACAGCTTTGAACTGAACCCCTCAAAAGGGGGTAGATCACTCCCAGTTTTTAACTCTGTGAGTAGATCAGAGTCTCTTGGGAGGTGGCCACCCTTGATTTACAGTATACAGATGCAGGAGGAGGGGCAGACTGGAACACCAATGCTTTTTATAAACATCACTGTGTCTATCAACGCTACAGCCCCCCCTTCTTATTCACTTCCTTTTAGCCTTGCAGGGCCACCTTAGTCAAATTGAATCCTCTGCACCCTCATTAAATCGCCAATAGAACTGTTAATGTGATCCCTGAATGCCCATTAACAACTCCCACTGAATAACAATAGGGTGAATAGGGTGGACCTTGCCTGAAGGGATATTCTGCTCCATTGTCTTAACTGCTTAAGTACTGGTAGCCACTTTGCTTTATTTATTTGATGTGTTTTTGTTACAGCTGTGTTCCCGCCCCCAGCAAGTGGAGAGCTGCTCTTGCTAAAGCAAAGCCCTTTCCACTTCAGTTTTTGGAGGGGCAAAGTATTGGTTATGGTCTGTAAAATACAATATTTTTTTTGCTTCTAGGGGGGGGGGCAGCTGCCCCCTCCTGCCCCCCCCTGTCTACACCCATGTAGGCCCATAAAATCAAACCAGTCATTGATGGGCACATGATTCCTTCAAAAATGTCCCCAATCTTCCATATTCTGTACAAATTCAGAATATTGTATGTTCCCCCAGTATTTCAGCTGAAGACACTGCTGAATAAATTACATGATTAAAAATCCCTCAGACAAATACCCTCATGTTTATTTTGCTAAATTAATACCCTTCATTTTAATTTGTGAAATGCAACACAGTTTATCCTCATAAAAAGCAGCATCCTGTTTCATGCAATTTTGTGTGGCGTAAATGGATATGTGTCACAGCGTAGATTATACATCAAAAAGATGTGCCTGATCTTCACGTGTAATCATTTTATTATGCCTTTATATGCATATAATGTGCAAGTGTTTATCATAAGAAACATAATCTGCTCCATCATTCAACCTACAGCCAAAAATTCACTTATGGTTACATGAATTAGCACATTGAAATTGAGATACGAATGCATTCTTTGGTTGAGCAAACCACCGCAAACGACACTGGTACTGCTTTAGTTTTTAAAAGTTAGGGTCGGGCATTGAGAGGAGAAGGATGTTTGAATAGAGCACACAATGCATCTGGAAATTTTTTTGGGGGGGGGCAGACTGGAGGTGTGAGAAGCACTCCTGGCCAGGATCTTAGGCATCAGGGATTGAGAGCTGTCAACTGTCAACATAGCACTCCATCTCTAACCTCTCATGTATCAAGCAGATCCACTGCAAATATCACAAAAGGGACAGGAAGAGTCAAATAGAGGGGCGGTGGCTGAAATGTTGATTGCTATTTGGGCTTGTTCTTACCAAAGTTATTTATAAAAATAAAGGCAGAGGTGGGACCCTTCTCCTCTATTCCTCTTTCCCCAGTGCCTGTGACAGGCCAGTTCAGCTTTGTTCATGCAGTAATTGCAGGGGCGGACGCAGGCAGACAGGCTGGGACTGTGCAGGGTTTTGCATGCACCCCTCCACCCCAGTTCACTTGGGAACTGACGCCAGGAGGAGTGTGCAAGCTGCCCCATTTGCTGGGGTTGAGCCCTCGTTCAAGAGCGGGTCTGAACTGTGCCCGCAGTTTAGCCGAAGCCATTGTGGGGCTGCGATGGTCCGGATCATTTGGCTGGGCTGCCGCTGTTAGATTCCAGGGATAGTATCTTCTGTACCTTTGGAAACCTCTCATATATGCCCCTCAGCTGCCAAGTTATGGGCCCAGGTGTCCATTAGGCATCTTTGGCGAGTGATAATAGTAAAGTAGCCACTTATATTGGGCTTCCACAAGTCTATACATTACCGTGATTTCAAAGGCAGAATTGACACCCGGGGGGAATTTTCAAAACGTGGCGCTTTGTCCTGGATCTTAGGCAAGTCAATTAAAAAAAAAACTAAAAAACCACACCACATTTTTATGCCATATTTGGGTTTTTCCTTAAAATAACTCAACCATTTTGGGTTCTTCCTAAACAAAGCTCAGTAACTTTTGGGGTGTCCTGGTTTTTACACTTTGAAATATGGTAACCATACACCTTACCAAAAAAAGAGAGAATCAAAGAGAACACAGATTTGCATAAAATTTGCACTCTTCTAATTT
Organism: Zootoca vivipara; assembly: GCF_963506605.1. Classification (NCBI taxonomy): domain Eukaryota; kingdom Metazoa; phylum Chordata; class Lepidosauria; order Squamata; family Lacertidae; genus Zootoca; species Zootoca vivipara. The sequence goes on from NC_083283.1 coordinate 71,740,544, forward strand.
GCAACATGCTGCCACCTCTCGCCACCCTATGTTACCTGTCTTGTTCCTCTTGATTTATCAGGTAGCTCACAATTTGCCAGCTGCATTCATGAGAAAAGGGGCAGAGATGGCTTTTCCTGCTTTCCAAACTCTTCAGTGTACAACATGTGAAACCTATTCTTGGCATCAGGCCTTGTTATTCCCAGAGCCATGACTTTGGGGGCATGTCCAGCTTTAGTTGAACCACATAGTCTGAACTATGCCTTAGTTTGATGTTTTATTGTGTTTTTAATACTCTGTTGGGAGCCAGAGTGGTTGGGTGGCATAATAATAATAATAATAATAATAATAATAATAATAATAATAATAATAATTATATTGCTAGAGATAATTTGTATCTGTACATATAAATAAATAGGGCAGTGCACTTACACACTGGAGCCCACTGCTCCCTCGTGAGCTGGATCCCAGCATCAGAGAGGGCCGCTGCCTCTCCAATGCTTCCTCCTCTGGTTTAGGCTTGACACAGGAGTGAAGCTGCTGCAACCTCTTTGACACTTCCACCCTTGGGCAGGGGCGTTGCTAGCCGTTTTGGCACCCAGGGCGTCAAAGCAGAAGCACCCCCCAGGGGCGGGGTGCCGCTCTGCAGCATCGTGACATCACGACGTGTGGGCATGATGCCCCTCGCTGGCACACCGCTCACCTCTGTCCAGGGAGAGCGCTCGTTGGCTTAGCAAGCCCTGCAGCGCCTAGCGAGGTTTTCGCTGGGTGGCTGCCGGGATCGGCTTGCTCAGCCAATGAGCACTCTCCCTGCTGTGGTGCGCGCTCTCCCTGGACAGAGGCGAGGGGCAGGCCAGAGAGGGGCATCATGCCACCCACAAGCGTGCAACCACCTCACATGTGTTTTGGGGTGGGTCGCATGTTTTGGGGGCGGGGTGGGCAGCCATGATGGTGCACCCCTGGGATTGTGCCACCACCCCTATCTTCTTACGCCCCTGCCCTTGGGTCAGGCCTGTCTTGGGAGTGGAGCTGCAACCAGCTGGTGGCTGGCAGCGGTGGAGGAAGCCGCTCGGGTGCTCAAGCCGCCCTTAGGGGTGGGATGAGATGCTCATAGGACTGGGGCAAGGGCAGGGTGAGCTGCCCATAGGGGCAGGGTTCACCGCAGGGCCTCCGGAGTCTGCCTGCCTCCCCCCACTCAACCACCCTACAACTGGGGGCAGGGAGGCAGACGGTGGACCGTTTGGACAGCGCGGAGCCCAGGAGAGACACGTGGCTTGGGCGCACTGCAGGCCTCGCGGTGAGTGCCGCCTGGCATTTTGTCACCCCCTCAGTGGTGACACCCGGGGCAGACTGCCCCCACCACACCTCCTTCCTTCGCTCCGGTGGCTGGCCCATGGATGGACCTAAGGAGAAGAAACCTCTGTCACCGCCCCCCTTGCCCTGGGCACCTGGTTGCACCTCCTGAAAAAAATACACGCAGGGCAATGCCCCCCAGCTGCCCCCTCCCTATGCCACTGCTATTAGGGACCGAGTCAAAGTCAAACTCCATTTTACATGCGCTTTATCCTATCTGTGAATGGATCGGTGGAGAGAGTCAATCTTACTTGTCCTTTAGTATTTGCTTGGTTTAAAGTACAGCCCCTATTTAAAAAACAGCCTTTCTTGAAAGTTATAGGCATCAAGAGGTAATGCACATTAGGTGGTGGTTGTTTTTACAGATAAGCAGCTGAATAACAATCTTTTACATGCTAATTAAATTCAGCATAAGTGGAAATAACCAGCGAACATGTTTTACGGAACGTCTTTTGTCATTCTCAATGGCATAAGGCTATTACACTCGGTGTGTCAAACATAAAATTAAAAAACAAAAACCTACAACCCACCCCTTTCATAATTGCCTTTGTTTGAACACCTCTTTAAAGAACTGGATATGCATATCTCCCAGAGTGCTTGTTATGATGAGATTAGGATGCTGGAAAGCAATCATGTGCATTCATCCTCAGCCTAACAGAACAGTTTCCAGATGGAGAAGTTTCTGCAATACAAGTGTCTTACCCACACACAAAAATTAACACAAGGCCAGTGCAAGCAGCCTAGTCCTCATGAATAAATTACAGCCCTTGGGATAGCTTTCATCTGACTCATTTCTGGCTACTCTTGAGTATTTCAAGACTTCATATGGAGATCAGATGTGCTTTGCAAAGAAGCCATCACCATTAGGACATTCTGCTCTGGGAGATTCCCCTAGGGCGGGCGTCTCCAAACTGCGGCCTGTTTCCAGATGTTTTGGCCTACAACTCCCATGATCCCTAGCTAACAGGACCAGTGGTCGGGGAAGATGGGAATTGTAGTCCAAAACATCTGGAGGGCCGAAGTTTGGGGATGCCTGCTCTAGGGTTTCAAAGCCTCATGAATTGCTTTTTGTAAATGGTAGCTGGATGGTCCTGGGAATATGGAAGCCCATTGGCAGCCACTAAAAGTCTGAATCCTCTTCATTTTGTATTAACAAACTTAATGCAAATTGCTTTTTTTTAAAAGAAAAGTGTACACCTAAGTACAGTGGTACCTTGGTACTCAAATGCCAAAAAACCAAAAGTAAGTGTTGGGTTTTTTGAACATTTTTCAGAAGCCGAACATCTGAGGCGGCTGTCGGCTATTGTTTCCAGGGTGCCTGCACCGGTCAGAAGCCGTGCCTTGGTTTGTGAACATTTCAGAAGTCAAACTGACTTCTGGAATGGATTAAGGTGCTGACCTTTAAAGCCCTAAACGGCCTCGGTACAGTATACCTGAAGGAGCGTCTCCTCCCCCATCATTCTGCCCGGACACTGATGTCCAGTGCCGAGGGCCTTCTGGCGGTTCCCTCGCTACGAGAAGCCAAGTTATAGGGAACCAGGCAGAGGGCCTTCTCGGTAGTGGCACCCACCCTGTGGAATGCCCTCCCATCAGAGGTCAAAGAGAATAACATTTACCAGACCTTTAGAAGGCATCTCAAGGCAGCCCTGTTTAGGGAGGCTTTTAATGTTTGATGGATTTCTGTATTTTAATATTTTGTTGGAAGCCGCCCAGAATGGCTGGGGAAACCTGGCCAGATGGGCGGGGTATACGGTAAATAATAAATTATTATTATTAAGTTAAGAGCTTTTGTTTTTGCTATTTATTTTGCATTTTTGTTTTTGAGGCTTTTTCAGTTAGTTTGTTTTTGTGACTGTGTGGAACCCAGTTCAGCTACTGATTGATTGTGTGACTGTAGAAATGGATAAAAGCCCCGCCCCCCTCCAAAAAATGACTGTCATCAGTGCAGGTAAGAAAAAGAATTAATTTTATTTTTTATCAACTACAATACAGGACTTTGATCATTGCTTTCATTTTTATGGATCAATGGTCTCGTTAGATAGTAAAATTGAAGTTTTAGGGGTTGGTTTTAAAAGTCTGGAACAGATTAATCTGTTTTGCATTACTTTCTATGGGAAAGTGCGCCTTGGTTTTGGAATGCTTTGGTTTTGGAACCGACTTCCAGAACGGATTAAGGTTGAGATCCAAGGTACCACTGTAGTCTTCTACATGCACCTAGAATGCATAATCTCTGAATATGCAAACTCTGGAACATCCTACATTTCTTTGTCCAGATAATGAACTGTTCACCAGGGCAAGACTGTTTGACCATATTTCACTGATCCTAGTCTGTGTCCTGAACCCCCAACCTACCTGGCAGCGGGTCAGTATGGCAAGTCCAAAGTTCAAAGTCTGAGGGTTGATCCACATAAGTTAGGTCCAAAGTCCAAAAGTTAGGAAACAAGGTTCAGGATCAATCCAAGTAGCCAAGTCTGAAGTCCGCAATTGGCACAAGATAATATCACCATGGCAACTATCTGTAAACAAACAATAAGCCTCCATAAAAATGGCAAAAATAGTTTCTTTCCCAAATAGGTTTTATCTTACACAATAGCAAACGCAGCCTGAAGTCCAGCAGTCAGGATACAGTGCAGAGTCAAACCCGAAACACAGTCCCATGGAGGAGCATCTAAGTCAAAGTGCATCAACATTATGGTTGCTGTCTTGAAGAGCAAAAAAAAAAAAAAAAAAAAGAGCCACTGCCAGCCTGAGCTGGGGAAAGAGAGGTGAAGGTGCACCCGCATGCCTCTCCCCCCAGCTCGGGCTGGCAGCAGCCACAAAATGCAGAGCAGCCCAGGCCCAAGACACCCAAGCCCCTGTCATGACTAAGGTCTTTGAGGACAGAAACTGGAAAGTGTGCTGGAAGCTTCTGGAAGCTTCTAGAACAGGCATCCCCAAACTTTGGCCCTCCAGATGTTTTGGACTACAATTCCCATCATCCCTGACCACTGGTCCTGTTAGCTAGGGATCATGGGAGTTGTAGGCCAAAAATCTGGAAACAGGCCGCAGTTTGGGAATGCCTGTTCTAGAAGGTTCACTTCTGATGCAAATATTTTTTGACTATCTCAGGGTCACGCTGACCCAGGAGAGATAAAATCCAGCACTCAGCAAGCTGCTCCCCCCCTCTCTCTGCTTGTACATTGCATGTAACGAAGTTTTTGCCTCAGTAAAGTTTCTCCTTTTACTGTAGATCTTTTGACTCTGCGTGGTTCTTTGTATTTGTTGCAAGACACGGTCCATCGGCCCCAACCCCCCCCCGCCCCCCCAAAGAAATAAATGTGAAAATTCAAATGCTTAGGCATGTTGTCCACCCCCACCCACCCATAGCTGCCAAGTCCGGGACGTAAAGATCCGGGATCGGTGTGACGCAACTTCCGGTGGCACTTTGCCCTTCTATGGGCACCAGAAAATGGCGGCGCCAGCGCCGGAAGTCGCTTCCGCGCATGACCGGAAACACGTAAAAGCGACTTCCGGCGCCGCCATTTTCTGATGCCCATAGAAGGGCAAAGCGCCACCGGAAGTCGCGTCACACAACTTCCGGTCATGTGCGGAAGCGACTTCCGACGCCGGCGCCGCCATTTTCTGGTGCCCATAGAAGGGCAAAGCGGCGCCAGAAAAATGGCCGGGTAACATTTGCATTCTCCTCCACAGTCATAGCTGCCAAGTATCCCGATTTAAGGGAAAATACCGGGATTTTCCGCCAAACGGGAGACCGCCGGGGAACAGTAAGAAAAATGGGGTTTTCCCGGCGGATACGGGATACTTGGCAGCTATGCACCCACCCCACCCACAAAGAGGACATGTCCAGTTTTTCCCACATTTGACAAGCCTAATCAACATGGGCAGTTGTGCAGACCCAACACCTCAGCTCTGTTCAGGCCAGATTTAGGTTTGATGAAGCCCTACACAACACAAAACACTATTGCCGCATGTAGGTTTTATTTTATTTGCTTTTTTATCTTATATTTTGGAAATGTACATCCAGGTTTTTTCCCTTTATTTTTTTTTGGGGGGGGGGAGGGCAAGAGAGTGGGGCCGTAAGCTATCGCTTGTTTAGCTTATATGTAAATCCGGCGATGGCTGCTGCCCTTTTACCCTTTGCTCACTGATTGCAACATCTGGGCTTGATGAGGCAGGTGACTCTCACCTGTTCCAAGCTGACCACAGCTGAGGAATCACACGCTTCCTCTCAGAGCTAGCGAGCCCCACCTGGCCAGCTAAGGCGATGGACTGTGGGCCTTTGCTCAGCCTCTCGGACCATGCCTCCCACAGCTCTGTATGCCTCAGAGCCCACCGTGTTCATGGAGACAAGGGCCCCTCTGGCTCTGGGTCCCTGCTGTTCTGGTTCCTGTGCACTGACCCCCATTGCCTCGCCATCCTCCGTCACCCTGTGAGTACTTCTTTCCCCATCCGTTGTTTGCCCTTAGTTTCCAGGCCCAATTCAAAATGCTGGTTTTGACCATTAAAGCTTTAGATGGCTCAAGGACCACATTTCCACATATGAAATGACCTGGACCCTGTAATCATCACCTGGGGCCCTTCTTTTGTTCACAAAAGGTCCACGGGCATAGGCAAACTTGGCCATCCTGACGTTTTGGGACCACAACTCCCATGATCCCTAGCTAACAGGACCAGTGGTCAGGGATGATGGGAATTGTAGTCTCAAACATCTGGAGGGTCGAGTTTGCCTATCCCTGGTCCAGAGGGTGGCAACACAAGAACAGGCCTTTTCTGCAGTGGCTCCCCATTCATTGAATGCCTCTTCCCAGGGAGCCTCTCCTAGCACCTTTAATATATATCTTATGGCACCAGGCAAAATCCTTTCTCTGTACCCAGGCCTTTGGCTGATTTTTTAATAGTCTTTGAAATGTGTTTGTGGGAAGGGAGCTATTGGTATGTTTTTGTTTTATTATATATTTTGTGTACTCTTTTTGCATTTTTAAGTTGTGAACCACCCTGTGATCTTCAGATGAAGGGCGGTATACTACTTTAATAAATAAAATGAATATTATAATAAACAATGTAAAATAGAACATTAAAAACTGTTTTAAAACACATAATAATATGTGTTTCTGAGTCAGAAAGTGTCTTGCAATCACATTTAACGTATCTGGGGATTTGCTGCTTTTTTGAGAAAGCAGAGTAGTCAAGGGATATCAGAAGGAGTACAGTGTCATGTGGGGAGAGGAGTTTCATTGTACCACAACTGTAATGAAAAATCTACTTTTTTTGCATGGGTGTGGTATGGGGGGAGGAGGGTTAGCTACCCTTCCTTTGCTCCAGGGGTGCCAACTGGAATAAGATATTGCAGGGGGCCAGGTAATCCCTGCCCCACACAATCAATCAAATGGCGTAATGCATACACACCATTTGAATGGCAATGCCCATGAACTTTGTGAGGGCCCAGCCCTCTCAAATATTTTATTGCGGGGGCCGAAGGAGTTGCATGGCCCCTAGGAGTTGGATCCCATGCTTTGCTCCATTATCCAATTTAAGACCCTCCTTCCTCCGTATTTATCATTTAAAACAAAAATAAATCACATCTATAGGACAACTATAGCTTCACATCAAACAACTGACTACTTGGATTTTTCCCTCATGAGCACGCTCAGCAAATCTTTTATGCTAATAGTAATAACATTGACTTAAATTGTTTTCTTTCCTGGAGCCAAATTAGAGCCTTTGCTATATTTTCGATAAGTGATGCATGCATTAGAGTAGATTTTAAAATTTAATTTGGTTGGGTGTAACATTACTTTTAGGCATGAGCGATGATAAGGCGCACAAGTTTATGTAGATCAATATTTTAGATTCTGCTTTAAAATAACATGCATTTCACCATGCATAGAACTTTTGCAATTAATGGACTGTAGTTTTGCAAGAGATATGCTGGCAAACACCACTGTGTGATTATATATTTTAGTGAGCCTTGCTTCAATGTTGTTCCTAGGTTGGCCTGCAGTGGGTCTGGCTGAGCTGAGGCCCACATAAAAGAACATTCTAGCTTGGCAGGATTAGAGAGGTGGGATTTAGGCTGGATTCTAAGCCTGTTCAGCTTGGACATAACCTGGAGACCTAAAACACTATTTAAAAAGCTTAATCTACCTCTCTCAGGCTAAGGCAGAGCAGCAGCTCTGCTGCTGAACAGGGGCAGGAGCTGGTATAACTTCACGCTGGCTTAATTTACGCCAGCTTCTTGGAGACCCTCCAGGTGTCCCTATTTTCCGGAGACAGTCCCAGATTTACAGAAGCCATCCTTGTTTCTGATTTGATCCTGGAATGTCCCCCTTTTCCTTAGGACATCCCTATTTTCTTTGGAGAAATTTGGGAGGCTATGGAGTTATGCAACCCCTGAGCCAAGGAGTATGTACTACCGTATGTACAATCACAATAAAGTATCTATCTAGCTATAAATAACTATACAACCTTTAGAAGACATCTGAAGTCAGCCCTGTATAGGGAGCTTTCTTAAGGTTTAATGTTTTATTATGTTTATATATATGTTGGAAGTAATCCAGAGTGGCTGGGGTAACCCGGTCAGATGGGTGGGGTGTAAATATTATTATTATTTATTTATTTATTTATTTATTATTATTATTATTATTATTATGGAAGAGGATGCCCCTTTTTTCTTGTGAGAAATGTTGGAGGGTATGTTCTTCTGTGAGTAGGATTGCTCTCACAGTTATGTATGAATGTTTTGCTCATCCCTAGGCAAAGAACACAACAAAATATGCCTGAGAAGCCTGTCTGTGGCCTCTGCATTTAAGAAAGGAAGCCACAACTCTATGGTGCCTTCTCGGTTTATTATGCACTAATAAAAAGACCTCATTCTTAGTAAGAGCATAAAGAACATTAAGGAAACATTATTAGCCATAAATAACCTAGCAGACTGTAATGGCTCTGTTATCTTAATAAGATCTGACTTTAATAGCAAGTGGTAACCAATGTAGAATTTGAGGTGTAGAAGCAATATAAAGCTCCTCAGTATCTATAAAATGTGTACTACCCATACATCTGGAAGCAGACAACTCAATGGGGGGTATTTTCTTCACATGATGATTCATTTATGTGTTAGTTGTCCTCTTGCTTCACATAAAAATGGCTCAGAAAGCAATAAAGACAACTCAGTTTCCCCCCAGCCTAGGATGCTGTGCTATTTCTTAACCTTCCTGATACACTGGTGGACAGAGACAGACATGGGATAGGATTCAAAAGCAATCATTGCCATTCTCCGTTGTATGGAGAAAGGGCTTTTTATGGACTCTCCTAGAGCAACACAATTTCACTGCTACACCTGCTTCACCGGGAACTGGATGAACAGTTGTGAGACAGTGAGCACGTTACACGAAGAACTCCAATGATCAGTATGCCAGGATATTGTGCAGTGGGAATCTGGTTAAAGCACAGTGGTGAAAGGAAGGAAGGATGGAAAGTTGCAGCTAAAGCAAAAAGTGTAAACTCAGAACAAAAAAGCCAAACATTATATCCATATCTATCTATCTATCTATCTATCTATCTATCTATCTATCTATCTATCTATCTATCTATCTAATGCCTATTGAGTATTTTCTTTTGCTTGGCTATATGGAACTGGGTAATAACCAGCTCTGGAAAGCAACTTGTTGAGATATTTAGGACCATTATTATTTTCCAGAGCTGAGTTCTGCTTTGACCTTCAATAAGTGCCAACTAAGAGGGACGCTTGTGGCGCTGTGGGTTAAACCACAGAGCCTTGGGATTGCCGATCAGAAGGCCGACGGTTCGAATCCCCATGACAGAGTGAGCTCCCGTTGCTCGGTTCCAGCTCCTGCCAACCTAGCAGTTTGAAAGCAAGTCAAAGTGCAAGTAGATAAATAGGTACCGCTCTGGCAGGAAGGTAAACGGCATTTCCATGTGCTGTTCTGGTTCGCCAGAAGTGGCTTTGTCATGCTGGCCACATGACCTGGAAGCTGTACGCTGGCTCCCTCGGCCAATAATGTGAGATGAGCACCGCAACCCCAGAGTCAGTCACGACTGGACCTAATGGTCAGGGGTCCCTTTACCTTTAAGGATTGGTTCTTCTTGATAGAATCCAGAAATGACATACAACTTATTAGAAACACCAAATTCCATGGTATCCATTCTTGAGAACAAAGCATTTTAGAGCTGGTTATCTGACCAAACTCTCACCAGTTCCTTTAAGAAATACCTTTATTGAACTGTGTTTCCAAGTGATGCCTAAATGATATATAAAGATGGTGCCAGGCGAGCCTTCCTGGGGAAAGCATTCCACAAATGGGGAGCCACTACAGAAAAGGTCTGTTCTTGTGTGGCCATAGATGAAGAAGGGCCTCAGATGATGAACACAGGGTCTCGGTCACTTCAAACAATTTGTAGAATGTTTCATATTAGATGGTCTATGGATTTTATCTTCTATAACATATACTGAATTCAGATGAATTAACCAGAAGTTGTCATCACTGGTATATCCATGTATCTGTCACTGAACCCTTTTTCTGTAGTTGCGTGAGTGTTCTACATTTTCATTTGCATATTTTTCTCATTGGTTGTTCCTATGTATAAATATTCTGTCTCCTGTTTACTCTCTCTATCATGTTAAGTTCCATCAAGCATCAACTCCATCACTTCTAACACAGCTGCCATTACATTCATCAGCCCTGAATTATATTTCCTGATGAAATGGAATGCTTTCGTAATGAAGTACAGCTTGCAAAAGCATTTCTGCCTTCATTAGGGAATTTGGAGGCCGAAAATCCAGAAAAAAACATCAATACTTTTTACAGCAGCCTGAACATAATGAGAATGGTTGAGTGGGAATTGTTAACATTGGCTATGTCCCTCCCAACCCCATTGTGCCATATTGTTGTTTTGCCTCATTAGCTGTTCATAATTCGACTTGTCCTCTGAATTGAAAACTGAGTCAAAAATAGCTACCCAAATGTACATGCATTCCCGAGGCAGAAAGTTAGACCTCCCTTTTGAAAAGAAATGAATTAATTCCATGTTCCGTCACAGAAAACAAGCTCTTGAAACTATTTAAACTGACGATAGGAAGGAGTTATCTTGGCGAAGAGGGTGTCATCACCAATAGTTTGGAACTCTCTAGAGAGTTTGGGGCCTGGAACTTCCACCACAGTCCTGAAAATCCCTCAAATTCCCCCCCCCAACACACACATTTCACAGCCTGAAAATGGGGCCACAAAATTGATAGGAACACATTTTGCCCAGCCGTAAAGCCAGGCGTTTCTAAATTGTGAGCAGAACAGTGTGATGTGAGACAAACTGTCAGCGAGCAGCACTGAGGAAATGAAATAAATATTTAAAGGTTTCTGCGAGATCGACACCTTGCTCCCGCAATGGAGGCAGCTGGCTGTGTCTCTGCATGTGGTCTTGTCTCCTTCCAGTAAGCCTCCGCAGGGGTTGGGTAAATCTCCATCTCTCTGCTTCAGGTATGATTGGATCATTCAGTCAGCATTTAGCATCTCTTCATACCAGCACTGCACCGGGCTTGCCTTCTTCCAATGAAGAGGCACAGTAGGAAGAGTGCTGGAGACTTTTGATGCTGGATAATCAGGACTCACCTTCTTATTAGGCAAAGTGCGGGGTCTACCACAAGAGGCAGACCTTGGGGTTGGAGGCAAGAGGGCTGGAGCAGCAGCCCCGTGGCATTTCCTCCAGAGCACTCCTCCCAGGCCAATACATTCCATTGGAGGACAAAATGTATGCTACATGGCCTGTCTTGCATCCCCTGAACTAGTCTACAACCTCAGATGTAACTGAGTATGGTTTTGTTGCATGCCACTCCAATCTCCATGATTCCAGGGGTTCTAGGCATACCTTAACCAAGGGTCTGTGTTTCCTTTTGGACAAATGAGGCATGGCGGTGACTGGGGGGGGGGGTCTTTAAGATATATGGTTTATTTACAGGTAGTTAGGAGTGACTAAGCACAATCTACAGTATAGATCGGGCACCCCCAAACTTCGGTCCTCCAGATGTTTTGGACTACAATTCCCACCATCCCTGACCACTGGTCCTGTTAGCTAGGGATCATGGGAGTTGTAGGCCAAAACTTCGGGAGGGCCGCAGTTTGGGGATGCCACACTCCACTGGCATTAGGTCTGTGCATGCCCCAACAAAAGCCACCTCAGTCTGCCTAAAGACAGGGCCAGACTTCAGCTACCAGGTGTCTAGCATAAGCTTTGGCTTCTCAAAACTGCTGTGAGAAGGCTAGCTTTGGAGGGGCAAGATTAGCTTCCACCACATGCTTGTAAAGTTATATTGTCAAATGCCGTGCTATGAAACATTTGCCCATTACCTCTTGCTAGCACTTCCTTCCTGACTGTCATACCACTTTTGTTGTTAATGATTGTGACATCGAGATTGTAACATTTATTTCATCCTGGCTATATGTACAAAAAGGACAGGTGATGGGACAGGGGAGGAGATGGCTTTTGTCAAATGTGTTTATCTGAAATGTACAACACAGCACATCATCAGAAGTACAAGGTCTCGGGTTAGGTAGCAGATTTTCCTGTGAACAGTAAACAAAAAAATCTTGTCACATCAGCAACTGTATAAAACAGCAGTTCATCAAAATGCCAGGAATGTGGTGTGCCATTGCAATGTACATGTGTTACAGTAGCCGTATTCAGTAGATAAATAGGTACCACTGTGGCGGGAAGGTAAACAGCATTTCCATGCACTCTGGCTTCCATCATGGTGTTCCATTGTGCCCAAAGCGGTTTAGTCATACGGGCCACATGACCTAGAAAGTTGTCTGCAGACAAACGCCGGCTCCCTCGGCCTGAAAGCGGAGATGAGTGCCGCACACCATAAAGGAGCCCATAACTGTCCAGGGGTCCTTTACCTCTTTACCTTTTATTCAGGCGTTATTTCCTTGTATCTATAATAGACACAGGACAGTCTGAAGGGAGGCTATAAACACATTCCCTGCACACGATTCCTGACTGTAGGTCAGACTGGACTGCAGTAAAACATGCCTGCAGTCCTCCTTTGGAGCTTCCCAATCAATGCTGGAAGGTCAAGGGTGGAAGCAGTGGGACTGAAGGCCCCTCCACAGAAACATTTAACAAGCACCTGGATGGGGCAACCAAATGTCTGATATTGGGGTGTCAGTTTTCACTTCATAAACTGTGGGAAATGCTAGGAATGGCTGAAAACTCAGGGATACAGCAGTGAACATTAGTGTTGAAGGCAGTATGCCTCCGAGCACCAGTTGCTGGGAAGGTCCTGCTTGCAGGCCACTTGTTGACCAAAGGAGGCTCGTCACCTAAAGCCTTTTCTATGGTTTGAGATTTCCCAACTTAAATGGTTCAAACTGTTAAGGGCCATGGCATGAAGGAAGCGCATATTGCAGAAGCTCTTCAACCCCCTACAAGATTGTGTTAATACATACCTGGAAGGTCAAATAAGTCACAAAGGCCTTGTTACTTCTCCCTCCTGTGCGACAGGCATCTTTTTTCCTGCCTAAGGGAACTAATTCCAATTGAGAAGGGTGATTCATCATGAATATGAATCACTAATGCTTCCATAATGGCAGACATGGCAATATTCACATAGGTATTGCAGGTTCACTGGCATTTGAGACTTGTGTTGGATTACTCTTGTGCACTGTGTAGCAAACAGATTTATTTTGCATAAATCCAAAGCATGCTTGGGATGGGATGGAAACAAGTCTCCAAATAGCCAGTGTGACTTGCTGAGTAATACTAAGGTAGTTCTTGAACATCAAAGAGCAGTTATGTGAGTGTTGTGATAGGACAGAAAGGGCAATGTCTACAGAGGGAACCCCAAAACTTTCAGTGGTGGCTTTCATATGACTGATGAGTCTGCTTTTAATTCCATGTTTTAGGCAGCCACGATTAGCTACATCTGTTTAGTGTACCAATGGTACTAGAATATCTTCGGACCTGAACGGGTCCTACTGAGAAACAATGAATGTCTCCAAGCTGCGGGAAAGGAATTTGTCTATTGCATATTTCAGTTCAAGATTCTATTTATGTGATAACTCACTCTATTAATCCTCACCCTCCTCAGCCCAGTCATAGAGCCATTTAATATTATGAATAAGGTTGCCAAGGAATGTTAAGCAAGTAGCCTCTCACTTGGGTTGAAAATACCTTGCTAAATGGTGATTAGCAGCTCCATGAAGCCCTTAATCACAGTGAAGGTTTTCACATTGGTGGATTGTTGGCTGTCAGGAAGTGTTTTTTTTTTTTTTTTTTTTTGAGAGAGAGGCAAGCAGGGCCTGGTTCAAAGTGAGCCCAGAATTCCTGCCAGATACACTGGGGAGAGGGTCGATACTACAGGCGTTGTTGGGTGGCAGGGGCGGGACTTTGCCCACTCAACTCCACCCTAGCTGTTCCTCTCTTACCTTAAATGTATGAAGGAACTGAGGTTTTTAACATCTCTTTGCATTTTTAAAAATAAGGGATTCACACCACTCACCATGGCATGGACCTCTATGTGCCTACTTCCTCTGTCTACACTTCCTAGAATAACTTCAGAGCAAGTTGATGAAGTAGGGCATTGTATCACTCTAGGACCACTCCAGGAAGTGTGCCTTGCTGCTTCCCCTCTTGCCACATCATCATTATTATTATTATTATTATTATTATTATTATTATTATTATTATTATTATTTTATCAGCTTTATTATTTGTACCCCACCCTTCTGACTGGATTGCCCCAGTCACTCTGGGCAGCTTCCAGTATATACAGAAACTTAATAAAACATCAAGCATTAAAAACTTCTCTGGCTGCCTTCAGATGTTTTCTAAAAGTTGGATAGTTACTTATCTCCTTGACATCTGATGGGAGGACTTCCCACAAGGTGGGTGCGGTGCCACTCCTGAGAAGGTCCTCTGCCTGGTTCCCTGCAACCTCACTTCTCACAAGTGAGGGAACCACCAGAGGACCTCAGAACTAGATCTCAGTCTCTGGGCTGAATGATAGAGGTGGAGACACTCCTTTAGGTCAGGCATAGGCAACCTTGGCTCTCCAGATGTTTTGGAACTACAACTCCCATGATCCCTGACCACTGGCCCTGTTAGCTAGGCATCATGGGAGTTGTAGTTCAAAACATCTGGAGAGCCAAGGTTGCCTATGCCTGCTTTAGGTACAGTACTGCTGCACTGCATCATTCTAAATCCCATCCAGGCAATCTTGGTCCTTCATCCAGCTAAGCAAAATCCATTATCAGAGTTCAAGGGCACATTCCCGACAGGTAAAAACAGTGGGGTGGTGGTAAAGCAGCACAGGTTAGGGTGTGGCTTGGGTGGGTATGTGGCCTTCTGAGAGTCCCCAGATGTGAAGTTGTCTGTGGAAACTATAATTGTTTAATTGGCACTAAAATGGTGAATGTCTATGTGTAATGCTGAAAAAGATTAACATGGAGAAAATCTACTGAAGTATACTAAGTGGTCTCTGAACTCCTTGATGGGTTGCTAATTAACTATTGTTGTTTTCTGCCAGCTAACACATGAGTGTTTAACCTTAGATCAGGTGACAAAGATATTTGGTTGCAAATCTCCATTTTGAAAAGGAGTTGCCTTTGGTCTTGGTTCTCAGGCTCTGGAGAAGTAAGGATGTACATAAAGCTCTCCAGGAGCACACACCCTCAGGCAAAATGGAGGCTTTCTTCTAGGTTTGTGGAATTATATTTTATTTCTAAGAATATGAAGCTGTGGACTTGCACAAGATATTGTATGGAGTTATTTTGATGCTTCTTTGATGTTTTGTGTTGTTTTGAAGGAAGTTTTGCAAGTAAAGGCTTTGGATAATGTCAAATGGGTCTGGACACTGCTTTATTCCAAAAAGAGTCAGGTTTTTTTGCATCCAGTTGCTTCAAGCTGCTCAATATTCAGGGCAGTCTCGAGCAGGTCGGGCGCCCTGGTGCTGAGGGGCGGAGATTGCTCTGGCGCCCCCACCCTCGCAGGGAACAGCATGGTTTCTGCGCCACCGGGGCTCTACCTGTCAATATTAATATCTGCAATACCCTATCCCTGCTTTGGCACTTAGAGAAGATGTGCCACTGTGCTTCTAATGGCACTAGTTGTTTCACCCACTTTTTGCTCCTGCCTATGGGGAGAATAGGCAAAGGGACCAGCGGGGACAGGAGACTCAGAAGTTGGGTCTTATGCTTTTATCTCAGAGCTTTTCAAGAAGCACAGAGACACTATTGCTCAGTGATCGATCTTTTTATTTTTTATTTTTTTAAAAAATACAGCAGTTAGGCTCTCCAAAATAAAACTTCTAAAATGGAAGCAAACATATTCAGGGGTCCCCACTGTGAATTTGCAGCCAGTGATTCAGATAATTAGCAGCCGGATGCTGGTGGAAGCAGCAGTGCCTGTGAAGTTAAAAGGGTTGTGGCATTTTAAGCTGCTCCTTTAAGAAGCCTGATGTTCATAGATTACTGCTGGGCTTCTCACATGGTCCTGCCAGGTGTTTTGTTTTAACACATCCTTAAAATATTGACTACGGAGAGAGGATCAAAGTGGGTTTGGTATTCACTTTGTTCTGAATTACCATCCCCGAGTTCAGAGGCTGTCTTTGAAGATCAATAGCAGCCTAGCTTGGTTCTATGAAATTAAAATGGAAACCCCAAGAGAGGTTGTTCTTGGGAGACTTCCAGTACTATTGTATTCTTCCCCTTTTTTGGAGAGATGGAAATAGTAGCATAGGCTCTCTCCCAATGCCCCTGCATTACCAGTGTTTGAAAGGGCTTGGGGAATCCATAATGAATGCAACCTCATTAAAAATGTAAACAAAGCTATGGGAAAACAGAAGTTCCTGAAGAAATTAAATTAAAAAACAAACAAACCTGTTGAGGGTTCTAACATTTGAACTGAACTGCAAGATAAACCACTTAGGGGATATATTTATTTTATTTGGGTGCTATTCTTTTCTATGCCCTTCTTGCTATCCTCTTAAAGAGGAAAAGAGGGAGGGGTGTTTCTAGGACTAAGGTGAAATGGTGACACATCCTTGCTATTTTAGTTATTGCATGCTACATGTTAAGTAATCTTGTTATATTTATAGTATTGGAGTGTGGGTTTTTTATATATATTGATGGTATTAGAAGTGCATACTCAATTCTGACCAAACTAAGCCTCCTAGAGCAAAATATATATCAGGAGTCTTAGTTAGGTCAGAATCAAGTATACACCTCCAGACTTAGCCATAAATACATTGCTTCTGATAAATGAGCTACCAAGGCTGCTAGAGGGCCGTGAAAATTTGTGTCCTGGGCTTTTTAGACTTCTCATGTACTATCTGAAACCAAAAAGGAGCATTGATTGCCAGATGTGAAATTTGTTGTTGTTGTTGTTTTGTTGTTTAGTCGTGTCCGACTCTTCGTGACCCCATGGACCAGAGCACGCCAGACACTCCTGTTTTCCACTGCCTCCCACAGTTTGGTCAGACTCATGTTCGTAGCATTATTTTCAGCTCTCCTATGCCAAAAATCAGTCTTGGAGGTCATTTAATCTAGGTCAGTCCAACCTGGGATTCATTGAACTGAGTCATCCAGGTCCAAGCACCCTGAAACCTAAGTCATTATTCCCATATTTCAGGTGGAAGGAGGAATGAGTGGTTTGCCTCAATTCACCTGGAGTCCCTGCTAAATATTCACCAAGAGATATTAACATTTTGTTGACAGTTTTACTCAGAAGAGAAGACAAAACATTTTATGTCAAAGATCATGTGACTCCTTTTGCAAGTAATATTCAGGTTTCTATGTAAGGCTGTGTTTAAATCTCTGCCCTCCATTACTGGAAAGCTCTCCTAGAGCCCAACTGCTGGTGAAGGATTTGTGTACTGTACTGATGTTGAGTCTCGGGCTTGGCAACTAAGTAAGGAACAGTCCTGCTATAGCTACATTATAATGTTGAACTGTGTTGCATTTAAATATAAGGTGCATGGGGAGGGACATACAATGCCTATTGTATATTTTGTTGCATAATTTGTTTAAAATATACATTAGTAAAATATTGGAAAAAAATATGGCTCGTATAATTGAATAGGAGCAGTGCTTTGTTCCCTAGAAAAATAGGTGCCAGTACTCATTGTGAAGTTGTTACAGTAAGTGTCAAACTTTTTAACACCCCAAAAAAAGAGGTGCCAGCACTGCTACCCCCCTGAAAAAAAAAGCACTGAATAGGTGTAATTTACACCAGGCCTGACTTATAAGCCATCACTGGTTGAGTTCTTAACTTGTCTCACTTTGTAGAGGCCTCTCTCATATAGAGCACCTTGATGTGATCCTAAATATGATGATCCATACAATTTCTAGGCCTAGCCTGTACTATCCTGCTGCTGCTCTCACTTTTAGGTTTCCCTTTGCCCCTTAGTAAATACCATCTTGAAGCCAAGATTTCCATTGCAAGCTTATAAAATCTCGTTTTAATCTTTAAACACCCTGTTTATCTCCGAGACCTATTGCTACTATATGTCTCAAGCTGTTCACTCAGATAAGCAACTGCATGGGATCTGATATGTCCACAGTATAGATTTGAAGTCCTTGGGGCTCTAAGCATTGAATGGCACTGTTTGACTTGTATGGCATCAGCTCCCAGCTGAAGTTTCAGGTTCTGCATTGCCTTTGGCGTTCAGTGCTCAAAGTGAGGAGTATTTTGTTTGTTTCCCTTTGTTCTTTACAGAGCCTTCCCGCACCCAGGTGCTTCACAACTTCAGGATATCTATCTATCATCTATCTATCTATCATCTACCTACTTATCTATCTATATCCTTCAGGCAGGATAAATTAATGAATAAATAGTAGAAATTTCATTAGCGGACAAAGAAAGTTTAAGTTAAAGTAGCAGAGGGTGCACTTGAGCTGCGGCCTTGCTTTTCATAATGGTCTAAAGCAGGCTTCCTCAGCCTTGGCCCTCCAGATGTTTTGAGACTATAGTTCCCATCATCCCTGACCACTGGTCCTGCTAGCTAGGGATCATGGGAGTTGTAGGCCAAAAACATCTGGAGGGCCACGATTGAGGAAGCCTGGTCTAAAGCTCCCATTTTTTGTCTGCTTTATTGCTGTAGTACTGAGTACTGTATATTCCTGCATATAAGTACTTTTTAACCCAGAAAAATCTTCCCAAACGTTGGGGGTCATCGTATATGCCGGGTCGTATTTCTTTTACGGCGAGTATATCCCAAACTCTATATTTTAACTGGAAAAGTTGGGTGGCATCTTATACACCCAGTCGTCTTATACGCCGGAATATACGGTAGTTGTTTTAAATGGGCACCAAGCATCACTTGCATGTCTGTGTTTCCAGAGCTGCAGGAGTAGCCATGATAGTGATCTTCATTCTGCTTTCCTGCCAGGACTGTAGAAGATGCTATTTCTCCCCACCCCCATCATCCTACCCAATGACAAACATTCATGGTGTTTGTGTTCATTCATACCATACCTCAAATGAACAGGGACTAGCTTCTGTATTTTCAGGCTACACCATATGCAGGGGGGGCGGGTGTCTATACAAATGTTTGCATCACTCAGCAGTAAGGCCTCCACGTATCTGGAGCAAATGCTAGGTTGGCACATCCTGTTTTGTTGCTTGAGGCATCCAAAAGGGAAGGGTGGCTGGAGAAGTCCAGAGCATGGATGAGCAGTTGAAGGGCTTAGGCTGCAAAGAGTTGCAGTCAATAGCTGAAGGCCAAAGGAAGATGGCACCTCAGAGTTGGACAGAAATTAGGAGCCTACTGTAAAAGGGGACTTAGAAGTGTGTGAGAGCATGCAAAGAGAGCAATTGGTGCCTTACCAAATCAGTCCTGAATGGAAAGGAGGTGGTTGTGGGAATATTGAGGCTAGTGGGAGAGGATATATTGATAAATATTATCCTTCCTCACTCACACTAGTGAGCTTGTAGCAGAGCACATTCACATGTACCTACCAGGAAGCTAGTTGATTGGATTCGTGAGAATCACTTGAGTTAAGCAATCCAGTCTGGCCTGTCCAGATTGGATTTTTCCCCTGGTAAGTCCCCTTCTATTCCCCTTTAAAACAATAATGACACAGTAATCATCTTTTAAAGTAATGATGTTTACTTACATCCAGTCTACAGTGTGATCCTGAAGGCAGGCTTTAGCTTGTAGTTACAGTTCCAGAGAAAATGTGTGGGTTCATCCTCTTGTGAGGAATGAGCCCATGTGCTGCTGGCCGAGAGCCAGCAGACAGCAAAAAGGCATCAATATAGTCAAGCGAGTGAGAGAGTTGAGAGAAAAGGGCATCAAGAGAAAGATGGCTGCGTGACCAGCCCTTTTATGGGTTCTCCCAGGGTCACACCTTGGTCACACACAGGGGGAGGATGCTCCCGACCAGGTGTGACAGGAAGTCCTCCTGGCTGGAGCAACAATCCCCGCTGTGTCTACTCTGGGCAAACAGGAAACGTTGTATTTGACTGCTTTTGTGATGTTACATCCCACAGTGGTCCTTTGTGTTCGTGCTGAATTGGTGCCTGGGGAGGTAACCAGGAAAAGGGGTGCCACAGGAGGAAAAATACGAAGCTTGCATGCCTGCCGAATTTGGTGAGGTGAGAAACGTGGAGATCGGGGTGGCGTGTAACAGTACTTTAACCAATCCCACCCAAATCTCTTTGCTAACCAAAGCTAAAATATTCTGCTGAGGCAATGGAAAGCTCGATTTGAGTCCTTCTAATGCACCTACATTGTAAATGTGTTTCTAATAAGTCACGGACAAGATGAAAGATCAGAAAAGTAGTCAATAATGTACTGTAACAGTATTGAGCTAAAATCCTCTTGGCTTGTACAGATGTATGTACAATTTGTTCTGTTCTGCTTCCTGGTCTTGGTGCCAGTGGGATCTCCCAAAGGCATCCTTTCTCAGCCTTGCCTTTGGAAGGTCTGCATTTTCATTCAGGATGTGAAAGGCTTATACTTTGATGCATCAGTTTGAATTAGTGCGGAAAGCTCTAATAATGGAGGTAGGTCTTTTCCCTCCTGCAATTCTCTTGCTGTATCTCTAGGGTGCTTAGCATTCTGTTTCTTGTCAAGGCATTTGGTTCTGTTGTGGTGTTAACTAAATTCTTCCTACGGGTCTGTGGGAAAAGACAACTGAGTGATTTGGCAAGTTGTAATAGCAGCCAAGAAATCATTAGCAGTTTCTAAATCAACAGCTTTGAAAATACGGCATCCTGATAAAACACAATAGCCCGAGTGAAAGACACACATTAACGAGCAATACATAACAAGCTTAATTCTCCTTGGAGATATTTGCTTTTTAATCCCATGAAACCCCTGTCTGCTTCTGCTTGTGCAACTGAAAATGTTATGCAACTAATAAGTTTACAGAGTAAATGATTTTTTTGTGTGTAGCCTCGAGCAACTTATGACACCTGAAGAATTAATAACAGTTGTTGGAACAGGTCAGCTCAGAGTCAGATGCTCCTAGCTTTCTTTAAAACCAGGCAGGGCATTTTTTTGAAATGAAGTACCTCCCACTCTACTGAGGTTATATTGTGTCTGTTAATAATGATGGTTGTTAAGTGCTAGCAAAGAAGTGAGATGATAAAGACACTCCAGCAGAAATATAGCTAATAGCAAACAGTGGGAGAGCTGGGTATTAAAAAAGGCTGTTTTGTCGGCACAGAAACAGCCAGCACTCTAATATAACAGTTTGAAAATCAAAAAAGTGCTGGAACTGGTCAAAGGCCTTGGTCATATGTTAACTGATAGTAGGGTGAGGAAATCGTAGAGGATTACAACAGTACAGCTACATTCACATAGCCATACTGTTCAGGTTGCAATCCCAATAACATTCATTTTTCAGCTCTTGGATGCTGCTCTGTTACTTTTAGGGGAAGGTGCACACCGTTAATTGCACTGAAAAAGTTGTTAGATTTTACTGACCCTCCAAGTGTCCCTATTTTCCAAGGACAGCCTCAGATTTACAGAAGCCATCCCGATTTCTGATTTGATCTCGGAATGTCCCACTTTTCCTTAGGATGTCTCTATTTTCATCGGAGAAATGTTGGAGGGTATGTAATGGAGTGTAAAAAGATAGGTCTATATCAGGCTTATAACTAAGGGTGTGCATCCGATTTGGGAGTGCCTATGAAAAATATTTAGAAAGTTTCAAAGCTGACCCAGAATGCAACAGCGGGGTTTACTGATATGTACTAGGTAGGGAACGATCATACTAGCCTGTTTATCAGAGAACTGCTGTGGTTATCATTTAGTTTTGGTGCCCAACTCAAAATGCTGGAGTTGGCAATTGCAGCTCTAAATTTCCTCGTTCCTAGATATCCAATGGAATCTCTCTTCCCTATGAGATCTTCAAGAGTGGTCCATTTGCGGATGCTCCACCATGTAAGAAACTGGGTGGTTCCCACATCCAATAGTTTCTTGATAGTGATTCCATCCTTATAGAACTCTTTGGCCAGAGTAGCACACCTGTTGAGTTCTGCAAAAAAAAAAAAGATTCTTTTTATTCAGGTTGGCATTTGGTACTGCAAGAGAAGCTGAGCACTGATTTTGTGGACTGGTTTCTTTTTTAACTTTAAAAAAATGGAGTTGCATAATTAATTCCTTCCATTGTTTTTTGGAGCCTTTGGTTTTCTGTTATAACAACATTTTTTATAATGTAAAACTTATTTATTGATTATTTGGAATTGCATGGAATCTTTCATAGGTTTTTTGTAAGCTTCTATGCGAATCTTTCTCAGTTATAGAGGAGAGCATAAATTTCAGAAGTAAAACACAATTGTATTAACAGAGGTGTTTTTTAAATGAAACTGCGAACTGTAATAAGTTGTCCTAACAGTTTATTTTTAGAGGAGAACAGCAACTATCAGAATATTCAACTTAAATCTTGGCATTCAATTATTTCACACAATAAATTTCCACAGATGGGAGGGTGAATTTTGCAATAGATAAAGAGTCTTGATAAGTTGGGTCACTTTTTGTGTTATGTTTAAAAAGATTTCAGAATAACTGATTCTTGTCAACACCATGAAGTTAAAAGTAATTAGTATTTAGAAGAACTACAAAGAGTTTATTGAAATCAACATATTTCAATTCCTGAACAAAACTCCCTCACTTTCTGTTATCTTACTTTGTCCACAAAAGGAATAGGTGAATTCTAATGATGGTGTGAGATGTCAGATGTGGGGGAAAACTAAAAATGCAAAGTCCCCCCACTCTAAAATCTGTCCCTAGTTTGAGTTAGGTCCAGCTCATTTTAAACTGGGCTTCACCCCACCTGTGTCTCTGTTTAGAGATTAGCCATGGAGAGTAACCCAAAGTGAATTGGGAGTCAAGAACCCATAACTATGGGGCATAGCTGGTAATCTGGACTGTCAAGTGAGGATGAAAAGGAACACCAGAAGTCCGAACCAAGGAGCTCCATGTTGAAAGTAAAAGACAAACTAGGAGGCTAGACTGAGGAATTAGGCAGTAGTCAGCACCAAAGAACAAATCAGGAGGCAAGATAAGAAAAAGCCAAAATCTAGGAGCACTGGAACATGCCAGAGCTTGGGAAGATCTTGTTGCTCTAGCAAAGCAGAACTTTTAGATGTTTTCTCGACCTTCTTGTCCAAGATGATCCTACCAGGGGCATATTTAGGGCTGTGCAAGTGCTGAGCCAAGGGGGTGCCATTGGAAATTCTTAGAGTCCTCCCACCTCCTTCCCAAAGCCTAGTTAGTGCTTTCCCAGCTTTGGGAAGGAGGTGGAGGGCCCATAGAACCCCATCAGAGCCCTTGTGCCCCCTTCCCAAAGCTGGACACCTCCTTATCCTCCTTTGGGAAGGCAGCATGAGGGCACTATAGTACCCAAGTCCACGTCACAGATTCAACCATTAACCTGGGTGGACAGTCGAGATTTTGAGAATACTGTTCAGCCTAGATAGTTGCCTTGGTACGCAGTTCAGTGACCCATCACATGGGGCAACTGCTCAGAAATCCGTAAATTTCCAGTTTGAACTCCTGTCAAACTCTTAACCTGGCAGTGCTACTACACAGTCCTGATGGTCAGTTTTCCCCATATTTCCTCAAAAAACCCTCACTCTCTCACCTCATGGGAAGAGAAAGGAGTAACAGTACAGCAGGGAAGTCTCAATTACTTGCAAGAAAGGCCCTGAAAGGCTTCTTCTTGGCTGGAAATGATCAGTAGAGAGTCACTGCCTCTTGAGGAGATGGTGGGGCTTTTCATTTAAAAAAACTCCAAGAGAAGATTTTGACAGGAGTGTGTGAGCCCAAATACTTTTCAGGATACGCTGAATGGGATTCACTGATCAGTAATGCATTCACTTCATTAGCCCCTGGTACCAGTCCAGAATCTTCTCTGTGCTTGTGCTTCCATATATATAAAGGAGACAGCTATTTTAAACTACGATTGTCACTATTTAGCAATAGTGGTCTGCTTTTGATATATATCCCTGTTGAAACCATGTCACAATTTCAATGGGGGAGGGTTTGTTGTCTGCCATCGTTAGCCCGAATTTCAGGGGTTGCCAACATTCTTGGACCAGTTGGCACACTTTGAGAAAGTGCTGTGAGTGCCAGTCACAAAATATCTTCCTTGGGAATGTGACATTACACAAATGGCTGCTGGGGCAGGGGGCATGGCCATAGCTGCCAAGTTTTCCCTTTTCTCGCGAGGAAGCCTATTCAGCATAAGGGAAAATCCCTGTAAAAAAGGGATAACTTGGCAGCTATGGGCATGGCATAACACAAAATAAAAGAGGAACCTTCTCCAGTACCAACACACACACACACACACACACACACACGGCACAACACACACACATACATCTCTCTCAGCCCAAGTGAATCTCTCTTCCTCTTCCAGTCCACACATATAAACAGACCACTCTAATGGAACCTGTGGAAGAACACCAAGGTATCACTGTTACTATACCATCCTGAAGCTTTCCCAACAGCTTCACACACAGGCTAGCAAGCCCTTATCTGTTGTTTACAGATAAGAGGAGCTTCAAGGCCAACATCGGGGGGCACCAACTCCTGGGGACCAAGCCCTTTTGGGGGCCCAAATATTTTTTGGGGTAGGGGCTGAGCCTCTCCAAGGTCCAAAAAGGATGACAGTGAAGCATGGAGTCAAGTGCCATGTGGCTCTAGTGACTGACTCTTTCTCCTCCTGCCACAGAGGGGAAGGAGGGTTGAAGCAGCCTCCCACTGGTTGCAGTGGCACGAGGAGGTGAAGGAGGAGCTGCCCACCATTGAGCTGCCCACAGCAGCTGCTGTGTTCTGCTCCACTCCTGGCTCCGTCCGATGTTATGTGTGTGATATCATGTCCATGATTTTGCCCCCTCCAATTGCCCTCATAACTGACACCTCTGACCAACATCTACTGGCATTCCCAGGGCTTTGCAATATGGTTGGCAGATTCTCAAGGCGCAGCAGTCCAGCTGCCTTATCTGATGCGTCTGAATAGCCTCAGTTGCTGCTGAGAGTTGTATTTCAAAACCTTTGGAGCACACCAGGTTGGTGAAGACTGGTATAGATGTCACTGTACTAGATGGACCATTGGGTCTGACTTGTTATAAGGCAGTTGGCAAGCTGTCCAGGCACACAACAACAAGCCTATTCAAAGACCACATTGCACACAGATTGTTACCATCTGTTAACAATCTCAAAGCAGAGAAAGAAAGAAAAATGTCTGAATATGCCATTTGTCAACCCCGGCAATATGGCATGGATAAAGGAGGGAGCTTTCTCGAGCAGCAAACTTAACAAAATAAAATGTAAGATATTTCCATGGGCATGGAAACCAGGAGTAACCAGTACAAATGCAAGGATGCTAAGCCTGACAAGTATCAGTAATCAGGTTTTGCATAACAGGCAGGTGTGTGTTCAGAGTTGGACTAAAACCCACATGGAAGAATTGTGCATGAGGACAATCCAATGTGATGGTCAGAGTATCAAAGAAATGCAGAATTAGGGCCCAGGTAACACATTGCCACCTACCCACCCACCCAAAAAAAGTTGCTATGTAACTGCAAAGGATGTCAAGCATTTCATTCAGCTGGAAATGGAGTAGACGCCAGTAAGCTTCTCAATGAACAAAAGCAAGAAAGACAGCAATTCAAATGACACTTATATAATAGGCTGGTACCTTTTCTATTGGAAAATAAAGAACTGGGATATATGACAGACAGATTCTCTGCAGTCCTCAACAATTGCAGAAAGCAGCAAGAAGTGGAAATCACCCATGCCGAGGAGAGAGAAAAAAGTAACCTTATTCTGTAGCGGTGTTTACTATATGTCACAAACAGAAAAAGATGAGCAGTAGCAAAACTGGGCCCAAAAATGTCAGGGCATGAAAGTGGCAAGAAAGCCAGAGCTATTCCGCAATTCATTCTAAGACTGTAGCTAAGGTCACACGATTTTTTTTTTAAAGCTCTTGACTCTGAAGAATCCTAGGACCTGTAGTTTGCTAAGGGCACTGAGAACTGTAGCTCTGCTAGAATTCCCAGAATTCTTTGAGAGAAGCCATGTTCTTAAAATAAATGGTGTGGATGTGTTAAGATTCCCATGGCCTCAGGACCAGCCAGTCCTCCTCTCTTCTTTTGCTTGGTCTTGAGGAGGAGTTCTGAAGCACTCAAAAGCTTGCACACTGTTTTGTCACATTTTGGTTGGCCTGATAAAAGATATTGTCCTCGTGGAAATTTTTCCTCGGGGAGATTTT
Source organism: Zootoca vivipara (assembly GCF_963506605.1). Taxonomy (NCBI): domain Eukaryota; kingdom Metazoa; phylum Chordata; class Lepidosauria; order Squamata; family Lacertidae; genus Zootoca; species Zootoca vivipara. The sequence goes on from NC_083283.1 coordinate 71,766,613, forward strand.
ACATTCATAAAACTGCTTCCCCCCCCCAAAAAAAGGTTTTTGAAATCTCCCCCTTGTAAACTTAGGTTACCTCTTGAAGCCCCCAATCTATAGGCCATAATCTATTCCACAGTTGTGAATTTACAGCCAACTACTATGTGCAAGAACCTATGGAGTCAGGCAATAATCCTATATAGTGGCATTAGAAGAAGAATGAAGAGGACCACTCTCTGATTACCTTCCAAAAGCCACATACTGTACAGGGAAACACAAACAGTTCTGTCTGAACTCCTTTCTTCCCAGATCACTTTGAGATAATTTGGCAGTAAGAGTACAGTTGGGACTGGGGGGGGGGGCCTCCAGCTGCAGAGAAATGTATTTATTGAGCCACACACATTTTGAACATGTTCCTCAGAGGCTCTCAGGAATGAACAAATTCAGTTGTTGCTCTGCAAACTCTGCTGTGAAAGATAACATTCTAAATGTGTTGGGCTCAATTTTCCCCTGCGCCTGAAGGCTTCTCCCTCCTCCCCCTTTTATGCTAATTGGTTCCTTTTCCATTTTTTTTGCTCTATTTCACTTCCTGACTTGGGGTTCTCCAGCAAGAGTGCAATCATCCACACATGCTCATCACCAACCCTTGACACCCTTAGGATCCCATGAAACCAACAGAGCCCACTAGTACTGGCACCTGTTCTAAGCACCCCTAACTCTTCAGCAATAGAATCATAGAATCATAGAATCGCAGAGTTGGAAGAGACCACAAGGGCCATCCAGTCCAACCCCCTGCCGAGCAGGAAACACCATCAAAGCATTCTTGACATATGCCTGTCAAGCCTCTGCTTAAAGACCTCCAAAGAAGGAGACTCCACCACACTCCTTGGTAGCAAATTCCACTGCCGAACAGCTCTTACTGTCAGGAAGTTCTTTCTAATGTTTAGGTGGAATCTTCTTTCTTGTAGTTTGAATCCATTGCTCCGTGAATATGCAGCCGGGAAGCCACCATTTTGAAATGTCTGTAATATCTAAGAGTGGCTCTACATTGAGACATTGTGGATAATTTACAAAAGCAGCAAGCACTCAGACATTGGCCACAGATTTTGGTGCAGCTGCCTTTCACCATCTTTTTTTTTAAAAAAATGAAAATATATAAATAGAGTTTATAAGAAAGTACGTAGACAAACCTTTTCTAACAACAATTCTCACACACAAGGGTTACAAATATAACTATCCAAAGTGGGAATGTTTACAATAAATGGAAGGCAATTGCATTGTATCTAACTGCAAAGACACTTGTTTCCGGTTGATATAGAAAGTTTCATTTTGGGTGATTCCTGCAACAGTAGTTACTACAGCATCACTGCATGTGAGAATTGATGCTGGAAACTGTTAGGGAGAGACCATGCCATACATCGAAAGCTTCCTCCAAAGAATCCTGAGTGCTGGGCTAAGGGTGCTGGGAAATATAGTTCTGTAATGGGCAAACTACAGTTCGCAGGATTCTTTGGGGGGTATCAGTGTCGTGCCAGATTTACGTATAAGTTAAACAAGCTATAGCTTAGGGCCCTACTCTCTTGCCCCCCCCCATATACTTCTTAATTGTATTGCACTATTAATATACTACTACTTAATTGTATTTCAGTTCAACAATTACTTTGATAAAATACATATTTTGTTATGTGCAAATGGCTTTAGATACCTATTAGGTCCATAAACTATCATACAGCATATATTCAACACACAAAAAAGCAAAAAAAAATGTTGCTGACAAAGGACAGCTGGACATATAAAGGGCCCCATTACCTTCAGTAACCTAGGGCCTCATCAAACCTAAATCTGGCTCTGTGCTTTAAGTGTGCTTTAAATGTATAGCATGGATGGAATCTTAAGTCCATTTTCTAGTTTATGTGCTGGATGGTTAAACATCTCCATATATTTAAAATATTTTTCTTTATTTTTTCATTTTGAAGTAGTTGTTCTTTTTTCCAATTTCGATTTTTAAAGGTCTTGATTTTAGGAGTCTTGTTTTTATTTTGGTTTCGTTGATACCTGTGATAATACATTTTGACATATAAAGCCTTATGCAGCTGAGGACCCCATAATGTTAAGGACCACCTCTCCCCAGGGAAATTGTTGAGGGGCTTTTGTTATGCTCATGTTGCTTTTGAGATGTTCCATTCCACAAATCATTTCACCAGTTGTCTCCACTCTGCAGCCTACTTACCTGTATGTGCTTCAATTAAAGTCCAGGGGAAGATATCATTAGGCAACTCATCCCATGGAACTTTTTCAGATCAAGAAGCAAACAGCAGAGTGCTGGAAAAATGTTCACTTGAAAGAAAAATAGCACCCTTGGACACCTCACAATGATAAGCTGAGTATGAAATCCTGCAGCATCAAAATTATACAGTGCCCTGAGAATGAGGCGAAGAAGAAGAAGAAGAAAACTTTTGGGAAATCTGAGGATGAATTTTGGCACAGCACTAATCCAGAGGCTTTATACTGCCTGCCAATTGCAGGGAAAGATGCTGATGTCTGAAGAGGGCCCTGAGCACACATAGAATCTCATGTCATACACTAAGCTTCATGTTCCAGGTCATGAAGCTTACCATTCAAATATCCAGCATTCCCAGCTCTCTGCAACTGGCACAAAAGGGCACCTGAGCCTTATGCAAGAGCCACGTCATCTTTTTCAAATTATGAGGCGTGCACAGCTACTTGAAATAACGACCATGTATTACGTATGCCTTTCATCCATATCTGCACTGATCTCTCTCTTATTCAAGAGATTCACTTGATTTAGAAGTGCGAGTTGTAAATTTGCAGCCTTGACAGAAACCTATTCATAAAGGACGGAGATTTTGCCATACATTTTGGAGGAAAGTCAATGTTGCAAAGTGAAGTGTAAAATTATTCCTGTCTCAATGTTATTTTTGAGTCATATATCTCTGCCTTTTATGAACAGCCGGCATATTTGGAAGAATTATGTCTGAGTCATAAATCCCTATTTGCTCAGGACATGACTAATAGGTGTCTTTAACACAGTAAAATGATATTACTGTCTTATCTTGCAGATTTTTTTTTAACCTCTGAAGCACTCACAGGACAAAATGAAATTTAAACTGCTTAACAAGTCTTAATACATATTCTGTCTAAAAAATACCAGTCACATTCCTCCTTTTCCGGTCCATTGGGTCTTGTAAACAGATACCATAATTTATCTGTAAGGGCTTTCAAAATTTATTCTTTCAATATTTAGCAAGGAAAATTGGCCTGGTTGTTTTTGGGTTGTTAGCTGTTCCAAGAGACATGGGATGTACTGAAAAAAGATGCTTGAGTAGTCGGGAAGGGACAGAGGAGATATTTAGGCAAGCTATCCACCCACATAATGCACCATTCTCTCATTGAGTTCAATGGAAGTTTCTCTCAATGAAGTGTCTGTAGGTTTGCAACCAGCATATCTAACACTATCGATCAATCATACTGTACTTTGAAAATCATCGTCAAAGTCACCGAGACTCAGTGCATGTTAAAAATAGAGCCTTGCAGCCTACTAGTGCAATCCAGCATGCTTACTTCAAAGTCTCATCAGGTTCAATAGGACTTACTCTTGAAGTGTATCAGAGATTGCCAGCATGGTGCCCTCCACAGGATGCTGGTGTGCAACTCCCACCATCCCTTCAAAGATCCACTGTGACCAACTGGCTACACACTTTGAAGATGAAGCCACTCTGTACAGAGTAATCTTGACTCTGCTCTTGTTGCAGCTCTGGTCAAAGTACCAAGCAGAACAGAGGATGTGTTGTGGGATCTGTTTCAGCCTATGCATTCAGCTGATGTGGAGAAAGTGGTGGCAATACATCTGGTCATGTGCCTTCCTGACCACCGTCCTCCTTGGTTTGTTAAATCTAGCAGATGTGGGGTGAATGGTTGGATCCAGAGCTTGGTTAATGATCCATTGCTCATGGGGATGGCCCCTACTGCCTTGTAAGTGGCAGTGATGCAGCCACTGTTGAAGAAACCTTAGACTGGATCTCTTAGACTGGAATGGTTATTGACTAAACACAAATATCCCCCTTTAAGGGACGGTGGTGGAGAGATTTGTAGCAAGACAGCTGCATCCATTTTTGGATGGCACAGATTATTTAGGTTCATTCCAATCTGGGTTTAAGCCTGGCTACAGGACTGAGTCTACTTTGGCCACCCTGTTAGATTACCTTTGCAGAGAGCAGGACAGGGGAGTTGTGACCTGGCTCCTGCTTCTTGATCTCATGTTGGCTTTTGATACCATTGGTCATTGTATCCTCCTGGACTGGCTCCAGGGAATGGAAATTGGTGGCCATGTGTTTCAATGGTTCTAGTCCCTGGGACTGAGTCTGGGGAGTAGCATTAGTAGAGTGTTTTCTGACCCCCAACAGCTGCAATATCTAAGCAAAGCCATTGGAAGCTGTAATTAGGCATTTTGTGGCAAAGCGTATAACTCCTGTTGCAATATCGATATCTATTCTCAGTCACCCCCTTTCCCTGATCTGAGCCTGACATTAATTCTCTCTAGCTAGGCGTCTCCAAGCCAATCACTTCAATTTGGGTGGAATTCTGCCCCCTCATTGGCCTATAAGTATGGTCAAATAGAATGAGGCAGAACACTGCAGATTACAGCCACCATGCAAATCAATGCCTCTATCTGAGAAATTACATTGGCTGTACCCATACAGAAACAAAAACAAAAAAAACAAAAAAAAAACCCCTTAAGCTTCTCTTGGCATTTCTATAATTCTGAGAAGGGTGTCTCAGCTGGAAGCTGCTTCTCTTTTGAAATGGCCTTGAGCCCACTGCATAATCTTACTGCATTGCTTTAAATTCACTGTATCACCTTATAGTTATTGGTCATCAATGCCTGAGGGAACATGCAGTGCCAACTGGCATGTTTTAATTGCAAAGATTGCATCTCTTTTCAGGTGCATTGGGAACAAAGGATACTGGTTGTTTTGTTGTTGTTGTTGTTTTGTATATCACCAAGTATTGTTGTTGTGTACTGCAGCTGCTTCATCCCTGTTCGTTGCCCCAGGAGGGCCCTCCAAATTTGTCTAAAATTTTGCTTTAGCAAAGTTTAATGGCAGCTCAGAAGTAATTCCAGTATCTGCCAAGCAGTCCAATCATCCCACCAAAAAGAGCAGAGCAAATTTGGAGGATTCTTTAGCATGAAGTACTCCCTTTTATGTTTGTGGAATGGTGGTAGCCTGGGACTTATCTCTATGGTTACACACACAGAAACACATATGGGGGGAAGATAAGGAGCAAAGATGAGAATTTGGGAGGCTGAATTTCTCCCTTTCCCAAGCATCTGGCAAAGAGCAAAGCCACTATCCAGACAAGAAATGTGAATGTGATGTGTGTAGCAAAATATGACACATTAAACGGAACCCTCAGCTTCTGCTGTGGAAGATAATCAGGTTTTATGTATGATTTTCAAGGTCTGTATTTATTTGCTTTTATTGTTCTTCCTTGGGCTTGGAATGAATGTCAAGCCATGGCAAGTGTGCAAAACTATTTGACACTATTTACTTTTGAAATGCACATCCATCATTCTCTCCAGATGAACTCTGCTCAAGGCTATTTTGTCTATGGTTACCTACTAGGCTGCACACACACACACACACACACACACACACACACACACACACGAGAGAGAGAGAGAGAGAGAGATAGAGAGAGAGAGAGAGAGAGAGAGAGAGAGAGAGAGAGAGAGAGAGAGAGAGAGAGAATGAGTTTGTATAGTTAACAAAACGAGTTTGTGAAGTTACAGTTTGTGTCCCAAGATGAAACGGTAGGCTCTAGAAGTGTTGAACAGTGTGTGTGTGTGTGTGTGTGTGTGTGTGTGTGTGTGTGTGTGTGTGTGTAAATAAGAACAACAACAAAAGCTGAAATGACAGCAGTTAATGCCTTCCAGGCTTATCAAGGCAGGCCTTGAAAAAAGAGATTTCACCCTTTTGCTATGAGTCTGTCATTTCTGGATGCAAACAACAAACAAATATTACATTCCTTCTCAGGCACTGTAAATTACATGGAAAATCTCATCATGGGCGTACCCAGGATCAAAACTAGGGGGGGGCAAGGGGAGGGGCCACAAAGTGGGCGGGAACGGCGAACTCGCGCTCCGCCGGGCTGTGCCCCTCCCTAGAAGCAGGGCTGGTGGGCGGAGGCGGAGCCCAGCCCAGCGGAGCGCGAGTTCAGCGTTCCTGCCCGCTGCGCCGCGCTCTCTGGTTCCCCGCCGCGCTTGGCCTTGCCAGAGGGCGCGACGGGGAGCTGGAGGGAGGGCGCAGCGCGGCGGGCGGGAACGGCGAACTCGCGCTCCGCCGGGCTGTGCCCCTCCCTAGCAGCAGGGCTGGTGGGCGGAGGCGGAGCCCAGCCCAGCGGAGCGCGAGTTCGGCGTTCCCGCCCACTGCGCCGCGCTCCCTGGTTCCCCGCCGCGCTTGGCCTTGCCTGAGGGCGCGCCGGGGAGCTGGAGGGAGGGTGCGGCGCGGCGGGAATGGCGAACTCGCGCTCCGCCGGGCTGTGCTCCGCCTCTGCCCACCAGCCCTGCTTCTAGAGTAGGGCAGCTGCCCTAACTTGCCGCATGGTGGGTACGCCCTTGAATCTCATGTGTGGAACTCCACTGAGAAATTGTTTTAGTCTTAGCAAAACCCTTTTGGCTTCCCTCAGAATGCTTTACTTAAGTAGAAAAAAGACCTTCAGAGATGCAGTACTGACTGAGAATAATTCAGGAGTAGACATTGAAGGATTTGTAAATTTTGGTGCTTTCAAATTCTTATTTTTCCAACCCTGAATTCAGTTATCCCCATTTTGCAGCAATTTGTGGATTTTATTTATTATTTTTTAAATATGAAAATTATCCAGCATTTTATTGCTAATTTCTTCTAATAAACACATTCTATAGTTTTGAGTAAAGTTCACATTTTTGAAAGCAATTTCCCCTAATTTTTGTGGGCTATTTTCACCAATATATTTATTTGTATGCACACTTTCCCCTGATATATGCATTCTTGTAAACATCGGTTGGTAAGCTGGATAGTAAATGTGGATAAGTGTGAATTGCAAAAATTAAGCTGTGTGGCATATTGTTTCATAAAGTTCAAATTTGATGGATGTAGTTTTAAATGAGACTTGGATCACATTTTCTGCCCATCGGTATCCAGAAGTGTTTTCCTAACTCAACCTGTTCAATGTCAGAAGCTTCACTTATCCATAGAAAGTAATGCTATGTCGAAACATGCTCTCCAAATTCTCACAATGTTTCTTCTCCAGGATTTGTTTTAAAGTGTCAAGTCACCTTCTCACGGTGTTTGTACAGCTTTGCATCCACCCACTATTAAGTCTCAAATGCACATTGTTGGCCATTGGCCAAACTATTTTCCTAATGTACTACTGCAACAAGGCCGACTCTCCTTTTAGAGGAAGCCTAGTCAATTGCAGAATGTGCTGTTATAAATGAAGGAAGAATAATGATTTTTGTTCCCTAGGCCTTATGAAACTCCCCTCAGCTTTAGAGGCTGTCACATTTTTTCCTAGCAGACTCCTTGAGGGAGTGGTTCTACTGAGACCATTCTCAGGCTGCCAGACTATTGCTTTAGTGTTGAAACAGAGAGGGGGGAGGTACCTGCTCCTAAAAGCAGGTGCTACTGGGTGCTGAAGAATCCTAAGCCAATCCTGTTCCTGAACTTGGGCAACAAGCTTCTAGTGTATTGGCCCTATCACTCTCACCTGCTGCAGTTCAGATATGGACAGGGGGACTAGTGTCCTTTATGGGTAACAGGAGAGATAAAACTGATCCCTGAATATATCACCACAGATCTAATTCACATTTTGAGTGGCGGTTGTGTTTCACTTCTCTTCGCAAAAAAAGTAAAAGGGAGCGGGGCATCTGGCAATCAGACCCTCCAAGTGTCCCTATTTTCCAGGGACAGTCCCAGACATACAGAAGCTGTCCCAGTTTGTTTTGTTCCCAGAATATCTCACTTTTCCTTAGGATGTCCCTATTTTCATCGGATAAGTGTTGGAGGGTATTAATTTAGCTGACCCCCAAGCTATCTTAAAGCAACCTTGTATAGGCAAGTTTTTCAATGTTTAATGCTTCCAACAGACATTAACATACAATAATCTATTAAACATTAAAAGCTTCCCTAAACAGGGCTGCCTTCAGATGTGTTCTAAAAGTCTGGTTATGTTTTTAGTATGTTGGAAGTCACCCAAAGTGGAAACCCAGTTAGATGGGCAGGGTATAAATGGTAATAATAATATTAGTATTATTGAATAGGTTGTCCCTATTTTCATTGGAGAAATGTTGGAGGGTATGTGAAACATGCATCTGTGATGGCTCTGGCACATGTCTACAATGGGTTCCTGAGTGTTTGAAGGTCTTTCCCCCTTCATGCTATGTGTGTATAGGCATTAGAACCCTGGCCTCTGGGTTGTCTGTGCCTGTAGTATTGCATCAGAGAAACGAGGAACAGTGTTGACTTCTCCCTACAACTCTGTTTCATTGCTATTCCTTTGTCAGTTAGCCATTGCTAGAGAAAGAGAGAGTTTAGCCAGTAAAGCATGAAACTCTTCATCTCTTTTTGCCCCTGTTGGGCAAAAAAGATTCCTGCATTGCAGGAAATGGGACTAGTCACTAGATGACCCTTGTGTTGTTGTTTAGTCGTTTAGTCGTGTCCAACTCTTCATGACCCCATGGACCATAGCACGCCAGGCACTCCTGTCTTCCACTGCCTCCCGCAGTTTGGTCAAACTCATGTTCGTAGCTTCGAGAACACTGTCCAACCATCTCGTCCTCTGTCGTCCCCTTCTCCTTGTGCCCTCCATCTTTCCCAACATCAGGGTCTTTTCCAGGGAGTCTTCTCTTCCCATGAGGTGGCCAAAGTATTGGAGCCTCAGCTTCACGATCTGTCCTTCCAGTGATGAGCACTCAGGGCTGATTTCCTTCAGAATGGCTCTGAAACACAGCCAAATTTGAACATTTATCAGTTATGAAAATCAAAACAGTGAAACTTAACATCCTTCAATGTCACATGAAAATATACAGCAATATTCAGCTGAGGAGGGCGAATCACATGGGATGTTATCCAACAATTAATTTGACTACCTCATTATCCACATTGACCACCTGATTATTAGCATTCACAAGGGAAGGTCATGAAGCTTATGTTTGGGAAGAAACTGGTTCCATCCATATTTGGCATCCAGGACTAAATGTTTTAAAAAGGGAGGTGTCTCACTTGTTGCTCAAACATCACTTGCTACTAAAACCAATTAATGCCAGTTGTCACTGTGATAAGATGTAATTAATGCCAGCAATCATTCTGATAAAGGCCTTCCTGCTGGTTCTTGGCTAAGAAAACTAATCCGTTCTGCATAGGTTATAAAACACATATAAGACAGCAATAGCACTCAGTCGGTCAGCTGGACTACGAGCAGGTTTTGAATCTAGCTGTCCATAGCTCCTCATCAATCCCCCAAACCTTTCAGTCCCTCAATTAAGGAGTTTTCTTTTTCTCTATCCATGTGTTGTTGTTGTTGTTTTTTTAAATGTATCTGCCAGTTACACATCAAAGCAGCAAACAAGCTCATGGGAAGTTATTGCCGCAGGCCTTTTAAGCATTGCCAACAAAAGCTGCCTGGAATAGCCTTGTGAAAATGTCCTAAGAAGTCAATATGGACTTGGCATTGCAGTTTTTGAAATAAGCCGCTCACTTTGTTTTATACCAAAACGTGAAGACTAACCAAGCACAACATTTACACACCTGTATAATGTGTGAATAGGGCTATGACTAAGTCTGATTGGCCGCAGAGTGGTGTGACATCATCCATTTCACTACGTGGTCCCTGATTGAGTGGAATCAGCAATGTGACTAATCCAGGCAGAAGAAGAAATGTCAGCCAATTATTAGCAAATAACTTGAAGACCCAAGAATTACCAACAGTGGACGATTGGCAAATGAAAATGATGGAGTACATGGAACTGGCTGAGATGACCGGGAGAATACGCGACCAGGGAGAAGAAGTGACAGAAGAAGAGTGGAAAGATTTCAAAGTTTATTTTAAAAAATATGGTAAAATTGTATATTGAGATTAGATTTAGAAGTTTATTGAAACTGTGGGTTTGAGAATTATGTTAAGTAAATGGATGTATGAGAGATTTGAAATTGCAAGGAATTTTAAACAATGAATTGGAAATTGCTAAAGATAAATGAGAAATGAACCGCAGATAGAGGGAACTTGAGGAAGTCCCCTCTTACAATGTTAAAGGAAAAGGATTATGGTATTTTGATTTTTGTGTTTTTTATTGTTATTTTTGTAATGTTGTTTTCTTTTGTTATTTTTGTTTGTATTTTTGTGTTTAAAGTGTTGTGTTTTCCTGTAAAATCAATAAAAATTATCTGAAGAAGAAGAAGAAGAAGAAGAAGAAGAAGAAGAAGAAGAAGAAGAAGAAGAAGAAGAAGAAGAAGAAGAAGAAGAAGAAGAGGAAATGTCAGCTAGAGGAACTAAAGAAATGGAAGTGCAATTTTTTTTACAAGTTTAATCTTGAAAAAGCAAACATTTAAAAAAAAATTGCAAGAGGAGATTTCTACCCCACCAATTTCTGTAATTGCTACCAGAAAACAGAATATTTGGTGTGCCTCTAGCCTTTAAATAGGAGCAAGTATGGAGTTTATTGACTAACAATAATCATTTGAAAGTCTATGGGGGGGAACTAGTTTTACAAGCATGCATTTGGAAGCCCCCCCTCTCTTTAAAGACCTCATTGTTTTTCATGTTTACTCCTGACTTGGATCTCTAAGGGAGGGATAAAACTAAGTTTGTGAGAAGGAGAAAGAAAACCACATTAGTTACACCGTGTGGAGAAAGCATATTTATTGAAGAATAGCACCTTCAGACACAATATTGTAACTCCTTGCCTGCCCTTCAAAGCTTTATTCTTAACTGAAAATGAATGTTACTAGTACTTGTTAGCATGGTAGAGCCAACATGGTCATTGTTAGCTGATATAGATTTTTCCCCCTGTGTGGAAGCTCTTTACAATATTGAATACACCTATACTATGAACTTTCAATGCTTTTATACCAAACTTATCACCATCATAGTTCCCCTGCCAAGTATCCTGGGAATTGTAGCTGAGGTTATGGTCACAGCTGAAAATTCTTTGCTAAAGATCCACTCACAGAACTATAGTTACATAGCTTCTCTCAGGAACTCTCCAGATATTTTGGAATAGAGTTCCACAATCTGCAATGTTGGCTGGGGCTGAAAGGAATTCTAATCCAAATACATGGGGGCCACCAGGTTGGGTGGGGAAGGCTACCATAGATATCCCCAGACTAGCCTGTATGACAGAGCCCAGATGACCTGAGACTGATGGCCCAGATTGCACCTCATATTTTAGCCTTTAACAGAGAACTGCAATCTCTGTAACTAACCAGAGGGAATAATTTTGTACCCAGTGACCAGTGAAGCAAGTTGGGTGAGCAGTGAACTGTGTTCCATTCCCAGGATATTTCTGGAGACATAGAATCATAGAATTGTAGAGCTAGAAGGGACCCAGAGGGTCATCTAGGCCAACTCCCTGCAATGCAGGAATCTCGAGTAAAGCATCTGTGAGTGATGGCCATCCAACCTCTGCTTAAAAACCTCCAAGGAAAGAGAGTCCACAACCTCCTGAGGGAGGTCATTCCACTGTCTAACAGCTCTTACTGTCAGATAGTTCTTCCTGAAGTTAAATGGATTCTCCTTTATTGTAACTTCAATCCGTTGGTTCAAGTCCTACCCATCAGAGCATGAGAAAACAAGTTTGCTCCATCTTCCATTTGACAGCCCTTTAGATATTTGAAGCTGGCTGTTATATCTCCTCTGAGTCTCCTCTTCTGATGGCTAAACATACCCAACTGTCTCAACTGTACTCCATAAGGCTTGGTTTCCAAATCCTTGATCATCTTGCTTGCACATGTCCCAGCTTGTCAATATCCTTCCGATTCCTGTATCCCAGTTGTGGCCTTACCAAGGCAGAATATAGTGGTACTATTGCTTCCCTTGATCTGAACACTAGACTTCTGTTGAAGCCTAGAATACCATAAACTTTTTTTTCTTCTGCATCACACTGTTGCTTCTTGTAAGCTTGTAGTCAGGGCCGGCTCTAGGCCCGCTCCCGGTGGCGCGGGGCGCCAGGCCACCAGGGGCGCCACTACACCCGCTGAGAGGCACAGCTGAGGCTGCCCAAGGCGCGCCTCTGCTGTTCAGCGGCTTCAGGCTGCTCTTTGGAGGCGCGCGGGCCTGGGGTCGCCTCCGCCGTGCGCAGGGGCATCACAACAGGGGAGAGGCAGCGCCCCCTGGCCCAGGGCCAGCCCTATGGCAGGCTGGGTGGCACAGTGCAGCTGCGCCTGCGGCAGCCCCCCTGTGCGCAGTGCCTGCCCGCCGCACTGGAAAACGGGGCGGGGGGGCGCCGGAGGGATCCGACGCACCAGGGCGCCAGGCATGCTTAAGACGGCCCTGCTTGTTGTCATCCAAGACCCCTAGATCCCTTTCCCCATGTACTACTGGCAAGCCAAGTGTCCTCCATCTTATATTTGTCCAGCTGGTTATTCCTGCCTTGGTGTGAAACCTTACATCTATCTCTATGGAAATTCATTTTGTTAGTTTTGGCCCAGTTCTTGACTCAGTTAAAGTCATATTGTATTCTAATTTTGTCCAATGCGGCAATGGCTACTCCTCCAATTTTAGTGTCCTCTACAAATATGGTATCTTATTCTGAAGCCTCAGTCTAGTCCTGTTGAAATACTTGATATATGGTAACCAACTAGCCTCAAGGTATACACTCAGGCTGGGGAAGAGCAAGCAGGGTTTTAAAATATGTGGCTAGGGGATGAGACCCATACATGGGTGTTGAGTGGGCCTTAAATAGAGAAATCAGGATGGTGGGCCTTATACAGAGAATAATAATAATAATAATGATGATGATAATAATAATAATAATAATAATAATAATAATAATAATAATAATAATAATTATACCCCACCCATCTGGCTGGGTTTCCCCAGGAAAGGAAATGAATGAATGACTAAATGAAATTTGTATAGACTGTGGACTTTTATCCATCCCTACTTATTGTAGATCTTCCTGATTCATTATTAAAATGTTGTACATGTTGAAGAACCCTCTCCTTATCTGTCAAAACAATGCTTTGATATGCAGCCAGCTTGTTTGCGGGGGGGGGGGGGGAGGCTTTTTAAACTTGGGAAATTTGGGGAATTTGCTAGCCTCCCACATTCTAAGGAAGAAAGGTTATCACCACTCAGTCAGGAGGTCTCTGATTTCTGACACCTGTATGCAACACTTGGGGAAATGTGAGATTTAGATTCAGGAAATGAATACTGTACCCAGATACAAGTGCAGCCCAGGAATTTCAAGTACTGATAAAGCTGAAGTTCAGAATTGGGATGTTCAGGATATGAACTTAACTAGCCCAGTGCCTCTGGGGTAATGGCAGCCAAGCCCAAATTTCTCCATCGTTCAGGCTCAGCTTGTAATTACCTCAGCCTTGGCTCCAGCATCAGATCTCTCTGCTGCAACCTCTTTCTTGTTTCTGCTCAAACAGCAAGAAAGGCTGCTGCTTCTGTAAGTTTCATCCAATAGCAGCAGCCCTGGGAGTGTCAATCCTTGCTGGAAAAGTCATTTTGCAGCAAGGCTGGGTCCTTATAATGGATACAGAAATTCCGAGGAACAAAATCCCCAGGGATCCTTGTGCCTGGGTTAGGTTATTGCATCAAGGGATTCACTGAAGACACAGCTGCTTGTTTTAAGCTAAACTATTCAGAAGCCACCTTGAGGAAGCTGGCCATTCACTGGTTGCGTGGCTCCCTGAAGTAAACCAATTAAGCTTCCACCAGTACTGTATTACATTCTGTAGATAACTCTTAATGTGGTTTGATGCTTTGGCATCCTTCACACTGAGTGGAGTGAAATGGATTGGCTGTCCAAATTGAAGAGTCTATTCCTTCCATAGGCAGATTGAATAGGCAGGAAAATATGCTCAAATAATCAGGGTACAACCATCTCATCTGTCTGTCTGTCTGTCTGTCTGTCTGTCTGTCTGTCTGTCTGTCTGTCTGTCTGTCTGTCTATTTCACAGTTAAAGAGGAAACGTACATGATGACCCTACCACAGAGCTATCTGAGGATTAATATACCCTGAGGGGAGGGGAGAAAAGTTAGAACAACCTGGAGAACTGCTCACAATCTAGCTCCTAGTGTCCCAGCTGAGGTGGCCTCTAGATGGTCATCTAGTCCAACCCCCTGCAATGCAACCCTGAGATTAAGAGTCTCATGCTCTACCGACTGAATTTCCCCTATATATATATGCATGATACATACACATATATGAATATTGCATCTCCTGAATGCAGTAGAGTGGTACCTCGGTTTAAGTACACAATTGGTTCCGGAAGTCTGTACTTAACCTGAAGCGTACTTAACCTGAAGCGAACTTTCCCATTGAAAGTAATGGAAAGTGGATTGATCCATTCCAGACGGATCCGTGGAGTACTTAAACTGAAAGTACTCAAACCGAAGCGTACTTAAACCGAGGTATGACTGTACAGTTGAAAAAAATAGGAAGAAAACTACTAAATGAGAAGTGCAGAAAGTCTGATTAACAAAGTAACTGGCAAAAGTGATCACATTAAAGTAATAATTTGCAGTTAAATACATAGTATTACAGAAATTGAAACTTAAATGCATTGGCTATTTCTAGCCTTCCCTATATAGTAACTTGCTTTCTGGAAGTAATCAGTCACTGCAGCAATTTCTTTTTTTTCTTAAAATACCAAATGCCACCTCTAAGTGAAAGCCTATAGTAAAAGCATTAGATGTCAGGGCATAAGGTCAGAAGGGAATGCTCTGCCATTGTCAGATCTGAACAATTGTCCACATGCATTATAGACACTTTGTCTGAACCATCAATTATGGGTCACTGCTGGAGGCAAGATGGCATACTCAGAACTCTTTAATAATAGAATGCCATCTATTGTACAATAGAAACTTCCCACCTTCATGATCCCAAATAACTGTGAGCTATTGTTAGTTTTTAAGATACACACCAATATTAAATCCCTTCCTAGCAAACCTATTGCATAATATTGTTATATCGGTGGACTGAAGAGACTTCTCTTCAGCATTTATTATAACTGAAAACTATAAGCACTTGCTTAATAAGGAGCACCGGAAGCCAGCTGAAGTTCCTAGATATGCCGGAAACATAGGCCAACCTAAGTGAGGAACTGAAATTAAGGGAACACAGAGAGAATAGATATACTGTAATTTAAACTGCACTTTAAAAACAATGGGAGTTGGAGATTGTGATAAACACCTGATTTTAAAAATAAGTGTATATCTTTAAGTGATGGATGTGGATGAGTGGGACTAGGAAATAGAAACAACTGTACAATTTCATTACGTTGCAACCAGCTATTATGTTATTGGTAAGAAGGATATAACACTATCTGGTGGAGATTTCTCTTTGCTTGGGCAGAACAACTTCTGAATAAATGTATAATTGAGTTTTCCATCTTTCGATTGTTCTGTTGTCATGCCATGGATAAGTAAAACTATTGGTGTGGATATTGGTGGAATGGATACATGTGACCTCTGCATGCTTCAGGTTTTGCAATTCTAACTCTGAAATGCAAAAGCGCTGATAGGGCTTTAAATTACCTGTACTATGCTGTATATGTATGTGCAGGCATACAAATCCCTGGTGGGAGGGAGCTCTGGATTGGAAACCATGTTGTTGTTTAGTCGTTTAGTCATGTCCGACTCTTCGTGACCCCATGGACCATAGCACACCAGGCACTCTTGTCTTGCACTGCCTCCCGCAGTTTGGTCAAACTCATGTTCGTAGCTTCGAGAACACTGTCCAACCATCTTGTCCTCTGTCGTCCCCTTCTCCTACTGCCCTCAATCTTTCCCAACATCAGGGTCTTTTCCAAGGATTCTTCTCTTCTCATGAGGTGGCCAAAGTATTGGAGCCTCAGCTTCACGATCTGTCCTTCCAGGGAGCACTCAGGGCTGATTAATTTAAGAATGGATAGGTTTGATCTTCTTGCAGTCCATGGGACTCTCAAGAGTCTCCTCCAGCACCATAATTCAAAAGCATCAATTCTTCGGCGATCAGCCTTCTTTATGGTCCAGCTCTCACTTCCATACATCACTACTGGGAAAACCATAGCTTTAACTATACGGACCTTTGTCGGCAAGGTAATGTCTCTGCTTTTTAAGATGCTGTCTAGGTTTGTCATTGCTTTTCTCCCAAGAAGCAGGCGTCTTTTAATTTCGTGACTGCTGTCACCATCTGCAGTGATCAAGGAGCCCAAGAAAGTAAAATCTCTCACTGCCTCCATTTCTTCCCCTTCTATTTGCCAGGAGGTGATGGGGCCAGTGGCCATGATCTTGGTTTTTTTGATGTTGAGCTTCAGACCATATTTTGCGCTCTCCTCTTTCACCCTCATTAAAAGGTTCTTTAATTCCTCCTCGCTTTCTGCCATCAAGGTTGTGTCATCTGCATATCTGAGGTTGTTGATATTTCTTCCGGAAATCTTAATTCCGGCTTGGGATTCATCTAGTCCAGCCTTTCGCATGATGAATTCTGCATATAAGTTAAATAAGCAGGGAGACAATATACAACCTTGTCGTACTCCTTTCCCAATTTTGAACCAATCAGTTGTTCCATATCCAGTTCTAACTGTAGCTTCTTGTCCCACATAGAGATTTCTCAGGAGACAGATGAGGTGATCAGGCACTCCCATTTCTTTAAGAACTTGCCATAGTTTGCTGTGGTCGACACAGTCAAAGGCTTTTGCATAGTCAATGAAGCAGAAGTAGACGTTTTTCTGGAACTCTCTAGCTTTCTCCATAATCCAGCGCATGTTTGCTATTTGGTCTCTGGTTCCTCCGCCCTTTCGAAATCCAGCTTGCACTTCTGGGAGTTCTCGGTCCACATACTGTCTAAGCCTGCCTTGTAGAATTTTAAGCATAACCTTGCTAGCGTGTGAAATGAGCGCAATTGTGCGGTAGTTGGAGCATTCTTTGGCACTGCCCTTCTTTGGAATTGGGATGTAGACTGATCTTCTCCAATCCTCTGGCCATTGCTGAGTTTTCCAAACTTGCTGGCATATTGGGTGTAGCACCTTAACAGCATCATCTTTTAAAATTTTAAATAGTTCAGCTGGAATATCATCACTTCCACTGGCCTTGTTATTAGCAGTGCTTTCTAAGGCCCATTTGACTTCACTCTCCAAGATGTCTGGCTCAAGGTCAGCAACCACACTACCTGGGGTGTACGAGACCTCCATATCTTTCTGGTATAATTCCTCTGTGTATTCCTGCCACCTCTTCTTGATGTCTTCTGCTTCTGTTAGGTCCTTACCACTTTTGTCCTTGATTATGGTAATCTTTGTACGAAATGTTCCTTTCATATCTCCAATTTTCTTGAACAGATCTCTGGTTTTCCCCATTCTATTGTTTTCCTCTATTTCTTTGCATTGCTCATTTAAGAAGACCCTCTTGTCTCTCCTTGCTGTTTTTTGGAAATCTGCATTCAGTTTCCTGTATCTTTCCCTATCTCCCTTGCATTTTGCTTGCCTCCTCTCCTCCGCTATTTGTAAGGCCTCATTGGACAGCCATTTTGCTTTCTTGCATTTCCTTTTCCTTGGGATGGTTTTCGTTTCTGCCTCCTGTATAATGTTACAAGCCTCCATCCATAGTTCTTCAAGCACTCTGTCCACCAAATCTAAATCCTTAAACCTGTTCCTCACTTCCACTGTGTATTCATAAGGGATTTGATTCAGATTGTATCTTACTGGCCCAGTGGTTTTTCCTACTTTCTTCAGTTTAAGCTGGAATTTTGCTATAAGAAGCTGATGATCTGAGTTACAGTCAGCTCCAGGTCTTGTTTTTGCTGACTGTATAGAGCTTCTCCATCTTTGGCTGCAGAGAATATAATCAATCTGATTTCGATGCTGCCCATTTGGTGATATCCATGTGTAGAGTCGTCTCTTGTGTTGTTGGAAGAGAGTGTTTGTGATGACCAGCTTGTTCTCTTGACAGAACTCTATTAGCCTTTGCCCTGCTTCATTTTGAACTCCAAGGCCAAACTTGCCAGTTGTTCCTTTTATCTCTTGATTCCCTACTTTAGCATTCCAATCCCCTGTAATGAGAAGAACATCCTTCTTTGGTGTCATTTCTAGGTGTTGTAGGTCTTCATAGAATTGGTCAATTTCACTTTCTTCAGCACCGGTAGTTGGTGCATAAACTTAGATTACCGTGATGTTAAAAGGTCTGCCTTGGATTCGTATCGAGATCATTCTGTCATTTTTGAGATTGCATCCCATTACAGCTTTTGCCACTCTTTTGTTGACTATGAGGGCCACTCCATTTCTACTACAGGATTCTTGCCCACAGTAGTAGATATGATAGTCACCCGAACTGAATTCGCCCATTCCCTTCCATTTTAGTTCACTGATGCCCAGGATGTCGATATTTATTCTTGTCATCTCATTTTTGACCACACCAAGCTTACCTCCATTCATGGTTCTTACATTCCAGGTTCCTATGCAATATTTTTCTTTACAGCATCGGACTTTCCTTTCGCTTCCAGGCATATCCGCAACTGAGCGTCCTTTCGGCTTTGGCCCAGCCGCTTCATCAGCTCTGAATCTACTTGTACTTGTCCTCCGCTCTTCCTCAGTAGCATGTTGGACGCCTTCCGACCTGAGGGGCTCATCTTCCAGCGTCATAACTTTTATATGCCTGTTGTCTTTGTCCATGGAGTTTTCTTGGCAGGGATACTGGAGTGGCTTGCCAGTTCCTTCTCCAGGTGGATCACGTTTAGTCAAAACTCTCCACTATGACCTGTCCATCTTGGGTGGCCCTGCATGGCATAGCTCATAGCTTCTCTGAGTTATTCAAGCCCCTTCGCCACGACAAGGCATTGATCCATGAAGGGGATTGGAAACCATAATGCAGAACAAAGCACATTTGTATCATAAAGGATTTAAGGCTCCTGTCCCAAATCATGAAAGCAGAGGCTGTTATTTGTAAATAAGAAAGATATATTGATTCATGCAAACAGAAGCATGGGGGGCGCTGTGGGTTAAACCACTGAGCCTAGGGCTTGCCGATCAGAAGGTCGATGGTTCAAATCCCCATGATGGGGTAAGCTCCCGTTGTTCAGTCCCTGCTCCTGCCAGTGTACCAGTGGGAAACAGTGTACTGGTTTGCTGGACGCGGGTGGCGCTGTGGGTTAAACCACAGAGCCTAGGGCCTACCAATCAAAAGGTCGGCAGTTCGAATCCATGCAACGGGGTGAGCTCCTGTTGCTTGGTCCCAGCTCCTGCTCCTGCAAACAGAGGAGTCACAGTTTAGGAGCCAGGCAAGAAGTTCAGAACTGGACAGAAAAAAATGAAGGTGTCCAAACAAGTTTCCACAGCACACCTGCCAAGCTTTTAAAGATAAGGTGTGGCAGCCTGCTCATTCACTAGACTCATTTGCCTCCCCCATTTGGATTGGGATTATAGTGTTCTAGTCTAAATCCACATTGAGGTTACCATGTGCACTTTTATTTTATTAACCAGAAAAAAAGGGGGGGTCATATTTACATCTCTCAAGTTACTTGTAGTTTGGTCCTAATTATCAGGTGCTTGATATGTGAACCAGACCTGTGCTTAGGGATGGACAGAGCAATTAATTCCACCTTGTTTCAGTCTTGCTGGCACACAGAATGGATGGAAAGGACCTATGACCATCTCATTGTGAGCCACTGCATCCTACTCTGTCCCACTGTATGCATTTTGTATACACTTTCTAATATAAAATACACACTTTCAGTGTAAAACACACATCTTTCAGTGCCTTCCAATGAACTCACTTGTAAAACACACATTTTGTATAATTGTGCACAGTGTTTGCACACCATGAACACATGGTAATCTGACTACAAGTTGTGCTCTTGTTATCAAGCAAATTCTAGAGCTGTAGGATCAGGTTGGACTGCAGTGAGAATCCCTCCCCGGACCCTGGCTCTGTACATCCTATTTATCAAGCCAAGTCCATGACACTGGAGATGGGCCTTCATGTGATCTTCATGTGATCTAGGTTGTCAAAATTCATAGCACATACTCTGTACCATTCACATCACACATGTTCACCCCTTCTTCAGATTATAGACAGTAGATATAATTTTGATGGGCTCTCTGGAGTGATGTGTTTTTGAAACAGCATGTAGGGTTCTCTAAACCCCAAGCACACCAACTCATTGAGGCCATTACAGAAGAGTAGGTAGTGGAATGTTACAGAAATATGTGCTAATGGCTATGACAGAAGGCTGGTTAGGGATGGCAAAAAACTTGTGCTGTCAAATACAACAATGAGGATGGCTGAGGATGCTGCACATTAGTACACATTGTAGCACATTTTTTGACAACCAATTATTATAACTAGGATCTCACACTCTCAAAGAATTCACATATACACCAATGAAGAACAGGAAAAACTCATGAACAAACTGGAGAGGTGAATAACAATGTAAAGTTTTATTTTTCAGGATCTCTCTCTCTCTCTCTCTCTCTCTCTCTCTACTTTGAATGTTTACTGATTTATTTAACTATATTTTTATTCTGTTCAGAATTACAAATAAATCTTGAAGCAGTTTATAACATTAGAAATAAATATACATTATTACCAATTCAAATCAAACACCAGAAACATCTATGTCAACAATATATCAACAATAGTATAGTGCAGTACGATCAGTGCTGTTACGGAGGGAAAGTGCGAGCTCACAAATTAATTTTAAATTAACCTCACAAGCACACCATAGTTTAGGGACTTCCGGGAAGGAAGATGGCAGACTAGACATCTTTTGTTGACAGTCTGTCAGCAGAGATAATTATGTGGTCATTAATGATAGCCAAGCCATAAATCTTGGTTATCACATTGTCTCTAGGAAGACAGAGAGAACAGAGATTAACCTCTGATGCTCTGAAAAGTCTGCTTTTTATGTCAGGAGACTGAGAAGTTTTGAGGGACCCGGATGGCGGAGAGTGACTCTAATCATGCCCAAACACCACATAATAGTCCTGAGGGCCGGTCCTTCAGGCATAAGGTGAGCAAAACTTCCCTTTCTTTAATTACTTTTGAGACTGTTATAAATTATGATTGAGGTGATCTGTCTACCGGTTGAAATTTGCATCAGGGATGTGAACTGCTGGCTTAAGAAGGGACAATTATTAAAAATGCTGAAAGCAAAACAAAAAGGCATGTTTTAATTGGCTGTGACTAAGAAAGATAAATGGCTAAGGGGTGTTCCAACTGTTAAAAATCTTTATTTTACTTTTAACCTTCCATCCCTTTGATGAAAGTGCTGGCTGCAAAGAGAAATTAATTTATCTACTCCACTGTTTTGTGTGTGTGTGTGGTCTGCAGATAAGGAGATGGGAGGCTCAAGCTTAAGGCATAGATTGTAATACCTTAAGGTGTAGAGTGAGTTGTTAATAAGACCAAGAACACTCAGTATGACAAAAATACTGCTGGACACGCCATGGACTGCTGGCATCATGGATGAGCAACTAAAAGAGATCAGAGCTGAGATGTATAAGAAGGTGAATAAAAATGGACCAGAGAAAGGTGAGGTTAAAGAAGACACAGGCCCTTTGCAGAACAATACAGTATTGATAATGGGCTTCCAGAACAGGAGAGTAAAATGATAACACTAGAGGCAGTAGATGATGAAACAGTCATGTGGTGGATCTATGATGTTGGAGGAGAGGAATGAAACTATTGACAGATTAAGAAATATTCTGAGCTGGCACAGATAGAGCGGAGAGAGAAAGAATTCTGTATATAATTTGGAGTGAATCTTAGGAGATAAAGCTACCAAGCTCTCCTTGAAAAAGAACAGAAGAAGCAGAAATTGAAGAACTTTTTTAAACAACAGCAACTAGGATGTAGATGATGGCCAACAGGAAATGGGATTGGAAGATATGGAACTGAAAGACAGGTTTGATGGTATGAAAGGATGCTGAAAGGTCCAAGAGAGGCATCCCCAAACTGCGGCCCTCCAGATGTTTTGGCCTACCACTCCCATGATCCCTAGCTAACAGGACCAGTGGTCAGGGATGATGGGAATTGTAGTCCAAAACATCTGGAGGACTGAAGTTTGGGGATGCCTGGTCCAAGAGAACCAACATGTCTCCTACTCCACTATCCATATTGCAGTGCAAGTCATTCACCAGGAAAACCAAAGCAGCTTCCATCCCAAATCTGGGATTGGCATGGCTCCAAATAATTATGTGCCACTCAAAGCTGCCTGGAGTTCAATACCTTGCTCAAAAAAGAAAGAAAAGAAAATTTTGACACTGAACTAAAGTTCTTCAGTACAGTCCAGATTAGGTTTCTTTGTTAAATGTCAACTGCCACTTCTTTCAGGGTGATAGGGACTACCTCTGAGGTGCAAATAGAAAGCTGAACTGTGGCAAATAAAATCTCAAAAACTATTAGGAGTAAAGATTCATAGAGCAGGTCTCAAACATCCTTGCAGTTGTTTACACCCATATCATCCTGATCAGAAGACATGCTGGCTGCATCCATTTCTGACGACAAAGTAGCTATGACATCCTGAAGGAGGGGCATCCACACCTCTCAATTGTGGATGTATGGCATTGCATGTAGATGTATGGTAGAGCACATTTTTGCCATGCCAAACCTCCCAGGTTGAAACCCCAAGTTCGCTTTCAGGAAGAGCTGTGCAAAAAAGACTTGATTCACAATGGCCACCCATGTCCAAATGGCGACAGAGTCTGCTGCCACATCTCAGGAACTATTGTAGCAAGTTTGGTGATGATATTGCAATATCGCGACAGACAAACCACTTTCCAAAAAACATACCGGTAGCAGGTCAATCATCTATGATATATGCAAATAACTGCTCACAACACTGGTCTGGTCAGATTAGGTGCACAACATGGGAGAAGTCTAGTTATATAAGTAGTGCTACACTTGCAAGATTTCATATTGTTTATTAATTTTCTATATTAACCTTCATCTGAGGAACACGGCGATTTACCATATATATATAAACAAGAATAAAACATCATAGTAACAAACAAAAACAATAACTGCCTGCAGTGGCAGGTTTCAAGTAGACAGATTTTCATGTATCTAGCACACACTGTTCAGAGATTGTGCTATCTGATGCTTTGCAGATATATTTGTGCCCTCTTCCAGTTAGCATTCATTTGGCTCCTTCCGTTTTGCCATTTAATAAGAACCTAAAATTTATCTTTTTACTATTGACATTCCTTAAGAGAATTTTGGTGATCTAATTCAGTCTGTATCCATCTGTTTGTCTGTATCCACTCAGTGCGTCTTGCTCTGTTTGAGACTCTCTTGTTCTGTTTCTGTATGTTGCTTGCTGAGGGTTTGGCCCTAAAAACTGACTACTACTACTAATAAAACCAAAATGAATGAATGAATACATACATATATACCTTCAGTTACCTTTAACTGAATATGCTAGAACAATACTGGAGGTTCTGTGAGTGATGCATGCTTGGGAAAGCCATCGGTGTGGAATTTGAGATTTATTATTATTATTATTATTATTATTATTATTATTTGCAAAGTAATATGGAAACACAATGGAATTCTGGGTGCAAATATGCAAAACTGGCATATAGACTGATTAAGCCATCTCAAGGCAATACTGAACTAGATGGTTTAGTGAAATCCACTTCTCCCCTCCCCTTTCATTTTTTTTTAGAATACCCCTCCCATTGCAAAACTAGGTAAAATTGGAAAGCTACTGGGGTTCAGAGCAGAGAATGAGTGGAAGGTGTCATGAGTCTGTCTCACTATAAGGGTACTGCTCTGGAGGGTAGGACTTGAACCAAAGGCTTCAAGTTACAAGAAAGGAGATTCTGACTAAAGAACAGTGAAAACTTTCTGACAGTAAGAACTGTTGGACAGTGGAACAGCCTACCTCGGGAGGTTGTGCACTCTCTTTCCTTGGAAGTTTTAAAGCGGAGGTTTGATCTGTTATGGATGCTTTAGCTGAGATTCCTGTATTGCAGGGGGTTGGACTAGATGACCCTCGGGGTCCCTTCCAACTATGACTCG
This sequence comes from Zootoca vivipara, assembly GCF_963506605.1. NCBI lineage: Eukaryota > Metazoa > Chordata > Lepidosauria > Squamata > Lacertidae > Zootoca > Zootoca vivipara. Next base: position 71,790,808 of record NC_083283.1, read on the forward strand.
CATGATGGAACACTGCTTGCATTAGTAGACACCAATGGCATGAGCAGGTGTTTGTGTGCAGGATAGCTGATTTATAGTGCATGAATTGATTATTACTTACAGTTTGCTAACTCTGAGTGTGTGTATGTGTGTGTGTGTGTGTGTGTGTGTGTGTGTGCGTGTGCGTGTGTGTGTGTGTGTGTGAGAGAGAGAGAGAGGGAGATGGAGATGGAGATGGAGATGGAGACTGACAGCCTTTGGACAGTTAAAAACACTTTTAGAGGCTTTTCATAATTCCAACTGGGCTTCTTTGCTTGGCTGGGGAGTCTTTTCAAGCCAGCCTGGAAAGCGGCACTCAGGGGATGGAGGGGAAAGAGAGACAGGTTAAGCTTCAAGCAAGGGGTTAAGATGACTTTTGCCTTTCCTCCCCAACTAATAACATTTGAAATGCATGCTCTGCGTGTGTCTTTTTGAGGGAGGGTTGCAGAAGGGGAATCCTCTGTACCTATTGGCTAGGCTCTATCAGCTGCAGTTTAGCTGAAGCTGCTGCTAAAGAGCTGTATTGATCTGAAGGGTAAATGTGGGGAGAGAGAGAGAGAGGGAGAGAGAGATCCAGTCATTTCTGAGAAGAGAGACGACCTCTGCCAGTAAGGAAGTGGTTTCAACCCGCCTGCCTTTCTTGTTTTATCTTTGGTGAATGAAAAGAGGACGCCTGCGAAAACAGTTTGTTGCGACAGTGGGATAGCGAGACAAGGTTTTCCCTTAGTCGAAGCTTCTGTTGCATATTCCTGCTGTTGCTGCTGCTGCTGCCGCCGCCGCCGCCGCCGCCGCCGCCGCCGCTTGCTTCCCCGGTGCAGTTTCATAGAGCAGGTAAGCCTTATAAAAGCAAAACACAAAAACGGTGATGATGAAACGCAATCGGGTGGCTTCTGCATCCTGAGATCCCGGACCCACAGGGATCGTCAGATTTGCAAACGTTGCGCCGCTGGATGGCGAGGGCTTTTGCAAGACGGAGGAAATGACCTCGGGCATCCTTTTCTTCCTGGGGGAGGTTGTCCCATACACAGTGACAGGGGGAACTTCAATAAGTTCTCAAGAAAGTGGATGAGTGTGTGGTGTGTATTGATCTGAGAGCGAGGAAAGGGGTTGCAAGGCAGTAGCTCTGTGCAGAAGTGCAGGGAGGGAAATGGCAAAGGTGCAGAAATATTTCCCTTTGCCTCTAGCTTAAAAGATGTACAGGTGGGGCTATCAATGGTTTGAATTTGGTGGACCAGAGAACAGTCGTGCCAAATATTATGCAATTTAGTTCATTAGAAGACCACCACCACCCCTTTAAGGTACAGTGCAGAACTTGAGTGAGAGATTTCTGATGCTATTTGAAGGATTTTTTCTTAAATTGTGGCAGCTGTTTGAGGTGCTGAAAAGCTGACCTTTTAAAAGAGGGGGTTTGGTTCCTTTGTGTTCCAAAGAAAAGCACTGCAAGGCAACTTTTCTCCAGTTCCTATTACCTGTTGTTTAACTGGATTACAGGTTCCATTTCTAAGCAAGGATCTAATTCAGCAGTCACAAATAAGACATTTCAGTGCAAGCACTGAGCTTCCTTTCTCCCCAAATGATCTTGCCCAAATTAATCATGTGGTGATAAGTGAAACTCACATAATTCTTAAATAAGCATTTAAATGAGCTATTTAGCACCAAATTGTAAACATTCACCGAAGCCTTGTCTTTTGCATGTGGGAGATCGGGGTGGAAGCAGAGGAATCTTGCTTTCTCTCTCTAGATATTTAATCCCCCCAAATTAGAAATGTGACACACAGTTCTGTGACTTTGATAGCTTTGTATTCTGATCTTTACTAATAAGAGGCACACATATTGTCTAAGTTAAAGTATTTGCCACGGGGGGGGGGCAGGGAATAGGTGGCCAATGGATTTTGTTTCTGGGTTCCGTGATCTTTCACAATACTGCACATCCCCTCATCCATACATTGTAAAACATATCCACAAGATGCTGGTTAGGAAAATAGAAACTGCTGTACTGCTGGATGAAAACCAAGAGGGGAAAAAAGTCATTTGTATTTCCTTTGCTTTATTGTTTTCCACTTCCAGCATGACCAACAAAAGCATAACCATTTCAGCATACTGAGCAGGTGTTAATGTCAAACAATGCACTTTTCAATGCACACCTCACTGGACGCGAGGCAAAATATTATTAAGAATAAGTGCAATGAATGGAAGAACGGTACTGAGAATTCAGTCTCTCATATTATTAATGAACTGGTCAGGAGGTCTTTATTTCTCCCCCATTAAGACTTGATTAGATGTTTCAGTGGTTGCCACTAACTGTTGGGAGGGTTCCTAGGAGTTTTACAAATATGTCTCCAAGAAGGAGAAGCCAGATGGTTATACCACCAAAGTCATAAGCAGTTAATTGCAGAATTGATTTGTAGTCCTCTTGAACATATCAGCGCCTGAACTGCAGTGCTTACATCTTAACTGATCAAGCTACTTGCCTGATGCTCACCTGTACCAAGATCAAAGGGCCATTTTTGGAAACTGTGCAGTAATATAATCACTCTGTTCTCCATAATAAGGCACATCATGGTTTAATAAGGAAAGCTACACCAGAAAAAAAATAATTTTGTCTCCCACACACATACACTTCACAACAATCATTGCTTGATACATTTTGTGCCTCTTTAGTTTTTTTTGCTGGTCAGCTTTTGAATTCACTTGCAAAATTTCTGTGGTCTGTGCCAAGCCTGTGGCATTCCTTATCTGTTTGGTTGGACTGTACAGCAGCTGGAGACTGTGAGGTCTCCCACAGCTTATGTTCTATTCAGCATAGCAGAAGGAAGTTTTGCTCAACAAGAATATGCTCAGGTCTTGTTTGCCCATCCACTTTCACAGCCAACTCAACAATGACCACTTGTTATATCTGCACCATTCACTGGTGACCAATGCCAATCTATTCAAGTTTGTTGCCTGCATCCATTTTCTTGCCAAAATTAAAACAAGGACCTTCTTTGCAATCAGTAGTACAAAATTGTTTTCAGCCCTGTTTACATTAAAAAAGAAATTTTAATATTTTAATTTGAAACATTAATGTAATGTCATGTTCCTCTCAAAAAAACCCTGTTAAGATGCACCTGCTATCCCTTGGCACTGAAAGCCCAATAACCTTTACTCAAAGGTAAATCCCACAATTTCAATAGAAGTTACTTGCAACAAGTATCCTGTTGGACATCATCTTACCAAGTGGGAGTCAGTGCAGCTTGTGTTACCCTGGTAACATCAGAAACACAGGATTGCATGGGAGGAGCCAGTGATGTCAACATCACCGCCTCTGAAAAACTAGGAAAACGCCAATGAGGAAGGGAGCCACACTGTGGATCATCCCAGATGCCGGGGACCATCTGAGATCTGTGCTGCAGATGTCCTAAGTAGTGTGGTTGCTGCTGCCTCCACTTTTGCATAGTTGTTTACTTGCCGAGCCTTTGATAAGAATATGTGTATTAGCCTGCCTTAGGTTGAATTGTCACATTAGCACTTTGTATAGTTGCCTGGGAAGAATATGTCCAACCTGGGTAAGTCACATAATAAAACAGCTGTGTCTCTACATAGTAACCCTATCACTTTTCTGAACTACAATTGATGCAGGAAGAGGGGTAAATTGACTAAGAAGACATCTACTAGACATTGAGAATTAATCTGATTCTGATGAATTGAGAACCAGTATGCCTTTTCACGTGCCCAGTTGCTTTTCTTTGGACAAGCTGCCATGATTCCCACATCTTTATCCCTTGCACCCTCAGTATGAATCAGACTCTTGAATCACATAGGACATGAATGCAGTCAGACCAAAACTTTTCTGGGCAAGCCAAGTCAAGCCATCGGAAGCAGCGGTCAGGGAAATCAGTACCATGGACAGATCCCAGTTGCCCTCGCTGGCTGGAAATGACTCCATAAAGTCACTGGGCTCATGTACGTACTGTGCAATGCCATCTGAAGGTGTTTAGCTTGGTTTTTATTAAACTTCTTAAATGACATTTCTGAAAAGTCCCAAGACTAATGCAAAGCCATATAAACAATGTCATGACAACACCATCATAGCAGACAAAACATCAGTGGTAATCAACTAAAACAGGCATAAAAGTAACCATGCCATGCCATACCATCCAATATCTGGAGTAGAAATATCTGTTCACCTGGCATTGAAAGCATAACAAAGCCAATGCCAGGTGGGCCTTGCAGGGGAGAACATTCCACAGATGCAGTGGAAGCACTAGTGAAAAGGCCTTGTTCCTTGTTAGCAAACTCCAAACCTCCCTCGAATGGGGTACCCAGAGAAGGGTCTTCGATGGTGATGTAAGGGTATGGGCAGATTCATGGTGGGAAAGATGGGGCATGGGCCTAAGTCATGTGTGGCTTTATAGTTTACAACCAGCACTTTGAATTGGGCCTGAAAATACAAAGGAAATGTGTGACCCATTCCGACTTTCTTCATGCTTATTCTGGAAGTATGAAAATTGTAGGCAGATATTGAAAATGTACCAGATGATGAACACCCCACCCCTAAAATCCAGTTTATGGAACTCTAAATTCTGAATCCAGCAGAGACCCAATCCACCAAAGACCAACATAATTAGGCTATTGTACATGGTTCTTTGAAATTGGACTTTATTTCTGCTTAATTCAGCTGAAAGCTGGAATATGTTTCTACACTGTGCAAAGTGTGGCATAATATTTAAATTAAAAAGGCATCCAAAAATTAAAAATTAAAAAGGCATCCAAAATTCCTCTAAACTTGGCTTTTTGTTAATTCTACTTTCCAGATGATGGAAAAGATGCTCAGGAATGAAAACTAGCCCAAAGGAGTCCACTTGCTGACCTAAGATTTGAAACCAAATTTCCAAAGCTGTAATGTAAGGGTCTCTTTATTGTCATTTATATTTTAATTGCTAAGTCTAAAGCAATTCCTCCTGAGGAATTTTATTGTTTCCTGTTAGAACTGTCTGCTAATAGTTCTTTGCCACTCACTTTCTGTTTGACAATACCCAAACAGTACTTTTAAAAAGTGGTTTATATCAATGAATATAATAATTTCAATCTAGAACGACAATACAATGCATGAAAATGATGAAAACCTTTGAGTCGGATTGTGTGTGTGTGTGTGCTTGTGTGTGTGTGTGTGTGTTTGTGTGTGTGGTGTACAGTGACCACATAAAGTGCCTTGTATCTGTAGCAGTTGGAAGCAGGCCATTGTGTTTCAAATCTGCTATGTGTCCTTCTGATTGGATTCATGATTCAGGTCCAAATGTAGTATGCGGAATCTAAAGCCCTGTTTCACCCCCCATTGGCTATAAGGGATATATATATATATATATATATATATATATATATATATATATATATACCCTGTTTCTCATATTTTAAGACATACCCATAAAATAAGCCATAGCAGGATTTTTACGCATTCAGCGAATATAAGCCATACCCCGAAAATAAGACATAGTGATAGGCGCAGCAGCAATGCCGGCCGTGGCAGGAGGAGGAGGAAAAAAATAAGACATCCCTTGAAAATAAGCCATAGTGTGTTTTTTTTGAGGAAAAAATAAATATAAGACATGTCTTATAATATGAGAAACACGGTATATATATCTTTAGGGCATCTTCCCCTGAGATTTAATTGAAGTATGTAAAGCTGGCTTCTGAGTGTCTGAGATTGGTGTACTCACTGATTTTGTTTTTAATTAATGTCTTCATTTAGAAAAACCATACCTTTCCACACAGATTTGCTTCTTCAGAAATTACACACACACACACACACACACACACACACGAACACACACACACCCCTTGTTTCTGGGGGGTACGCAGGGGTACACATACCCCTAAACATTTCTGAATCCAAGTTTGGACCCATTGAGGTAGAGTATTTCAATATGAGTAGCCCTAAACATTTTTTTAAGAGAAGGCTGCAGAGTACAGACCACTTAAGAGTTGATTTGTAGGGTGTAAAAAAAGACATCAACAAAATATATCTTGGCTTGCCCAGGTGAGCATAATAAAAACCCAGAGTTCCAACTTATAAGGACATTTAATTGAAATGTCCCCATCTGTTTGATGTCATTTGAATGGAATTTCTTTTCTTATTAATTGTTGAAGAATGGTTAAAGGAGGGGGGGGGAGAAATTTTCAGCACGGCACTAAGTTGATTGGGTGTTGGTCTCAGTAGGCTACAAATTTGCACAGCTCTGGCTTAAAATGGGCATTAAGTAGAAGTTCAGGGAAGCTTTTTTATGGTTCATGAATATCAATCTAGAAATATCCCAAGTCCCACAGTTTAAATATGGGATCTCTGCTCATGAATAAAATGAAAATGTGTGTAATGTACATACACAATTTAAATGCGTTTGTATGCAGCCACTCCATTTCCAGCTTCTAACCCTCTGATTTGTAGAGTGCTTTGAGAGGTCTTGAGTATGGAAGCTTCTGCTTCAGAACGCCATTCACTTCTATGCTATAAATGGCTCGTAAAAATGCCTCCACTTTAAGTGTTATGTATAAACACACACATGGTTTTGTGTGTGTGTGTGTGTGTACACACTTAAAGGGGTGACGGTTTTTATGAGTCATTTTTAAAGGAGAATAGAATTTGGTTTTATATAGCACCTCTCATAGTCAAGGTATTGCAAAGCCATTTGCCATGCATGTGAGTTACTGTTGGTGCCGGCAGAAGAGGCTGCATAGACAAATGCTTCTAAGGAGGCATATAGACCAGGGGCATCCACTACTTTTTTTGAAAAATGGACTATGATCTTCAGCTTTTACTCAACGAGCTGGTTGCAAAAGGCACAGTAAACCAGAATCCAGCATTTTATAAAAGCAATGGCCCCATAAAACCTCAGTACAGCTCCTGTCCACCCCCCCACCCCACCCCGGCAGCACCTGTACTATAGTACTATAGAATTTAGCCGACAATTGGATTTCAAGAAACTAGGCATCACAATAGGACATACAGTTCTGTAGTAGAGAACATTTGAGTCCACTTTCAGGAGGACTTGGGAGCTGGGTGTGTTCTACAAACACTAATATATTGGGAGAGAGAGCATATTATGCATTTATGTCATTGGTTTTGTGTTGTCTTGAGAAGCACTTAGCTCTCTAGTGTTGGTTTCTTGGAGGTAAAACCCAAGTGCTTTAGAGTAGGGCTATAGGTTTTTAGTGATGCACTTAGGAAATGTTAGAATCTGGACTTACTGGCCCTTTAGAACAGGCATGTCAAACCTGCGGCCCTCCAGATGTTTTGGCCTACAACTCCCATGATCCCTAGCTAGCAGGACCAGTGGTTGGGGAAGATGGGAATTGTAGTCCAAAACACCTGGAGGGCCGCAGTTTTGACATGCCTGCTTTAGAACGTAATGCGTATCACTTTGCTTATTTCAAACTGTGGCGTCCCAGCCTTCCTGCATTTGGGATTCTCTTGTTTCATCTTCTGAGTGGGGTCCCAGACCTATGGCCCAAAGTCCTGCCCATCACTATAGGTTATTCAGTCACTCCTCCAATTCCTTGGAGAGAGGATAGCTCTAGATGCAATTTCATAACCCAGTTATCAAAGGTAGCTGTTTAAATCTGCAAAAGCAGAAGGCAGAGTGATCATGCTGATACTCACGACCAAGTTATCCCAAAGCAATGGAGCTTTTCTGATCCCAGAGTAAGAGAGGATTCCCCCAAGGAATCCTGGGAACTGTAGCTTGTTAAGGGTTCTGGGAATTGTAGCTCATTGAGGAGTAAACTTCAGTTAGGTCAGGCATCCCCAAACTGCGGCCCTCCAGATGTTTTTGCCTACAACTCCCATGATCCCTAGCTAACAGGACCAGTGGTTGGGGAAGTTGGGAATTGTAGTCCAAAACATCTGGAGGGTCGAAGTTTGGGGATGCCTGAGATAGATAGATAGATAGATAGATGATAGATAGATAGATAGATAATGATTTTATTTCTCATACTGAGTGATAGAGGTTTTGATTATCTGCATTGAGTTTTTGGCCATATGCAAATTTATTTAAGCCCAATTAATTAATTAATAATTTGGAGTGGGGAGATTAATCATCTACAATTATAAAAGTGGTTGACAGCTTGCTGTTCACAGCTGGTTAGAAGACTTATCTTTCTACTTTATGCTGTTCTGCGGCACAGTTAATGGGGTTGATATATTCTGCCCTAGAGATGGTTACAATTCATTAGCATGTGCAATGACTCTTCTATAAATATGACAAGGCAATATACACATTTTCATATAAAGTTCTTTGGAGCCCTATAAACTTTGCAGCTGTTCTGTTCATCACTCATAAGTTCTCCAGCATTTTTTTTTTACACACAAATGTCCATTCACCTGCACAGTCCACTTTTCTAAGATGAAATGCACAGCTACGGGGAGAGCCAAATGCATGTTGCCTGTTTGTGAGACTTTTGATCATTGTGATCTCCTGCCTACACGGCAGGCCCTACCAAGGGCCTACTCAGTAGTGGCACCTTGGTTATAAAGCTCTCTTTCTAGGAATATCCAGTTGGTACCTATTCTGTTAGCTTTAAGTATGGGTAAAATAAATCCAATTCTGCTCAGCTTTCAGTGGATGATGTATTTAATTTCTACCTTGCTGCCTGTTTTTACTGCTGATTGTTTCTGCTTTGACTGATTTCTTTGGGGTAGTTCTGTTAATTATCATTATTATTAAAGATTTTCTTGATTTACAAAAGTGTGTGCAATGTCTCTCGTAACACTTTAACAAATCAGTTTCATTAGTTGAGACATTGGGAAGAAAAGGGGAAAAGAGGTAGATGGGGGAAAGATGGGTGGGAGTGGGGTCGGGTGACAATGTTTCTATTTTACTTAATGTATGTGGGTTTTTTTGTCAGCATCGCTTGTGCTGGTTCTCTGTTGTTCGCTTGTGTTCTTTTGGTGGTGAGAGATGTTGGAGTTGGCCAAGGGTATGACTGTTCATTTGTGATTGGCTGTGGTGGTCTTTGTTTTGTGTGTGAGTGGGGTGGGTGGGTGTTTTGGGTCAGGTTAGCCATATTGATTTGTATGCTGTTGGATTTTTGTCATTGTCTTGTTGGGCTGTGTATGTGATAAAGGGGAACCATACCGGGGTGAAGCCGTCTTCCTCTATTTGTCCCCGTGTCAGTTTCAGCTTATTGGTTAATTTTTCTAGTGTGGCAGTTTCCCATTCTGTTTGGTACCATCTATACATTAACTGATGCTTTTAATGGCTGTTGCTAGTCACCTTTGGGGGGGGGGTGAAAATTAAGATTAAAAATGTTAAAACAAATATATGTAAATTGTCTTTTCCATTCCAGACACTTGTTTGGCGGTTGTCATATTTGGGCTTCCTACTGTAGAATTGTCAATAATGCTTACATCATCTAGTTCAGGCATGTAAATAACTGTTCACCTGTGGGAAATAAGAATTCTAGGTATGATAGGAAACATTTGTAAACGAAGCGAGGGCCTTCCCTGACCCCTGCTTTCTTTGGCCTGTTGATGTGTCACAACTGACTGATATATGTAGTCGTCCTCTCACTGACAAATTAGTGAAAGAAAGGGTGTGGCCACACCAAATGGAATGTTTTGAGGAATCCAGCCGGCCAGGGTTCAAGACAGAATGATGGACTCAGAGCCAGAAGTAGATTATCTGGTAGGGTGAATATGCTAGATTCCCAGCAGGTGGGTCCTTATTGCTCACCAAGGGGTGAGGAGTTTGGCATGATGCAAATGCAATAGTGAAGCTAATGTGTTGGTCCTACTGGTGTATTTGTTTATTGATTGATTGATTGATTGAATTTATATACTGCCTTATACCCGGAGGTCTCAGGGAGGTTCACAGAAAAGATCATAATGTATAAAATCAAAATAAGAACAATAACCCAATAACACCCCCTCCCCCCCAAAGAGGCACATTTTAAAAGGGTGAAAGATGTCAATCAAGTCATCCAAAAGCCTGGCTAAAAAGGAATGTTTTCGCCTGGCACCTAAAGGTGTATAATGAAGGCGCCAGGTGAACTTATCTGGGGAGAGCATTCCACAGACGTGGAGCCACCCTCCAGGCCTCTAGAGGAGGAGGCACATGAAGGAGGGCTTCAGAAGATTATCTCAGGGTCTGGGTAGGTTCATATGGAAAGAGGCAGTCATTATTTACACAGCATCAAGCTCCCCACCACTTTCTCCCTTCCCCTCTCAGTGTGACCCACTTGCTGGGTATCTAGTGTAGCAGCTCTGCCCCAGCTGCTCACAGCCCAATCCTTTAAACCCAGTATTATTTTTGTTGAGTTTTTATTGTGAATTATAAGTGTGTGAAATAGATGGACAGAGAGACCGACTTTTATTATGAAATGCATCTAAAGGACTCTTGCTGGTTGCAACTTTCCGCAATCATTGCAATGGAAGGAAGGAAAAAGTACCTTAGGTACCGGACAGCAACAGAAAGAGCCAAATATTAGTTGCTGTATACAGTGTGAGTGAAAAAGCAAGCAACACAACCCCAAGCAGTCATTCACACGGAACATCATGTGCACATAACTTAGTGTTCTATCTTGAATGATGGTGGCTGACCTGGGAGCATTTCAGGTTGGCCAGATATAACGTGGATGGAATGCCATTGCTCTCTAAGTGGCTTATAACTGACTTAGATCGGATGCTGGCATTTGAAATAATGTACTAACCTATTCTGTGAGCTGCTCTGTAGAAAATTCCCCTGGTGGTGTTCCTTTCAGCTACAGCTTGGATATCAGCTTGACCCACCTGGGCTGAAATGTCAGTATTCTTGGCATATATAGAATAGCCCTAAGGCTGAAATCAATTACATCCAAGTAAATGTGTTTAAGGTTATTAAGTTTTGCTCTTTAGATTCTTTTCCTCCTTGGTCATCACTATGGAGCTGTGTGAAACATCAGAGAGAGAGAGAGAGAGATGAAATCTTTTTTTTCCTTTTTTTTAAAAAAATGCATTTCGCTCTACATTCCTTTAACTATTTTGTCCAGACCCTTTCAAGCTCACCTTAAAATAGCAGTGGTGACTATGTGAAAAAAGCAGGTGCAGTTGTTGTTGTTTGCCTCTGTCCATCTCAGGAGACAACGGAGTGCATCTTCTTGGGTGAAGTCAAACCACTGCATTAGCAGCATCGAAGTGACCTCCCTGGGGTGCAAGCCTGGGCAGTGTGTATGGAGGTCCTGGGTTGCCCAGATGACAAGACACACCCCCTCCTTGGCCTCACTGATGTGGTCCAAGGGAGCAAAGGAAAGCAGAGCAAAATGTTTGGCACCAGATTGGCTGCAGGAGTTGCCAAAACAAGGCATACAAGGCACAATCCGACAATCATAGGGACTCCACTCTGGATTTGTGTAGGGCTTAGTCCTTAGCCTTTCCTTCTCCCAATGAAATAATAATAATAATAACAATAATAATTTATACCCCACCCATCTGGCACTTTGGGCTGCTCCCAAGAGAATATTAAAAACACGATAAAACATCAAACATTAAAAACTTCCCTAAACAGGGTTGCCTTCAGATGTCTTCTAAAAGTCAGATAGTTGTTTATTTCCATTGACATCTGACAGAAGGGTATTCCACAAGGTGGGCACCACCACCGAGAAGGCCCTCTGCCTGGTTCCCTGTAACCTCAATTCTCGCAGTGAGGGAACCGCCAGAAGGCCCTCGGTGCTGAGCCTCAGTGTCCAGGCTGAACGATGGGGGTGGAGACACTCCTTCAGGTTCCACAAGGCAGTGGGTGTCTATGATCAAAGTTTTCCTAAAACCAAGTTGCTGCAGAAAGGTAGAGAACTGCATTTTATTTGTGGGGGTACAGGATGAGAGAACCAAAATTGACATCCAAACTCCCCAAAGTCATCCCTAGCAGACACTCGCAATCCTTAGTCATGAATCATTCTGGGTGATGTTGGAGAGCATCATTCTGGGTGATGTTGGAGAGTGGAAAGGAAAGTATAGCCATAGAGGAGGACATTCCCTTTTACCTCTCCCCTCTTGCTTCAACAACTGTTGCTCTTGCTGTGTCGGGGGGAAGGATTTGTTCAGCTGCAGGGGTTGTCAGGGATTGAAAGATGACAGAAGGACAGGGCAGTGGCTTGTAGGCATTGGATTTAGCTGAGGGACATTTCTGGGTTCCCCCTGATTTTGTGTGGGGATTAGCCCTTCCTTCAGCTGTGAATTTTCATGTTTTGCAGTTGGTCTTTCAGGATGAAAACAAACCACCTAACGCAAACAGCAGGGAAATAAGTCTCGGTTGAAATGTCGGCTTAGGCGAACTCTCAGGAGAGTCAACCCCTCCTTTTTTAATGTAGTGTTTGGCTTCCTCACAGTGCAATACCCCCAAATTCCTGCAGTGTCCCCAATTAAAGCAAAGCCCGAGGATGTATTAAAAACTGGGAGGAAATCTTTCAAAGGTTCCTCTTAATTGGTTCTGAGATTCAGGCCTGTTATCAGAACTGAACAGAGAAGAATCAGTATTAACACCTGGACTCATGGCTATGCAAAATCCAGAGTTCCTAAAGCAGCAATTAAATGGCTTAATCTTAAAACCCTCCTAGGTTCAATTCAGTAAAACTGCTCTGAAGGGCAGTGCTAATTCTTCATGAATTGCCGCTTCACATTAGCCAATGCTGTTTTAATTTCCGTACCATCCCTGCCAGACTCTCCTCTGAGCTGCTTGCAAGGCTTTGAAGCTCTCCATCCCCAGTGACTTTCTTATTTGTCCTTTCAACAAGTTTGAGTGATAAATATTTGTGTGCGGAAAGGCAGTTTTGTGTGTGTTTGCATATATGTGCATGCCACATTTTTTGGCATTGCTGAAAAATGATTCACCACTTTTGATGATTGTTTTGGCACTGCTTGCAAAACTGTTCCCCCGTTCATTTACATTGCCCTCTGTTCATTTCCCTCTGTTTGCTTCTCTTGCTCCCTGCGTTGTCGTCACACAGCCAAATCAGATTGGATACATAGCACTCATGATATCATCAAGCTCATGATGTGATCCCTAAAGAGCTGGGATCACACACTAGCTCAGGAAGGGAAAAGAATCACTAACTGGGGAGAATGGGTTGGTGCCAAGGCAACGACAGCTAAACAGAACTTCCAGGGGGGGGGGGATGCATATTCCATACCCTCCAACATTTCTCACATTAAAATAGTGGTGCCCCATTCCATAATGATAATTTTACTATTTATACCCGACACATCTTACTGGGTTGCCCCAGCCACTCTGGACAGCTTCCAACATACAGTATATAAAAACATAATAAAACATTAAACTTAAAAACAAAACAAAAAACCTTCCCTATACAGGATTGCCTTCAGACAGCTCTGGGGTCGAATAACTCCATACCCTCCAACATTTCTCCAATGAAAACAGGGACGTCCTAAGGAAAAGAGGGACATCCTGGGATCAAATTAGATACCGGGACAGCTTCTCTAAATCAGGGATGTCCCTTGGGAATATGGACATTTGGAGGGTCTGATATTCCACACAACATACTTTTCCAGGAAACATTTGTACCCTTCAAAAATACCTATTTTTCAGCTCCTGCAATAAAACCTGGAGATTTTTTGGCACAACCCTACATAGATGTATCATCATTAACCTGGAAGCAAAAATGGCAATAAATTTAAGCCAACCATTAAACCAGTTCTCTGTACTGAGAGTATGTGAGAGCACACACACACACATTCAAATGCATGAGCTGGACATTTTAATAGAATATAAGTCCTTGGAGCATTAACAAATTCCGGAGCTTTTAAATCAACTGTGACCTCTTCATTTAGAAGGCTGCTCCAGTAATGCAATGGCTCACTAAGGTTAATGATGGATCATGGCACGGCACTATTTGCAGAGTGTCATTTAGCCCGTTATATTCCCCCAATGTTTGCTTGGGTCAGGTTATCAAATCTAAATAATGAGCCAAGCCACCCCTTCCTCCTGGAGAGAGCCAGTGATTACCGGAAATCTCACTTTGCTGGACCAGGAGGCACCAAGTCTTGCTAGCTGCTGGTAAATTATGATGCTACAGTCAGAGGCTGATAAAAGCAGACCAGGGTCAGGATTCTCAGTAACTCTGTGACACCTGCCTCCTGTGGCTCCATCTGGGTGAACAGACAGCCCAGCTGTTAGTCAAAATGAGACCTTTGACTCCCTCTCTGTTTTCTTGCTACTGGCTTTTTTTCCCCCAGTGGGGAAGGTTAGGTGACCTGACCTGCTGTGGCAGATTATTTACAATGAAAACTGCCCCTATTTCTTTCCCCTTGCTTCCACTGAGGTCCACAACATGGCCTGCATGCAAAGTGCCGCCAGTGTGCCACTTTGAAAGCACACTGATAGCTTCCAGAGGCTTTTCAATTATTGCAAATGTCACGCAGTCGGGCCATTCCAGGCACCTAGAGGAAAGGGATGGAAGCGAAGTCGCTGCCTAGCTGTGAACTTGCTACAGAGTGAACACAAACATTTTTTTCTCAGCGCTGCCAACCTTTCTCCCCCCTGTGGGGATTGCTGCAAGGAGGCACAATTGTTCTGAGAGAAACTGAGATGATAAGAACGGGCAGCCGACTGTTCTGGATGCATTTGGATGTTTGCAGGTTGCCTCCCTCTATTCTTGTGCTTTAAAAACAACAACAACTGATAGCACAAAGTGCCTTGTGTCAGCCGGGTCTCCATGTTTCGGCCACATCTTTGTCCACCATCATTGATCTTCCCATCAAGAAACTCCCAATGCGTTTCTGCAAACCCCTGCAATTTCTAGGGACACCAGTCTGAAAACCACTGCTCAGTGGTGCTAAGAGAACATTCAGCATTTATGGTGAGCGCACACCAAAGCTGAAATCTGTTGGCACTGAGAAACAGATTCATTAGCCTTTCCTGCTTACACGATTTATGGTCTGGTGAGTTACAGAAGGGGAAAAAAAACTAAAGCAAGCAGTTTTGTTACCAAACTATATAAGTAATAGATAAAAAAGAGAGCGACCAACATCACCCTGTATATTGGAGGGAAAGAGATTGTCTGCTGTTTCTAAAAGATGTTCCATCAGTTTCTATCACGAGCAAAACACCTGAAGATTACATGATGCAAGGATTCATTCGGGAAGAAAGCGACTCATGCTTTAAAAATACAGGGAAGACACCCCCCTCCTCACTGCTAACATTGCTGTTAAACTTTCCATCTCAGAAGAGAATGAGAAATGGGACCACAGGAAGCTAACAAGTGGTCATTAGTGGTAGGTGAAAGAGCTGCTATTATTATTATTATTATTATTATTATCATTATTATTATTATTATTATTTCAAATACATTATTTTCAAAACGTCTTTCAAGAAAGGAGCTCTCACCTCCCATGCGTTGCAGATCTTTCTTTTTCTTTTTTCTTGTCTGACTAAATCAAAACTGGGAAATGCTGTACGATGAAATCATGTGGTGACCATTCCGAAAGTACAACTGGAGAGATGAATGTGGAGAGAGGGAAATGACTGAAGCATTTCATTAAATTGTGAGCATTTGCCTCATTAACATTGTAATACCGGTCCAATTTTAAAGCTGTCTTCAACACTCATTAACCCAGCTGCATTCTCAAATTCACTTACTGTGAAAATAGAGAAAAGAGCAGCTTTAGAAACATTGGCTACATAATTATTTCCAAAAAGTTTTGCACGCTTCATTGCACTGAAGGCTTTGACATTCTCTGTTCTTGGAAGTCTTTGATACTGCTCGATTCCATGTGTCATTTGATGCCAGTGGTCTGTAGGCAGCCACACCCATCAGCCAAATGTCAACTAAGCTTCATCCATCAATACAGGTCAATGACATAAGTACCTCAGACCCCTACCTGCTGGGAAGCTAGCAGAGCGGCCCTGTCCCACTTGGAGAGATGCTTTGGAATGTGGTAAGTGTTTAGGGAGTTGGCCTCGGACCCAGGAGACCAGGATCCAAAGCTTTTAAAGTCACTGGATGACCTTAAGCCAGCCAACCTATCTCACAGAGTTGTTGTGATGATAAAAAATGGGAGCTGGTTCTTTCCTCCATGTGCTGCCTTCAGCTTCTTGGAAGAAGGGTGGGATATAAATGTAGGATATGTGCGTTGAAAGTGTAATTGATGTGAGCTTGTGTGATGTAGTGGTTAAAGCCCTGGGCTAGGATCTGGGAAATCAGGATTCAAATCCCCACCTACGGTGACCTTAGGCCAGTCACTTAGGCTAACCCAGGCATAGGCAAACTCGGCCCTCCAGATGTTTTGAGACTACAATTCCCACCATCCCTGACCACTGGTCCTGTTAGCTAGGGATGATGGGAGTTTTAGTCCCAAAACATCTGGAGGGCCGAGTTTGCCTATGCCTGGGCTAACCTATGTCACAGGATTGTTGCCATGCAGGCAACCCACCTTGCCCGTAAGGCAGAGGGAGCCCGGGGCCACGCGATGTCATTGTGGCTTGTGTGACATCAGCATGGCCTGTGGCATACTGATGTCACTCACACACGTGGCGGGGGCATGCTGACTTGTCAGGCAGACAACCCACAGAGTGGGCACCACTTCCCTTGGTTGAAAATTTGTGGGGGCCTGGACCTCCATGGCCCTGCATAGATGGCACCTGTGTTGTCATGAGTGCTTTAGTTCAGATTTCTGCATTGTGGGGGGTTGGACTAGATGACTCTTCGGGTACCTGCCAACTATACAGTTATATGAACTGTTGTTGTTGTTGCCTGTGTAAGCTACTGCTTGGCCATCTCAGATCTAAACCTTAACTATTTTCTGTGGCAAAGACTGCTCACATTTGTACTGCTCTTTGTACCGCTGACATGGGAAGCGTAGGTTCCTGAAATCTCTTAGCAAGATGTCTGGCTGATTATTTCCCATCCTACCTGGAGGTCATTATCAGCTACTTAGTGCTCTTTGATTATCTGACAGGTGGCTATAAACCTTGATGAATGCCCCCTGCCAGCAGAGCAAAATGTGAGTGCCCTCCCCAAAAAGTTTGTGAATCCTAATAACATAGATTATATGATTGATGTGCAGTATGCCATTTAATTACAGGAATAAATGAGGAAGAGGAAACTTGTCACTTCCCCATTTATTATCCTTTAATTAGACGACCACTAATCAGGCCTTCTGATTGGCCAAAGGGATTTTAGATATAATTGACTGTAGCTCACCATTGTGACAATGCAAAGGAGTAAAGATAATCATGAAATAATTTGTGGTAGGAGAAGACAAAACCGGATTCTTTAATAATAAACATAATAAAGTGAACAGACCTGCATGTTTAGAGGTGAGTAATTTAGTGCAGCAAATGAAATGCTTCTCCTGTACAATGACAGAGTACTTTTTCAATACCTAATATTTATGCATATGTGATTTTTGGAATGCAGCATAGATCAATACTGTAGTGGAAAGCAAGACATTCATCTTGGTTTGGGCTCGTATGTAATACATTCTGCATACTTTGCTTAACATCAAAACCCAATAAATAGACCAAATGGATGATGATAATGGCACATCTCCGGGGTCGTTATATCCTAATTGTGGCATCTTAATGCCGAGTGCAAGATTTAATTAAATATTAAAATGGATCAGATTTTGCCAATCTGGCCTGGCCAGAGCAGCAGATTTCCTTTTTGGTTCTTTCTCTGCTATCTACAATTGCTTGTTTTCTTTCAAAGGACTGGCGTACAAGGCCACTGTTGCTTTAGATCAGGGGTCAATACCCACACAAGACATAACCGGCTGTACT
The DNA here is from genome assembly GCF_963506605.1 of Zootoca vivipara. NCBI lineage: Eukaryota > Metazoa > Chordata > Lepidosauria > Squamata > Lacertidae > Zootoca > Zootoca vivipara. The sequence goes on from NC_083283.1 coordinate 71,808,567, forward strand.
CTTGCATAAATAAAGTATATTATTCACTGTATCCTATTATAGATTTCAACAGAAATAAGTCATAAAATTCAGCAGAAGAGTCAATAGATCAGTTCACACTCTAATCAGTTCATGGATCAGGTCCAAACATGTGCTTGTGTCTATTCCACCTGTGTCTGTTCCTCAGGTCCACGCAATCCACATGAAGAGTTATTATAGTTCAGGCATCCCCAAACTTCGGCCCTCCAGATGTTTTGGTCTACAACTCCCATGATCCCTAGCTAGCAGGACCAGTGGTCAGGGATGATGGGAATTGTAGTCCAAAACATCTGGAGGGCCGAAGTTTGCGGATGCCTGTTATTGTTCCACAGAATCCTTTCTCAAAGTCAGAGACAAGGATTTCCGGAATATTAACCTTGTTTCACCACCCTGGGCTTCATTAGTAGTACAAATGCTGGGTAATGTAAAATCATACAATGTTGTGATCACAAGCATTTTTACAAAAAAGAATAATAATAATATAAATACCATAAACAACTGTATATACTGTATGTGATGTACCAAGATAGTGGATCTTATGGCATAGTAGTAGCTGCAATAAACAGCAACTGTTACAATGTGGGGTTATATTGATCAGCACAATATTATTTCATTACAGGTGTTGGCAATCCACAGATATAAAATTTCTTTCTTAAAGTGACCCATGTGGCACCGTAGAAGTAAAACCAAATTAATTCATACTCAGGTGTTATACATTAATGCAAACACATGCACAACTGTAGTCAATTTCCAGATCTAAAATAATAGCAATTCACAGATACACAATTTATTTCTTAAAGAGATCCATACAACCCACAAAAGTGAAACACACTTAGTCCATGCTCAGGTGTTCCACATGTCAACATTGGTGCATACTCATAGAAAACAACTATAGCCAATTTCAGTATTCAAACCTGAGGGGTGTAAGGTATTAAATAAGAAAATAAACCTAGTTTCTTTCTGCATGAGATTTTTTTTTTAGCTCTACAGGACCCAAATACGTCCAATTTTTTTTAAAAAATAATAATGTCAAGTTCTCATCCGAATGAGAAGCTTCAATAAAATGTTGTACTAGAAGAGCATCTATTACATAGTTCCTGATCCTAGAACGGTGCTCTGATATTCTTATTTTTATAGGTCTGAGAGTATGACCTACATTCAACAATCAACAAGGACATCTAATCACGTAAATTACACGTGGAGTAGCACATGTGGCAAATGCAGCAGTCAGTATGCAAAGTACAAGAGGGAAGCAGAGCTGAGGTGCTGTGCCTGCTCAACTGCCCATGTTGAAGGACCTCAGCTTAGATGCTCCAAGATGTTTGTGGGGGCTTTGGACCCATGGATTGACCCTGGACTGGGGACTTGACTTGCTGTAGTATCTATCATCTATCTGTCTGTCTGTCTATCTATCTATCTATCATCTATCTATCATCTCTCTCTCCCTCCATCCATCTATCTATCTATCTATCTATCTATCTATCTATCTATCTATCTATCTATCATCTATCTATCATCTCTCCCTCCCTCTATCTATCTATCTATCTATCTATCTATCTATCTATCTATCTATCTATCTATCATTTATCTATCATCTATCTAATCTCCTAACACATAAATAATAATAATAATGATAATAATCTATGCTTTATCAATGTTCAAAATGTTTCACATATGTTATCCCTGCAAGCTTCACAACAACCTTATACCCCACCTGCCCCTATTTACCACAGACAGCTCATATTTCCTAGCCCATGATAAAACTGGGGAGAACAGAGGCCTTAAGTTTGTCCGTCAGCCCCCAGAGAGCAGGTCATTTGGTCACAGTCTTCCCAACTATGGTGAGGTGCATTGTAGATTTATTTAGTCCATAGTACTCCTTTGTAACTTTGCATCTTTAAAACACATTAGCATATGTAAAACTCATGCAATTCCCCCCCCTCTTTTGCCACTTTTTTTGGGTGATGCATGTTCTCATCTATTTTGGTGGCGCGTAAGTTGTCCCCCTACTCAGAGCAGATGTGTGATTTTGATGTAGGATCTTCCTTGGTCATACAGCTGAGTGTCTTCACCACCATGATGTTCAGTGGCCACTTATCTTCCTGGCAGGAAATGTTCACCTGCTGAATTTCTGAGGCAATGCCCTTGAAAGGAACAAGAATGGGACGAAAAAGTGGTATCATTATTGCGCCTCTGCTATTTATAAATGTGTTTTGCCCATCCGAAACTTTTGCATGGAAGTTAGAATTCAGAGACACCTCCCACTCTTCCCTTGATTTCTCTTTTTCTCGTAAATGGAAAAGGTAGAGATTCTGAAGACATTGCTCCAAGGAAGATACAGAGAATAGAATGTTTTTCCAAGCAGAAATGTGTTTCAAGAAAGTGGTAATGTCTGGAAAGCCTGCCCATGGGACTAATAAGTCTCTGGTAATGATATGCAGCTGCAAGCTGTTTCGCTCCTAGCTGCACTTGCTAGGGAGCCCAGCAGCCTAGCCTAGCTATCTGCAAATAACATATTCTTCCATGTTATTTCCTCAAGACAAAACACACTCATTCAGAGTTAGCCTATAGTGATATCCCCAGAGCTATTTCTTCGCCAGTTTCATATAATTCTACAAGGCTTCTTTCTATTGGTAGGATGGGGGCATGGGTGTAGCCAGGATTTTAGTTAGAGGGGTAGAACCTCAGATTTGTATTGATTTGTGTTGATTTTTACTTTGTTGGGGGGGGGGGAGCTGCCCCCATCCCCTTTGTCTACACCCATGAGGGGGGACACAGGAAGGAAACAAGATCGGAAGGGGTCCACAGTCAGAAAAATGTAGGGAAACACTGATTTATATGAATGTTGTGGATGAATGGTGTATGTGGGTGTGTGATGACTAACTTCAGGCCATTGATTTTGTGGAAATTCGCTGAATATGTCACCAGATGACGATGATGATGATGACGACGACGATAATGATAATAATGAAATAAATACTTGCAGTATTATAATTAAAAGACCATTGTAAATTAATTGAATGACAGTTTATTGCAAAGTTTATAATCTTTCTCTCTTTTTTATATGCTATGCTTTGTGAAATTTATTGAGCTACAAGGCATGAAAATACATGATAAAAAGTCTTGTTAATAGCAATGCACCTAATGGCTATAAATACATCAGATAAAAAATCATTTACTGCACTGCTTAATTAGCTGCCACCTATTTCCACAACTAGATGAAATCAGGTTTACAGAGCCATGCAATGCAGGATTGCTATTTTTTCTGCCCATTTAGGAAGGTTAAGAATGCAATTAATTGGGATGGTAAACATCCAGTTGTTTGCTAAGCTCTGCCATGATGGTGTGCAAACACATACGGGACATTTTGATAAGTTTGCTTTCTGCAATCTGTGGATTGATAAAGGCCCATTTTGTACAAACGATGCACTGTTCTGCTCCCAAAAAAGCATTTTGCCTAGGGTTGTTGTTTGTTCTTAAAGACAATTTACAGTAGGTGAATACAAATATGCAGCTCATTTTACGAGCAAACGTGATGCATTTGCTCGACTCGTAAAGCTTCTGGAGGGATTTTAATTTCACACAACTGTAAGGCTGTATTTCCTCAGAGCTATAAGGCTCCTCTTTTTGTCAGTTAAGGTCTGGATTCCCTCCAATGTTATCTGTTGGAGGGCTACATGTAGGCAGTGGGCGGAGCCTGAGTCAATCTCTCTTCTCTCTGGTCCCATTTAAATCAGTATCATTCTATTTTAACAGTTACGACTTTCCATGTTAGGTGAGGCTGATGGGAGTTGTAGTCTAACAATTATAAGTTCCTCAATTCTCCCCAAAGGCATTGTATCAGGAGTGTGAGAAGCTCCTGAGTGTCCGGGAATTTCCCAAGGCCATGTTGACACTGATACAACTAGGGCAGAAATATGAAAACCTTGGCTTCCCCTTCAGAGTAGCTCTTCATTTCTCCTCTCTCTGAGACTGGCCGTTCTTTCGTGCAGTGCTCCAAATAAATAAGCACGCTTCAGATGATTCTCGGAACCAAACTCATGATTGTTGCCACACACACACCCCACACTCCTTTAGACCATCTTAATTGGCTCTCTCATATTTCAGCTTATGTGCTGCATGTCCTTCCACACTTGTGGTGTCCTCTCTATTTACATCTCTATCTCCAACAGGCAGCAGATCTCCCCTTGGAGGGAAGAGCGTCTCTTTGGCAAACAAACACAATGTGACGGCTTAGCTAGCACTAGCTAGGAGAAGCTCAAAAGAACTCACTGGATGATTTCCCCTGTTGTAGAATGTATTAAAAAGGGACCATGAATAGGAGAAAGCAGGCAGAGATTCATCTTGAAGTTATCCCGTTTATTTGGCAATGGCGAGTCAAGATGGGTGACTCTAGAAATTATCTGAGTGATGAATCAAAATCCCTGGTGCTATGCCTAAGTCATATTTATAATCGGAAAATAACAATTTACTGAAACTTTGATAGCCTACATGAAGTTTGAGCTTGGATTAGCCCTTCCTCGAATTAAATGGAAGGTCACCAAGATCTCGTATCTTTTGTTGGTTACAGAACAGCCCTGAATTCCCATTCCTACTGGGACAAGGTAGTTAATGTCTGTGGGCTGCCCGAAGCATCAAGATGGTCTCGAGCTGGGGAGCTGGGATGAAATGAGCCTTACTTTGTCTTTCCTATGTCCTATATATTTCTATTGTGTTTTTGAAATGGGGGAAGTTAGGATTTGGTGGCATAGTTATGCCCCTCCTTTTCCTTGCTGTTCTTGCCCCATCCATGACTCCAACCCATGTGAGGGAATCCCCGAGGGATTTGGAAATTTGTGATTTCAGCAGCTTAGCCAGTGGCTTAGAATTTAACGTGGCATCAGGAACCTTCCGCCTTGTCCTAATGTCTTTGGATGTAGGGTTGCAGAGCAATAATAGTGTCACATGAAAGGAGCTTTTCCCTCCATGCAAATGAGCGCAAATTTATGTTTTAAATTGCTGAACAACTTACTAACTGCTGACTATTCATTCAGCATTCATTCAGCACATCTGGCATTTAATAGTGTAGTAGCTCAGCTCTGTTCCTCTGTGACTGTTGCTTGTCTCTGAATTTTAAATTTAGCACAGTCTGGAACTGGATAATCCAGACACCCCCAAACTGCGGCCCTCCACATAGCTGCCAAGTCTCCCGTATTCCCCGGGAAACCCCCATTTTTCCAGCTGTTCCCAGCCGAAAAACCGGATTTTCTTTTGTTTTTTTCTGGTTTATTCTGGTGCGGTGGCCATTTTGGAACTGGGCGGAGCATGCTCAGAAGCGACTTTTGATGCTGCTCCGCCCAGTTCCAAAATGGCGGCGCTGCTACTTCCGGTCTGCTACTTCGGTCCCTTATTTCTCAGGCAGGGACTTGGCAGGTTTGGCCCTCCAGATGTTTTGGCCTACAACTCCCATGATACCTAGCTAACAGGACCAGCGGTTGGGGAAGATGGGAACTGTAGTCCAAAACATCTGGGGGGTCGAAGTTTGGGGATGCCCCTGGGATAATCCATCAGCACTGAAACACTTTCCCTCTCTTTTCTCTCTGTTTGTATGAGGGGTAGCAGCTTGGAATGTGGTTTTCTGAGTGTATATGGCCTCTTTTTCATGGACAGGTAGCTGCTAACAGAGCCGAGATGTTGGGTGTGAGGCTACTGAAACAAGTCTGACTGCCTCATTGACTGAAGAACTTGGCTACTCCAAAGAGAAATGCCTTGTTCCCAGTCCTTCTGGTGTAGCTTCCACCAAGCAATGGCCCTATAAGGTGCTTCAGCTGCAAATATTGCAATTTGGTTTAGCAACACAATTCTAGGCAATGACTGATGTCATAAGAAGATCATATTAGCAATCAAATGTTTGTCTCAGATGGTTTTCACAAATGCATGTGTGAGAAGAGCAGGATTGCATGTGCTGGCTCCATACCCCCTTTGTGCTTGGCCTCCACATGTAGCTCTCATCTGCAGCATGGCCTATGGCCAGCAGACATTGGCCCTAAATGCACAATCTGGGATAAAAATGAGAGTAAATTGTATATTCCAAGCCGAAAAATGCATGCATGGTACAGGACACTTTTTGCTAACTGGCTCATTAGATGTTTGGCATTGTAAGGGTGTGGGGACTTCAGTAGGCAGATGTCTGATGTTTCAGATTAGGTTTTTGCGCTTGGGTGGATGCTGAGAGAGATGTGGATGAGTGTAGAAACCTCTGGCTTTTGTGTGGTTGAAATACAACCAACTGTACAAAGGTAAATGTCACATCCATTGTTCCCTACCTGTTTGCCTCTGGCCATATTGACCTGTGTTTCTGGTCATGTCTGCCTTTGGCATATAGCCACTAGGAGGGAATGTAGCCCTTTGGCTGAAAAAAGATTCCCCACTCCAGATCTAATACATTTTGCTTCCTCTAGAATCCAGTAGATGGTGGTAGTATATGACAGACCCCAACAGATTGTAGGCTATCACCAAGGTCAAATAGCTCTTATGTTGCATTAATACACTTAATTTGTTAATCTATTTCAGATATGGCAACTGAACTTTAATTGGTATAAGACAGAGGTTTTCAACCTTTTTGGGTCCACAGCTCCCTTGACCAACTGCATTCTTTCTGTGTCACCCCTGTGAGGCTCAACAGCCCAGTTATGTCACCCCTTGCCTGCAGAGCTGGCAACCCCTCACCCCTTTTTAAACACCCTCCCTCGTGGAGTGTTCCCTCACCCTTCTCTCCTCTTCCTTCTCCTTGGGAGTCCTCTGGGCAGTTGCTGCCACCGCCCCGGTCTCTGAGCTGCCGCCCACTGCCCCAAAGAGAGGTTCCTCCTCACGCTACCCCACAGGGGCCTGGGAAGCACCCCTTGGCCACCCCCGGAGGCACTATTCACCTGGTGAGCTTGTAGCCAGGGCTGCTGCAACAAACAACTGTGCAAGCCTTGGGGAGGCAGAGATGCAAGAGGGCATCAGCGGAGGGAGGGAAGGAAAGAGGGATGGAGCCAAGTATTGCCTGTGGCACCCTGACCTTCATTCAAGGCATCCCAGGGTGGGGTGCCACAGCACACTGGTTGAAAACCACTGGTATAAGGCAAGTAATGTTAGTGCCCAGTGGCTACTGTGGGTATGGGTTAGAGCAGGCACCCCCAAACTTCAGCCCTCCAGATGTATTGGACTATAATTCCCATCATCCCTGACCACTGGTCCTCTTAGCTAGGGATCATGGGAGTTGTAGGCCAAAACATCTGGAGGGCCGCAGTTTGGGGGTGCCTGTGTTAGAGCAAAGCTGAAATTTCCCCAAAGACATTTTCTTGAGAAATTTTCTCAGATTTCTCACCATCAATTTTTTTCTTTATTTTTAATGGTGACTGTCTCACACACCTGTACCCAATGCCATTGTGGAGGAGATAGAATAGTGGGCAGACTGTCAAGAAAGTTGCAATAGCATAAGGGAAGGGAACGGCATGGGGAAATATCAGGAAAAAGAAAGAAGCAATGCTACTTCCACTGTTGATGCTACTTTCCTGCTACAACATTTGCCTTCTGTCGCTTGTCATGATCATCAAGAAGGGATTTGTTGCATTCCTTGTATTCATCACAAAATAATAATAATAATAATAATAATAATAATAATAATAATAATAATAATAATAACTACAGCAGAAAGTAATTCCAAGATATTAAACCTATGCATTTTCTGTGTGTTTATTACAGGCACGGGATATTGTTTAAATTGTGCCTGAAATATGAATGTCAAATGCCTGAATTCTCCAGTCCTGTCCTGCTCTGCCAACAATGTGGGCAGCCGCTTTCCATTGTCAGCCTCTGTGCCTAATTTTATGTGCCAAACCTGGAAAACTACCCCTGCTGTTATTCATCGAGTTTGAAGGGGGAGGGGAGTCTACTGACAGTTCGATGCCACTTTGAAAGATGTGTTTTTCAAAAAATAAATAATATATCAATCAATTCTTTTGCACCAAGCCACAGGAATAAAAGAAATGATATTTAAACCTGTTTACTGCTTCATAAGAAAATTCATTTCACTGAGAGCAGCAATAAATCTGCTGGAGGTGGGTGCTTCTGGAACGGGAATAGCTGGCTCGCCATTAGTTGTGCTTTTTGAGAGACATGACCACAGGCCAATGAAATGACAGAGCTAATATACTACTCATCATGCCAACAAATATACAGGCCTCTAGGCTGAAGGACAAGAAGCTCAGTTTGGTTTCTCTTTAATTTTCCAGAGCAAATAATAATGCCTTTTGTTTTTTCATAGTTGGAACTGAGCATGTAGAAGGGCATGAGAACGGTGGATCAATACTGATTTAATTTTCAGATCCACTTCAAATACTAACCAGCAATAAGACAGTTGGAATACTTTGGGGGATAAATTATAGAGAAATTGCAGCGAGTGTTTCTGTGTGTGTTTTCGTGGCAGTGAAAGGACACTGAAAGGAAAATCTGGAGATTCCAGCTTTCATGCTTACGTCAGGGCTGCAAAAAATGGCCCATCTCTCTGTACCTTGGGGCTGTGTAACAGAATTGTTTAATTTGCCTCTTTCCTCTACCTGTCAATGGAATTCCCTGCAAGAGGTGAACACAGTATTTGTGTGTTGCAAACATAAAACACATGTGGGAAAACAGTATCCCCATGTAGAGCTGTGTCATTGCAATAGGGGATCTTTCTTTGTGTTACATTTTGTTGTTTAGTCATTTAGTCGTTTCTGACTTCGTGACCTTTGTGTTATGTTTAGCTCTCTCTCTCTGCACTCTTAAGTGATACAATCGACTATACTTCCTCAGGACTTTATACCACACTTTTGGCAACGTGGGCAGTCCAAGTCCCATTGATCACTTAGAAAAAAGATGAAATGTTGAATGGTGCACCTGTGACTTAGCCCAATACTCTGCCTATCTGAGAGGAGAGATTTCTAAGCTTGAAAATAGCCTTTTATGTAGCCTGCCTAGAATAACATGATAAGAATATTGATAGAAAAAGAATCACCTTAGCAAAAAAAAATTCAGTGACATTCAAAGAGCATTCTATAAATGTCAAGACAGACACATTCTTCTTCTTCTTCTTCTTCTTCTTCTTCTTCTTCTTCTTCTTCTTCTTCTTCTTCTTCTTCTTCTTCTTCCTCCTCCTCCTCCTCCTCCTCCTCCTCCTCCTCTTCAAAAAAAAAAGAAAAGAAAAAAAGAAGTATTTTCTGGGATTCCTTCCACCCCTCACCCACAATTTAGCCACCATCAGATTACCATTACACAATAGTTGCATATAGCTGTTTGACACCTTGCAGTGATGGAAATCCTGTTTGGCTGCATGACAGCTGATCACCCTGCCTCCGTGTCAACTTGTTCAAGATCCTCCCTAGATGTGGTCCTATGCTTATTTGAAAACAAAGTGCTTTGTTTCTTAGTTTGTTAAAAATGCACTTTTTATATGTTTATCCCCCCCCCCCACATATATGTACATGAAAGGGATATATTGCTAGATAAGGCTCCCAACCCCAGAGAATAAATTAATTCACTATCCAGAAGACATTTTCTGTTAGAACTTCATGGCATTTATGAGATGGATTGTATTAACCCTGTCAGGTTAATAAGCTCTTCTATGTTGATTTGGGAACTAGAAGCATTTGAACTTCATACTGTATTTTGAAAACTGCAGCCCCCAAGGGACTTTCAAATTATTATTATTATTATTATTAAACAATAAAACTCATCTTTAAATTCAGTGGATATGCCCTGTAATAAAGATTCTTCAGAAGTTTCTGGAATAGTTTGGCTGAGTCCATTTTGTTTTTGTATAATGCTTCCCAAGGATGCATTCACACATATATCCTGTATGATCATGGTTCTAGTCTCCATAGATATAGTCACCATGTCCTGGAAGTGACTCACAGTGATTGAAAACTGCCAACACAGTCATGGAAATAAGTACTTCAGCTTCAGTTCATACATGACTTTCTATATGGTACGGGTGGAGAACCCTTTTTGATATGATGTATTACGATGTAAGATGATTGACAAGTCCTGCACACCGGTCAAAATCCCTTGCACTTGGGAAGAACCACAGTGCAAGGGGCATTGCCAGACTTTATGCTTTGCAAGCCCCTCCACTCCTTGAAACTTCTGATTTTTGGACTTTTAAAGAAGCGTCTGCTTCAAAGCAGTTGCTTCAAAGAGCAGACCTGAGAGGAAAAAGCTGAAAGAAAACCATTTCCCCTCCTTTGAGCAAGGCATGCTCTGACTGCCCATCAGTTGACAGACAATTGGGAACATGCCTTGATCCAGCAAAAGAGCAACCAGGAGCACACTATAAGTAATAATAATAATAATAATAATAATAATAATAATAATAATAATAATAATAATTCATTATTTATACCCCACACATCTGGTTGGGTTTCCCCAGCTCCCAATTGTTCCTTTAAAGCCCTGCTCCCTCACCTGATGTCATGGAGATTCCCCCCCCCCCGCTCTATGGGGAGTGGTCATAGTTCAGGAGTAGGACACATGCTGAAAGTCCTGGGTTGAGTCATCTTTGCTAGTGGGAGTGGAACAGAGCTAGTGGGAGTGGAACATCTGTTCTGAGATTTTGAAAAGATGTTTCTAGTCGGAGAGGACTATAAACGTAAAAAAAGGTAAAGGACCCCCTGGACAGTTAAGTCCAGTCAAAGGAGACTATGGGGTTGTGGCACTCATCTCGCTTTCAGTCCAAGGGAGCAAGCGTTTGCCCACAGACAGCTTTCCGGGTCATTTGGCCAGCATGACTAAACCACTTCTGTTGCAACGGGACACCATAACGGAAACCAGAGTGCATGGAAATGCCATTTACCTTCTCGTCGCACCGGTACCTGTTTATCTACTTGCACTGGTGTGCTTTTGAACTGCTAGGTTGGCAGGAGCTGGGACAGAGCAACAGGAGCTCACCCCGTCACAGGGATTCGAACCGCTGACCTTCTGATCAGCAAGCCCAAGCGGCTCAGTGGTTTAGACCACAGTGCCACCTGCATCTGTGCCACTGCCAAGCTGGTTCAATAATCTGAATGCACTCCTGGAGGTACTGGGGTAGTCTTGCATGGATTTCATGAGAATATCTACATTACAAGATTTATCATTTGCTTCAATGTGCTACTTCTACTGTGCTTGGTTTTGCTATTATCTATTTTGCTTATGTGCTGCTCTTCCTCACCACTTACATATTGTTCCCAAGATTTCCCTTGTCCAGTCACTCATCTCGACCAGCTCCCATTAGCTTCAACGCCTGAGCGATATAACATGTCCTGGAAATGTCTGTAGCTCAGTCATAAACCATTTATTTGGAAACACCACAGGAAACAAATCCTTAAGTTTGCAAGCGTAACAATTAATGAGTGCAGCTTCACCTTTCACTCTTGTTAAATCAACTAGAATCATTTAGAATTATTAGACTTCCATTGCTTGCCCACTTTAAGTTGTACGAATGATATGGCTCTTTTAATATAAAAAGAAAGCTCAAATCTTGTCAATGGCTTCCCTTGTTTTATAAAACCAACCTTGGTTTATGTCTGCAATGCGTTGAAAAATTGGTACTCGCTTCCTTTTGGGGGGGAGGGGTCTGCAGTGTAACAATTAGCTAATTTATCAATATTGCGCAGTCAGGCGGAGTCCCCCCAGCCCCCCAGGGCAGCCCCGAGTGGAATAATGACACAGGACCACGTATTTATGGGATTAAAAATTGGCCACAACTTTATTAAAATTCAGATGTAGGAAGACCTTGGCGCAGGCATTGGGCGTGTATCCCTCCCAGCCCCCAGCAGGGGGTGGGGTGATCTTCAGGGTTGTCCAGCATGAGTGGGGGTTGGGCTAACTCTGGAGAACATATGTTCAAGCAGATAGCCCGCCCCCCCGATCGCCGCCGCTGGAAGGGGAGGGCAATAACCAGCCAAGTGGCATCGCCAAATGCCCCCCCTTGATGCCCGATTACGGGAACCCTGTTATCGCCGCCGCCATAGGGCGGGGGGTCACCGCCCCCACGCCCCTCCCCTTTATGTAAATGACTAAAGGATTCCGCCCAAAGCCTGCATCCGCCAAAGTTGTGACGAATTGCTACGGGAAAGGCGAAACCTGCCAATGCAGGGAAAGTCCTTTCCAGCCCTTTAACAGCGACCGGTCGTAGCAGCGCCTGCGTGCGTGTACGCCTGTGGAAGAAAAACCTGAAACGCAAGAGGCCTGTGGAAGAGAACCTGAAAAGCAAGAAGCCTGTGGAAGGAAATATTTTTATTTATTTATTTATTTAATTTTTTATTTTATTTTATTTATTTTTTTATTTTTATTTTTTACTTTATTTTTATTTATTTTTATGTTTTTTATGTTTTTTATTTATTTTCTTTTCTATGGACCTGAAAAGCAAGCAAAGGTTAGGGAGTGGAGGGTGGGAAAGCTCTGTATCCGTCGGCTGCTTCCCAAGAATGGCTCCTCTTCTTTGTGTGCAGGTAAGCCTACCTGATCCTACCTGGCCAATCCCCCTGGCACTCCCCCTTCGGCCGGATTGGTCGGCTGATGGAGTGGGCGGTGCCTCCAGCCTCCAGCCTCAGGTAGGCAGTGCCAGCCTCCAAACTCATAGGTCTGCCCTAGGGTTCCCAAGGGGGCTGCACGCGACTGCGCAAAATGCGCCTCCCCTTTATGTTGGGGAAGCGGTCATTGCGCAGTCAGGCGGAGTCCCCCCAGCCCCCCAGGGCAGCCCCGAGTGGAATAATGACACAGGACCACGTATTTATGGGATTAAAAATTGGCCACAACTTTATTAAAATTCAGATGTAGGAAGACCTTGGCGCAGGCATTGGGCGTGTATCCCTCCCAGCCCCCAGCAGGGGGTGGGGTGATCTTCAGGGTTGTCCAGCATGAGTGGGGGTTGGGCTAACTCTGGAGAACATATGTTCAAGCAGATAGCCCGCCCCCCCGATCGCCGCCGCTGGAAGGGGAGGGCAATAACCAGCCAAGTGGCATCGCCAAATGCCCCCCCTTGATGCCCGATTACGGGAACCCTGTTATCGCCGCCGCCATAGGGCGGGGGGTCACCGCCCCCACGCCCCTCCCCTTTATGTAAATGACTAAAGGATTCCGCCCAAGGCCTGCATCCGCCACCCGAGACCACAAATTGGGGTCTCGCCGCCAAGACTACCTACACCTGAACCGCCCCAGAAACCGCCAGCCATTCCAGGAGGCTGTGTCTGATGTCGCTCAGCCAGAGGTCGCAACCTGTGGCTGTGAGGTGAACGCCGTCATGCCTGAACAGTTCCTTCCTGTAAATTTTGATGCTGGGATGCTTCACCACTTGGCCTCCAATGCGCGTGAGTGCTGCACGCAGTGCCCTATTGATTTTTTCAACAGTGTAGTTAAGTCTGACATGGGTGGTGTTGTTGCGCCATTGTAGGCGTGGGAGGAGTTCTGACCAGAATATGGTAACGCTAGGGTACGCTGCCTGCAGGCATTCCAGGTCTGAAATTGCCGCTTTTATCAAGACGATGCTCTTGCGCGCAACCAGGTCATTCTCGCCAAGGTGGATGACCAGCGCGTCTGGTGGTTGGCGGAGTGAGAGTTCGTGACGCAGCCAGGGCATGAGCGCATCCCAGCACATTCCGCGGTGACCAAACCAAGTGAGGCTGATCTTCGGTTGAAGGCCCAGGTGTTCATCGGCTAGAACCGAGGAGGCATGGACCGCTGCCCAGTATACAATGCTATGCCCAAAGATCCAGATGCGCTTGGGGTGTGTACCTGAAATAAATCATCACACAGAAGCTGTCAGAACCCATTGCTTTTACCGGATATACCCCTTAAATGCTGCTGAGCGCCAGCGGCCCAATGCCTTTATGCGCTCTGGGGGAAGCCCACTTGCCGCCGCTGTAGTGGCTGCCCCTATGCGGAAGGAATGACCGGAGTAGTGGGCAGGGTCGCCCCCGCAGGCCTGGATGGCCTTCCGCAGGACTGCTGTGAACTGCGTGCGTGTCAGGGGGCGGCCTGTGGAGTGTATTAACAGGGGGCCTGGCCCGTGCGGGCGCACTTTGATAAATCTCTTTATGTCCGATACCGGACAGGGCCCACCTTCTGTGGAGCGTGTCAGGGTAAGGGTGGCACCTTTTCCCAGCTGGTCGGTCTTAGAGGCCCTTATTCTAACGAGCACCCTGTGATCATCTAAGCTGACGTCCTTCATGGTCAGCCCCCTGAGTTGGGTTGATTTTGTGTCGCAGATGCATTCCCCCAGCCTGAGGGCACCAAAATATGCCAGGGAGAAGGCTGCCCTGAAAAGCCTAACCTCGTGCTTGGACCAGCATATACGAGGGAGCACGTCCCAGATCTGACTGAGGGTCTCTAAAGTGATTGGCCTTCTCTTATCCGGACTGGGAGGGTGTGTGTGGTGCCATCCTGCAATCAGCTTTTTAACTCGGAAAGTGTCGGATGGATCTGGGTGCTGCGAGCAGTTACAGAAATAGGAGATCGCAGCCTTGTGGATCCGAATTGTTTTGATGGCCATGCCTCCCCTTTTAAGGTGCACTAAGTATTTTAAAACCTCCGACTCCCTGGGCGCATGACTGAGTCGCGGATCACACTTAGCTCTGAACTGCTCAAACTGTGACCAGGCTCTGGTATAGGACCGCAGCGTTGATGGAGCAAGGGCACTCAGTATCCCTGACATCACTTCGGCTCTCCAACCTTCCACAGCTCCTCCGGAAATGTCTCTGGGAGCTGATCGGCCTCGGGCGCTAGTTCTCGGAAGCGCTCCATCTGAAAACGAGACAAGGCATCCGCAATTTCATTATTAAGGCCTGGAATAAACCTGGCTGAAAATGAGATGTTACCTCTGAGGCATTCCAGCACGAAGAGATGCAGTATACGAATCACCCTGTCTGATTTCGCGGACTGCTTTGCGATGATCCGAACCACAGCCTGGTTGTCTGACCAGAAGCAGACCCTGGTGTCCTTGAGGTGGGACCCCCATATGCGCAGAGCTACTAGAATTGGAAAGAACTCAAGAAATGTTAGGTCACGCGTGACCCCCGCTGCATGCCACGATGCTGGCCATGGTTGTGCACACCAGTGGCCTCTGAAGTAGACACCAAAACCACAGCGACCTGATGCGTCCGAATGTATCTGGAACTCCTCCTTTGGCTGCAGCCAGGATTGCCAGAAGGACACCCCGTTATAAGATTTGAGGAAGGCCAACCATGTGTTTAGGTTCTCCTTTATAACTTTGGTGAGCCTGATGTGGTGGTGGCGGGCCCTGCCACCTGCCAGAAGACGATTTAGACGCGCACAGAAGGCACGGCCAGGTGCGATGACCCTGCATGCGAAATTGAGGTGCCCTAGGAGTACCTGTACCTCCCTGACTGTTGTCTTTTCTTTGAGAAGCATACCACTAATCATTTCCCTTAATATCTGCAGCTTGGCCTGCGGCAATCGGGAAGTTTGGCTGATGGAGTCTAATTCGATGCCTAGATATGATATGACCGTGGTTGGGCCCTCCGTCTTGTCGGCTGCTAGAGGGATGCCGAACTCGGCTGCCAGCTGTTCGAAGCAGGCCAGCGCTCTGGCGCATGCGTCCGACCCTGCAGGGCGGACGAGGAAGTAATCATCCAAATAATGCGAGATGTAATGGGAACCTGACCTCTGTTTCATGGCCCATTCCACGAAGGTGCTAAATGTTTCAAAAGCTGCACATGCTATGGAGCAGCCCATGGGCATGGCTTTGTCAAAGTACCAATTGTCCTGGAATTTGAAACCTAAGAACCTGAAATCGTGTGGGTGCACTGGGAGCAGTCGGAAAGCCGACTCAATGTCGCATTTTGCCATGAGGGCGCCTGGGCCGCATTCCCTCACCAGCTTGATAGCATGGTCGAGGGACGCGTAATGCACCGTACATTGCTCACGTGGAATGGCATCATTCACCGAGCCTCCCTTTGGGTAGGATAAGTTATGTATCAAGCGGAACTCGCCCGGCACCTTCTTGGGGACGATGCCCAGAGGTGATACTATGAGGTCAGGCAATGGAGGCTCGGTGAATGGTCCCGCCACCCGGCCCAGCAGGCGTTCCTTGCTGATTTTTCTTTCTGCGATATGTGGCATCTCGCGTACTGATTTCTGGTTGGGTGCAACTGAGCAGGAGGGTGTGCCCTGCACAGGTATCCTGAAGCCATCTCTAAAGCCCTCCTCGATGTATACTGCTGCCTCTCTGTTGGGATAAACACGCAGGAATGGCAACATGGCTGGGAGAGAAATGGGGGAGGGGGCTAGGGAAAGGAGGTGGTTATTGTCGGGAAGAGCCCTTTGCTGGCTGTGATCCAGAGGCACCAGAGGGTGCTCCGGCCCCATGTCCTGCCTGGGACGCGCCGGAACCCGAGCCCCGTGGGCCACGAAAAGGCCGCTTCCCTCTGTAGCATTTGCCGATGGGGTGGGAACCCGCACAGCGCTCGCATTCATGAGCGTAACGGCATTTCTCCCTGAAGCAGGCCCCATTATTATATTCCCAGCAGGTTCTTTTTGATGTCTTAGGGGCCTGCTTCTGCTGCCTATCGAACCCCGGCTGTCTCTCAAAATATGGGGCGACAAGCTCCGACCACGCCTTGCTTTCCTGGACGTCCCATCTGAAGGTGGGGTCCTGGGCTGCGCGCTCCCTGAAAGAATGATCATAGGCGAGCGCCGCCTTCTCACCTGCTTTGGCTTCCGCTGTTAGGATGATGAGCAGGTAATTGTAGAGGTGCCAGGCCCTATCTGGGTAAGCAGCTGAAACTATCCCCGCATATGTGGCAAATCCTGTGAGCCAGTTGCGGAAGGTACGCTCAATGGACACCTTTTTATCCCTTTTCCGCTGCTCGGATGATTTAAACTTCTGGCTGGTACTAGAGGCCGGGGACAGCAGGGAGAAGAGGTCTACAAACTCCCCATTGAGAATCTTCTCCCTGAGCTTCGAATTGAGGCGTATGCCAGGGGGGTCATCCGTACGCTCAAAGTTGGACTCTCTGATATTACCAGCGGAGTCAATGCCCTCCTCCCCGCATGGGGCAATGGCACCATGTTCACGCCTGTGCCTCCGATTGCGGCGGCGCCAAACCCAATGTGGTAGCCCCGGGGAATGTGGGCCTGTGACCCAATAACCTTTGATGCGCCGCCCATGCCCACTGTCACAAGAACTGGACCTACCTGAGGATGTGGAAGATCCAGAGGAATCCCTCTTGCACTTGCGTCCCCTTCTCCTGCATCCATGCCGGCGACTCTCGTGGTGGCATGTCCCGTGTAATCCGTGGCGACATGTTCTGTGCGATTCGTGGTGGCATGAACTGCGCGACTCGGGGCTCTTGTCACTCCCCCACCTATCGAAAGAACTACGGCAGGGGGACCTACCTCTACGTCTGGAGGATGAAACCGATCGGTCCTTACGGGCTCGGCGGTCAGGTGAACCACTGCTGTAGCTTCCCTTGCTACGGTAGGGTGACACCGAACTCCCCCGCGACTCGTATCTACGGAGGCGCCTTCTGAGCCAGGCGATGGTCCGCTCCTGGCTGTCCTCACGCTCTGATCTGGAATTACTGCCCCCACGTGAGGAACGTGAGGGGGAGGGGCTCTCCCTGTGGGTTGTTTTGGCGGCCGCCTTTTTGCCCCCAGCGGCTTTCTTGCCCTTAGGGGGCACTGGGAGGCTTGTTACGTACTTTCCCCGCCTTGCGCCCTTTGCTTTTGGCGGCAGCCTGAGCCTTTACCGGCTTGCGGGGGTCATGCCTCACGGTGCCCCTTCTGGTGACGGGTGGGGAGACTTGCCGCTTGGGGGGCATGATGTAGGCTATAGGCACCGAGTGGTATCACAATCAGCTAGCAGGTGGAGTAGGGTAGTGAAATTGATCAACGCAAACTAGATTAGACAGGGTAAGAAAGCAAGAACTGAGTCGCAACAAGCAACGCTACCAAAGCTGCAAAAGACAAATAATGCAAGGGTTAATCATACGTGTAAGCCAATGTGCGCATGTGGGCATGCGTGAACTAGTGTCCAACACCGGGATGACGCCATTCGACCAGCTGCTGCCGTGCGGGCGCCCCCAAGATGGCTGCCGCCATGCGGCCACCCCCAAGATGGCCGCCGCCATGCGGCCACCCCCAAGATGGCCGCCGCCATGTGGCCACCACCAAGATGGCCACCGCCATGCGGCCACCCCCAAGATGGCCACCGCCAAGGTGCCTGGTGAAAATGGTAGAGTTGGAAGGGGCCCAGGATCATCTAGTCCAACCCCCCCCCGCAATGCAAGGATGAATATGCAGCTGCCCCGTATGGAAGCAGACCTGCAACCTTGTCACGGTTAGCGCCATGCTCGATCCCGGCTCTCCCTTCCCCCCCAAGCGGCCCGGCTAAGGCAGGAGCCGCCATGAACTGGCAGGAGACCTCTGAGGCCTTGCAGCCGAAGCAGAAAAGGCTATTGGGGGGTGGTAAAAACCGCCCAGTGCGGCGGCGGCCCCCCCACGCGACCCAGCAGCAGCCGGAGTCGCCTGGAGGCGGCAGGAGGCTCCCAAGGCCCCACTGCTGAGAAACAGCTCCCGGGGGGGGGTGGCGAGGCCGCCTGCAATGGCGGCGCCCCCCCATGCGGCCCGGCAAGGCCGGGGCCGCCATGGACTGGCGGGAGGCTTCAGGGCCTCACCGCCGAAACAAAAGGCTCTGGGGGGAGGACGGTAAAGCCGCCTGGAGCGGCCGCGCCCCCCCCCACGCGACCCAGGAGTCGCTAGGAGGCGGCGGGAGGCTACCCAGGCCCCTGCCGCTGCGGAAAGCTTCAAGGGGGGGTGGCAAGGCCGCCCGCAATGGCGGCGCCCCCCCATGCGGCCCAGCAGGGCCGGGGCCGCCATGAGGCTGGCGGGAGGCCTCTGGGCCTCATCGGCGAAACGACAAAAGGCTCGGGGGGGCGGTAAAGCCGCCCGAAGCGGCGGCACCCCCCCACACGCCCCGGCGCCCCCCCACGCAACCCGGCAGCAGCCGGGGTCGCCAGGAAGCGGCGGGAGGCTTCCGAGGCCCTCCACCGCCGTGAACAACTCCTGGGGGGGGGGTGGCAGGGCGGACGCGATGGCTGCGCCCCCCCCACGCGACCCAGCAGGAGCCGGAGTCGCAGGGAACTCGTGGGGGGTGGCAAGGCCCTCCAGCACGGCGGCGCCCCTCCCCCCACACCGCCGGGGGCCGCCAGCGCGACCGGGGTGCCCCCGACGGTCCCAGGTATCACGGGAGGGGGGGGAGGCCGCGCGGAGGCGGAGGAAGGCCGTACAAGGCCTCAGAGAAGGCCATAAAGGCCTGGGAAGTGGCAGGAGCTTCCTGGGGCGCCTTCCACCCCCCGGAGCCGGTAGGCCCAAGATAGCATGCGGGGTGGGTGCCCAGGAGACAGCGAGGGGGCCCTAAAAACTCTCCAGCCTCCTCCCTCAGGGCCGATGGGCCATATAAACAAGTGGGGGGGGGGAGGGAACAAAATATTATTTTAAATGGGCCTAAGCAAAGGCCTCGGGCCTACCTCAACCTGTGGAATCCAGCGAAGCTCCCAAAGGCTCAAAGCTCTGAACAGCTCAAAGCTCTAAAGCTCTGTATCCGTCGGCTGCTTCCCAAGAATGGCTCCTCTTCTTTGTGTGCAGGTAAGCCTACCTGATCCTACCTGGCCAATCCCCCTGGCACTCCCCCTTCGGCCGGATTGGTCGGCTGATGGAGTGGGCGGTGCCTCCAGCCTCCAGCCTCAGGTAGGCAGTGCCAGCCTCCAAACTCATAGGTCTGCCCTAGGGTTCCCAAGGGGGCTGCACGCGACTGCGCAAAATGCGCCTCCCCTTTATGTTGGGGAAGCGGTCATTGTGATCCACACTCTTCCAGACCTCCTTGCAGACTCTTCTGTAAATGTTCCATCTTAGTGGAGATCCCTGTGATTAATGAACCAATTGTAGCTATTCTTATAAAGTACATTGTGGCACGGGGGCATATGGCATGAAAGGTCAGGAATAGCTGTACTATAACATTGATTAAAGTGCTGGAAATGAGGTATGGACAGAGCAGTGCCTCTCTCTGAAAATCTAGGAACTAGAAGGGGGTCATTAAGCTATCCTTCTTTATTTTTGCCACAGAACCATTCATTAACCCTTTTGCTCCTGATCTAAAGCCCTTTGAATTCAATAAAGAAGGGAGGTATAGCAACCCTAAAGCAGTATACTGATGAGTTCTCTCCAAGCACCCCAGGGAAGCCACCACAGTTGCAATGGGGGTTCTTTTGCCCTCTCTTTGCTTTCTTTATTCAGAAGATGAATTCAGTTCTTTGGAAATGTTGCCCAAGGTCTGTTCCATTGAAAGACTGGTTATGTGAACCAGCCAAAAAAGTAAAGGAAGCCATTTCCATGATACTCAGTAATCCCCTGGCAATCTGATCCATCTGGTTTTCCTCTCTGGAATTTGTATGAATGTTACTCCTCAAATTAAATGTGAATTTTGCTTGGGGTGAAATCCAGAAACAGCCCTACTTCAGACATTTCTGTGCAAATGTTGGGAAGAGTCATAAGTTTCCATAGCGGTAAGCTGGGACCCAAAATTATTTTACATATGAGGCAGGGTTTGCTAAAAATAATTACCAGCGTAGTTTCCCTAGTACTCAAATTTGAAGGGTTTGCAACCATACACTGGCTGCTTTGAATGCATGCACACCCCAGTGCCGTTTCCACCTGGGTCAAACATAACACAGGTATAGCTGCTTTTTATGCATCAAGCATTTCATTTAAATTGGCTCCTGACCTTTACTATACATAGGGCAAGTTACATAGAACAGCTGCCTTTGTACTGCCTTCTGAAGGCACAACCTTGCTTGTTTTACTTGCTTAAGACATTCACTCTTTGTTAACAATATCATTAGAGAGCCTAGACAGAGAAATATCTTAACCAATCACTTTGGCCCAAACCCTTAATTGCTTTACAAAGTCGCTAGAGACATTCTTGCCTAGAAACCTGTGGCAACACTTTACATCAGGAATGGGCTGTTGCTGCTGTTGAAGGCCACATTGTCTGGGGATTAATTTGTTGGGGTCTGCACTCCAGACATGTGAGAGGCCTAGAGCCAAAAGTGGTTTGTTTTCGTCCTCCATCCACATGCGTATTTTGATGCCAACTCTCTTTCTCTCTTTTGTTTTTCCTTGACACTCAAGAAAAATTGGGCCACGGGCTGTGTGAAATTAAGCTGAGGGTTCCTTGCAGCTCCAGGGCAACAGGTTTCCCACCTCTCTACCACAAGAAAGTTCCACGGCAGTGTCTCTTGTGCCTCCATCCTTTGGTCTGAAGAGGTTTTGAATACTTCTTCTTGCATTACTACAACTACTACCACCAATACTATCAGAGAACAGGATATCTGAAAGATAGCATTACTCCTTGTATATTCAATTGACCAATACACCAACAAAACAACCATGCAGTAATTGCTACAAAATGTTGTCTAAAGGAGAAAAGTTAAGGGGGGCGGAGACACAGTGACTGCAGACTTGGCCTTACTTGATATTATTATTATTATTATTATTATTATTATTATTATTATTATATTGTTGTTGTTAAAAAAAACTCCCAGGATGTCCTGGGATGAGTTATATTGCTTGGTCCAATAAGCTAATAGGCTGACAGTTATAATCTGGGGGTTATGTTTATCACCTTTCTAGTGAATTGGAATGCTTCCAGACCACGGGGGACGTGCCAGTACGGTTTATGTAAGAAAATAATTTTGCTAAAAGAGAAGACCACCAATCAGAGCTGTTCTTAGAAACCTCTGAAGGGGGTCATTCCCTCTCCAGGAGATTTATCATTCACTAAAGCATCTATGAGGGACCCAGGTGGCGCTGTGGGTTAAACTACAGAGTCTAGGGCTTGCTGATCAGAAGGTCGGCGGTTCGAATTCCTGCAACGGGGTGAGCTCCCGTTGTTCGGTCCCAGCTCCTGCCAACCTAGCAGTTCGAAAGCACATCAAAGTGCAAGTAGATAAATAGGGACCGCTCCGGCGGGAAGGTAAACAGCGTTTCCGTGCGCTGTGCTGGTTCACCAGAAGCGGCTTAGTCATGCTGGCCACATGACCTGGAAGCTGTCTGCGGACAAATGCCGGCTCCATTGGCCTATAGAGCGAGATGAGCGCCGCAACCCCAGAGTCGGACACAACTGGACCTGATGATCAGCGGCCCCTTTACCTTTACCTTAAAGCATCTATGAGATCGCTTACTTCTTGTTCTGAGGGGGGGGGGGCATTTTAGTAACGGTGTTAACCAGTCCTCAGTAATAGTTGGTCCATTAGGACTGCTGTCACTGTCACGTTCAATGATTTTACTGAAGTAAATACACCAAGGACTCAGCTATACAGCTGCAAATAAAACGTTTTAAGTGTGTTTTAAGTGCAATATACAATGTGACACTAGATGGCGATGGCGAGCCCTATGGAACATTCAATGTATCTTTTTTAAAAGCATTCCCTAAGATTGATGTCTGTCTGTTTGGGATGAATACTGTTTTGCTTGGTACAGAATCCAGTTTCTAGCAATCTTCGTTACTTGCTAATGATTAAGTGTTTGACCTGAGGTTCAGCGAACAGAGAACCTAAATTTTAGCTATGGTTTCCTCTTAATTTCAGTCGTGTCTGGTGAGGTCTGGTAACCTCCTGCCTCAAACTTGTACGGTCTGTTTTATCCCCTGGTTATTAGTTGCTGTCTGAACTAACCAGAGCTGTGTTCCAGGGTTTGGGGAGGCAAGTTCTTGATTGAAATGATGGTTAAATTTGTAAGGTCGTGAAAGGTGAAAGAGAAGGGGAGAAAATCAGAGTTTTTAAATACCGATAAACACCTCCAACACAGGGAGGGTGTTTCATACCATCCACTGATTTAAATTTCAGAACACTTTAGAAATATAACTTTACTGCAGCATAAGGCTTTTGTTAGCTATAGTTGATTGCACTGGTTATGCCAGTACAGGCAGGTAGAAATTCATCTTTAATGCTGGTATTTTCAGTATAAAATGAATGTGGTGAACCAATTCATTGCCTTTCTCATGTGAGGGATTTAGAGCAAATCAAGCAAATCTGAGTAGCAAATATACTTCAATTCTTCTCCTTCCCTGATCTGCACAAATGGGGGAAGGAATCTTTTTGTTTGCTTGTACAAGTCTGCAATGAAGATGTTCTTTTTAAGGCTGCTTTGGTACTGTACTGTGAAATGCCAAGATCTGCTGGAGAGCACAAGCTGTTGCGTACGGAGCAGATGGCTGGAACTCTGCTAATAAACAAGCATTAACCTGGTACCTGTTGGTGCATCTGGATATAAATCCGTAAGAGGCTGCAGCTGGCAGCAGGGATAAAGAACTAATGATGAGCCTAGGACTGAAGAAAAAGGCAGAGAGGGGAGGGAAAAGAACAGGGAAGCTGGGAAAGTGACACTTAAAATATAAGAGCTTTGTGTGTTTCGCTTTTCGGATCAGAAGCTGCCCTTTCAACAAGTTAGGTCCCCCCCCATCCAAATACAAAGCAACCAAAATCAATATGAACCCAGGGCAGGGGGCGGGACAATTGGAGAATTCAGGGCTTGGAGAAAGAGGGAAGTCAATTTCCTGTTTGTGCCAGTACAAACTAGCTGGTAGCATGACTCCCAATTAAAGGCTCTTGTGAGTGAAGAAAAACCATCCTTGGAGGTGGCTGATCACAACTGACTTCTCTGTCCAACCCAACTTCACAGGGAGTAGGTAATGAGCACTGGATGGGATCGCGCCATTCAGTTGCTCCTAGGAATGGGAGTCGCTGCTTGTTTGTGCTTGATCCGCACTAATGGTTCTTGTCATACCGGCATGGTTTGTGCTGATACTTAAGTGCAGGCTTGGCCCCATAGCAGGTATCTCAACTATGAATTCAGCTATACTTTTGAGTTTCAGCCTATTGAGCCAAAAAAAAAAAAAAAAACACCCACTCTAGCTCGAAATTGAAGTTAAAACTTGTGTAAAAGTTTGCATTTGCAAAACAGAGAAGTTTGCATTAAGCAAGAGGTTCCATCTCTGGGATCAAAGAGAGAAGTTCCTGGACTGTGTCAAAGGACTTGAAGGACTGAACCGCATTGCCTACTCGTTGGATGCAGTGTCTTACTGCAATGCAAATCAGCCATCCCTGAGGCACACAAGAAAATCACAGAATAGTATGTTTTTCTTTTTTTCCCTTTTTTTTAAAAAACCCATTCTTTCCATACTGTATATTTTTTAATATTATATGCTTTAAAGCTGCTAATATCCCCTGCACAACATAAAAAGCATTGCTTTGCCATTTCTACCCCCATATGGTATTCTACATAATTCTTTACACCCTTTAATGTTAGTCTAACATAATTATTAGTTTATCTTGCCGCACTGTCAAAGAAAGAAATGGTGCAATAGAATCATCTGGCTTGCCCTTAGGTTTTATTTACTAATACAAAATTATATATATATATATATATATATATATATATATATATATATATATATATATATAAACAATAAGCTTAAAAGTAAGCCAGTATTTAAGTATCCTTGACCTTTCAGGGGGGGGGAGGGAAATCAACTTCCTAAAAACAAGTATTCAATTAGTATCTGAATAATTTCTAAAGAAAATCTTAAACATTCAGGATAATACAAATCATTTCCAATTTAGCATAAGAGTATGGGTAATGAGAGAAAATGGCGAACATTGCTGCCAAGGAAATAAATGCATGGCATGACATATTCATATTTAATTCAATTTTTTTTTTGTATTTTCTGGTAGGAGTGAGGAGAAACTGCCTTTAAAAATAAAATAAAAGGGTATCCTGTATGTTTGCTGTGTAAGGCCAATGCAGGGCACAGAGTCATCACCTAAACATGACAGACAGAGTGACCAGACAGTTCCAATAAACAAAAACAACGTCAGTGACAGGAGCAGAGTTTCAAGCTTAAACCTGGATACTGAGAACAAAGAAAAGAAGTTGGGGTGAAACTGCTTTCTCACATGTCAGGTCGGAGATTGGTTCTTGAGCTAGGGTATGGGTTTGGAATCACTTGATGCAAGATAATATCTCCCTTTGGGACTCTAGATTGGCAATCAATAAGTGTCATTGGACAGCTTCACTGCATCAGGAAGGAAGTGGTCTAGATATTCTGGAGGCCCTACATCTCTTGTTCATCAGTATGTAGATGACACCCAGCTCTACCTCTCTTTTAAATCAGAACCAGTGAAGGCAGTGAAGGTCCTGTATGAGTGCCTGGAGGTGGTTGGAGGATGGATGGCGGCTAACAGATTGAGGTTGAATCCTGACAAGACAGAAGTACTGTTTTTGGGGGGGAGGGGGTGGGTGGGTGTGGAGGACTCCCTGGTCCTGAATGGGGTAACTGTGCCCCCGAAGGACCAGGTGTGCAGCCTGGGAGTCATTTTGGACTCACAGCTGTCCATGGAGGTGCAGGTTAATTCTATATCCAGGGCAGCTGTTTATCAGCTCCATCTGGTACGCAGGCTGAGACCCTACCTGCCTACGGACTGTCTCGCCAGAGTAGTGCATGCTTTAGTTATCTCTTGCTTGGACTACTGCAATGCGCTCTATGTGGGGCTACCTTTGAAGGTGACCCGGAAACTGCAATTAATCAAGAATGTGGCAGCTAGACTGGTGACTGGGAGTAGCCGCGGAGACCACATAACACCGTCTTGAAAGACCTGCATTGGCTCCCAGTATGTTTCCGAGCACAATTCAAAGTGTTGGTGCTGACCTTTAAAGCCCCACCTCCATCGCTCTGCCTGGGCAGTGAGGTTGTGCCGAGGGCCTTCTGGCGGTTCCCTTGCTGCGAGAAGCCAAGTTACAGGGAACCAGGCAGAGGGCCTTCTCGGTAGTGGCACCCGCCCTGTGGAACGCCCTCCCAGCAGATGTCAAGGCAATAAGCAACTATTTTACTTTTAGAAGACAACTGAAGGCGGCCCTGTTTAGGGAAGTTTTTAATGTTTGATGCTGTATTGTTTTTAAATATTCGGTTGGAAGCCGCCCAGAGTGGCTGGGGAAACCCAGCCAGGTGGGCGGAGTATAAATAATAATTGAAACCCAGCTGAATCTGATGAGAAAGAGAGCTGGAGTGTCTGCAGCATGCTGATGGCACTTTGTGCTAAATCCCCAGATGACCTGCTATGCTTAGAACATGTTGTGTTCAAAATGAAATGTGTGCAAAACTAAATGTTAACAGTTATGGTCAACACCAGCTGGTGAGAAAAGGCGCTGAGTGGGTAGAGACCTCCACTGAGTCATGAGCAAGAGGGACAAGAATCCTCTTCCATCCTTGGGGAGGAGCAGAATGAAAGTGTTACAGTAGTATGTTGGTATGTAGAGCAATCCAAACTAAAGGAATCCAGTGGGGGGAAAATATGCTGGAGTAAATTATGCCTCCAATTTTGCAAATTATTCCAATGTGTCTTTAAACTAGAGTTTGACTTCACCCTTTTGATCAGTGAAACTTCCTCTGGCTCACTAGGTCATAGCAGGGTTTGGAATAGGGCTAGATCTCCCCCTGCAATGCCCCATTTTGCATCAGGGGCTGGCAAGATGCTAACCAGTGTGCACCAGGGGCAGTGGAGCTGGAATCTGACTTGGGAGACAGGGGCAGTGGTTTGTGGGGACCCGTACCAGCCAGGAGGCAAGAATCAGAAGCAGGGGGAACTTCATAGCTGAAGCACAGACAGGATGGGATGGAAGATAAGAAGGAAGAGTCAGGTCAAGCAAGTGAAGGCAAGGGTCAGCAAACTTATTCAGCAGGGATCCCTCAGACCTTGGGGTGGGGGGCAGGCTATATTTTGAAGAAGAAAAAATGTACGAATTCCTATGCCCCACTGATAACCCAGAGATGCATTTTAAATAAAAGCACACATTCTACTCATGTAAAAACACCAGGCAGGCCCCACAAATAACCCAGAGATGCATTTTAAACAAAAGGACACAGTCTACTCATGTAAAAACACACTTATTCCCAGACGGTCTGTGGGCCGGATTGAGAAGGTGATTGGGCCACATCTGGCCCCCGCGCCTTAGTTTGCCTACCAAGGGGCTACGTGCTTTCTCACCCTCTCCTCCACCACTGCCTCCCAGAACCAGGAGGGGGTTGAAAAGGGAGGAGTACAGGAAGTTTCCACATATGCAGTCTCTGTCTCTGTGCATGCAGCCTGTCGGGAAGGTACGTAAACTGATTGGGGGTGGGGGGGAGTGTTCCTCTGTTGCTACAACTGCTCCATAGAGCACAGACCTGGGAATAGCTGCCTAGCCCGTAGATTGGTGTACATAGAGCTGCATAAGTGACTGTAATTGTTATTTTTGACAATAACAACTATCTGCTGTGAGCATTGCTTTGGCTGTGACATTTTGGGGACTTAAAGAATTGAGCTAGGATGGAGATCAGCTGGAGACCTGCCTATTCCAAACTAGGCTCCTGCTGACAGATACTGGGTTTTGATTGCTCCCTGATCTGACATTTATGTCATAATATAATGTACTGGTATATCTGTGACTGTGGGCTTCACAAGAATGTTGTAGTCTCATAGTTGGGAAGTATGTGAAGATCTTTTAGTTCTTAATCCCTTTTATGTATTCCAGTGAAGCAGGAAACACCAGTATAGGTGGAGAATGGCTTGCATATTTATCCGTCCCAGTTCTGCTATCAGGAGACACTCTTATTATGAGTCTTTTCGAGCAGAAATAAAGTAGAATCCAGTTGAATGCAAAGAAGCTGGTAATGGGGTAAAAAAGAAAATCACAGGGCGGGGGAGGAAATGTGAATTTCCAGTGTTCCTGAGTAGAAAGCCATTTTTGGTGAAAATAAAACTTTGGTGCTAGAAAATAAAGTCAAACTACTTCTTCTTCTTCTTCTTCAAAAAAAAAAAAAAAACCAGCACTGAAGACAAAAGCCAGGGGGGAAAAAACAAAACAACATAATGGCAAATGGACTTTTTGGGAAATGAGACAGGGAAGTAAGTAACTTCTTTAAGAAATAGAAGGTTGCACAAAATGACATAGAGCTGAGTCAGACTAATTGACTGTGAAATGATTTCCCAAACACTGTGTTAGAAACATATGATAGCCTGTCTCCTTAAATAGTTTTACAAAGAACACAATTGTGGCAAGCGTAAAAAAGCTTCAATGACACAATGGGACAGTATTGTCATGGGACATTTGGATTTGATCTTTAAGGTGGGGATGGATAACCTGTGGCCCTGTAAATGTGATTGGACACCAACTCCCATTATATTGGTCATGCTCTATTGGTCATGCTGTCTGGGGCTGTTGGGAGTTGGAGGCCAACAATATCTGGAGGTCAGAGGTTACACTACCCTGCTGTAAGCTGCCGTGAGTTTTCCTGGGTATAGATGCAAAGGCTCCTTTCCCGGAGAGCCATGTAGTGAACATGATGACATAATGGTAGCAATTGACTGTATAATGACATCACAGAAAGCAAATAACATCATCAGAGAGTGAGGGCAATGATTCCTGCATTGATCACCTTGATTACCTTGGTCAATTGGATCGCCAATCGCTATCCTTCAGCATGGATCAGTACTTTCACCCATAATCTCCCGAGGAACATGAACGAGCTTACAAGAAAAAAATCCTCCTTTCATTTCAGGTAAACTTGCCTTGGTGGTGGGGCTGCTCCTTTAATAGCTGCTGAGATTCAATAATTTATAACTACGAGGTCCTGCAATGTTGTGTTGCTCTTTCAAGTGTAAGGGCACACACTTTCAAGGGAAAATAGAGCCAACAGGAAAAACCTATTTGTAGGAACAATTAATAATGAATTATTCTGTTTATTTGGGATTACACGGATCCCAGTTGAGAGGAGGACTCACTTTTCTCCAAATGACACAGCAGACTCATTGCAAACAGGAAATCCATGTAAGCTTAGAATGTCTGGCATTGTTTTAAATATAATAATATTATAACTCATACCGTTTTCATATTGCATTTCATCCAAGACCCGAGTAGCTTACAATAGACTAAAAAGAAAACAATATACATGCATGTCAATAAAACAATGACAGAGTAGCTTCCTAAAGCCCAAGTAAACATCAAATGCCAATAATTAACATAGGAGCACTTTTTTAGAAAAAAAGAAAAAACCGTAAACACCCAGATTAAGATGACCCATAGGCCTTGATGAATGTGTTTTTCATGTATGACAAAAGTTCACTACAAATTATGTTTGACATAATTCAAGGGATATAGGAGGCTTCCTCAAACTCGGCCCTCCAGATGTTTTGAGACTACAATTCCCATCATTCCTGACCACTGTGGCCTTGAGGGCATGGAGTGCCTTCCTGGAGGCCCTATCAGTGGCATAGCATGGGTTGCCAGCACGTGAGGTCATATGGATGTGGGTGGAAGGGATGAAAAGGATGGAGTATGCCTGCACATTTGACTGCCTAATGGCATCCACATCACCCAGGAGATTGCAGCCACAGAGATAAAAGGGGGAAAAAAGAAAATAAAAGTTGTTCTGTTCCTCGGAGAGGCCACTTCCTGGTTCACATGGAAGATCTGTTTTCAACAGAACCCAGCGACGGAAGGGCACAGCTGTATTGAGGCAGCACCAGGTGTTGAAATTTTGTGCCCCTAACAATTTTGCACCTGGACAAATTTGTCCCGATCTAAGGGAGCTTTGTACAGTCATACCTCATTTTGCATCCACTGTGGGTTGCGTTTTTCAATGTTATGAACATAGCAGACCCGGAAGTGTTTACTTCTGAGTTTTGCTGCACATGCTCGGGTTGTGGACTTTTCGGGGTGCGAACAGCACCCCGGAATGGATCGGGTCCACAACCCAAGGTACCACTGTATGGATTTTGAATCTGAAGGTTGCATGCACAATATACAATGCAAGCAAAGAACATGCCAATGTCACATGTGATGTTTCTATACTTGCATGTCCACATATTTGATCCCCTTCTGTGAGTTATTAATGGTTGTCTGGGATCATTTTGTAAACAAATGATTTTGTCATTACATTGTGGCATCAAGACTCAACAGACCATGCTTTATTGGCCAATTAATACATTTTTGGGTTTCATTGTGTGACCAAGTGCATTTAGCCAATAGAGGTATATATTAACAGCCCAATAAAACATACCCTAGAGTTTCCTCCTGCTATTAAACTGAAGCTTAAATAACCTTAATTTATCTGCTGACAATGTCTTTTTTAAACAGCCTGAAAGCTTCAGGTGGTTCACTGATTTTAAACTGTTTTTTTCTCATTTCATTTTAATTAAAATGCACCTTATTATGTCATTTTACATGGGTGGCGCTGTGGGTTAAACCACTGAGACTAGGGCTTGCTGATCAGAAGGTCGGTTGTTCGAATCCCCGTGACGGGGTGAGCTCCCGTTGCTCAGTACCAGCTCCTGCCAACCTAGCAGTTCAAAAGCACGCCAAAGTGCAAGTAGATAAATAGGTATCGCTCCGACGGGAAGGTAAACAGCGTTTCCGTGTGCTGCTCTGGTTCGCCAGAAGCGGCTTTGTCATGCTGGCCACATGACCTGGAAGCTGTACGCCAGCTCCCTCTGCCAATAACGTGAGATGAGTGCCGCAACCCCAGAGTCGGTCACAACTGCACCTAATGATCAGGGGTCCCTTTACCTTTACAATGGGTTAAATACTGTTAAAAGATATGTAATAAATGTCTTTGTTCCTGTAATGACTTCCATTGCCTTAAAAAGAAAAGAAAAGATCATAATTAGTCCAAGGTCCCTGAGCTTTTCATTAGGCGATATTTGCAAGGGTCTTTGGCTTCTTCCTGAACAATGTCAGGCCAGTGCATTGTTCTGTTGTATTTACAGTTTGTATGTATGGCCTTATTATTTTAGAGCTTCTTGAACTGATTTTATTTGGGTTTCCGTTTCATTCTGTTTTTAACAGATACACTGTTTCGATGCTTCATGCTGTGATGCGGTCTATAAATTTGTTTAATAAAACAAATAAACCAACAAACCATTGGCCCCAGTGAAATGGTCTATTGAAGGACTTATGATCCAGTTGATAGCAAAACATTGCAGCAACTGTGCGTGCATTCCCACCGAGTGGTACTGGCTTATACAACTGGGTCTGTACTCAATCCATGTAAGCTAAACTATAGCCCAGCCTTCAAAATCCCATGGATTTCATTGTAAGGTAAAAAGGTAAAGGACCCCTGGATGGTTAAGGCCAGTCAAAGGTGACTATGGGGTTGGAGCCAGTGTTTGTCCACTGACAGCTTTCCGGGTCTTGTGGCCAGCATGACTAAACTGCTTCTGGTGCAATGGGACACCGTTATGGAAACCAGAGTGCACGGAAATGCCATTTACCTGCCCACTGTAGTGGTATATATTTATCTACTTGCACTGGCATGCTTTCGAACTGCTAGGTTGGCAGAAGCTGGATTTCATTGTAGCCAGGTACCTGCAGACATTGCCTTGTTTAAATGTTGTCCTTTAAAGTGCATGATCCCCCACCCCTTGCAGAAAGTTCAATCCTGATATTAACTTCCTAAGGTGGGGGGGATTTTTAGGGGGGGTAGGGTAGCTCTGCCATCTCTGAAATGCTAATGACTACCGTGGGCAAACTTCAAAGGGATTGCCACCTAGGTTCAAATGCCCACTAGCTTTAGCAGTTCACAGGCACCAAACCTGCTCGAAGGCTTGATTTTACCAGAGAAGGTAAATTAGCTCTCTCTGAAGTGCTACAGCCAGGTAGGAAGGCCACGTTCTCTTTGAAGTTTGGCTACTACTCGCGTTTCTCAAGCAACTGATCTTCAAAGAGAGATGCTGGATTCCTCTCCCCCTTTTTGGCTTCTGTGTTCGTACAATATATCAGAAGGAGCTGGGTTGTTTGTGCTGTTTCATTGGGCATTTTGACTTTGAGAAGGGAAGTACATTTTGGGGGAGTGGCGGGCTGGAAAACAGCAGTAAAGAGATGTTGATGGGGGTGCAAAATGGTAAGGGTTTTGTTTTTTTTGTTTTTTTAAATAGAGCTGTTTGTTGCATATACTTCTGAAAATGTCTGTAACATTTGCAATGCTATCAGTTCGTATGAAAGTTGTCTCTCACACAATCCTCTTTTCCATGCAAAGGGACCCGTGCCTTTGAAGTGTATCGATTGATGTAGGGCCTTTTCATTGAACCATAGAATTGTAGAATTGGAAGGGATCCCAAGGGTTATCTAGTCCAACCCCCTGCAATGCAGGAATCTCAGCTAAAGCATCCATGACGAAGGACCATCCATTTATATCCATATTCAAAATGTAGAACTATTGAGCTAGTAAGAGGTATTAACATAGGTGGTCCTATGTTCACAGGACTGCATATCGCCAGCAGCTCAACATGTTGGGGTGCTACTCTGTTCTCTTGAAAGGACACCCCAATGTTGGAACTACCTGTGTCAGCAAATCACATATGGCATTCCTTTGGCAGTAAATTGCTTCAGGCATGCTCAGTGGGGTGGCCTCTGTTGAATTAGGGCCGGGCCTCACAAAATGTCTGCCATACAGGGGCTGACAAACAGGTCATATAATTATTTGGTTTGTCATATCATTATTTATCTCTTTGACATCTGATGGGAGGGCATTCCAGAGGGTGTTCCACAGGGCCTTGTTCATTATAAAACAACAAGGTAGTTTACAAGGTAAAAAATCAATATAATAAAAACAGTCAGGTACTAAAAAGCACAAGTACCACAGATATCTAAAAGAATTCCACTAGAGCTCGCACTAAAAATCAGTGTTTGCCCTCACCAATAGATATTTCTTGATCAAGCAGTAGAACAGCATAATTGTAGGTACTTA
Organism: Zootoca vivipara; assembly: GCF_963506605.1. Lineage (NCBI taxonomy): Eukaryota > Metazoa > Chordata > Lepidosauria > Squamata > Lacertidae > Zootoca > Zootoca vivipara. Next base: position 71,841,421 of record NC_083283.1, read on the forward strand.
ATGTATCTCTGGAAGAAGGTCATTCTTCAACATGGGAATAGAGAAAATCAATCTCGCAATATCTAATAATTTGCATTTTCATGTTTCTAATAAATAGAAGGTCTGTCATATAATTAATCTTCCGCAGATTCAAGACGTTCATCTCATCCACCTTATCCTAACCAATATAGACTGATTTCTCTCTCTCAAAAGAATTGGCACAAACAGCAGAAATTGATATGCATGAATCATGTGAAGTACACAGGGTGCTTCCTCTCCCAGCAAAGCAAAGCAAACAGGAGTTTTTAGTCCCTCATTACTGGAGGAAATCAAAGGATTTCCATCGAAGTCAGTGTTTCCTAGTCTTTGCCCTGACCCATTGCAAAACACTGAATCTCTCTCTTCAAAAAATAATAACGATAATTTGAACCTTGCTGGGACTCTTACAGAACTGAATAAAGGATGGAATAAGGATAGCCAACATAAACCTAGATAATATACTTTCTTTTGAACATATTCCCCTAACTCTCATTCAGAACACAGGAAATCTTGGAGAGCAGGGAGTGGACAGGGCAGCAAACTGTATTAAAAAATCTCAAATCCTATCCTCAGACCCCAATCATATGAGTGTCTGGTAGTGTTTACAATGTTGGACAAAGGCAAGGGAAACCCAGGTTCAAATCCACACTCAGCCATGAAATTAGTTGATCTTGGGCTACTTACAATTTCTCAGCCTAATATTGTAGCATTATTGTCTATAAAAAATGGAATGCGGGTAATTATGTATGTTGCTTTGAGCTCTTTAGAGGAAAAGGAGGGTATAAATGCACTCAAGTAAAAAATACATTAACAACAAAACTCTTCCAATTTAACTTGATGTGTTAAAGAGCTTCTAATGTTCACACAAGCTCCAAAATTCCAGGAAATTGCAGTTCTTAAGATGCATACTCTTAAAGGATATGTTCTTCGGGCAATATTGATGCAGTATGGTGTCCTTCCTTACACTTATTCCAGCTTCAGCAGTTCCTTGGGGGTAGAGATAAAAGGGGTATTGAATATAATACAGTCCGACCCCATCCTTAATGCAGGAAATGAGAAACATTTCTCCTTACTCCTTCAGTACATCTTCCCCCACAGAGTTTTGGTTAGGTTTTCTTTTTGGAGGAATTAGCCAAAGAACTGAGGGGATTTCACAACATTTGACAAGCCTATCCTTAACAACAACAACAACAACAACAATTTATTATTTATACCCCGTCCATCTGGCTGGGCTTCCCCTGCCACTCTGGGCGGCTTCCAACAAACATTAAAATACATCAAATATCACAGATTAAAAAGTTCCTTAAACAGGGCTGCCTTTAGGTATTTTCTAAATGTCAGGTAGTTGTTTATCTCTCTGACCTCTGATGGGAGGGTGTTCCACAGGGTGGGTGCCACTACCAAGAAGGCCCTCAGCCTGGTTCCCTGTAGCTTTGCTTCTCGCAATGAGGGAACCGCCAGAAGGCCCTCGGCGCTGGACCTCAGTGTCCAGGCAGAACAATGGGGGTGGAGACGCTCCTTCAGGTATACTGGACCGAGGCCGTTTAGGGCTTTAAAGGTCAGCACCAACACTTTGAATTGTGCTCATAAACCTACTGGGAGCCAATGTAGGTCTTTCAAGACCGGTGTTATGTGGTGCAAGAGAAAAGGGGGAAGTTGAGTAGATAAAACCACCCCTACATTTACGGGGAAAATTGAGTAGATAAAACCACCCCTACATTTACCACCATCGGTCCCTGACTGTTGTATCTTTGAGTTGCCAAATTTTAGTGCAGCAACCAATTCTTTTTTTTTTTTTTTAAATTGGGTGGAGGTTAGAAATAAAGGTTGCAAATGTTTGTTTATCCTAACCAGGCTCCTCTATCTTTAACAAGGTTGCTAACTTTCACTAGCTCCTGGTTTTTTGGTTGGCATAGGCAGGAGTTACATTGGCTCTCATATCCTACAACCACCGAGGGTGATTTCTGCATGTTGCACGGTTCCTCGAGATACAATAGGAGGCCCAAGAGGAGAATTTCTGGTCAGCTGGCAAGCCCATCCTTTAAATATTGCAATGGGGGGGGGGGAGGAAATAGTCACACAATTGCCCACTAAATCTACCTCATACTTTTTTCCTTAATGCTCTTCTGTACCTTCAAAAACTGATGATCAAAAACGAGCCACTGTGCACCTTAGATATACTTTTCCCTTTTCTATGCTTCCCAAACTATATTTTCCCATCACTTGTGATTTCCACTCCCCATCTCCTTTCACATCTAACGTCTAAATGTAAATTCTTCAGGATTGAGGCCTGATCTATGGCAATCTTGCCTAGCAATGGCAAGTGTCCATACTTCCAGGGCTAATATTGGCCAGAAACCATTACTTAGCAGCAGCAGGTAACAACTCGCAAGCCCAATGACTTTGACAAGCCGGGGAAACAAAAGCATTTAAATTACATTGGCAACCATGTTTCACTAGTCTTTGACAAAAGCACATACTACACATTTTCCTTGACCTAACACAACAAAGAATTCTCCAGAATGGAGAAGAGTTTCTGGAAATACCTCTAGCAAAGTCTATGAAAGAAAAGCACACAACACTTGCTAGGATGCCAGAGTCTGCTGTCAATTGTTTAATTTGTTCTAAATAAAACATCTCTTATCTTTTTACCTCAAATTTAGCATCTGTCACCCTCAATTTTATCACTCCTATTCTGTCAATTTTCCAAGTAGTCTACTGAAGCTGACCTTCCAAGTGTCCCTATTTTCCAGGGACAGTTCCGGATTTACAAAAGCCATCCCAGTTTTGGATTTGATCCCAGAATGTCTCACTTTTCCTTAGGATGTCCCTATTTTCATTGGAGTAATGTTGAAGGGTATGGAGTTATGTAACCCCCAAGTAAAGTAGTTAAGTAACTATACAACCTTTAGAAAACATCTGTATAGGAAAGTTGTTTAATGTTTAATGTTTTATCATGTTTTTATATATGTTGCAAGTCACGTAGAGTGGCTGGTGTAACCAAGCCAGATGGGTGGGGTATAAATAATAAACGTTGTTGTTGTTGTTGTTGTTGTTGTTGTTGTTGTTGTTGTTGTTGTTGTTGAACAGGACATTCCTATTTTCATCAGAGAAATGTTGGAGGGTATGCTGAAGCATTTTTCTATCATAAGCCATAGACCCTAAGCCTTCAATTTCTTATTATAATGGCAGAATGCATTTCAGTCAAACTCACCCTTCATGGCATTACAATAATGAAACTGGAATAGCTTTTAAAAATTAAGCTGCTCACAAAAAGGTGCCCACTTGTATAAATAACATAACATTTCATTTCATGGAAGAGGAACTACAATGTGCCTTTTCTTTTCTTTTCTTTTCTTTTCTTTTCTTTTCTTATTTCTCGGACCTTAAACTGGTCACACAAGTATACCACTCCCACGAGCAGGACATTTCATTTTGTTTTTTTCTCCTCCCGGGAACCTGCTTTTGATCATCAGAATGACTCTCACAGGCAACCTTTCTGTAAAAGCACAGCAGCAGTCATGAAAACAAAGAGCAATTCAGCCTCCGACTCCCCAATGCCTTCACAACTGGGAAACTGCCAAAAAGCATGAAACACCTATGGATAAGTAAACATGATCATTATTCTCTCTGATATCTCCCATTTCTGAGGTGGCTCCTTTAGATGGGTAGCTATTTACAATAGAAAATGCAAAGGCTTAGAAAGCCTCATATTTCACTTTCTTATATGAGCTTGGCTTCTATCTGTTTATATGTCACAGTAGAGGAAAATCAAGTAAAAGAAGTGTGATTGAAAAGCAAGATGAGCTTTATATGTATGGCTGAATGACATAACCTGCAGAGGAAAGGGTGTTTTGTTTTGTTTTTTACAAGAATTCATTGAGTTGTCCTTGGATTGTTGTTTTAAATTCTACTGTTTTTCAAGGATATCAGGGGAGTCTCCCATATAGGCACCCATCACCCCAACATGTCTCGGATTAGTGAGGTTGCTGTATATTGGGCCTTCAAATTACGTCCTGAGACCATTGTTGGAATATTATATGATCCCTAGCTAACAGGACCAGTGGTCAGGGATGATGGGGATTGGAGTCCAAAACATCTGGAGGGCAGAAGTTTGGGGATGCCTGATCTAAATAGAGACTATTGTTTGTGGTGTGGCATCTCTTTTGCTTGTATTTGTTTTTGATTCAGATTGTCATGGCCAATGGCTAGTACAATAAAGTTACTGTATTTGGATTGGATTAGATACAAGGGATTCTCACATGGCGGGGTTGATGTTGCAAACCAATTATTCTGTGTTTTTATGCTGTAAACTGTCCTGTGATCTTTGGATGGAGGGCAGTATATCATTTCAATCATCATCATCTACATTTTTCTAGGTGCAAGGGTTAGACGGGGAAGGCGACAGAAAAAAGGCAGAGACACAAGAGGAGGAGGAGAGGAAGGAAAGAGACCCATAATAAGACCTGCCACAAGGAGTTAAATTACCCTGCAGTCTTTCAGCCCCTTTTCTGTTAGATTGTGTGTATTGCTTTTTCTGGTTTTTGTGGGGGTGTTTTTTTTGAACTTTTTACTATAGATACAGTGACCTTTCAATTAATAGACTGTGTTATGTTGATGCAGCTGTTAAGAAAAGTATCCCATGAGGGTTAAACCGGTCACTACAGACCCCAAATACCATCTTTGTAGTTTATGCACACCTGAACTACAAGTACAAATCCTTACTTGTTTTACTTTCATTTGGAGTGCTTGCTAAACAGAATGACTTAACCGGGCTCCATTGAACCCCCGCTATCCAATTAATGAAGTGGTGTTTTTTTATGAGAGCAGGAGAGTTTTAAATGTGAGCAGGGAAACGCAGCGCTAGAAGCAACCCTTGACTTGGTCTCGCCCTTAAAATGTCTATTGATTTTTTTTTTCCTTGTCACATTATTGGAATTGTTTCCTTCCTAGCTGTGATTGAGACATATAAAACTTGGAGGAGAGAGAAGCCCTGTGTTTGCTGAGCATACACTTGTTACACAAGCCTTAACTACTTAAGGTGCTAATGGAATATGTCAAACAAATGCCAGATCACTGGTGATGTCAACACATTGCATTGTCATTGCCGCGCTGAATTGTAGTTTCTCCGGGCTCAGCCATTGATAGAAACTGAAATTGCATCATGCAACTGAGACATCATTACCACTGTGAAATCAGGGTTATATAGTGGATGGCTTGAAGTGAATGTCAAGTAGTGTGCAAAAGAGAGTGGTTGATAAGCTTACAGTTCCCCCCACTCCCCCCACCAAGAAGAAGAAGAAGAAGAAGAAGAAGAAGAAGAAGAAGAAGAAGAAGAAGAAGAAGAACTCTAGAGTAGCCCTGAGACACTGATTCTGAACTGTCAATCTTATGTTGAACATTTTTAGGGCCATGTAACGCTAAAGTGTTTTGTCAGAAACTCTGAGTCATTAATCCTTCCTTGATGCTACATAATTAAAATTTGAGAAGGTATTATTTTTGGATTAGTATTGGAATTTTATACATGATGCCACTCTGCAAAGATCTGTTGTATTATTTCTAACCCAGCTCACTTATTAAAAAAAAGAGTGAGAGAGAGAGCGACCATTGCCAAGTAAATTGGCTGCTGGTGCTATCAGCATCCTGCAGTGTTTTTGTTAATTATCTTGCCATAGTTGTCTGATGCAGATAACAATCTTTCCAAAAGAGGAGACAGATTTAAAGAGGCAGAATTAATGAAAATTGATTTGTGCAGCCTGTCATGGCAAGATCTGTTGGGAGACCCTCCTCCCTGCCATGATCTGCATAGATGTAATTCCAGGCACAGGTAGGGTCCCCACTGCAGAATACTAATTATGGTGCCCGGGCACAATGCGCCTGATGTGACTGACAGATGAATGCATGAAAAAGTCTTCAGAACTGAGTTCATTTGTAAAGTATCCAGGGAGGACATGGATCCAGCTACTGGGAGGTTGCATGAACAAAGCTTAGGAAAAATGGGGGGTGCGGGAGCAAGACGATAAATGTAGCGTTTCTGGGGCAAACAACTCGTGCATGCAGCGGTAAATGTACATTCACCTAAGATAACATTTCATAAGAAGAATTTCACTGGGGTGGCATGGCTGTGCGCAACCAAGCAGTAAGTGCATGGCAAACCAACAATAGGCACACAACAAACCTAACAATGGAGGATTGGCCATCTGTGTAGTATCTAAGAGACTTATCCTTCAAGCCTGGAAAGCTAAACACTCATAATCTATTATGCAATGGTCTGGGGAATTTAATGTCCTTGCTACTGCCCTTTGGGGGCACTACACTGGGGGTGGAGCAAGGGGGTGGGCCAGCTCCCTTGTGCTGAAATTACTGTTTAATTGGGATGGGGTTTTAACTTGGCTGGTGTTGTTTTATTTGGGGGTGAAGGTTGCTTTAAATTGTTTTAAATTACGTTTCCGGGCACAATTCAAAGTGTTGGTGCTGACCTTTAAAGTCCTAAATGGCCTCAGACCAGTATACCTGAAGAAATAAGTCACAAAAACTTTTATTTATTTTATACATTCTTCTTCTTTTTTTGATAAAGTGATAATCATAAATAAATAAGAGTCACAATAACTTTAAAATAAACAACTTATATCAAATAAAGCAATATTCAATGACCCATTAGATAGAAAACAGCAAAATTAAATATCAGCAAATCATAATTAAACAGTTTACACTTATCAATTACTGGAATTACTAAACTATAATAAAAAATAATAATGGCAAGTCATAATGCATAAAATACCACAGAACATAAAAACACAATGTAAAAGGATCAAACTCAGAAACACGGACACACAACTAAAAAAATGATTTTAAAACATATCCCTGAATTCGTTTTCTCTCTTCCCAGCTGCTTCTGCTGTTCTCAAAGTCATGGTCTGGGAAAGGCTCTTAGGGCTGGAGGGTAGGGCAAGGCAGGTGGAAAAAGACATTGCCTGATGGACAGCAGGAAATCTCTCCTCCCTCAAAATGTGGGCCTACTTTAAGAACGACTAAGTTTGGCTGGGAACCCTTGGCTTTGGTGTATCTTGAGAAATGCTGTTTAAAGGTCAGTAAAACTGTGTGTGACCTGTGTTGTTTAGAAAATGCCTCTCTGTATGAGTCCGTTCATCTGTTAAGAAAATTCTCCGGGGAGACACCATCTTCCCACCCCTAATTTACAAGAGACACCCTCTGTGTTCTCATACCTGTCTCTAACAAATCACTGCCTTTGTTTGTTCCTATAATTGCCACTGAAGGACGAATTGCCATTCTTCCAGTTTCAAGAACCTTTAGCTGTTTGGAAGAAGGGCGTGAATACTTGTACACGGGCATTATAGTGTTCATGCGGTGCAAAGCCACAGCTGGCGAGATTCAGTCTGAACCACTGCCTGCATATTATAAGCCATCTCTTGTATATCTACATTCAAAAGAACAAATGCTCTCTGCTTTTGAATCAGCATCAGGGAAACTGTTGCAAGCTAAACAGAACACAGCATGCAACAATCTGTAATACAAGCAGGGATGTGTCTGTGTGTCTATGTGTGAGATAACATGGATCTCAGGCCCTTGTCTGTTGTATAAGAACAGGGGTGTTAAAAGAGGAGACATAGGTAGTTGCCTTATACCTGGTCAGGCAATTTGACATCTCCTCTGGTACCATCTGTCATGACAGGAAGATGCTCTCCAGGGCTTTGGGCAAGATGTTTCCCATCACTTGCTACCTGTTTTTTTGCTTTTAAACTAGAGATAGCAATGGTTGAATGTGGGACTGTTTCATACAAAGCAGGTGAACTATCATTGAGCTATGGCCCCTTCCCAAAGAGTATATATGTTTTTTAAAAAACTTGTAACATGCTGTGAAGTATGAAAGAGATCATTACAGTTGTAGGAAGGTTCATCAGCCCAGGCAAAATAGGCTAAGGAATGTTCTCCCTACTGAAATACCTATTTAAGCATAGCTGCCTGTTGACTCATAGGAAGAAAATTACAGCTCAACTGTTCTTCCATGGGCCATGTTTGTGCTGATGTTGTTTTATTCCTGAGTTTAATTTGTGTCTTTTTTTAGATTCACCTGTATCATGGGAATAATTATCCTGGCCTGTTTTATAAGGTGGCTGTGAGGATTGCTATGCTAACATATGTGAAGCACTACAGGGGAGAGGAAGATATATATATATATATATATATATATATATATATATATATATATATATATATATCCTAGCTTTATTCTTAAGAACAAAGTCTGGGGGTTAGTGTGCGGTTCCAAGGAGGCAGCAATAGCAATGAAGTTTTCTTTGCAATTTAGCAGAGAGCCCAAATGATTGATTAAAACAAGTTGACTAACAAGCTGATTTATCTCATCACACTTATATTTGTCAATCATGTTTTGTTTTTTTTAATAAAAATGAGCAGAGAATCACAGGCTCAGCAAAAGCATCACAGAAGAGAACAGGGTTCCCATTTCTGCCCTAGGAACAAGGTCATGCTTCCGTTTTAAAGGATGACTTGTTGGAAGTACAACATCAGAGGTCATTCCTTTTGCAAATTAAGGATTTTTTCTGTTAGTGTCACAGTCAGCTAGCTATAACGGTCAGGGCCGTCCTAAGCATGTTTCTTACCGTGGCTGGTGGGCGGGTGCCCCGCGCAGCTCCGTCGCACGGCACCCCCCTGGCAGCCCCGTGCCCTGGCGCCCCGCGCCACCCTGCCTTCCCCTAGAGCCGGCCCTGATGACGGTGTTCTTCACAACCACATAAAATAGCATGAGGGATTAAACCATGCCAAGTTACCATGTGCCCTGATTGGCAATGTAGTTCTGAAGATGTTTTCCTCTGTATGTTTGGGTGAATGTCTCCTTGCTCTGTACAAGGCCTGAAGTAAGAAAGACAAAACTTCTCTGTTTATTTCTTCTCAGATTATACACCTTATTTTTGTTCAGCTTTATTTTGTCTTTGGACTCATTTAAGTAACTTTGCTAGCATGACTAACTTTTGGTACTCAAAAAGCAACTGCTCTTCAATTCTTTTAGAAGCCATAGGATGGCAGCATGAAGCAGATGTTTAACAGTTCCTCCCATGCCAGCTGCACCATAGAAAAGTTTTTGTTTTTGTTTTAGTGGACATGGTGTACTATAGGTGGCTTATAGCAGACATGCATGACCAGTGAGACTTTGGACTTTCTTTTTCTGGGATAGCTCAGTCAGTAAAGCATGAAACTTGTAACCTCAGGGTTGTGGGTTCAAGCCCCACTTTGGGCAAAAGATTCCCGAATTGCAGGGGGATGAATTAGATGACCCTTGTAGTCCATTCCAACTCTACAATTCTGTGATTTTGTGATTCTAAAAATAGCCACCATCACACACTTTTGCAAACCCCTTTCTGCAACTGCAAGATATGTTGGTACAGCAGGGGGATCCCCTATTCCAAGAATAATAAGTTTTTGGGGAGAAAACATTTTGTGTGCAGAAGCTTCTGGGATATTTGGATCCTGGCTTAATATCTTGCATGCATACATTTGAGCAGCATACTGTGGGTGTTGTGCTGTATTTTAAGAGGCTTCTTTTGTGCACAACCCTTTAAGAATAAAACCCCATTTTAAAAAGCCACATCATTAACTGGCTCTGGTTAAATCTCTCTTTAGTCATTCTGTTCCCTGTTTAATGCTGAAGTCATTTCAACATTGTTCTCAGATATTTGACTTTAAATTTCCGATTTAAGGCAGAAGTTCAGACAATGCTTTAAACAGGAGAAGATGCTTTCATGTGGCATCATGCTGCTCTGCCTGACGTCTAAGTTTGAGAATATCTCTTTAGTAGTCAAAAGGAGAAGTAATGGGATAGAAAGCAAGATGATGACTTGTTCGTGATGATATCTGAAGTATGCTCTGCACCAGATTTGTGCTTTTCATCCAATGGAAAAACATGGCATAAAGAATGCAGGAATCTATTCTGTAGTTGAAGCCTTAGTTGGTAGCATCACAACCATTCTTCTAGCTCAGGCATCGCCAAACTGCAGCCCTCCAGATGTTTTGGCCTACAACTCCCATGATCCCTAGCTAACAGGACCAGTGGTCGGGGAACATCTGGAGTGCCAAAGTTTGGGGTGCTTACTCTAGCTTAGTGTTTCCCAAACTTGGGTCTCCAACTCTTTTTGGACTACAATTCCCTTCATCCCTGACCACTGGTCCTGCTAGCCAGGGATGATGGCAGTTGTAGTCCAAAATCAGCTGGAGACCCAACACTGGGAAACACTGTTCTAGCATGATTCCTACCTTCCTTTCACAGTCAGAATAGCCATGATTGTGATGCAGAAAACTATCTTTGAAACAGTCTTATTCCTCTTCTGGAATCTTATCATGCACACAAATGTCTTACAAAAGCATGTTTGCAAAGGACCAGGACTAAAGGCAAGCTTCTGACTGAGTGTGCTTTTGTATGGCTGGGGGCCAGGGAAGCAGATCTGAATGTGGGGATATGTCTGGCCATTCAAATAAAAAATATCTTCTGTGCATTTCTTTCTTGCCTACACTTCCATTTTCCCACCCTTCTGTGTTATGGATCTGCATGCTCACATTGATAAAACACTACAAAAAAGTGACAGTGATTTGATAGTACACATGGTTGCATCAAGATTCTTGTGGTGTTTTACTGAGTATACAATTTTTGGACTACACACAAGGATTCTTGATACACGCATATGTACAGTCATACAAAGGAGGCTTTGTTTAGAGTGTTTTATCAACACACACATGTATGTTGGTAATATAAAGGGGGGGACAAAACAGTGGAAGATTCCAAATACTGTAGATCAATTCCCCTTCAGCAATAAGACAGCATAATTCAGAATGACAGAGTCCATTAAAAAAAATTCAGATGATAATTTCGGTACCATGCTTACCTTTTTTGTCTGTTGCAGGAAGATGACTGTGATGAATACTTCATAATGTCTTTCAGCCCCTACTGTTAAACCAGTACTTAGTCATTACATAATATCTTTTCATTTTCCTCTCCCCTTGCTTTTTCTTTTCTCCTATGCTGCAGCTTTTCTTGACTAAAATAACTCCTAATTGCAGTAAAGGAAATGCTCATCAAGATTTGAAAGAAAACTGAAGTAAACTACTAGCAACTTCAGATTCATTTTATGTCTTCTTCATTACATACACAGTATATCAGAAGGGAATTATCTAACTCTATTTCTCTTAGCAACTAGGAAATAGAAAATGCTAAGTACGTAAGGGGGGGGGAATATTTAAAATGTTCTCTACTGAAATGGCTTTCATTGTGTGAAGGATACAGAATTATTGCTGATGCCAGTAGTTTCCAGACTTTCTACCATCTAGGAAAACTTTTTACAGCAATTTGTCTGCAATAGACACGGGGCACATTGCAAAGAATCCTGGGACATGTTCTAGAAGGCACAGGCAGTTAATGGAAGCACCAAGCGAGTCTCTTTAACTTCACAATTGCCCTACATTGGCATGAGAAACCTTTGACCTTCTACATGGTGTTAGACTCTAGCTCCCACCTTCCCTAATCATTGAACATGATGACTGGTGCTGATGGAAGTTTGAGTCCAACATCATCTAGAGAGCCACACATTAGCTATTTTTTTGCCTTGCAAGAATTAAGGCTATACCCTAAAACAAATACAAAACTCTTTTGACCTGGTCTGTAAATGCCGATCTACTCATTTGAAGTCCCCAAGAAACCATAAGTTTTCTCAGCACAGAGTCTGAAACCACCACCTTACATGAATCCACATGCTCATATCTTGTGCACTTGTGTGGAGGTGAGAAATTCATTTCAATGAAGGCTGCAACCCACTTGGTAATTTTTCTCCCGGTTATGGTTGCTGCATGGAGTGGGTGCCACAACAATCTGTTTCAATGGGCTAAGCTCTAACCTGATGAAGATCTGCTGTCTTCTTTTTCTTCCCACGAGAGGCTTGATTTGCTTTCAAGTCCTGCCTGACCTTTGGGTTTGCAGATATATGTATAAAAAATAGATACCGGTATATAAAAATCTCCAACTTCTAGATTTCTTTCAGTAATCATGATGGCTTGGATTAATTAATACATGCCAAAACTCTCCTGCTGTTGTTGGTGTGATGATATTGAGGGAGAAACCAATGTTATTCCTATTTTATGGGAGAAAGGAATGTGTGGTCCTCCAGATTTTTCTGGACTCCAATTCCCATAATCTCTTACCCTGACTATTGGCTGGACCTGATGGGAGATGGAATTCAACAACATCTAAAACAGGCATCCCCAAACTTCGGCCCTCCAGATGTTTTGGGCTACAATTCCCATCATCCCTGACCACTGGTCCTGTTAGCTAGGGATCATGGGAGTTGTAGGCCAAAACATCTGGAGGGCCGCAGTTTGGGGATGCCTGATCTAAAAGATTCCCAAGCCCCCCACCCCTTTCATAGACTATGGCTGTATGCACACCATATATTTAAAACATTTAGGAGCCATAGTTGACCCCTTACAGAGATAACAACTCTCGGCATCCTTAACATTCCACAGTTCCCAGAATTTTTTGGGGGGTGGGAGGAAGTAATCTGCTTTAAATGCACACACAGCCTATGTGCATTTAAAATTTCTGCTTTCTAAGCCATGGAAGTACCCTAACCCTTTTGAGCATGTGAGTCAGCGAGGTCGTTCTATAAATAACAAAGATTTGACATCATTCATGCAATGAGCCTTCTAATACATCTTGACATTTTGTCGTAGGTTCCTTTACTGAGAAACTCTTATTGCCCAGAGAGAACAATTAGATGAGGATGCCTTTAAATCACATTCTATATATGGCTAGCTGCACTTTCTAAGGGCCACACAGCTGCACCATACTTCTATCCAAAGATCTCACACCACATTGTCTTGAGCTTCCCTTTACCTGAAACTTTTCACAATTGCTCATTAATGAAGACGCAAGGTGACCTTATCTCCCCCTCCCCCTTTTTCTTTTTAGTGTTGTTGTTATGAAACTTAGACCGGAGATAATTGACATACTTCGAATGGTCTCTAAAGACTAATTAGCAACTGGGAGTCATGTATTAAATCAGCCTAGGATGAATTAAATTCCTGCTCCAGGAGGAATTGAAGTGAAGCAAAGTTTCTGAAAATCAGGTGGGTTATTCCTGCAGCTGTATCCTCTATGTAGAGTTTTATGCTCAAAGTTTTTTGGATTGAAACCAACAAGGGGATAACTTCCTCATATTTTGCAAATAAAACATAATTTGTGCACATTTTAAACAGCCCATTTAGAACGGGGGTTGGCAAATGGCAGCCTCCTTGTATTGGTACATAGGATTCTCAATCCTAATGATAGATCACATTGTTTTAATCCATGCTTTGTAAAGACTCCTGGCCAGAAATACATCCATTCACATTACTACTTTCTCTTGAGTAGCCCCATGGAACTTTGTAAAACTTTGGGTATGTTGTTGTACACTGAGTGCCAAAGCAAAACTAAGAATGATGAAAGAGATATAATAGTCAAGGACAACTGAGTTACGAAATGACAGATAAATCGGTGTAAAATAAATGGTAGGCTTATGGGCAAAGAAGGTCATCTTTGAAGGTTAATAGAAACTGTATACAAGCACAATGTGAAGTTTGGGTCTTGTTTATGGAATTCTTATCATAGTGAAGAAACAGCCCCAAAGTGATATTAAATGAATCAGTGAAATATGATTAGTGGGTGCATTGGGAGAAGATGCCATAAATAAATGAAGAAGATGCTTCCAAAAAAAGAAAGCAGGGTCTTCATAAGTGTTAGGAGTGGAGTGTGAGCCATTTAGCTCTGGAGTCAGTCTGCTTTCAGAATATTTACAGGCCCAGAGCCGTGCTGGTGGGACCAATCACATGAGTATATGCAGGCCCCACTATCCATCCCCTTGTTATGCACAAATTCAGTTTTCCAAACATAAGGAATTATGCCCAGTCCTTGCTATATACCACAGATTCATTTATCCGAACATTCAGTTTGCCCACCCCCTTACTTGTTTGTGGCTTGTTGGTCATTGCTACATGTCAGTGTTTATATGGCGTCTGTATTTTTTTGTGTGCATTAACAATAATAAGAAGTTTGACGGGGGGGGGGGTTAAAATAAGAAAATCGTGAAGGAGAAAGAGAAAGAACCAAACATATCAGTGGAAATACATTGTGCATGCGTTGTGGTCAATTGCCTTGGGCACATGCCAGCTGCAGGGTTTCTGAGGAAACACAACTTCACCCCACATAGGAGTGTTGGGTTTCAAACATATAGGGCTGCGTCCAGACTTCAGGGGAACTTCATATGGAACTTCAGTTAGGGCTCATCCACACTTGCCTTTTGTCCCATGCTTTTGAGGCACAGCTTTGTGTTTTCCTGGTCTGTGTCCAAGCACTTTTTTGCTCCACAACTTTCTCCAGGAGAACAGGCACTATAATACAGAATCAAAAGGTTTCTTATTCAGGTTTCTGATTCAGGTTTTCCGCAGTTCCATCTGATTCAGTGGTAAATAGAGGGTTTTCACAGGGAAAGTGTAGGTGCAAAAAAAAAAAAAGCATTCAGATAGGGATCTTCAAAGAGAGCTTTAAAGCATGGACCTGCAGAACAAAGGTAGCTGTGGATGAGCCCTTAGTCACTGGACTTATGTCTTATTTTATTTCAATGTATCTACTGTAAGCATGGTGGAATCTGGATCAAACTCTTACTTCAAACCTAAATAATGCTGGAATGAAAACAAAGCCAACTTCTGTAAACTTCAGAGAGGTCTTAAATTGTGTTGTAGATAAATGCAGTTTCTATATCCTAGCATATGAAAGGTTGGGAATTGTCATGGATGAGTGAATCTGTCCATTGCTGATCTATGTCACTTTTGCATGTGCTTTTCCATAATTACATTCTGTTCTACAGTATTTCCACAGTAACCTGATTTTTATTTATTTATTTTAAAATACTCTCAAAAGGGACCTATTTAAATTTTAAATACTGCACACACACACACTCAGTGATGGGACTTCTGATACAGATTTTGCAATAGGTTTGGTGAAGCAAGATGAGGTGACTATTATCGGTCAGGATTTATGTATTGCTGTATATCACTCAAACTCTTCCGCTTGACCAACAAACACTTCTGCCAGGTCAGTTTGGTATTGGAGTTGTGAACTGCTGAAGTCCTTTTGCCTAACATACTTCTTTTTGTAGCAGCCATCTCATGAAATTCTGCCAGCACTCGACATGTCAAAGTTGGTACAGAGCATCAAAATGTGGTTGTGTGTGTCTGCTAGAAATGCAGTGTGGCATTAAAGTCCGAGATATACCTTGGGAAACAGTTCAGGGAAGATCACTCCCCTCAGCAAGATTAATTAATGGGCTGGAGACTGCTTTGTCAGCTTCAAATAGCCACAGTTTGCTTACCTGGCTTAATTCAGCTTGAGAGCAGTGTAACTATAAATGAATAAAGTTTTAACAAGGGAGCAAGGTCTTTTAACTTTGCCGGACAGCATGGCCAAAGGTCTGGTATTATGGAACTTGAAGCCCAACTATATTTGGAGGGGCCATTGATGCCTCATTCCTGTGGTTGAGGGACCTTGCTCCAAAGGTGGTGAGATAGACATTGGGAAGATGAGGTTGTGTCTGAGGGTTGGGTGGGCTGCAGTTGGAGAAACAGCTGTTTGAATACCTTTTCTAAAAGAGGAAGGAAATATATCATTACTGTATTTTTAAATACATCAGCAAGTTTAATTGGCCTACTGGCATTACTTCACTTCACACACCAGGACTCATGCTGTGGTGTGTATAGACATCTGAAAAGCAGCCTTGGTGATCAGAAAGCAGGCCATAGGACTGCCTTGTTTGGCTCAGCAGTGACTAACATGGCTCCCTTAATGCTCCCTTAATGCCAAAGTCAAGCATGAACTAAAGTAGATTATTAAGAGAGCTTCCTTCCTTCCTTCCTTAGCAGGCCCAGCAGTTCTATTTATATATACTCATTGTTCTACATGTAACGTCTTTTAATTCCCATTCTGGCATCACTAGTTATCTGTGTGCCTTGCTAGAGTCATTTTCCATCAAGAAAATATTGTCAATCACTTATTAATAAAAGGGAGTTAATTTAAGACTTCTTTAAAACTTTGATGTTTAAAACTGTGACTCAGCAGGGAGTTTTTAAAGAAGGTCGCAAAAATGGAGCCATGTCTTTATCATTTGTGATCTCTGTTTAGGGCTCAGCTCTGCTTAGCCACATCTCACTAACCCATGAGAAAAAAGGAAAGCTATGTTAACTGTATGCAATTTGGTTTGAATAATTTGGATGAAAGACAAAGTAAATTTAGCTGTTGTAAAATATAGTCGGTGCTTTATGTAGGACAGGAGGTTTGGCTGCTTCGTGCATAATCTTTCTTTTGAAATGATAGCAAATCTTGTTCACCTGATGTAAAATACTGTAAAACCATTTCCTTCTTTCAGGGAAAAAAAATCCAAAACAAATACTCCATTAAGTCACACATTGAAAAGTAATGAGTTGGATCCTAGGTGTGCTTATGGTGATTGGAGGTGTGATAAGGTATGGCATTATTAAAATCTGTGAACTATATCTGTCAAACATCCTGACAGATGGTATACTATGCTCTCATTTTGGTCCATTCTCTCCCACCATGTTCAATATAAATCAGGGATAGGCAAACTCAGCCCTCCAGACGTTTTGGGACTACAACTCCCACCATTCCTAACCACTGGTCCTGTTTGCTAGGGATGATGGGAGTTGTAGTCCCAAAACATCTGGAGGGCCGAGTTTGCCTGTGCCTGGTATAAAGTGTAATACCAGTAGGCTTGCAGATCTCCATGAATGGATGTTTCTACGTGCCATCTTTTCTTCTGCATTCACTAAAACTGGATGTTAGTTCAGATGTTCAGAATCAAGGCCAGGCCATGCATGGTGAGGAGGAATGCAGTTCTGTTCTCACCACCAATTCACTTTGTACAATTTGTTGAAACTGTGGATGAAAGGTGAGTAGGACCGCCAGGTTCTGAATGTTTGGGGCAGAATGGATTCATTCTATCAGATAGGTCAGAGCTACTATGGTAGCTTTTCTGCATGTAGGTCAGTGTTGCTTACAGGGAGGGAGAGGGGCAAAGTGGTGAGGAGGTCAGCATGGTGCAAATGTGCCAGTGGAACCAATCTGGTGGCCCTGCCAGTGTGTTTACACTGACCTGACCTCCCTGCCACCTTTCCCCTCTCCCTCCCATTGAAGCAACAGTTGCCTATCTACAACTCCACCCCACCCTGCATGCCTCTTCACTCTACCAAAATTTCAGATTGGATGAAATAATCAAGAAACAGAGCCTAGCCTAACAACAACAACAGCAACAACAATGTTTGCTGCTCTGTGGCGTAGACCAAAAACACATTCTAGCAGCACAGGAGATGCACAACACAGGTTTGAGATGGGGGACAAGGAGCTAGTGTGTCTAAAGACAAAAAGAATGTCCTCAAAGAACCAGAGCAAAAGAGTTCTTTGTGTTGCTTGGCTAATCTAGAAACTTCTATAGTGATCAGGCAGTAATGCATGAGATATTCTAGCATACTGATGCATGCCTGGTTGCTTTGTCTTCACTTTCACCCTTTGTCCAGAGTTTGCTCATGGCAAACAGACCAAATCCTTGTCTAGTGTCTAGTACTTGAATAGTGGAAACCTTTTTGCTCTTCCATTTCCCCTTGTCAATCAGTATCCTATCATTGCTCAACTTAGAAGAGTTTGGATTTGATATCCTGCTTTATCACTACCCTAAGGAGTCTCAAAGCGGCTAACAATCTCCTTTCCCTTCGTCTCCCACAACAAACAAATGGTTTAACTGCTATTGTTCCTTTAACATAAACCCAGCACAGATGTTGTGTGTGTGCACGCACACACTAATCTAGCTTGGGAAGAAGAGTGCTGTAACAATTAGCCTGTCCCACACCATGTTCCTGAATCAGAATCAACACCCACAAACACACACCCCTGTTATTGAAATGGGGAGGATTGCTTCCATTGATATCTTGTTTAGGCTTTAAGGCAACCTTGGTCATGGATAACTCTAGTGCTGCAGTGAAACCTGCCCTTAAATGATTTGAAATGGGGTTTTTCCCTTCTGTGAAAAGGTGGATGATGATGACGACTACAATGATGATAATGCCTCATTCATGGGTCCCTTTAGCATTTCTGCAGGCATGGGGTGGAGCTTACCTTACAATTGTGAGTTGGCCAATGGTGGTGTGTGTTTTTCTTTCCTTTTCCCCAGTTGCTTGTGCTTCTTGATCTGAAATGAACTGCCGTAGAGGTTGGCAACCAAGTGACTGAGATTTGTCTACCCATTTATGTTGATTTTAAAGGAAGTTTTCCTTTTCACTTTTTTTCCAAACTGCACTTATTTCTGTAAATGCAAAAAAGACTTCACCCCAACCCCCAACCCCCCAAAGAAACCACTGTCAGTTGCATGGTAGGTAATCCTCCTGGCTTCCCACACTGATTTTTTCTTCCCCCTTTGAGGATTTTTGAATACAATTTCAATTCTCACTAATTGATAGAGTATGGTTTTTTTTTAAAAAAAACTAACTGGAGAAATTATTGCAACAATGATGCTCAATTTCACACTAAACATATTTATTTAGCATAAAACATTGTGCGTGCTATAGACATTTCTAAACAGGCTTCTCTTAAGTAACACTCCTCCTCTGATATTTTGGTAAGCCCCACTTGTTTTCAGGTTTGTATTTTCAAGTGCAAGGTAAGCCCAAGTATTCAAAAGCTACATCTGTTCAAAGCTTACAGATGGTCTTTTGTGTTATCTCTAGTTTCTGTATAATTATGTGCGACACTGCATTTCTTTGGGAGGTGTTGCCATGTAGAAATACATTATAATTGAACTTGAATCTCTGCATGCTCCATAGGGCTTTCCACAATGGTTATAATGAATTTTTCAGTTTACACACTGCAACCTCCTGAGTGCAGATTAGATTTGTAGGCATTAGGTGGTGTATTTATGGTTACAATAGTCCCAAACTCAGTGGGGGAAGAGGTTCTTCAGATTTTTTTGAATTTTTTTTAACCTACATGCATCTCTCTTTTTTTACTCACAACCTCCTACCCATTGGAGGGGGAAAAACCTCTAAAGAAGAAAGTGGTAATATTTTCTTAATTGAGTCATCTAGCTGAAAATTACATTAGTGCTATCTAATTTATAAATTATATACGATAGAAAAGATGATGTCTTTTACTGGGGCAATATACATTAGTTGATCCAATAAAAGCTTTCTCTATGCCTGTTAAGTACCTCATTTTCTGGGAATGAGATGACAACAACTGTCTACACCTGATTCATTTTATCAAATGATATGACAGAATGAGGGAGAGCAAAGGTTCAGAAGCTAGGTGAATGACCTACTTGAGCCCATAACATTTGGGATGTAAACCCTTGCTTCAGCAGCACCAGAAATGTCTTCCCAGGTGTGATAGTGGTGCTGTATTAGCTTCCCAGCTTATCAGGACAGAGAGGGACAAGACTACAGGGAGGTTGGCAGGGTGCAAAAGCAGCAGCAGGAAGCACCAGCTAGCTCTGCACCAGGCTGTTGGTAATTGCTTGCTATTATAGTAGTATAGCTGCAGTGTTTATGGCGGCCCCTTTCTATATGCCCAATTATTCCCCGAACTATTGCTTCCAGTTAATAATTTTATTTGCCTCGTGAGTGAATATATTTTATCATCTACTAATCTATCGATCACCTCTTGATTAAAATTTGTTAGAGCCATTGAGTATGCTGAATCAAAACTTGGACCACTAACAGGCCATACCTGAATTAAGCCTACCAAGACTTACTAGGGAGTAAATCTCACTGAAATCAGTGGGACTTACGGTACTTCTGGGTTCACACGCACACCATTGCACTGTTAAAAGCATTAAGAATGGATGCATTAAATGTGTTCAAAGAGGCTTTGGTTTTTGTCAGGGAAGTATGTGCAAAAATGGCTATGGATGAGTCATATACACCTGAGGATTTAAACAACAACAACAACAAAAGGAAAAGTGATGGTGGGTTATTTATTCTTTTGGCAATTCTCCACGGGGATGGGGGAATCCACTCATTGCAAAAATAGCAGGTCCCCAAAGGGACCTGTGACTACAGTGAAATCTGATTCATCATAATAATATGGTATTTTCCATAATGTGAAAAATCGAAGTGCTCTCTCAAGCTTTCAATATGAAAGTGGTATGAACAATGAGTAACATTTCAGGCAACCCAATAAAAGATGAATATATTGCATCTCATTTAATATAGTTTAAAATATTTTAAATTCAGAAGGTCTGCAGAAAGAAAAGTGAGAAAAAAGCATGAAAGTGTTCCCACTGGGTTATTTCATTGAGCTTACAGAGCACGAGTGGAGTTCATTGGAGCCGTGCAATTAGGTCCTAAAGGTTCATCGTTTTTGTTTTCTAAATAGTGAATTGCCACAGTGAGTAACAATACAGAAATGACTTTGTCACCTGTCGTTCAAATCAGGATGCTGCAATGAAATGAGAATGGATACAGCTAGCCTGCTGGGTGCTTCTTGACAACAGTAGGCGTTCTGCTGCATAGGGATATGAATTGATAATGTTGTGAAAGTCATTTCCCCTGCCCTATGTCTCAAAAGCTTTCTGGCAGGTTTGTGCAACTTCTTGCCATGGTTTCTTAGGTACATAGGGAGCTGTACTCTATCAGGTCAGATTATTATTTCCTTATAACCTGGAATCGTCTAGTATTCCTGGCAGCAGCTCTCCAGAGGCTGCGGCACAGGTCTTTCCCATCACTCGATTCTCTTAACTGGAAATCCCAATAATTTTGTTGCTTTGTTGCAATGACTGAAATGGCGACAAAGGAAATTCGCTGAGGATCCCGGCTGAACAGTGCAAACCAAACCCAAGAACAGAGGCGCCAACTTGCAAGGGAGATGAAGGCGGGGAGAATGCCGTGTGTGTGATGTTGTGTGCATGGCGTCAGGATGCTGGGAGGAGCTAGGAGGTGGAGCCAAACGCAGCAGCAACACGGCTTCAATGGCTGATGGCTCCTGCTCCTGCCATTGGCTGGGGGCTGATTCCCCTGTGTTTCCCTTGTGTGGCAGGAGAAGGAGAAGCCACCAGACACTGAAGCTCAGCTCCACAATCAGTTCCTCTTCCTCCTCCTCCTCCTACCACCACCTGGAGGTTGCGTCCCTCCTCCATGGCAGGAGAAGGAGCCAGCCACTGAAGCCATGCTATGCTTGGCTCCATGCTTGGCCTCCCCTGCCTCCTGAGGCTTTTTTGAACATGGGTAATTCCCTCCCCCTCTCCAAAAAAATGGTTGGGGCCCCCAGAAGAGCTGGGCCCCTAGGAGTTGGCTCCTATGCCCTAGATCAACCGTCATAGAGAAGTTGGGTTTGGCAGATGGGCTTTTTTCTGGCCGAGCTAGGGCTATAGAGGCATAGGTCCCTCACTCCAGCTGAACTGGGGCTCAGCCAGGACTCAGTTGGCCAGACTTAAGACCAGGGCTTTTCCCCCTAGGCAGCATTCACTGGAACTCAATTCTGGCACCTCTCAGGTGGACACCATTTTCATTGTAAGAGAACAACGAGTTATGGCACCTCTTTCCCCAGAAAGATAGCACTGCTTAAGACAGTCTAAGTTTCCCAAAAGGGGGATTCTGTGGCAGTGGTGGGACATGGGGGGGGGTAGGGGCAAGGAGAGATTTAAACCTATCCCAAACCTCGTTTAACTTGGTTATGTGGCCTAGCAGACAGGTGGAACTTAGCAGGCAGAAAGAGTGGTGTAAATCAGATTCCACCTGAAAGTCATGTGTAATTGGGTAATTTAGGATGGCATAATTTATGCCAGTATAAATTACGTTGACTGTCTATAGTTAGGATTGCTCTGCTTACCCCTGAAATGACAGGGTGACTTTTCTCTTGCCTGTCTATGTCTGATTTCTCACCTTTAACAAAGCCCTCCCAGCTTAAAGCAGGTTTAGAACAGGCATCCCCAAACTTCGGCCCTCCAGATGTTTTGGACTACAATTCCCATCATCCCTGACCACTGGTCCTGTTAGCTAGGGGTCATGGGAGTTGTAGGCCAAAACATCTGGAGGGCCGCAGTTTGGGGATGCCTGGTTTAGAACAACATTAATTTAGTGTATTTATTTAACAAAATTTATATACCACTTGACTGTAAGAAAACCTCTGTGCTGTTTACAAAATATGATACCCAGGTGGCGCTGTGGTTAAACCACAAAGCCTAGGGCTTGCTGATCAGAAGGTCGGCGGTTCGAATCCCTGTGATGGGGTGAGCTCCCGTTGCTTGGTCCCAGCTCCTGCCAACCTAGCAGTTTGAAAGCACGTCAAAATGCAAGTAGATAAATAGGAACCGCTACAGCGGGAAGGTAAACAGCGTTTCCATGTGCTGCTCTGGTTTGCCAGAAGCGGCTTTGTCATGCTGGCCACATGACCTGGAAGCTATACGCCGGCTCCCTCGGCCAATAATGCGAGATGAGCGTGCAACCCCAGAGTCGGTCACGACTGGACCTAATGGTCAGGGGTCCCTTTACCCTTTACAGTAAAAACAGATAAATAGTGGTGTTTATAAAACATTCAAAAGATGACGAGAACCTGCAAGAGCTGAAACCCTAAGAAATAGCATTGCATTGCCTTTCCTTACTACACATTATGTTTGGATATGCAGCACCCATGGATCTTCTGGTAATGTGAAGTTTCTTCCTGAAGCCAAGCAGCCCTCATCTCCTAGGGGACATTGGATATTAGTTACTTCAACACCCACTCCAGTTAAGATGAAACATTTGCTGCTGCAGAACAGCTGTTGGTAAACTGTTCGGGACAGAAACACAAGAAAGCCAGTGGCAGCCGCTCTTTGCTATTTCTAGGCGGAAGATGGAAGGGAGGTTTGCTTCAAAGGCATCAGTGCTAATAAATCGCATTAAAGTGATCAGACATGTCTGATATTCATTCTGCTGCTCCTCGAGGCAACCTGCATGTCATAAAGTGAGAGCCTTTGGGCACAGTTTGTGTCTGTTTTTAATGCCTTCTGCCCTCCCCCAACCCTGCCTGCCGGATTGTACAAAGTATTTACAACTGCAGACTTCAATAGAGAGACACGAAGGCAGTGTTATAGTGGAGACATTAATAACCTCTAGGTTTTTTGTTCAACAAATGCAGCTAATGCATCAATTTTTTAAAATAAAAAAGATGTATTCACACAGACTGAATAATTTTTCCTATCAGTAACTATATATATATGGAGCAAAGAAACAAATGCTGATTGCACATTTTATTTTAACTAGGATGTACCTAAAGGAATTTCAACTAGGTTATAGCACAAATTTTTGGCTGTTTATTCAGAAGTAACCCCACTGAATTCAAGAACATACTCCAAAGTAAGCTTGCATAGGATTTCTGTTGTCCCATTCTGTTCAATAAGACTTAAATTCCAAGCAGTGAAGCTGCCTTTCTCCCCAATCTCTCTCCCCCACCTATTTTCTTCCCCAACTTTATACTGTGCACATTACTAAAGTCTCACATCGAATATAGCTGATCTGTAAAATGGACTTTATAATCTGAACATGGAGATGATGTCTGTACTTCTGTAACCCAAGAAAACCTTTAATAAAAACAATAATAATAAAAATAAATCCCATCCATGCATACATAGAACAGGTAAAGGTAAAGGGGCCCCTGACCATCAGGTCTAGTCGTGTCCGACTCTGGGGTTGCGGTGCCCATCTCGCTCTATAGGCCGAGGGAGCCGGCATTTGTCCGCAGACAGCTTCCGGGTCATGTGGCCAGCATGGCAAAGCCGCTTCTGGCGAAGAGCAGCACACAGAAATGTCGTTTACCTTCCCGCCGGAGCGGTCCCTGTTTATCTATTTGCACTTTGATGTGCTTTCGAACTGCTAGGTGGGCAGGAGCTGGGACCGAGCAATGGGAGCTCACCCCGTTGCAGGGATTCAAAACGCCTACCTTCTGATCAGCAAGCCCTAGACTCTGTGGTTTAACCCACAAGGCCACCTGGGTCCCTGGGTTACATAGAATAAGCCCTGTTTAAACCAGTAGGACTTGACTGTTCTTTTTGTTGTTCTGTTGATCCTAACCAGAGGCAGTCAGCAATGCCAATCATCATCATCTGTTTTAAGTTGGCAAACTTTACCTCTGATTCCAAACTCTGTTCAGGAGTGGGGCTACTTGCAGCTGAGCCCGCCCAAGGAAAAACCAGCCTTTAAAAGACAACAACAACAACAACAACAACAACAACAACAACAACAACAACAACAACAACTTTATTATTTATACCCCACTCATCTGGCTGGGTTTCCCCAGCCACTCTGGGCAACTCTCAACAAAATATTAAAAACGTGATAAAACATCAAACATATTTCCTTGACATCTGATGGTACGGCATTCCACAGGGCGGGCGCCACTACCGAGAAGGCCCTCTGCCTGGTCCCTATAACCTCACTTCTTGCAGAAAGGGAACCACCAGAAGGCCCTTGGAGCTGGACCTCAGTGTCTGGGCTGAATGATGGGGGTGGAGATGCCCCTTCAGGTATACTGAGTCGAGGCTGTTTAGGGCTTTAAAGGTCAGCACCAACATTTTAATTGTGATTGTAAACGTACTGGGAGCCATTGTAGGTATTTTAGGACTGGTGTTATATGGTCTCAGTGGCCACTCTCAGTCACCAGTCTATCTGCTGCATTCTGGATTAATTGTAGTTTCTGGGTCACCTTCAAAGGTAGCCCCATGTAGACCACATTGCAGTAGTGCAAGAGAGATTGACTAACACCACAATTTTTGCTAGCAAAGTTCCAATGGGTTTTCAGGTGACTTGATTGAGCTGTACAAGGTTTGGAATGAATAGAAGTCTCTCTTTGTCCCATCTCACAACATCCATGCCCCTTTGGGGGACTTACTGGCTGACAATGTCATGCTAGCATAGCCCCAGCTCAGCTGAAACTTCCCAGGATTTGCCCCTTTCGTGGGGATTCTGCATTAGGATTTCACAATAAACTGCCTAAAATGGTAGGGCACAGAAGAAGCCAATGAGAGGGTCTTCAGCTGTTGGTGGACCATTGACCATGTTGGGTGGAGCTAATTCAAGTTGGTAAAGGTTGGACAGGGACGCGGGTGGCGCTGTGGTCTAAACCACTGAGCCTCTTGGCCTTGCCAATCAGAAGGTTGATAGTTTGAATCCCCGCGATGCACTGAGCTCCCATTGCTCTGTCCCGGCTCCTGCCAACCTAGCAGTTTGAAAGCACACCAGTGCAAGTAGATAAATAGGTACCGCTGCGGCGGGAAGGTAAACGGTGTTTCTGTGTGCTCTGGCTTCTTCCACGGTGTTCCATTGTGCCAGTAGCGGTTTAGACATGCTGGCCACATGACCCGGAAAACTTTCTGTGGACAAACGCTGGCTCCCTCGGCCTGAAAGCAAGATGAGTGCTGCAACCCCATAATCTCCTTTGACTGGACTTAACCATCCAGGGGTCATTTACCTTTACCCTAATTTGAGTTGGAGACAAACAGCCTCTGGAGGGAATCATACTGTCTACTCCTGGCAAAGAAAATTGCTGCAGAAATGTGGGTGGTGGGGATTTATGAATGGAAGTATGAGAAACCGAGAGAACCAAAACTGACGGGTCACCACATCCCTACTAAAGATGTGCCCCAAATTTGAAATGCAACATACCCTGGATATGAAGGAGCCAAAGTCCAAAGAATATGATATTTGTGCCATCCAACCTGCTGAAATTTACAACAGGTTGCAGCAAGCCAGGACAATTTGTGATCCAGTAAGCCTAACATAGCCTACCAGGCATGTGTCGTTGATATAGACTGCTAGCACATTTTCTGTCCCTCTTGATCTGCAGGCCTAGACAGATTTATTCAACTGCTGGTGGGCCACCATGACAGATTGGCTGCTTTTGACTTGGTGTGGGTCACAAACTGTGCAAGGATGGGTTATAACTTGTTTAATTCTTCACTATCTTGCATTCGTTATAAAGTTATACGCTCCTTTATGTGCTCTTGAAAATTTTCAATCTTCCAAAGAGTGTTTCATCAAAGCAGACAGTTTCACTTCATGCTTTCTTATCTCTCTAGCTCATTTAGTGCCCAAGAGCACCAAGGTTTAATCTTGCTCCAAATGGGTTCATTTTCTTGCTGGCCATGCTTTTTTTAAACTTAGGTGTAGCCACTGGACTTCTGGTTAATTACTTTTAAAATGCTGCCAGGTAAAGGGAACGTCTGGCAAAGAAATGAGTATCTGATGCTCTCAGATCTCTTTTCTCCTTGTTTGGAAGCTGTGTAGAGAACTTGTTGGGATTTTAATCGTTCAGTTTTCCATATTCTTCTCCCTGCAAGCATATTCATATCTGGAAACAAATTAAAGGTGTGCTAGAAAATGGCCCCTGGTTTCAGAGGCCCACCTTTGTCCTGTGAAAATATTGGCAAAATTCAACTGGTTTAACAAATCTCCAGTAATTTGTCTTTTGGCAGGCAGCAGTGGGAAGTCTGGAACTTATCTTACCTAAAAACTGATGTCTTAAGGCATTGGTTTACAACCAGCGTGCTGTTGCATCCTGGGGTGCCTTGAATGATGGTCAGTGCCACGGGCAACACTGGCCTCTATTCTCCTCTTTCATTCCTCTGATGTCTTCTCATGTCTCTTCCTCCCAAAGGCTTGCACAGCTGTTTCTTGAACAGTTGTTTGTTGCTGCTACAAGCTCCTCAGGTGAATTGTGCCTCTGGGGCTGGCCAGGGGGTGCTGGTTGCCAGGAACTGAGGTGGCCTTGGAGTAAGTAAGCAAGCAGGTGGGTGGGTGGGTGAGGGAGCCCAGCCAGCCAGCCCACCAACCCTTGCTGTTGGGAATGGACATACAAGTAGGAGGCTGGGCAGGCAGGCAGGCAGGCACTGTGTTACCTTTCTTTGTGTTATTTTATTTTATTTTATTTTATGTACAGTCCTTTCAACAGTAGACTTTACATCCAAAATAAGCCAGAATACAGGCAAAAACATGACTCACATATTTTCATCTGTAACTAATTCTCTTATTTTTCTATTCTTTAATGTTAGTCTTCTTCTCTTAACTCCTTGTTCTTAGCCTCTTAAATCACCTATGTATCCTTAATACTTTTCCATGTATGTGTTGCCTTTCTTGTGCTTGCTGTGTGCAATGCCTACCAGGGAGCTGAGTGTCTGGCACTAAAGGGGAGTCTTTCTGCCATGCTGGTGCAGTGGCACCCACTGCTGCCTCCCAAGGTGCATAAGACGGTGGCCTCACGCTCACCTTTAGCCAGTCTCCACTAAGGCTGGGGGAATCCTTTTCCAAGACAGCTCAGAGACCAGGGGCAGCAGCTGCTGCTGCCTGGAGAACTCCCAAGGAGAGGAGAGAGGAGGCTGAGGGAACAATCCACAAGGGAGTGTGTTCGAAAAGCAGTGAGGGGCTGCCGGCTCTGCGGGCAAGGGGTGACATAACTGGGTTCCTAAGCCCCACAGGGGTGCCACAGAAAGAATGTAGTTGGTCAAGGGACCCGTGGACTCAAAAAGGTTGAAAACCTATGTCTTGGGGGTTTTCATGATCATCTCAGAATTTTGAGGGCACTTATGCTGAGGACAGAGACGCGGGTGGTGCTGTGGTTAAACCACTGAGCCTAGGGCTTGCTGATCAGAAGGTCGGCGGTTCGAATCCCTGTGACGGGGTGAGCTCCCGTTGCTTGGTCCCAGCTCCTGCCAACCTAGCAGTTCAAAAGCACATCAAAATGCAAGTAGATAAATAGGAACCGCTATAGCGGGAAGGTAAACGGCGTTTCCATGTGCTGCTCTGGTTTGCCAGAAGCGGCTTTGTCATGCTGGCCACATGACCTGGAAGCTGTACACCGGCTCCCTCGGCCAATAATGCGAGATGAGCGCGCAACCCCAGAGTCGGTCACGACTGGACCTAATGGTCAGGGGTCCCTTTACCTTTATGCTGAGGACACTCTTGGTGAACTGCAATTTACAGCACAAATAGTAACACCCAATGATTAGGATACATAATTCTGCACTAATCTCATTGAGTTAAGCACACTGCATGTTGGGTATTTTTGGTGGAATTTTATCTTCTGCTGCAGACTAAGACTAGGGGTCTTGAGCAATTCTGTTGGAGATGCTCTGAAGCTCTGGACTGTCTGAATCAAGCATGGAGTTGGGACACATCCACACCATACTTTAAAAGCCCTCTTATACCACTTTAACTGTCATGGCTTCCCTCAAAGATTCCTTGGAACTGTAGTTCTTTAAGGGTGTCCTAGCGACTCTCAGTACCATTAACAAGCTACAGTTCCCAACATTCCCAGGTGGCTTCCAACTATGTAATTTAAGTCATTAACTTTCAGCCTTTATAATGGGAAGATTGCCTTATCTCAAAGAGATATTGTTAGGGCAAAAAGAAATGATTGTGCCGAAGCATTGTGTCCATAAAAAAAATGTTCTGTTTTGCTTTTTGTGGTGCAAGGCATATGGAAATGAAAAGTATTACATATATATGAATATATTATGTCTATTAGCTTCCTTTAAAAACACACACACTTAAAATCTGGCAATTTATCCTTAACACTGAAAGCTTCTTTTGGATCTGAAATGGCTAGGGTACACCTTATTTTAAATTTCTAGAAACAAATGTGGTAACTTAATTGCCTAAAACCCAAATATAGCCTTTAAAATACGCTTTGCATTTCATTTTTCTTACAAAGAAGAACTCGGCTATCTAGAATTCAATATTTGCTTCTACTTTCCTGCCCATGGGGAAAGGATATGTTAGCCAGTTAGCCAGGATTAACCTCAAATTAGGATAAAGCTAATTAAAACTGTAGTGTTTCCTTTGGAGAAAAATCTGTTTTCTGAGCTTCCATATGAATTCTTATGTGTAAGTTTCCTTTAAAAAAAAATGCTATATGTTGCATTTGGTTTTTTTAAAAAAATATAAAAAACCAAAAACCAAGAGAACCCTAAATAGAAAAATAGAATTTTTTTTTTACTTGAGTTTTGAAATAAATGTTACCTCAGTACTTTTGTATGTATGGCAGATAAAAGCATGCCTGTATAAAATTAAATCGGCCTTGAAGGACAATATGAATGCAGTAAAATACTTAATTGTATACACTGAATGATTTTGCATTTTGCATCAGTTACAAAGCCCATACCCTCCAACATTTATCTGATAATAATAGGGTTGTCACATTCCATAATGATAATTTTACTATTTATACCCCACACATCTTAGTGGGCTGCCCCAGCCACTTTGGGCTGCTTCTAACATATATGAAAACATTTTAAAGAATTGAACATTATTATTATTATTTTTAAAAAAACTTCTTTATACAGGACTACCTTCAGACGGCTTTGGGGAGGGGTCCAAAAACTCCATACCCTCCAACATTTCTCCAATGAAAATAGGAACATCCTATGGAAAAGTGGGACATTACGGGATCAAAGTAGAAAGCAGGATGGCTTCTCTAAATCAGGGACGTCCCTGGAAAATAGGGACACTTGGAGGGTCTGAAAGCCTTACCTGTATTTATGCTATGTTTATTTATTTATTTATTTATTTTTAAAAATATGCCCCTTAAACAAATGGTGATCCCAGGATGCACATAGTTAAAGCGAGAAACGAAAATCTCAATTACATCTATGAGGTGATAACCAACTAGACCAAACTCAGAGGAGAAACACATTAAAATCAATCATATCCAGCTCCTCCATTGCATAGAACTCTGCATACCGTACATGGGATGGAATCTGTTTTCGGCCCAAAGCCCCCATCCCAGTGCCGATGAATGGCATATTTTTAAAAACTGAAACAGTAGATTACAATAAAATGATACCAGCCAATCAATCCGAGCAATATAAGAAATAATAAAGTGGTACCTCTGTTTATGAACTTATTCCGGAGGTCCGTTCTTAACCTGAACCCGTTCTTAACCTGAGGTACCACTATAGCTAATGGGGCCTCCCGCTGCCGCCACTGCGCGATTTCTGTTCCCATCCTGAGGTAAAGTTCTTAACTCGAGGTACTACTTCTGGGTTAGCAGAGTCTGTAACCCAAAGTGTTTGTAAAGTGAGGTGTTAGTAACCTGAGGTACCACTGTATAGGAGGACCTGGATAAGACCATCCCAAGCAAGAATGATAATGTAAGTGAGCTGGAAGATATAATATCTAAACTTGCTTTCAAGGAAGGCACCTCAGATGTCCTGTTTATTCAGCATTCATTCTGAGTTGTTGGCTGGGAAATTAGGTGACCTTTACAATGCAATAACATCTGGGGATGTTTGATGGTCTTGCTTCCCAGCACGTTTTATCCCATTCTTTCCAGTGCATTAGAGTAATAGAACTGTAGAATTGGAAGGGGCCCCAAGGGTCATCGAGTCCAGTCCCTTGTGATGCAAGAATCTCAACTACACCATCCATGACAGACCCCCATGGTGACTGGGAGCGGCCCACCCTGTGGAACGCCCTCCCATCAGATGTCAAAGAGAAAAACAACTACCAGACTTTTAGAAGACATCTGAAGGCAGCCCTGTTTAGGGAGGCTTTAAATGTTTAATAGATTACTGTGTTTTATTTTTCTGTTGGAAGCTGCCCAGAGTGGCTGGGGAAACCCAGCCAGATGGGCGGGGTATAAATAATAATAATTATTATTATTATTATTATTATTATTATTATTATTATTATTATTATTATTAAGGCCATCCAACCTCTTCTTGCAAACCTCCAAGGAAGGAGAGTCTACAACCTCCCGAAGGAGACAGTTCCCCTGTTAAACAGCTCTTACGGTCAGAAAGTTCTTCCTGAACTTTCCCCCTTGCTTTCGTTATCACACTAAAATTTAGTATTTGCAGGAAGCAGGTTAGTTGCACAAGACCTCCAAATCCACTTTAGTTGGATTTGCTAGTATGTGACTGAATCCCACTTTAAAATAGATCTGCAGGTCCCCTGAGGCATAGACTTATTTCAAAAATAATAAAGAAATACAATACTCATATAAAATTCTCTAAAAACAGGCTACCCAATCCATAGGAGTACCCTCACTTCCGTTACAAGTCTAGATTAGGAATTAACTCTATAACCTTATAGATCCCCATATATGCACAAGAAAGAGATTCAGCAGAAATATACATGCATGTGGACATGAGATGATAACCTTTGCTTAAATTTAATGATCTCTTTTTCTGTGTTTGAAACAAAAGGCCCAGAGGGCAGGCAGTGTTGTTTCAGTTCTTCTGCTGCAAGTAATTAAAACAATGAGCTGTAGCAAATATTCTTATTTCAGTTCCTTCAGGGAAATTGTGAGACATTGGAATGCCTCAAGGAGGGTTGCCGGGGGGGGGGGAGCTGACTTGTACAAGATGCTCAGGGTTGTTAACAATTCTTCATTTATCTTAAATCCAGTTGAAACATGTTATCTCCTTTTCTCCTAAGACTGCGAGAATTATCTAAATAAATGTTATGCCTATTGGCTTACATCTTCAATCTACTGTGAATGGGAAAGCAAGTTTAATAGAGTCAATGGATTTGGGGACACTGCGACAGTGTGATGCTGAATCCTGAAGAGAGAGAGAGAGACCTAGGTTCTAAAATATGTTAGCATAAAAAAAAAACCAACCCTCAAGGTTTAGCTATTCCAGGCATCCCCAAACTTGGCCCTCCAGCTGTTTTGGGACAACAACTCCCATCATCCCTAGCTAACAGGACCAGAGGTCAGGGATGGTGGGAATTGTAGTTCTAAAAGAGCCGGAGGGTCGAGTTTGGGGATGCCTGGGCTATTCTGTTGAAGGGAGCAGGAGATGTAGATAGGAGGATCAGGCTAAATTCCAAGTAGCTCCCACTGAGTTCTATAGACTGAGAAAAAGAAAGGAGCTACAAGCTACTTCCTACACAAAACACAATTGGAAAGGCTGCGGAGAACAGAGGACTGGTGAGATGGTTTGTAGGTAGGTAGGTAGGTAGGAAGGAAGGAAGGGAAGGACACCCACATATAACCTTGACCACCTTAAAAGTAAATGGCAGCATCCAACTAACTTGTTCCTTCAGTGCAAAGGTTGCCATTTGTGTAATGGAAATTTTCCCCTCCTCTCCCGCTGTGTGCCCTGCACACATCCCAAATCTGCTCTGCTGCATTGGGAAATCCCATAAAACAGATTTAGGTGGTGCATGCAGGGAAGAGAGGGGGGATGTTCCATTGTGAATTGGTGGTAATCCATGCACTTATGGAATGAGTTAGTTGGATACTGCCCGAGTTAAGGGTATAAAAATCCCTGCACCTCACCTGTGAAAATTTGACTGATTTTTTTCCTCTTCCTTTTGATACTTTTTGAATGCAGTATTATGGTGGGAAAGAATCGGGGGCTCAGAGTTGTTATGTATATATAGTGTATCATTAGGGAAAGTGAAAATACAGAAAATGAGGGCAAAATGTATTTTCCATCCTGGTCACTGGATAGTCCCATCCAGCCAACTGAAATGTTTCAAGTGTTCACAGTTTCATAGTGATGAGCGGTTTCCAGAACTTGTTAAGAAATGAGGATCTTACTCTAGATATCAGCAAGTGAGATCTCCTCAGCACTTCCTGCAGCACGCACTATATGAGCAAAGGAATGAAGATATTGCCTCAGACATTATTAGAAAGAGCCAGCCTGTTATTTGAAGAGAGGCTTGAAAAGCAGGAGAGGGGGCACTGAGGTTGCTCCAAGCCGGCTACTTGGGAATAGAGATCTATTCCATTTCAAGCTCAGAAATGAACTGGAGTGGATAGTAGCCTTCATATCAAGGTGAATTTTCTCTTAATTTCCTTTGGCTGGAGCAAATGTCATCAGTTAACTCTTTAAATTGCTCCACAAGCTAAAGACAGCTCTGGGCAAACTGCTCACAGCTGTATATCAAGGTTTCTAGGAGAAATTTTGCTGAAAGTGTCCGAGATTTTAAACAATAATTCCAAAAAATTAGCCAGGTTGTCTGTATGCTGATCATCAACTAGCAAAAGTGCAACTAAGTCCTGGTCCTATCTATATATTCCTTGTCATTTTCAGGATGTGATTGTAAATGCATATTGAGTTGAGTAATGGTGTTCAGAAACATTTACTTATTGGTTATGTACAGGAGATAGACAGTTCCTGGACTTCCTCCCTGTTCATTTGCTGTCTCAGAGAGGCAGAAAAAGCAGTGTGTTATCAAATCCATGGTGAATTGTGTAATCCATGTGTTTCTCAGTGATTCAAGCATATAGGAATCTAGAGCACTTCCAATGAAGTTATTTTTATTTCTTCAGTAAGCAATGAAGCAATCGGGTGGGCCTCAGTGGAAGGAATTGTTGAGACTGAAGTTATAACAATAAACAGAAGCACCACCCCGTTTGGATATTTTTAAGTAGAGGTTGGCTAGCCACCAGCCATGTATGATCTAGTTGAGATTCCCACATTACAGGCAGTTGGACTAGATGACCCTCAAAGTCCTCCCCAACTTTACAATTCTATGATTCTGTGTTTCTACATTGCTATGTTGCTCTTATGGAGGTGGTGAGGAAAGCTGGAACACTCAGCCTATTCCTGAGGTAACCAGAAAGAATGACACTTCCTGCAATGTGGCAAAATTAGGAGGCCATTCAGGTTGCCTTGGGAACAGAAACACTTTCCCTCCCCTACCTACTTCAACATAATGTGTAAATATTTTGTCCCCTTCAAAGCCCTAGCATCCCAGTTCCCAGAAGGGTCTTAGGCAGAATGTATGAAAATGCTTTTCTAATGCAGCTGGGTTCCCACTCAGCGAAACTGGTGGAAAGCACAGGGAGAATTTTCATAGAATGCAGAGATATTCAGGGAATTCAGTTACGAAGCATTCCATTCATGTTTGACCCCTTCAATTTGTTTCCCTGGGGGCTTACATATAGAAAGAACAGAAGCATCACAGGTATAAATTCAGAATAGTTTGGCCTCCAACCTGTCTTTATGCTCCCAAGCAAATAAAAGAACACATGGGAAGAGCAGTTGCAGGGTAGGGAAATGCTTTCTGAAGGCAGCGTTGAGCGTATAAAAGCAAAGCCTAGATTTACAGCTAGCTAGAAGGAGGAAAGATCCTCTCTACTGTGAACATGGTTCTCTTCTTCATATTGCTCTTGACCTCATCAGTATGAATGGAACCTAACAGAATACCATAAGCAAAAAAAAAAAGGGGGGGTATCATTACTCAGTGGTAGAGGATTGGCTATGCATGCAAAACATTCCAGGTTCAATCTCCAGTTTGGGCTGGAAAAGGCATCATGGAGCCACGGCCAGTCACCATAGAGTCATAAACAGGGCCGGTGCTAGGGTTTTTTGCGCCCTAGACGAGATCACCTTCTGGCGCCCCCCCCCCCCCAATTTTTTTTATATAGAAATAGAAAATAGAAAAAATAAAAATAGAAAATAGAAAAAAATAGAAAAAAATAAAAAGTAGAAAAAATAAAAATTAAAAACAGCTGAGAGGCGCGGGGAGGTGGTCCCAGGTTCCCGCTCCCGCTTCGCTGTCAGGCCGCTCTCCGGAGGCACGCGCACGCCACGGGATAGCGGCCTGAAGCCACTCTACAGCTGGCAGGTGCAGCGAGGTGGCCTCAGGCTCATGCTCCCGCGCGCCTCCAGAGCTTCGTGTGGGGAGCGAGCAAGCCTGGGGCTGCCTCCACTGCGCCTGTCAGTTGTAGAGCGGGTCCAGGCCGCTCTCTGGAGGCATGTGCGTGCCTCTGGAGAGTGGCCTGAAGCCGCTCAGCACCGGGGGGTGGCGGGAGCGGGGGCGGGTAGGCTGGCCAGTGCCCCCTCCATTCTGGCACCCTAGGCAGCTGCCTAGGTCGCCTGAATGGATGTGCCGGCCCTGGTCATAAACAATGCTAAGCAATATGGAGCAATTGTCCAACTCATCATAAGGCAGCTTCATGTGTTTTTATGAAGTACATTTGAAACAGCCCCCCAAAGGGCAGCTAACTGTGCCATATACAAATTTCAGAAATAAGTATGGTGAATTGCTAGTGTGTCAGTTCTACTTCAGTAAGCAGGCAAGGGAAGGTAGAAATGCACAATCCAAAGAGAAAGTCTGGTGATAATTTATAAGGCTGAGGTTATGATTGCCTCCCTAAATGTTCCATGTTCTTTGTGGGCAGTGAAATCGGGGGAAGGGATTGGATTCTGCTAAATATTCTTGGGGCACGCGGTGAAACTCTCCAGCAGGTTTTTCATCGCAAAACTCCCATATGAAAATATTTGTCCTACTTAAAGTTGAATGGAACTTTAGTGATAGTTCATATTGGTGGGTGAAAGAAGCCATGGGTTAAGAGAGGAGGATTGGAAAGAGCAGTGCTTCCAATGTGTCCTTCAACATCATTACAATGATATTTAAAATATTAAAACTGGCTACAGTTGCACCCAAAATTCACAGACAGCAGAACTTCTCTGAGGGGAGCTGAAATCATCCAACAATTCAAGAACAGCTTAAAAATTGAAAAAAAAGGTGCAAGAAAACAACTGTATTGGGGGCAGAAATTCAAGTTAGGGCCTACGTATTTCATAAGTATCCCTTATCTCTAAATCAGACCATTGGTTCATCAAGTTTAGGACCACATGCTCTATCCAGCAGCAGCCGTCTGGGGCATTCTCATCCCTTCCCCATGACAACTCTTAAATGTTGATAGCAGATACTGAGCTTGAGAACTTACACATGCAATTAACTTATAGCCCCTCCCTTTCCAATGGAGGAGGTTTTCTGTTTTCGTGTTGTATTTTGCATACAAAGCTCCATTTCTCAGCAGAGTAGGAAACCCTTTGCTAATTGAGGTTTATCTCAGACTCATTTGAAAGTAAGCTTTTCACATTCTGAAGGATTTTAAAACAGGCTGTTCTTCCCTTGCCGAGGCTGGATGCTAATTTAATTAAGGTCATGTAATGAGAAACAACCAGTCTGTTATAATATCCTTGTATGCCTCTTTTGCATGAGTAATATTTTAATAATGAAAAACTTCTTTCTCTCATTCATAAAAAAAAACCCTTAGCAGATAGAGTAAATTGGATAAATAGTCCTGAAATTGACCCGTGTTAGGGTTTTTAACTATGGTTCACATTGCTAAAATAATGTACATCCAAGCATGGGCCAAATTATTTGTGCTTATAAAATAAACAATTAATCATTGATTCCATTAAGTGTGTTGAAGATAGTCCTCTAGCAAAAAGGACTCCACACTGAATGAAAAATGAAGCAAAGTAAGTTGTCTGGGATAAATGGAGACTGCTGAACTCCCAAGTAAAATGATAAAATGGTTCACCCAATCCCCAAGAACATGCAGAACATCATGTGTGGAGTGTTTTGCAAACGTGCACTTTCTGTTATTAAAAAGTACACCAGTAGTTCACATAGTTTTTGCCTAACACTTCTAATCACTACCTTTGAAACACTTATATAGCATGACCGTCTGTCTGACCAATAAAGAATCTGGTGAGGTGGAGCTCCGGGCACTAATAAAGGTTTGTCTCAGTAACTGACTTGTGCTACTAGAGCTCTGTTCACAAATTACTCATGTTTAATGCAAAAGTGTGAGGA
This sequence comes from Zootoca vivipara, assembly GCF_963506605.1. Taxonomy (NCBI): domain Eukaryota; kingdom Metazoa; phylum Chordata; class Lepidosauria; order Squamata; family Lacertidae; genus Zootoca; species Zootoca vivipara. The sequence continues at coordinate 71,878,093 of NC_083283.1, forward strand.
GTGGGTCTGCAGTTTTAGCCCCTAACATCGCAACTTTTCCTTCCAGTCTTTTTTGGCGATCACTCATAGCTGAGTAAGATTGTCTTCCATAAACACAGTTTTAACATGTCCGTATGTGACTGTGGAGGCCAATTCTGGATCCACACATCCTTCCACAGTGGGGACATAGGTTTCTAGGTGGTAGTTGATCGTGGTGAGGGTTTGCCAAGTGTGCCTTCCTCTTAGCACATTTCTCCCTTTTGTCCTGAGTGTCTTCAAAGCCCATGACACCTTTGGTAAAGGCTGTTCTCCAATTGGAGTGCTTGCAGGCCAGTGTTTCCCAGTTGTTAGAGTTTATACTACATTTTTATATATATATTTGCCTTGAGAGAGTCTTTAAACCTCTTTTGTTGACCACCAGCATTACGCTTTCCATTTTAAAGTTCGGAATAGAATAGTTGCTTTGGAAGACGATAATCAGGCATCTGTACAACATGACCAGTCCAACAAAGTTGATGTCGGAGAATCATTGCTTTGACAATGGTGATCTTTGCTTTTTCAAGTACACTGGCATTAGTTTGCCTGTCTTCCCAAGTGATGTGTAAAATTTCCCAGAGACACCATTGATGGCCTCTTTTGAGGCATCGGAGATGGTGTTTATAAGTGGTCCAGTAACCTGGTGCTGAACATGGTTGTGTGAGGAGAGTGTCTAAGGTGTGAGCTCCTGCTCACAAGGAGCTGTCTGATACCAGATGCACCAATGACAGAGAGTGCCTACTCATGAGTAGGAGCTCAAGCATTGGGTTTTCTTCTCAAACAACCACATGCACACCCAGTTATTGAAAGAGAAAGATGCAACATGGCGGCACGGCCCAAAGCACACTTATGCACTACACATAAGTAGTGTGTGAGGCTACTCAAATATTGGGCCAGTCCTAGAAATGCAGTGCCTTTCGAATACATTTTGCTGCTTGATATGAGACCCAAATGGTGCTCCTTCCCTCCTCTTAGGAAAGCGCCTTAGAAAGACTCTTGCTGCACCATTCAGTTGCCATTTTTGCCATTGGTAGCTCTCCAACAGTTTGACTTCACCCCCAAGAGTTCACTCTTCCACTGTCTCCTGGCACAGATGGATGCCAACCAATTTCCCCTCCTTATGGTACCACCTGTAGAAGGTTGCTTCACTCTGCTCCATGGCAGGGCCAACCCAATCATGTTAGTGACTCATCTAACTCACTGCCCTGTTTTTGACAACAGGCCTAAAGAGGCTGAAGGTGTGGCTTTTATTTAGTTCTTTAAGATTATCTTCTCTGTAGGGGAGGGAATTCCTATTGGAAGCTCCCTTATCAGCGGAGTCCCGTAAATCTTCGACACACATCCTCAAACATGTGTACACATTAGCAGAGTTCAGCAGAAGAAGAGGCATGAAGGAATCATAGCACCAAGTCCTTTATTATAACAAAACAAATCACATAAACCTAACAGTCTGTGTGAGCTTTGTCTCACACATCCTCTCTCTCTAGCTTTTCAGCTGGAAGAGAACAAAGAGCACAAGTTGGATTAACTTCCGCTTACACATAACAGTGATAAGGAATGAAATTATCGGGTCTTGTGACCCTGTGGATTGTTGCATTGGAAATACTGACAATTCCAGGTGTCCCTTATAGATTAAGCCATTTATTCATTGCTAAATTTGTTCGATACGAGCAAAACCTTAACCACAATACCCTCCAGCGCTTCTGCCCATGTAGGCCTTTAACTATCTATATCAGCAGCTCCATTGTCGTAGCCTTCATCACTCCCTAATTGTCCATAATTCCTTTCCTTATTTTTCCCATTAAAGGTAGGGTGTTAAAAGCAGTTCAATAGCTTAGGCACTTCGGCGTCATCAGTAATTTAATCTCTTTCCACACTTCTCCTTTTCAAATGAATTTAGCCCCTTGAAAAGCTGATGCAAGGAGAGCCGTGCCATTCTTGCGGCCTCTTTTCAGAGGCTATTTGGAGCAAGCGAAATGGGTCTGTGAGCTTTGCAGAGCCACAACAAAGTCACACGAGAGCACTTGTGGCAGGGGGAGAGGGAGAAGGTTGCTCACCCACTATGCTCCTCCAATACTGGAACTACCTGGAAGGTATTCAGTAGAATTCAGAAGACGTGTGAGATTTGTGAATACTTATTTTGTAGGGATAAGAATCTGCTGTTCTGCCCACTGAGCTATGGCCTCTCCCCTGAAAAAAAAGCAATATATTTTATTTAAAATGTTACAGTCCCGTGACAGTTACAGAGGCTTAGTGGGCATGTATTGTGGGGCAAATTGTGGGTACGCAGCCTGTGACCCACCAAGCCAAACACAGCCCATCAACCATGTATGGTGACCTTTCTGTTGTTCAGCAAGCCCCTTTCTTCAGTTCTAAAAAAGGCATAAGAAATAGGAGCCTTTTTGAACCCTGGCAAGCCTTTGTACACGGCGGAGATGCCATGGCTGATTTCATGGGATCACAGCGTATTCTGAAGTGAAGAAATCAAAAGATTTCTGAGGTACCCACAGATTTGCTCAAAGGATTTATGCAGAATATGACTGTGGAATGTAGATTTTTGAAGAATTTACACTCCATGGATTCAAAAAGCCCTGCTATCAAGGATTAGCTGAAACATGGTTTGTGTATATTTTGTGTGCACAATCAGAAAGCACATGACTGACTCTCCTTGTATTAGCGCATATGCACAGCGTCTGTCATACCTGAGGTGGTCATGTGACTACACCATGACTTCAAATACCGTCAAACCTCAGCTCCCGAACGCCTCTATTTTGGAATGTTTCGGCTCCCGAACGCTGAAAACATGGAAGTAAATGCAAATATTTTTTTGGAAGCTGAACGTCCGACATGCCTTCTCCTTGAGTGCAGGAAGCTCCTGCAACCAATAGGAAGCTGTACCTCAGTTGTCAAACATTTTGGAAGCTGAACGGGCTTCCGGAACAGATTACGTTCATAAACCAAACTTTGACTGTAGTTTTAATTCCATATCTATAACCCGGCACATTAGAAGAATGGTGATACTTTGAGTTTGCTGCCACTGCAGTGATTATTTAGCAGAAATAAGAGGAGGATATATAACATTCAGCACTCAAAGATGGGCTCATTTCAATTAACACATTCCCATATAAAACTGTGGGATAGAAAACTTTTCATGCTGATGCACCTGGGGAGTTCATCATTTTCCCAATGCATGTTGCCATCAAGCAATACTGATGAAGTTATGTGCCAAATTGTTTTAGTGTACAATCACTGAAAGACGCTTCCTATAAGCTACCCTGAAGCCCACCAACTGTATAAAAGTGCTTTTAAGCACTTTCCTGAATTAGGCCTATTTTACTCCAGTCCGCAGAGTGTTCTTACTGGCACCAGCTTCATTGAACCAAAGCCTTTATCATGTTTGAAAAGCCAGTGCCAATTATGCTAAGCAGTTTAGCAGAATATGTAGCTCTTCAGCCTATCAAACTTGCTTCTATTGTCAGTTCACTGCAGTTGATAGGATGGTGGGACTGGCGTTTGGAGTACCAAGTTAAAATCCCCAACTCTGACATAAAGTAAGGAGGGATTAGGTTTGATCATCTGTCTGCCAAACTTGTAAAATAAGAAATATGTAGCATGTTGCATATTGAAGACATAGGAGCCAACTCCTAGGTGTTGAGGGGTCTCCCCCCCCCAATAAAATATGGGCATTGCCATTCAAATGGTGTGTGTGCACTGTGGCATGTGATTGATTATGTGAGCCCTTACCTGCCCTCCCTCCATTCCTTTATTCAAGTTGTCACCCCTATTGAAGATGAAATATAGAACTGTGTAGGAAAAGGCTAATATGAGCCGGGTTCCAAACAAGCATCACTATGGCCACATATTTTCAGGCATCTCTGCAATCACTTAAATGGCAGCCCCAGATATAAGGCCATTTCATATTAGTCTAGAGGTGAACAACTGGTAACCCTGGGAACACAATCAAGCCTCAATGGCTTCCTATCCATCCTTTCACCTTGTCTAAATATTCAATGATTTGCATTTTCAGGTTTTAATTCAGCTCTTCCATTTTTAAACACTGAGCTGGTAGGCCCTTCTTTAGATTGTGAGCTCTGTCTATAGTAAAAAAAATACTATGATGAGCCTATTCCTTAAAATCCATTCTTTTCTGTGGATCCTTAGCTACATATGCAAAAAATAAAATAAAAATAAACAGGTGTTTACACATTTTCTCCCACAAGTCAATGCATATTTTTCACATATTAGAACACAATTTCTACAAAAACATCTGTTACTCCATCTTAATTTATATTCCTTCTTGTTTCCAGCACTCTGCTCAATCGTCTTCTCCCCCCCCCCTTTTTCTTGCAGTGAGAAGCTGCACTTAGCTTCAGAAGCATATTCCCTCTTTTTCTCTGGTAAATGTAATACCACATGGAAATGTATGTGTATGTTCTCCCTCCCTGTTCTCCCCTTCACCACCCCCATTTTGATCAAAACACCGACCATCTGTTGGACAACAATTGGTAAAAGGCATGTTGGAGACAGTTCTCTGGGAAATTGATGCTGGCACGCATTCTGTAGGTGTCAATGCCATTGATTTGAGGAAAGCTTTTCTTTTTCAGTGAATGACAAGAGAAGTCAAGGATACAGAGAGTACATATTCCCACTGTCAATCATCCTTTCTCTCTTGGCATCCCAAAGTATGCTTGAAATATGCTTGGAATTGTTTTAAGGCTTTCTTTGCATATCAATGCCAGGTTCAGTAATATTTCATTTACGAAACACACAGTGAAGGAAATCATCATAGCCTTTCTGTCTGGTTCCCCCAAGGGAGCTCCATGTGCTCTGCCGCTGTGGATGTACATTGCGCTGCTCATCTTTCTCGTTGAACCTGGTGGGTACGTCTGATGCAGACAAGGATGACTGTTGCCATCTGGGGCCACCGGTTGCATGCTTCAAAACACAACGGGAGCTGGAAATTGGCCATTATGTATGCCCAGATTCCATCATAAAGAAAAAAAATCTGCAGCTAAATATAGTGGTGGCTGTTTAATATATATCAACATTTAGTTCCTGTCGGTATTGGGCGATCTAGGAAAAAATCCAAGATGGAGCAGCACAGATGAAAGGACAGGATCCCCTGTCAGGGGCTGGTCTGGATTGGAAGATTGGGGAATCACAGCTTCTAGCAAAAGAGGAGAGGGAATACCCCCCCCTCTTTCCAGAGTTTCACAAAGCAGAGAGACAGGCTGCACAGTTGAGACATGAACTCCCCAGTGATACGTCAATCAAGAGTGGGGGGAGGAGTCCCATCCTCCCCCCCCCCGTACTCAGAGGTCCGAGCGTGTCAGGGAACAAAGGAGGAGCAAGAGGGGAGGGACATCCCATTGGCACGCTTCTTGCTGTGGAGGGGGGGGGGGAGTCAGAGTGAGCAACTCCTATCCTTGCAAAGAGATGCCAATCTGTATTCGCAACATGATACTGTAATTAAAAGTCTATAAATCTACAAGATGATCATTAATTCTTGAGCTACCAAGAGGAAGAGGGGAACTCCCGTACTTGGCAGGAGCAGGCTTGATTCTTAACCACTTGAATCACCAGGGTCAGGTTTAGCCCCCACCCCAGTGGAATTCTTGGGTGCATCCTTTCACTTTCTCCCATACACATCAGCAAATAATTGCATTTTTAAATTAGAAATGTTGTTGATTTAAAAAAAAAAACTTTTACCAAGCATAGAGCGCTGTCTTCCAGGACAAACACATGTAGAGATGTTTAGACATGTATGGAGCCATCCAAGTGACCTCATAACAGACTTGGGAAATCCTTTAAATTACAGATAAATCTCACATCCACAGGTTGTACTTCAATCTAGTGTCTTAAGATAATTTCTCCATAGTGGATGCTGCGACTGGAACAGAAGGGTGATTACTGTACTGAAATTGATACCATATAGAGTAAAATCCATCTTTCTTTGTTATTCATTTTATCATCTTTGGTGATGAATTCAACATTCCATAAATCAGGGGTCAGCAACCTTTTTCAGCCGTGGGCCGGTCCACCATCCCTCAGACCGTGTGGTGGGCCGGACTGTATTTTTTTTTAAAAAAAGAATGAACAAATTCCTATGCCCCACAAATAACCTAGAGATACATTTTAAATAAAAGCACATATTCTACTCATGTAAAAAAAAAAAAAACACGCTGATTCCCGGACCGTCTGCGGGCTGGATTGAGAAGGTGATTGGGCCGCATCCGGCCCACGGGCCTTAGGTTGCCAACCCCTGCCATAAATGCTATATTGCATTTTTCATAATGGAAAGGTATTGGAGAAAGTGCAAACACTGACTGGCTTGACTCTTACAAAGGTGTGATTCATCTCTTTGTGTATGTGTGAGCAAACATGATACAATCCCCATGGGGTCTCTGCATAGTATCCCTGCTGCACCCACATTGTCCATTGTATGGATGGGTATATTTCTGCTTATTAATGGTGACCATGTTGAATTAGCTTTCAAATTCAGTGGCTCTTGATTTAGTGATCTGATGAGCATTTAAGTTCTTGAAATATAACAGGACTTTGCTAGATACTGTACAACACATAAACTTGTTTTCTGTTCCCTTGCAAATCTAGGCTTAGCTTTAAGCAAACCAGGTGAAGAAATGTTATGCAATGAGTCTCATTTACATTATGTCACCTTGGATATTATATTCCTGATGGTTTAATAGAATCTGCTTTGCAATTTCATACTGGAGAAAATGCAATACATTTTTTTAAAATAAAATAATTCACTCTGTGAGGTATTTTTATCAACATATTCACCCCAGAGGAATACTCTTCTCCTGAAGCATTAGAATGACTGAGTCTGGTGATCAGTTGTTTCAGAAATTAATAGAGACAATAGAATATGGGTCATTAACTTTCATTGGCCTTAGTCTTAATGTGTGATCAAACCCGAATCTCTGCCAAGATTGTGAGTGACGCACACAGGAAGCAGACACAATTTCAGCCCTCCTTTGCTCAGATATTGCTTTGATGAAATGATGGAGTGACTTCTTGATCTTCTGGACTGGCCATATGGAAAGAAATTCTGCCCACTGGAAGAAATGCCCTGCACTTGTTTAGTTGGGGTTTATGACACTTGGGTGGCTGTTTTACCTCTCTGCCATGTGTTATGAAATTTTTAGGCTATAGGTGACACCGGGCTGCTTCCTCCCTCCCCAACTTTGGCTCATTGGATAACAAGGTGTGAATGGAATTTGTTCACCTCAATGCATATGCATCCCTGACCACAGATAGGCTTGTAAGCACATTCAGGCAAATAAGCTTCAAGTCCCCCTTCAGACCTTCTCCCTCAACACGGCAAAAATCTACATAGCCCCTTACTTCCTACATCCTTTCCCCCCATTTCTATAATTTTTATTTTCCAGTTTCACCTTTCCCCCATTCTTATACAGTAATTCTATTTGACTTCCCACCCAGCATTCCATTACAGTTCTTTTTACATCTTGATTAGCTGCACATACATTCATTCCTTCACCTTATCTTCCACACCTTCGTATCTTTAATATTGTCAGCTGTGAGTCACAAAGTTCCCATGCTTCTTACATCCTTTCAGCTTTATAGCAGATGAAGAAGGTTTTTGAGAGGTGAACATGGATGCAGCAGGACTTGGGGGTTACTTGTCGAAAGCTGAGGCACAAACTGGATTTGCTGTCCCAGTGGTGGGAAGGAAGACTGTGTGGAATTGTTGAAGGGTCGTGGAAATCAAGGAGTTAACACTCTGTGCTACGTGGAAATGCTGACTCAGTATCATGTGATGAATCAGCATCACGAGAATTGGGGAATTGCCTCATTGGTCTAATTGCATGAAGCATGATTATAATTTGGGATACAGAGTTTAATTTTGTTTGATGAATCTTTAAGGTAAAGTTAAAGTTAAACAACCCCTGGACAGTTAAGTCCAGTCAAAAGTGACTGGGGTTGTGGCGCTCATCTTGCTTTCAGGTTGAGAAAGCTGGTGTTTGTGGACAGCTTTCCGGGTCATGTGGCGCAATGGGACACCGTGTCGGAAACCAGAGCGCACGGAAACGCCGTTTACCTTCCTGCTGTAGCAGTACCTATTTATCTACCTGCACTGGTGTGCTTTCGAACTACTAGGTTGGCAGGGGCTGGGACAGAGCAATGGGAGCTCACCCCGTCCTGCAAATTTGAACTGCAAGCCCAAGCGGCTCCGTGGTTTAGACCACAGCGCCACCCGCTGTGAATCTTTACAACTATGTTGGTTACGATGACCACAGCTCCCGCATTTCCCACCTCATGTTCTCCACATACACATGTATATCAGTATGTCCTGCTTTTGTTCTAGCATGCCATTCCCTACATGTTTTATGGGGTTCATCTAGGGAGGAATCCAAAATCCAATTTAAACTAGTTTTTAGCAGCACCTGTAGAGCAAAAGTAGAAAATGTGCTGTCTTCTCCCTTCAGGGTTGGCAGTAAGCTATTGGTGGCGGATCATTTCTCATTGCATGATATCCAAAACTACCATTACCAGATTGAGCATATAATAACTATTAATATGAGAAATCAGGCTCATGGCATTTGGAGGATTTCACATAAATCATCAGGAACCACACACAAAAAGACTTAAATATGACTAATGTGCTCAAATACGACAGTGTGTAAATAAAAATGGATTTTGTTTGCTGCACCAGAATTTAAAACATGATAGATAAGGGAATTCATTTCCAGGTTTCAAACTGAAGGTCATTCTTTTCCCCAAGTCATGGCTGTGCCAGAGGAATGGAAGGCTTTGTCTGAGATACAGGAGCTATAACACCCCATTGGCTTGTATTGTAGAAGCAGCTACAGGTGCGGTATTTGCAGGAGGCATGTCTGAAACCCTCCTGTTTAATTTTCTTGAATTTTACTTAAGTTATTAAAGAAAAGTTTATTCACATGTTCGGGGGATTTAGCAACAGTAATAGCTACTCAAATGAATTTCCTGAGTTTTTCATATAAGGTCAGTCAGTCAGTCAGTCAAGTTTATTGCTTATAGTCAAAGGCAGCTGCAATGTATAAAATGTCATTCAATAAAATATATACTAATTTGATACAAAAACTTGACCTAAACATGACCTAATCTGCACAAAGCTATAGAAACTCCTTAATATACAAATTTAAACATTAGACAATAAAATTTATAAGCTAAAATCACTGCAGAGCCATTAATATATTCAAAGTAATATTAAATGATACAGTAGACAATTATGTACAAAGTTTAGTGAGAAAGATACAGCTTGGTGTAGATGGGGTCAAATAAATTCATCCACCTTTACAAGCGTCAAATTTCAGAATAGCTTTTGCTGGTTTAATGCCTTTGCAATTTAATGTTAGATATCTGTATATTCCAAGAGGCCATTTCTGAGTAGACCAGTCCCAAATATTAAAATGTATTTACAGTGGTACCTTGGGTTACAAACACTTCAGGTTACAAACACTTCAGGTTACAAACTCCACTAACCCAGAAATAGTAGGCTTACCCTGGGTTAAGAACTTTGCTTCAGGATGAGAACAGAAATCATGCCCCAACGGTGTGGCGGCAGCAGGAGGCCCCATTAGCTAAAGTGGTGCTTCAGGTTCAGAACAGTTTCAGGTTAAGAATGGACCTCCAGAACGAATTAAGTTCTTAACCAGAGGTACCACTGTACTCAGTATATGGTGTGTACATCCAGGTGCCAAACCTGCTTTTTAGGGCACTTTCCAAATATGATGACCTGCGTCTTGTCATAGTTTATAGATGAAGAATCACCTGTGCAATATGCACCTAATTTTGCAAGCAGCCGTCTCAGGCCCACCTGGATTCTAGAGACAAGTACTAGGTCATCCACATGCATTAAGACTGAAAGTTTTCGGTCGAGAATTGTAACAGGGGCAAAATGTAGGCCATCCAGTTCTTTAACCATGTCATTAATATAAAAGTTAAACAGAAAAGGCGCCAAAATGCATCCTTGTTTAACTCCGGTAATGGTCTTTATTCTAGTAGTGAGGTGGCCAGCCAGATCCACTTTTACTTGTATTGATGTATCAGTATATAATGTTTTGATGAGAAATAATAAGCAGCAATCTATATTAATATTTTCCAATTCCTGCCACAACGGAGACTATAAGGTCTTATTAGAACGAATAATTTCCCATTTACAGTATTTCAGGTTCTTAGGTCGTATCCAATATTGTCAGAGCAGACCATTCAGAGCTAAATAGACTAGTCTCTGACTTGGTATAAAGTAGTTATTTGCCTGGGCAGGTGCATTATGTGACATATGAGAGCAGCAAAATAAGCAACCTGTACAACGGTGATGGGGTAAAATCAGGCCAAATCTTTATTGACAACAGCAAGCAAAGTAAGGGTTGGCATGACATTGGATCCCAGGATCAGTTCCTCATTCCACAAGCCCCATGTTGATGGAATGGATCCGCTGGGTTTGTATTGCTCCAAACCTGTACGACTGGAATCAGCCAGTGTTGAACCTTGTCATGGTACAAGCCAAGCAAGCAAGGTCTCACTGGGTGACCAGGGCGTAGATTCCAACAAAGTAGATGTCCCAAGTTTGGGGGTGCCCTGGTCAATCCTCCTCTCAGGCCCTTTATAGGGGTGGGGCTATAGTATGTTGATCTTGCCCAATGCCATTTCCGCCCTCATGCAAATATTCTTACACCTAACAAAGAAAGGCCATAATTTAACTGAGGGAAAGGCAAACAAAATCTCAACCAAATGCCAATCAGGTTGAGAGAGAGAGAAAATATCCTTTCTGGCCCTGTCAACCAGCAACTCAAAATTGCTGAGGGTAGGTGGGTGGGAAGCAGCCTTATATAGGAAGACAAGATGGCCCTGAGCTCCAGGGGAAGCAGACTTATATAGGCTTTCCCCCTCCCCTTTGCAAGGGCTCATGGGAAAGCTTTTCCCATCGCACAGAGAAGATACAGGGCAAAACTTTGCCCAGTATTTTGGTGCAGTCTGTGGGCCACAGTGCTGTTGGGCAAAGGCACCCCACACTTCTGGGGAACAGAACGTGACATATAGTCCGATCTCTTTAATTTAAGAATTTGCATCAAATAGGAGGTGGTCTAATTACAGAAAGGGAGGTACAGGAGCTGTGCCAAGTGTGTTATTCCAGTTCTGTTTTCTCATTATTAGGGAGACAGTGTGTGTGTGTGTGTGAAGAACATTGACTTTGGCTGCCAATTATGTGCGTTTTTAAAGCTGTGTAAAACTGGCTGTCACTACAGGTGATGTTTTCTGATAGTTTTTCACATGCATATGTAAGCGACATCAGGCTTAGTTGCTTCTCTTTATTGTCTCTCTCCCAAACACACACCTCTCCTCTCTTTACTAGATTATGTATTGTGCTAACAGAAGTCGCTGCTGAAACTTATTTAACAGTATTGACTGAAATAACCCCGAATCTCTTCTGGTGTGGGCTGGTTTAGCTACAAATCACCTGTTCCAGCCCTGAGATCATTAATCAGCCTGAGGCTAGATACATTAGGAGGAATTTTCAGCACAGAAAGAGAGAAGAAAATATGAGCAGCTCCTTGGAAGTGCCGTTACCATCAGATTAGCTCTGATTCTCTACTGGAGCACCAAATTACCCTGAAGTAATAATTATAATGCATTAGTAGAAGTTTAATGTCCAATAAGTGCTGTCTGTTTAAGTGATAGCAATCTCACCATGGCTCAGGGAACAATAGTCCTCGGTGCTGGTGAGAGAGAGAAAAACCTGGCATGGAATTAAACGATAGATCATAAAATATTCATTATTTGTTCAAAAATGGGAACAAAAACTCACCCCACAACTTTCCTTTGTTTCTATTTTTATAGGCGAGACTCTGTTTAGAAAATGCTTCCCTTGATGACGGGGCATTGGGAAGATTGTCATTTATCTATAAATAAGCAGTGGGATCTCTCAAGCTGTTCTACTGTTCATTTGTATGCTCCATAGCAGGATCTGCACACAAGAGCAGAAAATGATAGGCAATTGGGGGGTCTGTCATAAAATGTTGCAGTGTGAGCTGTTCTCCTGTTCAGAGTTCCAGCCAACTAGTCTTTTGTAACTACTGCTGGGTTGTGGCTTGAAGATATTTGGATTATTCTGCTGGATTTCCCTGCAAGGCTGCACAAGAAATGGCAACACTGGGCTGTTAATATTAGACAATGTAACAAGATGAAACATTTTTGTTTAAAGTAAAGATTCGGGCCACTAGCGGGCATGTGATTCTGTGGTTGCACAATGCATCACTCTCAACTTCTATGCTAAACTCTTTGGAGCTGTTGAAATGACAAGGTGCTTGTTCACCTACGGACCAAACTGACATGAAGGCATCCCAGTGAGGCGCTCTGAATTTGGTACACAGCAGGATACTTTTTGAATTATTCAGCACACAAGTGCAGCAAGATGCTGATTATTATTTCTGGTTTCTCTCTCTCTTTTTTTCTTTTAAAGGGTGATTTAAAAGCATATATGACCGAAAAGGTTAAACTATTAAAAGAATCAGGAGTGCCCACTTGATCATTTGATGGGCTAGATGATTTGATCTATTTATTCTTAACTTTTGTGTGATTGGAGGGAAAATGCTTTTATTTTAAATGGCAGTGACATTTCCTCTGAATAAGCAAACAGGAAGCCAGTCGACCGTGCATCTAAGTTCCAAAGTCACTATAAACCATGAATATGCATTGCTCTGTAGTGGATAAGCTCCAAGGACTCTGTTGTGTCTGTTCTCTCTGTGTGTACCTCACCATATGGACTGGCTCTTTTGGAGTCTGCTTACATGAAAGGAAGCAATTTTTATTATTATTTTATCTCTCGTCTTGAATGTCAGTGATCAGTTCCTTTCCAAATGCCAAGTGTGCAAGCTTAGAGCATTTAATCAGGAGCAGAATTTGGCTTACGTTCCGTTTCTTGGAGTTGACAGGATGTGATTTTGGAAGTCTCAAAGATCTCCCAGTCGAAACGCTGCTTACATGAAAGGAAGCAATTTTTATTATTATTTTATCTCTCGTCTTGAATGTCAGTGATCAGTTCCTTTCCAAATGCCAAGTGTGCAAGCTTAGAGCATTTAATCAGGAGCAGAATTTGGCTTACGTTCCGTTTCTTGGAGTTGACAGGATGTGATTTTGGAAGTCTCAAAGATCTCCCGGTCGAAACGCTGGTTTAACTCAAGTGCAAACATCTAGAGGGTGCAGAGGAGGGTTCCTGTGCACAGGGAACTCTTTCCAATACTTTTCTGGGCGTCTGGCAGAAATAATATGCATGTGTCTATCCAACAGTGGTGTGCAGTTGCATAATTGTTGACACTAAACTCAGTGGTGTTATGTGGGGAGACTCTTTAGATGTTACCGTGTATTAGTTCACTTATTTAAAAATGTGCTAAGCCAGCACAATAATAATAATAATAATAATAATAATAATAATAATAATAATAATAATAATAATAATATTTATACCCCGCCCATCTGACTGGGTTTCTCCAGCCACTCTGGGTGGCTTCCAACAGAAATATTAAAATACACTAATTTCTTAAAGATTAAAAGCTTCCCTAAACAGGGCTGCCTTCAGATGTCCTCTAAAAGTCTGGTAGTTGTTTTTCTTCCAGGCAGAGTGATGGAGGTGGAGACGCTCCTTCAGGTATACTGGACCAAGGCCGTTTAGGGCTCTGCTACATTTGGTGGGCATACAGCTCATTCTGGTGAATGGGGCACTGGACTTCTGCTGTCAGGGCACCTCTGCTATCCATCTCAGTCTGTATAGAATCTCCTATGCGATGTATAGTTGGCAAGAACCCAAATACCGTACAGTCTCTGCAGCAGTGGCTCCGGAGCCCCAGCCAGCATAGCCAAAGGCCAGCAATGTTGGGAGTCACATACACCACCTTTCCCCTGCATTTGAGGGACCTAGGGTCGTGCAATGTCATCACACCGTGTGTGCACGCCCCGGGGCTTGTGTGCATGATGTCAGCCCACCCCACAGCATGTGTGTGCAGCTGCCGGGGAACTTTGGGGGGCAGCCCCTTGATTGAAAATTTTGGGGGACCTCTGGTCCCTCGTTCCCCCTCCCCCCCGCGGTGCCAGTCTTGGGAGTTATAGTCCAACTTCTGCAAGGCATCGTTTTCAGATGCTCATCAGGGTGCATATCAATGCACCTTTGAAAAATGCTTTGGGCATTAAATTTTTCAGTAGGTCTACCCTCCACCCTCCTAGCCCCACATGCTGAGATGCATCTTCCTGCTGCCTGCTAATCTCTGGGTGGAATTCAGTGTGGCACTATTTTGAATCTTCCATCTGTGTAAGCATTTCATCTGCAGCTGGATTTAGGTTTGATGAGGCCCTAAGCTACTGAAGGTATTGGGGCCCTTTATATAGCAGGCGGGGCCCATTACTTACATCATAGGAGGCGACACAACACAAAACAAAACACTGTTGCTGCATGTAGGTTTTATTTTATTTGTTTTTTATCTTATATTCTGGAAATGCACATCCAGGTTGTTGTTTTTCCTTTAATTTTTTGGGGGGCCCCCAAGAGAGTGGGGCCCTAAGCTATAGCTTGTTTAGCTTATACGTAAATCTGGCACTGATTTCATCTTGCCTGATGGAATAATCCTCCTTGCCCCCGCTCCCCCACACTGTTCTAGGGGTTCTCATGACCCCCCAAGAGCCAATTTTGGGGGTGCATGGGGGGAGGAGAGGGGGAAAGCCTTCCTGTTGAAATAGAAGTCCTTGTGTTCAGGTCTTCCACTGGTGAGTCTCATTATGTGAACTCCGTACCTCTGATAGATTATGACTAGGTCCTATAGTCAAAACACCTTCCTTCAGGGTGTCATTGTACATTTTCTATGGGAAAAGGGGTTGTATGTGCCATAAACTTGTCATCAGAGAAGCTTAGTTGCTGTGCATTAATTTCATTTTAATTCAACGGCTTTCTTACATTGTTAGGTCGCCCAGCAGTACTGTAGTAGTTTCAGTCATGTTCTGTTTTTGGTGCCAGTGAATTTAGCGCATTCATTTGATTTCCCTCTTGACATTTTAAGGTGTAGGTTTTCCCCCTCGCCAGTCTATATTTCTTAGTGTGCTGTAATGGGTGGGTTATGTATGAGGCAGTTGCTCAACTCTGTACTTCAGTTTTGCCCAGGTATTGATTTATGAAATCCAATGTGATTCCATTACTGTGTAAAGAGATTAATATTTTCTTAATCCTGTCAGGTTTGTGGTTTGATTTATATTTCTCACGAATGTGCATAGGTGAAGGTTTTTCTTATTTTTCA
This sequence comes from Zootoca vivipara, assembly GCF_963506605.1. NCBI lineage: Eukaryota > Metazoa > Chordata > Lepidosauria > Squamata > Lacertidae > Zootoca > Zootoca vivipara. Next base: position 71,893,410 of record NC_083283.1, read on the forward strand.
CCTTGATAGATTTAAAGTCAGGGTGTCAGATACAGATCTAAATATAAAAAAAAATATGAGAGGGGCCAGACCTATATCTCTTACAGTAGTCAGAGCCATATATTTTGGTTCAGGAATAAATAGGATCTGGATCAGCAAGAAAATGTTTGTCTCTAACAGAGGCCTTGAGGGAAAGTGTTAGGAAGTTCAAACCACTCCCAAACCAAGTCTATTCATATCATGAAAAGCTGAGTGAGCTTTCTTAAGTTTTTTCTCTTTTAAACTAAAGCAATCGCAGGCACACACACACTGCGCATAGAGGTAATGCTGTTTCAGTACCAATAACCACGTGAGAGCCAAAGGAAACATCGTCATGGAGGCAGCCAAGTGGTTCATGTGAGTCTAACGTCAACATCCCTAGGAGCACACAGAAAGGGGGAAACTGAAATCTCTCCCACTGTACCTCAACACTGACATAACCGCCAGTCAGACTGAACAAAATTCTTGCGTGTTCCCACAGACAACACTGGTGCTGTGATGTTGGCCCCTGTGTAATTGAGGATGCGGTAATTTGACTCCATAACGTTCTTTTCCCTCCACACTTTCTAGTGCAAAATAATTGCTACTAATTATGTTTTAAAAGATTAGAGTCAAGTGCTAAGTAAATCAAAATATTTTTTTTTTGAGTTTTAAGGGTTTGTTTTTGGCAGATAGTCATTCCCTCCCCATGCAATTACACAGAAATTCACTCTGCTGAAGTTCTGAGCAATAACCTATAGCCAGCAATAGGGAGGAAGTGGCTGTACAGGCTACAGGCACTCTAACCAGACTATCTCAAATTTCACACAGAAATCATATTCATTCTTTTTTTTCCCGGCATTCATCCTGTGTTACTTCTTACTACTAGCAGAGATGCGTAAACCTCTGTGGGAAATTGCAGTACCATTTTATTTTATTTATATGCCACCCTATACCCGGAGGTCTCAGGGCGGTTCACAGAACAAATCAAAATATAAAACCACAATATATATATATAATCAAAATAAAAACAACAACCCAATAACACCTCCCCCCAGGGGCAGACGAAGGCTTTCTGCTGCCAGGGGTGGCATTTTGGGCGTGCACTCGGGGGCAGGGGTGTCACAATAGGGGGCGGGGGCTCCAGTCTGCGGAGGGCCACGTCCACTGATGGCTGCCCCTACTGTGGCGGCAGCGTGACCGCCATCGCGGAGGCCCCGATGTTGCTGGCCTCGCCCCTCGCTTCTTCCTGGTGGGGTGGAGGCAAGGGGCGGGCCAGAAAGCAGCTTCAGCAGTGGCCGCTGATGCCCCTCGCTGCTCCGCCTCCACCTGAGTAGGAAGAAGCACAAAGCGTGCTATGGATCGGCTTGCCACACGCTTTGTGCTTCTTCCTACTCAGGCGGAGTGGCGAGGAGGCACTGCCCCTCGCAGAGTGGAGCCCAGGGCGACCAGCCCCTACCACCCCGCTTGCTACGCCCCTGCTCCCCCCCCAAAAGAAGTTCCACATTTTAAAAGGGCATAGGATGCCAAGCAATAAACCAAAGGTCTAGTTATAAAAGAACACTTAAAAAACAAAACAAAAACCAATACCCACAAGAATCCTCGGATGATCATTTGAAGAAGTAGCCATTCCATATTTTAATCATGAGGTACATGAAGGTACACTTCCTTTTTTCTGTCCTAAATCTCCCACCATTCTGCTTCTATATTATGTTCTGGTTGAGGTGATGTCATGTAATCAAATGCCAAGCTTCGAAAGGCATTCTACTGGGAAAGTAAGCGTATTCCCAGGTGTAAGCTTTGCGAGCTTCTTCCACTTTCCAAGCATAAGCAGAATTCAGTCCAGTTGTGAGGCATGAGTGAGCAAGGCCTGCTTCCTCACCGGAAAGGGTGTGCGAGAAGCTGTGGCATATTTATTACCTCTCCCCAGGGCTGTCTTTACCTGGGGGTGCAAGGGGTGCAGGGCACCTGGGTGCCAAATTCTGGGGGGGGGGGTGCTTGGCGCCCACCACTGAAGCCGCCTAAGCTCTTAACTATCTACCTGTTATGAAATAATAAATAATGTTGATCAAGCTAGAAAAACAAAACACATATATACCTAGGTATTACCAAAATGTATACCTATTGTTTCACTAAAGGATTTTCGACTTTGTGCGCACATTTTCCAAAGACGCGACGCGCCAGCAGTGGTGCTTGGCATTCACAATGGTGGCGCTTGTCAGACTCAACGACCGCGTCATTCTCAATGGCACCATGCACCATGCACGTGAAATTAACCCTTACATCAAAATATTACGCTACGTATTGTATTGAGCTGCACTGCTATACGGCAGCGGGGTCAGCGGCACCTTTGACACAACTCATGTTTCTCCGAGGTAGGTGGCTAAACAATACTTAGATGTTTAAGTGTGGAGGTGTTGTATACTTAAGTATAAGTGTATTGTAAATAAATGAGCAAATTAAAAAAAAATGTTTCTTTTCCCACCTTTCATAAACAAGAGATAAGGTGTGAGTGTGGTGTCTGACATAAGCATAATAAAAGTTAATTTGGGGGCAAAACTAAATTTGGGAGCACTGGCTGGATCTTTGCACCCCGGCGGCACATATGCTAAAGACAGCGCTGCCTCTCCCCCAATAGGTAGGCTTCCCTAGTTCTATCAGGCTTAGAAGCCCACTAGAGTAAGTTTTTTGATTTTATTCCCAGAAATGTTTTTCTTTCTCTGCAGGTTTAATGTTGCAATACGTAGAAGTGTGCACAGCAAGGTGAAAGGCCTTAATGCCTCATTGTGTGGCTTATCACATGATTGGGGATACATAATGGCATGGAAGCAGCTATGAGGGGTGAAGTAGAGAGGACTTAATTCATGCCAGGTGGGTTAGAATAATAGAATTGTAGAATTGTAGAGTTGGAAGGGACCATGAGGATCATCTAGTCTAACCCCCTGCAATGCAGAAATCTTTCACCCAATGTGGGGCTCGACCCCACCACCCTGAGATTTTGGTATGTCATCAGGCATTCCCCGTGACTGGATACATCCAAACGAGAACCTGATCCATGATTGATTTAGATTGGACTGATCCATGATTGATCTAGATCAGGGGTTCCCAACAAAATTTTCTCGAGGACCCCTCATCGAGCCGCTATTGTGACAAGGACCCCCATTAATTCCTAATCCTAAAATTAAAAAGTGAGAGCCAAATTAAGAGTCTTTTTATATTTTATATTTATACGTTTTTTACAGTTCTTCCTCTTCATCTGTAGGCCTTTGTCATTTTAACGAACCACTTTTTAACCAACGGTCCATTTTTAACTACGCGAACTGTAGCTTCCGTGAAAAACAACGCTTTGTTTACAAACACTACTGTTTTGCAAAGAGGCAGTGCGTGCCAGGGAGGAGGGAGGGGAATGGAGAAGACAGGGTATCTGCGCAGTAGCGCACAAATGAAGCCGACACGCGCAAAGCATCTTGGGGAGGTGAGCGTTAGTAGAATGTGTGCGCTGCCTCTTTGCAAAACAGTAGTGTTTGTAAAGCGCCACCTAACGGCATACAGCAGAACTACTCCCTCTATCTAATTCTAGTTTTGCGCTAGACTCTGTTCATGCAGGAAGCGGCCAAAACAAAAAAATATGTTATCATACGAAATATATTTAATATATTTTTTATTCTAATAGCATCTTGCGGACCCCTCTGGCATAGCTCGCGGACCCCTGGGGGTCCGCGGACCACCTGTTGGGAACCACTGATCTAGATTGCACAACCCTACTTGTGGTCAGGCTACAGGAAAGCAAGGCAGGTCCCATACACTGACAGTAAAATTTCTCAGTTTATTGTTCATTAAAGATAATGTTTGGCTATGTTTGTCATGAGATCTACTCTATTAGATTAACTTGTTGAGAGGGTGTTATGGGAAAGATTCACAGTGCCACATAAAATAGTTTAAACCCTTGATTTTCAGGAAAACTTTCCAATTTAAATAACCAAATGCTAATTCTCTTTTGTTATTGATGTTCCCAAGTGTCTGAATGGGGTGGGGGTGGGGAGATAAGTAATCAAACCCATTTCTTCTTTTGGCTAGATTTAATTACAATGCTTGAAAACAAACACACTGATCCTGTTTTTAACAGTGAAACCTAATTGCTTGGGCAGTAATGATTACAGAGTATTATGAAAAAGAAAAATCATTGTAAAGTCTAATTAGCATTGAATCACTCAAGCATCTTAATGATGAAGGGTGTTTATCCAATAAAGCATCATATATATATATATATATATATATATATATATATATATATATATATATATATATATAACACAACACCTCAAGGAAATGGAAGGTAGTGCATCCAGGGGTGTGTGTGTGTGTAAGTGTCAATGAAGTGATAACATATGTATGTAGATATGTAAAAGACTGATCACTGACATTTTGAGAGAGGCAGCAAATACCTTCAAGGAATGATTAGATCAGGAAAATATTGTGGAGGGCAGACTTCACACACACCTCCCACCACCATAAGTGTTGCAGCTCTGAATCTTTCAAAGCTTTCCAGGGTTGCTTTGATCTAAAAGCAAACAAATGTATGGCAACGTGACCATGGATCATGTATGAACATCACATCTACCTTGGCCCCAAGTTTAATGGTCAATTCACACATACATATGCAAGCTCGATACACTCAAAAACCACCAGCTGAATGTATGAACTAACTCCATGGTCCCCGTACTTTTCAAATTAAATCTCTTAAAAACTGATGTGCCATCATTCTTTATCAGTTCCTTTACTCTCTTCCTGCCTATAGCCTCAACATTATAGATGATTCCCCTTTGTCTTTTCTGCTAATGCCTGCTGCCTTTGTTTTAATCCAGGCAAAGCGTCTCATTTCCCTAAAGTGCTCCATAGAAACATTCTTATTAACAAAACACAGTAATAAAAGTTGAGAGTGAGCTGAAGAAGGCCAATGAAGGGAGAAGGCATCAGGATTTTGCACTTTGTCAATTATAGCACTTATTTTTCTCCAGCTGGGCATGGCTGTATTATTTTCCTCACTTGTGAAATGGGCATTGATTTTTTCCTGGCTTGAGAACAAATTGAAGGGCACTTGGTTCTTTTGAAAAATGTGTATTCAATAATTTTACTACATTAAATAACTTCAATTCAAACACAGAAGACTATTTCTATTTAGCTGCTGCTGTTGTTTGCAGTTCCACAGTGCCTCATGTTTCTCCCCCTATGATCATTAGCTATGGAGTTGGGAGCTTGACACATGACAGACAAGAGAAGAAAGTGGAAACACAAACACCATTTTTTCTTTCTGTGCTTCTGGTTCAGCATCTGAAGGAAGAGATTCATTCACATCTCTAGAGCTGAGTTGGAACATAAACCCTCACTTGGCATCCCATTACAGAGCCTGTCCTGATGCCCTCCTTCATTTCCCTTATCTGTTTGTGGGGCAGCAACAAACATGGGTAAAAATTGCCATAATATTGTGGGAAGGAGAGTGAGAAGAAAGGGTATCGGTATCCTTGTGTTGTCTTTGCGACCAGCAACATTGTCTTCCAAGTGGGTCAGATAGCACAGCACATAAATGTATGGAGTGTGGTCAACTTTGTATGTAACATTCTCTATAATTATCAACACTATAGGGTTGGGGTACTGCGTAATATCAGTGGTCTCCTTCCACTATTGGCCTCCTCCCAATGTGTGTTGCGTGTGACATCACGTGTGAGATGCCCCCCTCCCAAGAGTTAGGATTATTGCTCCATGTTTGCAGTCATGGGATTGTTGTCTATCACATGATGGTGTATGTTTTCATTCCACAGTGTGGGAAGTGACAGAGACAGGATGTTTGTGTTTCTGTGTTCCGTGAAATGAGGCTATTGTCCTTTGTTTCTCTCTCTTTGCTGTCTGATGAGGAAGAGGAAGGAGCTAAAGCAGAATGCTCCGAGTGTATTATATGTAAATAAATGTAGATTAGCCAAAATGCTGTGCTACTGAGTTTTGTTACGCAAACTGTGAATACTCTGCGGATGCCTAAGTGTGCTGATGCTTCTTGGTATCAGTCACTGTGATGTTTGGGCTGAAGAAAGCTTTTGAAGCTCCCAAACAAAAGACCAGGAGGGAGAGAACTTGCCAGTTGGGCATGTGTCTCTACCAGGGTCCTAACACAAAGTTGGGTGCAACTCAGCTTCTCTGTCCTATTTCCCAATGTCTGCTAGCCACAATGACTATATGCTCCTTCCACTGCTGAAGGAAGCATTGTTCATTTCATTTAGTTTTTCCTTTGCATACCACCTTTCTACATTAATCTACTTAAGGTAGCTTACAACTTAAATATGTTTGGTTGTTGTTGTTGTTCTTCTTCTTGTTGTTGTTATTGTTGTTGTTGTTGTTGTTTTTAAAAAAAGGCAGTTTGCATCCTGTAAAAATTTAAATATAACATTTCAAGAATCCATTTCATACACTCATGCCTCTCTGCTGTACAGTGGGAATAGAGGTGTGACAGAAAACCATCTTTGACATGATGGTTAGACTCAACAAACACACAAGACGTAACCGGCTGTGCTCTAACATAAATAAAATATATTATTCACTATATCATATCAAATAACTTATAGAGTTCAACAGAAATAACTCATAAAGTTCAACGGAGTAAGCAGAAGACCCAGTAGATCAGTTCATTCACAAGGTCCATACATGTCTGTTCCACCTGTGTCTTTGTATGTTCATAAAGTCCAAACAATCCACATGGGAGCTTGTACAGTTCCACAGAATCCTTTCACAGAGTCTAGACAAGTATTTCCAGAATATTGGCCTTGTTTCGCCGTCCTGGGCTTCATCAGTTGTACAAGTTCTAAGTAATGCAAATAAATACAATGTTGCAGTCCCACACATTTTAACAGGAAGAATAATATAAATACTATAAACAACTCTACATACCATATGTGATGTAATAAGATTGTGGATCTTATGGCATAGTAGTAGTAGTTGCAATAAACAACAACTGTTGCAATGTGGCGTTATATGGACAGGCACAATATTGATTTCAGTTACAGGTGTTGGCAATCCACAGATACAAAATTTCTTTCTTAAAGTGACCCATATGGCACAGCAGAATTAAAACAAACTTAATCCATGCTCAGACAGAATCAGAATTCAGGATGGCCTTAACAGATTGGAGAACTATGCCAAAACTAACAAAATGAATTTCAGCAGAGACAAATGTAATGTTCTATACTTCAGCAGGAAGAACCAAATGTAACGTGGGGGGGGGACCTGGCTTCCCTGTAGCACATGTGAAAAAGGGTCTAGGGGTCTTAGTAGACCACAAGCTTGACATGAGCCAACAGTGTGATGCAGCAGCAGAAAAAGCTAATGCTATTCTAGGTTGTATCAACAAAAGTATAGCATCCTATCCAAGGAAAGTAATAGTACCACTCTATTCTGCCTTGGTCAGACCACACCTGGAGTACTGTGTCCAGTTCAGGTCACCACAGTTTAAGAAGGATGTTGCAAGCTGGAACATGCACAGCAGAGAGCAACCAAGATGACCAAGGATCTGAAGTCTGAAGACCAAGTCTTATGGGGAACAGTTGTGGGAGTTGGGTATCTTTAGCTTCAAAAAAGAGGAGGCTGAGAAGAGATGAAGTCACCTTCATATATCTAAAGAGATGCCACATGAAAGGTAGAACAAACTTGTTTTCTTCTGCTCTGGAGGGTAGGACGAAAACCAAAGGATTTAAGTTACAAGAAAGGAGATTCTGACTAAACATCAAAAATAAATTTCTGATGGTAAGAATCATTTGATAGTGGAATGGACTCCCTTGGGAGGTGGTGGTCTCTCCTTCCTTGGGGGATTATAAGCAGAAGTTGGATGGCCATCTGTCATAGATGCTTTAGTTGAGATTCCTGCATAGCAGTGGCTTGGAATAGATGACTCTCAGCTCAAGGTCCCTAATAATAATAATAATAATAATAATAATAATAATAATAATAATAATAATTTATTTATACCTTGCCCATCTGGCTGGGTTTCCCCAGCCACTCTGGTCGGCTTCCAACCGAGTATTAAAAACAATACAGCATCAAACATTAAAAACTTCCCTAAACAGGGCTGCCTTCAGTTGTCTTTTAAAAGTAAAATAGTTGCTTATGGCCTTTACATCTGCTGGGAGGGTGTTCCACAGGGCGGGTGCCACTACTGAGAAGGCCCTCTGCCTGGTTCCCTGTAACCTCACAGTGAGGAAACCACCAGAAGGCCCTTGGCGCTGGACCTCAGTGTTCGGGCTGGACGATGGGGGTGGAGACGCTCCTTCAGATATACAGGACCGAGGCCATTTAGCACTTTAAAGCTCCAACTCTACAATTCTATGATTCTAAGATAATATTGATAAAACATTAGCAAAAAATAAAACAAACAGAGAGATAGTTTCACACAGACCTGAAGTATCACTATACCACATAAGAGCTGGAGTATTGCTAGACATTTCCACTTCAATGCTGAAATCATGGTAGCACTTGTGACCCCTTTCCTCTAGCCTACTACATTCATAACATGTGAAAAGACTCTGTTTTCTGGCTTAAGTTCCATTGCTTCACAGGGGGAAAAAGTGCTTCAGTTCTCTCGCACCCAGCTTTTGTAGAGAATTAAGTACCTGGAATGTTGTAGTTGGTTTGAAAATGGTTTCTTGAAAGGATTACACAGTGCTTTAAGATGACTTTACAGGGTATACTTGTTCTTTGCTCTTTTGACTCTTGATTGTCATTTGTGAGCATTGAAGGGCTGACTTCATCTGTAACACCTCTGAGCAGTTCTGCTCTAATACAACATGCTAACCACATTTTTTGTTGAGTTGTACTTCTGTGGTGAAATGTTTTTAACTCACTGAGCTGGAAGATAAAGGGCATCTACCTTTCCATTTTATAAAACATACTAGCGCCTTAATCCTGTCATTTTTAAAAGGTCAACGTTACAGTTGTGATACTGGGCAGGGGCGGCGGAGCCTAGTATTCTGGCGCTGAGCTCCCCCCCCAATTAAAACTCACTAATTAAAGCACTGTTTCCCTCCTAATTAAAATAGTTTCAGAAACAGATTTTGCTGTGTTCTTTCATCCATAGGTTTTCATCATGGATGCTGTACGTCATTAGATAACAAATCCTCTCTGTCTTGTTATGGATCATGAGGAAACATGTTTTTAAAGCTCTGTTCATCTCACAGCAGAATGTTAGCAATGGCACTTTTGTAACATATAACTGCAAAAAAAGCTTGCCTTTGTTTAAGATTATTTCAAATATGATATTCCCATGTCAATAACTGCCAATAAACTGGGGACTTTATCCTTCAGTATAAAACCTTAAAGGTAAAGGGTAAAGGGACCCCTGACCATTAGGTCCAGTCACCAACGACTCTGGGGTTGCGGCACTCATCTCGCTTTACTGGCCGAGGGAGCCGGCGTACAGCTTCCGGGTCATGTGGCCAGCATGACTAAGCCGCTTCTGGCAAACCAGAGCAGCGCACGGAAACACCGTTTACCTTCCCACCAGAGCAGTACCTATTTATCTACAGTACTTGCACTGGCGTGCTTTCGAACTGCTAGTTTGGCAGGAGCAGGGACCGAGCAACGGGAGCTCACCCTGTTGAGGGGATTTGAACCACCAACCTTCTGATCGCCAAGCCCTAGTCACAGTGGTGCCAATATGTTAATATGTTAAAAATTAAGGCAGCTTTGCAGAAGCAATTGTAGAGCTGGCAGACTGCCTAATTGGATGGTGTACGTGACTGAAGTCAGAGGTCTGCTCAGCAACTTCAAAGACCTAGCAACAGGTTGTGATTGGTTGCTGGTTTCCCTGATAAGTATGCTACAGCAGAGATATTGAGATGAGGTTAGAGTTGTTGGAGTGAGTTGGAGTCTGGAGATCGTTACTGGTGAGAGAGCTGTAAATACGTTGCTTTGCTTTTTTGCTCTGCTGTACATAATAAAGCAACTAGAGTTTAAGTTACTATTCATCAAGTTCCTCTTCCTGATCCAGTGCACTGAGGCTGCACAGTCTTGCAGGGTGTCTGCTGCGGGGATCGGTATAAAGATCCACCAATACAATAAACTGGGGACTTTATCCTTCAATATAAAACCTTGGGTTACCCCAAATCATGCAGGACCAGATTCAACTAAATAGTTGCCAATCAGAGGCAGCACGGCATGTCCTGCAAGTGCAATAGAGCTCTCAGTGCAGCCCACCTAATTGGCTCTGGGGGTCAGGAGAACCCTCCAGACAATGCATATAACTATTTTCTGATCCTCACATTAATCGTGCAGGTGTGGATCAGGTAATTTCTGATCAGAATTCACAGAGGTCCAATTCCCTAAGCATCCCTAAAGAAGAGGAAAATGGAATGTCTATTTGTTAAGGAGTTCCATGCAGAAGACATCACGATGGAGAGAGACCTACTTCATGCTCATTGAACAAGTTTTGTTAGGAGACCACAAAATACTTTTTGGCATCACAATACTTATGGGAGCCATCAGGAAAAATAATAAGAAATTTTCAAAAATGAACAAATATGGAGGGCTTTGAAGAGTCACAAGAAACATTTTGGCATTACAGTATCATAGCAGTGACCCATGGAAACAGTATATTTGTAGTAGTAGTAGTAGTAATTTATTGATGACTATGAGCAGTAATGAAACAAATTTATTGATGACTATGAGCAGTAATGAAAGAAAGGTGATGCAATGGACAGATTGTTGGATTTGAAACAGGGAGATGAGTTCCATTTCCTGCTAAACCACAGATCTCACTGTATGACCTTGAACCAGTTGTGAGAAAGCAACCATATATTTGGGGTGGTGCGTATGTGTTGGGGGGGGCAATGACTTTCCAGGTGCTTTTGGACCCCAATTCCCTTCCATCTCATCCACCATGCGCAATTCTCATAGATGATGGGAATTGTAGTCTAATATCTGAAGGGTCATCAGTGTTGTTTATACAGTCCCCAGTTCATTGGCAAAAGGCAGAGGGTGCACATGAAATAATATTTTGAGAGCAGTCCCACTGAGACTTATTGGCACCATAGCTGCCAAGTTTTCCCTTTTCTCACGAGGAAGCCTATTCAGCATAAGGGAAAATCCCTTTAAAAAAGGGATAACTTGGCAGCTATGATTGGCACCAATGTGGCATAACTGGTTTTCATAGAAGGAGCCTATATACTGTGCAAGTTGTATCAAGGAGTACCAACAAGATGATTAAAATGTGGTAAAATGATGCAAGGGGACCTATTGCCTCTTCCTAGAACAGGCATAGGCAAACTCGACCCTCCAGATGTTTTGGGAATACAACTCCCTCATCCCTAGCTTACAGGACCAGTGGTCAGGGATGATGGGAGTTGTAGCCCAAAAACATCTGGAGGGCCGAGTTCGCCTATGCCTGTCCTAGAAGGACAGCTTGAAAGCTAACCCTATGGCGACACAATGGGTCTGACGCTCTTCCCCTTCTCTCTCCTCTCCAACCTCCACCTATTAATTGACAAGAATAGTACGCAGAGACATAGGCCGGAGTGGAACTGTGCCCTCTGATGCTGTGGGGTTTGCAGCTGGCAGTGGACCCCAAGCCATATACTTTGCCTTTTCACACATTTGCATTCACGAGTCCTTATGTACAGAACATACTCTCTTTAGCCACAACTTTCACTACATATAAATGTAACATTTCCAAGACATCTTATTAAGCAAATAAATAGGTTCTGAGCTTACGAGCGCTTCTCCTCCCCTTGCTTTAATGGAGAGGAACAGCTGGATTTCCCAATTACACATATAGCAGCACCAGAATTTCAAACACCTTTAATAGATACAAAGCAAAAGAAAGAGGGGGTGCATAACCCCCCCCCCCAGCCCCAAAGGCACACAGTGACAAATTCCACAAACCATCGCCAGTTACCCTGAATATTTTTGGTGCTACTTTTTCAGCCAGCTACTTTTAAAGTAGAAACTTTCCGAATGCTTGTTGCTAATTAATGAGATCAAGCTGTCCTTTGGCACATTGTTTTATACTATTCCCACTGGCAAAACTTTCATTTTAATAATTGTTTACGTGTTTGCTTCCCCCCCCCCCCAATTTTATCTATATGCAGACTAAGTCTGAAAATGTTTTCTTTTTATCTGTATCCACTTAAGGAAACTTCTCTCTCCCTCCTCCCCGCCCCCAGCAAACATGCAAATGAGTTAAGAGTTTGCAAATAAAACTTTTGTAGTTATCAAATAATGTTTTGGGCCTCGGGGAGTTCATATAGGAAATGTCATCTGCTTATTTTCTGTGCATCAGATTAAAATGGGCCATTTACATTTAATGCTCAGTGTAACATCTGGAAACTTGTCACTGGAGATACATGACACGAAATATTGATCTAACCCAACATGGCAGCTCATAAGGCCGGTTTACATTTGCATCTGATTTCCTACAGTGACCAGCCACATGCTTCTGGGAAGCCTGTAAGCAGGGCATGGAGGCATCATTTTTTCTCTTTATCATCTGGTATTCCAGGGTGGCATAATTTTATTATGACTGAAGCCACATGTCCTCATTGAGAACCTTTCATGTCATAATGGACGAGGCCAGACTCCTTTGTGCAGTAGATTACATTCTAGCCATATAAAAGTTTGCAGTTTTTACACATGCACAGGTGTGGATCTCTATTCAGGTAAACAGGAGGCATTATCACAGTTCCAGACCTATCCCAACCAGCCAGAAGCACCCACAACATCCTCCCCCCCCCATGTGATGAGAAAACCTGTCCTAATAATTCCAGTCATGTACCTATGAACCAGCGGCAAGTGTAACTTAATTTTAGAAATGGATTTCACTTCATGTTGTGCCCAAAATGGCTTCTGTGTTTTATTTCCACACTCCATCAATGAATGTGGAAAATGCATTTAAAATTATCAAAGGGGAAGGGGAAAATATGGTGACATTTTCATGGGTTCCTTGCAGGGTCTTGCTGCATCTAATTTACTTTAAAGGTAGCAGTCTTTACGGCTAAATCTATGGCCTTTCCTGCAGTTGCTGGTTCTCAGTAATCCTATAGGTTTCCAGCTTCATGAAATAATAATAATAATAATAATAATAATAATAATAATAATAATAATAATAATAATGTTATTTTATTCAGTCCAACTATATTCTCCACCCCTCCCGCCAAATATAAGGAAGAGTTAATCCTAGACTTTATGGAACCTCTATAGATCTCTATAGACCCTTTCCAACTCTACAATTCTATGATTCTATAGCAAAAGCAACTATATTTCAGTAGGGATCAGTGTCCTAACACTTGCTACTGTTTTACTGAATGTCGGTGGGGAAAATGTTTTATTGATCACCACCTACTGCTCAAGAGAACTGTCTGAGAGAGTATATGGTGTTCTTGCATTACTAAAACTAAGCAGGTCTTAAACCGGGCAGTGCCTGGATTGGAGGCTGCCTGGGGATCCATTTGAGCTTCTCTGAATCACCCCATGGACAGAGTGCAATGAAAGTGCAATAAATACCCCAATGAAATGTTTTTTTTTTAAAAAAAAAAAATCTAAACGCAGGAAATATGAGTGTCTTTTAGCAAGGGGAGGTCTTCATTTGAATTTGTCCGTGCTTTACTGCTTCTGACAAAGTAAAAGAATACCAAATGCTATTGAAACCCACGAATTGTCATTGATTCAGCACAAAGTTAAATCACATGTGGATGTTGTAAAGTGTACAGGCAGTGTGTTGTGGCATAATAAGGTGTTGGCAGTAATCCCCTTTTGCCAGCTGCTCTGAATCTCATGTGTCCAATAGCTTGAGAATACTTGGAGATACAAGTCATGTGATTTCCAAAAGCAAATTCCTTTTCTCTGTCTTTATTTCAGTGTGTGTGTGTGTGTGTGTGTGTGTGTGTGTGTGTGTGTGAACATACTTAATTAGACTTTGGGTTGTAAATCAAGGGTGATAATAGTCCTGTTGACTCAAAATTAAAGGGTTTTCCTTTTATTGCCTGCACTACCAGTAGATCAAAGCTACTATGCGCTTTTTCGCCATATATATATATATATATATATATATATATATATATATATATATATGACCTGACCTCTCTTGAATGCAGAAACTCACATCACAACAAAACAGTTTGCCTCAAATATAACATGGCACTTTTCTGCTTCCTCCATTCCTTTAATTAGGGTATTCTGAGCTAGGAATAGTTTTGATTTAAAAAAAAACAAGAATTCATCAACTCATGATGAAGTAAAAAATAATTAATCAGTTTAAATCAATATTCTAAAATTACATTTTATGACATCTGAACTAGAAATAAAAATCACCCCACGAACACAAAGGGTGGAATGGATTCCTAGGCGATTTTGCTCAACCCCCCCCCCTCTGAATTTTCCCATGGCTTTCTCATAGTTCCTTCATTGTCTTGCTTGAGGAAGAATCTCCATATACTTTTGAAATTCACATTAAGCAAGATCTAGTGACAACCTAGGGATTTGCAGAGCCCCCCCCCCTAAGGAATCTGCTAGCTTTACTGAAAATAAATTGGATTTCCTAGAAAATGCTCAGTTTTTTTTTCACCTGAGGAACACCCAAATTCGTGACACTTTAGTGACCTGTCTATTTCAAGAACCAGCTAACCGGGTCTCCACTCCACTTCATTCCCATCTTTGACCTTTGTTGCTGTTACAAAAGAAAAGAATGTAGAATGCATATACCGGTATTTGCAACAAATGGCTTTAAGCTATGGGCCAAACTGGACATGATAAAGGAAGCCCATGATTTAGATTAAATAAAAAAAGTTAATTAGACACACACACCAATGACTGTTTGGACTGAAGAAGGGCTGTGGCTCATTGGCTGAGCATCCATTTTGCATATAAATTATTCCAGATTCCTGGCACTTTCAGGTACAGTGGTTGGGCCATCAGTATGGACAATACTGAGCTAGATGAAGGGTCCATCAACATAAGGTACCTCCATATGTTCATGTGCTGTGAAGATCAGGGAAGTGGTGCTTTAGAAGAGGATGTACATCACCCTCCTCCCACTCCCCAAGCTGTTATTAGCTCCTGGGGAGGGGAAAGCAGATACAGACACACTGATTGTTCAGGGTCATAAAAAATAAGCTTCAATGTTGAGTGGGAAATTTAAATCCAGATCTCCACAATCTAAGACCATTGCACCACACCAGTTTGGGGGGAATTCTAGAACTGCTAACTAATAGCTCAGTTAAATAAAAAAAATTCCTTCAGTAGCACCTTAAAGACCAACTAAGTTTTTATTTTGGTATGAGCTTTCGTGTGCATGCACACTTCTTCAGATACAGTGAAATGGAAGTTTCCAGGCACTTATGTAGAGAAGGGGTGGGGAGGGGTGGGGAGGGGGGAGGGGGGATCACTCAGAAGAGTGGTGGAAATGGGTGATTGACTGACTGATAGCTGTTGATGACCGCAAACGACTGCAAATGGTTTTGCATGAAAAAGCAAGGGTTGAGATGGCTGAAGATCGCTTATCATGTATAATGAGATAAGAACCCGATATCTCTGTTCAAACCAGGTCCCTCCATGGTTTTGAGCTTGGTGATAAGTTGCAATTCAGCAACTTCTCTTTCCAGTCTATTTCTGAAATTCTTTTGTAGTAAGACAGCTACTTTGAGATCTTGTATAGAATGTCCTGGGAGATTGAAGTGTTCTCCTACTGGTTTTTCTGTCTTCTGGTTCCTGATGTCAGATTTATGTCCATATGCTATCAGTGCTCCCAGCTACGTACGTGACACCACAGATTTTCTGAGGAAAATACAATATTTGAACAATCTTCCTAACAATACTATACTAGCCACTATGGATGTGGAATCTCTATATACCAACATCCCACACAATGATGGTTTACAAGCCATAAGGAACACCATTTCAGATAAAACCACAGCGGACTTTGCTACCAAACTCTGCCACTTTGTCCTTACCCACAACCACTTCAAATTTGGTGATGACCTGTTCCTCCAGATCAGCGGCACAGCCATGGGCACCCGCATGGCCCCACAGTATGCCAACATCTTCATGGCAGATTTAGAACAACGTTTCCTTAACTCCTACCCACTCAAACCTCTCCTGTACCTGCGATACATTGACGATGACATAAATCTGACATCAGGAACCAGAAGACAGAAAAACCAGTAGGAGAACACTTCAATCTCCCAGGACATTCTATACAAGATCTCAAAGTAGCTGTCTTACTACAAAAGAATTTCAGAAATAGACTGGAAAGAGAAGTTGCTGAATTGCAACTTATCACCAAGCTCAAAACCATGGAGGGACCTGGTTTGAACAGAGATATCGGGTTCTTATCTCATTATACATGATAAGCGATCTTCAGCCATCTCAACCCTTGCTTTTTCATGCAAAACCATTTGCAGTCGTTTGCGGTCATCAACAGCTATCAGTCAGTCAATCACCCATTTCCACCACTCTTCTGAGTGATCCCCCCTCCCCCCTCCCCACCCCTCCCCACCCCTTCTCTACATAAGTGCCTGGAAACTTCCATTTCACTGTATCTGAAGAAGTGTGCATGCACACGAAAGCTCATACCAAAATAAAAACTTAGTTGGTCTTTAAGGTGCTACTGAAGGAATTTTTTTTATTTTACTTCGATCCAGACCAACACGGCTACCTACCTGTAACCATAATAGCTCAGTTGGTAGCACAAAAGACTCTTAATCTGAGGGCCATGCATTTGAACCCACGTGGGGCAAAATATTCTTGTATGAATTAGGGGTTGGACTAGATGACCCTCATGGTCCCTTCCAACTCTATAATTCTATGATTGTATGAACCGAACAGCAAATACACAAACAAAACTGCTATTGAAGTTTTTTTTGTTTTGTTTTTTATGATGCTCTGTGTATTCAAAGGTGGTGGCAAATATTGGAATTATCCCTCCCCCCCACTGTGTCACTTATATGCATTTTTAAAACTTCATTTAATGCCTTAAAAATCTGCTTGGATTGTGCTCTGTGCCTTTTACCATTCACAAAGTATCTTCACCAGGTTGTCACTGAACTAGTTCCTTTCCTCAAAATATATTGAAGGCTTATCATGATTATGATTATTACTATTCAGGGTATTATTTTTTGGGGGGGGGCACACCCTTTCAAAGCGCTGCACATGAAATTGAGTTAAGCCTGAAACAACAGATATATATTTGCTTTGCTTTTGTATTTTGTTTTGTATTTTGTGTTTTTATATTGTATATGCTATGAACTACCTTGAGATTTGCGGATGAAGGGCGGTATACAAATTTTAATAATAATAATAATAATAATAATAATAATAATAATAATAATAATAGACACAGGTGCATAGATAAGTTACTGTTACAAAACTACTCTGAAGCATATACTGTACACTATTTTTGCTCTTAATTTTACAAGTGAAAATAAGTCTTCAAGACTTTAATGCCTGTACTGAATAGTTGAAGAAGAATTTCATAACTCTGGAGCCACCACTGAGGAGGCCTTTTCTTTGTTCCTATCAGCCTAACCAGGGGTGTAGGTGGCACTTTGAGTTAAACCAGAGAGCCTAGGGCTTGCTGATCAGAAGGTCGGCGGTTCAAATCCTCACGACGGGGTGAGCTCCCATTGCTCGGTCCCAGCTCGAAAGCAGTTCGAAGGCACATCTAAGTGCAAGTAGATAAATACAGCAGAAAGGTAAACGGCATTTCCGTGTGCTGCTCTGGTTCGCCAGAAGTGGCTTTGTCATGCTGGTCACATGACCTGGAAGGTGTACACTGGTTCCCTTGGCCAATAATGCGAGATGAGCACCGCAACCCCAGAGTCGGTCACGACTGGACCTAATGGTCAGGGGTCCCTTTACCTTTACCTTTATCAGCCTAAACATTCTTAATGGCAGGCACACAAGAAAGATTTCTGCATGAACGGGATTAGGTTAGCAAAAATGGGGACACAGGAAGCTGCCTTATAATGAGCCAGAAAATTAGTCTATCAAGCTCACTATTCTCTACACTGATTGGCAGTGGCTCTCTGAGGTTTGATGCAGGTATGTCTTCCAGCCTCACCTGGAGCTGGCATTAACTTTAAAAAGGTTGGCATTAACTTTAAAAAGTAGAGAGAGAAAGAGAAGTATGTCTGCTTCCAGGAAATGTCATTTACTTAAAAGTTTAGATGCCTACTAATTATAAATACTTTTGAGACTCCTCTCAACCACATCACCACTCAGAAGATATCTTTTCTCTGAAGTTTTATTTCATACTTCTTAATTAGCTTTTATACCATGCCAAGCTTGCTGGCCCTTGCAAAGTAACTAAAATTCAGTTAATGTTACAGAGATCAATAATAATTAATGCACAAGGGAATTTTTTTCAATTATCTTCTATGAAAAAGAAATCTCACCCTATAAACTTGAAACTTCCCATTAATTATATCAACCTTTACTTCTCTAACATCTGCAAATTAAAAATCATCCATTAGTTCAGACAAGTGATAGTTTATTAGTATATCTCCCCCCACCCCCACCCCAAAATCTGTGCACTTGGGACCATATCCTACCCAGTTATTATCCTCTTGTTATCATAGTCCATTTAAATAAAGAGCAGGATTTGTCCTTTAAGTAATCCTGTGCTGATCCCCTCCTCATTTCATTAACCCAGTGAAACCCCCCCCCACTTTTGGGGGGGCAGGCAGGGAAATTCAGTGATATGTCCTTTCTTTATTTCTTATCTTAATTATATTACAAAATGACTAAGCAGTGTGTTCTTCCTTTTACATTATTTTTCTTATAAACAGCTATGAGCGCTACTCCACTTTTAGCTAGGCTAATTTATGAGGTGGCTGAGTGTTGCAGTGCTTTCCCCTTTACTTAAAAAACAACAACAACAGACCTTCATGTGCCCATGCTTCCTGCAATGCACATTTGAAGACACCTACCATTCCAGGAACTATGACTGGCTGGAAAACAGCGGAACTATTCCCTCAACCACTCTCTAGCACTCCGCAGGAAGCCTCCTGACTTCCTAAAATGTCCATAGGACAATGCCATGCTATGTTTTCCCATAAGAATTCCACAAATTTGAAGAAAGAAGCTTGGCAGATGGGGTGGAGCCATTTCACTAGCTTCCTGGCAGGTGATTCACTGGTGCTAACTGGGAGAGAGGGGGTGAGGTGGCCATGAGGTTGGTGCTGTGCAAATGCAGTGGTAGAAGTGCAGAATTTGCTCTGCCAGTGTGTTTGCACCATGCCAACCTCCCTGCTGCTCTCCCTACTGGTAAGAAGAAATGGCCCACCTTCTGGGAAGCTAACATACCAGCTCTGACCCATCCAATGAGCAACTTCTACTGGAAAGAGAAGGAGACCGAGAAGAGTCTAAGAATCACGCAAAACTCTTGAAATCAAAGTAACAACACGAGGGAGAAGAAGAACATTTGCAATGTAAATAAGGAAAGAACTAAGCAAGAAGAGATAACCCACCCACCCCACAACACACATTGAATTTGCTTGAATTCAATGCTACTCATTTTTGGAGGGATTATTTCTTCTCCTCTCCTCATAAACAATTAAAAAAACCCAACCCATAACACTGGTGCATTATGTTCGGCATAATTTGACAAGCATAACTATGCTGATTTGGCAGCTCGTATCCAGGGCTGAGTTGATTATTCATAGAATTTGAATTTTACATCAGAATTTGCACACTTTGCAAGGTCAGGCTTGGCAGTGGTTCTCAAGGAAGGGTTCTTCCCTTCCATGCTGCTTGAGAACCTTTTATGCTAACAATGTAAGGGAGTCAACATGGGTCATTCTGCATTCAGTACAGGCACTCTTCTACTGAATTATGTTCCTCCCTGAACAGGCTTGCTGGTTTGAGAACTGGCTAATAGATCAACAGGTTTGAGAACTGGCTAATAGATCAACAGACAGACAGACAGACAGATTTTTTAAAAGGGGTATAGTAAATCTGTCTCTGCTTCTGCAGGTATTTCTGCTTTCCCCCAGGATGCCACATACCTCGGTGAATAGCCAAGCAATTTCCATTTCTGTGCAGATCTGGATCACTGCCCCCCATACAAGTGACTGGGGGGCCACACATTGGGATGGGGAACAGAAGGAGTTTGGGATCTTTTACACAACCTGAAATATATGCCAGAGTCCTGTCCTTTGTATCTGGTTGTCTGCACTACTGGGTGTGCAACAGAGTACAGGCAACACCAATTCCCCAGCAGTTTCACCCTTGTCACCTTAAAACCCCTAAGCACACGCAAATCAAATTACTTTTCTCCAAAATTGTCCATTTCCCCAGTAGTGGATGCTTCTTCTCCCCCCCCCCCAACGCCTTTACTCTTGCAGAAGAGTTCAACTTTTGACACAGCACTCAATTTAGAGGAGAGAAGGGCAGCCCTTTAGCCCACAAAGCCAAACTCTTTACTCCTCCCAATTTTAGCCTTCTAATGAGGCCTTCACAACAGGTAGGGATCTGCCTGACTTTCCCTTCCTTTTAAATTTGAGCACATACATCCCTTGGGCTTGGGACAAACAAGGCTTCTGATTGATTGCAACTAATTGCCTGTTAATCATGCTCCTGCCGTACCCCATAAGTCTGTACATCTTTGAGAGAGAGGGGAAATGCTTCCACTTTGTATTAACCTTCCATTTGCGTGACAGAAACCTGTAGTCCACAAGAATGAGATTGTGCCCTGTAGGAAACAAACTCTGCTGCTTTTCTCCAAAGCACTTCAGAGCCAATGCACCCATAAGCACTTGCAATTAGGAAGAGGAAAACATCCTTGCAATCTAACAAGCAAACAAAGGGCAGGGGAGGAGATGAGCCGCTGCAAGCATCTTTAATGAGAAAATGCTTTTTAATCATGAAATGGTCATGCGAGAGGATCTGCAATTTGGGCCACTTTGATATCCGCAAAAGGCAATTTATTCTCATTTCTTTTTCTTGCTGGGAAAGAGAATAACCTACTCTTGGTGCGGGTATAGCAATTTGAAGCACTTGGATTCTGCAGGGAAAAAAGCTTATCTCCCCTTCCTCACCATTTCTCCCTGCTGCCGATTTCAGATAACCTGATTCTGAATGTTACATCCAATGATGGAAAGTGATTAGAGAGAGGATTCCTGTATGTAGGTTGAAGAATTGAAGAAATAGTTTTCCCCACCACCACAGGACCACTATTTCTGTCAACGCTCCCATTTCCTTAGGTGTGTGTAAGCAATCTGGCACTAGTAGTGTTTGGGTGGCAAAAGCTCCTGTTTAGGATTGCCAGCTAGCCAACCAGTCATGCTGTCTTATAGAGTATTCAATTCTCTTGACCTTTCACCTTGGGTTTTTTGTTTTGTTTCCCTAAAGGGCACTCAGCATCCCTTTGCCACAAAAGATGTTTAGCTCTCACTGAGTTGTGTTGATTGTGCGTTGCATCTCCCTAATGCTTTGCTTTAACTTCTAAAAACTTGGGATTGCCCCAAGCATGCAGATTCCTCTCTCTTGTTTCCCAGTAGGCTCATTTTGACAACATAGCTGATAGCGCTCAACACTAGGGTTCACTAAGAGTTCACTAGAGGGAATGATTAAATGAAGGCAAGCTGGCAAAATATAATACCTAAAAATCTCAGCTATAAGCAACATTTAAATCAAACCATGACCTCGAACAAAGCTAGCCCCACCGTTAGACAAGAGCTGCTATCTCAAACAGAAAATTTTGCATACTACTGTGACTGTCTTAGGAATTAATATATTGGTTGGATTTGAAGACTAATTGTCAGCCATTTGGGGGGCGAGGGCATTGGGAGGGAGTAGATAGGGTTTTGTTTTGTTTTTTGCATCAGGTGACAGCAAGGTTTCAACCAGTCCAGACCATGGCTGTTGACCAGAAGTCACACACTCCTCTTCAGCTACTAGTCTACCATCTGAGGATTATAATACTGATGCATTGTACATTGTTGTTGTTTGTTGTTGTTGTTGTTTGTTTTGTTTTAAAAAAACAAAAACAAAAAACGCCAATGTATTAATTACTTTTAGCATCATATTCTTTCTGCTTATTATGATGGGGGACATTTTAAAGAAATTGACATCTATACAAGGATGTAAAAACGTTGTTGCTGTTTAGTTAATTAAGGCATGTATCACTATGAGTACAATCCTATCATGATACCCCAGGGTTTCAAAATCAAGTGAGATGTTCTCTGGGCTCAAAATAAAGAACTGAAGTGAGTTTTCTTAGACGTTACCAAACATTTAATGCTAGGAGATGTAGGTGGCATTGTGACTTGGCAGAGGGAGTATAAATACGTATAAGGGAAGGATTGGGTAAATTTCCAGGAAGAGTGAGTGGGAAATTTTTAGTTTCTGTTTCCAATAAAGCATTTGGAAGAGAGGGGAAATTATATGTTACCCACTTTCATCATGAGCAGAAACTAATGGGCACAATAGACATGTGCCCATAATATGTAATAGGAATAGGCAATGTCAGAGTGGAGTTTCAGAACCTTGGATAGCTCAGAAGGGATACCTTTCTCCAACAGCCTTGAGCTCAAAGTCTAAGCCAGACTAGACCTCTCACCCTCCACCTTCCTGAAGTGTGCATTCCTCTGGCCTGGAGCCTTAGCACTTGATCACCTCCATCACCCCCATCTTGTGCATTGCCTGTTCTGGGGAGTAGGCACGGGGGAGCATGGAGTCCTGGTATGGAAGAGTACTAGCCCCCCAGAAAATCTGGCTAAAGAAATGTTGTCTCTGGGGCAGGGGGTGTACTAGTTTCAGGAACCTCTGGTCCAAGGGCTTTCTGATGAGAGGCTCTGGTCCCATGCTGAAAGCAGATCAGAGTTCAATATTCCTGTGGCTTGGTATCACAATGTAGAGAGCAAGGTCTGGTTTTATAATTGACATTTAAAGTCCTGGGAAAGCTGTGGCAAGGCATTAGCTTATACACTTAATATGATAGACAGTTCATCAAATCCCTATTCAATAGGATAAAGTTGGTCATTTCCAATTTCCAAGTCCATTTGTGTGTGTTTGTGTGTGCAAAGTATGTTTGTGTGCAAATTTAGGATTCCAGGATTCCCCACTCCCAGGTATACCTCACAGCTCACAGATACACCACTGCTGGCTGCAGGGTTTTTTTTTGTGTGTGTAAGATGCTTACTTCTTTTTTCAAAATAAATTTATCATCTAAAACAAAACCAAATGCTAAAATAAAATATTCCAGAAATAGATCATTTCCCCAATACTAATAAAAGGCTCATGTTTATTACAGAAAACAACAACAGATAAATAGATGTTTTGTTTATGGTGGATCACCATACTTCAAGCTTCTATACTGGGGGGAATGGTGGAAGGAGGGGAATTGATTATAGAATGCGGGGCACATTTGGAATCTCTAGACAAATGTCCTTCTGGGTGAATCCTCATTCCAGTGGTGTACATAGCATCTGATAACTGTGGAATTTAGTTGATGGCATCTCAGGACCCTGAGAGATGCTCTGTAATTATCTGCTATAAAGGAGAAGCAGCTGTATCTAGCAACAATGGAAAGTGACAGCAGGAACACCTCATGAATGCTATCCTAAACTGTCCACTTTTCAACCTTGTAGGAAACTGTGGAAGATACAGGGGCAAAATGAATTCATTACTAAACTAAGGAATGTTCCTAAAACTGTGAAATGCAAGCAGTGGGTCTTTTGCATGGTTTCCGACAGAAACCAAATTATTATTTCTGATATGGCAGGGCTGGAGTCTACTCATCCACACTCCCTGAAAACATTCCATATTTAGGTGGGTCGGTGCAAAGGAAACCAATTTCCTGTTGCTTATCTTGAGTTGGGGGGAATAATCTATTGATTTTGGAGGGTAGGGGATTGTTGTCAGGAGTGAGCTAGCAGTAAAATGCATGAAGTCAGTGGAGTTTAATGCTTTATTAGAAGAAACAGGATCTGCACAGGACTGTCAGGCTTAATGAGCACAGCAACTCTTCTTGTCCCTATGAAGCAGTTGTGGAGACTTAAGGTCCTTGTTTTCCCACAGCTGTCTAAGCCCCCGACAACCTGAGACTGCACCTACATGGCTGCCTTTGCTGCTTCTGCTTCATGCCTCTTCTGGTTCTGGGAGACCAGGGTGGAGGGGAGTTCCTAAAAAAATGTTTAGGGGTACTCTCATTTTCCTACTCATATTGAACTATTGCCCCTCAATGAGGCCAAACTTAGATTCACAAAATGTTTAGAGGTATGTGTACCCCTGCGTCCCCTTAGGGAAAAAAAGCACTGAGTGCACCCATTACTACAGTAAACCACACAAATCTGTAGATTAGGCTATCCTGTAGAAATAGCTCCTATACTGTAATTTGTGTGTGGCCTTTCAAAATGGTGTGGCCTTGAATCCTCCCAGCTTCCCTACATCCCCACAAGATCTCTGTCTCTGCTACAATGCTGCTAATAATAATAATAATAATAATAATAATAATAATAATAATAATATTTTATACCCTGCCCTCCCCAGCCAAGGCCGGGCTCAGGGCAGCTAACACCGGATATAAAACAGCTGATTAAATTATAACATAAGAACAAAATTAATTAAAAATTAAATTTAAATTTAGGGTTTAATAGAGCAATTAGGCTTAGATGAGTGTGATTCCTTACCCTTAAAGATCCACAGTTAATGCCCTATTATTGTCACCTACCTTGACCACTCTGGAACAAATTTCCTTCCCTAAGCACTGTATAGTTTTCTCTCAAATGATGAATAATTCAATACTTTTTACAAGCTACTTCAACAACCCATCAACTTTCTGTGACCTATTACTTATATTGAATAATGAAAGTTCTATTTGGTTAGAAATAATTACTGTTAAATAAAACATACAGTCATCTTGTTGTCTAATTGAAAAGTGGGCTTGTTCTGGGTTGTGACACTGCCTTTAGGACATTTTCATAAAGGAAATGATACGGTACCTTGTTACTGAGAACAAATAATTGTGATCAGCTATGGCATGCTACAACTGGCAAAGCAAATTGCAACAACCATTAACACAATCCATTTTGTTTATGAAACCCACTCCATTGATGTGCATAGTAGTATACATGTAAATCTGTATTCTAGTTACTGGATGAATTTGAATCCTTCTAATTATATGTTCATAATGTATTTCCTTATGGGGGCAGTGGCATCATATCGACCAAAAACAACACACACACACCCAAACTTTAGTCAATGAGGATCTGTGTTAGTAGATAAAAAGTGTTTTCCCTCTTCAACTGAGAGAAGTAATAAACTCTGACACGGAATCCAGATTCCTCTCACTCTCTTAATGAGGTATCTTGTAATCCCAAAGGGAGCTACCATCTGAGAGATGGCAAACACCATAATAACTCCAGACGATTGAGAAGTCTGTTTACTAGCCATTTGTCGTGCTGTATAATTACTGACTCTGGAACATATCACACCTGGTTCCCTTGAGAATAAAGAATCCCAATTCAGAACAATCTCTCTTTCAGGCTTCTTTGTATGCGTGTGTGAATATGGGTGTCTCTTCTCATATCTGATCCTATTAGTTTCATCAGCGTTCATGCTTACGGTCTGATTCTGTGTATATTAGGTCAGTTCCTAAGAAGATCAAAGTAACAACTTTATCATGGCTGGGCAACTTCCTGGTTAGGTTTGAGTTGATGGTGCCAGTTCCTTCCTGAAGAAGTGAGGGACTGACATTGATGGTCTGCCCCTCAGACTTACAGATTCCTGAATGCTCTGGGAGATTTTCCAGTTGACTTAGCTGGTGCTCCTGTCAAGGCCCTGGTCTTAGTATAGTGTGGAACCTGTAAATAACCCTGGTTCTCTGATGAGCTTCGAACAAAAAAATCAGGTTGAATAATAGCTGGAGTCCAAGTGCTACAAGAAAGGTACCAAAGCTGACCCCACCAAAAAGGGGGGGAGTTGGAGTACAGAATCTTGCCTACTGTGTGACAGTGATGCCAAAGAAGATAACTTACTTCCCTGTCTCCATTGCATCCTTGAATAGCTGTCCAGCAGAGCTGTTCAGAGTGGTTAAGCAGCTAGTGAAAGGTGGAACACAGTAGGAGTATCTGATCACTTTGAGGCATGCTGTTACAAATTTGCTAGGCTATTTGAGAATAAAGTCACTCATCTTCATTCCAACCTTGACACAGTGATTAGTACAGTCTCAAGTGAGGTTTCTGCAGCTCCCTCAGAACATGTTGTTTTGGATCAATTTCAGTTATGGCATCTGCAGGATGTAGACAAGCTGCTCGAGAGAGTGAGGTCCACTACTTGGCCTCTTGACTCTTGACCATCATGGGTTTTAAAATACAACTGTGGGGGTTTGATTTGATTTGCCGCATCCAAAGAGCAGTAAATGCTTTGTTGTGAGAATGGCTTGTACCAGCTGCCTTGAAAGAGGTGGTGCGGTGTGTTTCACATCCTTAAGAAATCCTCCTTAGACCACGAGGATCATGATATGTCACAGATGGATAGCTCAATTGGCTAAAGTAAGGTGCTGATAATGCTAAGGTTGCAGATTTGATCCCTGAAAAGGACTGCTGCATATTACTGCATTGCAGGGGGTTGGACTTGATCCTCAGAGTACCTTCCATCTCTGTAATTCTATGAAAACTAAGATTGGATTGATAATATTCTGTTATTCAACTCAAGAAGGTTGTGGCTGTGTAACGACAGGCCTGCTAGAATGAATCCGATTCTCTTGACCAAGTTTTGGGACCAAAATTACTTTGGTTGCTCCGGTGGATGGTTTGTATCACAAGAGAGCTAGGAAGTGTGAGTCTGTTGATGCTTCTGGATTTCTTGGCCATGGTATCCTCTTGGGGTGAGTTTGTGGCTTGGCAGTTGGAAGCAAAGTGATACATTAGTTGTACAGTCATACCTTGGTTTACAACAGACATCCCCAAACTGCGGCCCTCCAGATGTTTTGGCCAACAACTCCCATGATCCCTAGCTAACATGACCAGTAGTTAGGGCAGATGGGAATTGCAGTCCAAAACATCTGGAGGGCCGAAGTTTGGGGATGCCTGGTTTACAACTACCTTGGTTTACAAACACCTCAGTTTACAAACACCGTGGACCCATCTGGAACGGATTAATTCACTTCCCATTACTTTCAATGGAAAAGTTCGCTTCAGGTTAAGTACGCTTCAGTTTAAGTACAGACTTCCAGAACCAATTATACTCATACTTTGGGTTAAGTATGCTTCAGGGTGAGTACTCCACGGACCCGTCTGGAACAGATTAATCCACTTTCCATTACTTTCAATGGGAAAGTTCGCTTCAGGTTAAGTACGCCTCAGGTTAAGTACAGACTTCTGGAACCAATTGTGCTTGTAAACCGAGGTACCACTGTACTCCTATCTGTAGTGCTATTTCTAGAGAGTGGCATTGAGAAGCTCCTTTGCGCTTCTTTGGGCATGTGCTGTGCAGTTTTGCAAGCTCCATTCTGTCTCCATTATGCACAGCCATCAGAGGGTTTTGTATTCAGTATCATTAATTTGCAGGTGACAGCCAGATCTATCTCTCTAGTTCATCTATAGGAAACATAGCTGTTGTGGCTCGGACCTAATGCCTAGAGGCAATAATGAGCTGAATGATGACCAGTAAACTGAAGCTGAATCCTGTCAAGACATTGAGATGATGTTGGTGAGTGGTCTGGTAACGAGTAAATGCCATGTTATAGATGGAGTCACACGCCCCCTTGAAGCAACAGGTTCATAGTCCAACAGTATCTATCAGTGTCAAAATGAGCTCAAGTGATCTATGTGGTGAAGAATACTTATTTCCAGCTATAGCTGTTTTCCCACCTAAGGCTGTTCTTGGACTGGGATAGTCTTGTCATGGTGCTGCAAGCTTGGTAACCTCCTATTTTGGTTACTGTGATATCTCAGGCTTAATAATAATAATTTATTATTTGTACCCCGCCCATCTGGCTGAGTCTCCCCAGCCACTCTGGGCGGCTCCCAATCGAGTATTAAAACAATACAGCATTAAATATTAAAAACTTCCCTAAACAGGGCTGCCTTCAGACATCTTTTAAAAACAGGATAGCTGCTTATTTCCTTGACATCTGATGGAAGGGCATTCCACAGGACAGGTGCCACCACCGAAAAGGCCCTCTGTCTGGTTCCCTGTAACCTCACTTCTCGCAATGTGGGAACCGCCAGAAGGCCCTCGGCACTGGATCTCAGTGTCTGGGCTGAACGATAGGGGTGGAGACGCTCCTTTAGGTATACAGGATCGAGGCTGTTTAGTGCAGAATGATGCCCCAAGTGTCTTGACAGGTGCTTCTGTGCATATATAACAACTACTTTTAAGGATCTGCATCAGCTGCCTGTATGTTCCTGGGCCCAATAAGGGTACCTCTCTATTCACAGAGTTGCCTAGGCCCTGTGATTAGAAAGACCTTGCGATCAGTGGGTGAGGGACTCTTTCCAGGGACACAAGACAGAGCCTTTACTGTCAGGGCCATCTTTGCCCGGGGGTGGAAGGGGTGTGGGACACCAGGGTGCCGAATTCTGAGGGGTGCCAAATGTATACCTGCTGTATACCGGTCTCTCTTGAGCTCACCCTCCCCAAGAAAAGGTCAACAACTTTGGCTCCCCGCTCCCCAAAAAAGCTTAGCAAATTTGAGTTCACCCTCCCTAAAAATATTTGGGGCGGCTAAACTAAATTTGGGGGCGCTGGGTGGATCTTTGCACCCCGGCGGCACATATGCTAAATACAACCCTGTTTACTGTAGTGGCATCCTGGTTTAGCAGCTACTAAACTTCCAACACCCAGTTAAAAAAGGCCTGTTGTCTCAGGTTGTAAATACCTGGAGATACTTACAGTAAACAATTTTGGTTTTAACTTGTGCCTAAGATCTGAGTCTGTTCGATTTGCAATGGGTTATAGCAGGCATAGGCAAGCTCGGCCCTCCAGATGTTTTGGGACTACAACTCCCATTATCCCTAGCTAACAGAACCAATGGTCAGGGATGATGGGAGTTGTGGTCCCAAAACATCTGGAGGGCCAAGTTTGCCTATGCCTGGGTTATAGCTTTTAAAAACTATGATTTGATTTATTTGTATTAAGTATTTTAATATTCTGTTGGAAACTGTCCCTTGATTACTTTGTAATGAAGTGCAGTTCTTAATTCTTGCAGCTATCTATCTAAATTTTCACAGAACTAAATCCCATGCAGCTCCAAGGGATTTCCTCCCAAGAAAGTGGGCACAGGATTTCAGCCTTAGGGATTTGTGAGAGCACAGGTTTCTGATCTCCCCAGGTTCTAGTGTTGGGATATGTTTGGGATATGTGGAAGTGGGCAAACCATTTTCTAAGTGAAGATGTGAATGGCGATTTTGCATGGCGTGTGCATCGTCTTATGATTGCCTGAGTGCATATCATGTTCCTTACTCAGAATAACAGACACCTCTCTAAGAAGCATAATCCAGATCAGGATCATTGCTGATTATTGCATACACAGTTGGCGTAATTACACAGCAGCCTGTGTAGTCAGCCAGAAGTCTGACAACATATGCCACTATTTAGAACACTTCCTTGCAATGGTATGTGATACACATATACACACACAGAAAGAGAGAGAGAGGATACACACACATTTCATATGAATTAATGATGCATTTTTGCATCTAAAGCAGGAAAGAGTTTATTTTGTGTCATTCAATTTAAGGTTTCCCTCCCCCTCACTACTTGGAATCTCTGAAACTGGTTGCAGGCCCATGCGGGAAGAGCTGACAAGATGTCCTTATGCTCAAAAGAAAAGTGCTGAAATGAGGGATGAGACTCCCTTTGCCATTATTTTATTCCTCCCTGTCTTTCTGTCATTTTGGCTATGTACAAGGTTGTTCGGTATTTCCTTAACTGATGCACTATTCTGACAAGGCAGCCCACAGCAATCTTTTCTAGGTGAATGCCAGCAGTGTTACAACAGACGAGCGAGCGGTATAGTTGGAGGCCTGCAGTAACCATGATCAGCTGTCATTTGCCCGAGGGCTCATCCACATCTTACGGAAAAAGAGTATCCTAATTTGTGATATTACATTCTAATGTAATAGGTTGCAGTGTCTTTCCATTGTACAGGGTGTGTGGATGTTCAATGGAGGGTGCACACCGTCATATGTTTAGCCTTGGGATATTGGAACATGTACGCCAGAGATATGTTACACCTACCCAGAAATTACTG
Source organism: Zootoca vivipara (assembly GCF_963506605.1). Classification (NCBI taxonomy): domain Eukaryota; kingdom Metazoa; phylum Chordata; class Lepidosauria; order Squamata; family Lacertidae; genus Zootoca; species Zootoca vivipara. The sequence goes on from NC_083283.1 coordinate 71,923,630, forward strand.
CATAACAAAAAGGGAGAAGAATAGAAGAAGAAAAGTGCCTTTTTGCTAGCAATAAGTTAACAGGGAAGCTGCCTTATATCAGGTTACAGTATTTGTCCATCTAGTCTAGTATTGCATACAAGCCTAATGAGGCAAAACATTGAGATAATGGTTACATTTATTACTATAACAACTTGGAGGAGCAACAGACCAAATTTAGTGAATCGGCAGAATTCAGAAAGTACTGGCAGGTTAGGATTTTACCTATTTGTGGTAGCATCCCTCCAGACTCCTGGGCATACAATGCAGCTGCAGATTGTGGAAGGGAAAAACTGCTCCCTTCTAGCAAGGTTATGTGCATGTCAGGCCTATAGGGCACCCCTCCAAGTCCTTCCAGACATACCACACTGGCAGATCTCTAAAGGGTGCCCTTACCCCAATAATGTTTCTCTCCCCTGCTTCCCAACTTGCCTGAACAGAATGCCAAAAGAGCAAACAAACCACACCATTCCAAAGTGCCAATCTAATTTGTCCCAACAGTATGAAGTAGGCAAAAAAGGAGAGAACCCAAAACCAATTAAGCAATTCCCTCTGGGGAAAAAAACCCCCTACTTAGCCTCTAGGGGCAGGCAACTAGCAAAAGTTCATATAGGGAGGGTGAAGAGCTCAAAGGACGAAACTTTGGTGTCATCCGCATGCACCACTGGTAGCAATCACTCGTTTGATTCAGAATTATTTTGTTATATGCGGCTCAAGCATCTGGTTGGTAATTGTGAGAATAGGCTACCGGACTAGATGGGTCTTTAGGCTGATCCAGTGCTCTTTATATTTGGAAATCTCTGGTTTTCCTAAGCTACTAATGGGAAGAGGTTGATGAAAATGAGTAAAGGGGTGTTTAGCTGAAGTTAGTCGCTTTTGGAAGCCACACCTTACTTAATCTCTAATATGAGGAATCAGCCCAAGCAAGAAATTCTTTTACAGTGCTGCGTCTGAGAAGGTACTTGGTTTTAAAGGATAAGAACCTTTCTATATGCTGTTTGGGGCATGAATGGAACAGTCAAAGAGATGGTTCTTCGTTGACTTTAAAGTGTAAGAGAGAGGCAAAGTCCAAAGTCTATTCATCAGCTCAAACTGCTATGGACTCTATAATATGATGTAACATTTGGATTCTTTCATTTCTCCCTTTCCCCTCTATCTTTGGTTCAGTGGATTTGAATTGCTTAGGCTGGTTGCATTTGAGGCAGAGTTTCCATCAGATTGCTGTATCCTCACAAATATAAATCTTTTCTTTAGTTGCAGAAAACTGTGTGACACATTTGTTTAGTTAGCATCAAATCTGAGGTGTTACCTGTCATACTTAAGCTGTCAGCAGCTTCCTTGACATTTACCATATTTCAGATATGTTGGTAGAGATTATAAATGAACATGATGTTATATTTCATCTTCTTCTACTTCATCCCAAAACAATGAGTGGGGGGTGGGGAGGCAGAAGTAGATTTCTTTTCAATTTTTGCTTTGGTAAACTTGAGACAAGTCTGGCACATACTGCTTTAAATGCACGAGATCAAGCTTCAAATATGACACCAATATTGATTGATTCTGAGGCATGATACATAACTGAGATACACAGCAAAATAGCATACCTCTTGCCCCAAGGATCATCATTGTCAGGGAGGTATATCAGGAGTGCATTCAGAACCCAAAATAGCCACATTCCAAAGTCAAGACCATACACTACTTGACATTTAAGAAAGGGTGATTTCAGACCCTCCAAGTATCCCTGTTTTCCAGGAACATCCCTGTTTTAGAGAAGCCATCCTGGTTTCTGATTTGATCCCAGAATGTCTCACTTTTCCTTAGAATGTCCCTATTTTCATTGGATAAATGTTGGAGGGTATGGAGTTATCTGACCCCTGAGCTGTCTAAAGCCAATCCTGTATAGGGAAGTCCCCCCCCCAATGTTTTATTGTGTTTTTATATATGTTGGAAGCTGCCCAGAGTGGCTGAGGCAACCCAGTAAGATGTGTGGGGTGTAAACAATAAAATTATCATTATGGAATGGGATGTCCCTATTTTCATCAGAGAAATGTTGGAGGGTATGTGATTTTAAGTGTGCCACAACTGGTGATTCAGAAGCAAGTTGGTGTGTAAGCAGGGATGTATAGTTTTAAAGCAATTAAGTCTCATCTGGATCATGCCAACAAGGTTGGCAGTCTAAGATTCTGGAAAACTTGCAGTGTAGTAGATTTTCATTACTAATAATAGCATGTATATAACTCTTAAGTAATGGAAGGTATCAGACTATTCCAATTGAAATTTCACCAAAGAAAATTGAGAGCTAATTGAGCATTCAGCACACACATTCTGAAAAATCCAGAGATTTCCCAAGATCCTGAGATCCCTGGATACAAATATATTAACCGTTGGACCAGATTTTCAACCTACCAGTCCATGAACCTAATTTAAATCAAAAGAAGGCTGAGAGAGAGAGAGAGACTGTGACCGGCACTCACAGCATTTTCTTAAAATTCAAAATGTGTCCGCTGGTCCAAAAAGTTTGGTGGCCCTTGGACCACGAAAACAATGACACACACATAGACCAAAGAGCAACAATACTGAGCATAATACTTAGATCATTAGATCAGCATGACTGCAGTCCTTTGTGCATCATTTCCTGGGACTGAGCTCTTTGGAACTCAGTGATGCTTTCTTCTGAACACACAGGTTCAGCTTGTAAAACACACTGAAATTTAACGAAAGATATTTAGCAAGCTGAAATCCAGCCTTCATCTCTTACTTAGAAATGCCTATGATTTTGCTAGGTGTTTCCATTTAAACTGCTAGCATGAGGTGGGAACCATAACAAGAAAAAGAAAGAAGTGTATAGCCCTTTCTTGATTATTTTCCTCTTCACTAATTTGTCACAAGGAAACATGACAGCTTCATTGTCATCACACCTGAATGCCAAAGCCACCAGGGTCTGCCTATTGCACCACATCATGTCATCACTCACAAATAGAAGTCACCCCCTGATGTTACGGTCATCATGATGACCCAACATGGGATGAGTTGCTGTGCTCGCTGTGATTTATTTAAGCATTGTCAAAGCATCAGCACACCTGTGTGCTCCCCCCCCCCAAATAAGGCAATAGTCGCTGCACTGAAGAAGCTAAGATCCTCTAGGCAAAATATACTTTGGTGGCATTTCAACTACTGTCACTAAATAAATGTTTCCTCTGTTTGTCTCTCTGGGAGGAAGGCTTTGCCATTCTGCATCAGAGAGCTAATCATCAAGCCCAGTGTCTTGCCTCAAGCAATAACCAATACATACTTCTCCAGATGAAAGTGCAAATAAGACATTAGTCATGAAGCCTGTTGAATGGCGATTGCAAGGTTCTTCTGTTGATCATTTTGCTGCCTGGTGCATAGATGTAAAGATCCTATTATTACCACTGCCCAGGCTATGAAACATGCTATGAAACAAGGATTGTATGCAGCTGCAGTCCTAAACATGCTCACTGAGAGGTAAGTTACTTTGAGTGGTGGATAGTATTCAACTAAGTTTTATTCAGAGTAGAATCATAGAATCGTACAGTTGGAAGGGACCAAAAGAGTCATCTAGTCCAACCCCCTGCAATGCAGGAATCTCAGCTAAAGCATCCACGACAAATGACCATCCAATCTCTGTTTAAAAACCTCCAAGGAAGGAGAGTCCACCACCTCTTGTGGGAGTCTGTTCCACTGCTGAACAGCTCTTACTGTCAGAAAGTTTTTTTGAATGTTTAGTCGGAATCTCCTTTCTTGCAACTTGAAGCCATTGGTTCAAGTCCTACCCTCCAGAGCAGGAGAAAAGAAGTTTGCTTGCTTCCATGTGACAGCCCTTGAGATATTTGAAGATGGCTATAATATCTCCTCTCAGTCTCCTCTTTTCCATGCTAAGCATACCTGGCTCTTTCAAGTGCCCCTCGTAAGGCTTGGTTTCCAGACCCTTGATCATCTTGGTTGCCCTCCTCCGCAAAGTAGATCCACTGCAATTAATAGTTCTAACATAGTCTTTTGCACTAATTGTGTTGGATCTACTCTTACTTGAATATTATGTCAATTTAGGAGTCGCTGTGCAATCATTGAGCCCATGTTGTGACATCATCAGGTCATGTGCTTCCCTGCTCCCAACAGTGGGCATCAGTGATATGGAGTAAAAGAGGGGAAAAGGCTCAGTTGTTGCTGTGAAGTGATGAAATGACCAAAGTGCTGACCTTTAAAGCCCTAAACAGCCTCAGCCCATATACATGAAGGAGCGTCTCCACCCCCATCGTTCAGCTCAGACACTGAGGTCCTCCTATGGGGGCCTTCTGGTGGTTTCCTCACTGTGAGAAATGAAGTTACAGGGAACCAGGCAGAGGGCCTTCTCAGTAGTGGCGCCCGCCCTGTGGGATGCCCTCCCATCAAATGTCAAGGAAATAAACAACTATCTGACTTTTAGAAGACATCTGAAGGCAGCCTCTTTAGGGAAGTTTTTAATGTTTGATGTTTTATCATGTTTTGAATATTCTGCTGGGAGCTGCCCAGAGTGACTGGGGAAACCCAGCCAGATGGATGGGCGGGATAATAATAATAATAATATTTTGGGGCAGCAGAGGAAAACTGCATGGGAATTTGAATGATGTTGTATCACGTGTCAGGTTTGGTTTCACACAGTTCCCTAGTAATTTCTCTTTATCACAGCTTTAGTTGATTAATGATCTGCCTTTTAACTGACCAATCAACTACTGTTTAATACAAGTGCATATTTCCAAAAGCTCTTTGGATACTTGGAAGCCAGAATAAAGTCACATGGCATTGAATAAACATACCACTTTGTTCAAAGAAAAGTCACCTTTAACCACTCTTTCCTCTTTTTATTTGCTCTCAGGGAAGCACGCTAGAATCAAAGGAGCTTTGAACAATATACAAATGTGCCTTGACTCATAGCTCCATGGATTAGCACTTGCCCTCGCTAACTAATCAGCAAAACCTCCCATTAATTCATCTATTGTTTCAGCCGTTTAAAGCTTGTAGTCCTATGAAAAAAGTTATTAGTGCTTTATGAAGAACTCAGCATTTGCTGCTTGTTTCGAAGACAATCAAAGTGTACTAGGGAAAAATCCAGTTGGCAAACTGATGAAGTAAGTTGCCTTTAAAAATGAAGATAAAGAATTAAGAATTAGATCTACTGGATAACATGGGAATTCTCGATTTGTACAAAAAACAAGCCATTCCTCTCCCTGCCCCCACCCTTTTATGTAAGTTGGGTGGAATATGTTTTGGGGAATGACAATTTGTGTCAAGATGAAGAAGTTGCTTCTCTCAAATTTTCAGATCCCAAAACAGGGCTGCTGCTGTTTACTAGGAGGAGAGATGAGATGTTAGTTGGCCATTATTTTACCTTGGGCAATACTTGGTACAGGTGAAAATGCAAAGGATGAATAAATGGATTTACCTATTTACTTTATTTAGAATACATAACTAATTGATGCTTAGCCTAGCCCTATAGAATGGAAATTGTGAGGGTCTATGTCAGGCATCCCCAAATTGCAGCCCTTCAGATGTTTTGGCCTACAACTCCCATGATCCCTAGCTAACAGGACCAGTGGTCAGGGAAGATGGGAATTGTAGTCCAAAACATCTGGAGGGCCGAAGTTTGGAGATGTCTGGTCTATTCTGAGGACATCTGTTCATTTTGCTCCCTTGTGCATGGTTGCACTTTTGTCTACTAGTTTATATGTCTAGGTCAGGCATCCCCAAACTTCGGCCCTCCAGATGTTTTGGACTACAATTCCCATCTTCCCTGACTACTGGTCCTGTTAGCTAGGGATCATGGGAGTTGTAGGCCAAAACATCTGGAGGGCCGCAGTTTGGGGATGCCTGGTCTAGGTTTTAAAACAATTAAATAATGTTTAACACAACTAGCATGTCTGGAATAGGACAAGAGATTGTTTTCAGTGGGTTGAAGAGAAAAATTAAAAAGTGCATCTTGTCTTGTACTTGTAAAACTTTCTTCCACTACAAGGAAGGTTTCCATTTTTCTGTCTCATTCTCAAGACCCTTTATCATTTCCTTAGAATGTAGGACTTGCGCTTACCATATCACTGTGAGGCATAGCTGTCAAGTTCTCTCTTTTGTAAAGGGAAATTCCATTATGTTCAATAGGCTTCCTCGCGAGAAAAGGGAAGACTTGACAGCTATGCTGTGAGGTGGCCATGGTATGTATGTGTGTTTCCTTAAACATTTCTCTTGCACTCTGAAACCTCCCCAGCTGCCTGTATTTCCTGATCTAAAAAGGCCTCATTGGAGGAGTTACTTCATGGCATCTTCCGCTGAACTTTAATTTAAGCACCAGAAGCTGTGAAATGTGGCTGTTGAATGCCTGAGATGGATGCACTCCCTGATTTATTTTTTTAAAAGAAGTCATTCCTTTTATCTTAAGATATCATTTCACAGTGGTTCACTTAAAAGTACAAAGACTTTGAAAAGAAAAGGAAAGGAAAAAAGCTATCAGGTGTGTGTTGGGCAATCTCCTCACCTGCAAGAAGACCCAGCTGAGGGTGTCAGGGGTTTTCAAGGAAGCACAACCAGTCAGGAAGGTTGCAGAGTGCACATCACTGGAGAGCTGATAGTAGATTTAAAGAAAGGACATTATAAATATCCCTCAGCCACTAAGGTAAGCACAACCAAAAAGCGCTCATCTACCTCTGAGGATTCCACACACAAAAATGATTTCTATTTGATAATTTTGCAGTGTTTTTCTTACTGATTGAGGGAGAATGGTTAAATAAAAAGCAGGAGACATTGTCAGTACAACATTAAGTAAACTATGAAACGAATATACATTACTTACAAAACCAAATACAAAAATTCAAATATTAAAATGCAGTGGAAACAGTCACTCCAGTGATCACAGCAATACACACCAGACAAAGAACATATTCCTCCATTCCAACAGCTGAAAATAATCATCCAAAATTAATCTTTAAAACTAAATGAATCCCCAGGAAACCACAATACAACATTAGCAGTCAAATACCTGGAAATAAGGGGGGGGGGAATTCATCTGGCAACTGAAAGATGCCGAAGTTTTCATCAGCTGGCCCAAATGAAGATGGTGTGAATAAAGATTGATTTTATATACTTTTTAGCTGCCAGGATGGTTATTGTAAGAAAATGGAACTATTCAGAGGAGTTAAATTTAGATTGATGGTATGGTCAAATCTGCTTCATAACTATTGCTTGAAAACTCAAAAATTACAGTGCTGTAGAGGACAGAAAAATAATAATTTCCAACTACATGGCAAGCAATTATTTCATATATAAATGATTATAGCAGTGTTCAAATTCCTCCTGTGAAATATGCTACTATTTTGAATTCTTAGTAACTTTTTCAGTTTCAGGTGAGATATTTATTAGGTCTCTAAACAAAACATTTTTAATGGAAATGTTATGGAAATAATAATATTTCCTTGCAAGAATTGTGAATTTTGCGGCTCAGATTTTAATGTCTTGCTCTGTGGTTCATTTTCATGCAACTGCATGGTTTCCTCTTTATTTTAATATGTTATTGCATTTTATGCTTTTGGTTAAATAAATATTAGGGGGAAAGTTCACACCTGCTGAGCCTTGTACCATAAATGGGGTGGGGGTTACTGAACAAGCCTTCTACCTTATAGCTAACCCCTAGACTTCTGCCATAGTGGCATCCCAAAGGGCCATCTTAAAACCCAGTTTGGTTTCTATCATAGAATTGAAGAGTTGGAAGGGACTCTGAGAGTCATCTAGTTCAACCCCCTGCAGTGCAGGAATCAAGCAACCATGACAGATGGCCATAAAACACCAGCTTAAAAAACCTCCAAGGAAGGAGAGTCCTCCCCCTTCTCAGGGAATGGTAATTTGGTTCCAAAGCCGTATTAGGCTCTGTAGGTTAAAAGTAGCACTTTAAATTGTGCCCATAATTGTATTGGCAGCCAGTGCTGCCAGGCCAGTATTGGTGCAGTATATATTCTGACCATCTAACTCCAGTCAGCATTCTGGCTGCTGAATTCTTCACTTGCTGCAGTATTTGGAGCATTGTCAAGACAGCCATGTGCATAACCATGTGCATAACAGTCAGAGACCAGGCTGAGGAGTACTGCTCTGATGAGGAATGGTGGGAGCCTCCCCCTCCCTCTGCTCCTGACCAGGATCCTGAAGCTGCCCAGGAGCAGTGGAGCAGTATAGATTTGGAACAGTGGTTGGCAGAGGGGCATAGTTATGAAGACAGCAGTTGGGACAAACTGGGAGGTGAACAGCAAAGTGAAGAAGAACTGGAAGAGAGAGAGCTAACAGACTCTCTTTCGCTGGAAACTGTCCAGCCTATCAGTCCAAGGTCACATATAGCAAATAAGGTGATCAGGTTGCAAGGCGCGGAAGTGACTAGGGGGGAAGTGGGTAGAAACCTTAATTGGGAACACCATTATTCTGAGAATGGCTGCATTGTTCTTTTGCTGCGATCATTAAAGACTCTTTAAATGGTCAGCGACTCTTTTCACTTTGTCCTACTTATCTACGGTCAAGGGGCGGGGAGCCAAGTCCCTGAAGCCTGACAATAACACGTTGTTGTTTTTTTTGTTGTTGTGTCGTTTAGTTGTGTCCGACTCTTTGTGACCCCATGGACCAGAGCATGCCAGGCACTCCTAATAGCACATTGTAGTAGTCTAATTGTGAGGTTATTGGGAAACAGACCACGAAGTGATGTGGATAACCTAACAACATGGATATATCTGAGTCACCAGCTGATGTAATATTCTGAGCCACAGAGGACACGTGGACCTTCTGTGATAGTAATGGATTGTGAAGAATCTCCAAACCATAGATCTGAATTTTCAAGGAAAGTGTGACCTCATCAGAACTAGTGAAACTTCCTGCATCTAAAACACAGGACCACCCACTAAAAGTATCTTTGTCTTTTCTGGATTGAGTTTAAGTTTACTAGCTGTTATCCAGTTTATTACCGTAGCCACAAACCCAGATTCAAATCCCCACTCAGCAATTAAACTGGACAACCTTGGGCCAGTCATACAACGCATGAGCAGCTTAACATGCATCATGGTGTGACAACATAATATTATGTGCTACTGATGCTATTAGCTGTTGGTAGGGATGGGGAAATAGTCTGCAGAAATCACTTGTTGAGCTAAACTTGGACAAGCCAAAAACATCTACTTCTGCCCTTAGAATCATATTAGCATTCTCTAACTCAATGTGACATGAATTTCTGTGCTGTACAACAAAGTTTATGGAATCAGTGGCTTGCATCTGCATAAAGGAACCATTGAAAAATATCTCATAGCTGGCCTGAACATTCGAAATACATTCAACTATGCTGGCTATCTTTGTTTTATCAGGCTCCCCCCATCTTTTTAAAATACTTATGACAACCTGACAAATGAAAGGCTTATTTCTGCTGTATTTCCTTTTTTCCCTTTTATGAGATTATTCTTTTGAAAGATGATGACTGTGCTTTGTATTTATCAGAGGTCATTTTTTTTACGAGGACCATAAAGGTTGAAATGTAGGGATTCTAGTCTCTTAAAAAAGATTGAGTTTCTTATCTTTGGAGGACCATGGTACTTTGCAACGGTGCATCCAAGACAAGAAAGTTTAATATTAGAAGTTGTGTGTGAGAGAGAATGAGTATGTTTGTGTGTGTGTGTGTGTGTGTGTGTGTGTGTGTGTGTGTGTAAGAAAGAGAGAGAAAGAAAGAAAGAAAGAGAGAAAGAGTTCAGCATTTATTGCTACTGCTTCTGATCATAGTAAGAACTGGGCTTCGGGAAGGTCCTACAGTCCTACTGCCTCCTTCTCAAAGCCTAGTTAGCACCTGCCCACCTTTGGGAAGTAAGTGGGCAGCCTCTAGGACCCTGCCAGAGCCTCATGCCTCCTTCCCAAAGACTGGAGCCTCCCTTACCTGGCCTTCAAAAGGTGGCAGAAGGGCCGGGGTGTGTTTGCCAAATTTTGGCCTCGAACAAAGTGCCTTATCACTGTCAAGGGCCTAGAGCTGTCACTGGAGTTAGTTCTCCTACAGCTGTCCTTCTAATTCTGGAAATGGGGGTGGCCTTATAGCTCATTGGCTGCACTGCTGATGGATCTATTGAAAATAAGAAATATATCCTCTGAAGAAGATAATGTGGGAGTGGGGAGGAAGGGGAAACACCATATGGCAGAGTGTGTAAGTGAGCAATTTCTATGCAAGGTGTTTTTTGTTTAATGGTGGTGCTGTCTGTTCTGGCTAACGTGCCCAACCTCTCATTATGAAGCTTTGATAAAATGTGGGTAGAATTTTGAGTCAAGGTTTCCAACTGTGAGTGTTCAGTTGCAGAATTGGGTTAATGTGGTGCACTTAGTTTGTTAGATTTGGGAGTGTGCTTCCTGCGAGGAAATAAAGATTATGAAAATAAGGGGAATTTAGCTCAATTTTGTCCTATTTGCCGTTCATAGCAATTATGCAATTATGCAATTATGTTCAGACAGCTAATAAATAGCTAGAGCTGAAATGATAGCTCGATTAAATGTGACTAAGTCTAATTAATACTTAATCGTAACAGCAATCATTGATACAAATTTACTGCTTTCTCTTGGTGTAGAGAAGTTGAGTAGCAACAAACATGGGATATCTACTGCAGATATGAATGCATATTACAACATAGAATTTAACTGTTCTGCAAAACCTCCTGCCCTGAAATAGCATGCAAGTTAGGATGTAACTGCAGAAAGCCATTTGTGTCCTCAAGAATGTAAGGTGATCCCTCCTGGGTCATACCAAAATTCTATGTCACCCACTTCCAAATTGCAGTGTTGGCATACCCTCCAAGTGTCCCTATTTTCCAGGGATAGTCCCAGAATTATGAAAGCCACCCCAGCATCTGATTTCATCCTGGAATGTCCCTGTTTTCCCTGCCACTGCCACCGCCTGAGCTCAAGGATTAGGATGAGCTTGTCCTGAGCAACGGTGGCAGCCGCAGTGGCAACTTCAAGGGAGTATCCTGTTGCCTCTTCATTGCTTCTTGGCCGCTGCTGCTGAACCTTGGTCAGCTCATACCGGCTTCTGGAGGGCAGGTGAGAAGGAGAAGAGGCTGCTGTCAACCTCATGTGATGCACCAGTTCTGAGGTGCAGGCAGAAGGCAAGGCCACCCCAGGCAGGAAGAAAGGGGGAGTAAAGCAGAGGGCAAGTAGACTTTATTTTATTTTTTTAAAATGCTTTGTGATTCCACGTCTAATTTTGCCACTTTCTAAAACTGATTTATTGGTCGAAACAAAATAAAGAAATTCTTTCCTTAGAGACCAATTAAGTTTGTCATTGGAATGAGTTCTCGTGTGCATGCACACTTCTTCAGGTATCACAAAAGCTCATACCAATGACAAACTTAGTTGGCCTCTAAGGTGCTACTAGAAAGATTTTTTTATTTAGTTTTGTTTCGACTACGGCAGACGAACACAGCTACCTACGGTACTTGTAACTTGATTTATTGGTGCGTAACTCTACCAAAAATAAAATAAAATAAAATAGGGTTTAAGAGGTTTTCTCAGGGTGGTGGAGGATGTGTATGCTATGTCCCATTGGTATAGTGGTGGTGGAAATGCTCTGCAGGGAGGGGGGAAATGGAGGGTCGTGGAAGGTCAGTTGCATGGGAATGATGTCCCTATTTTCATCTGAGGAATGTTGGAGAGTATCAGGAACGCCGGCTTGGCCCCATGACAATGGGTGCCCTGCAGCGCGTATGGCCCTGGTGCCAAAATTTGTGGGTGCCTAGTCCTTTCATGGGGAATTTTGTGGATGCTTGGGCCCCAAGGGCCCCAGAGAGTCAGCACCTATGGAGGCTATGGTGTTGGTCATTTAGATTTCTCTAAGTAGCCCAGAAATTGAGTGTGTGTTCATTATTTCCTTTACTATAAGAAGAAAACTCAAGCCTCAATTCTTGCATTAAGTCTTCACCTGGTACATAATCACAAAGATACTTTATCCTTCTGAGCATTTTATTTCAATACATTCTCAGAAAGCAAGATCTGCCATCAGGGAATAGTATTAAAAGGCAAACTTTCCTTAAGTTAAGGAATTTGAGCAAAATAGCAGGCCTGAAGCACAACTCACGTTTTGCTATGCAAATGGTACCTAAGTTAGTCTTCCAACCCCCTAATGACTGCAATAACAATCCAGTCTTGAAGAGAAGGAATTGGGGGGCCCCCACTGAATCCCTGCAATATATTGGGGTTTTGTTTGTGCATCCACATCCACAATTCATCGTGGGAAGGACATTTTGCTAGTTATACTGAGATTACCTTGATGTGAGCGGTGGAGGAGGGGAGAGAAATGCATTTGCCTTTTTAAAATATGAGAAATCACGCTCTGTGTGACTGTTTGTCTCAATTTGCTCCCCATGCCGTTTCTTTTGTTCAGCCTCCTTCCCCACAGTACCCCGTTATTGCTTGTCAATACATTTCAGTGTCACATCAATGCCATCTTTCCCCCCAAACCCAGCTTCATTCAACCCTAAGTGCAATGCTCCTGATCTTTATGCATCTCGGTATTAGGCAGTGGGAATTCGCTTTGCATACCAATGAATAAGAGACATGCCATCCACTTGCGTATTTTAAGCTGAGGTGGGTCATTTCAGCATCTATATTTGGGTTCCACCACAGACATAAAGGATCTCTTTTATGTGTTTTCATTTTGCAGATGGTGCCCATCAGAAAATACTGTCCCCTCCATCCCCTACATTTTGCCACATTCTGTAAAGTAATTTCCGTTGTCCTCATTCACATAACGTGCAGCAGGTTAAAATCCTCCGCATTTATATCTCTCAGGAGCCTGCTGCTTTAAAGGGGAGTATTAGATTCACAGAGATTTTATGTTTATGCCTGCCTTCTGCTCTTTGAAATCTCATCTGGATGTTATGAAAACAAAATGCAGACTGTGTTAAAATCCTTGCAGGGATGTTGTAGTGGTAAAAAGCATTTCAGAAAGTATTGCTGGCTCCAATTGCTCTTGTTTTTTTCCCCCATCTGATTCTCTCTGGTTCACTCGAGACAAAATGTAGTTCCCATATTTTTACTATGTAGTGCCAGACTGGTGGAGCTGTGAATTCTTTGGTAGATGTGCAACTAACATGCCAAGGCAAAGGCTTGCTTTATAGTTGTGGCAATGATAGCAATCTAGAGCTTCTATATAGTTGAAAGGAGATTAAATTACACATTATTCCAGGACAGAGATGATCAAGGTCATGCTTTACAGTCCTTATTTTAGGGAAAGCCTAAAATAAACTATATGTCATCTACCAGCCATGCATATCAACCCAACAGGGGTTAATGGAACCCTGGCATCAGCACACAGATTCCTCAGGCACCTGCCTGGTAACAGGAGTGAGCCAACAGTAAATCACACCGTGCATTTAGGAGTTAACACTTTTTTAGCAAGAACATGATCTGTACAGACTTAGGGGAGTGTCATGCCTAATGAACACAGCAGCTCATTCCCCATGGATCAATTGCTGAGACAAAAGATCCCCGCCTTCCCCCAGCTGCCACCTCCCCCCCCCCCCAAGCAATCTGAGACGACACCTACATGCCTTTCTTTGCTCCTCCCATTTCATACCTCTTCTGGTTTTGGGAGACCAGAAGGAAGGAGAGCTTGTTAACAGCAGGAGGTGAAGACACCTATGATTCCTCACAAGCCTGACTCATCTCTGCCTCTTGGCCCCCCTCCTCCCCATCTCCTGCTTCAACTTCTGCCTTCTGAAACTGGACTTCTCCCCGTCACAGACATTTCCAGCTCTACCTCTTCACCTTCTGACACCTCATCTTCTCTCTCTGACCAATGATCGTTGTCCCACCACCATTCCCTGAGCTCTGAGGGAATGGTTCCTCCCACCATTCATCTGCATCCAAACAGTCCATGACACCTGGACACCATGTTTGCATTGCCAAATAAAGAGGAAATGTATCCCCACAAAGACAACAAAGGAGTACACAGATCTGCATAATATTTTATAAATTGATGTAGGATATATCTTGCCGTAGTAGGGATCACTGTCACTAGCTGACCTGTGCAACTGCTCAGACCGCTGTTCAGGACCCCTCATTTTCCTACTTTTTTGTTTTGTTTTTTAATCTTTGGCCTTGGACTATACAGCTCTTCAAACAGAAGATTCCTTCAAATAGAGGATGTTCTGACAGCCTTTTGAAAGAGTGTTCTGTATAGTACAACACAAGAGCAGCCTGCTCCAGAGTACCAGGAGGTTCTCGTTTTTCATGTCTGCTCTGCCCCCTTTTAATTTTTTAAAATAAAAAAGCTGGACTCTAATCAACACTGGATTTTGGAGCTGCCATTGTAATTGCCACCAAAGACCCCCAACAAAGTACTATTCCAGGGCACTGTGAGAAATTAAAGTTGTAGTTTCCAATGAAGGTTTAGGAGTCATTGTTTTTATTTCCCACAGTGTTCTCACACAGCCACTCCTAAGCATCTTCTCTGCTGCTGTGGTGGCCAGAGAGCCCCTTGGTTTTCAGAGAGCCTCAATCTTATCATGTAGCACTGAAAGAAGAAAATATGTTATTAACTGCTTCCATCATATCTTCAAGTATGCATCCAGTGTAATTGCTCCAAGAGTTTTGAGGTCAACACCAACATCTACACCAGTTAATGTAAAGCAGAACCCTCAGAAGACTGCTATGACAAATTTGTGAGGCACTTTGAGGATAAAGTTGCTCACTTCCATGACAAATTGGATGCCACTAATGGAGAAGGTCAGGGCAAGGTGACCGGTCTGGTATGGTTTTATGGATTTGATGTCAGCTCTTGTGGCCTGAAGATCTGGGCAATACACTTGAGGGTGTGTGGCCAATTACATGCTCACTTGAACATTGTCCTTCATGCCTGATTAGATCTCGCTGGAGGGGATTGACCAGGTGGGTCCTATCTGGGGTGTACACATCTTTGCAGAAGGAACAGGTGCCTGAAAACATTAAGGAGACTACAATGCTCTCACTCATAAAAAAAAACCCAAAACCAACAACCCTATATTGGACTGGGAAGTCGAATAATTATCCTGATGCATATATTAGGTGAATGCAGAGAACCCCAGATTCACCTCGTGTCTGTTTTTTTTAAAAAAATATATATAATCTGATTTACTTCTGAGTTAGTTGGTTCATTATTTGCTTTCACTCTGATTCAGATCTCTATAGGCAAAGCTCTTTGTAACCACTGTTCCCAGTTCACTCTTATGGGTAATTCAAAAACAACTATAATTTTTCTCCTTTTGGCGGGGTGGGGGAGATTAAATTTGAAGATTTAGGAGCCCACCCAGAATGAATTAAATTGGCCAGATTGCAGACAAACATGTCCAGGGGCTTCTGTAAGAGAAGCATATTACTTTAATATGGATTCCTCCATAATCCATATTAAAGTAATAACTTTAGGAGGCCGACTAAAACTTCAAGAATTAGTTTCATATTTATAAGAGATGTAGGGGTGTATTAAATATAACTCAGGGGCAATTAATTGGTGTGTATTCTTAGTTGTACGTATTTTAAAACATGAGAAGCTTCACACCGGTTGGCTTAGCGCTCTATGTGGAGCTGCCTTGGAAGTTGGTTCAGAAGCTATAACTGGTGCAGAATGCTAAAGATGGGATTCAGCTCTTATGACCTATAGGAGAAGGTGCACACCCCTCTAAAGTGAGTGGAAGTCTTTGCTGACTTTATTGACAGTTAAGCATGGAATGAAGGTGACATTTTTTGGAGGGGGTTAGTGGTGGAATGGGAGACTGGCATAATAGAAGTTATAAATTCCCAAAATGCAGTTTCTTCTTGCTTATAAAGCATGCTCTCAGCAAAGGAAATATTTATCAATGTCACACAAATCTCACTCTTGAATAATAAAGTCCACACCAAGTCAGTGCATACTAGCAAAACTCAGAGATCTGATATTGCACATATTTAGCCCTGACAGTTGGAGGGTATGCAACTGTCCTCTGCACAGAACCATCCATTGTTCCACAATTTCTTGGGAGTCAGGCAGTTCTCTTAATCACTAGTTTAGGAAAGCCTGTCCCTTTCCATTTTGTAGCATAGACTTTATGTTGACATATCTCTGCTTCAAAAGTTCTGCTGTCCAGGATCTTCATCCTATTGAAAGCTCCCAGTCATGTACTGCTATTCCAAAACTTCAGTGGCTAAGATCCCTTCCTAGACCTCTCATTAACCATCTCCCATGCAGTCCCTTTGTGACAAATCTCTTCCAACCTTAGTCCCTAGCAGTTGGGAAGAATGCTGACTATCCACTGTTGGGAGAAGGAGAGGTTAAACGAGCAGCTTGTCTAAATAAAAGACCAGATTTGCTTGCCCACATCTAGGCAGCTGCTGGAAGAACTAATGAACTGGCAGCAATGCAACTAATTAGGCCAAATAGGCCTGGATAGCTTGAGGCAATATGATTACAAATGGCACTGCAATTTCCAAACAGGACATACATTCACTCTTCATTTGACTATAATTATTTTTACACTACTTATAATCCAGGCAGCGGTTTTCAAGCTGTGCTTCAAGGAACCCTAAAGGTTTATTTTATGTATTTATATCCCACTGTTCTTCCATCATGGAGGCTGAAGTGGCATACATAGCATTCCCTGGCAGTCTCCATCCAGGCATTGTCTGAATTTCAACCCGCTTAGCTTCTACATACATTTGCCTGAGGCCTCAGAGATGGAGGGGGCCATATCATTGTTGACAAACAATGTGTTCCAACTGAGGACAGAAGGGAAGGGAAGGCATGAGAAGAGGGCTTCAAAGGAACACTCAGCTCCCGGGCTTCTCCTATGAACATATAATGTTTGCTGCATTATATGCCTGTTTTCAGACCATGCCCCCAAGTGTAAGTTCCTTGGAATGAGAGAGGCACCATAATGGTAGACAAGCATCCAAAAAGAACAGCTTGCCCACCATTTCTCATCTTCATCTGCTATAGATAGCTGCAGGGAAATGTTGGCTATGTGCTGTGGCGCCTTATTGGGTCACCTGGAGTGATAGAGTGGCCCAACCAGCCTGGAAGCAGCACCCAGAATTAAACACATGTGCCCTAGAATACTTACCTGAATTATATGCAAACTGCTGGTGTTCTTCGGGAGATGGCTGAACATGGAAAGGGTTCCCTGGAAAGAAAGCTTTTAATGAGCACTGATCTAGTATGTCAGTATTTCTACCTGCATAACTAAGATGTTGTGTAAATTGTTGGAGTGCCTTGGTTGAATCAGGCCATGGTATCCCATCTTGCGGTCAGAAGCCATGCTAGACCATGACATGTTTGGCAACCGTCACCGCTCATATATACATATATATTCCTTGGTTAAGTGACTGAGAGAATGATAGTCAGCTGCAGGTATGTCAAGATGAAGTGGATAATCTGGACCAATTCTAGTCTGGCTTCAGACCTGATCTTGGCATCCAATCAGCCTTAGTCAACCTGATTGGTCATCTTTATTGGGAGACAGGGGAGTGCTACCCTGTTACTTCTCTTGGAACTCTCTTTGGTGTTTAACACTATTGTCCAGATAACCTCCTGAAGTGACTCTGTGAATTATAGTTTGGGGTGCACTGTGCTTTGATAGTTCCACTTAAATAGCTTCTACTTTGTAGCTTCTGGGTGTGTCTAAAAAAATTAAATGACAGAGCTAAGAAATGTCATATTTGGATCCATGTTAACTATGCTAATCACCTTGTGCAGGCTCTGGCTCCGTCAACACACATGGCCTCATCTTGTGCAATCACATCCTGGACCACTTCCCTTGGCAGGATTCCACCAATCTAAGGGCACAAGCTAGCAGGTATGGTGGGGGCAGCAATCATTTACAGAAGTGTTTTGACACTGAGCTATTCAAGGCTTTGTGCATCAGTGGCCAACCTTGAATTGGGCATGTAGCTCACAGGCTTTCAGAGTAATGTTTCAATAATTGGTGACATATAAACCAAGAATGCTGTCCTGTTTTAGTAGCCCGGCAGTCTCATTCTGCACCAGCTTCAGCTTCTGCATTGTCTTCAAGGTTAGCTCCACACAGGATCAGTTGAAGTAGTCCAAATGTAAGGTTATCAAATCATGGGTTACTGAATGGCTAGAGCTGAGGAACCAGGCCATTGGTGATAACTTGGAATCACCAATCTATGTATGTGATCCTTCAAGGACATCCAGAACAAGCTATTCCACCTAGTTTCTAGGCCCATGGACATTCTGCCCATCGCACCTGTAAGTTTTTAGGACTCGGCTTCAATTTATTGACCATCATCCAGCATATTACAGACACTGGTCAACCTCTCCTGATTCAGATGGAATGGAAAGCTAGAGCTGAATGTCTTCTGCATGTTGTTCTAAATTCCTGCATGACAGCTCCCACCAGTTTCATGGGGATGTTTAAACAACACGGGGAACAAGAAGAAACCCTTCAGAGCTTCGTGGTACAAGTGTCCTGGGGCAAAGCAGTAGTCCCCAATGCAATTATCTGGATGAGACCGTGCAGATTGTAGTGGATGAAGCCTTCTCAGTAACAGCAATCCTTTTGTGGAATTCCCTTCCAGTGGAAGTATGCTTGTGTTCATACATGTTCATTCAGGCTGTTCAAAGTTGCAAAAATGTTACAAGAGACATTGCACATATTTTTGTAAATGAAGAAAATCTTTAATAATAATAATAAAAAGAACTAACAACACAGTTATAATGGTATTGTAGTTTCTAAAGTTGGCTTTCTTCTGTGCAGGGATTTTTACATTGTTCTTAATGTAATGTCTTACTCTGTATGTATTTTAATGCTGTAATCTGCCCTGGGTTTCCAACTGGAAGGGCGGTATAGAAATTAAGTTGTTGTTGTTGATAATAATAATGCAATAAAGAGATATTACACTGAAAAAATGGAGAAAGCCTTTCATTTTCCTGAAGCCCATTTCTCAAAAAATCTGCTGATTCTGTGAATATTACTCATTTGCATCATTATGTTATGGCCATTATAAGCCTGAAATTCAATTACTAATTGATGCACATAGCCTCAATGGCTGTACAAAATAAATCTGCTTGCTATAATTGTACATGACCTGTGTTACAATTACTGATGTAATTCTCTGTCTTCCTGCCAGAAGTAGTAAACTTTGACATGATCTGTGGATACTTGGTATTCTCTCTTACTGCTGGATTAAAAAAAAAAAAGTACCGTATCAAAATAAAAAAAGGTCCAGAACTTCTGAGGAATTACACTGGCCTGGTCAGCAAAAGTTTGACCTTATTAACATAAAAATGTGCATATGGCATAATTATGTTAATCCTGATAATTGAGGGAGGGGGTTCCTGTATTGTTTGTCTCGCCTCTTTCTCTCAGTTGAATGCAATTTTATGAATATAACTTTAAAATACAAAATCACATTTAAAAGGGTGTTGATAAAAAAAAAGATGGAATGTAGAGATTGTGTTGTATGGTAGGCCAAGACTGTAATCCTATACAAGAGCACTGGGGAACATTTAGCCAGAGGGATTATTTAGACCTGACAACCTGCTATTGTCCTACAAGGCTATTTTGGCCAAGCTCTTCCCATCTTCCCAACACCTGGTGTCTTGTCTTATGCGATAATAGAATCATAGAACTCATGGGCGTACCCAGGATCAAAACTGGGGGGGGGCAAGGGGCGGGGCCAAGGCACAGAAGGGGAGGGGCCACAAAGTGGGCGGGAACGGCGAACTCGCGCTCCGCCGGGCTGTGCCCCTCCCTAGAAGCAGGGCTGGTGGGCGGAGGTGGAGCCCAGCCCAGCGGAGCGCGGTGCGGTGGGAATGGCGAACTCGCACTCCGCCGGGCTGTGCTCCGCCTCTGCCCACCAGCCCTGCTTCTAGAGTAGGGCAGCTGCCCTAACTTGCCCCGTGGTGGGTACGCCCTTGATAGAACTGTGGAATTGGAACTAAAGTTATGGCTGAGCAGGAAAGGGTTTTGCAGACACTGTCAATCAGCTGGTCACTGGCAGTTGCAAAGCACCAAGTATAAACTTATTATTGGGGCTTCTGAAATGCAGTGCTTTTGCCCACATGATTTGATTTCAAACCACATGGGCAAAAATGGGTCACCTGACATCATTGTGACATCAGATGATTGACAGATGGGCAGCTCGGTCCACAGGGGATGGGAGAGATACAAATCTGGACCACTGACCAGTTCCACTTTCCCTCCCTGCTTTAGATACTTAGCAGGAAGTAAGTCAATGATACTCCATTCTGAATCCTACATAGTATTTTGTACCTTTAGAGTGGTTTACATTTTACCCCAGTTGTTAATTCAGTAGGTAGTGCAAGCCACTATCAATAAGAGAATAATACTGGCCAACTCTGCAGAAATGTTGATTCTTGAGATGGTGTATGTGAAGCATTCAATCCTTCAAAGAAGCACTGAATAAAAGATAACTGTAGTTATTCTACAGCCTAAGAAGATTATGTGTCCATAAATTTCCAGTCGTACAATCTAAACTACACAGAGCCGGCTCTAGGTAGAGTCCCGGTGGTGCGGGGCGCTAGGGTGCCGAGCCAGTAGGCAGGGCGCTGCGCGCCAAAGCCACGCGGTAGCCATGCTGCGTACTGCGAGGGCGGGGGCGCCGGAGTGATCCCCGCCCCTCAGCGCCAGGGCGGCCGACCTGCTCGAGACTGCCCTGAAACTACATGAGGACACTGCTGAACAAAAGAAAGATTTCATCTCCTGAAGTTAAGGAAGAGTCCATGAGTCCTTAGGGAAATTGGTTTCCTTTATGCTGTATGTCAATGAAGGGGAACCCAAGGCCCTCTAGATGTCAAGGTTGATGGGGCTGGATTCCACCAACTTCTGGTGGTCCAGAAGTTTCCAACCCCTGTTTTCTCATAATTATTTTTCAGTAATTGTCTCTTCTTCTACAATATATGATGATATCATGAAATGAAATCTATGCCTAACAAATTAGCTGTCATAATTATAGCATTTTTCAGTTTTAAATCTTCAAGTTCTTGATACATGGTTTCTACCTCAGGTGTAAAAATATGTCCAAGTTATTTCTATTTCCTTTTCCAGTAGTTTTTAGAAATTGAAAAACTGAAATGCATCTTCCCATGCCACCTGTGTACTATTTTTCTACTGTTACATGAGCACTACACGTAAATCCTTAACATTTTTTATTTGCTAATGCTACAGCCAGCCAGTTTTAAAACAGAGTTTTATAATGCAGTGCTCCAAAGAGAATAGTCTGAGAGGAGAGTAACCACTTGAATTACCGTTGAAAGATTACAGGGGGAAATGAGTTCTTTTAAAGGTTTAAAGTGTTCTTTTTAAAAACCTAATCAGGCAGACAAAATTTAGCTATGGAAAACAAAGACAAATAATAATGGTAAAGTCCTTGGGTCAGAAGATACCTGATGGGACTAGAATATGTGAAGGTGGGATAGGGTGGTATATTAAAACCTACAAAATCAGAATTCAGCTCAAAATGCAGTTTCTAAGTAACTGGAATATGAACATTTGTTTACGTTCATCAGATGAGGCCATCTGGTCAAAAGAAAACCATGTGGCAGGTTTTCTTACACTCTGCAGGTGGAAATGGTTATCTCCTCACTTATAAATAGAACCAAAACTGCTTAAAAATAACCATGCAACAAATATAGCACATTCTGGGATAATAAGACAATAATAGTTGATGCAAAAGATGGAACTGGTGGTGAATAAATATTTTTTCTCCCCTTCCATCACATCCTCTCAATCTTGTCCCATGGAGATTTTCTGAGTGGGTTGGGGCCTTTTAAATTCTGGTCCAATAAATAACTACATGGACCTCAGTACCTGATGGAGTGCCTCTACCTGTGCCTTAGGATAATCTACAGAGACCTTTCTCCAAGTGCCTCCTTAATATGAAGAATGGAAGGAGACTACAAGGGAGATGGCCTTCTCATTACTGGCCCACTGGGCGTGGAATGCTCTCCTTAGAGATACTCGTCTGACACCTACATTAATGTCTCTTCTCCCATGCCTTTTTAACATATTGAAATATCTCTTAGCATTCCTTCATATTTGTATTTTTAATCCTTTTATCTTTTTGGAAAACAACTTAGGCTGTAGTCTGGGGGGGGGGCAGAAGGAAGGTAGCTTAACTGCTATATCCTAGGCAGAAGTTGGTGCAGAGGAACACACTCTGCTCATATACCTCAAATTTATTTGCTCCCACATCCCCCAGACACTTTGTTTCCCTAAACAAGGCTGCCTTGTTCAGATGTCTTCTAAAAGTCAGATAGTTGTTTATTTCCTTGAAATCTGATGGGAGGGCATTCCACAGGGCAGGTGCCACTACCGAGAAGGCCCTCTGCCTGGCTCCCTGTAACTTTGCTTCTCACAATGAGGGAACCGCCAGATGGCCCTCGGAGCTGGACCTCAGTGTCTGGGCTGAACTATGGGGTAGAGGCGCTCCTTCAGGTATGCACACTGTACATTGGGGGTGAGGGGGAGGGATCAACAGGGGCAATGATGCCAAGTGCAGAACCAATGGGGGGCAGTGTTGCACAGGGTAGTTGTATACTGTCAATGTGAAAAAATATGTAAATATAAAAAAAGGAAAGTCAAAAGCTAAAAATAGCCTTCTTTGAATTGCACCTTTAGCTTGTCCTTTTTCATCTGCCAAGATTATGTGATAATATATGGTTCTGATAAATTGTCAACTGAGAATTTGGGGTGGTCCAGGGATGCTAGTTATTCAGTCTTTACGTGTTCTTAGACTTAGCCACACCTTAGGGAGAATACTTCTATCTGCACACGTGTTATTTTCTTCATCTGTATGGTTATGTTTCTTGCAGAGATCTGACACCTGTGGCCTTCAAAATATTGCTGGACCACAACTTCCATCCCATTGGCTATATTGGCCAGGGCAGGTGGGAATTTCAGGCCAGCAACAGTTTGATGTCCTCAGTTACTCATTTATGTTTTACTATAAAGCTACAAAATTCATTACTGGACACTATGGAGTGGCAGTTGTGGTTCCCTTTGACGGATGTCATTTTTAATGTTACATTGGACCAAAGTCGCTGTGTTTCACATTATTTTCATTGTGAGGCGATTGATTACAAAAGTGATCTTGCAATTTGTAGAGAATTGGTTGTGTGAGAATATGCCCTTACTTCAGTCACTTAAGGGAGACATGCTTAAGAGCAGATTGATGGCTGCTGACAGTATGGTACATACCTAAATGTTGTTTTACCCATTAGAGATAAATGAGTAAGACATTTATAGCTGCCCTGATTCTGACCTCTCAACAGCTCATTTAAATACTCTATAAAGTGCAAAGCATCTGTCTCTGTCTCTCTTCTCACTGCAATTCCAGAAAAAGTCTATTTATTTATTTACTAGACCATTTTAGTGGTGAGCGGCAGAGGTCTCTGCACATTGCAGGTTACAGCACAGCTGAAGAGAACCCAAAACACATGAATAGATTGTGGCTCACCTTAAGCTAGCTACCAAACTACCGGTAGTACTGTATTGTCAAAGCTTGCTTTTGCTAGGGTATTTAAAAGACAGTGGAGTGAGTGAAGGAAAAGTCCCTTTGCTGTCTGCAAATACCATGCCCAGGGGGAAACAGAGAATGGCAGTTTAAAAGGGATTTTGATATGCAAAAAAAAAAAAAAAACTTGCCTCCCTGTTTGTGATTTTAACAGTGAGAATGGCATTTTGGCTGACTTGCTTGGGGTGCATGAATGCTGGCTGATGCATTCCATGGCCAAACGTCAGCAGAAATTGATTGTCCACACATATATTCTTCTAGCTATATTTCTGCTGGGAGTGAACTGAAAACTAAGGATTCTCCATTCATCTGTAACACTAACCACAAACATAGAGGAAACTTGTTACTGTTGGGAATTCAATTACCCCTGGCTATTCAACCTCTCATTCGTCAACTTCTAAAAACCAAACCCCAACAAACAGCAAACTGCTGGAAGCTTTGCATTGTTGTCCACATATCGAGCTGTAATGTTTGTCATCCAGCTTGAAGTCCCAGACTACCAATGTCTGTGGATGTTTAGCCTGACAGAATCTGAAGCTGGCCTTCTTTTGGTTTTAGGAGTTGCTCAGCTTCTTTGACCAGGTAGCAATGGAAAATTCTGTTAGGTCTTAGGGCTCATCCAAACTTCTTTTTGTGTCATGCTTTCCAGCCAAAGGTCTGTGCTTTAAAAGTTCTGGATCCAGGCAGTAGATTTTTTTTGTCCAGGTGCTTTCCCCGGGAAAAGGCCAGTCCACTTCCTGGTAACAACCTCCAAACTTCTCAGACATGGAGCTTTGAAGCCCAGACCTGTGGCTACAAATATGATACAAAATGAACTCCAGATTAGCCCTTACTCTATAGTTCTGCGTACAGTCACCTAAACATGGGATAAACAACAGATCTTACCAGCCTGCTGCCCTCCTGACATTTTGGACTACAATTCCCATCAGTCATAGCTGGCAGAGCTGAATTGAAATGATTAGAAATGAGTGAATCTGTCAGTCTAGGTTTCTCTCTGTTTCCCATTTTTGTAGTCTTAAATTCAGTTCTCCATATTTCCACGCCAGGGTGCCTAAAAGAAAAAAGAAAGAAAAAGTCCTCATGAAATTTCATCTGCATTTCGGTGCAAATTTCTCCCAATATAAACATTTTTGTATAAGATGCAAATTTTTGCAAGAAAATTAATGCCTTTTTGTACATTAATTTTCTCTCGTTGTGGATTTTTATAGATGCTTAGCCCTGGTATATGTATTTTTGTACACACTGCTTGCCTTGGAATAACTTGGGATTGCAAAATTCAGAGAAGTACAAAAGTGACTGTATTTCGGTTTGTGTCTTGATTTGGAAAGTGTAGATTTAGTAGATTTACCTTTAAATCTGAACCAAGCTGAATTTATTTCCCCATTCCAGGGAAAGCAAGTGCTCCCTCATTGAGCTATGGGCTTTCACTTCTCGCATCCCTTCTCTTTTCTCTCACAGCTACACCACCATCCATTTTATCCATGTTTTGGAGCAGCACAGAGGCCAGACTCCTCTGCGATTTCCCCTTCTTACCTACCAGTAGAGACCCCAGGTGTACCGGCTTCTCTTCACAACTAATCTAGTTTAAATGAATGAAATGGTCACCTCTCTGTTCTCTTTATTTCAGCACCCTACAATATTCCACCCCTTTTCAATGCCACTTCACAATTGGAAGGCAGAAAGGGGAGGAAGCTTCCTCAATCATACATTTGAGCTCTGCGTGAGGCTACTGTGAAGAGAGGGGATATGCAACTGTGATTTTTATTATGTTTTTATTTGTTTTAGTTTTGTATTTATTAAATCATATATTGTGGGGCTTATTTGTTGTTGTTGTTGTTGTTGTTGTTGTTGTTGTTGTTGTTGTTGTTGTTGTTGTTGTTGTTAAAAAAACTTGCTGTAGGTCACCTTGAACAGTTCCTCTTTTTTCCAGTGGAAAGATGGACTATTTAATAAACCAGGCATCCCCAAACTTTGGCCCTCTAGATGTTTTGGACTACAATCCCCATCATCCCTGACCACTGGTCCTGTTAGTTAGGGATCATGGGAGTTTTAGGCCAAAACATCAGGAGGGTCGCAGTTTGGGGGTGCCTGTAATAAACACACAACAACTCTCCTTTTCACAGCAAAGAAGCAGGAGAGAGAAAAACAACACAAACCCTCTTTATTAGATGATTTATACAGGGTGAGTCTTTTAAAAGAAGCCCCGTGGAACATGTGTACTCTGTATCCACGGGGCCTCTTTTAAAGGACTCACCCTGTATATAACACCACATATAACACCACAAGCTACATGGTAGTTTGCAACAAAATCCAGTAAGAAATCTGTTTGAAAAACACTATCTTTAAAATAACACAACTCATTAAAAAATTATTAAGCAGCAACTAATCAATTTGTCTAGTCATGTGTCTCCTGCTCCAAAATCCCACCCCCAAAGAGTGTACCTTAACCAGCCACCTAAAACTTATAAAGAAATAAAGCTTGAAGTTCCTTAGTTCTATATGTGAAGAGCCACCACGGAAAAGGCCATGTACTTTCTCCGGTGCAGGGACTACCAATAAGGCTTTTTCAAACATCCATCTAGTACTCAGGATCTTATTTGATACAGAGTTGCTACAGTAGGAACTGCTAACATGTGACCAAAATTAGTAATGTGCACAGCAACCTGGAATTGCCATATGTAGCACACAAGTGGAAAAGGTGTCACACTTGAGAAGGCCTGCAATTCTCATACATGCATGGTAATTCTCAAATAATTCTGGCAATAGTGGCAGTCAAACACTATTTGAGCACCTACCTAGGGATCTACCGGTAGGGTAAATCATTGGCCTTCCTGGTTTTGATATTTGCATATATTTTGGGATGGCCTAAAATGTTGAAGTGAACGGCTAGATTTAGAATACTCCATGCGTCAACCTCCTCTCCAAAATACTTAGCACTTCAATATATAGGTGTGGAGGATGAATTTTGACTGTAGCATACTAGCATGTGTGGATGGAATGCCAAACACATAGACACAAAATACCAGTAAAGAGTTTCACTTTGATTCCCTTCAATAATTGTTTGTGCAGAAAGTAAATCTGAATGCACGATAAAAAAATCTCCATAATATGGGAGGCGATGCAGAATCTACTGCTACAGGCTGCAACAACGGCCACACGCTTAGGTGGATTTTTTTTTGGGGGGGGGAATTAGATGAATATGTGGAAATGGGGTCAACAGCAAATAAATGGAGCCTCCTTGTACAGGTGCAGTCTACTTCTCAATTCCTTTTTTTTTTGCACAGGCATCAAAGGA
This sequence comes from Zootoca vivipara, assembly GCF_963506605.1. NCBI lineage: Eukaryota > Metazoa > Chordata > Lepidosauria > Squamata > Lacertidae > Zootoca > Zootoca vivipara. The sequence continues at coordinate 71,950,493 of NC_083283.1, forward strand.
AGAAATGACTCTTTGGAAGTAGTTGGTTGATTGCTGTTGGAAACAGCTGAGCTGGTTGGGCATATCTTTTTGTAGTATTTAGATACATTTTTTATATTAAAAAATGGTTTAGGAGGTGCTTTCTAGGAGGTTCATTATGTGAACAGGGAGTTGGTGGCCTTTTCTTCATCCGTGTGACTCCTGCCCAAGTTGTGAATTCTGAATAATTTACCTTTCACCATCTATCAGGAGACGTTCTTGTCGCCTTTTCCTCGTTCAACAGAAATACTTTGCCTTGCTTTATCTCTCCTTTCTTATTCATACATGCGCTTCAGAGATTTAGGTCTCCTGCTCATGCTGTGTTCCTTGATATTACTGGTGTTGATGACCCATATCTCACGAACTGGGAAGCTAATTAAATGCGCCCAGGCACCCTGCAGATGGATAGGAGACACGTTGCTAACAATGCGCTGTGGGGGAAAAAAATCCCTCTGTCTGTCATTTCATATAACTGAAATAACCAGGCTTAGCACTTTTTTTTTTTTTTTTACTGACACCAGAGCTGGTTTCTTTGTGTTGCCAAGGGCTGAAAACTACCACCATGAATCTGCTTCCCTGATGTCCAGTAAAACATACTGGGTGTCACTATGTTTTGCATTTTCCTCACCTCCTGATCCACATCTTTGGCTGTTGATGACTAGGGGCAGGGAAATACAAAACATCTCAATGCCACAACCTGTGATACGTCCCAGTAGATATTGGTTCATACTGTGTGTGAGAGAGAGGGGGGGGGAGAGGGAGAGCGGCATAATGGCATATTGGCTGTTCTTGGTGACAGCCATGCATAGCTGCCAAGTCTCCCGTTTTCCCCAGGAAAACCCCTTTTTTCTTACCTTTTCCCGGTGGTCCCCCGTATCACTTCGTCTCCCGTTTTTCTCCATTATTTTCTCCTGCCGGCGGCCATTTTTTTTCCCGATTTGCCCTTCTATGGGCACCAAAAATGGCCGCCGCCAGCTTCCAAAGTCACATCTACGCATGTCCGGAAGTGCATAGACGTGACTTCCGGTGTTGGCGGCGGCCATTTTGGTGCCCATAGATGGGCGAAGCGACACCGGAAGTTGCGTCGGTACACTTCCTGACATGCGTACAAGCGACTTTTGAAGCCGGCGGTGGCCATTTTGGGTGCCCATAGAAGGGCAAAGCAACACCGGAAGTTACATCGATGCAACTTCCGGTGTAAAATGGCTGCCGGTCCCGGATTCTGCACTCCGGAACTTGGAAGGTAAGCAGCCATGTGTTTACCAGTTTTAGCCATAATATATGAGAGGCCTTGTTCACAGAAAATAGGAAATGAGTTGGTAAAAATAACATCTGAGGCTGAACATTGGGGATCAGGTGGTTCCACCATGTTGGGGAGAGGAGTCTTCCATGAACAACAACAACAAAAACTAGAATATTAAGGGAAAGTCTGGGTGTGAGGAAGGAGGTAGAGATAAGGGAGCTGTTGTCATGCAGCTAGTTCTTGCAGATACAAGTGTAGCTTGTCATGAAAGCAATATATTCTGAAATTCCCTCTTTGACACCATTATTAAAGGTGCAGGAGACCTTTTTTTTCTTCTGACCCAGGGGTCAGCAAACTTTTTCAGTAGGGGGCCAGTCCACTGTCCCTCAGACCTTGTTGGGGGCCGGACTATGTTTTGAAAAAAAATATGAACGAATTCCTATACCCCACAAATAACCCAGAGATGCATTTTAAATAAAAGGACACCTTCTACTCATGTAAAAACATGCTGATTCCCGGACCATCCGCGGGCCGGATTTAGAAGGCGATTTGGCCGCATCCGGCCCCGGGGCCTTAGTTTGGGGACCCCTGTTCTGACCCATTGGAGCCAACTCCTAGGGGACAACGTCCCTTTGCCCCACCCCCAATAAAATATTTGAGGGAACCAGGCTCCCCCCCCCCCCAGATTGATGGGCATAGCCATTCAAATGGTGTGCACGTGCTGCATCTTGTGATTGATTATGTGGGGCAGGGCTTACCTGCCACCAATATTTGTTTCAGGTTGACATACCCTGATCTGACCAATCAGCCCAAATCCTTCTCTGTGTGTCAAAGAGCTCCTTCCTTGTTTATGTGGCTCTCTGGTGCTTCTGTCCCTTGCCCACAGGAAGGTCTCTGTTTATCCACAGGCCTCATTGTAGATCTAGGGCAGGCATCCCCAAACTGCGGCCCTCCAGATGTTTTGGCCTATAACTCCCATGATCCCTAGCTAACAGGACCAGTGGTTGGGGAAGATGGGAATTGTAGTCCAAAACATCTGGAGGGCCGAAGTTTGGGGATGCCTGATCTAGGGAATCACTGTGGGCTGCTTTTGAAGGTGTGTCTCTTTCCTCCTAGGGAACATGGGAAACCAGTTGCCCACCTTTCTACGGCAGGGCTGCTACTTACCTTTAAACTTTGTGTGTCATTCAACATCCCTTTCATGGACAATGCATAGGGTCTTGATTACTGAACTCCTACTCTGAGCTATAATTATTTCATTTGACACCTGGTTTTCTATATGCAGGGATATGTTCATTAGTCCCCGCCCCAATTTTAGAGAGGCACTCAGTCATGTTTTCTCCTGCTCTGGAGGGTAGGACTCGAACCAATGGCTTACAGGAAAGGAGATTCCGACTAAACATCAGGAAGAACTTTCTGACAGTAAGAGCTGTTTGGCAATGGAACGGTCTCCCTCGGGAGGTGGACTCTCCTTCCATGGAGGTTTTTAAGCAGAGGTTAGATAGCCATCTGTCATGGATGCTTTAGCTAAGATTCCTGCATTACAGGGGGTTGGACTAGATGGCCCTTGTGTTTCCTTCCAACCCTACAATTCTGTGATTCTATGTTATTCCCCATAAATGTTGACTGGAGGGGTACAATACAGCAGTCGTTTTTCCACCTCATATGTTATTTTGAAAGGGGGGGTAGCATGCAGAGATTTCCCAGTAGTAGCAGCACTGCACTTATCAGGATACGGTGAGGTTGCAGAGCTGTGAGATGACAGTGGTGCTGTCAGGTGAAGGAATTCTCTCCCTCCCCTGATGGCACCAAGAAGCAGGGAGGAAACAAGAAAGTTCTTACTTATGATTTATTTCAGTATCACGGTGAAAGACAAAGAATCCAGTCATTCCTCAGTGATGGCGTTGCTCGGACTGAATTCCTTCCCCTTCCCTTTTAGCAATGATACCTGCCTCTACAGCTTCCGTCCGTGGTCAACTGCTTCTGTGCCCTTTGTTCTTGCACATGTAACAAACGTCACATTTTGGGAGAAGGGGGGTCGGTTATGCTGTCCAGTGATGTGTCAGCTAGCTGCTCTGCCTCCCCTCCTCCTCCTCCTAACACCCCATAACTCTGTTGTTCGCCTGTCTCTGAGCTGTTATCTTCCTTAAAGCTCTGCTGTAATTTGAGACTGCCTTCCTCTTCTCTGCCTCCCCCTCTTCTCTACAGGGGACCTCCACCATTCTTCCTCCTCTTCAGTCCAGTCCCTGACAGGTGCCCCTCCCCATCAGGTGTGTGCACACCTGTGCAGTACTACCAACCACTGATCCAGAACAACCCCCTCCTTTGCTGCTGCCTTGCCCTAATGAGCACACTGCCACCAGAATACTGCTTCCCTCCACAAGCTGCTGCTGGCTGTTCATGAAATTGGCCTCAGCTGTTCCTCCTTTGGGTGGTTGTCCTCATTTTGAATTCCCACCACTCTGGGAATAACGCATCAAAATTGCTGCTCTATTTTATCCATCTCAGTGGATAAGATTGATTAAAGAAAGCTTAATACCAGTGCTGGGCAAGTCCTCAAAGTGGGCGGTGTTGCGGCCAGGTATCCAGGCCCCTGCAGTGATCCAGCATGGGGGTGGGGAGTTGACTCCCCCCTTGTGCTGTCCTGGCTGCGTCACTGGCACTGGGCAGGGCCACACCCAGTGTAGCCCCGCTGGCCAATCAAAATTAAATATTCTTTCCTCTTATAACCTCCATGTTCAAAAGGCATGCTCTACATAAGTTGCATCCTAGTTGTGTTAAATAGCACTTCATGGTATAATAATAAAAGTGGTTTAAAAATTGTAACTTTGTGATTGTGAGCAGAGGGTTGTTTTTGTTTTTTTAATTGTCTTCATCAAAACTTCTCTCTGTGTGCATGAGCTGTCCCTTTCAGGAGCAAAAGATCTTTGCAGGCATATGTTAAGGTTATTAGCATATGCTTTATGTACTAAAAATGCAAAATGGGTATAAAAATGGCCACAGAACACCTGCTCACTCTTGAAGTAGAAGTGTCTCCCAAAGCAGAGATAAGTAGCACCCAGGTGAAACATAATGCACTATACCTGGAAAGTAGCCTTGGTTCAGAATGACCTTTGGAGCTACTATGTATAGAGAAGTTCAGATATTCTGAAACTTGAAAATTTACTGTTGCCACTGTTGCAGCCTCCAAAAAACTCCCTCATTTTTTAAAAAAGAAAATCCATCTTTCTGCTATTTCCCCCAAACCTTAAAACTGCAAATACTGGTTGAACATTAGGTTGCCATATTGCTGACTTTCTGATCCTTTAAATATATATATTCAGAACAGATTGGGCTGGAAGGAAGCAGAAGGCTCCTAAGACCACTACCATGTCCTAGGTTGAAGCCCACACTCTTAGGCCATGCACAGATCATCCCTGTTCATAAAAATCACATGCATCAGACTTCCTTGGATTGTACCACTTCAGAATGCAGGTTCTTCCCCAAAGATGATATAAGCTGAGAACATGTGCAGGGTAGTGGGGTGACACTGGTGGGGCATTTCTGGATGATTGGGGCTCAACATGGTAGTAGTAACACATCCTTTTGCTCACCTAGATCAGCTGGTGTCATCCAGATATTTTAGACTACAACTGTCATCAGTCCCAGCCAACATTGATAGGAATTGTAGTTCAAAACATCAGATGGGCAGAAAGTTGAGGAAAGCTGACCTAGATCACGTAGATAACATGCCAGAATTACAGCTCAACCTCCATCTGGGTTTCTCAAAATGCGGTCAAAAGTGATATTGCACTCTTGGAGTTGTAAATGACTGCTGAGCCCCAAGAAATTGAAACAAAGTTTTGCCAGCCAAAGTTTTGGCAAGGTAAAGGTAAAGGTTAAGGGACCCCTGACCGTTAGGTTCAGTTGCGAAAGACTCTGGGGTTGCGGTGCTCATCTCGCTTTACTGGCTGAGGGAGCCGGCGTACAGCTTCCGGGTCATGTGCCCAGCATGACTAGGCCACTTCTGGAGAACCAGAGCAGCACACAGAAACACTGTTTATCTTCCCGCCAGAGCAGTACCTATTTATCTACGTGCAATTTGACGTGCTTTCAAACTGCTAGCTTGGCAGGAGCAGGGAACTCATCCTATCCCAGGGATTCGAACCGCCGACCTTCGGATTGGCAAGCCCTAGGCTCTGTGGTTTAGACCACAGTGCCACCCGCATCCCATTGGCAAGGTAACATTGGGTTAAAGATATACTACCTAGAAAATCTGTGTTAATTAATAGTATATTTGTGTTTCATTTGTTAAATATGGATAATGTATTAAATTCCACAGAGCTTTAGAACCAGGCGAATGCATTAGTACAAGCACAATGCTTTTGTCTTTATTGCATTTCTCCCCCACCCCTAAAAATTCTTTTCCTAATGCCTCACCACAACATTGAGGGCATTGCAGGAAGAGATTTCAGTTGTGTTTTGAATTTCCTGTGCCACCCTGTGTTACTGGCGATTTTGGTGGATGAAACATCGTATCTGATATTAACACTTAACAAATGTGCTGCTGTGTGTTCTGTGGATTTCATTAAATGTATCTGATGACAAATCGTACACTTGAAAATGCAAGGGAAAAAGATTTATACGGCGGCAGCATTCGGGACTTTTGATGCTTTCCCATCAGCCGCAGGTAGCTATCCCATTTTAGAAATGCATCACTGCTTTGCCTCTTCTGTGGCAGGTGAAATACTGGATGGATTAGCTTATTTGTTTTGCAAGCACTTGAGATAAGAGTAAGATAGATTGTCCAGGCTCATGTAAAACTGCATAGTGAATATATATATATATATATATATATATATATATATATATATATATACATATATACACACACACACACACACACACACACACACACACACACCTCACTGGAAGTTTGGCCTTTTCTCCTCAGAATGCAATCCCAGCAGAAGTTATATTTGCTTCAGGGCAGTGTCCCTAGGTTACGGAAAGTGTTCCTCAGCATATGAAAGAAAGGGGAAAGGAAGAGAATTTTTTTCTGTGGGGAAAAAACAATCACAGAAACTATTTTTATCCTAAGGATTCCACTACACTACTCTGTGTTCCATATCTAGTGTGCTCTCACTGCTAGTTTTTTGAAGCCATATTCATGACATTCGTCACAATCTATATTGATTCGGTCATTTATTGACATATGCTTCTCTTTAATGTGTTTTTTTCCTCAAGCCAACTTCAATCCAGCTAGAAAATTGGATGGGGAGTAAGCTATAATGGGAACATTTGAGACAGTCCTCGCACATGTGAGGTGACAACTTCATGAATAGGAGGTTTTTTGGGGGGTGGCAAAAAGACAATGTGGGGGGGGGAGGTGGAAGACATCCTTGTCTTCTCTCTCATGTAAGCACCATGCACATGCAGTTGGAAACACAGCTTGGGAAAATGACCTTGCTGAATTTTAAGTCACTAATGTGAACATATTCTAAGTCTGCAAGTTTCAAGGTAGCTGAATTTTTATTCTGTGTACATGTGCTCCTAAGTTCTTTCCTCAGATTGATTCAGCTGGATGCACTCTGCAATTTTTTTGGCTTTATTGAAATATCAAGGTAGCACACTTTGCTTTAAACAAGCCTAGCTTTCTCCTCTATCCATTGGCTAGTCAATTCATTGGCCTGTTCCCTCATTCCCACTAAAATTTTTGGGTACTTCTGCAACCCTTGGGGTTCCCCAAACTTTATTTCTGCCTCCATGGATGGTATTGTTTTAGCAATGTAAGAATCCTTCCTTGGAGAATTAGGTTTGCTATTAGTAATAAAATTGCTTAGCATTATCCACCATGGATGCTCTGGGTAATTTAAACATATCATATATATTTTCCTTGGCATTTCCTAACTGTAAAATGTGGGGGAACATAGGAAGCTGCCTTGTATTGTGTCTGTCTAGCTCAGTATTATTTACACTGAACTGCAGTGACTCTGTATGGTTTCAGACAAGGGCTGTATCTAGACACATCAAAGAAGTGTTTCAGTTAAACACGTTGCAAACTTTGTATGAGAAATCGGGTTGGCAAAAACAGAACTCCACAGCCCCACCTGGTGTCACAGTGTTAGAATGCATAAACAATGCATATAAAGTGCCTTTTCTTTGCCAATGTAGCAGAGTCCAAGGAGTTTTCTCCCCCAGCCCTATCTAGAAATGCTGGGATTGAACAGTGATGTGTGTGCTGTGCCATGGGTATGTAGATTTGTGTGTAAGATTTATTTGGCATGAAATCATGTGTGCAAAGTGATAGGTGCAGGCTGATCACATAAGTTCTAGATCAGAAGAATAGCCCATGGTTGTAGATGTTGTGAGCTGAGAGGGGAGCTCCTGTTTTCAGCCTAGGCTACTGCCTTTCATATCCTTAACTCCTGACCCACTGAGAAGCCAGTAACAAATTCTGTGTGGTCTGCCTGTGGAACACTAATTTTAGGATAAGTCCCACTACAATTGTTGTCTCTTATTTTTGTGTAATGTTTGAGGATAAGAAGTGTATTTTGGTTTTTAAGCACTTGCTCCCCCTCCCCTTCTCTAGGTTAATAGTATGAACTTAGAGCTATATTTTTAGTGCTTAGCTCAGCTCGGTGTTCACTGAACTGGAGACAACTTCTGCAAAATGCAATTGAATTAAATGAATTTAAAAGTTATACATTTCGTAAATTGATTGTTTGTTAGTTTTGCAAATATAAGCATTTAAGAAACCTGCCCCTTGTTTTCTTCAGAGTTTTATGGCTTTACCTCTTCCTAGATGTGCACAGATAGTCCATGAATATTATGAAATTGCCAACAGTTTTTGGACATGGGGTATTCTAGTTTCCACCCCCCGAAAAGCAGTTCCACAAACATATACACATTATACTGGCAGGCTGGTGCTTTCATGTTGACATTGACATTCATCAATGAATGTGCAATATGGCATCCGTTTTAGTTCTTTTTCCCCTGCCTTACCTTGATGAATAAGCACATGAATCATTTGAGTATGGGTATTTAGTGATGGTGTAGTGGTTAAGAGCAGTGGACTCGTAATCTGGTGAACCAGGTTCGCGTCTCCGCTCCTCCACGTGCAGCTGCTGGGTGACCTTGGGCTAGTCACACTTCTCTGAAGTCTCTCAGCCTCACTCACCTCACAGAGTGTTTGTTGTGGGGAAGGAAGGGAAAGGAGATTGTTAGCCGCTTTGAGACTCCTTAGGGCAGTGATAAAGCGGGATATCAAATCCAAACATGATTGCAACCAAAGTGTGAAGAGCATATTTGTGTCCCCAAACCTGACTGGGCCCAGTGGGTTGGCTTGCCCATTGTCTAAGCCCAACACTGGCTTAAACCCCACTGTCCATCAATGCCATCTTTTCACTTGGATTTTATGGATTATCTAAGGGGGTTATAGGCAGCATGAGAGTTTGCATTTTCTGTCTCTTTCAAGTAAAAAGAGGAGAGCACTGAGAGTGCCTTGAAATTCTGAAGTAGGTACTTCCTCTAAACATGTACTGTACTGATAACAGTCTGGGGGCTGGTGATGGAGATTGGCAGATGAAAAGGGACCATGGCATAGCTGCCAAGTCCTGGTTAGAAAAATACGGGATCAGCAGTGCCGGCACTGGAAGTCGCTTCTACGCATGTCCAGACATGCGTAGAAGCAACTTCCGGTGCCGGCGCTGCCCGATTTCTGGTGCCCAGACATGGGCAGAGCAGCACCAGAAGAAATCCAGGGGAATTACGGGATATTTCACCATTCGGGATGACAGCAGGAAACGGCATTAAAAACGGGGGTTTCCCGGGGAAAACGGGAGACTTGGCAGCTATGGACCATGGTCCTAGGCTTACCATACTTCACAACATCCTCATCAGTGCAACTTGTGAGATTTCCAAACATTTCTTTCACTAGTCAACCAACACTGGGGTTCTGGTGGTGGAGGGATTCTGAATTGCTGACAAGTTTGAGTGTTTTCAAAGGCTGATATAAAACTTATTGATTCCCTGTTTATCCTAACTAACCTGAAGGAATGTCTCCACCCCCATCATTCAGCCCAGACACTGAGGGCCTTCTGGATGTCAAGGAAACAAACAACTATCTGACTTTTATAAGACATCTGAAGGCAGCCTATGCATTTCTCACTGTGGATTCTTCAGAAGTATGAGAGCTTCAGCTGTTGGGGGGGGGGAAGCATTACCCTTCATCATACTTGAAATCCAAAGGAATCGAGGAATACAAGGCATTGTGGTTTTGGGTTTGTTTTGCTTTTTAGCAGTCACTAACAAGGCTTGCAACTGCAGTCTTGCCTGACACAAGGATTAATTGCTGCTAACTTACTCACTAACCCTTCAAAAAAATCACACCTCCTGCTGCAAGCAAACAATGGAAATAGGCACTTGAGCAGCGGTTTTTCTGTCAAACAGCATAATGTCCCACCTGGCAGTGCAGCTGGTACAGGGCATTGGCAGCTTGCCAACCCATCTTATTTTCATATACTTGCCTTGCACTCTGGTGAAGGGGGTGGGAGTGGGAAGAATCCAACACCATAAAGCAGAGAGGAGATAGGGACTTTGTAATGAAACTTGACTTACGAAGTTATTGTGTATCGTTTTTATATACTTCAGGCCGCTATCAATAAATTGTGCAATGAATGTTTGATATTAAAATAATTGGGTTTGTTTTTCTGTTAGCTCTGCTTCTGAGAGTCTGAAGTGCCTAATTGGTAGATATGTTAAATTACACAGCGGAGTGGTTGAGCGGGATAAAAGAACAAGAATGGGAGTTGGATTGCACTGTCTAAAGATGAATATGGCTTGGAACAACTTTTGGATTCCTTCATGGAGATCATTGTAAATGTGTACCACATTACCTTCAGATGTGCTGTTGTCTAACTAGTGCAAACTCCTGTGGAGCCAGGCAAGAAGGATGAGCCTGTGTATGTATTTAACTGTGTAAAGGTAAATGACTCCTGGACGGTTAAGTCCAGTCACAGTGGTACCTATTTATCTACTTGCACTGGCATGCTTTCAAACTGCTAGGTTGGAGGAGATGGGACAGAGCAACAGGAGCTCACTCCATGGCGCGGATTCGAACCACTGACCTTCTGATCGGCAAGCCCAAGAGGCTCAGTGGTTTAGACCACAGCGCCACCCGCTTCACTGTGTGAAGACATTTGGGACTCACATCCCTGAGGCCCTTGCTGTCTTTCACCTAGTGTCTGTTGTACACCATTTTAACTAGGACAGAGGTAGTCAATGTGGTGCCTTCCAGATGTTGTCAGACTCTTGACTCCCATCGGCCTCAGCCATCTTGGCCAATGACTAGGGATGATGGAAACTGTGGATAAATGTTGTCTGGATGGCACTGTGCTGGCTAGCCCTGCCCTAGAATGCAGCTATGATTGTCTTTAACAGCAGCTGGATACATAGAAATCATAACACGAAGGCTTTCGCAGCATGGAAATAAGCATTCTTGCCTGCTAATGCCAAGACATCAAGGTGTTGTCATGGTCATAACTGCAGAGCCTGCTTAAAAAGTTGGTGAAACTTCTTACAGTTCTGCCTAAAAGGTTTGGACTTTTTTAAAAAATAAATAAATAAAGTCTCATCCTCAACTTCAGATTCCTTGGCAAAACAACAAGCAGCCTATACGTATGAGGACCTGATTATCATGCCCATTCATCTCTCCAACATATATTTGTTTATTTCATATTTTTATATTTTCATATTTTTCATTACTCTAGGAAATGTGACAGAGCTTTATTTATTTATACAATTACACCTTCCTTTCCGTTGATACTTCCAATTGCATTTAGAGAGTGGAGTGTAACTCTTAACATCTCCATTTTTATGGTATTTGGACTTCAAGCAACTCTTCCGTAACCATAAAGAAAGTTGATCATGTTCCAGTATTGTAAATGGACAACTGTTGAACCTAGATGGTTTATTAGAGGAAGTAATCTGGTTGGGGCAGGGGGCTGATAATTATCCTCATTCTTATTTTAATGACTCAAGTGAGTGGATGTGACCTGATTACAACTCCTGTAATAAGAGAGTGAAGCGCCTATGTATCTGCAGCCTGTAATTTTGAGCATTATTATTACAGACCCACCAGAGGTGAATAATATTTGTGACACTGTACCATCTGGTTGTGTGACCACCTGTCCTTTGCTCCTGATGTTCTTTTCTCTGCTGTGTCCCAAACACTCTCAATATCTTTCTTGACTACTCAGGGCCCCTCCAGAAATCATTTTTATAGTGCATTCACGATTATTTGTGCTCATGAGGGTATTGGGGCAATTGTATGCAATCCTGCTTTCAATACTGTTCACACCTGCAAAGGTAAAAGGCAATGAACCCCTGGACAGTTAAGTCCAGTCAAAGGTGACTATGGGGTTGCGGCACTCATCTCACTTTCAGGCTGAGGGAGCCGGTGTTTGTCCACAGACAGCTTTCCGGGTCATGGGGCCAGCATGACTAAACCACTTCTGGTGCAACAGGACACCGTGATGAAAGCCAGAGCGCACGGAAACTCCATTTACCTTCCTGCAGCAGTGGTATCTATTTATCTATTTGCACTGGCATGCTTTCAAACTGCCAAGTTGGCAGGAGCTGGGACAGAGCAATGGGAGCTCGCTCCGTTGCAGGGGTTCAAACTGCCAACCTTCTGATTGGCAAGCCCAAGAGGCTCGGTGGTTTAGACTACAGCGCCACCTGCATCCCCTTACAGCTGCAAACGATAGGGATGACAAAGTGCTTTGTTTCCAATTGATGTGTGTCCTATAACTCCCTGTTGAAATCCTGTAACTTTTCATACCACAAATCTTCTAGTTTGTTTTTGTGTTTATGTGCTGCTTTTGCTGTGCTCTACTGCAAGAGTGCCCCTCTAGAGGTCAGTAATGCAATAAAATTGCAGAAGCACTGGAGAAAAACTAACACAGTGTGATGGTGTGTGGATGGTCCAGTATAAATCCACCTTTAATGCATTGCTATTGTGTCATTCCCATAAAACACAAAACAAAAACCCAATCAAGAGTAGCCTTTAGTTTCATTTACGCCCACTCCAGGAAAAAATTGGCAAGGAAAGTTCAAATAATGACATTTCCCTCCACCCACACCTACACCTAAAGAGGGTCCAAAACAACATCTCTTTTCTGCTAGGGCCAGCTCATTAAAAAGACTTTATGCACAATTCAGACACATTCCTGCCTTTATCATGTTTCCTCCTGCTGCATGGCAGTAACAGTCCTAAGCTCTGCCCTTCTTTTGCCTTTTTGGAGAGATTGTGGAGGGATGAGTTGCATTTCTTAAGTTTTCTACCCAATCAGGTTTCCACAAGTGTTTAAGTCTTTGAGGTGAAAGAGGCAGCTGGATCTTGTCTCATGCAGCATGAACACACCCAAAATAGTTTTGGAGTGGACGGTGGTGGTGTTTATATCAGATATCAAAGGCCAGAGAAAGGAGTTTGTCTTATCTAGAGACAATGGAGTTCACCTCCAGCTCTGCTGGAGTTAAACCACTGCATTACCAGCACTCAATTGACCTCCCTGGAGAACAAGCTTACACTTTGTGTATGGAGGTCCTGGGCTGCCCAGACCACATGACCCCACTCTCAGCCTTGCTGATGTGGTCCAAAGGAAAGCAGACCAATACATTTGGCAACAGCTTGGCTTCAGAAGTTGCTGGAAGGAGGCGTACAAGGGACTCCACACCTGATTTGTGTAAGGTTTACTCCTTAGCCCAGGCATCCCCAAACTTCGGCCCTCCAGATGTTTTGGACTACAATTCCCATCTTCCCTGACCACTGGTTCTGTTAGCTAGGGATCATGGGAGTTGTAGGCCAAAACATCTGGAGGGCCGCAGTTTGGGGATGCCTGCCTTAGCCTTTTCTTCTCCTGAATATATCCTGCAACACAGCAGAGGTTTAGGATCAGAATTTTCCTTCTTGATGGTTGATGAATCCCAGTGGTTCCTCACTTCCCTCTACAGCACATGTAGAAACCGCTTATTGACCATTGGACCCAGTATTGGTCTCACTCGATCAATCTGCTGGAACCTGTCTTTGCATTCAGGGGAAGTCCCTAGCTCACCGAGGGTTTGAGATCCAGTAGCTACCCTCACCTGGTTTAGCTGGCCAGTTGAAACTGTTTCCTGAGGTGTGGCCTCTATCACATGCTGACAGTCTCCAGGAGCCACTTGTGAGAGCGGAGTCCAGGGTGGGAACCATAGGTGGGCAAACTACCCAAGAAGAAGCACAATGTGTCCCCCACCAGAGGTATTATCCCTCCTCTAACATCCCACAAGCAGTTCGAAAGCACATCAAAATGCAAGTAGATAAATTTCTTATTACCTGTTAAATGTTGGGAGGGTGTGACCGACTTCCAAGCTAATCAATCGATAGATTTAAAACTTCAGGCATTCCAAGCTACTATAATAGAAGCCTCTACCATGCTTCTACCAGGTACTAAAGCCACCAACATTGTGCTTTAAAGTATAAATTCAAAGATATGTGCACCAGTTTATGAAATGCCATTCTGTGTTACCTATTTTGACAGAACAAAATTAGCAACTTAGTGGTATAGCATGTAATATGGTTTGCTAGCTTGTCATCTGTGTATGCCATATTTAATTCAATTCCTGCCTTGCAGGCATTGATGCTGTTGGCCCTTTGATCTTTCCTTATGGTAGGCTAATAATTCAGTTTGATTGTAGACTGTGCCAACCCCCCCCCCTTAACAAGCATTAATGTACTGGAGATTTATTGAGTGCTAATGGACATGTCACCAGTGCATTGGACTCGACAAGACAACTCAAGACCCACCAGCCATGTACACAATGGCAACATAATCCCTGACCTTCGCGGCCTCATATTCTAAAAGCGCATATTGGAAGAGCACGCAGTAGTAATCACTCATGCGAGTTAGATTGAAACTGTGGCTCTGAGCAAGCATGTACTGAAAGTGTAGATGAGTCCTGCTGTTTGCTACATTTGTTCTAACCACGATGACACACACTCAGGCTTAGAGGAAGGGAATTTCATGGTGCCGACTTGAAAGGCAACATGGTCCCCAAATGAATTTTGATTCAAGATGACGGAATAAAATGTTCCTAACTGCACTGATTTCAATGCCTCTGAAGATATTGTCTATCCAGTTTGATGTAAATGGCCTCGGTCCTGTATACCTGAAGGAGCATCTCCACCCCCATCGTTCAGCCTGGACACTGAGGTCCAGCACTTAGAGACTTCTGGTGGTTGCCTCACTGCAAGAAGTGAGGTTACAGCAGGGGTCCCCAGACTACAGCCCCCGGGCCGGATGCGGCCCAATTGGCCTCCCAATCCGGCCCGCGACGACCCCCGCCGCCCGCTGCCGCCGCCCGCTCTTACAGTGCGCGGCGTGGCGGCAATCTTCAAAATCGGGAAAAAAACGCCGAAAATCCTTTGTGTGCATGTGTATGGGCCTCTCCAGACCCAGAAGAGGTCATTTCCGGTGCACTTCCGGGTCGGGGGAGGCCCATACGCATGCGCACAAGCGATTTTCGGCGATTTTTTCCCGACCGTGTGCATGTGCGCATGCGCACGGGCGTGCACTCCCCCGCCCTCCGGCCCACTGCGCGCGCACTCCCCTGCCCTCCGGCCCGCCGCGCGGTCGGCGTGGCGGGCACCGGCCCGAAGCTTGGTAAGTCTGGGGACCCCTGGGTTACAGGGAACCAGGCAGAGGGCCTTCTTGGTAGTGGCGCCCGCCATGTGGAACACCCTCCCCTCAGATGTCAAGGCAATAAGCAACTATCTTACTTTGAAAAGACATCTGAAGGCAGCCCTGTTTGGGGAAGTTTTTAATGTTTAATGCTGTATTGTGTTTTTAATATTTGGTTGGGAGCCACCCAGAGTGGCTGGGGAAACACAGCCAGAAGGGTGGGGTATAAATAATAAATTACTACTATTATTAGTCACCCAGTTTGGCATGATGGTTGTAAAATTGCTTTGCTCTGGATGCTGCAGTCAAACTGAGCAGAACTGAACCCTCCACTCACTATCTGCAGGGGTCTGCTTTGCCAGTGTGCTCTTTTCAGGAAAGGACCAAAGAGATCCCAAGGCAGGAAGAAGCAAACTAATCCCTGGGTAGGGAGAAGGGAGTGGAGGAGAAAAGAACTGACTACCACCCCTGTGTTCAAGGTCATTTGGTCTCTCATTATCTATCATCTATCTAGCTATTTGCAGACATAAAATTTATTTGGAAAGATTGGATCTCTCGGTTATTGCAGTTATTTTGATTTATGCTATATTCAACACTCCTTTCTTCTATCACAGCTTTTTAAAAGCCTTGAATCTATTCTATAATGTTAGGTGACAGGTCATCCTTGCTTCAGGACTATTTACTAATAAGCTCTCCAAATAAGTGACTTGTAAGAAAAGTTAGAGATGGGCTACAAAGTTCAACATGAAGTTTCCCTCCTCGTTAGTATGACAGTTAGCCCCAGGCAGGTAGAAATAACCAGCACTGGAATGCTACTTTTGAGTCTAGAGAAAAATGCCAAGGGGAATTAATTAATCCAGCATCTATTGAGGCCTGTGTGTATCCTGGTTAGATAACATGTTACCAATTTTATAAGCTCACCATATAAATGTTAATAAACCTCCTGGGCTGCAGTGGCTTTCTTTATGGTTTGGAGGCGTGTGACATTGTTTTTATGTACTCTAGAATTAATACACAGAAAATGAATGATTTCTATTAGTGGCAACTGCCTAAGGATTTCCAAACTGCAGAGATTAAAAAAACCCAAAAAAACCCCATTATATTTCTTTCCAGGAGTGTGATTTTCAGTCCCCTTTCATTTCATACAGTAAGCACCTTAGCAAAAAAACAAAACAAAACACAACTAACAAAAAACTAACAAAGCACTGCACATTTAGGAACTGGCTCTTTTCTTCAGAAGAACGGCATAATATTACCTTAGGAACATCATAGCTAAGGTAAAAGAAATGGTAAACATTGGACATCTCTGGAGAACAAAAAGAGTTCAAGAGGTGTCCATGTGTGTGCATTTTGTAAAATTTTGACGTGTGGGCTGAACTTTTCTTCAGGTTCAGCTGGAGAAACATGAAAGTACTGTGAGTAATATTTCCACTGTAACTCTTCCTCAGTTTTACTTTCGGAAAACTCTTTGCAGAAAACTCCAGTTGACTCTAAATTTTGTTTTATGCAATGTCTGGTGGATAGCTAGAGAAATTCAGAACTCCTTGAGGAATTGCATGAACTTTACCCAAATGCTTTTTGATTTCTCAAAATTTTGGGGGTATTACTGAAGGAGGAATCCCCACATTTCCTTTCCATCTCGGCTCAGGCTACCTGTCAGTGGGAAATTGAACTTGCATATCTATTGAATTGCAGCTTAGCAGTAAAGATAGGGGAGTAGTTAGATAACTTCATATTGAAAGCAAACCCATTTAATCTGCAGCTCTTGAACCTTTAAGCGAACTGAAATTTAGCTGCTTTATGAAATTTGCACTTATGCAGTTCCCCTGCTAAAATATGTGTGCAAAAAGGCATGTATTGGGGGAAAGTGTGCACAGAAATACATATGTATGCCATATGTATGTATGGCATACACAGATAACAAGCAAAACATGTGTTCCATTAGGGGAAATGTCACTCAAAAATGTGTATATTAGGAGGAAAGTGTAGGGAGAGGCCATGGGTACAGATTCCCACTGCAACTTTATAAACTTGCACAAACCTATGCAGAAATAGGGTGAACTGAAATTAAGGTTGGAAGGATGAAAAACTGATGGACCAAAATTGGTAGATTCATCCATTCCTGCCATCAGCTAGTGCAGGCACCCCCATCAGCTAGTGCAGGCACCCCCAAACTTCGGCCCTCCAGATGTTTTGGACTACAATTCCCATCATCCCTGACCACTGGTCCCGTTAGCTAGGGATCATGGGAGTTGTAGGCCAAAACATCTGGAGGGCCGCAGTTTGGGAATGCCTGAGCTAGTGCTTACAAATTACTGTGGTTTGTGTTATGTCGTGAGTGTGATTTCAGCTCTTCGTGAAGTCAGCTCAGAATAGTGATTCAGCATACTAGCAAGGAACTGCTAGGAGTCAAGTATAACAAGAACAGTCTTCTTTATTGCAGTAGGAATCTTGACTGAACTGGAGGGAAAGGATGAGCTCCTTTTATACTCTCAGGAGCAGGGGTTGGGGAAAGGATACATTTAGATTTTGGCGGGAACCTATCAGAGTGAGGATCCAAATTGTGCTAACAAGTTAACCAATAGCAACTGTCACCGCACCCATTTGCATCGCCCAGGAGCGGGAAAGGTAGTTACAGGACTAGCAGAGAAACTCATGTACACAAATTAAACCAATACATAACAGTTTGTATTGCAGTGTTGTGGGTCTGCAACAGTGGCGGCTCTGTACGTTGCCACTAGTTGTGCAAATAATTGCACAACCCTTGTTAATATATAAATTAGCCATCAGACTTTTGGGGCTTTCCAATAGGTCGTTTTGCATGTTATTTCACAGCTGTCAGTAAATTAAGAAATAGTTCTTAATCTACCATTTCTGTGTCCCTTTTAAATCATTAATACCCTTTACCCTTTGGCCAGTAACCCTTTGGACACTGTCTGGGAAATCTGCCCCACTAAACTCATTAAGATTCCCTTTTTGAGTAGCCATGTACAGGATCTCGATGTTTTGTTAAAGCTACTATATTTACAAGTTGCCTCCTGCTAAAATAAGTCATTCCAAGGGAGCAACTGTATAATAAGATCCACCAAAGTGTATGGGTTAGGAATTGGCTGAGCCAGGAGGTTCCCAGAGTAGCTGAACTGTGGAAGCTTAAGTCCCTCATACTTGGCTTAACCAGGAGTACACTGACATGTCCCCCTTGTCCTGGTTCAGAAGGGACCCACCTGGATGAACTAAGGTGCTGTTGTTGTTTTTTAAAAAATTTTTTATGATTGTCACATATACATTTCAATAGTTTTACAATCATTCTAACATTTCAAAACTTGACTTCCTTCCTCTTCTTTCTGTGGCTCCTTAAATTGGTTTTCTGCATTTCCTTCATATTCTAAATTAACTTAACTTATTCTTTTATTCATTGACTGTAAATATATGCTCTTATGAAACTGCAAGTTATTACAATAATCCTGCCAATGTCCTTATCCGTTTACAGTTTGTTTGTAAATATTCAATAATCCATTTCCATTCTTTTATAAAAGTTTGCTATCTTGATTTCTTATTTTTCCACTAAGTTTCGCCGTTTTTGCATATTCCATAAGTTTTTGTATCCATTCTTCTTTCGTCAGGACTTCTTCTTTTCATTTTTGGGCAAGGGACGAAGCAAGCTTGGCTGATCTGAAGTTGGCATAAATTGTGGAAAAAGAGGGAGCTATAAGGGGGAAATTTAGGCTAGATCCTAAGTATAAGTTGTGCCTGTAAAATAGGTGGTATAAATCAAACACTATTTTAAATTCTTGTTTTCCCTCTGCTGGGCTTAGGCTGGGCTCAGCCAGTGGGAGCTTCACTGATAGACAGCACTTGGATCTGGTGTAACTTTCATAGAATCATAGAGTTGGAAGAGATCCCAAGAGGAATCTACTCTAACCCCCTGCAATGCAGGAATCTTTTGCCCAAGGTGGGGCTTGAACCCACAACCCTGAGATTTAGAGTCTAACACTCTACTGACTGAGCTATCCCAGCTGCCCAACTTTATAACAGATTAATTTACACAGGCTTGATTTATAAAGTTTCTTCCTTTGAACCTAAAAACAGTCTAACAACAACCCAGTGTACATATCTGTTTATATGAGATAAAAAAATAAATAAATTCATTCATCATTTGGTAAATTTCTTGCTAGTGTGTGAATGCTGAGGCAAAAAGATCAGTTTCTGTGAACCATAAGCAGGAGGGGAAGAACACACTCAAAGGCTGGTTGTGAGGGACAGAAGTTACAGGCAAGTCCCTCCCATCTTAAGCAGCTGCTCATCTCCCAGCGCGAGTGCTAGTGGAGAGGGAGAGGTCTCCAGCGGAGACTCAGGAAGTGGTGACCGAGGCTCAGGCAAGGTAGCGGAGCCCATGCCCAGTGTGGGAAGGGAAGTGGGAAGTAAGGGAAGAAGGCCAATCCCTCCCACCCCGGAATTGCGGAGGAAACGACGGGGGTGGAGATTCAGTATCCCGAGACTACTTTGCTGGAAGAAAACGCGCGAATCTCCATTCGGAGGTTCTGACCCCTAACTGACAACATGTACATAGTACTGTTCTGCACTGTAAATAGTCAGCACTAAATAAAAGAATGAAAAGACAACGCCTGGAGGAGTCGTTACTCTAGAGTAGCCGCTACTGCGCCTGTAACACTGGTGATAAGTTTGTATAGATTTTTATTACAGTATTATTAATCTAAGCTAGAAACAATCACAAACAAAGCATTCCTTTTGGCCAAACAATATTTTCTGCTTGGTTACAGCTATTTTCTTATGAATATAAATAATATAATATCAGCCTGTGATCAAAGCCTTCAAATTCCATTTTTATCAAATATAGCAAGGGTGGAAAAATAATATTGTGCTTTCTCTTTTCTTTGGGAAATTATAGCCATTAGAATTTCTGGATGTGTGCGAAGGACACAATTAATTGGAAATCTTATGCTGAAATATCTTAATACGAAATAATCCATATGGTTATTACCCACACCAGAGTAAGGATGGTATGAAAAACTCATTTTTACTGAGAGACATGCTATGGAAAATATTGAGATATTATAGGAACCACTCACCTTTTAATTTCTCCCCTTTTAATGTCTAGTTCGTCACATGCCTTGTCACTGCACCAAGCCCATTCCACTTCATTGGCCTGCTATTGTGGGTGTGGTAAAACTCACAGTAAAGTGATCTCATTTCACATTTTTGTAGTACTAAGCACTTTGTCAGGAGCGAGCCAGCAAGCAGTCAATCAACACATGAAGTAAGTGGAGTTAACTCTTTAACAACAACAACCAGGATCTGCTTAGAAGTTTTAGGCTTAATGAACACAGCAACTCTTTTTCAGTCCCCATCCCCGCGGCTGTCTACGTCCTTTTCCCCGCGGCTGTCTAAGTCCTTTTCTCTTCAGGGTTTTCTCCAAGGAATCTGAGACTGCGCCTGTGGGCCTGTCTCTGTTCCTCTTGCTTCATGTCCCTCCTGGTTCTGGTTGTAGATCAGGGGCAGAAGGGGGAGACACCAGTGTCTCGTCACCAGCTGGACTGCTCTCTGCCACAGACTCGCCCTGCTCACTAAGCCCTCTTACCTCTCCAGCTTCTGACAACCCCCCCCCCCGTCTTCTCCCTCTTCTTCAGGGGTTGGCAAAGTTTTTGTGGCTTGTGCTGGTTCACGGTCCCGCAGACGCCACAGTGGGCCAGAGTGTGCATGTGCACGCATGTGCAAACATTATTTCTGCTGTTCCTTCTGGCAGGGCCGGCTCTAGGGGTAGTCTGGGTGGTATAGGGTGCCGGCCCGGTAGGGGGGTGCTCCGCCGCGCGGAAACCGTGCTGCGCGCTGCGCCCTCCCACCAGCCGTGGCAAGAAATGGAGCGGGGCGGGGGCGCTGGAGTGATCTCCGCACCACGGCGCCAGGGCGCCCGACATGCTTGAGACGGCCCTGCCTTCCAGTGTGGAGGAGGTTTGCGCAGCTTCCCATTGGCTGCAGGAGCTTCCTGCAGCTAATGGGAAGCCGGCCAGCATCACAGAAGGCGGTCCCTGCTCTGCTCCGTGCCCGTGGCGCATGGGAACCGACCAAGTGGGCGGTGGGGGTCCCCGAGTGGGCAGTGGGGGTCCATGGGCTGGTTAAATGGCCCTTGGGCCTTAGGTTGCTGACCCCTGCTCTTCTCCTTCTGACCACTCATCATTGTCCCACCACCAATCCCCTGGCTCTGAGCCGTCTTCCCTTGGGAGTTTCCCAGCTGGTTTCTCCTAACATTCCTCTTTGTCCAACCAGTCCATGACACATTGCCAAGAGGCGGAGGAGACACGGGGGCACAGAAAGCCACTGTAGTGTAGCAGTTAGAATATTGAATTGTGACCTGGGAGGCCAGAGATCTGATCCCCGTTCAGCCATGGAGCTCACTGGGTGATCTGGGGCCAATCACAGTCTCTTGGACTTCTCCACGTCATGGTGTTGTTGTGTGGATAAAATGGAGAGAAGCAGGAAACATGCAGGCTGCCACCACTTTTCATGGTTGAGGGAACCAGGGTCCAATCACACAGGCATTTGCACCAATGTTAGTGTTTCCCCAAAGGCCACTGAAATAGTAGAAGGCAAAAGGGTTGGGAGGGAACAAATGCCCAATTAATTAAGATGTCCATCTGGGAAATGGGATGCAGAAGCCACCAGCTGCTTACTCGTGAGTAGCCTCAGCTCAAACAAGCCGTTTTGGAAATGCTGGTGAGACATTAAGAGTGTTCAGCATTTTAGTGTGAATATCTCCTGTTAAGTACATTGTTTTTGCAACTTTGATTTTCGCTCCCCGTCTGCTGGTGATGGCGCTTAATCCGGAAGTCCTAATGTACACTTCCCTTGCAAGCAGCTTCTCCTAATATTTGCATATGCTATTTTCACTTAATATTTTCATATTATACACATTCCCCACCCCACCAATATATGCCTGTTTGTAAACATTATTTGCTTGAGGAATTTGGGTAAGTGTGAATTTCAAGGGATGACAGTGTTTAGTTCTCACGTTGTTTCAGAAAGTGTGGATTTGAGAAATTCAGATTTAAATGCAATCTAAAATGAATGTGCAGAGGGCTGTATTTCATAGCACAGTATAGGTTGTCATTGTTGCTTCTGTAAGCTGGATATCAACAAGATTTATGTAGGAAATTCTTCCTACAATTTGTATGTAGTATTATAAGGTTAGTGCTGCAGTCTTAAACCCTTTATTATTGCATCGGGTTGAGAGGGAATATGTTCATTTGTTCCATCAAACATCACTATGGTTATCTCTTATCCAACCAGCGAGCTCATTGACAATCTTTAACTTGTTCAATCTAACAGTCCTCTAAGACAAAATAATCAAAATTCCATTTTTGGGTACAATGAGAAAATGAAACCACAAATACCTGCTTAACTGCCATAATTTGTCTGTAGTCTTGATAATCTGCCAGAAAATCCAGCTCTGGTTTTTCAGGATGCTCAGGTGTGATAGCTTTTCAGATGTTTCAGGTTGAAAACTGGGTCATCCATTACTAGGCAGAGCAATTTCCTCCAGTTTTATCGCCGCAAATGAAATTGGTCATTAGAGCTCTGTTGGCAGTGGGCTTTCTTAAAGCATGCTCATTTGTGTCACTAAATTTCCTAATAATAATGTTTCTGATGGGTTATGCAAAATGATAAATAAATGCCCATTTCCAATAAGTGAATTTTACTCGGGTCTATTAGCAGCAGGAATACACAATTTATATTAATGAAAGGCTCAGTTATGGGCTGATTACAGGTGATGGTAGTGCTTTACATATTTTTGATACTAATATTCATAGAATCAGCTAACAACTGGCTGTTTTACTTTCTATATCTGAGGGGCATTTAAATTTTATGTATATTAAGGAGCATGATTCACTTTCTGTGACACTCAGTAAGTTGTGTCTTGCCGTCTCAATACTACAAATTGCTAAAACTTGTCTAATTTCTGCTTTAATTTGCGACTAAAAGAACAAACCACACAGAAGTTTGCAATTCAGTAGAAACAACATTTGTATTTATGTTAAGGTTTTTTTTTCCTAAGCTGAGGACTGCATCAAACATTTGGGAAATGAAAAATCAAGTGGATTGCTAAATTGCAATCCACACATTAGGCAGGGAGGTGCAGATCAGGTCATTTCACAATAGATCACACAAATATTGACTTCTTCAAGCACCCCGATTTTGGGTGA
Organism: Zootoca vivipara; assembly: GCF_963506605.1. Classification (NCBI taxonomy): domain Eukaryota; kingdom Metazoa; phylum Chordata; class Lepidosauria; order Squamata; family Lacertidae; genus Zootoca; species Zootoca vivipara. The sequence continues at coordinate 71,973,673 of NC_083283.1, forward strand.
TTCTCCCCTCCCACAGAAACCCCCAGAAGATCCACTGGAGAGACTGTGGGGTGTCACAGAAGATATTAAGCAGGGTACAGGAAACTTCCCTTCTGTGCGCTTCCTTATGGTTGTACCAGTGGCCTCAAATTTCCTTCTAACTTCACTTTCTCACGTGCTCACTCTTTTGCATGGGTTTGTTGTCTGACACTAAGGAACTGGGTAGATGGAGAATGAAAACCAACACAGCTGGTAAGCAGTTAGAGCAGTAGGATTATTGACTCTTGTAGTGTTTTTAGGTGGGTTTAGCCCTGGAGGTAAACCTGGGATACTGAAACAACTGATGTTTAACAACTAAAGCTTAATTGTGTCTGCTCAGAAGTAGGTGCCATTGAGTTCAATGGGGCATACTCCCAGGTACCGTAAGTGGGTACAGGATTACAGCATAATTCCATCTACCTAGTGACCCTATGGCGTGCCAGGGTGAGAAGAGAGCAGAAAGGACTCACAACATTCCCCCAGGCATGTCACAGTTACCAAAAATACCTAAGGAAGCTCAAACCGCAAAGGCTGAAAAGATTTTCAACTCTAATAGTCAAATTCAAATTTTGCCAAATGTGAATTTGTGCAAAATGTTGCTTTATGCTCTGTCCTAAGTGATGCCTGCCTACTGTATTTGTATTAAATTGCACTGAGGAGCATTCTGAAACATGTAGGTTTTCCAAATTTGTTTTACCATTTTTTCCCAGTTTAGAAACACCAGACCTGAGGCAAAATATGCTAATGTGTTACATATCCAGCTGTAACTCTGCATGCTCACTTTTAAAGTTATATTACAAATCAAGGAAGACAAAATACAAAAGTTTAAGATTTAGAATTTCTGTGTTCTCTGACATTCATTTGACAGCAATACATCCATTATGCACCGTGTATGAGAATTGTTCTGATAAACTTGGATTGTTCCAGAGTGTATATTCTAGATCATTTCTTTCAGAGAGCTTTCTTTCATATTGTCATTGTTGATTAATTAACAAACATAACATTACTCACAGTTTCTTTTATAATCTTGAGTTTTCAGTAAATTCAAGGCACGCTGCCTTGAAATGGTTCTTAAAAGTCCATTTTATTTTATTTTTTGGTATACGTTTTATTCTTTTCTACAAAGCAAATAACCCAGCTGCAAATGGAATCAAGAAAAGCCAGTTAATGAATTGATCCATTCTGCAGTATGCAAACATTGCCCTTACATGACATTACAAATCGTTTCCATTTCTTTGAAGTCAATAACAATAGGAAGCCACTCAAGTTGCCAAGTAGGAATCAAAAGGGGTCCTGTGTTGCATGCTAACAGTAGTCAAAAATAGCAAGAATGTTCCAGTATTAATATACAGTAGGAGATGAATACCACAATAAGAACCCAGTTTAAACACATTGTCGCTATTCATTTCAAGTGGAAGCCTTCATGTTTAATGCAAGGAACAGTGTCCTATAGTTCACGTGAGACTTGATGGAAGATTCTGCTTTTGCTGTGGTTACTCAGGCAATAGATAGCTCAGCTGCTTAGAGCATGGTGCTGATACCGCCAAGGTTGCAGGTTCGATCCTCATATGGGACAATGGTGCATTCCTGCATTGCAGGGGGGGGTGTTGGACTGGATCACTGGGTCTCAGGTTTTTTGGGAGGACCACATTTTTCATCATCCCTGACCACTGGTCCTGCTAGCTAGGGATGATGGGAGTTATAGTCCAAAAACAACTGGACAATATGATCCTCAGGGTCCCTTCCAACTCTATGATTTGATGATTTGACGATTCTATGGCAATCTGGAGGACAATATTGTTCGATTTGTTCCATGTGGCATGTAAGAGCCTGCATGAAATGTATGGCCGATGAAGTTGCAGAATGTTCAATATAGTAGCAGCATGCATTCCAGAGTAGCATCCTTTTAAGTTGGGGTTGCCAAAACCAGACTGATCATTTGTTGAGCAGAGAGGGAGTGATTAGGGCTGGGCAATATATCGTTTTCAGTATTGTAGTATATCACCAGCTAAACATCACGATTTACGGATATATCACAATGTCTGAAATAAGGATGGAGTTATGTAGAGGCATCGGCTGGCTTCACGGTTTTTCCTGCATTGTGATTTTTTTGCATAGTGTGCGTGCGCACACACATACATCATGATTCACAATACAGTGGTACCTCGGGTTACAAACACCTTGGGTTACAAACGCTTTGGGTTACAGACTCCGCTAACCCAGAAATAGTACCTCAGGTTAAGAATTTTACCTCAGGATGTGAACAGAAATCATGCAGCGGTGGCAGCGGGAGGCCCCATTAGCTAAAGCGGTACCTCAGGTTAAGAACGGTTTCAGGTTAAGAATGGACCTCCGGAACGAATTAAGTTCATAACCAGAGGTACCACTGTATATTGACAATATATCACCCAACCCTAATACACATCATGCTTTGTGATATATTGCCAGGTCAAAAATTATGAAACCGATATCACAATATGGGCTTCAAACCTGAAGAATTAGCCATGAAGTCACATACCATTTTAAAAGTGATCAGACAGATTCATTGAGACTCTGTCCATGTGGCTACAGATATTCATGGAGAATTAGATGATCAGTGTCTATAGTTATATGCTACCTCCAGGATCAGAGACAGAGTGACTGAATATTGGTTGCTAGGGAGAAGCAGGATCAGACTGTTGCCCTCACAGGAGTTTATGAGTTTTCGTAGTGTAGTCCACGTTTAACTGACTCACTTCTCTGATGTGCATAGATCCCGCCTAGGTCTCTCTGGTTGATAGCATATCTTATTATGAACAAAACTGTGTCTTTTCTCTCAGTCTAGGTCTTTAAAAATAAGTAAATTTGAGACTGAATGCAGTTATATTTGGAACTAAGCTTGGGGAAATTACAGTACCCTCCTAAGGCAAGATTTCATGAGTGTTCTTTTTAAATGCACATATTAGCCGAAATCACATTTTCCAAGCAAACTGCTGAGCCTTTAGTATTTGTTGTGCATACTACTGCTGAATTGCTACTGTTCCTAATCGCTTTTTGTAGCCCACTTTTTCTACTATTAACAGTCCTATAAAACAGGCCTCATATGATGACATAGTATCAGAGAATAGTGAAAGATAAACTGTGAATAATATTCATTCACTGTTACACTTCTGTGGCTAGATGTTACTCAATTAACACTACATTTATCACAACATTTACTAACCTGAAGTATTCCCATGTTAGAAATATATGTAGATTTCCTCTTCAACAAGTGTTTACACACACAAATCACTACGGAAAACCCACCTGGGGGGTTGGGAGATGGCACTCCTTGAAAATGTGTCCTTGTTTTTAATAATAAAAATAATAACAAAGTTGTGATTTCTAACAATTTCTGAAAATTGTTATCAAATCAAGGAATTTGTGGGCAAATATGATCAGAGAACAGAAGAGCCAGTGCAAATAATCTCATGCGGTTCAATGTAGTTTGAACTTAGACCCTTAATTATAAAATTATTGAAAACTTAGCCTGAAAAGAAGATTTCTCTTGATGTTGCCACAACCATCTACAATAACAATATGAGGAATATCCCTTATAACTTTTGCTAGTCTTCTTGAAACTTTCTCTTCTTTAAAATTCCTCAGTTGCTTGAAAATTTCTCAGTTGCATCTTCAGACTCACCTCAAACTTTTAAGGGGCATTCAGTTAAGTGACATTTGGTGCAGTTATCCTCACTAAAATGAAGTGTCTGCATGGCTTTTCTATGAACTTGAGAAAAATATAAGGGCTCTGACTGCATTATTTTTCATGTAAATACACCGACATATGTTAGTCCAAAGCAGCCTTCCGATTTCAGCATGTGATTCCAATCTTAGAAGGTCATTATGGGGCTAGCCGTAATACCATTCATTGCATGCTTATTTCTTTAACATGCCGTGAATGAAAAACAGTTGACATAAAACATCTGAAAACACCGAGCGATTACTGCTGCTTGTATGGTAAGAGAATACCACTCTTTGGCACTGCCCCAATTCAATCAGGACTCAAGGCCTAGGCTGGATCTAGACATATGAAAGAAGCATTTCAGTTTAAAGCGTTGTAAATTTAAACAGGGAAAACAGGTACCAGTAGATAAAAACGGGACTCCACGTAGCCATCTGGTGGCACAATGTTGTATTACTCATACAATGCATATAAATAGCTTTTCCTTTACCAGTCTAGCTGAGTCCAAAGATTCAGCTCAAATGGTTTTATTGCAGCAACCGGGGGATTATTTATATCCCACCCATCTGGCTGGGTTCCCCCAGCCACTCTGGGCAGCTTACAACATATATAAAACATAGTAAAATTAGAAATTTAAAAATTTCCCGATACATGGCTGCCTTCAGGTGTCTTCTAAAAGTTATGTAGTTCTTTATCTCCTTGACATCCGAAGGGAGGGCACCACAAGACTGACTGATTGGGCACTTGACCCAGTATATATACCCTAAGCTGGCCCAGGCAAACCCCCACCACCACCTGTGATAGGTCACCTTTATGATGCAATTAGCCAATCACAACACTGGCCCTATTTCAGCAGGGATTGGCTGCCTGCCAGCCACCAACATTACCATTGGAGCGTTTTAGAATCCTTCCAGTCTCTCGTTAAGTAGATGAATCTCCTCAGCTCAAGGAGGCATCAAGGCCTAGCAGTGCCTTCATACATAACAAAGAACATGTAACAATTTTGAAGGAAGTATGAAGGAAGTTCAAACAAGGCAAATCCTATTAAGAATGGCCCAAATCCTGTTTAGAACGGAATTGGTGAGTACATACATATTTAGCTGATAAATAGATGTTCTCCTAAAGCCAGATCTGAGGAAGATGGGCAGGGGCAGGAACCATTCTGGTGTAAATGAAACATTTTAGGAAGAGGAATACTAAAAAGATACATGAAAGATAAATAAGGGTGGACAAATGTAGGTCACAGGGCCTGTACTCCATGGAATTAGTGGAGATTGCTAGCTTTTTGTTCCCCTGTTTTTAATAAGTTCTTTTGCATTTGTTTTGGCAGATCAACCTTACCAACTGCAGTCGAGCGAGGAGTTAAAACTGTACTGCTGAGACCTTGGGTGTGGAATCACTTTTGCAGGTAGGAAACAAAAGGTTTTTTTAAGTGTATTGGCTGGGATGTAGACACTTCTGTTTGGTATTTCCAAAGGTTTTTGCTCACTTGATTAGATGTTACAGCACACCCCCGGACCTGTTCAACAGCAGGTCCCTCACCTTATGCCACATCACAAATATTTTTCAAATATCTCCATTTGAAAGGCAATTGACAAGTGGCATGAGAGAGGACATGGGCCCTGATCCATGCTGCTTTGGATCCCGGCCTTTCTCTTTAAATAATATTTATTTAATACTTAATATTTATATTGAAAATGAATTTTCCCAATATCCTCTAAAATGGCAATGCATGCCAGAATGCCACTGGCCTGGAGCTGGGATTCCATGTATCTCCCATGTATTCAATGCACCATGCAAATGCTATTTTGTGAGAGTCACCAACACACCTGGTATTTTTACCCAGTATGAATTATCCTTTCTGCTCCTAGTTTGTGTGTGGATTCGTGTGTCATATATTAATATGCTTGTATTGCCTCACACAAAATGTCATAAACCTGACACCAGAGACACATGCTCCAGAGGTTACCATTGCACAAATGATGTGATAAATATGCATAAATGTCTGTCTCAACTCAGGAAGTGTGTGTAGAGTAGGAACAGTACAGCAGAGCTATGCGAGTGATTGGTTCCTTTTGAAACAGGTGTAAATATGTTTCTGTTCAATGTGTTATATATATATATATATATATATATATATATATATATATATATATATATATATGCGCCTGGAGGAAATGAACTTCCTTTGACAGGGTGTTTATATTTCTGAAAGGACACAAATTCCTTTATAAACATCAGCACTGTCCACCACTGATGGGTTCATTTAGCCTCGTGCTGCCTGTGACTGGCAATGGCTTTCTGAAGTCTCAGACAGTGATCTTTCCTGGCCCTGCTGCCAGAGAACCTTTTAAATGAAGAAAGCAGGGACTGAACTAAGGAACTTGCAGATGCAAAGCATGCACTCTACCACTGAGCTATGGCCCTCTCCTCGGAGCTCTTTCATGGTACATTTCCTGTCATAATTATAAGGCACTGCTTTTGTCAAATGGGATGCATCTCACTTCAGAAGCATACCTCTGAGTTTCCGAGGGAGTGAAAGACAATCATTGGCTTCCTCCTGTTTATTAGCAGTGTGCTGCTTTTGTCCTTGAATTGTTGCTTACAGAATCCAACTGTACAATGAGTTTTGCCTGCATGTTTTGGTGTGCTTTTGATGCTGGGGCACAGGAGCTGTTGACAGCATTCCTTCCGTTCTTCCTTTAAAGTCTGCAGATAGAAGGGTGCCTTAGAAGAGGTACTGCCATCATTTGTGCAGTGGCAATGGTCCTAACTGTGAGGTTAAAGTTCAAACAAATGTGGTGCGGTGCCTGAAGTTGGAGGAGGAGAACAACAGCAATACATACAAAGACCTTGTTGTTGTTGGATCAGTTAAGGGGCCAGTGAAGAAAGGGATCAACCCAGTCCTGCAAGGGAGGCCATGGATGAAACTCCACACTATTTGATAAGAAATCCGATATTGTAATGGATATTGAGGATAGAACTCCACATCATAGGGGAGGCACAGGGAGGAAACAAGGTCAGGAGGGGGCCACAGTCAGAAAAAGTTTGAGAAACACTGTGTTAAAGCACCTCTCCCCCCTCACCTTCTGTTCTGTGCATGCTTCCAAGTGCACTATTTTGTGATCTCTTGGCTCAGCGCCCTGTGCAGGGGGGGGCACTCACTCTGCCCTAAACCTGGCACTGTTCTCCCTTACGTTGCTTTCTTTGGGACCAGCAGAAAACTGAATGTGAATGGATAGCATTGCTAATACACAATAAGATTGTACGATTAAGAGCTGGTGTGTGTTGGTGTGTTCCTTTACATCAGGCCAATCTCGCTTAGCCTTTAATTATGCTGTCAGTAGCTGAGAATGCGGAGTGGGTTCTGGAACAATAGAAGTTGGGCGGTTTCGGCTGAGTTTTTATTCAGCTTGTGCAGCTGTTGTCCCAGTCATGTTCCTTTCAAGTTAGCATGACAAGTGATCATCCGGGGCATCATATTGCCACCCACTCTTGAGAGAATCTTCCCTCATCCCCTCAAACATAAAATGCAATGCTCACACAGAGAAATCGCTCCCTTACGATCAGAGGAATGCTGCGGGAGGCATGAAGAAGCTGCCCTGTTGTAGGACAACAATCCACAATTTGCTTTATAGATGTCTCTGTAATTTAAACAGCAGGCAGAACCAGCACACGGTTGTAGATGCTGGGGGAGGGGGGGAGGACACCCAGAGACTCATAAATCATGGGGAGGATTAAAAGCAATGAGCATTTATCTTCTTAACCCTGTAAAGCAATACTGCAAAGCCAAGGATTACAACTTGCTGTGCATGTAATCTTTGTTTGGGGATAAAAGGTGTTGAGGCTTTATTTCCTCATTTGCTTTTGGTTTTTTTCTTCTTCTTTAAAAAAACCGATTCTCTCAATTAACAATGATGCATGCCTGTTGGGGAAGGAAGGGAAAGAGGGGGGGGGGGGAGGAACCCAATTGAAAATGTATTACTTTAACACTAAATGAGGGGACTTTAAAGCTAGAAGTGAATGTAATTGGACAGCCACCTAAAGAAGAAAGAAGAAAGGCCGCCATGTGTCTAGCTCTGAGCTACCTTCCACATTTCATAGCATTTAATCTTGTCCCCAAGACACCATAGTAGTCCATGTTTCTCTGTTATAGTACTTCCACATGAGATTGTGTCCAAAGCTTCTTCTTTAAGGGTATTTTGTATACCGTGTCTCCTTAAGTGCTTTGCATCAGTTATTTTCACCATGCTTTGAAAGGGCAAAAGCAGGGGGGGGGGACCTGAACAACCAAGGGGCAAGTGGGAACTCCACTGCCCAGTTTATGTGTAAAGGAAATCTGGCCATGGGCTTGCCCACACTTCCATTCGTCCAACTGCTTTCCCCTGGGAAAACCCACTATTTACCACTCAATCAGAGCAGATGTCAATGGGTTTTTCTGTGGATTGATGTTTGCTCTGATTCAGAAGGAAAAGACATGTTTTCCCGGGAAAAACAGTGGGTCAAACCTACACTCATTTCGTAATAGTGCAAGTGGCAAACAGACTAGTTTAGTGGTTCCAAAACATGCACTTACTAAAAGATTCCAGGCTTGTCTTACATGTAGAAATGCAAGTATGAGTGGAAAGAATGTGATTCTATCTGTACGGTCAAGCTCATGCCATCTTACCCAGCCACAGTGGCAATGAATCAACTGGAACGTTGTAGCCTTTAAAACTCATGCTGTTGAAGGAGTCCCTTCTGCATGCCACAAGTCTAGTCCAGAGTTTCTACCATTCCGAAGCTGCTCTTTGGGGTCAGTTGTGTCTTGTCCCTCTTGAAGAGGGCAGGCAGTATGTAGCACAGCTCTGGAGACATATGCGGAAGTGTAAGCCTGACTCTGCACTATAGCTGGAGCCGTGAGTGGTTCAGAAAAGGTTAACTAACCATAAAAATAAATAATGAGAAATAAGTGTCATATTGGTTTAACCGTACATTGAAAATAACCACCAGCTGGTGGGAGGAGCAGGCTAATTGTCTGAATCTGCTTAAACACAGAGTCACTGAGGACGTTTTCATAATAATATTTCTTATCTGTGTTTGCCTGAGCTTGAGTGTCGACTAAGGATTCCGAGCTCCTGTGTTTTGATTTGATACATGATGTCCAATCACAGAACATTTCAGGATTTGGACCTCTGCCATTGGCCCTTGATTCACAGCTTGGAAGTTTAGACAGCAAATCATGTTTGGAGTGGGAGTGGCCCAGGCTTTCAGGAATGTATATAAGCAGTTGCTTTGCCCCTGTTTCCCAGTTGCGTAGTTCAGTAAAGGTTATTGCTGTGTCTTGCCTTGTGGGAACCCACCTACACTTCAATATTCATGTCTCTTGGAGGCTCTGATTGTCAGGAAGTCTAAGGGTTTCGGAATTTCAGTTTCCTTCAGTGACTTGTTGGAGTTAGGCAAACCTAAAATCACTGAAATGATTTTAGCTAGACAGAGCTAGCTAACTCCATATAGGATTTTTTTTTAAAAAATGGTGACCTTAAGTAACTTGTTTTGTTTTACAAGTAGAGTCAGTGGGAACCACCTAGGCACACAGACTGTCAGCATTAGTCTCAAAACAGGATCAGTCCCCAACTCACTGAAAGAAGAAGAGAAGAAGAAGAGTTTGGATTTGATATCCCGCTTTATCACTACCCTAAGGAGTTTCAAAGCGGCTAACATTCTCCTTTCCCTTCCTCCCCTACAACAAACACTCTGTGAGGTGGGTGGGGCTGAGAGACTTCAAAAAAGTGTGATTAGCCCAAGGTCACCCAGCAGCTGCATGTGGAGGAGCGGAGATGCGAACCCGGTTCCCCAGATTACGAGTCTACCGCTCTTAACCACTGCACCACACTGGCTTTTTGTAGCATCTCTTTGTAGTGTAGTATGCTGTTTGCTAGGCAGATTCTCTTGCTGGCCAAATTCCAGCAGCAGGGGAATTCCATCCGCAGGTGCAAGCAAGGTAAGGCACCTTAATGTAAACAGCTCTTCATTTTAGATTTAAAAATGTGATTAGGGGACACTAATGTGGGCAATAGAAAACCTTTCCCCTTCAACAAGCAAAAAAAGGCCAATCTTTACATTTGGAACAATGGCAAATGTGGAGTCTGAAGTTCCTTGTTATGGAACAAACCATATCCCAATGTTTTACCAAGAATATCTTTTCTCCTATCCAACACTTGAGAAACAGTTGAGACCAAACCCTAAGCTCGGCATGGGGCAGTCATTTCAGCTTCCAAGATGGGAAGCCTTCCAGATTCCACTACTGGAAATTCAGGCAGGGGAATAGAGTAATACTATACTGCATAAGTCAATACTCAGTTGAACAAATATGAGTTTATGCAAATCACCATATGTCTTGTGAGACAGGCTCCAGCTAATAATATTTCACTGTCTCTTCCTTTTTGTGCCGCATAAAAGTCAACAGGCCCATCTGATCACTATCTGATGTCATTGGGTATGTGAAATGTAATGGAAGCTTCAACTCAGTTCCTAATAGCCAAAAGGGTTCCTAAAAAGTTATAATCAAAATTAAATGGCACCTTGAGTGAGTGAGCATATTGTTTTTAAATATGTGTTTGGGAAAGTGCTTAAATACGGGGTCAAAGATCTATCCTTGCACCCAATTCTTTCCCCGATACAGTTGGGTACAAGTACTTTCATCATTCTCTGTATTGGAAAAGGAGAATTATATTAAAATAAATATCTTTGAAATTCAAACTTGGCTTGAAATTGTGCACCAGAAAATGCAGTTAGTCCCTGAGAACAAAATATCCTTAACTAATAAGTAAACCTCCTCAAGAGACATAATCAGGGCTATTCCTGAGCTACTTCAAAATAACTTCTGGGCATCACATGATGGAGTGTTCTGTATTAAAAACTAACAAAAACAACTGCCCTGGACATAGTCAAGCATAGCCTTGTTTGAGGTATATTACTTTTGGATGTACAGGATTTGTTTCCTATAAAGAAATATTCAACCATGCTACATCCCACCCAGCTGCAATCTGAAATGGAACAGTCCAAGAATAGCTTCACCACTTCATTTGTGAAAATTTGAAGAGAATTTAATCCTATTTGGGATGAGATAATATTTCATAAAATGGTCTTTTTAAAAATACAATTTGTCGTTATTGCCATTGAGATGTGTGTTGATATTACAATATGCTCCTAGGATCATTGGCATCAAAATGAAAGAGAGGTTGGCTCACCATCCCTCAAGAGACTCCGCTATACTTTTCAGTCATAACAACCACAAAGGAATGCCTTGCTTATAAGACTGTTGAAAGTATTAATTGCTTTAAAAATGTCTGCCTATATTGCCCTTACTCTGAATTTGTCCTTGTTGATAGCACATAACCAATTCTGATTGGCTATATAGCACCATTATGTTGACCATGGAATCTCCTTTGTACATAATGCAATAAGAAGAAGCACTAACCAGGTTAGGGGTTGGGAATGTCACTGGGGTAGACCTAACTATGGAGTGAACAATAGCACCAGACAGGCTAAATATGGGGAAAATATTATCACAATAAAAATGCAACCAGAGGAAGAATACTATGTAGAAACCAGTGGGATGGTGATGGGGAAATGAGCCATGACAGCAGCTCTGCACCTTGTTCTCTCACTTTCTTATTGTGCTTAATGAGTTATATTTGTTATCCCACTGCAAGGCGATAAACCTCTCTATCTTCACTCTATTCACCTCCACTTTGGGTCTCTGGAAATGCCATCTTTTGTATTGCATTCTGTATTACAACAACACAGCAAAGTAAATGTGTACTCTCAGCTCTCAACCCCATGGATTAAAATTGTCACACACTGATTAAATTAATTAGTTTTGATCTGCAGGAAGGTGCAACTATCTGCCCCCAACTAAGGATGCATCATTATCCCTTAGATGGTAAGATTGTATGGCAGACTTCATAAAGGTTTCAGCCTTCACCTTTACTTTGAGTCAACTGTTGTAAAAGCATATTCAAATCATTCTGTTGCATTTCTAACCATGTTCTCATTGGGGTTACATTCTTCATGTTCCTCATCGGGGCTGATGTAATTCAAGCCAAATTGCCTTATAACAAAAGCATATGAAATCATAGTGTTAACATTTAACAAGATTTGACACAAATCTAATACAGAGAAGTAGCAAAACCGACAGCTAAGTAAGTCTTCAAACAGATCCTGACACTTCTTATTGTCTGCCTTTCCGCCCCTTCCAGTTATTCAGCAAACAATAAGAGTTTGAAGTCAGAAAAGCTTCAAATCACTTATGAGTGGTTTATGAAAGATTGTTCCAGGGGTGGCTATACCTGAGAGGAAGAATGGGATGCAGGCCAACTTCTCTTCTTGTTTTTCTTCCCCAATGTACTAAGGGACAATTTTAGGAGCAGATGACCCAGCTGATGCCCTGGTGTGCCGTGCTTGGGAGACAACTGTCAGGCTCCCAACTCAACACACCACTCAACTGTTGCAAGAAATAGTGCAAAGGTTTCATCTTCACTAGGTGCTGGTGCTAACAAATAAAGCTGTAAAGAGTTCGGAACCCAATTACCTGAAGGAATATTTTCACCTATGTTACCCATACTTTATGAGACCATCTTAAACTCATTTGTCTGTTAGCACTTGGATCTTAAGTGAAAAGTAAGATTCAGGAGTACCCCAAGACTACACATCTGGTCCTTCAGGGAGGTCTGTAGCTCTATCCAGAACAGCCTGTCTATGAAAACCTACAAACCCCACAGATGATATTCAACTTCAATTTAGTTCCAGTAATTATATGCTAAATTCTTGAGCATTGCTTGCTTTTATGAAGTTCTATCCTTCTGGTGCCATTGTATCCATCTTGTGTCCTTGAAGCAGGACCCTGGAGGAGATTCCCCCCCCCAATTCTCTCCCAACCCTATAGTCTCCATCATCCCACTGAAGCTGCTCCAGATACGATTTTTGGAGGCTGCAGGAGCTGTAGGGGAGAAGCTGAATTGGCCATTGAATCCTATTGCTTTAATCCTATTGCCTGTGGCAGCCCATAAAAAATTGTCGGTAACATCTGATATGATGGCATACTAGATGGTAATAAGAGAAATAATAACTGATCATCACAACCATATGTACTGTCCTATAGGGGCAAATGAAGCCATATTCTATGACCTACATGGACAAATGATGCCAAGTCTAGTCAAGGTAAAGATGCGAATAAGCAAAGCAGAAGCAGAATAACCTGGCACCAAGTTAAACCATATTGGGGGAAGGGACCACAACCGAAAGAGTGATGTTGCACTCATATCCTGCTTGTGGGTTCTCATAGGCTTATGGTTGCTTATTGTGTGTACAGGAGGCGGAATTAGATGGGCAATTGGTTTGATCAAGCAAGACACTTCATATGTTTTAAAATGTTTGGAGATGTGAGCGTATTTAATTCTGGGAAATTAATTTGGCTGCGTCAAACGTCTTTCAAAGTGAGTATTGCAATTATGGCATAGTAGCAACTCAACAGTCTCTAACAGGATATTTGTTAAGACAACTATCTGGTATACAGGAAATGCTAACAATGAGGGTTATGCTTCAGACTTATGACAGCCATGTATGAGAGGCTACTCCCCAGGTACCCAGTTTTGCAGGAACCAAGAGCTTTGTAGAACGGTGCATATCGGCAATAGTAACCATGTTTTGCTCTGCTAATCAATAAAAGCCTCACTTTAAAAGACGCTATTACCTTAAGATCAAAGTGAAGTGATTGACACATTTGAAAACCCAGAGCAGCCCTCTGCTGCAGCAAGGTAAAAAGGTAAAAGGTAAAGGGACCCCTGATGGTTAGGTCCAGTCGCGGATGACTCTGAGGTTGTGGCCCTCATCTCGCTTTACTGGCCAAGGGAGCCGGTGGGTCGTGGGCAGCATGACTAAGCCACTTCTGGCGAACCAGAGCAGTGCACAGAAACGCTGTTTACCTTCCTGCCAGAGTGGTACCTATTTATCTACTTGCACTTTGTGCTTTCGAACTGCAAGGTAGCAACTGACAAATTCCATGCCTTTGCATAGAAATTTCAATTTGCTTGCATGAAATAACAACATGGATTGCATAAAATATCAGTGTGGATTGTGTGTGTGTTTGCATGTTTTAAAAGATATAGTACTATTTTTAAAAGATACAGTGGCTAGGACACTGGGACCATTTACAGGAACAAAACTTCTACACTTCTAGGAGGAGAGCAACTCTGCTATTCCTCCTCTTGAAAAGTTGCATGTTAGTCAAACACGCCTACAGAATACCTAACTTTTGCTTTCAGCAGTTGACTGGTGTAATGCACTAGTGAAATTTGAAGGGCCACTTCTGGAGGGCCACAGGTTTTTCAATCATCCAATAGTACAAGAGCTCTCACTCTATTAACCAAGCCAAGAGTTGGCTGGTGCTGAAATAGAGCAGGCTCTGATTCCTGCCTAAAAAGCCAATTATCTGCTGCTCCTCATTGGGAAGCCACTAGGTAGCTAGTGTTGGGAGATTCATTCCCCATGTGCAGTCATAGGTTTGTTGTCCGTCATATGACTGTATATGTTTTCATTCCACAGAGTGGAAGTGACGTAGACAGGATGTTTGTCTTATTGTGTTCCTAAGTGGAACTGTTGTTCCTTTGTTCTTTCTCTTTGCTGCCTGTGAAGCTAGAGAGAGGGAGCCATGATGAAGAGCTCTGTGTGTGTTTATATGTAAATAAAGTAGATTAGCAAAGATGCTGTACTACTGAGTTCTGTTACGCAACTGCACAACCTCTGCGGATCCCTAAAATGTGCTGGTGTCTTCTGGCACCATTCGCTGTGATGTTCGGGGCTGGAGAATGCTTATGAAGCTCCCGAACGATCGCCCAGGAGGTGGAGAACATGCCAGCTGGGCATGTTTTTCTGCCAGGGTCTACTCGTAAGTAGGCCTTTTCCTGACAGCTAGATGCTTCAGAGCCATTGCTAACTCCCACCCCCCTCCACACACAAACATACCACAGAAAATGGATGGTACAGTTTTGGATTGGAAGGTTTAATGTAAATTGGGCTTTCAGATTAATGGTCATCAGTTGTTTTCTTTACAGAAGAAAAGCACCTTGTAACTTTTACACTTGCCTTTTTTATTATCCCCCCCAATACTGGCTATATAATATTAAGCAAGGATGCAGGCAACTTTCACTGTGTTATGAAAAATATTTTATTGTGCCAAAGTAATTCCAGAATGGCTAAAACTTGTATATGCGGATTCCAACGCCAGTCAAAGCAAATGGGAAATTCTGTAGAAAATAAGGAGCTAACAGGCTGCTCAACAGCACTTATGTTTTGAAGTCATAATAATACTTTTTTAAAAAAATCACAAAAAAAAATCAGTGATTTGGGGAGTTCAAACCATGCACTCAAATCAATTTATGGCCTGTATATATTTAATTTCCATTTGTGTGCATGTGTGTGTAGCTTTTCAGATGGGATTATTCATTGTACTTAAAAACATAATGCCTATGACAAGCTGTATCTTTCACCACAGGCGTTCAAGGGTTTTATAACATTTTATATAATGCATATTTTTTTCTTCCATAAAGCTTTATTGCTATTTTTATAGGACATAATATGTACTCAATGGACCATAGCAGGCAGAATACCCATAATAGTCCATCATGGAAATGCCTATTTAAATAATTTCTAAAAGTGCATAATGCACAGTAATTGAAAGTCTATCAACCCTAATTCTGCCACTCTCTTACTGATTCACATACGGAAAATAATACATTATAATAATACATTATGGGGTCACCAGCTTCAATAGTATGAATTGTTGATTTAAGTCTGAGTTTGACTGGGTTGGAGACTTTAAGGCATCTTTTTTATAGCTATATAGAGATTTATTTCAATAATTAAATAATAAATAATAAAAAATTACATTCACAAATCTATGTATAATCACAAAGTAACATAAACAGAACAAAAATTAAAGAAACTTTTCAATTTAATCTGAAATGTGCTTTAATCTGAAATCTTGTATATTCCTATGCTACTAATGTATGATCCATTCATATGTGACTTTATTGCAAATTTAAAATGAGGTTTCAATAGGCAAATAAAGAAATGTTGGCATTTATTAGCAAATAAGAGTTGTAAAATGATGCCAACAAAGCAGTGTTTCCTGTATTTTTGATAGCAGTGGGTCCCTTTCCCCCAAAATTAAAATCAGAGAAACATTCATACTTCAAAACTTTCAGGTGCATACCCTTCAACATTTATCAGATGAAAATAGGGGTGCCCTATTCTATTATTATTTATTTATACCCCACCCATCTGACTGGGTTCCTCCGTCCATTCAGGGCAGCTTCCAATAAATATAAAAACATAATAAAACATCAAACATTGAAAAACCTCCCTATACAGGGCTGCCTTCAGATGTCTTCTGAAGGTTGTATAATTACTTATCTCCTTGGCTCATGGGCTGCATAACTCAATACCCTCCAACATTTCTCTAATGAAAATAGGGACGTCCTAAGGAAAATAGGGACACCTGGAAGGTCTGCAGCTGTGGTAATTTATGCAGGGACACAATGCTCAGATTCCTCCAAGTACTGTATATGTAACTTTGTTGAACCTCTGCACTGTGTGCCGCCTCTCCTGGTATGTCCCACAGAGGGCCCTAAGGTCCATGAATAATAATAGCTTAAGGGTCCTGGGCCCTAAAGAACCCAGATTATCCTCCACCAGGGCCAGGGCTTTTTCAGTGATGGCTCCGACCTGGTGGAATGCTCTCTCCCACAAGACTAGGGCCCTGCAGGACTTGATCTCCTTCCGCAGGGCCTGTAAGACAGAGCTATTCCACCTGGCCTTCAATTTGAATTACCCTGATCCTCCATTCCCTTTTCCCTTTCCTTTTTCTATAAAGAAACCCTTCTGGGACCCCACATTTAAACTCTTCCCTGGTCTCCTTGCTGGCCCTAGCTGGACCAACTTGGCCAGTTAGCCCTGGTGATCACTTGATGTTTACTAAACTGGGTTCCCCCCCAAAAAAATGACCCTGAATTTTTTGAATTTAATTGACTGGTTTCAAACTGTTTTTTAAGTCGCTTTTAATCAATGTTTATATTTGCTGTTAGCCGCCCTGAGCCCTGTTTTCAAATCGGGAAGGGTGGGGTATAAAATATTATTATTATTATTATTATTATTATTATTATTATTATTATTATTATTCACATACACCCCTTGGAAAGATGCAGCAGAACTACCCACCCTCAGTGGAGTCTGATAGGATGAAGGCAAGGTTAAGATGGTGAATTAAAGTGAGGCAGCAAGCTGACTCCTTTTTGACTTATGGCAGCCAGTAATCATAAGCATGTCTACGCAGAAGTCTTACTGGGTTCAATAGGACTGACTGCCAGGTAAGTGTGTGTAGCATTGCAGGTTCCAATAATTTCTCATGGTGCACAGTTTTGGAATTACTGTCCTAGAGAAAGCTGGATCTTTAATATGTAGAGAGTCTGCTGCAGGCCTCCAGACCTTTACCATCCTTCATGGGCTACCATAGTCTCTCTTTGTTTCCTCCACATGTGAAAAGGTTGCAGTGCCCTTGGGAACATATCAAGAACATTCCTTTACTATTGCAGAACCACAGGTAGCCTCAGAAATTTGAGATTACAGGAAGTGGTTTAGGGCAAAGGGCGCTGCTTTCAGAAAACACATCTATGACATTCTTTAAGCAACTTGTATCTGTAGATCATTCCAAAGTTTCCTGATGCTAATCTAGGTGGAATATCATAGTCCACATATGTGTATGAGCAATGGAAATGTTGATGGGCTCAGTAGCGTGTCTTTCAGCAGTTTCTGAGCCTTTGCAAATACCTGACCTTGCTCCCTGCTGATGTGAGCTATGTGCGGATGCCAGCTTTGAGAAGACATCCATAGCTCATTGGGAGCTACAATCACAACTACTAATTGAACTATTTTCCCTTGGAAATTTGCCGAGAAGCATTTTGGCAGTTTCCTATTCCCACATCGTGGATCTGCAAGTTATTGTTTGCTGTTTCATGCTGGTAGCACTTAACTGATGTGAATTCAGCTGTTGCATTATCAGCTTGAGTTCCAGATATTGAACAATGATGCAGATGCTATTAATCAAAGCCTGTGATCCATTGGATGCACTGTTGAATGTAAA
Source organism: Zootoca vivipara (assembly GCF_963506605.1). Classification (NCBI taxonomy): domain Eukaryota; kingdom Metazoa; phylum Chordata; class Lepidosauria; order Squamata; family Lacertidae; genus Zootoca; species Zootoca vivipara. Next base: position 71,991,576 of record NC_083283.1, read on the forward strand.
TCCAGCACCGCTCTTCTTGGAAGTGTGGTCTGGGTAATTTGTGCACCGAGTTAATGTTCACATTAAAACAAAGTAAATCCATTAGTCTCCATGCCGTTAAACTGAATTCTCCAAGCATGCTAACACTGTGTTGTCCCATTTGTGGGGTAAATCTTTCAGCAGGGAGATGGGATGAAGATTTACGCCAGCACTTTAGATCACTTTAGTCTTTACCACTTGTTAGTAGATGGAATCCTCCTTATTGAGGGTCCTGGTTGTACGCAGGCCCCTAGGACTCCCCACAGATCTGTTAGGGGTGTAGCCCAAGCCCTAGCTTTGGCCTCGGGATCACGCCAGACTGTTTGGGCCAATCGCGGGAGGTGGCGTGACCCCCGGGGTCAATAAATATGGCAGCGTGATGAAATTTGGGGCACTTGCATTGCACTGCTGAACACCCTCCCTATCGTTAGACGGTGCTGCTCTGGCTTTGCTTTGGGTTGCCTGTTTTGGAACCTTGCTGGGTAGGATTTTTTTTCATTTGGCAGATTGGCTATAGCCACTTGGTTTTTGCCTCCCCTCAGCAATTGTCACAACTTGTAAGGCATTGGCTTATTGAAATGTGGGGGAGAGGAGGTGCAGCCATCACCTGCCCCTCCAGGAACAGGGTATTCCGGTAAAGGAATCTGGGGGGTCATGGATCTCGTCCAAAGCCTGCTTGAGGGGCTAAGGCCATGCCAGGACAATAGGAACCCCAGAGGTGAGCTTCAGTTGGTCTTCATAGATGTTGCTCCCTCATTTGGTGTTTATCCTTTCACACTACCAACCAGAGTGGTGTGGAGTCAGTTAGAGTCTGTTGCCAATGCCTAAGCCAATAACACTAACTTTGCTATATTCAATAAAGTTGTGGCCAAAAAAAAATCCCCAATAACTTAAACTAAAATAAGTGTCCGTGTGAAATTATTTCGGGTGGGGGCTCTTGGGCGCCTCAAAGTGCAATTAGAATCTACACAACAAGAGAAAAGATGGTGCCTTAAATAGTCCTTAAGGGTCCCCCTCCCTGCTTTCCTACCTTCTGTGGTGGTTTTTCTGACTGTGACCTTTTCTAGCATTGCAGGTTGCATGGGTAAGTTCAGTTAGATACCACTTGGAGACCAGCTTGCATTTGTCTAAGATTATACTGTTGGTGGTTTCCTTTAGTTTTGTTGTTACATCCTGCTCTTCTTCTAAGAGCAGTGTACAAAAAAAATTCCCAGGTGGCCTGACACCCAGGAGCACCTGACAGAACTCGGTCATAATTGTGTGCTTTCAAGTATTTCCGATGCAATAAACCATACATGCAACTGGGTTATATTATATGCTATGGAAAGCCGATGTAGGTGAGCTCCCACAGACTCGAATGAGATTGGGCCCAGAAATTATGAACAAAAGTTGAGAACACAGAAAGGAGAAGAGGGGGGGGGGTATTGTCTACCTCTGAATCTTAAATTTCCCCATTTTGTGTGCCCTCTTGCATGAATATCCCAATCCCATTGCCTAGGGATTGGTACCAATTCTATTAATGCCCTTTGGATTTGATATCCCGCTTTATCACTACCCTAAGGAGTCTCAAAGCGGTTAGCATTCTCCTTTCCCTTCCTCCCCCACAACAAGCACTCTGTGAGGTGAGTGAGGCTGAGAGACTTCAGAGAAGTGCGAACCCGGTTCACTAGGTTAATAAGTCCACCACTCTTAACCACTACACCACATTCTCCCATTAAAAATGTTCATGTGGTGAAACAATTATGGGCAGAGAATTTTTTATTTTATTTTTACATTCGCTTTGTTCTCTAGGCTACGATTTGAGAAATAAGAATGTGTCCATGCACATTGGGGGCGGGGGAATCATATTTTGTGAAATAGGAGGCCTTAAGGGAGTAGATACTACAAAAGGATGTGGGGACTTTTTTATGAGTTGTTGAATTATGTTGCAATTTCCTAGAGCTGCCAGCAAAATATAAGCAACGTTTGAAGTGAATCTGGGAGTGATGCCTCAGGCATTTTGAGGAATTTTGAGGGGAGACTGAAGAGCTTACATAATGAGAGTAGTGAAGTGGTTCAGAATGGAAGATTTGTACATTCCTAGATAGATTTTCCACCAGAGTTTGGCTTAAGTGAAATTTGAAGCAAATGTGGTGGTCTTTTGGTGCCCAAATAAGACTTTCAAACTAGCTTCTTAGCAAGTTTCATGGATTTGCCTGCAGCGCCTCCAATGAATATGCCTTTCTTTTTTGTATTCTAAAGCTTCACTACGTAGTTTCTGGAAATATATAAACTGATATAAGACCAATAAAAATGTTTTGAATTCAGACACTCCAAGAGACAGTTTTGCTTGTAAATGGGTGCCATAAATATAAAACACACAACAAAAGTCATAAGCTATAAAGGTTTTCAATGCATTCATTGAAGAAGAGCGGGGTACCTCTTTACAACACAATGTAATGTGCTCATTTCTACATTGCACCAATAAAACTATATGCACGTACAGGTAGAGATAAATTACATATACGAGTCAACATATACTAGACCTCACCTTATAAGTGATTGGAACACCCTAGTTAGAGTAAAAATGAAAATATTCTGGCTAGGATCATAATATGGTGAAACAGTTCAATGTCAGGGAAAGATTTCACAATTCCCCCGTCAGGAAAAAATATGGGGAAAGCTTCAGAAACACTCTGAAAGTAATCAGTATATTTCGTGCATTTATTTTTATTGTGTTGCAAGTGAGAGTGAGAGAGAGAAAGAGAGAGAGAGAGAGAGAGAGAGAGAGAGAGAGAGAGAGAGAGAGAGAGAGCATACTGCTTAATATTGTAACAATCTCTGAGTGGTGTACTCAAAGTTAACTGAAGCATATTATGTTAAGAGAATGCACGTATTAGAGATGAGCATGACCAGCTCCCTGGTTGTCATTCAGAACATCCTCCATGAGTTGGAAGGAGATCTTATCTGGTAGGGAGCCTTTGGAACTTTGTGGGAGCTCTCTGTGTATTTAAGAATATTGTAGGAAATATCACATATTTACTTAAAACTAGCGCAGAACACTTGTAGATACCTTACAAGTTGCATGGTTTTCTGAATGTCTCCAAAGGATGATCCTGCCCCATGGGGGGAAACCAAACAGAAGAGGCAGATCTAGGGAAAGAATACCAGTATTTAAACCACTTCCTAGTGAGACTGTATAAGCCCTCACTGGAACTCATTTTCAACAGATGGCATATTTTCATCTCAACTATGCCTGACAGGCCAGTGAACTTGACTCCACAAGAGCATTGTCACGTGAGATGGAGTGCCATCACATGCATCTATTCCTGCTGCCACCACCAGCCCCTGCCTTCAACACTGCCCTGACCCATTCTATACCACCAAGTGGGAAAGTAGATCAGGGGTACGGACTAGATGAAAATCTCTGGTGGCTAGTTCTAGCTCATGGGCTAAAACAGTTGGCTATCCATAGTACGAAAGATGGATACATATATAACTGAGACTGAAAAAGGATCTATCACCAAAGGAAAGCATGTGATTGCAAAACTGCTTAATTCTTTAATTTCAGCTTAAGTTTCTGTTGTTTTAAGTTAGAACAGTTTGGCGAGGAAACCCTTGTAATAGTTGAACATTGCCCCATGATTGTTAGGAGATAGCATCATACAAGGTCATTGTAAGATGGCAACTAAAAGCTTCTTTTATTGCATCAAGCAGCTTGTATATAGATAAATGGGTAGAATTACTGCCTTCTTCAGTTTGTGCTTATAAAGTCTTTCTTGCTTGGAGTTAGAAGTTTTTATTTCAGATATCTATTAATTAGTCCTGGGGCACAGTTGACCAGAAGTCTTCATCATGCCTCAAATTAACTCAGCACTGCCATAGATTCCTTGGTGATCTTTTGTTCCTCCCATCTCTAGGTCATATTCCACAGAGCTTCAGTGCTTCAGCTTGTTGGTGTCAAATGTGAGACATACCACAGCTTTGAAGAATGACTCAAAAATGCAATGCCCAGGGGCTGCTGGCAGAGGTGAAATGACTTCAGTCCTGTTTGAAGCAGCACAGTGAGAAATATGTGTGGTACCCAGACTGATCATGCTTTGCCTTCACTCAGAGACAGCTGAAGTTCAGCAATAGCTATGTGGAGATAAGGGCAGGGGTGGTGCAGGGAGAGGTACATATTGGTGAAGAGGCAGTTCAGGGTAACCCACATAAAAGACCACACGCTGCAATCTGCTATTTGAAAACGTGAGATGTAGAACTAAAGCCACTCAAATACAGAGCTGAAGTGAAATGCTTTGGAGATGTTTTATGCTAGCTGTGATCTGACACCTCTTTAGTTCCCCTCATAGTTCCTGTTTTATTCTCAATAGGCAGCTGGCAAAAAAAAATAAAAAAAATAAAAAAAAGTTAAAACAAACCTGCTGTAAACATACAACCCTACCTCAATTTTCTCAGCTGTTTGTTAGTTGGAAAATAATTTTGTTTCTAAGCAAAGCTGGCATGTTGCACTTAGAACTAATATCATAGAATCATTGAATCATTGAGCTGGAAGGGACCCCAAGGGTCATCTAGCCCACCCCCTGCAATGCAGGAATCTCAGCTAAAATATCCATGAAAGATAGCCATCCAACCTCTGCTTAAAAACCTCCAAGGAAGGAGAGTCCACAACCTCCCGAGGAAGACTGTCCCACTGTTGAACAGTTCTTATTCTCAGAAAGTTTTTCCGAATGTTTAGTCAGAATATCCTTTCTTTTAACTTGAAGCCATTGGTTCGAGTCCTACCCTGCAGAGCAGGAGAAAACAAGCTTGTTCCCTCTTCCATGTGACAGCCCTTAAGATATTTGAAGGTGGTTATTGTATCTTCTCTCAGTCTTCTATTTTCCAGGCTAAACATACCAAACTCCCTCTACCCCCCTCATCCCAAATAATATCACTGGCACCACCTTTTCATCTGTTGTTAAATTGATACATATGCTCTTCCAAGAAGAATGAGATAATAGGAGAGTGAAAGCTACTCCCTTGTTGGGCTCCCTCTCCTTACAACTCCCATGAGTTTGAAATAAAATGTAGAATTCACGGGACCCTGCTGATTCATTCAGAAAATGGCATTCATTTCTGGGATACCACAGTCTCCATAATGAAAATTATCAGGTAGGGCATTATTAGGTAGGGGTGTCATCCCATTATAGGCCATTAACTGCTATGTGTTTTATTACCTTAATTGATCAGGCATTTCACATGGTACTTAGGGTGAACTCCTTCCAATTACCAGTGAAGAGATTCTGGTTTTGGGGATATATATATATATATATATATATATATATATATATATATATATATATGTATGTATGCCAGTGTCTTCTGAATATTTCACTCTGCCATTTCCTTAAAACGCCCTTATAAATTTTACTTTTATGTTCCTACTTTATGTTTCCATCTAAAAATGTCTTCTTAAAATGATGAAGTGTCACTGTCAGGCACAAACGCATTAACATTTTGGGTATTCTGCCCTTACTTGCTTAAGTCCATTTTGCTTTAAGTCACCATTCCTCCAGGCAGTGGGTATCTTCCCATTGAAAATGCATAGGTGGAAGTGGAAGGGAAATGTCTGGTAGGTCCAGTTTGCAAGCAGTGTATGAAATGTCTTTGGAATTAATTTGGGGAAAGACAGAGAGAAAATAAAGGGTGGTTTTTTTTCTTGTTCTAAGAAAAAAAATATGTAGCATTAACTGGAGGTGTCACTATTACAGGTAATGTGTAACTAAGTCTTATTCAGAGTACAACCTACTGATATCTATTGACTGAAGCCCATTTAAATGGGTCAAATTACGACTAACACACAATGACTAGCATTAGATATCATCCTATCCTTTTGGCCACAGTAAACAAGCATTTCTCTTGGGCCAACATTGGTTTTCTCCTCACTGTGATCACCATGTTTGCTTCCATTGAGTGGCTATTAAAAAAACAAAAACAAAACTTGACACATGAATAGTATATTAAAAACTGAGTTCATATTAAAGGGTGGCAGATAAGCTTTAAAAGTGGTAGACATCTTCTCAAAAGTGGTAGAGATGGCAAATGCATTTTGTCCTCCAATGATCTGGACTGATTTCGGGTAGAAGCTCGTATTTTGTGGGTTTAAACACACACCCACACACCCAAAAAATCCAGGGTTTGCTACTCAGTTTTATCATGAACAAAAACAAACCCTTGTGTTGCAAAATGTGACAATCTACAAAAATGCAAACACAACATGCTGGCTAATAACTGTTAGTAAATATATAATCAGTATGATGTCATTCAAAATATTTTTGTAGATACTCAGTTTAACCATGTCTCTTACCCTCCTGGGTATGAATTAAGGAGATCACTGAAGAGAAAGGAGGCACTTTATTCTTAGGTTTCTTTTGGTTTTAGCTCATCTCTCTTTTTCCACCTCTGGCAGGCATAATCCATACATTCACACTTCAAATATTTGGTTTAATAAGGCTTGAGACATTCTTGCAGTGTAGAAAATGGCAAGCTTGAAAAACAACAAAGAAAACACATTGATGTGTTTCAGTGTGCAATTTGGTCTCCTTTTTTATATATATCAAATATGCAGTTTCTAGCAATAGGGGGGAAGCTATATGACTGACATTTCGTAAGAAAGGACTGCTCTCTTTCTGCAACATATTTTGACACACCAATCTGATTGAGAGACGGTTTTATGTTTTGTTAAAGCCTCGTTTCCCTTGTATGTCGTGTAAGAGGTTCCTGAAAAGCATTAAGCCTAAGACTGTCTAGAAACAAATAGTGAGGCCTTAAACTACGAAAGGATCTAGTACATTTTGTTGTATAATCAATGTACTGTAAAAAGATTAACATTTCTTCTATGCTAAGCTGTTACTGGATGACTAGGAAAGAGATTTCAAGTAGAGTTGCATGGTACACAAACTTTCTGGCTTCATTTATCCTAATGATACTGATTCATAGAAGGCCTTCAGATGGCCATGAGCCAGTTTGGATGTGGGGTATGGCTAACAGCTTCATAGGCCTGTTAAAATGTCTTCGTATTCTAACAGGTTTGCTAAATAAAAGTAAAATAAAGTGCTTTGTGCTGGTTTCAGTGCCTTTTATTGACTGTGCTTCCTGCTTCGAGGATTGGTGTCATGCAGGTTAGTTCTTGACCTCACAGAAATCTCCTGATAAATTATCTCTAGTCTTCTTGAAACTCACTTCAACCCCAGCCTTGGGCCTTAAAAGACTTTTCTTCATGTTGTGGATAATTCCTTCACCTTGCAGGGGTTTTCACCTAGTGTCATGAGAGGCAGATGCTCACAGTACAAGTTGACTAATAATCACTTGCACTATAGTTTTCAGTGAGTCTCAAGCAGGGACTCTAGCTATCAGTTCTCTAGCTTTCTTGAAGTTATTTGCGTGTGTAGACCTTTTAACCACCCTCCGAAATAAATTCAGACAAGACTCAGATTTTGGTTTGGTTTTTGGCAGAATTTAGGCCATAACTTTATTGATTACAAATCAAGTGAGTGGTTGCATAGGCTCTGGTTCGACTAGCTACCTGCAGCCTTGTAGGCAGCGCTGACTCTGGGCACCAACCATAAGTCAGCCTTGGGTGAGCACCTGGGACAGAGGCAAGCAGGGGGATCTGCCAGGCCTCCACCCAGATGAGTCCTGAACTCAGGCTAAGGGCACAACCCCACACGGGGAAGACCAACCATGAGTCCGTGGATTCCTTCTTAAAGGCATACCCAACGCATAGGGATGGCTAGGCATCCTGCCACCCCTATCCACCTGAACCAGAGCCTGTCCACAACCTTGCAAGTTGTGACGGTTTGCTACGTGGCAGGTGAAACCCAAGTGGCACCAGCCAATCAGCCAAGTGGGGAAAATTCCTGCTGTGCCCCTGTCCCAATGACAGACAACACACGACGGCATAGCAAGGTCAAGCGCAGGCCCTAAATATAGGGAGAGGTGGGCAGATGTTCCGATGCACTGAGCCCAAAAGAGGAAGCTCAAGGACACGCTCCAATGTTCCCCCCACAACACAAGGCCTGATTGCCAGGTCCCATCATGATTTAAATCACTAGTCAGTAAGACTTGATTTAAATCTCTTTTTTTAACAGAAAAAAACTCATTCTTGCTGGTATAATCTTAATATTTACAACCAGATGAAGGCTTCATTTTTGGAATAAAAAAAATTCAGAATAGTTTTTACAGCTTTATCAAAAATACTGATTTAGTTATACTATTAGAAATACATAGACAGATAATTATGAAATTTATGTGAGGTTCAATAAGTTAACTGTTTATATTTGGAAGGAGAAAAATGATCATTTCCTTAATAACAATTTAAGCTATGTATTTAGCTAAAACAATAACATTATAGCCTATGTATCCATGTTTGTTAACTGATGTGGTTAAACCTTTAAAAACAAACAAACAAACATTACAAATTCAATTCCTTTTCTTACCAAAGGGTATAGATATATCACAAAGTTACACCAGCAGCCTATATTTACCCTCACAAAGGACAGTTTACAAGTTGACATAAACTGAACCATTATACAAGGAACCAGGCAGAGGGCCTTCTGTGGCTCGCCCTGTGGAACGCTCTGCCATCAGATGTCAAAGAAATAAACAACTAACTGACTTTTAGAAGACATCTGAAGGCAGCGCTGTTTAGGGAAGCTTTTAATATTTGATGAATTGTTGTATTTTAATATTTTGCTGGAAGCCGCCCAGAGTGGCTGGAGAAAGCTGGCCAGATGGGCGGGGTATAAATAATAAAATTATTATTATTATTATTATTACAGTGGAACCTCGGTTTATGAACACCTCGGTTTACGAATTTTCGGTTTACGAACGCCGCGGACCCATCTGGAACAGATTAATTCACTTTCCATTACTTTCAATGGGAAAGTTCGCTTCAGTTAATGAACGCTTCAGTTTATGAACAGACTTCCGGAACCAATTACACCCATCCTTCGGGTTAAGTACGCTTCAGGTTGAGTACTCCGCGGACCCATCTGGAACAGATTAATTCACTTTCCATTACTTTCAATGGGAAAGTTCGCTTCAGTTTATGAGCGCTTCAGTTTATGAACAGACTTCCGGAACCAATTGTGTTCATAAACCGAGGTACCACTGTATTACGTTTGATTTGCAAGGTGGATGTTGTCTCCAGTGGACCATTCCCTTCTCACTAAAACACAATGGATTGGAGCCTTTCCTGACATCTGCAGTTTGTGCTTTTGAAAATAATCTCCACAATGTTCTTTTATTTTCATATTACCTTGCAGGCAATAGTTATCAATGTCACAACCCTTAAGTCATATTGCCATATCATACTTCCCTCGCGTAGATAGAAAGCTCTGTGAGAGACGAAATCATGAATCTAATAACGATGGCATTTATATTGTGTGCCCTATATGAAAATGTGAACTATGAGAAATGCATAATGTGTAAGATACCATTGATAGAAGACAGCCTGGGATTGCAAATGCTGTATGGCTATAAATATAGTGGGTGCCAATGTGGATAGGCTTGTGTTTTTAAATAATATTAAAAATATTTATAGCCATAGCAGCTTGGTTCGCAATTAGGTAGGCACAGAATAATGGATTCTGGGATCACATAGCAGAGGTTGACTTCTGCAAGTGATTCCTTTCAGAAGAATCATATGGAAATGTGTTAGGGGAATTATTTGTGCATGTGATTTACCCCTCAGTCCTATGATCTCCAGATAGGATTCTGTTAATCGGATAATCTAGAAACATATTTCCTGTAGGAGCTCTTCGCTGAGCATGCTTTCATGCATATTCAGTGAAGGGAATAACTTCTGGGAATCGGCTTCACATTTCCCCGAGAGTAAATAAGATAACTGATAATCCATGGACACTATTTTCTTCTTCTTACAGTATCGTCTATTTGCCCACTTTTATATGTCATCTTGACTCAGAATCACTATAGTGCTTCCAGCTTCAGAGAAAACCCTTTTGTCCTTCTCTGCATTTTGATGGGCAGGGGTGGACTAAGATAAAGGTTTTAATTCAATTTGCTGAGAGTACAGTTTAACTTCAGGTCATAATTATAGCAGTAAAGTTAATGGTCTTGATTGTGTTCTGGCAATGACACTGTAAAAGTGTTTGCATTCTAGGATAGAAAATTGTCAGTTATTTAGTTTTTATACATTTTATCACTATGGGAGTAGCATTTGGATTCTCTGCCTCAGGCACCAAAGTGGCTTGCACCATCTCTGAAAATGTGAAAATAACTAAAGAATCGGGGCACACGTCTACTATATTAAGGGCGGGGGGGGGGGGAGAAGGCATTACAGAAATCCCTGTGTTATTTAAAGCAACACACTGCATTATTTCACCAGTATTCACAATGCTCCAGATAAGTGCATTTTTTTCTCATGAGTTTGACGATTGCTGTGTGGCTGGTGAACGTGCAAAGGAAAAAATGAACGATATGCAGAAAAATTCAAAGGGCAGGGGAATCATTAATTTCAGCTATAAACAGCCCTTCCTCACAGGAATTTCTTATGTAGCAAGAATGATAAAATGCTAATTAATTGAAACTAACAACATATACCACTCATGTGCCCTACATGCTAAGTCATGTGTGTGTGTGTGTGTGTGTGTGTGAGAGAGAGAGAGAGAGACAAAAATGTGATCATACAATTTTATAGCCTGAAGGAACCAATCTCATGAGAAATCCTGTCAGATGGAATTGTATCCCTGGAAGATAGGGCTGAAAATGACATAAAGAAAAGAATTCCTGTTATTTTTACACTGGCCTCTCCTCTTCCTCCTTTTTCTCACACTTTACAGCAACAAATCTGGTCTCTTACTTTAGTTACCCCGATACTGTGGAAGAATTTACCAGATAAACAGGATACTGTGGAAGAATTTACCAGATAAACTCTGGCTAAATTCCTTTCTCTAGGCCAGGGGTGGCCAACATCCAGGAGACTGCGATCTACTCACAGAGTTAAAAACTGGAAGTGATCTACCCCCGTTTTATTGGGGTTCAGGTCAAAGTTGTTGAACCCCATTTTAGTGGGGTTCAGTCAAAGTTCCATTGGGGGGGGGGCTGGCAAAATTTTAGGAGGAGGGGATTAGCCACTCAACCAAATTTCTCTGTGGAAGCAGTCTACCTCATAGCTAAAGCTCTGTCTTCCATTCAAGAGAAAAGGAAAAAATGCAGCAAGGGGAGAGGGGCGGGGCCACGTGCTCTTAGGCAAAAGCAAAGGAAAAGGAGACCAACTAGAACCTCCCGAGGATCGACCAGTTGATCCCGATCAACCTGCTGGACATCCCTGCTCCAGGCCTACAAAAAACCAAACAAACATGCAAAGCACATTGAAATGCATACTACTGGGTAGGGTCCTCTTGCTTATTTTTATTGAGTTGATTCCATCCGATCTTATGACTTTGTTTGTTTCTGGTAGTTTTATTGGGTTGTTTTATTATTGGTTGCATAACCTCCAAGTGTCCCTATTTCCCAGGGACAGCCCCAGAATTATGAAAGCCACCCTGGCTTCTGACTTGATCCCAGAATGCCCCTCTTTTCCCCTTCAGCTCTGCCACCACCAAGTGGAGGAGGATGAGCCAGTGCTTGTCCTGAGCAGTGCCAGTGGCAGTGGAGGCTATGAGGGAGCACTCCATTGCTTCTCCATAGCCTCTGCTGCTGACCTCCTCCCTTGGGCAGCTCATAGCAGCTGCTGGAAAGTTGGAAAGGAGGAGGAGGAGAACCTGCAACCGTAGCTTCCAAGGCCCAGTCTCATGTCAGCAGCAGAGGAAGTCACTCAGGCGCCTGGGGCAGGGTGAGCCGCCCATAGGGACAGGGCGCACCGCAGAGCCTCCGGAGCCTACAGCTGGGGGGGGGAAGGCAGTGGGTGGTCCGTTTGGGCAATGTGGAGCCTGCAGCGCACCTGAGCCACTGCGTCTCTCGGCGAGATGTGTGGCTCGGGCACGCTGCAGGCCCCGTGGTGAGTGCTGCCTGGCATTTTGTCACCCCCCCCCTCAGTGGTGACACATGGGGCGGACAGCACCCCCCGCACCCTTATTTATACTTTTCAAATTTATACATTTCACTGCTTTTAAAATCATTTTCACATTTTAAAATTTGATGTCCTTCCTTCACTTTCTACGGTTCCTTACATTTATTTTTTAATACCTTCAGGCTATCCAAATTACTTATTTTGTTCATTTATTCATCTTCTTTAAATATATACTCTTACGAAACTGCAGGGTTTTACAATAATCCTGCCAATGTGTGTTTTTTTAATCTGTTTACAATTTATCTGTAAATATTCAATAAACCATTTCCTTTCTTTTGTTAAAAGTTTGTTATCTCGATTTCTTTTTCTTCCAGTAAGTTTTGCCATTTCTGCATATTGCATAAGTTTTTTGTATCCCTTCTTCCTTTGCTGGGACTTCTTCTTTCCATGGATAGAACACTATTTTAAAGCCTCCCCCCCCCCCCGGTCAGGTTTTGGCAGAATAGCAGGGTTTGGTGCTCAACAGGGATGTTTGTAACTTTGCACTATGCTACCATAACTTACACTAGCTTGCCTTACACCAGCTTCATGTGCATAGGATTGCCCCCTAGAGCACTCAAAATGACAGGAGCAAGAGGGAGGCTGTGTGTGTGTGTGTGTGTAATAAAATTTTCTTTCTTCATTTTATTTTTTAATATTATCTTCCATGGATGCTGTTCCATCCTTACTACCACGAGATTGAATTCTTCAGGCTATAAACCATTATGTATTACTTTCTTCATTTGCTGTGCTGAATTCTTTAGAGAAATGGCATTGTAAGATAAATAGAAGATGGCTTGGCCTCTGAATAATAAAAGAAACGGACTAAAACAGCTCCGTGGATCACAAACAGTTACCATGCAACTGGGACACTGCAACATTGTGCTGAGGACGAAGTAAAGAATAAAAGTCTACTCCCAATCTGCCCATTTCTTCTAAAAAAAAAAAAGGGCACACAGCTCTAGCTTGGTGATAGTATATCCGCAATCCCTATTTTTATGGCCACTCTTCAGAAAACAGCAGCACCAGCAACAAAACCCAGCAAGGTGCATGTTATAAGTGCAAACTGTTGTAGGATTTGGAATAGCACTGAACAGAGACCCTTAAGCTCTGAAACAGCCCTGCAATAAACAGCAAGCAACACAATCCATATCAGTAACATATATAGGTACGAAAGAGGATTATTCATTGTGTGTTTTGCAATTTTCAGAAGTGCTGAACATGCTCATGTTTTTGCTTTGCTTTGCTTTCCATTGTGCAAAACAACAACAACAACAACAACAACAACCCTGAAGTAATTAGCTGCAAAACCACGAAAGTAAAGCAGGACAGGTCCTTCCCCCCCCTCCTTTCCCTTCAGATGTGGGCCTGTGAAAAGTGGTACAAGAGACAGATACTTTCTTTAAATTAGAGCTAGGCTTATACACCACCTGCTGGCTGAGCATGTGATGATGCTAGGCTCTTCAATCCTGAATAAGCAAGAGGATATATAGTGGTACCTCGGTTGACAAACTTAATCCGTTCTAGAAGTCCGTTCTTAAACTGAGGCGCGCTTTCCCTAACAAGGCCTCCTGCCGCTAGTGCCCTTCCACCGTTCAGCTTCCATTCTTAGACCGAGGTAAAGTTTGCAAACCGGGACACTACTTCTGGTTTTGAGGAGTTCTTAAACTTGAATAGTTCGTAAACAGGGCTGTTCTTAAACCGAAGTACCACTGTAGGAGTAAGATTGGACATGGCCCATAATTACTGAAGACCTTTTTCCCCCCAGCAGCCATTTTAATTAAAGCCTTACTTTATCATTTTGACTGATTTTTAACTTTTCTCTATTGGATTTTCTGTACACTGCTTGGAGACTATTGTAGCCACGTGGTATACAAATTGTTAAAACAAACCAGCAAACTAGCATTTGTTTCACCATAAGGTCCTAGGGTAAATTGCAATAATAGAAAAAATACAGTACGAAAACCAGTTGAGCAAAGAGATGACAAATGAAGTTTAAGGAATGAAACAGAGAAAAGGCACAGTGCACATCTGATAGTTCAAATTTGGTGATTTAAAAGAAAAGAAAATACACCTGCCTCTCTTGTTTCACTTACCTAAACATAATATTTGGTAGGCATATCCAGTCTGCATTTGCCACACAGCCCCTTGACGCTAATTGCTGTAAACAGCAGAAGAAATGGGAGATGAGCATAGGAAGTTTCCTGGGTGATCTTTTGGAAAATCTATGGGAAATGAATTTGAAGGAGGTAAGAACAGACCTCGTAATCGATACCATGTAGATTATTTCATTGCCTTTTTTTATTGCTTGTCTACACTTCCTGGATAAATTAAGTGTGCTGTGGCGACTGACTCCACTTTCTCTTTACTGGTGCTGTGCTGGGCATGCATTTTTGCGGAATTGGATTATTTACTATCAGGTGTTTGGAAGTCAGAGAAAGCCAGTTCGGAAAGGTTTGTGCAGAATATCATTTTGCCAGATGCTCTGCTGGTTCATTTGTTCAGTTAAATAGCAGAACACATGGATGGGTGGGGAACGATACCTTTTAATTCGCAGCATGATGCATGATGTGCCCCCACACTCTCTACTTGAGGTGTCAGAATGTTTCCAAATAAGGATGTAAAACTACTTTATAGCCTGCATCCATATTTTCCCCCCAAAGTAAAGTAGCAGGAGAGTAGCTGGGAGGAACTGTGATAAATTACCTGATGCTGTGCACATTTATGCACAATTACATGTTCCATGCAAAACATATCATTTTAGATCAACTTGGCTCAGATAAGAAGCATGTAAATCTTGCATACTGTGTCTCTTCAAAATTAAGTGATTGTCAAATTTTTAATCTTGAGAAATGAAGGTGCATTGTTCTGCTCTGTGTTGTACGCGTTGCACATTGTTCTGCTCTGTGTTGTATGTGTTGCACATGAATTCTTCTGAAGGTTTTCAGTCTGGACCACAGTGGACAGATGCAGCACCATAAAACTGTCTAATCTCCTAACCATAGTTAGTCACACAGATGCGTGTGTCACACTCATACTTTCTTTGTCCTCCAATCTTATCCCCACCACCTTTGTTGCACATAGATTTCCCCCTTCCTTTCACTTTTTGGGAAGTGATTCTCATGATGTTGGCCTTGGTATTATTGGTAACCATGGAGAACTCCAGAGCACTTTGCAAACCTGGTTACAAGTTTGCAATTTGCAAACACTGACTTGGCAAAAACAGTGATGCAGTTGTAAGCATGAGTAGCTCTGAAAATTAAAGAGAAGGGAATAATTCAAGGCATCCTTTAGCCTTCCAATTGTGGTGATGTGTGATGGGCTAATTTTCTTAATAATAATAATAATAATAATAATAATAATAATAATAATAATAATAATAATTTTATTATTTATACCCTGCCCATCTGGCTGGGTTTCCCCAGCCACTCTAGACAGCCTTATATCTAAAAACGTCATATAAAACATCAAGCATTAAAAACCTCCTGATACAGTGACCCAGCCCTTCATAAAGGATTTGAATCCTACTTGCCATTGCAGGCTGCAGTTCTAAAGCACTTATCTGTGAGTATGTTAGGATGAAGTTAGTGAGATATTTCCCCCAAGTAAACAAGTATAAGATTATGTTGCATATAGGGACGGACAAATGTGTCAGTTTGATGAAACCTTGCTCTGGCCTTTGGCTGAGTTACTGTGACGTCATGAAACGTTCATGAACACTGCACCTAGCCTAGGGAATGTGCCAGGAAAATGCAAGCCATGAACCTTCCATGTAGAAAATGAAAAGTCACACATAGTACCCATATAAACTGCTGATCTTTTGCACTTTTGGCACATACATGCATAGCATGGTATAAAAGGAGCAGATATTGCTATGATCCCATGCCTGGTATCCACAGTCATTTTGAAATCCAAAAAGTCAATATACTAATTGTGGATATATAGAATCATAGAACTGTATACTTGGAAAGGACCCCAAATGTCAACTAGTCCAACCCCCAGAAATGCAGGAATCTCAGCTACAGCATTCATGACAGATGGCCATGCAGCTTCTTATTAAAAACCTTCGAGGAAGGTGAGGCCACCATCTCATGAGGGAGGCCATTCCACTGTCAAACAGCTCTTATTGTCAGAAAGTTCTTCCTGGTGTTTAGTCGGAATACCTTTCTTGTAACTTTAAACAATTGGTTTGGGATCTGCCCTCTGGAGCAGGAGAAAACATGATTGCTCCATCTTCCATGTGACAGCTCTTGAGATATTTGAAGCTCATCTCAGTCTCCTCTTTTCCAGGCTTAACATACCAAACTGCCTCAACTGCTCATCATAAGCAGAGGCGTAGCAAGCCCAGATGGTACCTGGTGCAGAATATTTTTGTCACCTCCCCCCCCCATTGCTCCCATCTGCCCCCCTCCTTCCCCCGGCTCACTGTAAAGTGACAAGGAGTGCTTACAGTGAGCCAGGGTGGGAGGGAGGCGGGGGAGCCGGCTCACCGTAAGCGGCTCCCGCTTTGCTGCTTTACAGCAAACGGGTGGGGGGAGGGAGGGGGAACCGTGGCTTCCGTCTGCCCCTCCCTGGTTCACTGTAAAGCAGCAAAGCAGGAGACACTTACTGTGAGCCAGGGAGGGAGGGAGGGGGAGCCGTGGCTCCTGTCTGCCCCTCCCTGGCTCACTGTAAAGCAGCAAAGCAGGAGCCGCTTACGGCGAGCTGGGGAGGGAGTGGGATTCTCTGCTCGGGGCTGCAGCCATGAATGGAGGATCCCGTACATGTGGCTGTGCCATGGCAGGGTGCTGCCTTGTCACCCCTGGAGACGTGCCACCGGGAGCGCACCACCCCCTGCCCCCCCACTGCAGCTCCACCGATCATAAGACTTGGTTTCCAGATGCTCAATCATCTTGGTCAGAGAGGTTAAGGCATTTGGTGAAATCCTAGCCATCAAGCTTGGGGGTGAAGTGGTGCATCACCCAAACCAGGAGTCTTGGTGGAAGTCTCTATCCAGAAGCCAAATGTAGGGCAGATTTCCAGCGGCAGCCTGCGGATGGTCACCTTGGTAGATTGGTATCTTGGGGAGGCCATCAACCTTGGCACAATTCTGTCAGAAGTTTCAGCTCTCTGGCAGGAGGCTGAAATGGATACACCCAATGCCTGAGCCAAAATCCACCTACATCTGGAATCAATAACATTGTGGCCATTTCTAACCCATATCATTGTTTGCCCAAGTTTGTTCATAACACCTTAGTTATAGCCTAAGCATGGGGAGGGTGAAACTGTGACCGGGACTACAACTAAACATAATACCCTGCATTGCTTCTAATAAGAAATGTGTTGCAAATTATGTTGGCTGGTTATGGGTATTTACCCTTCAATTGACTTTTAACTCAGTATTTGCTTTTTGTATCAACCAGATTCAGAGAATTATGCACTACTTTAGAGTCTCAGAGCACCCTCTCTCCTTCAGATAGTCTACAGGTTTTATTAGAAGCAACCTATATTCCCTAGAGGAGAGCTTATCTTTGTCATTTCTAAAGTTAGTGTTCTTAGTCTAGATATCCTTCAAAACAAAATGCTAAAAACCCCAAACCAAAATGCATGGAAACACAAACAAGTATTCAGAAAACTTTTCTAGTGCTCTCTGAAACATGGGAAGTAATATTGTGAATTGCCCACACATGGTGGGGACCAAATGTGTTTGGCTAGAGCTACATGCCGAAGGTGGCAGTGGAGATTAATGTGATACTACATCCTTTGACAATATTGTGTGGATGTTTCTGTTGAAGATTCATTCCCCATGTCTGCTGTCATGGGGTTGTTGTTTATCACATGATGTTGTATGTTTTCATTCCACAGTAGGAAGTGACGGAGACAGGATGTTTGTGTTACTGTGTTTCCTGAAGTGGGACTAGTGTCCTTTGTTCATTCTCTTTGCTGCCTGATGCTAGAGCAAGAGGGAGCCATGTTGCAGTGCTCCATGTGTGTTTATATGTAAATAAACGTAGATTAGCCAAATGCTGTGCTACTGAGTTCTGTTACGCAACTGCGGAAACTCTGTGGATCCCGTAAATATGCTGATGTCTCGAAAGCATCATTTGCTGTGATGTTCGAGCTGGAGAAAGCTTTTGAAGCTCCTGAGGGTCCTATTCGAGTGTAAGAGATCCTAACAGATTCTACCAATAAATCAGAAGTGTTTCCTTTTCCTTTTATCTGCTTTTATTAATACATGCATCCCCTGGCTGTTCCTTTCTTTCTTTCTCTTAAGCAAAAGATACCAAGTTGCTATTTTTCACCTTTGTCATTGACACCAGATAGTTATCCCATTTTCTCTGCTACAGTCCTTCTAGAAATATTTCATGCCTTTAATCCCACTACTATTAACAACCTAAACTCATATTTTACCACTTTATCACTGGCTTGGGAGAACCACTGGCTATGGTGTTTATGCTGTTTTGTGTGCCTCTGAATATGACTCTCTCTTACTATGGATCCCATGTCACATTACTGAGCCTGCTTCAAGGTCAGTTCTGTTTCCCAATTTCTAAATGCATGGGTGTTGCACCCATGAGGAAAGGCATGAAAACGAAAGGTCATCAATCATGTTGCTATCTGTGTATGACTAAACTGTTAATGCCCTGTTGAGATCTGGCATGGGTTTTTGATTGGAACTGGATAGACCTGGGTTCAAATCCAGTCCCAGATTGGGTGATTATTGGCCATTCATAAGAAGTGCATTGCTAGATCATACAGTTACAGGTAAGTAGCCGTGTTGGTCTGAGTCAAAGCAAAATAAAAAAATTCCTTCAGTAGCACCTTAAAGACCAACTAAGTTTTTATTTTGGTATGAGCTTTCGTGTGCATGCACACTTCTTCAGAGTGTATCTGAAGAAGTGTATCTGAAGAAGTACATTCTTCAGAGTGTATCTGAAGAGTGTATCTGAAGAAGTGTGCATGCACACGAAAGCTCATACCAAAATAAAAACTTAGTTGGTCTTTAAGGTGCTACTGAAGGAATTTTTTTTTATTTTAGATCATACAGGTCTATCTAATCTAGCATTCTGCCTGGGGACTGGGGCAAGCCGGCAGGCAGTACGTAGCTCAGTAGTGCTCTGTTGTTCGTGATGTGTCACAATTGGTGTTCAGAAGCATACCGCTTCAAATATTGGACGTAATACAACTATATTAACTAGTAGTCTTATCCTCTATGAATTTGACTAAACCCCCTTTAAAGCTATCCAAGTTAGTGACCATCACTTCAATGCTTTGTTAAAGCTCTCAGAGATCCAACATAACCCCCCTTTTTACTCCACACTGTCAAGGACCAGCATGGTACTATTCTTCACCCAGGACAAATATACCCTTCTCTCTCCTTTTTTCTTTTTCGAGGTATGAAGATTTTGTACAATTCTGAGTCAACACATCCCAAATGGAAAAGGGAGGAGGTATTTTAGATGAGTAATTTGTCCTAGCACCTATATTCCTTTGTTTAGTTGTTTCTTTCCGGTTAAGATCCTTGCTATATCCTGTTTTGTTTACCTTGCTCAAAATGATACAAAGCTAATGAGAAATGACCAAACTGGCCATTTTTGTTCGTTTCCTGAGTTCTACATTTATCGTTTGCACAATTTGTCTCTGAATAAGAGCCAGAGTACAGCGTTCCTATTGCTTAAAAATATGGTTGTGATTTCAAATGGAGAACATGATGTGCAATTAAACATTATGTGTGTGATGTGCTTTTATATGCCTGTTGTCTTTGTCCATGGAGTTTTCTTGGCAGGGATACTGGAGTGGCTTGCCAGTTCCTTCTCCAGGTGGATCACGTTTAGTCAAAACTCTCCACTATGACCTGTCCATCTTGGGTGGCCCTGCATGGCATAGCTCATAGCTTCTCTGAGTTATTCAAGCCCCTTCGCCACGACAAGGCATTGATCCATGAAGGGGAATTATGAATTATGAATTATGGTGCTTTTGAATTATGGTGCTGGAGGAGACTCTTGAGAGTCCCATGGACTGCAAGAAGATCAAACCTATCCATTCTTAAGGAAATCAGCCCTGAGTGCTCCCTGGAAGGACGGATCGTGAAGCTGAGGCTCCAATACTTTGGCCACCTCATGAGAAGAGAAGAATCCTTGGAAAAGACCCTGATGTTGGGAAAGATTGAGGGCACTAGGAGAAGGGGACGACAGAGGACAAGATGGTTAGATAGTGTTCTCGAAGCTACGAACATGAGTTTGACCAAACTGCGGGAGGCAGTGCAAGACAGGAGTGCCTGGCGTGCTATGGTCCATGGGGTCACGAAGAGTCGGACACGACTAAACGACTAAACAACAACAACAAGTGTGATGTGCTACAATGATCCAGATCTGCACTGGAAAAGACAGCATAGTTGTTTTTGCAGATGTCCTGAAGATGCCATGCCAGTGTGCAGGGAAGTGGAAATATCCGCAGAAATAAAGGAGTTAGATTCAGAACATTTCGGTGGATATTGTCCCCAAATTGAATACCTGGCTTTTAAGGTTAGAATGCTGAAACTCATACTCAGCTATTCGCATAAATTACAACCTTATACACAAACACAATGAGTGACATTGCAACAAATTTTATTGTGGTGGACCCAGCTTAGTCATGTTCTTTCATTTCAGTGAGTCTACTCTGAGTAAAAACCTAGCTGAATACCACCCATCATTTGCATTTCATATTTAAAATTATGTTCAGATGTATTGCATATGCTTCAACCCCAAACATACAAACTTTTAAGTGATGGTTCAAGGATACAACAGGATATAATTTATGGAAAAGGCAGTGCCTCTGAAAGGCATTAAATGATCACACAGTTTGGGGCCTTAAATATCAGTATATTTTGTACATGAGACAGCATTATTAAAGAAGTGATTGTTCTATTTGTGCTCCCTTATGCTGTCACTTATATGCTATAAAATAGGGGAAATAATATGTAAGAGCAAGCTCTTTCCAGACAACCAAGTGGTTTGTTCTCTCTCTCTCTCATATTTTATCTTATCATATCATATCTTATCTGCTTGGTGTCTTCAAAAGCATTTTCACTTTTCTCAGCAGAATGTCAGCACTCGCTATAGAAGGGATTCCTAATAAATAAAAGGCTCTTTTTATATCACTTTTTATTTTCAAATTACTCACAGATTATCTGTCCTCTAGTCTTTTCTGCTTTCATTCCTCGCATCAGTTTATTCAGACATCTTGGTCTAAATCTTTCTAAAAGCCATTCTGGCTGGGAATCCCACCCCCTCTCCCCATCTCTCCCTTTTTCAGCAGCAGCATCGTAAAAATAGCTTACTTGGTGAAGCAATATAGCCTTTTAACCCTTAGAGACACATTGAAAATGAAGACCAATGTGACAGAATGGTCACTTTTTAGAACCTCTGGTTTTCTTAAGAGGAAGCACACTAGTTAATCAAATTATTTTTTTTAAAAAAAAATGAATGAAAAGCCCTAGCCCAGTATATTATCTTCCCAATCTAACCTTTAAGTAACCTCTCTTATCAATGGCTGGCACTGCCACAGGATGAAAGGAGCAAGGTTTTCCAGAGCAGCCTGACTTACACAGTAAGACTGTGAGATCCATTAAAACTGCACAGCTCTTCCCCACTAGAAGCAAGATTAGCTACATTAAAGTTGGCCATTTCTAAAGAGTAGCGAAGCAGGATTTATGTGTTCAGGTCACCTTGGGCTTCCCCAACCCTTGGAACACAGTAGAAGAGATAGAGGTAATAATAGGCACAGCTTGTCCGCACAGTTCTTTTCTGCATGCTGGTCCTAAACCATACTCCTGATGATTTTGAATACAGACAGCAAATCTGGTCACCCCATCACAAAAAGGATACTTTTTTAAAAAAAAAATTCCTTCCAGCAGCACCTTAGAGACCAACTAAGTTTGTCACTGGTATGTGCTTTCGTGTGCCCATACCAATGACAAACTTAGTTGGTCTCTAAGGCATAGCTGCCAAGTCTCCCGTATTCCTCGGGAAACCCCCATTTTTCCAGCCGTTGCCAGCTGGAAAAACTGATATTTTTTTTTGTTTCCCCCCGGTTTACTTACCGGCCGTGGGAGGCTCCTTCTGCGCATGTCTGGAGTCTCTGGACATGCGCAGAAGCGATTTCTGGCATGGTGGCCATTTTGGAACTGGGCAGAGCAGCATCGAAAGTTGCTTCTGAGCATGCTCCGCCCAGTTCCAAAATGGCAGCAGCACTACTTCCGGTCTGCCGATCCCTTATTTTTCCGGCAGGAACTTGGCAGGTATGCTCTAAGGTGCTGCTGGAATGATTTTTTTTATTTTTTTCTACTACGTCAGACCAACATGGCTACCTACCTGTAACTATTGCCCATGTGGTACCTGTTAATGGAAATCAGTGGCACTGCTGCCTGTAGTGTGCATTTTAAAAAGTCTGAAATATATATTCAGGTTGGGTCTCTGGAATCCAAGGGTGCTTCAGGGGCGTAGAATCACAGAATTGTAGTGTTGGAAGGAACCATGAGGGTCATCTAGTCCAACCCCCTGCAATGCAGGAATCTCAACTAAAGCATCCATGCCAGGTGGCCATCCAACCTCTGCTTAAAAACCTCAAACAAAGGAGAGCCCACAAACTACAAAGTGAAAATAACAGCAACAAACCAATGATTACACTATGATTTAAGGCAAAAGGCAGAACGATGCCTTGTCAATCTGCTTGGAAGCCTACCTAGAAGAGGTGGGTTTTGTGGAGGCCAATTGTCTGGGTCATCTACTGTGGGCTGAAGAGCACCTTGCTTTGTTTGTGTCCCTGACCAACTATCTGCCAACTGTGCAAGCTAAGGACGAATCTCCCTCTCTGTTTCAGGAGATGACAACAACTTTAAGTGCGGTGAGAAATCTGGAACATCCAGTTTTCTCCTTGCTTAAAGGAACAGAAATGCTTGCCTTGGCAGCGTTGCTCATCTCAAAAGTTCTATGCTCAATTCTTCTTATACAGAAGTTGCTTTTTTAAAAAGAAAAAGGGGGGGGAATTCACCCTTCTGTAAAATAACTGTTTTCCTTTAGCTACAGCTGAGAGGAAGGAAAATTTACTGTTCTTCATGATAAAGAAATCAATCAGAATGAAATTTGCTGTTTGTTTTGTATCCAGACAGAGAATCGCTAATGTTTTTCTAATGGTTTGTTATATGAGCTTCAGAAAACCGGATTAAACTGTGTTCTCATGCCAGTCTTGGCAACTGAAAAGAGGTTTGAGGGATTGTATGAGATTTTTAAAAACAGCATGAGTTTGGGCTGCACGTTTCCTGTCTTGGTGATGCTGAAGTTGCAAAGCACATATAATTTTATTGGGCTGTTCTACATCTAAAGAACCCTGTGCTTATTCACGCCCTGATGGTGGCCTCCTACTTGCAGCTATGATTGATCAAAAGTATTCAAGAAGTCCTATTCAGTTTAACACAATTTATTTTGGAGAACAATAGCCTTTGTGCATGATCCACGACACCTGCACTTATGCAGCTGGCCCTACCACCATCTGTGTCAGTATACCGTGTTTCTCCTAAAATAAGACACGTCTTATATTTATTTTTCCTCCAAAAAAACACACCACGGCTTATTTTCAGGGGATGTCTTATTTTTTTAAATATTAAGTATGGTACAACAACTGGGCTGGTATCCTTACAGAGCTTTCACAGTCAGAGCTCTTGCTGAGTCCTTGATCTTCTCAGCGCGCGCCTCTGCCCTTGCCAGCTCCCGCGGGGTCGGAGCTCGGCGCAGCGCGCGCCTCTGCCCTTGCCGGCTCCCTCGGGGCCGGGGCTCAGCGCAGCACACGCCTCTGCCCTTGCCGGCTCCCGCGGGGTCGGAGCTCAGCGCAGCGCGCGCCTCTGCCCTTGCCGGCTCCCGCGGGGCCGGGACTCGGCGCAGCGCGCGCCTCTGCCCTTGCCGGCTCCCTCGGGGCCGGGGCTCAGCGCAGCGCACGCCTCTGCCCTTGCCGGCTCCCGCGGGGTCGGAACTCAGCGCAGCGCGCGCCTCTGCCCTTGCCGGCTCCCTCGGGGCCGGGGCTCAGCGCAGCGCACGCCTCTGCCCTTGCCGGCTCCCGCGGGGTCGGAACTCAGCGCAGCGCGCGCCTCTGCCCTTGCCGGCTCCCGCGGGGTCGGAGCTCAGCGCAGCGCGCGCCTCTGCCCTTGCCGGCTCCCGCGGGGTCGGAGTTCAGCGCAGCGCGCGCCTCTGCCCTTGCCGGCTCCCGCGGGGCCGGGACTCGGCGCAGCGCGCGCCTCTGCCCTTGCCGGCTCCCGCGGGGCCGGGGCTCAGCGCAGCGCGCGCCTCTGCCCTTGCCGGCTCCCGCGGGGTCGGAACTCAGCGCAGCGCGCGCCTCTGCCCTTGCCGGCTCCCGCGGGGCCGGGACTCAGCGCAGCGCGCGCCTCTGCCCTTGCCGGCTCCCGCGGGGCCGGGACTCAGCGCAGCGCGCGCCTCTGCCCTTGCCGGCTCCCTCGGGGCCGGGGCTCGGCGCAGCGCGCGCCTCTGCCCTTGCCGGCTCCCGCGGGGTCGGAACTCGGCGCAGCGCGCGCCTCTGCCCTTGCCGGCTCCCGCGGGGCCGGGACTCGGCGCAGCGCGCGCCTCTGCCCTTGCCGGCTCCCGCGGGGCCGGGGCTCAGCGCAGCGCACGCCTCTGCCCTTGCCGGCTCCCGCTGGGTCGGGGTGCTGCGACTTTCGCCGGCTCCCGCTCGGTCTGAGCTCCACGTGGCGGTTCCGGCAAGGACAGGCATCTTCCTTTTACTCCAGACCTGCTCCCACCATCCAGACCTGCTCCCACCACTACCCCAGTACGGCTTATTTTTGGGGTATGTCTTATATTTTGTTGCTTCAAGAAAATCGTGCCATGGCTTATTTTATAGGCACGTCTTATTTTGGGAGAAACACGGTACATAGCTGAAACTCTTAAGTGTTCTTGAAAATACATGTACATGTAAAACAGCTTTCAGTGCTGTTTTAATTGACCTGGAAGTGGGTCCTAGTCTACTGGGTGCTTGATCCACCTAGTCCCAGGAGTGTCAGTGCATGACCACTGAGACATGCAGAATCCTAAAGGAAGTCAACATGGTGCCTTCTTGTTGTTGTTAGATAAGTCCTCCTTTCCCCCCTCCTCCAATAGACACCTCCAGCATTCTCTTGGGTTTACTTCCTACATCGGTATAAGTCCTACTGTTAGTTTTAGATCATCCACCAATTGCATAGATGGACATCCCCTAGATCTTTTAAAATTGTAGGGTCTCCACACTAGCATTGCTTCATTGCATCAATGTGAGTCATCTCTTGCCACATGCCCTGCATATGTCCATTTTAACTTTGTGGCCTTTCCCACTAGCTCCATAACTTTTGATCTTTGTCATATCCAATTGTTAGTTCTTCAATCTTATAATGATAGGCCTAGCATTGTTCATTCCATGGTATGTTCTGTTGCTCTTAAGCTGTTCATGCTCCTTTGTGTCAGTTGTTAGTCTACAACTCCTATAATCCTGGATCATTGGCCATGCTGACTGAGGCTGATGGGGTGTGTAGCCCAACAACAAAGGAAGGGCACCATTTTAGTGACGTCTGCAAATATTCCATCTCTTAGAAAAACATGGCACTTGCCAATACTTTAATCTTGGAGCTGCCAAAGTGAAAATATGAGGCAGAATTGAATGTCATTGCTTGCGAGGAAGATCCAGGTGGTGATGTAACATTCTAAACATCTCAATTCCCCCCAAATTCCCATCTTGCTGCAACTCCTCACCACCACTACTGATTCCATTAAAATGCGAACAGTTACAATTGTGAGCTCACATTTTATACACATAACCAAAAAGTTGGCTGATTAGGTGACTCAATGTCATAGGAGTCAGGGGCTGGAAGTAGAACAGGATATGCTTTCTCCAGATTCCTTAAAAGTATGCTCACTCTCATTTCATTTCCTCCGTCCCTCCCAGCCCCAGCCCAATTCATTTCAATAAAGTTAGGATGATAAGGGTTGCCTTTGGATGTTCAGACTCAGACAGAGAGCAAAACATATAAATTTAGACTCCAAATTTATATACTTATCGGTGTGTGTGCGTGCGTGTGTGAAATTGTGTTTTTAACTTGGAGCACCTCCACTACAGTTTGCCCGCTGCTACTACTATCCTTGTTTGTCCCCCAGGCAATATAATCTATTGGGCAATAATCATAAAATATTGTGGATGGAGATGCAGTTTGCTGCTAGGTTTTTGCACCAGGCAGTCAAACTCACAAATACAGTGGAACCTCGGTTTATAACTACCTCTGTTTATGAACGCCTCCGTTTACAAATGATGCAGACCCGGAAGTGTTTACATCCGGGTTCCGCGGAGTCGGATGTGCAGATCGCTTCTGTGCAGCGCGTGAATAAACCGAGGTTCCACTGTATATATATACCAAGGTCCATTGGAACTGGATTCCTGGCCCATTCTTACAGCCAAGGGATTACGGGGAACAAAAGGTCTTAATACACCTATTGGCATTTCCTTGGAAATGGGGAGTTCTGCATATTCCTATAGGATAGCATATTCACAATTTGACAACTATCATGTGGATATCTAAACTGCTTGAGACTTTTGCATAAATGAATTCTTCTGCTATGTGAACTTAGTACCTGATGTTGGAGACAGGCTTTGCACATGATATCAGGGTGGCAGATATCACGTCAGTAGATGATGTAAACTGACAATAGAAAGTTCATTTCCTTGTTCAAACATCAGACAACAAATGTATGTATTATTTATTTACTTAAGAAACTATGGGACTTAATTGATCATTGTACTTTACAGCTGTCAAACTCCAGTTAGGAGGAAGGTGATTTGTCTAAAAGGAGGAAAAAATTCTGTTGAGTCAAGAAATATCTGATTTAACAATTTCACCCTTCATTGTTATCAAGTGAAAACTGAACTTGCATGAATCCTAAGAAAAGACAAATATGTCTTTATCAAAGTGCTAATTTCATATTACTGAGAAAATGTTTCCATCTAGCATTAAATAGAGTTAATGGGGAAAATTTGAATATGTACCGTACTTCTTTTACTTCTCTGAAATATCTCAGCAATTGTCAAATATGGGCAGAGCCTTGTGAAAGGCAAAAAGAAACACTCATGGTTCGAAATGCATTCTGATGGTAAATCTGTGTAAATTTAGCTGCCTGTCATTTCTTTGATAGAAGGCACCAGAGACAGTTTAATATCCACTATTTTGCAAGTGATCCATTAAGCTCAGCCTTCATGATGACTCTTGAGATTGGTGTTCATTTTTATCATAGCTATTTACTCACTCAAATCCTTTTCTTCCCCCTGCTGGGAATTTAGTGCCGTATAGATGTTTGCATGCAGCGGAAAGCTGACCTTGACGAGGTTGAGATGTTAGCTGTTTTGCTCTCCAGTGTCTCCTTCTATGGCAGGCGCAGAAATTCTTTGATTTTCTCTTAGAATGTGATCAGTACTGATAAAAATCTCATGTGTCAAGAGAAAAATAAGGTGAAAATGAAAATGAAATAAACATGAAGGACACACGATCTAGCCACACTTTTAAGCCCAATTAATTTTAGCTGGAATATTAAGCGTATGCTTTTCTTCTATTGAAATCAGTGAGACTTAATTGTCCTTATCACTGACTGGCTACTACTTTCACACACTATATTTACATACTCAAATAGCTGGATCCTATGTTGTGACAGAGATTTCTCCTTACCATGCAAACTGTCCACAGACCCTCCAAGTGTCCCTATTTTCCAGGGACAGTCCTGGAATTATCAAAGCCATCCCAGCTTCTGATTTCATCATGGAATGTCCCACTTTTCCTTTGGATGTCCCTATTTTAATGTCAGAGTTTTGTGCCACCCGAGCCAATGAGATAAGCAGCTATACAACCTTCAGAATACATCTGAAGGCAGCACGGTATAGGGAAGTTTTTATTAATGTTTAATGGTTTATTATGTTTTTATATATGTTGGGAGCTGCCCAGAGTGGCTGCGCCAACCCAGTCAGATGGGTGGGGTAAAAATGGTTTATTTCATTTGGAGGTAAATGGCAAAAACCACTATTCTCATACAAATTTGCACGTGTTTTGATTTTATACCTCCATAAAAAAGTGGCTGTAAAAATGGATCCAAATGTGACTTCGACTCTGTAAATAGAGACGTTGGTATTGCTCTATGCATTGGAATTTAAGTTTGTGGAACATATCTCAATTCACAAAAAGGTTTTGCACATGTTGCAAATCACTTGGACTAAGGAGTCCATTTACCCCATTTCTCCCAGCTAATAGAAAAGTGAGAGAAGAACTGCTTGAGTGCAGTTGACCTGGGGAGAATAAGATTCACTTTGTTATATGGAAAAATGTAACTGCTAAAGCAAGCAAAATAACTCTTTGTCAGTAGAAAGGAGAAGGCAATCATCCCTGCTATTTTTTTAAAAATCCATTGTGGTGATGGATGTCTATATAAAAACCCTTGATAGATAGGTAGATGATTGCGCTCATCATTAATTTACATTTGCAGGGCTATTAATGGGCATTAACCACCAAATGCTACCCCTAAGCAAAGCCTGTAGAGATTAAGGGGGGGGAGGGAGCGCTGGGGTTGGTAGGTTGGTGATTCGCGTGCTAAAGAATTGATGCATCGCTGCATCAGAACCCTTACAATCCAGATTGCAATCTAAAATGGCAGAGATTTAATTTGGATGGCTTTATAAATTGTGTGCTTCACATTCGTGATGACGTTGTCAAATAAAGCAGAAGCTATTTTTCTTCCTGCCCACAAGAGAGTCGCAGCGGCGCCGCCTACATCTTTTCTGCTGTAATGCTTCCTGTTGGCACACAAAAGCACTTAGATGCTTATATGGAGAGAGGAATTATTTTTAGTTCACCTCTATCCTTTAACATTGGAAGGTCAACTAGTGGTCTCCTTTGGCAAAGTTTGCAGTGCACCTGTAGACCTCAAATGGGCTCACTGTGGGGGGGGGAATAATATTTCCACAGAAGTGTACCACAATACAACAAGCAAACAAACTGGAAATCAAATGTATTCTATTCCTAGCTTAGAAGTGATAAGCAATGTGTGGGAATTTTATTTTAGCAAATTTGTATACAATATTGTCTCTGGACCAGAAGGAATGATACACCATAGGAAATGGAATGGAAAATGGCAAAGTAGCTGAATGATAGAGCCATATAGAGCTAAATTTAAAACAATCAGTTAAAATACAAATATTAATTGGTTCTAATTGTGTTGGTTTTATTGTCAAATAGCTTTGAGATATTCTATAGAAAGTGATTCATAAATAATTAGTTAAATAAATAAATAAAAAACTTATAATCAGCCCCAGATTAGACATGAGGGCTAGTTCTGAGTTTGAAAAGTTTAAGGATCACAAGCAATAAAATGTGCATAGTTTTAAGTTGTTGTTTTATGCATTTGCAAATTCATTGGAGGTTCTTAAGTAGAGCTTGGATGGCATCTGTCATAGATGTTTTAGTATTTCAGGAGTATGGTGGGAACAGGGATTTAGGCTGCATCCTAAACCCATTCAGCTTGGTCATGTGAGCTGGCATTCCAGCACAGAATACTATTTTAAAGTTTTGTCTTATCATAACACTCACCTTCTGCCAGATCTTATCAGAGCGGCGGCAGCAGAAGCAGCCCCACTGCCAGATGGTGTTTGGATCTGGTGTAAAATGGCTTAATTTATAGCAGTTTGCTTTAAGTCAGCTTCATCTGCATGGGATTGCTCTCTACTTGACTTAAGATTTCTTTAATAAAATGATATTGGAGAGTAAGTCACTGTACTACAAAATGATTTTGTCATGCTTTTGCTCACTGACTATCAGCTATCTTTCACAAATGTTCTCAGCTGAAAACCTTTACCCCACCATAGTACAACCAACGTATGGAGGTGTTTCTTCATGTTTCCTTTTAAATAAAACGGTAAAGGTAAAACGGTAAAGGTAAAGGGACCCCTGACCATTAGGTCCAGTCGTGACCGACTCTGGGGTTGCGCGCTCATCTCGCATTATTGGCCGAGGGAGCCGGCGTACAGCTTCCAGGTCATGTGGCCAGCATGACAAAGCCACTTCTGGCGAACCAGAGCAGCACATGGAAACGCCGTTTACCTTCCTGCTGTAGCGGTTCCTATTTATCTACTTGCACTTTGTCGTGCTTTTGAACTGCTAGGCTGGCAGGAGCTGGGACAGAACAATGGGAGCTCACCCCGCCATGGGGATTCGAACCGCCGACCTTCTGATCGGCAAGTCCTAGGCTCTGTGGTTTAACCCACAGCGCCACCCACGTCCACAGTGCCATGTGCGCAAATAATTTTAGCCAAAGTGCTGCATTTTTTGTTAATAAAGTCCACAAGGTTTGGAGAGAGATAAGAAAAGCTGAAAGTGGAAATAAATGCTCATCTAAGACTGGGTGGGGAGCAGTGTTTACTAGATATTTGGTAGCAATTGGTTCCAAGTCCAGCTAGCCTCATGAAAAATTTCTGCATACTTGCAAAAGCTAACTTAATTAGATGTAGTTAAATATATATCTTCACTTTTGCTAGTAATAAGACCAAGGAACATGATATTTCCAATTAAACCCAGGGTTGAAATACAGTATGTGTTTTGAATTTGTCCACTCAATTTGAAGACTGGATTTTGCTTGGATGTATGTGAATCTAGGAGGGCTGACCTAGTTTACAGTGTTCTTCAAAAGTTATTCTGAAGTTTATAAATCAAAGCAAAGTATGTGATAAGATTTTAAGAAATACGCACATATCTGCTCCACACATTTTAAGAAAAGCAACGAAACATTTTGAAAGCTCAGGTTTATTTGTTGGAAAACCTGGAAAATCTGTTCGCTTTTGGAAGTCAGGCCTACAACAAAGGTAGACTAGAAGTCCACTCCTGGTTTTGCCTTCAGCACTCTGTTGCCAAGGCCATCTACTATCACCAACAGCCAGTGTTGAAAGCAGTAATGAGGGAGAAATTTATTCAGTTTACAAATTTGTACTTCCCAAAACAATGTGCAAGCCTAAACACTACTCTTTTTTTTCAAATGTTCCCTTTTCTGTATTTTACAATATGTTTCCCCAACCAAATTGTATGACAAAACACACATATGAGGGAAAAGTGTGTAAAAATGCATATATCAGTGAACATATCATACAAAAATGCACTTTAACAGCGGTAATTGCTTGCAAAATTGTGCACATGAGAGCATAAAAAATTCAAGCAAAATTCTTTGCCCATTTCCTTAAAAACAAATGAAAACTTGTGCACAAATGGGGTGAACTAAACTCAAGAGTTGAAAAATGAGCTGCTGAAATTGACAGTGCCATTCATCCCTAGCTGAGAGTTCCTTAGAATCTCTTATTTCCTATCGGTTTTAAGAGAAACTATATTGCTTGAAGCCTCCAATATATACAGGATGAAACTGAAGCATATGTTAATATTTTTCAACACTGAAAAATATAGTATAAACTGGGCCCCAGAAATTTGTTATTGGCATGATTGTGTGCTCAGATACTCAGATGGAGAACTTTAATATTCACCGGATGCTTACATGGAGACAGACAGTCATGGGTGTTTCCATTACTGCGGCAACAGCTTTCTTCTTCCATGCCACAGAAATGGCAACAACAACTATTTTCTCCACCATTTAAACTTTCTCAGTAGTTCTCTACTATAATGCATTTTACTAAATTGGCATGCTTTCCTTGGGTTGTATTCAACATAATAGGTTTTTTTCCCCTTCCCAGTCCTTCCCACTCCTCCCCTGTGCCCCTGATATTGGCTTGTAGGGACCAGGAGTAGTCTGAGAACAATGTGTGGGGATGATAGGGGAGATTGTTCCATCTTGCAAACTGAAAAGCGTGCATTGATAGAACAATCTGAAGGGCACGACATGTTCCTTAATTTAACATCAAATACATTTCTTACGGGACCCAGGTGGTGCTGTGGGTTAAACCACTGAGCCTAGGGCTTGCTGATCAGAAGGTTGGCGGTTCGAATCCCTGCGACGGGGTGAGCTCCCGTTGCTTGGTCCCAGCTCCTGCCAACCTAGCAGTTCGAAAGCACGTCAAAATGCAAGTAGATAAATAGGAACCGCTCCAGCGGGAAGGTAAACAGTGTTTCCGTGTGCTGCTCTGGTTTGCCAGAGGTGGCTTTGTCATGCTGGCCACATGACCTGGAAGCTGTACGCCGGCTCCCTCGGCCAGTAATGCGAGATGAGCGCGCAACCCCAGAGTCAGTCATGACTGGACCTAATGGTCAGGGTCCCTTTACCTTTACCGTACATTTCTTACATAGGAACACAAATGTACTTAAGTGTTTCTGTAATGCTTGTCTATCACCTTGGCTGTTTTTCCTCTACCGTTGATAGTTTTGATCTTTGATTAGGAACCCAGTGGGCTGAAAAGCTTCTTTTCCCTCTTACTTCCTACTTTCTAAGATGTGGTGCTTGGAAAACACAGAGAGAGTTCTCATGCATCACCTAACCAACTCAAGGTGTTATAGGCATGCCTTCCGCTTATTGATCCGCATGGGTGAAAAACAGCAATATTTCTCTGAATCAGAAAGCAGGTGGAATTCTGTCCTTCATGGGTCACAGGCTGTGTGCACACTTTAACCCCAAAACACATTCAAAGCACATTCTTCATCTCAAAGAATTCTGGGCACTGTAGTTCACCCCTCACACACATTTACAATTCCAAGCAATCCTTAAGAAACTACAGGGCCTCAAATTCTTTGAGATGAAGAATGTTGCATAGAAATGTAGAATGCCTAAAGCATTGTCTTTCTGTGTAAACAGGAATTAAATTTTGACATACT
The DNA here is from genome assembly GCF_963506605.1 of Zootoca vivipara. Lineage (NCBI taxonomy): Eukaryota > Metazoa > Chordata > Lepidosauria > Squamata > Lacertidae > Zootoca > Zootoca vivipara. The sequence continues at coordinate 72,024,458 of NC_083283.1, forward strand.
GAACATGCTAATCTTTATTCAAAACAGCATTGGCACACTAATGCAGCTGGAAAAGGCTAGAGAGAAAGAGGCCCACCCACCACTAAAGTGGTTATTGATTGAAGGTTAATGTTGTGTATCTAAGAGATCATTTTGCATCCTTCTAATAATCAAATAAGTGCAGAACTGAATGACTAGCTAAACAGCTTGGGTGAGTGTCCATTGGATTCAATAGAGGATATCGACATTGATTGCTTACAGAAGTACCCAACGAGTCTGAAAGGTTTTGACTCTTCAACCCGCAATGCTACCGGCTGACTGGAAATGATCATATGCAAACGAAATGGAAAATCCAATTTGCCCACATGAGCTAATTTTCAAGCTATGCTTCTGTCTTTTACTAGCATTTCAATATAGTTTTGACCCTGATCTTGTTTTTTTGTTTTTTTGTTTTTAAAGAAAGGACTACTCTATTTTATCAGTACAATTCCTGCACATCTCATTTTAGGGTGAATGTCCAAAATGTGATGGTCAAATAAAATATTTAATATGCAGTAACAGGCCAGCTAGAAAATTTGGTGAGCATTCACACGCACGCTAGTATATCCCTTTGTCTTCATGGGGCACAAGTGGCTTTGTGAACACACCCAAAGAAAGAAAGAAAGAAAGAAAGAAAGAAAGAAAGAAAGAAAGAAAGAAAGAAAGAAAGAAAGAAAGAAAGAAATATGAGTGCATGGGGCACAAGTCGCTGCATTTTTTGTGCTAGCCAGACGAGTGGGAGGCATGTGCCGCTGTATATACATCACTGTTATTCAGCACTGCAATACACACACTGTCTTATAGGTGACCAGTCACTTTGGATCCCAGTAGGATCCCCCCCCCCATTTTTCTGATTGGCTGTTGGCAGAAAGTTCCCCTCACCAACTCCATACTGTACCTGAAGGAACAGGTGGGAAATCGACTAATAGGAGATATCAGTTTAAATAGGTCACAGTTCAGGAAGGAAGAGCAGTATAAACATCAAAGGGAAGGACCTTTTAGGGTTATTGAGGATTTTCAAGGCCTGCTCCCAGCTAGAAAACCCTTGGAGACTTCCCCAAGTTACACACATGAGTCCAAGGGTCCTGCAAAGAAATCTAACACTAGATCATAGTTTTATGTTATACCCAAGCAAATCCCGAAATGCCCCCCCCCCCCCGAAATCTGACCTGAAGAGCTACAATGTCTCCAAATATGAAAAAGTTAAATAAATTTGATTTCCCAATGGAACTGATGATTTGGATTCCCGTTGCAAGCTGAAACTGGAGCCCTGTTGGATCCAGATCTGTGATGAATTGGGGTCTGATCTGAAATGCCAAATTGTGCCCCGAATCTGATAGTGTGTGTGTGTGTGTGTGTGTGTGTGTGTGTGTGTTGCAACAGTACAGCATTTCCTGCCCAACAGAAGGCAACACAGATCCTTATGCCTGTACAATAGTAGAATCCAATTCGACCAGAAACTTGCTTCCTTTGTTTTATTATTCGTCCTTCTGCCTAAAATAACACAAAGCCCACCCTCAGCTGATCAAAGTGTGTAGAAATCAAGCATCAGTAACCCCAGAAGAGAAGCCAAAGATGAAAGAAAGATCATTATTCTGGTGCATTGTCTCTTGTGTTCACTATCACTGCCAGACAAAATCAACAGCTTTTCTACTTCTTTTCAGTTTGTGGACCATATGGAGCTCCATCTCCTATTGACTGACCCATTTTTTTTATTAACATGAAATATGTTCCCAGGGCATTCAACCTCAATCATGCAACTCGGCCGTTAAAATATCTGTGATTTACATGCAATATTTTCTGTGATTTACGCGCAATCCAGAAGTAAGTCTTCTTGAGCTCTGTGAGGTTTCCAAGTGGGTGTGCACAGGATTGCAACCTGACAGCACAATTGTATGCATGTCCAGTCAGAGGAAAGTCCCTCTAATTGAGTTTGATGAGACTTACTTCCAGGTAATACTTAGAGTGGAGGACAAATTATTCTGATTTCATCAGACTTAATGGAGATTTATTTTGGATTTCAAACAGAATTTATTAATTATTATTTTTTAAACTCATTTAAACAGATTTTTGATTTGTTCTATAATGGAATGATGGACAAAGTTAAAGCAATGGTGCCTTGATGTTGATATTGTTTTCTGCCTAAGGAAAACATTTCAAAAAATGTGAAGCAAGATACTGCTTCTTCTTTCATAGTTGACCATAATTTTGAACAGGATGAATTTAAGCAATATGTATTAAATCATGAAGGGCACCATGCCAGTTGGGAGAAAGATTTCATTATGTCTTTGTGGATGAAATTTTCAAATGACCTCATTCTTGGATATATTCAGGATAGATTGCTGGAAGAGTTGTTTGCTGTAGGAACATTTTATGGGATACTACTAGTATCTTAAAGCAATATTGAAATTATCAGTCAGGGATGGAGAACCTGTGACTCTCCTGATGCTGCTGGACTTGCAGTCCCCTCCTCCCTGTCTATCGGCTTATTATGGGAGCTGCAGTCCAACCTGGAGGCTTCAAGTTCTCCATCCCTTTATTGTCAATATGGGCCAAATTTGGATCTCTCTTATGCCAACGTATTTGGCGCCTCTCATATACATACCATTTCATTGTTTACTGCCGCTGCTTTGAACTTGTTTTGCTATTGACAAGATATGGTAATGACTTCCAAAATTTTAAGAGCTTTCAAGGAGAATAAGATGAATTCCTAGAGGATAAGGCTATTAACAGTCGATGCCAAAGGCAATATGCTTCTGTATACGTGTGAGAGAGAAAGATATTGCACTCAGGTCCTGCTTCCTACAGCATGCAGGATTTAACATTGTAGGGTTTGGAAGCTGTTGCATGTCATAGAATCATAGAGTTGGAAGAGACCACAAGGGCCATCCAGTCCAACACCCTGCCAAACAGGAAACACCATCAAAGCTTTCCTGACAGATGGCTGTCAAGCCTTCACTTAAAGACTTCCAAAGAAGGAGACTCCACCACACTCCATGGCAGCAAATTCCACTGTCGAACAGCTCTTACTGACAGGAAGTTCTTCCTAATGTTTAGGTGGAATCTTCTTTCTTGTAGCTTGAATCCATGTCCGTGTCCGCTTCTCTGTAGCAGCAGAAAACAAGCTTTCACCCTCTTCTATATGACATTGTCACAGTGGTCGGATGGGACTACTTCAGAGTAACGACTCTCCACCGCTCTGCATTTTATCTTTTTATTGGTGCTGCGTATTTACAGTGCTAAAGGTAGAGCTATTTACAGAGACACATCTTTTCAGCTTTCATCAGAACCTCCGAATGGCTTTTGGCGCGTCTTGCGCCAGCATAACAACTTGGGGAGCCCCATCCTCTTCCCCCGACGCTTTCTGAGAAGTTCCGGAGTTGGGGGGATGGGTCTGCCCCCCCTCTTTCCTCCTTCCTGTCCCACCTGGGACGCTGGCTCTTCTACCCTGCCAGAGCCTTGGATCCCACTTCCTGTTTCCCCACTGGAGCTGGAGCTCTCCCTGCTCTCAGTCGTGCTCTGGGCTGGGCTGGAACTCAGGAGGGGAGGGGCTTCGCGATACCCCTTGCCCCTCACAGACATCCTTTTATATATTTGAACATGGCTATCATATCACCCCTTAACCTTCTCTTCTCCAGGCTAAACAAACCCAGCTCCCTAAGCTGTTCCTCATAAGGCATCGATTCCAGGCCTTTGATCATTTTGGTTGCCCTCCTCTGGACATGTTCCAGCTTGTCAGTATCCTTCTTTAACTGTGGTGCCCAGAACTGGACACAGTACTTCAGGTGAGGTCTGACCAGAGCAGAATACAGTGGTAATATTACTTCCCTTGATTTAGATGCTATACTCCTTTTGATGCAGCCCAGAATTGCATTGGCTTTTTTAGCTGCTGCATCACACTGTTGACTCATGTCAAGTTTGGGGTCTACCAAGACTCCTAGATCCTTTTCACATGTACTGCTCTCAAGCCAGGTGTCACCCATCCTGTATTTGTGTCTTTCATTTTTTTTGCCCAAGTGTGGTACTTTACATTTCTCCCTGTTAAAATTCATATTGTTTGCTTTGGCCCAGTTGCTTAACCTGTTAAGGCCTTTTTGAAGTGTGATCCTGTCCTCTGGGGTATCCTGTCCTCTGTCTACCATGAAAGTGTTTCACGTTGCAAAAGATTCAGGGGTGGCAATTTTATGAAAACACTTCCTGCTCATACAGTTTCCAGGAGTCCTCAAAATTCCCTGGAGGTTCACAATTTGAAATGACCAGTTTATAGCAGAAATGGCTTTTGTAGTATTAGTAATTTGGATAGAAACATAGCATGAATGTTGCAGTGACATTGTAAACCCCCCCCCCCCGCTTTTTCAATAGCATCCTTCTTCCTCAGCACTGAACTGAAATACAGAAATAAATAATGGAGTATTGTAGTAACCAGTGCCAGCTCCCCATAGGAAAAAGTCGATATCATACTAGATTGGGTCCTCCCTAACAAGAGGGCATGTGTTGCGGTGGGACCTGGCAAGCAAACCCTATGTTGTGGGTGGGAACATTGGAGCGGCCACAACATGCTATTGGTGGTGCCTCGATCTGGGCTGCCATTGGGCCAGAGGGATGCCAGTCAATGTGATCGAGGGACCACTATTTAACCTGGTGCAAGTTCCCTGAGCTTCCTCTTTTGGGCTCAGTGCATCGGAACACCCGCCCACCTCTCCCTATATTTAGGGCTTGCACTTGACCTTGCTATGCCATCGTGTGCCTGTCGTTGGACAGGGGCATGGCAGGAATTTCCCCCACTTGGCTGATTGGCTAGTGCCACTTGGGTTTTGCCTGTCACATAGCAAATCGTCACAACTTGTAAGGTTGGCGGATAGGCTCTGGTTCTTGTTGATGGGGGGGGGGCAGGATGCCTAGCCATCCCTATGTGATGGGTACTCCTTTAAAAGGAATCCAAGGGCTCATGGTTGATCTTCCCCATGCGGGGTTGTGCCCTGAGCCTGAGTTCAGCGCTCATCTGGGTGGAGGCCTGGCAGACCCCCCTGCTTGCCTCTGTCCCAGGTGTTCACCCAAGGCTGACTTATGGTTGGTGCCCAGTCAGCGCTGCCTGCAGGGCTGCAGGTAGCTAATCGAACCCGAGCCTATGCAACTACTCACTTGATTGCAATAAATTTATTTCTGGGGGTGGTTAAAAGGTCTCCACACGCAATTAGATTTCTCAGTCCAACCTCTTGGCTGGTGTAGCAGAGATGCCTAACCGGCCTGATATGAATTGCTTTAGCTTCATACATTTTGATGAGTTTAATATTTAGTGTTCTATAAATTACCCTGGGTAACAATTAGCCTGTCTAAAACAAAGAGTCAATTTCCATTTTCATGCTAATGAAATCTTCTTTTGAAAAGGCACTGAAGACAATCAACAAGCTAATGATACATTGTGCATGACCTGAACATATATGTCACTCATATCATATAGATCAAACATCCCCATGGGAAATGCAGACGGAGAGCTTTAATTGAATGTAAACATCCCAGCCTGAAGCAGCAAAAAGAGAGAGGAGAGAGAGAACCACTATGTAGAAAGTTACATTTTGCACACTGGCAGCAGAACAGAAAGGAAAGAAATGCATGCATTGATTGACTCAGAGGCAATTATATTTTCTCTCCATATATGGACATTCCTTTCAGCAGCCCTTTCTGAATTTCAGAACCTCCTCTCTTAGTGAACGTTCATGCGATTCATTTTCCCCAGTGACTATATTACTTATTTGTAGTCAGTCCATTCTCATTTTAATCATTTATGTCATACATATAGCAAAAGTGGTGGCATACTGATATGTTAAGTAATACATCAAACCCAGAAATAATTAGAGATGGAATAAAATGAATAAGCTCATTTCGTTTGTGTGTGTGTGTGTGTGTGTGTGTGTGTGTGTTTCTGAGGGTAATGTGTTTCTAGCTTTCTGTAATTTTTGAAATTTTCTGCAAACGCTTTGCTGTTGTTGATTCAGTTTTCTTCTTCTCCATGACAATTTTCTTTGTATTTTCAGAAATGCTTTAGCTGAATTTCCTGGATGCTTTAACCGAGATTCATGCATTGTAGGGAGTTGGTCTAGATGACCCTCGGGCTCCCTTCCAACTCTACAATTCTATTATTCTTTTATTCTTTCTTGTTTTTGTTGTTGTTTTGACAGTTTGCCAACATGGTCATTTAAATCCCCATTGTTGTTACAACCCATGCCATTTTGTTGACAACATTATGCTAAATCCCATGGACTGCTGAACAGATTAAATACCACTATGGGCAATTATTAATGACAGCTGATAACAGTCCTTTCATGCATTTTTCTGTTGTATTTGTTGAGAACAATGAAAGCAAAGGAGGAGGAGGGCTGACCCAATACATTTTACTGCCTCAGGTGAAGCAACACATGGTTCCCCACCCAAAATAACCAGTTATTTTGTCGCCTGAATCATGAAAAATCCCCAAAATTGCCCCACCGTCTCCCTGGCAATACAAATAAAATAGCACATGTCCAACTAATATTTTCAGGGCTATATTTATATGTACTATACCCAGAGAGATAGCAAGATTAAAATCTAAATAAATAAATGGATTTTGCAAAATATATTGCTGAGTAGTGACAGGCCAGTGCAGTCGGAAAATCACCAAGAAGATTTTTGAGCATTAAAAAGAAGAGAGAAATTAAGTGAGTAGATCATAAATTAGATTTACAGTAATGAATGATATTAGCGAGGGCAGATGAAGTCTCCCCAATTCTTATTCCAGGAAAAGGAATTATTCTGTTAGAATACTGAATGGCAATTTCTATAGAAATAAGGGCTATTTTATTCAGGCAAAGAACCTAGAATTAAGTTGTTTTTCTCAGGCTGATGCTGCAGATAAGGGTAAAGCATTAAATTGCTGGGAAAGGAGTGCATTTTAAAATTACCATTTATCACTTTTGCCAATATAGAAACCTATGTTAAAAAAATAAAAAACCTTTGGTTACAACACAGGTATGCAAATGCAAATCTACAAACATGCACACAAGTTTATAGCAAACCACCATCAGATCAGTTGTTTTACAATCAATTTATTTAGAAATTTAAATAAAAATAATGCCTTCCTCCTTTAGAACTATATTTACAAACCTATATTTATGCCAAAATGAAATCAGCCACTGCTAGGCTATAATAAATTTATGAACATGCACTCTTCATTCTTTCATTTGGATAATAAAATATAAATGGGTGCTTATCTTGTATTAAAAAGGTAAAGGGACCCTTGACCGTTAGGTCCAGTCACAGACGACTCTGGGGTTGCACGCTCATCTCACTCTATAGGCCAAGGGAGCTGGCGTTTGTCTGCAGACAGCTTCCGGGTCATGTGGCCAGCATAACTAAGCCGCTTCTAGCAAACCAGAGCAGCACATGGAAATTCTGTTTACCTTCCTGCCAGAGTAGTATCTATTTATCTACTTGCACTGGAGTGCTTTCGAACTGCTAGGTTGGCAGGAGCTGGGACCGAACAACGGGAGCTCACCCCGTCACAGGGATTCAAACTGCCGACCTTCCGATCGGCAAGCCCTAGGCTCTGTGGTTTAGACCACAGCACCACCCGCGTCCCTATCCTGTATTGTTGTTGTTGTTTAGTCGTGTCCGACTCTTTGTGACCTCATGCACTAGAGCACCCAAGGCACTCCTGTCTTCCACTGCCTCCCACAGTTTGGTCCTGTATTAGCTCCACGATTAAGGCAGTATCAATTTTAGTGGGCAGGATTTACCTAACTACGCCTTTGAGCAGAAGCCCCACACAGGCACTTCCATGTGTGCAATGTGGCTTTCTCCCCTCACTTTCTCCCATGTCCCTTGAATGCCACCCAAATTTGGCCAGGGGGAGGTCAGAAGAAGCTCACGAACAGCACATAGAGGCAAGAGAAGGTTTGAGTGTTCCCCTGCCAAGCAATAATACTTGTGTAGATGAGAGAACAGCATTGAATTCTACTTGGTGTCACTGGATTTCCCACTAGCTCCTCCACCTACCGTAAGATACTGAGTTGTATCTAATGAAGTCAAGAGTGTAATAACTTCTGCTCACACAACAGAACTTTCTATCCATCTGTACACATCAAAGACCTGTGGGCATTGTGCTCATACAATGGCTTCATTGGATTCAACCAATTATCTATCTTCAGGGTATTATTGTAAAATTACCTTCCTTAATGTTATACCGGTAGATAAGCCCTAATCCTACTTCCACACAAAGTTTCAGAATTCATCATCAAAAATTACTCTGTTCCCTCTGTCTCTGAATGACACACAACTTGATGATGTAAACAATTTTGGAAGCCCTCACCGTGCATCCATTCCCAGTAAACTTGTGTGGGGTGTGTGTGGCAGCAATGGGAACAAGCATACAAGCTCCACCTCAGTCTTTGTTCTAATCACCCTCCACCAGTTGGATGGTGACACTTGTCCCCACTGCCCCTCACATGTTTACATGAATGCTTGAAGAGGACTAAAATGTGTATAGTGGACTGAATCCTGTACATGGGGTACAGGATTGACCCCACTGACTCTGTTCCCTCTGTATTGATTATCTCTGTGTTTTCAGAACCTGCAAATAAAACATTCACACAGAGCTGGCCATTGTGTGGAGTCTGGGGTTGAGGCAGTCCCACTCCTGCTTCATGCACTACAGCCTTGCCGGTTGCCATCTGTCTGTCTTGAAAGACAATGGAGTGCGCCTCCAGGGATGAAATCAAACCACTGCTTTAGCAGCACCAAAGAGACCTGGGCAATGTGTATGAGGTCCAGGGCTACCAAGAACACAAGACCCCTCTCTTAGCCTCCCTGATGTGGTCTAAAGGAAAGCAGAAGAATACGCTTGGCTGCGGAAGTTTCTGGAAGGAGGCGTACAAGGCATCATCCAACCATCTTGGGGACTAGTTTTGTGTTGGCTTTGGGCTTCACACCTTAGCCTTTTCTTCTCCTGAAGATATCCTTCAGGGCAGCAGAGGTTTAGGACCAGAGTTTTCCTTGTCCTAGATGGGCTCCCCCCCCCCATGTTGACAAGCCCCATCTTTTCCTCTCTTCCCCCTACAGCAGAAACTACCTTCTTGACCATTGGACCCACTATTGGTCTTCTGTGCTTAATCTCCCAGAGCCTGTCTTTGCATGCAGGGGAAGTCCATGACTCCCTGAGGGTTTGAGACCCATCATCTACCCTTACCTGGTTTAGCTGGCCAGTTGAAGCTGCTTCCTGGGGTATGACCTCTGTTGCATGCTGACAGCTTCTAGGAGCCACAGGTGAGAACTGTGTGCAGAGTTGGGACCAAAGGTGGACAAACTACCCCAGTGTGGCCTAGGGAGAGGAAGTGTGGATAAGATGTAGCCTGGGGGGATCCCAAGGGCCAAATGGGGAGGTTTGGAGGCCCACATTTGCCCTGAAATTCCCCTTCCATGTTGTAAAGGGTCTATTTGTTAACATATGTTTTTTGTTTTCCCCAACAATATATAAATACATTTTTGAAAATGGTCCCTTTTGATCTTTCCCCAAAGTTATCCTCTCAAAAACAGCAAGATATTTACATGCTTAAATGTCAATAAGTCCCATTGAACGTCATGGAGCTTACTTCTGAACAAACACAAACATAGTATTCTATTAATTTATGTAAAAACATAAGGTGGAAGAACTACCATAAAGGTAACAACCTGCTAAAATTCATGCTAATCTAATACACTGTTGCAAGGGACATGGGTGGCACTGTGGGTTAAACCACAGACCCTAGGGCTTGCCAATCAGAAGGTCAGCGGTTCGAATCCCTGCGATGGGGTGAGCTCCCATTGCTCGGTCCCAGCTCTTGCCCACCTAGCAGTTTGAAAGCATGTCAAAGTGCAAGTAGATAAATAGGTACCGCTACAGCAGGAAGGTAAACAGTGTATCTGTGTGCTGCTCTGGTTCGCCAGAAGCGGCTTTGTCATGCTGGCCACATGACCTGGAAGCTATACGCCGGCTCCCTCGGCCAATAACACAATATGAGCACCGCAACCCCAGAGTCAGTCATGACTGGACCTAATGGTCAGGGGTCCTTTTACCTTTAATACACTGTTAAACCCTAGATAGCTTTCTATTATTTTAAAATGTTGATAAATTTGCTCCAGTTTGCAAGTTGTTGCTGGCTGTTTTTTTTAAAAAAATCTTTTTAAAAAGTTATTTGTTTATTATTTTTGAATAAGTCTTGCATCATGGAATAGTTTATCCCTTGCCTATAAAAGCTAAAACTAATACTGCAAAGTAATGTATTTATATTTTTTAATATAAATATTTTGATTTTCATCCAGTGATACATAAAGGATCCAATATTTGGGAATGCAGAAAATATCCTTAAGCCTAAGTATTGGCACCCCCCCCATTTCAATAACCATCCAATTAGAGAAATTATTTTTAATGGATAGGTGTGATTATATCATAAAAAGTGCTCCATGCACGTAGCTCCAACGGGTTGGAGGCAAACTGTATACATGAAACCTGATTACACATGTGGCCGTTCATCCATCCATGCGCAAACACAGACGCTTAGCTTGTATGTTTGCATAGCCGCTAGCTGGATCGGGGTGATTAAGCATGGACCACAACAGATTTAGGGGAGCTGGACATTTTCAGCCCAAGGCTGAGAGTAGTTAGGAAAAAATATTTACAATGTTAATAATTGGATCCACTGTGGTCTGTTTCATGCTGCGTACCAAAGCATAATCAGGAACCCTTGCTCCCAAACACAGTTAATATAATAGAATCATCATGTTTTTACATAGCAGTCTTCTCCCTGTGCATTTTTAACACAATGATACTTACCATCCTCATTTCTCAAGATACTGTAGCCTGCAATATATCAAGCTAAGGGCCTAGTCATTACTTTGATTCATGAGATTCATTTTACTTGTAGCAAATGATGTGGCTGTTATGGTGGCATGAATCAAATATGTACTTTAGAAAGGAACAAGAACATAAAAGTACTGTTCTTTTCTTTCTTTTTCTTTTTAAAAAAATGTTATTCCTTTGCACTTTCACTGTGCTGATGAACGCAGTTTTCAAGCATGCATGCAAAGGACAGGGAATGCACAATTTTGCCAAAGGCAAATCTACACGTTTGGTGAGAAGAAAAGGTCGGGGAACCTTTGTTTATTTAGTTCACAACATTTATGTTACCGCTCAATTGGAATAAAACCTTAGAGCAGTTGACGAAAAGAATAATGTTTGGCGTTTTGAATGTTGGGCTTCTTATTATCTTCTTATATGTGCTGGAAGCCGCCCAGAGTGGCTGGGCAAACCCAGCCAGATGGGTGTTGTATAAATAATAAAATGATTTTTATTACGACTACTATTATTAAATAAAATAATCGGTTAAAAGTATTTTAAAAATCCAAAAATAATTACAACCAGAAATAAACTGAAACCAGATAAAAACATATGAGAGCTTTTAGATGCCTGGATAGGCTTGCCTAAACAGAAATGTTTTCAGCAGGTGCTGAAAAGAGTGCAGTGAAAATGCCTAACTGATATAAACAGAAGGTGAGTTCCAAAGTGATTTGTGCTGCCACAGTAAAAGACTGATTTCTTAAAAGTGTGCCACTAGTATATTGTGAAACTTGTAACAGTGCCAGTTCTTCTGACTGAAGCAGTAGAGTAGGCATGCTGTATATCGATAGGATAAGGAAATATTGCAAGTAAACTGGTCCCAACTTGTTAAGGGTTTGATAAATTAATGGCATGGCAGCAAATCAGCAATCATTGCAGATCTCGGAACAGAAATGTTATATGCTGACAGGGTTTCACTGCTTTCTGCACTAGCTGTAGCTTCAGGATCAAGTCCAGGATCAAGTCCAGGATCAAAACCAGACATACAGTACATTGCAGGGATCCAATCATTAAGTCACCAATGTCTGAACTACTGTGCTCCAGCTCTCCCAGTTCTGGAATAGTCAAAACTGTCATATCAGTCACAGCTGATAAAAAAGTGCTTCTATCCACAGGGGCCAATTGGACCTCCAGTGACAAGGCTGGATCCAAAAACAGCCCCAGACTTCTCCTTAAAAGGGAGCGTGACCCCATTCAAGGTATGCAATATTGGACATGGGAACCACTCATTGACAGTGCCTCCATCTTGCCAAGATTCAAGCTTAGCTTATTTTCTCTCATCCATCTCACCAGTGCGATTTTTCTAGAAAAAGAGGTGCCAGAAATCCCCAGGAATGCCTCCCTTGTTCTCTTGTAATGACAATGGTGCCCAGCTGAGAGGTGCCAGAACTCAGTTCCTGTGAGTTCATGCATATCATCAGGCACTGGTGCAGGGCCACATGGCCTCTACAGATTAAGATGTTATGGAAAAATAGAGCCAAGCATCATTATCATACTGGTGGCACCTTGCCGCCAAGTTCCTAATGACTGCTCCCAGTTCCTGAATACAGATATTGATATGATGATGATGATTTTATTATTTATGCCCCACCCTTCTGACTGGGTTAGGTTGCCCCAGGCACTCTGGGCAGCTCCCAATAAAATTTAAAAAACACAACAAAAGCTCAAACATTAAAAATGTCCATGCATAGGGCTGTCTACAGTTGTCTTCTAAAAGTCATAGTGTTGCTTATCAGTTTGACATCAGATGGAATGGTATTCCACAGGGTGTGGTCCACTACCAAGAAGGCCCTCTGCCTGGTTCCCTGTAACTTCACTTCTCACAGTGAAGGAACCACCAGAAGGCCCTCAGAGCTAGATCTCAGTGTCTGGGCTGAATGATGGGGGTGGAGATACCCCATTGCGTAACCAGCATGGGGTCAAAAAGCACTCTCCAGTGCTACTTTCTGGACACTATACCAGAGATAGGATTGGAGCTATGGTAACACAGTGCCCCAAATTCCCATTCCCTGAAATTAATCAAGAAAGAAACCATGGTAAATGCTATCAAAAGCTGATGAGTTGGATTGGTTAAAAACATGTAAATCACATGACACTAATTCTGCCAATAGTAAAAAGGGATTTGAAGAAAAAAATGATAGTGAACAGTTCACTTACAGATTTTTATACTTTCCTTTATCAGACCTTCTCAGAACACAAGATGAGAAAATAAGATGAAGTTGCTACCTTGTTCTCCTCGACAATAAGAATAGAAATATCGCTAGATTTTCCGAAGGGATAGCCTGGTGAATAATGTCTGTCTTACACTATTATCTAGTAAAGGGACCCCTGACCATTAGGTCCAGTCGTGACCGACTTTGGGGTTGCGGCGTTCATCTCACTTTACTGGCGTACAGCTTCCGAGTCATGTAGCCATCATGACTAAGCCGCTTCTGGCGAACCAAAGCACCGCACGGAAATGCTGTTTACCTTCCCACTGTATTTATCTACTTGCACTTCATGCTTTCGAACTGCTAGGTTGGCAGGAGCAGGGACCGAGCAACAGGAGCTTGCCCTGTCGTGGGGATTCGAACCACCAACCATCTGATCGGCAAGCCCTAGGCTCTGTGGTTTAGCCCACAGCACCTCCCATGTCCCTTTTATTATCTAGTATATAGTTGCTAAACATCACAGATTAGAGCAAATTAGATTAGAAATGTTAACCATGGACATGGTTTACCCAGAAGATTTAGGTTTGTGGAGTGTACTAGTTAATAAGTAACTGAAGATGTAACATGTCAAGAGAATAATAGTGATAAATATTGCACAGTATGTCGAAATGGGAATGTTAAAAAATTTACCATGCAACTTTTTCATGCTCCAATTGGATTTTTCTTTTCTTTTCCAGAGTTTAGTCTTATTATCTAAGCAAGGGGAAATTTCTAAAATATTTTCAGTAAACCACCTCTTGTGTACCTCCCCTCCCCTCTGTCTAAGCCACAATAAACTCTGGTACCACCATCATAAGAGTGGAGCAGCATAATTCTGGACTCCTGACAACATTTGTCACTTTTTCTAAAAATACAAATCAATTTAGAAGCTCCAGACAAGGATGAACCCTGACTTGGTCAAGTCTCTCCTGATGGACGGGAGCTCTATATGTTCACATTTTATGCAGGTGTAACTCCTTCAAAATAATCTGAATATATGTACATGTCAGATCCCTACATCCACCCTTTCTATACATGGAAGTGTTTGTGTGAACGCTCTTAAAAGAAAATTATTTTTCAAAAACTGTCAACTCCGCATTTGGTTATAGTGAAATAGTTCCAGCACATAATGTCTCATTGGAAAAATTGCACTCGAGGCACTTCATCTGTAGGAAGAACTTGATAATAAATTGCTTGCCCATTATTCCATGTTTCCATTAGTTTAATTGGAACTAATTTATTTGAACTAGATAAATTTCCCATTAGATTATCATCATCAAAAAAATCAATATATAAAAGCCATGCAACAGGGGAGATAGAAGGATTTATTATCTGTATGAACCTTCTTCATATGTTTAAGAGACCTGCTATAAAGGTAATAATCTATGTAATATTGTATTCATTCCTGAAGACCTCTGTTTATATTCCAAAGGGGATCTGGAGAAATATTGTTCCACATCCTTCCATAGATATTTTCTTTTCTGAGACACTAAGATGAATAAAATTTGCAATTGGCTAGCAAAACTATATTAGGCAGACCCAAGGAGCTATCCTATACATAAGAAGCTGGCATCAAGCAAGCCGGTGCAAGTTAAATTGGCATAAATGAATAAAATTTGCAACTGCCTAGCAAAACTATTTATATTAATATTAGGCAGACCCAGGGAACAATCCTATACACAAAAAGCTGGGATAAAGCAAGCCGGTGCAAATTAAGTTAGCATAAATGTACAGCAGATCAAACTCTGTTCAGCAGTGGGGTTAATATTAACTGAGCTGGCCTAAACCTGGCAGAGGGAAAACAACCCCAATGTTTGTGTTACACCACCCTTTTGGGTAACTTAACATGTCAGGTCATGTGACCCAGGTGAATGAGTTTAGGATCCAGCCTAAGCCTCCTCGCCCCCCAACCACCAGGCCTTTGAAACTCCTGCTTTTCAGGGATTACGGCTGCTGGGCTCAGCCTAGCGAGATAGGTCCCAACTGAGCCAGGATTTGGGAAATTACACTGGCATATTACCAGTTGAGTTAAAGATGATGGAGTTAACCTGGTGTACCTTAACTCTGAGCTCATACCAGCACATCTTGCTAAAGGATTGCTCCCCTAATCCATTTTTTGACATTTTAATCTGTATGCATCTGTTTAATTATTGCATCAAGTATGGCTATTTAGCCACACAGATTTCATAATTAAATGTTATGATGCCAGCTGGTGGTAAGCACCACAGTAAATATTTCTTTTTTTTAAAAAAAGAAGAATATTTTTTTATTGATTTTCAGCAAGGTATGCACAAAACATCAAGTTTCCCCCATTTTCCCACTCTGTCAGAATTGGTCAAAAATTTCCCATTAACTTGTTCACAAATTTGGTGATTGCCAGTCATCACAATGTTTGGTATAATATCTTGTAAAGGGGTAACATATTTTGTTAAAAATCACCTGCATCACATGTACTGTTCAAGGCATACAACCTTTTTGTCAGTTTTTCAGATCAGGCAATTGTCCATACATTCCGTCACCATTGTGTGAGGTGTAGGTGCTCAAATTATTTCCAGTTCAGGAAAGTAATCATGCTGCCACCAGGAGAAAAGTGATGTTCCTTATGTTGTAGATTGGGATGGTCTTCTTTTAAATATTGCCAATCAACCCAGATTTTTTTTAAAAAAAATGTTTTGGTAAAAGAAAAAAATACATTTCATTTTTAAGTTAAAGATATTCTGCCCAACAAGGGAAACTGGTTCCATCTAGACATTTCCTTCTTTAGTTCCTCCTCTAGAGGTCCATAGCTAACCACAGAAAAGCTTTAGCAAATTAGCACTTTTCTTTATTCACAAATATCGGATTGGTGTACTTGTAAAATCAGCGCTCCAGAGATCTCACATTTAGCCATTTTGAACACCAGAACCTGAATTTATTGCTTAGCTCCATCACTTAAAATCTCCACCTTTCCATGCTAATGGACCCTAGGCAAAGCTCATCTATGCTGAGAACAATAGTCTCAAATGCCCCAGTTCAGCATTAAGGGAATGGGCAGTAGTTTGAGGCTTAAAACAGTCCCATGAGGCCATTGCAGGGATAAACCTGGCTATAAATTGACAAGCAACCTTGTTTGCCCTCAAGCTGTCTTTAAAATGATTTGGAAGAGTGGGGGGTGGAGAAAGAAGACAGTTAAATGATTACCGTTTGTTTAAATTCCAGCTGTGATTCTGTGCTATGTGAGCTTCCCCTGCCTGCAGTATCCAGGATAAATCTAAACCCCCTGGCTACATTGTTTTTACAGCAAGTCCTCCATGCTTCCCCAATCCCTAGTACAAACCAATTTATTTTATATTAGATGTACCTGGAGAAATCATTAAATGGGATACTACTAAATAAGCATGCAAAGCCAGTTTTTTGAATAGATGGTACTTTGGGTGCTTTCATTCATTCTTTAATGTGTACACCTGCTGTGATACTGTCCCTGCAGCTTGGAGAGTGCCAGACTTTTAAGGGCAGCCTGGTTGTATTAAATAAGGGCGAAATAAAATGGCAGCAACTGTATGGAATGGAAGGGAATGACACAAATTCAAAACAGCCTGATTCTTGTAAAGAAAAGTAGGTGGAGGTGCATTCCAAAAAGGATGAAGGATAAGCCCCATTCAATCCAGTTCACAGGGTGACACCTTCATTCTTCTCTCTACAGTATTGCTGAGACTTAGGCTTTCAGTGATATTTTCCCCACCATATACAGCTAGTTCAGGATAGGATTCCAAATACCCCTGGAGGGTTAGGTTCATAGCTTCGGGATGCATCTTGATCCATTCCTGTCTGGGAATCCAGAACTACTTTCTATCAACAAGGGCTGGTGATTGTGTTTCTTTCTTTTTTATTACCTTTAATTGCATTTGCATTTGTTTTGCATGACCTCATGCAAGTTTCCTTGGAACCACTTTAGGTATTGGGCAATAAACATGATGATGATGATGCATGTGATATGGGTGGTTTTATAAAGATAAACATGGAACAGTAGAGAGGAGAGAATGGGTACCTCATTTGCTCTCCTGCAACAGAATGTAATATGGAATGGCAGAGCCAATGACGTGTTTTATAGCTCTTAATCTCTGGAGTGTATCAATGTGCTTTCTAACTGATAACCATTTGCTATGAATGACAATTAATTAGAACACTGTTTATAATAATTCGAGCATCAGGGAAGATTAATTTGCACCACACTGTTCAATATATAGATGATGCCCTACAGTGTGATAGAATTGGAAATGAACAGACCAACCAAACACAGCATTCTCTTAACAATAAGAAAATGTGGGATAGGTGAACCAGCCCCTTGAATTCCACAGACGTTATGTGAGATCCAAAGCAATATGAGACCACCTGGCCTGTAGGTCAGCAGAATGAGATGGTGAACTGCTAAAGTGATTAAATGGACTCTACCACTCCAGGCTGCAGGTGGGTGCTCTCCTAAATAAGAAAATGAGAACTGCTATCGAAGGGCTGGGTTGCCCAGGCAGGCACATTATGTGACCCATAAGAGCAGCAAAATAGACAGACTGTACCATGGTGATGGGATAAAATCAGGCCAAATCTTTATTGATAGCAGCAGGCAGGGCAAAGGTTGGCATGGTGTTAGGTCCCAGGATCAGTTCATCATTCCACAAGCCCCATGTTGATGGAATGGATCCACTGGGTTTGGACTGCTCCTAACCTGTTCCATGGGAGTTGGAGCATGTTGAACTTTGCTGTGGTGCCAGCCAAGCAAGCAAGGTCTCACTGGGGGACTAAGGTGCCGATTCCAACCAGGCAGATACCCCTACCCAAGCTTGGAAGTGCTGTGGTCAGTCTTTCCCTCAGGCCATTTATGCCCCTCTACTATGTTGATCCTGCCCAATGCAATTTCTACCTTCAACGAACAAAGTTTTTCCTCCTAACAAAGGCAGGCCATAATTCCACTGAGGGAAAGGTGAAGAAAGAAACCCCAACCAAGTGCCAATCCGGTTGAGAGAATAATCTTTTCTGGCCGTGTGGTGTCAAGCAAACCACAATTGCTTAGTGAAGGCTCTAAGCTGAGGATGGGCAGATGGGAAGCTCTCAAAGCAAAACGGCTGTGAGCTCCTGGGGAAGCAGCCTTATATAGGCTTTCCCCTCCCTTCTGATGCAATGGCTCATACGACAGCTCCCCCCCCCCATGAGCCCATGCAGACATGATACTGGGCAAATTGCCCAGTACTTTGCTGCAGTCAATGGGCCACAGCGCTGCTGGGCAAAGGCATCCCATGCTTATTGGGCGCAGAATGAGGCAAATATTTTTTTTTCTCCCTGATGTACTAGTGCATGGTGTTTGTGTGTGTGTTTGTGTGTGTGTGTGTGTGTGTGTGAATATCTAGGCAATGTATTGAATTCAGACTATGTTAGTCACACATTTGTCACACTGAAATCAATGGGACAAGTTAGTCTGTTTTAAGTGGGATTAAAGCATGACTAACGTAGTCTGGATCCGACCTAGGTTCTTTTGTTTATATATTGAGGAACATTAAAAACTGGAGTCCCCCATAATTTAAAGTCTTCCTATGGTCTGAATCAATAATTCCCAGCCTGCTACCTAATTTCTGCTTAATTCTCATGCATCTCATGCCTCTGTAGAGCAGACCTGGAAGGATCAATTGAATGGTCTTTTTCACCCTTTACACCCTTTGCAACCTATGGTAAAAGTTACTTTTCTATACTCTCATCACACTGTGTAGGTGTAAAGTTTAAAAACTGGTAGTCACATGAGTGGATATGCAAAGGATATTTCTGAAATTTTTGTAAAGACTGTAAATCTGGCTACAAGAGAATGGAAACTGTTAACCAAAGGATATACAACTTAAAGTTGCATTTAGATATTTATGCACCAAAAATGCCTGGTACAAAAGTACCATATTTTTCCGTGTATAACACTAGGTTTTTTAATCAAAAAATTAGGATTAAAATTGGGAATCATCTTATACATGGGTAGTGCTGAGGGGTGTTTTCTTAATTTGAAGTCCCCCAAAATAGGGGGTGTCTTATACATGGGGGGTGTCTTATACCACAGAAAAATATGGTAAGCAGTTGGAAAGGCTGTCTTCTTCATTTTGAATTCTGTGGCCCCTTGGGAACAGGTCCAATTAATTGTTCTGTCAAATCAGGTCTCATATATAGAGGTCTCATATATAATTGTTCAGGTCTCGTATATAATTGTTCTCTCAAATCAGGTCTCATCACGCAGCACATAGACTATGAAGATCATCCCAATAAGATGTTGTGATGACCAATGTGGATGGGCTTTAAAAAGTTAGACAAATTATTGTCTATTAGACACATTCTGGCAAAAGGGCTACTGACTAAAATGACTTTGTTCTATCTCCACTGTAAAAGGCAATGTGTCTCTGGATGCCAATTTCTAGAGAACACAAATGGGGAAGAGTCCTGTTGCACTCAGGTCCTGTTGCATAGGAATCTGGCAGGCCACTGTGAGCACAGAGCACTAGACTAGACTGGCATGATTATATTCCTGTATATAAAAGTACACATGTACTCACAAATGCAACTGTGACTGGTATTTCTGAACCCTAAGGAGGACTGAATTAATGTCGTATTCAACAAATGTTATGTTACAGTGTCTAGATCAATTGCTTTTTAGTCCCGCAGGCACAAAGCAAACAAAAGCCTCCGCATATGCTTACCATTACTCTTTATTATCCAAAGTGGGAGGGGGAGAAGAGCAGGGAGCAAAGAGAGAAATATAGGCATGAATTATGGCTTCATATCCTAGAGTGTCTGTTATGTAATACATATTGAATTTCATTTGCATCCTTTATGAATATATTTATTGTGCTGAAAGCTGATTGCCCAAGTTTTCCAAGTCTTTTGAGGCACTTAGTCAGAGCTCTCCAAAGTTTGCAAGCATATTGCTTTTGACAGTCAGGAGAACATTAATTACCCTGTATACATTAAAAATGAGCTTTATGAAAGGTATGCTTTTCCAGTGTACATATTTCAGCAATTGGTGTAATTACTTTGTAATTTCAAAAGAAGCATGTGTGGTGACTAATTCAATTTGGCAGGATGCAGCTACATCTGCCCCCCCCCCAATGCAACACACACCACATATCATAAAACTTTGACACTTTAGATAGTGAAACAATAACAGCCTGCCGGTTCTCTCTACCAAACTCTCACGGATTGTGAAACCTGGGTGCTGCTGCATGATGATTGCTTTTTATCACAGAGGGAAAATAGTTTCGCTTTACTACTTCATCTAATATAGAAAATATGCAAATAGCTACCTGAACACTTCTTATAATCAGCCATAATATGTAATTGAAGCACTAGTTTGATTCTCTTCCCTACTCACTCTTTCCCTCTATTCACTGGCATTTTCTACCTGACATTCAAAACGTTGTGGTCACCTGCTCCAGCTCTCCAGCTCTGCTGGTTGTTTATCAGATTCGACAAGTAGTGACCGCGTAATCCCTTTCCTGTAATTCTGCACTGATTTCCTGAAGGTATAAATGTGCAGGCCACTTAAAACATTAGAACTCACAGATGCCTTCATTGATTTGAGGTTGACTGACCTCTATGTAAGCACCAATGTGAGTGTTCTTTATTTCTCTTTTTCTTGTCTTTTAACATGCTTTGCACACACACCCCTCTATAATGTTAAGTTCTTTGCACCCATGGCCCATGAAATAATGCACCCATGGCCCATGAAATAATCAATGGGGAAGGGGGGGCAACATTTGTACACACACATTCAAAATCTTTCTGTGAAATTTAGAGCATTAGCTGACATAAGACCCCACTACTGACATCTAGAAAAACAAAATTCCACAGGATAGTCATGTCTCTTGCAACAAAAGCTATGAATGCTAACAGAGCGATCCTAGCTCTAATCATGCAGCAGTGGGAGTTGACAGAGTGGCTTAGCCAGCAGTGCATCCACAGTCCCACCACTCAGGCTTGGCAGGACAGAAGCCAGAGGTAGGCAAAACTGCACTTCCCAGTATGGAACTGGGTAGTGATTGGCCCTGGACCAGGCCCAATCTCCTCAAGTGAAGGTAGTGGGGCTGACAAGAGTCAGTGTAATCTTTTTTGGCTCAACACCTTGCGGTCCCCAGAGGCTTTCTGTGGGCTGCCACTGGTGGGATTGATTATTTAATCTCTCTAAGCAGTGTACAAAAAACTGAAGCAACAACAGATCACAGTTTTTTTATGAGCAAGCCCATGGTGGATGGTACTTCCTCAGGCTGCCCGCAAGTGTGTCCCATTCAGCTGCACTCTCCGCACCCAGTTCCAGATGTAGCAGGTTTGTAGCATTTCCCAAGGAGTCTACAGTATGGGAAATGGGTCCCAATCAATTCACAGGTCTTTCTTCACCCTCTTTTATCTCCTTCCCCTTCAGCTGGATTCCTACTGGTGGTACTTATACCCACCTTTTTTGCAGGTAGAATGGGGAGATCCAACCCCAGAGTCACTCCATACTTGAAGGCCAGTGGAGCTATTTTGGACTGAGCAGAAGGAGACCTTTGCCCCGCCCCACTGCACCCCCAACCTTAAGCACAGGCTTTTTTTATTTCTTTGACATACAAGTCTTCCAGTATCCCAGACAATTGCTTCTGGCCTCTCCAGAACACTTTGCCAACAGAAGTAGAAGGTGTTATGATAGATATGCAGCAAAACATCACCACACACATAAAAAAAACCCTCCACCCACACAATGTGCTCCACTATGACATGCATTTTTATTTTTATGTTGGATTCCACCCCCCCTACTGCATTATCAGTTGAACAGAAAATCTGGATCAAACAGGAGCAAGTGTGGACTATCACTTGGAAGAGAACAACTTTGTGTGATTGATGTGAAAGATATGCACACATGGGATGCATCAAATCCACTTTCAGCTTCTGTCCTGTGTGCACAGCCTAGGAGAGGTGGACTGAGAGGCAGTCTCAAAAATTCTCAGTTCACTTCTAGCCTCTGTTGCATCTATTTGCTTACATGGAGCTCTCCTTGGTGCTGAAAGAGCTGACCTGCCTTGCCCTCTTAGCAGCAAGAATTTCAAATACTGCTTCCCTATAAACAATTTAACCATAATCATTTGTCTCTTTTCATTTGTTTTGGTACAATTGTAAAATTGTGACGTTCAGTGTTTCACTTTTTTTTGCTGGGAGCATGTGAATGAATCCAGCAAAGTGTGTTGGCATCTGTCTGTCTTGGGCGAAGATGGAGGAGTGGGCCTTTGGGCCCAGTGAGCTCCTCCAAGCTTCATCATTTCCCAGATTGCTCAGAAATACCTTCTTAGCAGGTAAGCTTGCACTGAGATAACCCATCACTAATTTTTGATACACCATCTAAGCCAGTGGTTCCCAAACATTTACCCCATGGACAACTCAAAAAAATATTGAGGGTCTTGGTGGACCACTTAATAATTTCCTGCCTCTTGTAGCAATTGTAATGGACTGTATAGATGATATATTATTTTAAACAGTATTTTTACACATATGCTGCAGAACAACTAAATGAGGCTTGGTGATCACTGGTGGCTCATAGGCTATGTATTGAGAATCCCTATCCAAACCAAATAATATTGCACATATATATATATATATATATATATATATATATATATATATATATATATGAATAGAAGTTTTTTTCTCCCTCTAGACCAGGTGTATGGATACATTTGATCTATCTCTGTAGGGAAAAAATAAATGAACTTTGGGAATAAGAAAAGGTCCTTCAGCGCATTTCCTTCCAGTGCACTAATGTATTTTCATTCTGAATTTTAATAACTTCCTTCAACATCATTGGGTTCAGCACGAGCACACTTGGCTTTAATATTACACATTGCAACTTGTACCATATTTCCAGGAACTGCATGGTTAAACACCAATTCTCTTGGTAAAAGAAAAAAAAATCCAAATTAAAGCACGTCTCATGTATGACCGGCCTTGAAAAATCAAACTGCAAGTTGCATTAATCTTGGATGTCAGCTCTGTTCAACCTTCAGAAAAGTGACTACCTGAAGGGAGAAAAAAATGCACAGAGGGTGAGAAAAGACTCGGCCCTATGAAGCTGGCTCACAACTGGTAGCATTGGCACTGAATTAGTAATTTTGTTCTGGCTCTTATGAAATTGCTAGATGCTATTGGCTTCCTATTGCTTATGCATCAAGCCTCCACACATGCAGAGAAGAAGAGAAAATAATGCTAATGGTGTGTTTTTTTTAAAAAAAATGTGCCAATTTCTCACAGGTGAATTATTAAAGCAGCCAACAAAAGTTTGAATATAGCTGTAATAGTGTGTGTGATGTTCACAGTCTGTAATCATTTAAAAACAGATCTTTGAATTGCACAATGCACCCAGTCATTTTTTTAAAAAAATTATTTTAAAGTTTATTTTATTTTAAAAGTATTTTATATAAATACGCAAGTTGATCACAGCTAAGAGGGGCAGATTTCCCTCCTTCCCCTGCTCTCCTCTAGAAGAAAAAAAGTAATCTAATCAGAGTAAGCCTGCAAAATCCATGACCCACCAAGCCAAACACACTCCCCCCATTGTGTACAGCGGCCTCAGCTCATTTTGGAATGAGGTTGACAATTACCAGCATCTTTGGAGAACATAAAACAATCTAACAGTTCTAAATTGATTCATAGCACTGGCTGCATTGTATCATATTACTCTTAAACTTTCAGTTAGTTTTTGTCCATGTTCTAAACAGTAATAGTTGGAGAGAGACAGAGAGGGAGTGAGAGAGAGAAGAGAGAGCGCACACAAAGAAAATAAAATGTTCCCAAGCAGAGGTTTTTAAGGCTCCCATTAATGGTACAAACCCTGGAGGCATCTAAGCTTGTCTGTCTAAGCACCAGGAAGCTCCACACCAAATTAGCTCATAGCTTTTGGAAATGACTTTCTTTACCCTCTCTTAGATATCTGTCCCACCCCCACCCCAAGTCCATACTTTCTCAACCATTTCAGGTTATAGTGTGATCATGAAATATTTTCTCATTTGTTAAGCACATGTGGTTTTTTTATTATTATTCAACAACAAGAGGCACAACATTCAATTTGCACTGCACCTGAATATGTCAAGCTAGGCAAATGGGTGTTCCAAACCAGGCAATTACAAAGTTCAACAAACTCACTCGCAGTGGCAATAGGGGCTCAACAACAACAACAACAACAACAACAACAACAACAACAACAACAACAACAACAACATAAAAATAAAACTTGTTGCTGATCTGTGACTTCAGTCCCACAATCAATGGCATATAGGCTGTGTTCAAATAGGTCACATGTGAGTCCAGTACAAATTGTGTATAATAAGCATGACTTGAGGTTTTGCTAACCAACAACCAAAAATAAAAAATCCCGCTCATGCATTTGGAAGCCACTCAGCTGTGCTTCATATTCATTTCTTTTTTTGCTGAGTAACTGGAAAAGGTGAGAAATTACTATATCTCAAAAACTTTACTTGCAAAGACTCTAGCTGCAAATTTCCATTAAGGAATAATAGTATTACTAATGTAAACCACTATATTTCAACTCTAAAATAGAGAAAGCTATCTAAACCCTATTTCCCCCCCCCCAAAAAAAGTGTTTATTTTAGTTTCCATTATGATAGCAAACCACTTTTATTGAGAGTGGGAGGGGGGACCTACAGCTGTTATAGAAAAAAAATTATCATTTTCTTATCTTCCTTTATTCAAAAATATACTGGCAAGATTAGATTGTGTAAAACCTTTGCTGAAGTCCATCACATCAAACAGAACTCAGTTATTTTCAAAGCTGACATATTATTTGCTGCTTTGTTATTAAGATGTATACCCGGCCCCTCAAATGCATTATCAGGGTGGCTTACAATAAAATATTTAAACCACCACAAAATACCTCATACATTAAAACAAGCTAAAAGCCGCATCTCTCTAAAAGCAGCATCCAAAGAAAATATATCAAAATCAGCTACAAAGCTGGGGGAGGGGAGACTTCACTTAACATGGGCAAGACATCATAATGGGTGTCAGACTAGCTTCTCTGACAAGAGCACACAACGAATGAAAAAGTCCTATAAGGACTTAAGAACGGACTGCTGGATCAGGCCAAAGGTCTATCTAGGCCAGCATCATAGTGGTTAATCTTATGCCTAATGGGAAGCCTATAAGCTGAACTCCCAGAAACTGGTATTCAGAGGTTTGCTGCTTCCGACAGTGGAAGCAGTACCGTGTTTCTCATATTATAAGTCATGTCTTATATTAATTTTTTCCTGAAAAAAACACAGCATGCCTTATTTTCAAGGGATGTCTTATTCTTTAATTAAGTACCGGTACCGGTATCTGTACAGTCCACAGACCTGCTCCCACTGGGTCTTCGCACGCGGCAGGCAGAGGCTGCAGCCAGGTCCTGGGGCTGCGCGCGCGGCAGGCGAAGGCTGCAGCCGGGTCCTGGGGCTGCGCGCGCGGAAGGCAGAAGCTGCAGCCGGGTCCTGGGGCTGCGCGCGCGGAAGGCAGAAGCTGCAGCCGGGTCCTGGGGCTGCGCGCGCGGCAAGCAGAGGCTGCAGCCGGGTCCTGGGGCTGCGCGCGCGGCAGGCAGAGGCTGCAGCCAGGTCCTGGGGCTGCGCGCGCTGCGCGCTGAGGCTGCAGCCAGGTCCCGGGTGTCCGCGCGCAAAGGCTGCAGCCGGGTCCTGGGGCTGCGCGCGCTGCGCGCTGAGGCTGCAGCCGGGTCCCGGGTGTCCGCGCGCAAAGGCTGCAGCCGGGTCCTGGGGCTGCGCACTGAGGATACAACAAGGTCCCGGGTGTCCGCGCGCGGTGCGCAAAGGCTACAGCCGGGTTCTGGGGCTGCACGCGCTGTGCGCTGAGGCTGCAGCCAGGTCTCGGGGGTTAACGCGGCAGCAGCAACCCTTCTTTGCCACAGACCTTCTTCCACCACCCGGTACGGCTTATTTTCGAGGTATGCCTTATATTTTTCCACCTCAGGAAAATCCTGCCATGCCTTATTTTGTAGGGATGCCTTAAAATATGAGAAACACGGTACACACCCATCATTGCTGGTAGCAGGTGGCTACCACTATTCCAATGGTCCGGGAAACCAAAGAAGGATCTCTTATGTGGCTCCCTAAGGACGCGGGTGGCGCTGTGGTCTAAACCACCGAGCCTAGGGCTTGCTGATCGGAAGGTCGGCACTTTGAATCCCTGTGATGGGGTGAGCTCCCGTTGCTCGGTCCCAGCTCCTGCCAACCTAGCAGTTCGAAAGCACGTCAAAGTGCAAGTAGATAAATAGGGCACCGGGAAGGTAAATGGTGTTTCTGTGTGCTGCTCCGGTTTGCCAGAAGCGGCTTAGTCATGCTGGCCACATGACCCAGAAGCTGTCTGTGGACAAACGCCGGCTCCCTTGGCCTATAGAGCGAGATGAGCGCGCAACCCCAGAGTCGTCCACAACTGGACCTAAGGGACAGGGGTGCCTTTACCTTTCAGGATAAACACTCAAGGTTTGGGGGTGTTACGAAGACCAAGATTGAAAGAAGAGCTGTAAATATTTGACACGATGATGGCAAACTGGTCCTCTCAGGTAGGATTGTCAACAGATACAAATGTTGGCTCTATCTTGTGTTTCCATCATGTCTGGAAAAAAAGAGGAATATTCTGACATTTTCCCAAATGCATGCAGGATCAGTGCAGGCATGAGGCAGGGTCACAAATGCAAGCCCTGTTCTTAATGTCCCTGAGCATACCAGCTGCTTTTTAGGTCTTTGTGTGATTAGCGGAAAATTCTAAAGGTGATTTTTGTTTGTTTTTAAAGTGTGTTTGATTGATCCCCTTGAGTAGGAATCCTGGATTATATCTCCCATTGAAAATGCTTTGGAAAACTCACCCACAAAAAAAAATGTGTGAAGTGCTAAAGAAGATCAGGCATTCCCATGGACATGAGTGCCCTTGTTTCCATCAGCACTGGTTCAGCACCCGGACAGGGCTAACCTCATTGATACTCTGCAGGTTTTTGTTCAGAAGTTTCATATCATACTTGGGAGACCACATTGCCCTTTATAGGGGCCACTGCTCACTTTGGTGGTGCTAACACAGTGGCCTGACTTCACCCCTGGAGGCACACTCCATTGTCTCTCAAGACAGACAGATGCCAACAACAACGGATGGATAGATATTGATACTGTGGTTTTCTGATTTGTTTTTAACTACTTTTAGCAGTTTTTTGTGATGTGTATTAGTAGTAGTAGTAGTAGTAGTAGAGTGGAACCTCGGGCTGCGAACCTGATCTGTGCGGGAGGCATGTTTGCAACCTGAAAATGTGCAACCCACAGTGATTGCAAGCTGAGGTATGACTGTAGTAGTAGTAGTAGTAGTAGTAGTAGTAGTAGTAGTATCAGACAGTGGCCCTTCTGTACTCTGGCAATGGCTCTTGGCTCTGAAGCTTTGGCTTCAAGATCAGGCAGTTCAACCAAAGAAGTACCCAACAGCTAATAGCACCGCTTGGTGCACTATTGTGACAATTAACAGTTGTATCTGCTGTAGTGTGGCTAGCATATCATCCCCATGGACCCTTGATAGTCTGAACTACAGAGGAGTGTCTAGGTTCTGGTGACAAATTTCCTTCTTATGAAAATGGCTGCTGCACTGCTTTTTAGCTGTCTACTTAAGTTCTTTTTCTATCTTAGAAAAAAATGAATTTCATGGGAAGACTTTGATCTAATATCTCAGTGGGTGCATTTGCATGGCAAACTCTCTGCATAACTTTACAACTGCTGTAGCTTGTCTCACTTCTGTACTTTTACGCATGTCAATAACTTATTTTCTTTTCTTTTCTTTTTACCAGAGGAGGTCAGTTCTGGGTTGCTGTAAATTAACAAAATGTGTATTTAGTTTTTGAGTGGATGCTGCTAACACAGATTCTTCGCTCTGTTTTCCTTAAGAATACCCCCCTTCCTGTGACTCCCAAAATGTTCATTTGCTTAACAGACTATGCAATATTATTCTGCTGGGGCTCAGACATTATTGTAGATTAGCGTTTTGTGACTTCGCTGGCTTTTAAAGAGCTCCAGTTTGGGTTTTGGATTTGCTTTATTTTATTTGCAGGGTTAAACTGGTTTCATTTAATAGTAATCATTTTCTTTCATCATCACACACATTGTGGGGGAAATACACAGTAGTCAAATGCTTATTTATCTTGCTTGTAATGTGTGAAGCAACCCTGAAAAATCTGGTAAAAAGGGCAAGATTAGAATGCATACTGATCAAGTCAACCCTTTTTTTTCTGAGCAGTGCAAACAGTCAATTTAGAAAACACTGTGGACTAGAAATATTTCCTAGTCACAACAAGTTGAAAGTTAAGATATTTATCCTTCTGCACCACTGGAAAATCCCTTTTTCAGGTGATATTACATGATTTCCTTTTATTCTCTATATAAAAAGCACAGCTAATCCTCCTAGACCAGGCATCCCCAAACTCGGCCCTTCAGATGTTTTGGGACTACAACTCCCATCATCCCTTGCTAACAGGACTACTGGTCAGGGATGATGGGAATTGTAGTCCCAAAACACCTGGTGGGCCAAGTTTGGGGATGCCTGTCCTAGACCTCTAGCCAATCAGATTGTGGTATGGAGCAGGTATTTGCAACAACAGAAGTGTTAACTAATGGAGATATGGATATATTTCCCAATGGTAATTGTCGTATATTTCAGCTGACCATTTCCCGTATCCTATTTTTGGGTTAATGTAACTGTAATCCAAATATTGGAAATGTATAAACACATTGTGCCATTCTCATCAGTGTAAAGGAAATCAATATTTTTTTTTTTAAAGAAACAAATTCTCTTTCGGGGAAAATGTTGGTGGTATTTATATGTGAACATGACATACACTTCTGTATAGTACTGAGCGGGTATTTACCAACAATTAATATACTCCACATACTTTATTTGCTAAGGTCCTAGCTGCAAATGACCACTAAAGAATCTCAGCTTTACAAATATAAATCTATTTTTTGACTTCCCCCCCCCCCCAAAAAGAGAGTTTTGTCTTAATTATGCTGGCAAGCTACTTTTGGATGGGAAAAAAAAAACTTCAGTTATTAGGGGAGGGGAATATTATTATCCAGTCTTCCTTTATTCAGAATTATTTTGCCCAATTTGCAAAAGTATTTCATAGCACCAGGAGAAGAAAGGAAAGCACCCATGGATCGGGGGGGGGGGGTGTTTGAGGATGTTAGAACTGTTATCTATTTCTTCCGCTATGATGTTACAAACAAGAAAACCAAATCTCCAGTGTTGCATGCTTGGAATAACTTCACCCGAGAATAACAAAGGCTTATTCTATACCTGTAGATTTTTAAAATCAAATGCAAATGATTTCTTAGAGGAAAATCAATTAAAAAATCAATTCTCTTCTCAGTCTGCTGAAATTGGTTCACTGTTCCTAATGCAGGTGTTTGCTTTGCTGTATGATCATAGATTTAAAGCACAAACATAATGTAGTATTTGGGATATAAAACAACAGTTTGCAAATTCTTTTACATGGGGGACCTAAATAAATAAATAAATAAATAAATATGTCCAGTAGCACCTTAGAAACCAACCAAGTTTGTTCTGGGTATAAGCTTTCGTGTGCATGCACACTCCTTCAGATATGCTGAAACAGAATTCACCAGACTCTTATATATAGTTGATGACTATTAATGAGTGCCTCATTACATACCTTATTATCTCATTACATATGCTAAAGCTATTTTTGGTCATCTGCATACTTCCCTTGCTTTTTCCTGTAGGACTAATTGCAGTCGTCAACAGGTTTACCATACCCATTGAATCAATCACCCATCTCCTACTACCCTTCTTAGAAAGACCCCACCCCACCCTCCCACTACTGTATATGTAAGGGTCTGGTGACTTCTGTTTCAGTGTATCTGAAGAAGTGTGGATGCACATGAAAGCTTATACCCAGAACAAACTTAGTTGGTTTCTAAGGTGCTACTGGACAATTTAATTTTTTAATTTATTTTGATGGGAGACTTAACGTCGTTTCTTTTCTTTTCTTTAAGAGTGAGACACACAAGTTAGTCCAGACCTTATGGCTCAGATGTCACACACTCACTTATAACATTCTTAATATATACATGAGGTCATCTGGAATTCAGTCACCAATGTGTAGATGATGCAGTGAATCTTTGAATCAGTGTTTGGGGTATGTGATTAGCTGAATGTGGGCTAACAAACAGATTTCATCCAGACGAGATGGAAGTGCTGTTGTTCAGTAGAAAAGCTGATCTGGCATCAGTGATGTAGGGGCAATCCTATGTATGGCAAGTTCTGCCACGTTGAGCAGCTTAGGATATGGCTCAGCCAAGCTCAGATTGCATTAATTCCCCAACCCTGGTTCAGCTGAAGATAGGCTCATGCCAGCAGCGGTAGAGTCAGCCGATCGGGCGCCTGGTGTGGAGCGCATGCCCTGTGCCCAGGACTGGGGCCAGCTGGAGCAGGATGCTCCGTGGGGCCTCCAAGGAGTCTGCCTGCCTCCTCCCACTCAGCTGCTCTACAGCACAGAGCCTGTGGGCACCCAAGCCACCATGTCACTCCCAGGAGAGACGCGTGGGTTGGGCGTGCTGCAGGCCCCGCGATAAGTGCCACCCGGCATTTTGTCACCCCCTCAGTGGTGACACCTGGATTGGGGTGCCGCTGCTGCACCCCCTTCCTCCACCCCTGCATGCCAGCTCATGGGAGGTTCATTCAGCTGAGATGAAATTCCTTGAGCCAAAGCTACTCTAATTCACACAAAAGTGGTGCTTCAGGAGCATGGTGGAGCCAGGACAAGAGGAGGATTTAGGCTGGATTCCAAACCTGCCATATGACTAAGCAACCCATAACAATATTTTAAAGGCTTGTTTTCCCTCTGCCCATTGGTGTTGGGTTGGTGTAGGCATGTTGATCATCTGAATGTAGCCTTAAACCCCCCCTCCCCCCACACACATATTTAGTTTCTAGGAACATAGGAACATAGGAAGTTGCTTTGTACTGAGTGAAAACAATGGTCTATCAGGCTCAATGTTATCCACATGGACTGGAAGCATTTTTTCAGGATTTTAGACAAGGGGGCGTTCACAGCCCAACCTGGAGATACCAGGAAGTGAACCCCGGGAATCTTCTTTGTGCAAAGCAGATTCTCTGCCTCTAAGCTACATCCTTTCCCCGTCATACTAGGCTTTATGCATGTCCATTTTACAACATAGTATTGCTTGATAAGTGAACATTTGTTGACTCTCTCACCTGAATGAGATAGATCTATTTTCATTGGAAGAGAACTGTGTTTGGAGCAGACACCTTGTTAATGTGAAAATGGTGATAAATCTGTGAGGCCTGATTCATATCCCCAAATCATGCAATGAGCATTCATCAAGTGTCTGTGAAATCACTTTTAGAAAAGGCCACAATGAATCAAGGTCCTAACTTTTTTAAAAATAAATTGATTTGGTTTTTTTTCCCTGGCATAATACAAGGAGCAGGTTCTTTTCCTTGCAGTGTAACATCTGATCCCATTGTTACACTCTTTCGGGAAGGGAAAAAATGTATTCTTTACATGGCTCCCCCCCGCCCCCCCCGCCCCCGGCTAAGTAATGTTAGCAGCTGTCACAGGAAAACTGCAGTCTTCTGATTTGGGGTCTTGGCAGGGGAAAAAAAGTGTTTCATCTAGCAGTTATTAAATTAAATTAACTTTAACAAAATAGGATCACATCACTGATGGAAAGGTTGAGCAGGAGTGTCATCCTCTTTCTTAAACTAAAGTTCAAGTGTTAATGTCTTCTTCTCAGGAGTGTCTAACGTATGAGGCCAAATCAGACAAACTGCAAAGGAAGATTATATAGACATAGAGAAAGGGGCAGTGAAGGGAAATTGAGATTTGCAAAGAGAAAGAGTGGGGATGGGTGCTAAATCTGAAAGCAGCACTGTGAAGGAGAACTTGTAGAGTCAAGAGGATTGATTTTTGGACCCTGACCAAGCATCAAAACCTAGTTTAGACATGCATGCACCAAATGACTCAGAAAAGTCTCTGTCTTCTTTCCATAAAATGGAAATATGGGCAGTCTCCCTAACATGGCTGTACTGAGGTGTTTTCTCACATTTAACTTGATTTTATTTGGCATATATTAACTTGATTAATAATGAGACTTTTAAAAGAACAGCAGCACAAACCTTTGAGTGAATTTACTGCACCTCTTGGACTGCTCTGAGAATTGTAGTTTAGTTACCCACCATAACTTTTGCACTTTCAGAATGTTCCAACATGGCTCTTGATTCATATCAAAATGTGTATTATATTTGGGGATGCTTGTTTTGGAAGAGAAATGCATCTGAAATAGATTTTTAAATATGCATTTAAATGTCAATATTTGTGGTGATGCATCAGTATAAGGCAGCCACGTGGTATACTTTGGGGCATCACTGAAATGCTTAAATACCAAGCCAGCTCCCTGTCTGCATATACCTGCCCCAGAGTTCCTCCTTTTGGTTGCACAAAGTGTGGCAGACTGCTGGGGACTGATTTTAAGGACATATAAATATGTACATAGCAAAGGTTGACTGGTGATATGGATGTGATTTGTCCTCTTGAGTAAAATAGGTCAATCTGTATGTTTGCGCAGCCTTTTCCCTATGAGTCCCTTCCTTGGTCCACAATATTATTTTTATTATTATTTATACACCTGCTTTCATTCCTTTACTGCTCTTTCTTTCATTGCCTCCACTGGAGTGTGGGTGGTGGGAAGCAGTTTAATAGACTGGTGGCAAAAATGATTACAAGAGCTCTAATTGGCAATATATAATCCCACTTTTGTTGTACCAATACAGTATGTTGCAATTATAATCTCTCCTCTGCAGGGAGGAGAAAATACCATTAGTCGAAGCAAATGTAATAGCATCGATAATGATGTATTGTATTATACAGAGTACAGTGGCCAAAGTATGCTTTGATAAAGTCACTATAATAAGGTATAATGTAATAATAAAGCATAATGTAAGGTATGAATGGTAGACTAGAAACAAAGCATCATACTTCTGTGGTGGTGTTCAGAGAGATATTTGGTGAATTGCTTGACCTTTCTCCATCTATGTTTGCCATCTGGTAGAGCCAATATATCACTCTCATAATTTACAAGAGCTTCATGATGTCAGTAAATCACTTTGACAACATTAGATACAAGCTGGTGAGAGAATGGCATTTCTGTCCTGTGACAAAAATTGTAAATCTTCCAAATTCCTCTTCTGGGATGCACAGTGCACATTACATACACAAACGGCACAGCAAATCATTGTCCTCTATTATCAATAGGTAGTTTGAACTGTCATGGTCCCCATGGAGATTTGTGCAGTTTGTAAAGAAAGTATTTATGAAAAATATCTCTTTATTGAGTGGACTGGTTCTCAAGGTCCAGACTGTGGGGAGAGAAGATCTGACTACATACCCAAAGGTGCTGGTTCTGAATTCTACAACCCTGAGTCATTTAGCATAAAAGGGTTGTGGCAGAAACATGGCAGACAATCAGAGAAAGGGTGGGGAATCTGCTGCCTTCCAGTTATTGCTGGACTCCAACTCCCATCAGTCCCCAGTCACCTGGGAAGGTGAGAGCTGTCATTAGGGATGTAGAAATGTGCGTAAATCCGATCTGGCATTCATTCACAATTTCAGTTGGTGATTTCTGTCCCTCTGTTTTACACAAGTCTGTTTTTGTTTCTTCACTCACTTACTTCAGAAATATGCTTCTTTTCATATTTCTCAGTGTCAAGTAGATGTGCATACCTCAGCCATCAACAGATATTTACAAATCGATTACTATCTCAGCATGTTCCCTTTCAAAGTGAATTTCCACATGGGTAGTCCACTTAGTCTTTTGTAGTAAAAAAAGAAAGAAAAGGGAAAGGGAAAGTCTTGTGGCTTTGTAACTATATATATATATATAGGCTTTGTAACTATATATATCCAGGGAGTCTTCTCTTCTCATGAGGTGGTGAAAAGATTGGAGCCTCAGCTTCAGGATCTGTCCTTCCAGTGAGCACTCAGGGCTGATTTCCTTCAGAATGGATAGGTTTGATCTTCTTGCCTGAAAACAGACAGTGACAATGAAATTAATAAACGACATGGAAAAAGTGGTTGGCCCAGCATTACAAAAATGTTGCAAAATATTACAGAAAAGAAGAACTGTTCATTCCCCTATGCTCCCTCATCCAAAGGAAAACAAATCTGGGTAAGACTGACCCTGGAGTTTGTCAGTGCTCAGAGTAAAGTGGGAAGCCTTCAACAATAGCATATATCAAAGCTTCGCAAACTCCATCCAGATTGGTAGAGGGTGGAATGGTTCTGTTTTGTGACAGATTAGTCGTTCACAGCATTCCAAACTTTATTTTATTTGTTTACTTGGTGGATGGGAAACAGGGCGATGGTGAGATTTATAATGTCATCCGGCAGTGCTGCCTCCATTTCCCTCTCATCTGTATTCTTCACAGATCCTATAAACATGGGCTGTCAGCCAACCCATCCTGTCAGAATTTCACGTTCCCTCCTCCCCACCACAGTCCTGTCTTTTGCTTATGCTCCCCCCCCCGCCTCCTCAGGAATTGTACATGCTGCAACCTCAGTATGCTTCTCATCATCGCATCTCGTTCATCACTGTGACACCAAACACTGCACAACTTCTTAGAGGGGGAAAAAAAAGGTCAGGGATATGAAAGGGAAAAGAGAAATAAACAACTTCTCCCCAGAAGCAGCTGTGCTACAAGAAACTGTGGGAGGTAAGATTGGAGCCAATTTCTTTGCCAGCAGCTGCGTTGAGCATAAAGTACTTGATGGGCAAGTCCTAAGCATTTTGAGTTAGAGGGCTGTGTAGGGGTAAAATATTGGCGTTTCTAGATCTCTTTCCTAGAATAACAGATTAACCGAGGGGCTGGCAAAGAGTAGATAGGTTAGGGAAGAGGAGCCTCACAGGGAAAAGAATGAAAGCCTGTATTTGCAAAGAGCTTGATACATTCAACAGAAGTATTATGGAATGTTGTTGTTGTTGTTGTTGTTGTTGTTGTTGTTGTTGTTGTTGTTGTTACCTAAATAGAAGTGCTGAGTGTTCAAGAAGGAATGTGCTCATGAATTGCATGTGCTCCAGCTCTCCTTATTTACCAGGGACAGTGGTGATTTGCTGGTGCTTTCTCCTAGGGATGCTTCAGTGATCTGGTGTGGGTGAATTTTCAGATTTGTACCTGTCGAACTAATGTGTAGAACAGACCTTAGCTACCTGCTGGATTTCGCAGTTTCCCAAATGTCACAGGGTTGTGCTCAACAGGATAAATATCTTAATTTAGCTGGGTATTTTAAGAGGAGGTGCACCATGAAATGTGTGTTTTCTTATGCAATGTGATTTCTTATGCAATATGATTATGCAAAAGTGATATGGACTGGAAGTATATTTACCTATCATTACTTTCCCCTGGTAAAAACAGTTTTCTTATTTTGGCCATATTTTGTCTTTTGGGGAGATGCTGGGGGCATGTTTTTCAACTACTGTTAGAACACATGCATTAGAGCACGGGTGTCAAACACAAGGCCCGGGGGCCTAATCCGGCCCGCCAGACCTCGTCATGTGGCCCGCGTAGCCGCCGCCGACAATACCCACTGACAGTAGTTCTGGAGCCTGCGATTGGCCGAGGGTCAAAACCAGGGGCGGGGCTGCAGGCGGAGGCCGGGGCGCTGGAGCCGCGCTGACGGCCTTGGCCAGGGAATTTCAATTTCGAATGAGGCTGAGGGAGGCGGCGGCACAGCGGCTAGACGGGGAAGTGAGATGCAGGAGGAGGAGGAGGAAGCCCGCCGAGGAGGTAGGAAAGCCCTACAGGCGCCGCCGGCAAAGTTGGTGCCGGGACGGAGCAGCGCTGGATTTTTTTTTGGCGGGCTTTGCTGTTGTCTCTGAGAGCAAGTGAGACGGCACTGGGGAGCCACCGCCCGCCACTTCCCTTCCTCTCCTCGGCTGCATCCGGGAGGTGGGCGAGCGAGCGGGCAAAAGGGATGCAGAGTGAGCCTGAGGGGGAACTAGACGAAGCGCAACAGCCGCTCTCTTGATGGAGCCGGGTTTCTCTTCCCTCTTCCCCCGTTTTCTCCTCATAGACACTCGGGAGGGTGCCTGGCTTTTGCTCTGCCCCCCACCCCCGAGCCGCCCTTTGGCTTCTCAGTTCCGGTGGAGCTGCTCCCCGGGGGGCGGCCGGGAGGGAGGCGGCGGCGACGGCACGGGTTCCTGCTCTTCCCGCCTCACAGTTTGAGTAGGTGGGAGGGGGATTGGGGGGGGAGGTTTTCAAGCCTCTGCCTGCAGTCCCGGTAGGGAGAGGCGGCGGCGAAGATGACAACAGCGCGGGAGGGGGGAAGAGCAGCTCTGAGGCAAAGATGCACGTCCGCTGGGGCTGCCGCCGCCTTCCTCCTCGGGAAATCCGCTGCCCTCCCTCAGCGCGAGGGGAAGGGACTCTGGCGCTGAGGAGGGAGGATGCAAAAGCAAAGCAGGGAGTTGGCGCTGCACCGCATGTTCCTGCCCCTCTCCAAAGCATGGGGTGGGTTGCAGTGTGTGGCATCCTGCCTAGCGGGGTTTGGGTGTGCGCAGGGCGGGAGAGGGAAGCCCTCTTTCCATCTGCAGGTTTTTAATCCCAGCAGTGGCTTTCTCCTTCCTGCCGAAGGTTTAGTTGAGGCCCCCCCCCGGAAGCCGTCGATCCCCACCTTTTGTTCAAATTTCCCTCGTTTACATCCCCTCCCACACACGCGCCACGACGCAGGAATGTGATCCGCGTGGGGGCGGGAATGAGCTTACATTATTACAAAAAACAGTAATAACTGAATGCAGTGACAATAATTTATGATAATAAAGAGTGGACACATAGTCCTACAGACACAACCGGCCCTTTGTGGGTGACCAAACTGCTGATGCGGCCCCCCGATGAATTTGAGTTTGACACCCCTGCATTAGAGGTCTTTAGATGCCAGCCCAATTCTCCAGGTCTCTTGAATTTGCATCTCAAAGACCATCACCTTCCCTGCAGACCCTCTCAGGTATTAAGGTCAGCAGAGGGGCCTTAATTCTAGTTCCACTGCCCTTACAAGTTTTGGGTGGCAGTGGTCCAGAAGAGGGCATTAGAAATCCCTCCCCACAAAGGTGTATCTGGCACCTTTGTTATATAGCTTACATCATAAGCTGAAGATGCATCTCTTTATCATGACCTTTGGCACCTGCTATATCTCTCTATAGAAACGGTAAATGGCGTTTCCATGTGCTGCTCTGGTTTGCCAGAAGCGGCTTTGTCATGCTGGCCACATGACCTAGAAGCTATACGCCAGCTCCCTCGGCCAATAATGCGAGATGAGCGCGCAACCCCAGAGTCGGTCACGACTGGACCTAATGGTCAGGGGTCCCTTTACCTTTTATATCTCTCTATATCATTCTCTATGACCACACTATTCTTCTGATTGTAAATTGTTTTAACTGATTTTAATATTCCATATAGTTGAAACCCACCTTGGGACCTTATGGTGAAGGATGGGTAAGAAATCTAATAATTAATAATAATACAACTCAGAGAGTGAGATGTCCCTAGAGGTATATACATTCACAGTATCTGAAGTATTTGGTATCTGAAAAAGTGTGCATGCACACAAAAAGCTCATACAAATAACAAACTTAGTTGGTCCCTCAGGTGCTAGTGGAAGGAATTTTTGATTTTATTTTGCATTCACAGAGGTAGAGAGTGTCAGTGCACTTTTTGCCTTCCACCACCTATTGAGATAATAGATATTGTTTAAATCACAATCACAATGTATTAACTGCAGCTGCACATGTCTAAATTGGAAC
Source organism: Zootoca vivipara (assembly GCF_963506605.1). Lineage (NCBI taxonomy): Eukaryota > Metazoa > Chordata > Lepidosauria > Squamata > Lacertidae > Zootoca > Zootoca vivipara. Next base: position 72,062,458 of record NC_083283.1, read on the forward strand.
TGTTATATCTGTAAAGGCATTAGGTCCATCAGGAGATTTTTATTTTTTTTAAATGAAACTCTTATTTGCTAACACATTCAGCAGTTAGTGCAGGGCAGTCTTTCTATCACAGAAGAGATGAAGTAACTACAACATTAAAGTAAAAGGTAAAGGTAAAGGGACCCCTGACCATTAGGTCCAGTCGTGACCGACTCTGGGGTTGCGCGCTCATCTCGCATTATTGGCCGAGGGAGCCGGCGTACAGCTTCCAGGTCATGTGGCCAGCATGACAAAGCCACTTCTGGCGAACCAGAGCAGCACATGGAAACGCCATTTACCTTCCCGCTGTAGCGGTTCCTATTTATCTACTTGCATTTTGACGTGCTTTCGAACTGCTAGATTGGCAGGAAACATTAAAGTAGTCAGAACAAAAACTTATGTAGTGTGCTGAAGAGATGTGATCTCTTAGTGAGTGGTGCTACAAGTATAAAAATATGGTCCTTGCTTTTATGTAAGATGTTTGAGAGTATGGTCATGTCAGAGAGCAAGGAGGACTGTTAACTTGGAAGAAGAACCACTTGTGTTCCGCTTTCATGTTTGCATATTGTCTGTATTTTTGAACAGAAATTCCACACTAGGGGAAATATTTGTCTGCACCTCTTTCATATAATTGAACAGCTGGCAGGTGACGAGTTGTGGGGCATTTCAAAGAAGCCCAGCAGAGAGAATAGGGTAGGCATTCTCCCTACAGAGTCGCCCAGTTTAATTTATGCCTGTTTGGTAGCATAATTAAACTAATGGTTATTCTGGCTCTGGCTCTTCAATTGCAATTGTATGAGAAGCACGTCGGTGGGGTGATAGGGATGAGAAGAACTCATAATTGGCAATGAATTTATTTTGGCATGGACAACTATAACAACAATTATGATCACATGAGACTCTTATCCCCCCCCCACACACACCTTGGGCAAAATATTTCTGCATTGCAGGGGGTTAAACTAGACGGCCCTTGTGACGACCCGGGTCCCACTCTACCTTACTATCACTGCGACACAGGAATCCAGAGGGGAAAACACCCACCCTCTTCTCCTGCCGCCTCAAAAATAAACCCCTTTTCCTAATGGGTTTCTAAGTAAGGAGAGCCTTCCAGCCTACGTGGCCTGGTACCTTAAGAAACTCTAGGCTGTCCCCCAGGAATAACCTCTTGCCTCCAGTAAAGGGTCTCCCTCAGTTGGATTCCCCCACTGTAGAAGTTTACCCTATGCACTCTGGCAACTCCTTGGCACCTCAGGTTACCCTTCTAAGCCTCCTCCGTGTAACTTCAGGACACAAACCACCACCTCCCTGCCTGAGGTGAGTTTTGCCCTCTCTTGAGTCACCACGGCTGTGAGTCCTGGTACCTCGCTGGAAAAATACAGACGGACCTCTTGTTGGCAAAACAGAGATGAAGTTTTATTGTGTTAAAAGCATAAGTGATTCTTTAACGTGTCATTTATTAATTAGCTTTGTTCCAGTTGTACAAAATAAACTCAGTCAAACATTTAACTTTAAGTTTTCCTAGCCTCTTAACGGTCTTCATACAAGCCACCACATAACACCACACCACACCTTCCTCCCTCTCCCTCCTAACTGACCAAAACCGACACTCCCTCCTTTCAAAACCGGGCACAGTCCCGCCCCCATCAGAGTTCTATGCCAGTCAGGCTGGAGGTGGGTTAACTCTTTGCCAGCCGGGCAGAAATAAACATTTTAAAAGTGCTTCAATTTGTCACATATCTCCCCCACCACAAAGACATTGCGTCGGCTTGCTCTTAATTAACTAGAGCAATGCCAAAGCAATGGGCTTGGGGTCCAAAATACTTCAATGCATTCTATAACATTCATATTACAAAGTCAACTAAATTAACATCTCATAAACTTGTACACAGATAAACCATGTTTGGCATGTGTCAGATTATAACGCCTAAGCACAAATGTTCTGCTAGGGTTATCACCGTTTCATATAATCATTTGCACCATTCTATACCTCTCAAAAATACCTGGATAAAGCGTCCGCTATGATGTTTTCCTTCCCACTTATGTGCTTACCCTGTGTCTATTTTATAAGTTGCTAGGCTGGTCCTCCCTGGGATGTTTGAGAAGATCTGAGCAAACTGAGCAAGGACTAATTTTAACTGCTCCTTTTGCTCTGGGGTCAGACCTTCGTCGAATGACACCTCTGCTAGAGTTGTGCCCTTACTTAGCTCTCCCCACCCAGTTAAATGAATCCCTTGGGTCACCTTCCCCTTTACTTGTAACACCAACTTATTTCTGTCAAAATAAGGCTTAAGTAAATTTACATGAAAGTTTTTACATCGGTTCCCTTCCCCATCTAACTCTACCAAATAGTTCACCGCAGATATCCTCTCGACCACTTTGAAGGGACCGTCCCACGACATCTCCAACTTCTTTCGACGTCTTGTTCTTAACACGAGCACACTGTCACCAGGCTGGAAAGTTCTGTCTCTTGCGTGTGCATCATACCACTGCTTCTGTCGACGCTGTGCCTGTTGCAAGTTGTGAGCAGCTTGCTCCCGTAGCTCTTGAAGGTCGCTCTGCAGCTCCTGTAGATACGTCACAACATCAGGGCTGTCGATCTGCTCCTCCCCTGACCACGCTGCTTTCATCAAGTCTAGGGGTCCTCGTGGCTGTCGTCCAAATAGGAGTTCAAAAGGACTGAACCCTGTGCTCTCCTGCGGCACTTCGCGATAACCAAATAGGAAGTGTTGCAGCCTCTCATCCCAGTCGTTAGGATGATTGATGGAATAGGTTTTTAGCATCCGGCTCAGGGTCGAATTAAATTTCTCCGTCAAGCCATTCGACTGTGGATGATAAGCCGTAGTTTTAACATGCTTAATCCCACAAAGAGTTAAAAGCTCTTCCATGGTCTTGGACGTGAAGGATGTCCCTAAATCTGTTATAATTTCTTTGGGGAATCCCAGCCTTAAGAATACCGACATGAGGGCTTTTGCTACAGTCTTGGAATCAATGTCCTTTAGAGGTATTGCTTCTGGATAGCGCGTAGCATAATCCACGAGGCATAAAATAAATTTATTCCCCCTTTTTGTAACTCTGGAGATAGGCCCGAGGATGTCCACTCCTACTCTGGAAAAGGGCTCAGTAATTACGGGAATAGACTGTAACAAGCCTCGCGTTTTGTCCGCTCTTTTGCCTGCTTTTTGGCAGATCACACAGGACTTGCAATACTCTTTGATGTCTTTGCCCATCCCAGGCCAGTAAAATCTTGCTTGGATTCTATCACTAGTCTTCCTAATGCCTAGATGCGCTGCTGAGGGTGCGTCGTGTGCCATTTGTAGCACTTGCAACCGGTAAGCTCTTGGCAACACTAACTGTTTCTTCCTTTCCCAAACAGCAGCAGTTTTCCTCCTCCTAGAAATTCTATACAGTCTTCCCTCAATGGTGGTAAATAAGCAGGGGTTCTCCACAGTTACTTCTGCAGTAGGACTTTGTGCTTTACCCCACAGCTCTTTTATAGTTTCATCCTCTTTTTGATCACTCAAGAATTGGGCACCGTGCTCCTGGACCACTGGCACGCTAATCAGCCCTTCATCCTCACCAGGCTCTATGGGTGTCTCTATAACTGCAGGAGGATTACTCTCAGTGACTTGAGACTGAGACCTAGTTATCACTTGAATACGGTGCTTCTGACTAGCTAGGTCATTCCCTATTAAAAAGGGTACCTCCAACTCATTTAGGATTCCTACTCTCCACTTGCCACAAAATCCTTTGTAGGTAATATCAACTTCAGCTAATGGTACTTCAAAATGTGGGCCCCATATGCCTTTTAAACTATAGGACTGACCCTTGAGGTACTGCTCCTTTGGAACAAATTGGGATTTAACAAGTGAGACTTCTGCTCCTGTGTCCCTCAAACCAAAAAAAGACTGACCATTTAATTCAATTGGCTCCATGTAATCTTGGTTGCACTCCTGCTCAGCCCTCCAGACCTGTAAGACCTTAGAAGTAGTCTCAGCTGAACTGTCTGCTTTCTCTGAGCCTTCTGTCTGAGGCGAGCTATTTTCCTGTGACTGCATTACCAGTTTTACTTGTTTAGCTGCAGTAGGTGTAGTTTGCGACTTAACCAGCAGGGGGCACCTGGCACGTACATGGCCCTCACGATTACAGAAAAAACAAGTGATTTTCTTAGACCCTGTCTTGTCAGAAACTGATTCCCTGACAGGAAAATTTTCTTGCCTGTCTTTATTTTCTCTGTTTCTCCATGGATTACCCTTCTGTGAGTGTTTTGGGAATGCTATTTCATTGAAATCTCCTTGTAGTTCGTCTAAGACCTCGGCAACCTGTGCCACAGTTTTCAGTTTTTTATCCCTCAAGAACCAACGTAAATTGCTAGGGATTTGCTTAAAAAATTGTTCTAAACAAATTAACTGTTTTAACTCATCAAAGTCCTTCACTCCACTCCCTTGAATCCATCTGTCAAGTAATTTATCTAAGCGGCTAGCTAGTTGGGCATAAGTCTCTTTATGTTCCTTTTTTGCCTCACGAAAAGCCTTTCTGCTTTGCTCAGCCGTGAGTCCACATCGAACCCTGACCCTTTGCTTAAATACTTGGTAACTTGACAGCTCTTCTTCCCTCAGGTCAGCATAAATTTCACTTAGTATCCCACAAATTTGAGGTCTTAAATAAAGCATCCAGTTCTCCTCAGGTATTTGAAATTCCACACAAACGCGTTCGAAGGTAAATAAAAACGATTCGACATTATCGTCTTTTCCAAATTTGGGGAACCTTTTTAAATTAATTGCGGTACTATCATTATTAACTGGGCTACTAGTTAATTCTGATCGCAAACGTATCTCTTCAAGCTTCATTCTGTCCTGTTCTAATTGAACCCTTAACCTCTCGGACTGCATTCTCTCCTCAGATGCCATCTTTTCCCTCTCAGCTTCAATTCTAGCTTTTTCCCTCTCACTTTCAATTCGGGCCATCTCAATTCGTAGTTTCATAACTTCTACCTCAGAACCTGGGCTTCCCTCAGCCCCTTCCGTTCTTTCATCTCCTTTTGCCTCTCTGGGTTTTCTTACGTGAGTCATTTTCCTCACAGGAAAATCCTGACAGACTCAAACCAAACTAGGCGCGTGAGCTTTTAATTTCGATCACGACGCTGCCACCAAAAATGTGACGACCCGGGTCCCACTCTACCTTACTATCACTGCGACACAGGAATCCAGAGGGGAAAACACCCACCCTCTTCTCCTGCCGCCTCAAAAATAAACCCCTTTTCCTAATGGGTTTCTAAGTAAGGAGAGCCTTCCAGCCTACGTGGCCTGGTACCTTAAGAAACTCTAGGCTGTCCCCCAGGAATAACCTCTTGCCTCCAGTAAAGGGTCTCCCTCAGTTGGATTCCCCCACTGTAGAAGTTTACCCTATGCACTCTGGCAACTCCTTGGCACCTCAGGTTACCCTTCTAAGCCTCCTCCGTGTAACTTCAGGACACAAACCACCACCTCCCTGCCTGAGGTGAGTTTTGCCCTCTCTTGAGTCACCACGGCTGTGAGTCCTGGTACCTCGCTGGAAAAATACAGACGGACCTCTTGTTGGCAAAACAGAGATGAAGTTTTATTGTGTTAAAAGCATAAGTGATTCTTTAACGTGTCATTTATTAATTAGCTTTGTTCCAGTTGTACAAAATAAACTCAGTCAAACATTTAACTTTAAGTTTTCCTAGCCTCTTAACGGTCTTCATACAAGCCACCACATAACACCACACCACACCTTCCTCCCTCTCCCTCCTAACTGACCAAAACCGACACTCCCTCCTTTCAAAACCGGGCACAGTCCCGCCCCCATCAGAGTTCTATGCCAGTCAGGCTGGAGGTGGGTTAACTCTTTGCCAGCCGGGCAGAAATAAACATTTTAAAAGTGCTTCAATTTGTCACAGCCCTCATGGACCCTTCCAACACGACAAAATCTATGATTCTATGACTAGCATCAATTTTGGTGAGAAATTAAATGGGGGCAGATTTTAGAAGAAAAACTGTTGGAGGGGAAAGGGCTGGTATGGCTGAGTGAAAATGTCCCCCCAAAATTCAACTAAGGCAATGCACAAGCAGAATGTAACTTTTTCCTCCCTGTCTTCCCTCCGTATACTCCCGACGACACCCTCCAATCTCCTTTGGACAATTGGAGATCCCCCTGCCCCCCCCCAAAGTTGGTGGGAGCAGGAAGTTGTCATTCCTCCTGTGCAATGACTCAGTTGAATACAATGTTGGTGACAAACTTGGCACAGGCATTTTTCCAAAGAACGTTTTCCAAAAACTGTCAGAAAATGCTTTTCTGAGAATTTTCAGTTTCTCTTAATGTTGAATGAAACTCCATTGTTAGTTTATGTTGGTGGATGAAGGAAGCAGTGGACCAAGAGAATAAGGAACTTGTTGCTTCTATCAGCAATATAAAACATAATGTTTAACAGAATTAAAAATGGACCCACAGTTGCACCCAGAATTCATGGGTGGTGAACTGGGGAGGGCTTTTTGTTAAATATTCTCTGGGAAGAAATGAAATGAAATCATCTCTCTCTCTCACGCATGTGTGTGTGTTTACTATGTTTTGTACTTCTTCTTTTTTTACGTAGATCACCCAATGACTATTTTGATGAAGGGCGGCATAGAAATATCTTAATAAATACAACTGTTTTTGTTGAGCAGTTCAGAAAGAGGTCAAAATGGGAAACTTTCAAAAGATGGCCAGAATTTATTTTTATTTTATTTTTGAGAAATTTGTCTTAGTCATCCTTCCTTCAGGATTTCATTTTAGATTGTAGCCTTTGCGGCTGCAGCTTACGAAAGAAGAGAAATGTCAGAGACATGATGTGCAGTTTGGCAGTTACTCTTAAAGTCTTTGCAGTATCCTAGTCTATAATTATGCATCATCTGACAAGCAGCTTTGATTGTGACAATATACAATCTGCATTTTTTATCCACATACGCTTAATAAGAACAGTCTAGAGACAGTTCTTTGTAGAAGGAGAATGATCAGGGATGTAACCATTTAAATTCACAAAGGCTTTAGTTTCTGGTTGAGTGTTTGTTTGACTTTAGAGAAAACCAAAACAAGAGCATCTATTCCCTGCCCAGTAACCTATACTGAACCAAAGAACAGCAGTAGCAGTTCATTTTCAACATGATGGTGTATAACACTTGAAGGAAGACATCTTGTGGGGTTTGGCCAATGCTGCTTTTTAAATCCAAAGAAGCCTACATATTCAAATCCTAAAAGTTTGGGAAAGGGAATTAGATATAGCATCAAATCTAAAAGATGATCACACATTACAAATGCTCCTTAGAGATTCATGCTCAGGGTGTTACAAGTAGGTGGCCGTGTTGGTCTGCCATAGTTGAAACAAAATTATAAAATAAATTCTTTCCAGTAGCACCTTAGAGACCAACTAAGTTTGTCATTGGTATGAGCTTTCGTGTGCAAACTTAGTTGGTCTCTAAGGTGCTACTGGAAGGAATTTTTTTTATTTTGTTCATGCTCAGGGTGTTCATTCCAAATTGTTGATTTGTCACTGAGGAAATCAGTTGGGTCAAAATGTATCTGGCTGTGAACGATCTCTGCCTACTGCAAACTGCCTGTTACCTCCCCCCCCCCCCCGCCTTAGGATGTACGAACCATTAGTTTAAAAACAATCCAACACATTTTCTATACACACCAAATAATATACTCACCTGCAACCATTGGTTAATTTGTGTTGTGAATGAATACTGTTAGCTATGTTATTTATTATAAAGGTAAAGGTAAAGGGGCCCCTGACCATCAGGTCCAGTCGTGTCCGACTCTGGGGTTGCGGCGCTCATCTCGTTCTATAGGCCGAGGGAGCCGGCGTTTGTCCGCAGACAGCTTCCGGGTCATGTGGCCAGCATGACAAAGCTGCTTCTGGTGAACCAGAGCAGCACACAGAAACGCCGTTTACCTTCCCGCCGGAGCGGTCCCTATTTATCTACTTGCACTTTGATGTGCTTTCGAACTGCTAGGTGGGCAGGAGCTGGGACCGAGCAACGGGAGCTCACCCCGTTGCAGGGATTCGAACCGCCGACCTTCTGATCAGCAAGCCCTAGACTCTGTGGATTAACCCACAGCGCCACCTGGCTTTATTTATCTTTATTATATGAAGCTATTATATGAAGCTTTATTATATGAAGCTATTATATTATTTGAAGCTTTATTATATGAAGCTATATTATATTTATCTTTATTATATGAAGCTATTATATTGTAAGTTGTGTGTTCGGTGTATGAAATAGATGTGTATTTAAATATATAGATCTCCTGAGACGCAGTTCACTTTTAAAATGGTCAAATAATACAACTATCAAAGGAACATAAAAAGGTAAAGGTAAAGGGACCCCTGACCATTAGGTCCAGTCGTGACCGACTCTGGGGTTGCGCGCTCATCTCGCATTATTGGCCAAGGGAGCCGGCGTATAGCTTCCAGGTCATGTGGCCAGCATGACAAAGCCGCTTCTGGCAAACCAGAGCAGCACATGGAAACGCCGTTTACCTTCCCGCTGTAGCGGTTCCTATTTATCTACTTGCATTTTGACGTGCTTTCGAACTGCTAGTATCAGCTAAAAGAGCAATAGGAACAACATGCAAAACTATCAGGAGGGCATTTCCTTTATGCCGGTCTCATTCTCTCAATGGTCCAGCCAGTCTCCAGAAACCCTGGCGGGATGGATCTATTGGCTGCTATGAAGGTATTCCACAAGCAGGATACCATTGCAAAGAAGAGACTTTTTCCTGGTAGCCATTAGCCTGTTGATGGCAAATGCATCTGGATCAAGCTATCATGCAAGGGCAAATGGTTGGAGGACACATAAGGGAAGAGGTGCTGCCTAATATATATTCTGAGCTCAAGCTGCTGATGGCTTTAAAGGTCAGAACCATCTCTTCTCATTCTGTCTGAAAACTAATTGGCAACTAGACAACCTCCTTCAATACTGTTGCAAAGTCTTCCCTGTAGCTAACCTGAATAGCAGTCTGTATTCTGGACCAATGAGCTTTCTCAATGGTCTTCATGTGCATTCCACCATCGAACATCTTGAAGTTACTGAGCCTATTGTTATTTCCCTCTCCCTACTATTCCCTGCCTCTCATCATTCTCTTGGTGATTCTACTTCCAGTTTCCCCTACTTCTTGAAGATTGAAGATGTCATGACCAGATTTTATGCCTTTAATTATAATCCTAACGCCACTGCTCTGTGGTATGCAGCTGTCTGTAACAAATGAAAGAGAAAAAAATAAATAAAAACCACTTCTTTGTTGAGCTTTGCCCCTGGGAATACTCTTCACACCCAGGGAATGAATTGTCTGCAAGAGTCCCCTCAGGGTCCAATGAAGCTGAAAAGGTAGGTGAAAATCAAACCTAACAATCCCAGAGCACAAGACTGTATTCTAAAAAAGCTTATGGTAATAGAGAATCATATTGTTCATCAAGCAGTGTGAAGACCATGAATTTCAGCTTGACCATTTCCCATAGGATGCACACTACATGAGGAAAACAAGATGCTTTTGAATTGAATTCAGAATTGTTAGTTGCATTCAGAGTTGGGTGGTCTTCCTCTTGTTGAGGCCTATCCTAACATAACACTATGACAAGAGTTAGTGATTTGTGAACCTGAAGGAGTGTCTCCACCCCCATCGTTCAGCCTGGACACCAAGGTCCAGTTCCTTCACTGCAAGAAGTGAGGTTGCAGGGAACCAGGCAGAGGGCCTTCTCGGTAGTGGCACCCGTCCTGTGGAGCACCCTCCCATCAGATGACAAGGAAATAGACCAGGGTCCCCAAACTAAGGCCCGGGGGCCGAATGCGTCCCAATCACCTTCTAAATCTGGCCCGCGGTTGGTCCAGGAATCAGCATGTTTTTACATGAGTAGAATGTGCCATTTTACTTAAAATGCATCTCTGAGTTATTTGTGGGGCCTGCCTGGTGTTTTTACATGAGTAGAATGTGTCCTTTTATTTAAAATGCATCTCTGGATTATTTGTGGGGCATAGGAATTCGTTCATATTTTTTCCCTAAAATATAGTCCGGCCCCCCACAAAGTCTGAGGGACAGTGGACCGGCCCCCTGCTGAAAAAGTTTGCTGACCCCTGGTAGACAACTATCTGGCTTTTAGAAGACATCTGAAGACAACCCTGTTTAGGGAAGCTTTTTATGTTTGATGCTTTATTGTGTTTTTAACATTCTGTTGGGAGCCACCCAGAGTAGCTGAGGAGACCCAACCAGATGGGCGGGGTATAAATTTGTTGTTGTTGTTGTTGTTGTTGTTGTTGTTGTTGTTGTTGTTGTTGTTGTTGTTGTTGTTGTGTTATTTTATTAATATTATTATCAGCATCATCACCATTATTATAACTATTACCACCACTACACAGAAATATGTTGTAAATCTTTTTTTAAAAAAAAACACAAACAAACAACATTTTCTTTAAATTCCTTGGATATTTCACTTCACCTGAGGTGGAACCTCGACAAGTTCTTGAATTCTGAGTGAAATATGGAGACTCCATAGGGATATGCTTCCCTAAAGTGTTTTTAGACCATTCTCCTGAGTAGAATCCCCAAGTTTATTTTGAAGTAAACAACATTTGGTGGCAGACAATATTTCATTATCTTCTCTGTTGCTCATGTTGTTGTTATTGTTTTTACAAAGATAGAAAATGATGCAACCACCTGACAGTTGGCAACATCATATTAATAGTAGGTGTGAAATCTGCACTGCACACTAATGCTGTTTTAATGTGCTGCATGCATTTGTCTGGAGTATGAAGCCTGAGGAGAAGGCAGAGAAAGGGTGGGAGAAATGTGTACAAATTGAACACATGGGGGATAAGATATTCAGAAATCAGACAGAACTAAGTCAAGCTGAGAATAAAACAAATTCTAGATTAATGCAAACAGCAGGAAACAACACAGAGTGTCTGCTGAGAATAATAATCAGCAATGTGAGTACATCAGAGAGGGGAAGTGTATTTAGTTGCAGGAACATTACTATGTGCTGTCAAGTATAAATACAGCATTGTGACTTCATAGTGCTCAGTGCTTTCTTGAGTCACCTCTTCTTATGTCTGGGCCTAATGTGAAATGATTTGTACACTACAAAATAAGACAGGAAAGTGCATCAGAAATGAAGCTGACTTGTGAAGCAGGATGCTTGAAAGACACATTGATTTATATACCATGGAAGAATTGGGGGTGGGAGTGGGGGTTGATATTCATGGCAGCAGAGGCTCTGGAAAATGATAATTCCATTATTCAGGGGAGGAGAGAAGCAGAAGAGAAAGAAATATTAGGGAATGAAATGAAGGCTATTCGGTTAATAAACTGGCAAAAGGACATACCGTAGTTGGGAAGTTTGTGGTAATAAAGCAAATAGGGAGACCAAGACTGCCCTCCTGTTCCCACTTACTTAAAGTTCATGTGATTGAATACAGCAATGAGTGAATACACATAGGATTGACCTTCATTGCTAAAAACTCTAAGCATGCTTATGAGGAGGAAAGTCTGATTGAATACAGGTAACTAACCCTAGACTTAATAGGATGGATAGGATGATGACTTTGCAATCCTAAAAACAAAAATGGACATCTCAAAGCAAAAGCTGGCCATTGTAAATACCTTTGGATAGTGGCCATTGTGAACCATTTGAAATGCTGGTGAGGTCCATAGATGCAACCCCATTCCAACATCATAATAAGGCCAGTGCATACTACAAAGCTCATGGTGGTCCCTCAGCCCTTTGATCAAGACTGGAAACTGTATGTGCAGGGCCGTCTCACCCATAGGCACTAGGGGTGCGGGGCAACCAGGTGGCAGGCTCTCAGGGGTGCCAGGCCGAGAGTCCAGGGCCTAAGATTTGAGTCCGGGGAAGAGCCCGCCCGTGAGTCAGAGTGCTGTGGCAGGCTCTTCTGCTGCGGGCGGCTCTGCACCACAAGTTCAGGGGCGACAGAGCCAGCGAGACGCTGAGGCGGCTGGCCGGCTCCACCCTCCTGTGCACCGGGGGGACGGGATGCCGCGTGGATCTTTGCAGCCCTGTCTATGTGACCTCATGCAACACTTGACAGGGCTTGCTCAAAACTCCCAGTCACGTGTTGGTATCTGCTCTGACTAAATATGAGTCAGTATGGACAATATATGTGAGCAATCAGAGAGGGTCAGGTTGTGAGGGAAGCAACCATGCACTTAGCCTCATTCATATTCCCTAAATGTGCCTTGCAAAGAGGTCCAAAAGGTTATCTTTTTCAGAGTCCAGCAGCGGTAGTAATAGTGTTCTTGAACATACATTAGCCAGCCTCCACTAGCAGAGCACCAGTAAAGATGCAATTGAGAGGAGGGTAGGAGAAGAAGACAGCTCAAGGCAGCCTTGTATGGGCAAGCTTTTTAATGTTTTAGTATGTTTTTATATATATTGAAAGCCACCCAGAGTGGCCACCCAGTCAGATGTGTGGGTAATAAAATAATAATAATAATAATAATAATAATAATAATAATAATAATAATAATAATAATAACAACAACAACTATTATTATTATTATTATTATTATTATTATTATTATTATTATTATTATTATTTAGCCTCTCCTTCCCCTACTCCTGTCTCAAGTGAATGCTTGCATACTGCATACTTCCTGCCTGTACCTCCTGCCTTCCAACTCTCCCAGATTGCTCTAACTGGCTTCATCCAATCCAGAGTGACCCAGGGCTGTTGCAACTTGACTCTGCCCAGGCATGGATTCTGCTGAATCAGCCTAATTTGTTTTGCAATTTGGGCTTGGGCCAAATCCAGCGCACAGCCCTAGTATGTAGCCCTCTGGAGATAGGCACACATGCCAAAGGAGGGGACCTGGAAGAAAGATTACAGGAAACATGAATCACCTAAACCTCTTCTCTTGCTCCTTCGGTGGAGTCATGTGCAATATGACTCTTTGTCCCATTAAAAATGAAAGATGAGGTTGCCATTTTTTTTAGTTTTATATATGGTATCAACCCTAGGCACCCTGACAAGCTTCAGACTGTGCTGTGGTTCACATTCTTTGGAGCCTTGATTCAAGACTGGAAAAGAGCAGGAAGTAGTAAAAGCTCTCTCTTTCCAAACACCGTATGCTGCCATATATGAGAACAACAGGATGTGTTACAATGCTAGACAGAACAAGTGTGTTTCCTTGCTCCAAGTGATGGGCTATGATGCTGTAGCCACCTGTGTGCAGTGGTCAAATTAGGCGGATGGGTGCATTAGACCCCAGGCAAATAACAATGATGATAAAAGTCCTATGCATTTTGTTTTGCTTTTACAAAGCGTAGTTTTCCTATATGAAGTACCATGAAAGCTATTTAAACCATCAGATGCACCATAGTATAGCATATCAATCTTAATACCATATATAAGGATGACACTTTTGTAAAGCACTGAAATGCAAACTACAGGGTAGATACAATGGATTGGGGGATTTGACTTTACTAAATATTCAAAATTCTATTAATAATAGGATAGGGTGGGTTTTCCATATGCCACTTGTTCAGAACACATTGTTTGGGATTTCCGAGACATCAATTGAGCAGTGCTGAAGCACATTGCTAGTTGCTAAATACTCTCGGCTTGTCTGAAAGCGAAAGAACTTTTAGCAGGCTGCTAGTTTCAACTTAATAATGAAACGGTTTTATGCACTAATTGTATCAGAACTTTCCTCCCTTCTACTTTTTTTTAAGATTCCTGTTCCGGGAGCTGCTAGACTGTCTTAAGGTGGAATTGGGTCACATACCAGGAAATTCAGATTGTGCCATTGTAGCTGATTGGGAGCTTTTCCGCAACCAACCCACTTCCCCCAAAGATTTGGCTTCTTAGACCAAGTTCACACATGCATCTCAGACCAAGTTCACGCATGCATCTAATCATTCCTGCATATTCCTGCATTGCAAGGAGTTAAACTAGATCATCATCAGCATTGCTTCCAACTCTACAATTCTATGATTCCATGATTCCAACCCCAGTGACTTTCACTTCACTAAGGTGGTTTCCATCCAGTCAATAACTTGGAAATCTTTCAGCAGAATGAAAATAACCAATTACGTACAGTTATTATAATAGCAAAACGTATTGTCCGACTTATTTACAGTTGTGAAGCTAAACATAGGCAAACCACCCCAACGGGGGGGGGGGTGCACAACTAATTAGAATTCCCTCAAAATCCATACTAACCTACTTGAAAAAGGAACTCTAAAGGTGCATTAAATTTAATTTTTGGAAACATGTATAAAGGTGGGCAGCATTCTTCCTTCGACACCCCGCAAAATGTTGCTGGAACTAAGGAGCTAAAGAAATATTTCAGCTGAGAAAGGCCTATTAAACTCATCTCAAATGTGGATGCATTTTTATTACTATTACATTTCTATCCCACCTTTAATCCAAGGAGCTCTAGGTGGCAAATACGCTTCCATTTTTCTTCTTCACAACCACCCTTTGAGGCATGTTGATCTGAAAGATTGTGACTACCTCAAGGTCACCCAGTGTGCTTCATGACTTGGTCGGGATTTGAACCCTGGTCTCCCAGGTCCTAGTCTGACACGCTAAGCACTACACCACACTGCCTCTCTCAGCTGAACTGTCTTGGCAGCCGTATGTGGAATATTATGTGTACCTTAATTCATGTACCCCCATCTTTGGAATTTACTAGAGTCACAGTGAGTTTAGCTATCAGTCCCTCAATGAGAATATTTTAGTTATTGGCTATTCTGCCTCCATTTCCTTGAATATCCACAAGACAGCAGAAGCAAGTGGCTGTCCTATCCATTTCCTTCAGCAATAATTAAGATGCCCATGAGAGGATGCGTGCCTGGGAAAGGACAACGTATTTGTTATCTGTCACTACACAACAGAAGCTAAACTGGAGGATTAATTCCCTTTTGTCTTCTCCTATTGCTCTTAATTGAGATTCCCCCCACCCGCCCCCTCATACACACTTTATAATTCCATATATATCTAATTTCCCCAAATCAAAATTCACAACGGTCTGTTGACAGTGGGAGATTGTCTTTTTAATTAAAAAATCTGCCAGTTCCTTACAAATGATACAATTTCCGCTTTAATGCCAAGGTCCACAATCAGTTTTTGATGTGACTGGTTGATATGAAGTGTATTACTCCATTCCATGGTTTCTTGGTATTTCTCCATGGACTTCTATTGGTTTCTTACCTTCCGTGCCATTGTGACAAAAGAGATGAACTTGCAGTTACATCCCTGACATTTATGGGAGCTGATCAAGTTTCCAAATAACAAGACACTGTTTTATGTAGGTTTCCCAAAAGGCATGTAAGATAGATCGTGGGAGTGATTACATTAATTCATGGAAAATAACTGTACGAGTAACTTTTCAGAAATGCAATGATTTTTGCCAACGATACATCTATAAAATTCCCTCTGGCTTCTGGCTGTTCTCATGTAGAAAGGCACCCATACTTCACATCTGATTTACTTGTAGATTTGGATATTTGTTTGTCAATCCTATATTTGATTCCAGATTGACAATAGTAACGAAGCCAACACATACAGATGGCAAACTCTTTTAGAGAATCATACAGGCATTAAGCTTTGCTATGCGGGAAAAAAACTATTCTGGTGGGGAATGTGTGTGTGTGTGTGTGTGTGTGTGTGTGTGTGTGTGTGAGAGAGAGAGAGAGAGAGAGAGAGAGAGAGAGAGAGAGAGAGAGAGAGAGAGAGAGAGAGAGATTTCACCATCTTACCATCAGGTTGCTGCTATACCTTTATATTTCCCCAATATTGTTGTATTGGGGTTGGAAGGGAGGGGACATAGGTTTAAAGAAGCTCTGACTCAAATGCTATCCACAACCTCCCTCCAGTTTTTGCCTTTACTACCACCTGAAAGGCAGAGTGAAGTTGTTGACTTAGGGGCAATGGTATGTGAGAGAAGGAAATAAAGATGTGTGATACATACATGAGACAGTTAGGTGTGTGTGTGTGTGAGTGAGTGAGAGAGAGAGAGAGAGAGAGAGAGAGAGAGAGAGAGAGAGAGAGAGAGAGAGAGAGAAGAGAGCGCATCTAGGGCCAAAAACTCACAGTCTGCCCTTGAGCTTGTGGTTTCTCTCTACAAAAAGCCAGCACAGGGGTCCTATTCTAGATCCAAAGTCTGGCATGGGGTGTGTGTGTTATCCCTTTGCTCCCTACTGTGGCCCTGATCCAAATTAAAAAGGTAAAGGGGCCCCTGACCATCAGGTCCAGTCGTGTCCGACTCTGCGGTTGTGGTGCTCATTTTGCTCTATAGGCCGAAGGAGCCAGCGTTTGTCCACAGACAGCTTCCGTGTCATGTGGCTAGCATGAACATGACAAAGCTGCTTCTGGCGAACCAGAGCAGCGCACGAAAAAATAAGTCATGTCAGACTAATCTGATCTCATTTTTTTTTTACAAAACTACAAGCCTGATAGATGAAGGGAACACTGCGGATGTAGCCTATCTTGATTTCAGCAAGGCCTTTGACAAGGTGCGCCATGATATTCTTGTAAAGAAGCTGGTAAAATGTGGGCTAGACAATGCTACCATTCAGTGGATTTGTAACTGGCTGACTGACCGAACCCAAAGGGTGCTCATCAATGGCTCCTCTTCATCCTGGAGTAAAGTTACTAGTGGTGTGCCATAGGGTTCTGTCTTGGGCCCAGTCTTATTCAACATCTTTATCAATGACTTGGGTGATGGGCTTGAGGGCATCCTGATCAAGTTTGCACATGACACCAAATTGGGAGGGGTGGCTACTGGTAATACCCCAGAGGACAGGATCACACTACAAAATGACCTTAACAGATGAGACAACTGGGCCAAAGCAAACAAGATGAATTTTAACAGGGAGAAATGTAAAGTACTACACTTGGGCAAAAATAAAAATAAAAGGTGCAAATATAGGATGGGTGACACCTGGCTTGAGAGCAGTACATGTGAAAAGGATCTAGGAGTCTTGGTAGACCACAAACTAGACATGAGTCAACAGTGTGATGCAGCAGCTAAAAAAGCCAATGCAATTCTGGGCTGCATCAAAAGGAGTATAGCATCTAAATCAAGGGAAATAATATTACCACTGTATTCTGCTCTGGTCACACATCACCTGAAGTACTGTGTCCAGTTCTGGGCATCACAGTTCAAAAAGGATACTGACAAGCTGGAACGTGTCCAGAGGAGGGCAACCAAAATGGTCAAAGGCCTGGAAACGATGCCTTATGAGGAATGGCTTAGGGAGCTGGGTATGTTTAGCCTGGAGAAGAGAAGGTTAAGGGGTGATATGATAGCCATGTTCAAATATATAAAAGTATGTCATATAGAGGAGGGAGAAAGGTTGTTTTCTGCTGCTCCAGAGAAGCAGACACGGAACAATGGATTCAAACTACAAGAAAGAAGATGCCACCTAAACATTAGGAAGAACTTCCTGACAGTAAGAGCTGTTCAACAGTGGAATTTGCTGCCAAGGAGTGTGGTGGAGTCTCCTCCTTTGGAGGTTTTTAAGCAGAGGCTTGACAGCCATATGCCAGGAATGCTTTGATGGTTTTCCTGTTTGGCAGGTGGGTTGGACTGGATGACCCTTGTGGTCTCTTCCAACTCTATGATTCTATGAGAGATGATATAGTTGTATCTGGCAAGCAGAAATACTTGCACTGACAAAACAATCCTATTTAGCTCAATGTTAAATTCCACCCAAAGTTTGCACTTTTTAACCTCCTGTTATCTACATCTTTTGCATGTATGAGGTTGTCCTATGTCCTATATTCCCATTGACCTAACTAGGCTTTGGTTACATCTTACATTAAGTAGAGATGATGGTGATGATGATGAATTATGCATGTGTTGGTGAAAAAAAAAATCATTTGCTTCTTTATTTCCTCCTACTTTAATGATTAAAAAAATACAGTCAGCCAGGCTGCCAAAGTGCTGAACTATTTAAATGTAAAATCTATTTAATTCTGAGGTTTAATGCACCACTGTGTATCTGCTGTTTCCTGCTGTAGTACACATATCATGAATGTAATAAATCATTATGCTATTGCTGATGAGTTATAAATGCTCACTGTGCCACCGCAAACAATTGTTTCCTCCATAGAACTGATGGCTGTCATTACCTGACAAGTTACCTTGCCATTTTTAAATGAGAGCCCAAGTGTCAAATAATATCACGAAGAGGTGCCTGGGCTCCTGAAGTGATTGATAAGTTTTTAATTATAAATCAAATTTTAATTCAGTTGCTCTGTTCACTCAAGTATAACTTATGAAATTTAAGGTATAAAATATTCATATGTGCAATAATTGAGTTTGTAGCGCTGGTGGGTCCCATTGCTCAGGGATGCAAAACAGCTCCCCCCGCCGTTGCCCGTCCGATTGGAACGACGACTTTTGTAAGCTATGTGAGACACCAGTAAAGTGGCTGCTTGCTGTTCTGATGATGTCATTATTGGGACATGCTATAGATTATTACATAGGTCCCCCAACCCTATTTAGTAGTAATGATGGCTAGAAATGTCAAAGAATTATGATGGCCAATGGAGTCGAAATTGGTAATGTTTGCTTATTTGTCCCATGTCCGGAACAAAAATCAATGCAGTGAATATGTTTGGTATTCACTACTGCTGATGACTTCAGTCCACAAATGACATGTACAGTAATTGATTATTTCCTCTTTGCCTCATTTGCATTGTGTTTCCTTTGCATTCAAATGCATGGAGTGGAATCAATTAATGACAGCATAGGTTACATAAGTTACACAATTAATTATGTAAATTAAATAAGTTTGTCACAGCGGACAGTAAGATTAATAATGCAGTTTTTGGCAGAAGACAAACTGAAGCAGAATGGGAACAGTGCTGTGTACAACAAATACAGGGTGGAATGGAAAATGATGCTGTCCATAATTTTTTGTAGCTTTAGGCAAGCCTTCCACCCCCCCCCCTTTCTTTTTTATCAAATTCAAACCCACCCCTCTCCATGACAGAAAATGCTATCCTGTTCTGTGGGGAACAAACAGCCCTATGAAAATGGTGTGTGTGTGGGGGGAGATTTCTGTCCCAGTGTTAATTAACACCAATTTAGTTACAAATGAGACATCTACAAGTGGTTCTCATTTAAACCTTGAAAAATCCTATTGCTTTGTTAATGGTGTTCAGTGAGTGGTGGTGATCAGTAAGTGGCTATGACTGGAGAAATGATTTTGCAGATTACACTGTGCAATCTCAAATGTGCTCTCTCTTTCTCTCCCAGCAATTTCAAAAACACATTTGCACAGTCTCTGAAAGGTTCATCAGATAGAGTTCCATCATTTCATACCATCTAGAATCCAATCCAGTCCTTATGGTAAATTGCCTTTAAACCTGACTCTGGTACAGCTCCATTGAAAATGATGGGTGGATACAACAACTGTTTCCCAAATGTAATTGTTCGGTCAGCTGCCAATTGGAAATGAATGCTTTCCCAATTTATCAGGTGCAAGTGTAGTATATGTGGCAAAATGACAAGCCACCCATTGTTTTGTGGGAGTTGGCAGATATGAGAAATGGACAGCTGGACTTGATGCTCTTCTACATTGGTGGTACTTCTGGCCAATCAAATAACCCCTTCTTGCTTGCCTGGCTAATGGCTATTCCCCCCCCCTTCCTCCCTCCCCTCAACGTGAAGTGTGTCTTTGGCCTTCATTCCTTCGAGCTTCACTTGAGCTCTCTTTATTTTGCCATCTGTGGAGCTTCAGAGAAGATGTTTGTTCTCCTTCCACCCACCCCACCTCTTGGCTCAGCGGAGCAGACTGCAACAAAGTTTACAAACTGTTGAGTTAGAAGAATATCATCACCAGCTTCTTCCCACTGTGAATCTCTTTATGAAGGAAATTCCACTCGGGGATACTGGCAAGACTCAAGCATCTTTGTCACTGTCACTGTTCATACCCTTCCCAATTTGCTGGATATTCCCAATATCACTTCTGGATTTCTTGTAAATCAAAACCAAGCACTATTTGATTACCTCTCTCTGTAGTGGAAGGCGTTCCACAGCAGGAGATGCCGAGGAAAGCTTTATAGGATTTATTCATCTGTTTGCTTCCTTTGCTGGCAGTTTATTTCTAGTATTAGTTCCGTAATAGGTGGGGAATATAATTTTTTGTGTGACTGCTGTTGTGGAGCTTAAAAGGCGCTGAGATGCCTCATCTCCCAGACCAGCCCTAGTGCAAGTAGCAGAAAAGTTAGCTGTTCATTGGGACTAAGGGCCGTTTCACACATTATGCAAAGCAAAACGAAAAGGAGCATATAATCAAAAGGAAATTGCCGTCAATCATTCTGCGCACACATGTCATAAACCAGCATGTGCCCCATTCACATTCAGATACCTCTTGTGTGCTGTTAAAAATATAATTTGTGAAATGACTCTTAGGGCAGAACTAGAAATGTGTGCAGCAAAACCTGGACAGCTGCTTCCATTAGGGCACAGCAACTTTAGGTTTGAAGAGGGGATGTTGTGAGGAGAAGGGGGTATTTAATCTTGTCGGCGCTATTCAACAAAGTTTTACTCAGTCAGCCCATTGCAATGTAACAACGTGACAAAGTTAGGTCGATTCATTTCAGTGGGTCCACTTTGAATCGAACTCGGTTGACTACCGCCCCTGTATCTGCCTGATTCCCTGCTGCAACCCTTCCTCCCAGTCCTTCGGCTCCAGGATTTGAAATGCACGAAAGGGTAAACCTGTATCTGGAATCTTGCAGAAGATAGACAGGTCGCTGGGGAGTAGTGAGTTTTGGCAGCAAGGGGAAAGCAGGAGTGTACGCTTTGGAGATGAGTGTGCACTGTGCATGCAGTCATCCTGACAGCCACCTCTACATGTATACAGGAACCGTGAACTTGTGTCCTATGTAACACCTGCACAGAATAGTGTTTGGAAGAGCATGGTGAGAGAACATCACCTCTACTCCTTTGTCTAAGGAGGTCTTTATCTGAGACACTCGAACATCTTTTATTTCTCAGGAACACTGCTTTAACTCAGGCCTAAAGGGAGCATTTAATTTATTTCTTCATCTTTTTGCTTCTTCAAAGACTTTATGATAATTATCCTCACCTGTTGCAAAGATCAAATGAGGATGACCAGCATAGTTTTATTTTTCTTTCCTTTGTTTATGTTCACAGAGTTGTCCATGGCAAGTTTCACTGCTGGGCCTTTTATTTAGTCTAAAAGCAATGTTCCATATGGGCCCCTGCTCACCCCCAGGATATTCCAAGGGGGAAACAGGTGAAATTATATAATTTATATAATTATAAAAATTATAAATAAAACATGTTGCATTTACAATCAAAATAGCTACCTTTCTACCAGTAGAATAGGGGGGAGCACAGGAAGGAAACAAGGTCAGAAGGGGGCCACACAGCCATGAAAAGGTTGAGAAACACTGGTCTAAAGAATGAAAACCCCATTTAACAGCAGAGTACTGTGACCCTTCAGATGTTTTTTTTTTAGACTCCAGCTGTTATCAGTCAAAGCCAACATGGCCAATGGCTAGGGTATTATGGGAGTTGGAGTCCAGTAACCTCTGGAAGGCTGCAGGTTCACAATCTCTGCTTGTCACGGTCCGGTCGGCGGGCGTCAGGACCAGAGGCAAGATGGTGGTGAAGAAGCAGGGTCAAAGGCAGAGGCGAAGGTCCACGGGGCACGAAGCAGGGCGAAGGCAAAGCGAGGGTCCAGGAACAAGAAGCAAGGCGAAGGTCCACGGGGCAAGAGCAAGGCGAAGGCGAAGCAAAGGTCCAAGGAGCAAGGAGCAAGGCGAAGGATCCAGGAACAAGAAGCAAGGCGGCAGCAAGGCAAGGGCCCAAGGAGCAGGAGGCCAGATGCAACCAGGCAGGGATAGCGTTGCTGTGGCAAAGAGCTGAAGGGAAATGCTGGGCTTTTATCCCTCCCAGCTCCTGCCACCAGGTGCAGTGAGATCTCAAGTGGCCTCACCTGGGTGATTACTCCTTGCCTCTCCAGCACAAGCTGAGGACTTCACCTGTGTGGCCACGCCTTGCTTCTCCAGCACAAGTTGAGGCATGCCCCAGTCCTGCAAAGCACTACAGGCCCCAGAGCCTGACTCCTGCCCATACTCCTGACACTGCTATAACACAAGGGCATTTAAAGAATAAGGGGTTTCTCCTTCCTTCTTGGCCCAGCCTGAACTTGGGACAGCAGTGAACCTCTAATGAAGTCCACCACCTTCTCTCACCCACCCACACTTGAGCTTTTCCTTGTTCATAACTTTTTCAACATAATAAGTCCAAAATTATTACTGCCAGAATGTGTCCATATTCATTGTGAAAGCATTCAAATCAACTTCAACCAGTCCCACCTTCATTTTTTTTTTAATAAAACAATGTAGTTTGCGGGGGGGAGCGTTTTCAAAGACAGGGAAGAGCAGTGGTTTAAAAGAAGTGAAAACAGAACCTATTGGGGCGGAAATTATTCTATACAAATGATAAATCATTCCTGTTTTGTTCAGCATACCACTCAAAAATCAGAATTGCTACATAGGATAATGATGTCATCCAAAGGCTGTAGGCAACAGACCAGTTCTGTATTTAATAACAGATACTATTAAGAACAATGTTAGTTGCTAGTTTTGCCCACCAATATGGTTAAGGACTGGACAGGCCATAATTTTTCCAGTTATTGCCACCTCGCCTTGGATCTCATCTATAGAAGTGCAGTAATTGTAGGAGAGGCTACCACTCTAAATAGGGCAAGGCCCAGTACACAAAATGGCAGAATCTCAGGATAAGCAAGGAAGCCTTTCCTTCCCAAAGGCTCTCTGCTCATTCACAGAGGCTCTATACCAGCATCTTTACAGTATAACCAGTGTCATGAACATCTTAAGGGTGTAAGCAAAAAAAGGTGTGAGGTTTCCTGGCTTTCCCACACTGCTTTAGCAGAGGTAGAGTTGACGCAATGAGTACATCTAAACTTACTTTTTCCAACAGTTTTGGAAGGAGAATATCATTTGCCGGAAGATCAATATCCAAGTTTCAAGGAAAAAAACAAGATAATGAAACAAGTAGATCCCATCTCTGCAGGCTCAGTAGACTGCTATTACCATGGAAAGAAGGAAATATTCATCAGGTAAATTATTCATGGAAATGTTCGCTTCTTTGCAGCAAGCAAAATGAGACCTTGTGCAGCCCTCTCTCTGTTTTGGGGGCACTGCTGTATCGACATTTTGAAGAGAGAGAGGGAAGGTTTCACCTTGAGTGGACGCAAGTGATTGATGCACAAGCTTGATGTGGAGCCTGGTCCTAGGCAGAGCTAGGCACACCTCAGCCGATTTATTTCATAGAATCGTATAGCTGGAAGAAGGACTATTCAGGTCACCTAATCCACACACCCCCTCAATGCAGGAAACTCCAGTTCTAGTGCATTCCTGCAGATGGTTATCCAGCCTCTGCAAGGAAACTTCCCCTGTAGAAAACTGGTTTCATTGTCAAAGTGGTCTTTCCACCAAGATATTTTTTCCTTAATGTTCAGTGGTAATCTATTACCCTGTGCCTTAAACCCCTAAGATCTTTCCTTACCCTTCTGAGCAGCAAAGAACAAGTATTCACCCTCTTCTGTGTGGCAGCCCTTCAGGTATTTGAATAATGTGATCATGTCTGCTTTCCATCTTTCCCAAGCTAAACATACCAGGTTCCTTCAGCCTTCCGTCTGCATTCGATCTCCATGCTGTTAACCCATCATTCTTGCCCACCTCTGAACCTGTTTCTATTTCCCTTAACTGCACTTAAAATGCAGCAGTCAAAACTGGATGTTGTGCCCCAAATGAGGTGTCAGTAGCTGTGCAGAATAAAGTGGAATACTAGTTGTTGTGACTTGCAAACTAGGGATCTCTCAATGCAGCCAAAGATCACATTGACATGGCTGGTTTTATGTTCAGCTTCTGAGCAACTACAATTCTGAAATTATTTTGGCCTGTACTGCTGCCAGTCGAGGCACCTCTCATTCCACACCTGTGCATTTGAATTCCTCCCTTTCTTCTTTTGGAGACAGGGGTTGAAGGCTGAATGCATAGCTTTGCACTTCCCTTTGTTGTGTTTCATTTTGTTAGTTTTCTATTGTATCAAGGTCATCGTGAATTGTATTCCTGTCTTCCACAGTGTTGGCATGGAGGGTGGGATGAGGCAGTCAGATGGGCAAGTGCACCCTTTTTGTTTGATTTTGCAAACAAACTACTGCTGATTTCCTCAGGGCCAGATCCAGCAGTCAGGAGGATAAGGGCCCCAAAATCAGCCCACCCATAATTGCCCTGCATACCTCAATTATTTTGGCTTTCCACTCATCCTTCTCTATATTTGACCCTATCATTCCTGTGGTTTAGTTTTTGCACAAAAACAGAAATAAGACGTTGGTGGGTGTGGGATTCCAATTGTTGGGGGGGGGGAATCAAAACTCTAGCTGTGTAAAAAAAAATTTTCCCGTTCACACTCTGCTGCGGAGGCAGGGCTTGATAAGAGCTGTAATCCATAATCTCTGAAGGGCACCAGGTTGTGGAAGGCTAATTCTGCGTAATGTCAGAATAATCACTACAAATCAACTCTGAAAATACTATGGGAGGCTAGCACAGGAAACACTAGCCTACAACAATCTGACTGTACTATTGTATGGAAGCTCTGCAATAAATAAATTAATGAAAGACAGCAAATCCAGAGAGTAGGATACATACATGTCGAAATCTCATTCCACTGCTAGCTGCATCCATCCATGTTCTCACCCTGAACTGCCCATTCATTTCAGATGCATCCTACGTATGTACCCCTCCTTTCCCCCTTCCTCTTCCTTGTTTTACATGCTTTCTTTTTTATTCACTGGCAATCCGCCGACTGCGAAAAGAGTAACTTGTTGCAAAGCATTTGCCTGGAGAATTTTGGGTCATGGTTCTTTGGCTGTGGAGATGGCTGGAGGCATTTGGCTAAGCCACCTGTTCAGTGGATTGTGGATGCCTTCATAGTTCTTCATGTGATGAACACTGCCAGTATCAGCTTACGGTCTGCATGGAGAAGCTAATCTGTCTTGAGTGGAAAGGATGGAGCTAGGCAGCAATATACCTCATGCCAGCTGAAACGATTACTAGATGGAAGCTTCTTTTTGCTACAGTTAACGGCTTTGAAACAAAAGGCGGGGACCACCTCACCCCTCTGCATAGCTTTTCCTTCCTGATTATCACTTAGAAACAGACTAGGAGAGAAAATGTCGCAGGAGACCAATGGAGATTTTTTTGTCTCCAGGTCTAGACTCTGCTAAGACAAATGGAGAGAGACATAGAATTGATCTGCACAATGTCTTTCCTTATTCCTATGCCAAACTTAGAAAACACTTCCTGTTGCAGATGCAAGTGATTTTAAAATGGTATGCTTTTTTTTTGCAGGCATTGTCTATAAACATTAGCAAGTGGCTGATGTAATTGGGGGGAAAAGGAAAAGATTGCTAATGTAGTTTCATGGCCAGATTAGGTGCTTGTGTGTAGATGTCTCTCTGTGTGTGTTGAGGCTCTCTGAAACCTGACCCAACCCACCCCGTTCTTCTCTCTTGGCTCCACCTAATACTCCCACTCTGAATGAAAAGAAGGCTGTGTTTTGGTGTTCATATTGTTCAGGAAAGTGCAGATTTAAAATATCCACCTTTAAATGTGAACTGAATCAGATTTCTAGCCCATTCCTATGCCCAAGTTATGGACCTACTCCTTCGGGAGGAGGGGTGCAACTGGTTAGCATGCACGGATCCAGCAGCTACACAGGTTTAAAACAATGCAGCAATGCCTCCTTAAAGGAACAGGACTTGGTGATGCCCTGTCAGTCTCGGGGAGATTAGTGCCAGTAATATGGGCAGTTGTGGTTTTTTTGTTTTAATCTGTGGGACTATCCTCAAGAGCAATGGAGCATTATCAAGTTTTGAACATTGTTTTGAACTCATGCAGTAGCAGGAGCCCCATATTCTGCTCATCCAGTAGGTTTCACTTTTTAGAGAAGATGGGAAAGGGAGGCAGCCCTCATACTATTTCATAATTGGAATCCATAATCAATCAAGGAATCCAGCAATGTATAGATTTGAAATTGGGCTGAGAACTGATATGCACATTGATATGGACAAATTTGATTAGGGTTGCTGTATTTGGGAACCAAACTTGCTGGATCCATCTCCAATCCCTACTCCAGGCATAATTTCAGCACCAGCATAACTTCATCTGGTCCAGATAATACGGAAAAATAAAGCTGAGTGGTATCCAGATACTGGAAACACTGATTTCCCTGATGATAGGAGACAGAAAAGAACCCGGTGGAGCCTCATGTTGCAGCTGCTATGAGGCTGAGCAGGAACCTCCAATGGCCACTTTCTGGACATGTCCCTGTAGGTAGGAGTGAAACACATTTCTCACTTCCAATCCACATAACCACTCGATGGTCATTGGTATCAAAAGCTGTGGAGAGTTCAGGGAAAATCCACAGGGTTGCACTTCCCCAGTCTCTTTCCCAAAACAGGTAATCAAAACTGTTTTGGTGCTGAAACCAGGTCTGAAACCAGTTGGGAATGGGTAGGGACAACCTGATTCATCCAAGCATGTCCACAAGGCTGTTGCACAGTCACTAACATTTGGGTGACGTTGCCCCCAAAGCTATTGTGCAGTGCTTTTCATGCATCTTAGATCCAAGGCAGGGATCTTGAGATGGAATGCCACACTTCCATCTCTGTCTAGAGGGCAGCTACCATTCCCTCCAACTACTTGACACCTTCAGACTTGGCTGCAATTTGCAAGACCTTGGTGGTATACCTGGGTATAGAGAACTACAGTCAGAAAGTTACATGCAGGAACATCACTTAGAATTACAGCATTAGAAAAGGCTGTAAAGGTCATCTGTTCCTGTGGATGCAAGAAATTCAGTGCCACAACAGTGTTAATAGGAGTCCACCAAGACTGCATATAAAACTCTAACAAAGGAGGACACTTTCCTTCGGAGACAGTCTTTTCCTCTGTCAAACAGCTCATACCATAGTTCTTCCTAACACTTAGTCAATAACCCCTTTCTTGTAATTTTAACCCACTGGTTCAGGTCTTACCCTAGTAACAACAGAAAAGATCACAGGATTAAGTGCCCATACATTTGGCTTGAGAATGCATCTTATTAGCTTCTTTGAAAAGGACTTTCAAGAACATTTGAGAAATAAAACAAGCCCTAAGATATAAACTTGTGGAATGGACGAGCAGTTCTGGGGAGTGATGATAATAGGCAAATATATTCATTTCTGTTATATTGGTACATGTCCCTTGATTTCCGTAAATGCATATCAATATTTGCAAGAAATTCCATTTTGGGGGCACTAAACTTGAGAACGCATCAAGGACAACCCAATAGGAGGTGTCTCGGGGGAAACATAAAAACAAAGGAATAGATCGACTGAAGCCAGAGGTATATTTGGAAGCATCTGTTGAGAGATTGTAGCTGAAACATGAGATCAAAGAAGAGAACATGAAAACAGACTCCTGAGACACCCCTCTTTTTGATTGTATTGTTGCTTTGGTGCTTGAAGAATCATTAAGTTACTTGGGAACACAAAAACACACATACTAAAAAAATATGCATAAGCACCCATCTGAATTTTAATTTAAATGTTCCCCTTTATTTTATTTTCATTTTATTTTTTTGTAAAATTTCTAAGCTAGCTTCAGAATTGCCTTGACCAATGCTACTTGTAATATCCCTAGCTGGGACTAAGTGGTATCCCCTGTTATTTTACTGGTTCTTTTTATTTTTTTTAGAAAGACTACAGGATTTCAACACACAAACACACTGGGTCCTAACACAGAGAAATAGGCAATTTGTGCATAGAGCTATTTGTGGCCTGAGACCCATAATAGAGCCCCTGCCAAGGGAAACACTATTGGTGTGGAAGCAAACCTTAAACGGAAGAATGTGCAGCCTCAATAGAGGCATGGCTGTCCAACTCTGTTCCCAGGCCACTTCATAAAGGTGGGTAAGAAGGCCTATGCTGTTCTACACAAAGCATAGGCCCCATAGTTTCAGGTTATAGCCTGGAGATTTGATGCCAGGAAGAGAAGGAAGTAATGAGCTTAGAAGGACCAATGGTCTAATTCAGTTTAAGTCAGCTTTCCTTGTGCTTAAGTTTTACTCGGCAATAAAGTTGCATTTTTAAAAGCACAATATTAGACACTGTGAAGGATTTCTCCCTGCCGCCTTTCTTTCTCCCTAGAGACTGCATACTGTTTTCTTGTAGGGACAAATACTTCCCTTCTTCTGGAGCTGTTATATAAATGCCCTTTCCAGCTAAGAAAGTTGGGTTGTGCCTGAGGCAAAGTATGCTAGTTTTTAGGCAAGTCATTTTTATAGATTTTGGAAATGTCTAGTTGAACAAGATAGACCACACTTGCATCATACAGGAAGATAACAGCTTGGTAAATGGGCATGTGCTTTCAACTTTTCAAATGGATAGAAATCCCTCAACTGATCTTGGCGGGTAAAAACTAAACTGATCTGCTGTCAAGTGGATTGATTGGCAGAAGGCTCAGGCGGGGATGGGGAGAATGCTTCTCTGTACAGGATGTAATTCATTTACCAAATTCCTATTCACCAGGTGGGCTGGTGGCTAATACTTTAAACAGATTTAGACCAATACATTTTATTGCCAAAACGTGAATCAGAAAGTACTGCGAATGTGGAGGTCATTTAGTGGAATCCGCTATTACTGTGGTGTCCAGTGTCACTGGGCCTTTATGTACCATGCCGATCACTCTGACTCTCATTTTCATTTTGCTCGGAAAAGACTAAGAATAAAGCTTATGGACAGCAAAAACAAGAAAGTTCTAGTTTGTACTGAATGACCTTGATCTGAATTGGTTAATGAAATGCATTATGCATGCATACCAGTGTGAGAACTCCAGACAAGCAGACGTCTTTCTCAGAAGCTAACTCATAACTTAATCAAGTTATCCAAGAACAGATCTTCAAACTGATCCACTTATGAGCCCGTTTAAGCACCACTCTTAAAGTACTATCACTGCCTTAGCCTCCACATGAAGGTATATACAGAAATTCAATCTCTTTGTTCATAACTTTAATTATGCTGCTGGTCCAACTTAAGTGCTAACTTTTCATTCGTTCTGTAACAACCTCCATGTTGCTTGCAGGGCTGTCTTAAGCATATGTGGCGCCAGGGTGCAGAAATCCACCCAGCCCCCCCCCCGGTTGCCCAGAATTAGCGCAGCACAACAAACTAGCCTGAGGTGTGCTCAGGGCAGGCTGTCAAGGTGCACACAGCAGAGCTGGCCGGCCATCTCAGCAGCAACAGAGGAGCCTGAAGCGGCGACAGCAGCAAGGCTGGGGTCAGGTGCCGGGGAGTGGGCAGCCAGCGAGCAAGCAGTGTCCATGACAGTTGAGCCTGAGACGGAGGCGGCAACTGAGCGAACCTGTGTGCCGTGTGTGAGCAGTGTGCATGCGCTGGGTGGGCCGCTTGACAGCCCACCAATCCCAGACCCGCAGGAGGGCGCAGCCGGCTGGCTGCCTCAGTGCCTGCAGCAGAAATGCCTGTGGCGCTCCAACAAGCTCTGCTCTGCTTGGGAGCAGCTTTTGGCTGGCCTGATTCTCTTCAATCCCCAGACTCCAAATCTTGCCCCCAGACTCTCGGCCTGGCTCCCCTGAGAGCCCGGCGCCCGGGTGCCCTGCACCCCTAGTGCTTATGGGTAAGACGGCCCTGATTGCTTGATCTCTTTAGTTGCAACAAAATAGTACAAGTGCTAGTATGAAATGCAATCTCTCTGTGGCATGCCATGACTCTCATTACATATGTACCAGCTGAGGGCATGTGTACATATGTGTTTGCATGAACAGATGATGGCAGACATGTAGCAGCACCTGGTGGTGAGTGCAATTTGTGCTCCAGTCTTGAGGAAAGAAACTCCCAGCTTCATGTCCCTATTGCAGAAAAATAAAAATAAAATCCAGCCCGTACAATCACTCGCTGGTGTCATTCCTTCTCTTCTCCCGTATGATCTGTGCTGCTTTGCAATGATGTAATGTGAAACAAGAATTGTGGGTTGCATCTAAGTCCTACTCAGAGTTTGGCCCACTAGAATCAATGGACCTAAGGTAGGCAGGTTAATTAATTCTCATGGGACTGCTCTGGGTAGGACCAACATTGGCTATAACCTTCTGAATAGAACCGCTATGACACCAGGCTGTCATTTGGGGTGGTAAAACTACATTGTGTACCCAAGCCTTAACAGTGCTGCCTTGTGTTATGTGCACCCCTTTCTGTGCACTGGTACTTACTTTCTAGTGACTGCAGTGAGTGTTGTATATTGGCTCAATTAAGCACTCATGATTGAGGGAGTGAACCACACACACACACACACACACTGAGAGAGAGAGAGAGAGAGAGAGAGAGAGAGAGAGAGAGAGAGAGAGAGAGAGAGAGAGAGAGACAGAGACAGAGAGACAGAGAGACAGAGAGAGACAGAGAGAGACAGAGAGAGACAGAGACAGACAGGTGTGCCATTGAGTGCCTGCAGCATGAAGTAATGGCTGGCCCATGCCAATAGATCACCACAGATACAACAATGCCACAAATAGAATTTATCACCAACACCACTCCTGGTGTTTCAGTGGAACTGGTTCACCTATTCAGCTGCCAGTCATCATGTCCAGGGAATTCAAGTGATATGCATGGATGCATGAACTTGCCTTCAGCCTAACACAGTGCTGAATGGAAATGCCTTTCACTATTAAAAGAGTTACATGCTTCTCTGCCCTGTGAGGACAACTGCACACTGAATTGAAAGAGGACAAATGAGCCCTCTAGGTGTCTAGCCTAAAATTCCTAGGTCAGGATTTCAGAAACCTAAGTCAATACTAACAGATAGTTCTAGGGATTTGATCAGTGCAAGGCCAGTTACAGTTCCTGGGAACTCCATGATTGTCAAAGTGAATAAGAATGCTTTAAATGTATAGTTTCAATGTGATCCATGCCTCACATTTGGAATACCCTAAAACCTAGCTGAGCTTTGGCTGAAGAAGTGCAGGGCTTTTACATATTTCATATATCTAGATGATTTATATTCAGGGGAAGCTAGCCCAATAGGATGAATGGGGGCACAGACCCACCAACCTGTCCTCTTTCAGCCAGCCTCCACCTGCCTGCCTTCTTACTTGGAACCAACTGGGAGGTGGCTCTTTGGCTAATTAAACTATCTATAGCATTTTAAACTGCGTGGTATTGTTTTTGTTATAATGTTATGCACTGTTGTGTTTTTAAATGGTAAATGATTCTGTTGTCCTCGGGTGAAGGCCGGGCAGTATAACAATTTAATAAAATAAGTAAAATAAATATTGTTG
Source organism: Zootoca vivipara (assembly GCF_963506605.1). Taxonomy (NCBI): domain Eukaryota; kingdom Metazoa; phylum Chordata; class Lepidosauria; order Squamata; family Lacertidae; genus Zootoca; species Zootoca vivipara. The sequence goes on from NC_083283.1 coordinate 72,093,895, forward strand.
GTCCCTCTTCCTTCCACCCTACCAGTCCCAATGGCCCAGAGCCACCACTGTCTACTTGCATAGCTAGCTAGCTATCTGCACACATCACACCTATGAATTTGTTCAGATTGGAGCAGGAAGATAAAAAGGGGAAGAAAATATTAAAACACTACAAGTGTAAGAACCCAAGTATACACTGGGGCAAAGTGTTTCTCAGGCCACTGGGAAGGAAACACTTGTTCTTACTGAAGTTTAGATGGATTCGGTGGGCATGTTCTCCAAATGATTCTTCAAAAACAATTATGTCTACAATAATTTTCAGCTTCAAGTCATTCGTACAAAAGAAAAAAGAAAAGAAGGCAGCGTGCCACAGAGTTTGTCAACGAACCAAGAGAAAGTAAAAGCTACATGCGAAGCAATTCTCTATCTAAGCGCAACATTGCACACATTAGCACTTTTAACCTTGGCTAGTCAAGCAAGCAAGCAGGAGGTGGAAACTAGTGAATTTATCCTCTTCTTGAAAGAAAGGCTGCACATTTCTGTGGCATGAAACTTCCCCGCACAATCAAGAGATGGAAGAGCTAGGTGCCGGCAGGGAACAATATGAAGCCAGGAATGAGTTCAATTTCTGAGCTCCCTCACCCCTCTTCACCACTTCCATGCTAGCTTTGGTGCTTCATCCATGCTTTGATGTTTCATACCTATTATGTCTTGTTTTCCATTATGTCTAAACCAAAGAACTTAGACAATGCCAGGATAAAAAAGCCGGGAAATGATACGAGAGATAGAAAGAGGGTTCCACTTCAGTATTCATTCCCAGTTTCACAAACCATGGTTTATGAAGCTGAAAAGGGCTACCAAAACACAGGTGCATTCTTCATTTTGGTAGGTTCAGCATCAGGACGATACAAATGTTTCACTAAAGCTAATAGGTGGTCACTAGATGGTGCATTTTGCACCTTACTCTATGAGGCCAAATCAAAAGCCCCCCCAGCCTATTCCTTTCAAAACTAGTTTCACTTTCATTAAAAAAGTACAATAAATCCACATATATGCTTCTGAAACTAGATAATCAAACAAGCCTACATATATAGAATCCTAAATGTGTATATTGATTTTATAAACCAACCAAGTGTTCTGCTTTCTATTTAGTTTTATCTCATTGGTAATGATGTATCCATATCTGATGCAATCTTATTCTAACATTACGGATGCTAGCTTCGCCTTTGTGTACAATTCTGAATCCTATGTTCATAAGGCAAATCTATCCATAATTTATTATTATACAATCATTCTAGAGTAATTATTTTTACTGCCTGATCCTTGTTATTCGCTAGCTTGTGAGGTAATAGGATTTCTAGCACAATGCTTGCAGCAATTTTCTGGGTTCTGCTGTTGAAGCATCTAATTGCTCTAATTTTTCAGCCTGATAGCTTGTTTATTCTGATGGTGGACAACATGTCAGTTCCAGGAAGCAGATCATACCTTGAGCTTAAGCTAAAGAATAAAACTGATCGACAAGCTGAGCTTAAGTAACCAACCAGCACAACCTTATCTATGTTTAATCAGAAGCAGGTTTCATTGAGTTTAATGTGTCTAGTTCAGTGGGTCTTACTCTCAAGCAAGCATGCAGAGGATTGCACGGTACGTTTTTAGGAGTGTGAAAACCTTCATGTGAATTTCTGCAAGCCTTTCATAAATTATTTTTGCTTCTTCAAAAGCATGCTGTTACTCCTCTTGGACGGGACCCAGGTGGCGCTGTGGTTAAACCACTGAGCCTAGGGCTTGCTGATCAGAAGGTCGGCGGTTCGAATCCCTGTGACGGGGTGAGCTCCCGTTGCTTCGTCCCAGCTCCTGCCAACCTAGCAGTTCGAAAGCACGTCAAAATGCAAGTAGATAAATAGGAACCGCTACAGCGGGAAGGTAAACGGTGTTTCCATGTGCTGCTCTGGTTTGCCAGAAGCGGCTTTGTCATGCTGGCCACATGACCTGGAAGCTATACGCCGGCTCCCTTGGCCAATAATGCGAGATGAGCGTGCAACCCCAGAGTCGGTCACGACTGGACCTAATGGTCAGGGGTCCCTTTACCTTTTACCTTTACTCCTCTTGGCCAAAATGTTCTTAGTACTTGCATTTTATGCATTAATCTCCAGATGGGAACCCTGTGCAAGTGAGATTACTGATTGTGGGTGAGGTTACTAGTTCTGCAGACATTTCGGGATCAAATCAGAAACTGGGATGGCTTTCATAAGTCCGGGACTGTCTTGGACACTTGGAGAGTATGGGGACACTTGGAGAGTATGGGCTTATGTCACAGAAATTGCCTTGAAGAGTGCCTGCACATTTTCTTGTATAACTTTCCTTCTTGTAGGGCTAGGGAAAGGAAGGAAAGAAGGAAGGAAGAAGAAAGTCAGTCTGGCACCCCTTACAGACATAGGCCCAGGTGCAGGTACTCCATTATTTATCTGACTGTGGCCACATGACTCTGTTTTCTTCTCCATGGCGCCTCAAAACGAATCAACATAGAAGAAGAATGGGTCTCAACTCTCAGGTTTATTCAGTGAACAGAAAGAGAAGAGCAACCCAGTATGTTTTTGGTCCTTCAAAGCTGTGAGTTCCACCTTCCCTTTTGAGATATATTGTCATCCACAGCCATGGTTGTTACTGCTCATCTTCTTGTTACTGATCGGATGCAGTTGCAACAGACCCTCTTTGCTCACACCACAGCCTCTACCCTTGGCCCTAACCAGCTGTAGCCTCAGCTACATTATAGTACTAGTCATGCCATTTTCCTTCCTAGCCATTCAGCTTCTTCTTACCCAAACACACCATACTTCTTTATACACTAGTTTCTATAAAAAAGGACCTCTTGCCTTTTATGCCGGATCCAGTAACTCCTGCCACTTGCTGCTCACTCTCCGTATCTAACCCTTAACTAGATTGTTCACTTTCCAGTGGCTTGGTCTTGGTCAACCATAACCCCTCTTCCCTTGTGTTTTCTTCCATGACTTGTTCTGCCTCTGGATCTCCATTCTGGCTGGTTTCTTCTGCTCATATCTCACATATGCCAATCTTCAAATTAGATAAATAACTTATGTAAGCTACATTGAATTCAGTGGGACTTATGCCCAGATAAATGGGGTTATGATTGCAGCCTGAATCAATGGGTTACTTGTAGCCAGTTCACTCTTAAGTATTATTTTCTACTCATGGGGCATGCTTTTGCAGTGATCATGGTCAATATCATTATCGGTTCCTCCATTCCTGGTCATTTATGGCATCCATTTTGATCAGTTTGTAGTATTAAATTGTTTTGTGAGATGGTTGTTAATGCTTGCAGTTATTAATATGGCATACAATTCAACTCCATTACACCAATGACAGGTTGGCAAATCACTTCAGAGGGATATAGATTGCTCCCTTGCTCAATAGTATATCCTTTATTGGTAGGCAAGAAATGGGTCTATAGATTTTTCAGGACTGCTGGAATTGCTATCCATATAATTATATATGGGCAGAATAATTCAAAATTCATTGATGGAAATCTGACAATCTGTCATACCTTGGTGTAATTTTTTAAGGTGCCCATATTTTTTTTAGTTCTTTACATAAATAACTGTACCAATATCATCTTTTTTGCTTATATAATTTATTTTACTTTCTATTACTTTCCACAGACTTCTGAAGCACACAAACCCAAAGAGAGATTGCTAATATATATAACACTGGTTGATATATATAACACTGGTTGAGCTGCAGCCTTATCATTTTATATACACACTAGCTGACCCAGCCACGCGTTGCTGTGGTTCTTTCCTGTGACACCCCCCCCCCCGGTCCCGATCCATGATGTATCCTGCCCCTTCACCCTGGCTCATCCCTGTGTTTCGGTAGGATACCCTTCCCTCTGTTGTCCCTGGGGAGTGTTGGCCCCTCCCCCATGTATCTCCATACCTTGGCCCCCACCCTTGGAGAAGGAACTGTCAGCTTCTAGGTTCTATTTCCCTGCATGCACTTTTGTCTGAGCCTTCTGTTGTCCCTGGGTAGTGTTGGCCCCTACCCCTGGTATCTTCCTACATTGGCCCCCACCCTTGGAGAAGGAGCTGTCAGTTTCTGGGTTCCATTTCCCAGTATTTACTTTTCTGAGCCCTCTGTTGTCCCCTCCCCCCTGTATCTCCATACATTGGCCCCTGCGCATGCATCGTAAACATTTCTATATATTTAGATTAAGGATTGGGAGTGATGATGCGCCCTGGGACCCAGAGAACTACTTAAAGAATCCCAACTGGGGGGGGAGGGTCAAATAGCGAAGCCCCACAGCCCTGTAGCAACAGACAGGCCCAGACAGAAGGAGGGGGGGTCATATGGGCCACTTGGTGCGGGCCTCTGAATCCAAAGGGGGCCTCGGTCAGCATATTCACAATCAGTAAAATGAAAAAAGTAACAAAAGGGTTAAAAACAGGGCCTCTGTCTGGCCCTGCAAGGGCCTGGCAACAGAAGGCGCGTTCTGAAGCACCCGAGTTGTCCAGTTCCATAAAAAACCCAGGAAGTGGCAAGGGGAAGGTAGGGGATTGTAAATGGGGTGGGGGTGGCCTCTGCAACTATCTGAGGACTTAGACAGGGGAGAGAAAGTGCATGGTTTTTTTTTAAGAAAAAGACACAGAGGGTTGCAATCAGTTGTAGTATATACGGTAAAGCCTAGGTTAAAAGGGGCACGACTGCCCTTACTTAAAATGGCCGCCGGAGCCTCGCATGTGACACAACACCCACTAAATTATAAAGCGAAAACCCCTCACTGTGCCCCCAAGTGCGTGTTAGGAGAAATGATGAACGACTGCCTAATGCTGCCAGGCGTTTATTAATGCAGCCGCCAGGAGAGGCTTTGGGCTTGGGCTTTGATGGTGGAATGGCTGTTTTGGTGGTTGTCGGACATCAGCCCATGACCTACTTGGGCTCCTCCTCCCCCCTCCCCCCAGGGCTCCATTCAGGATAGTATTTAAAGGGCTGTAGAGCTGAGGCCTTGTCTGTAAAATGGAGCCGAGGGAGTGGGGGCCTGGCAGGGGCCTACATAAAACAGAGGCCGCGCTGTGGCCTGTGATCCATGTGCTCACCCTCTCCCCTCCCCAGGCCTCGTGGGCATAGCTTCCAAGTTCTCCCTTTTTTAAAGGGAAATTCCCTGATGCTGAATAGGCTTCCTCGTGAGAAAAGGGAAAACTTGGCAGCTATGCTAGTGGGGGCCTAGTAGCCTGACAGGAGCCTAGGGGTCTGATAATGGCCGCCTTGGTGGATTCAGTTGCTTGGTTGATTATGTCATTTGGTTTGTGGGTGTGCCTTAGATTTCACAGGAAGGGAGGGGGTGGAGGAGGGTATAACGCCACTTGAGGGCTCTGTTTGACTTGGTGGAAAACCAGGTTTCTACGTGCCCAGACGCAATATTTGAGGGATTTTTGTCCCCAACAACGCTCAGGGAGTGGCCTGGATCATTGTGTCAAAATTTCAGGACAATCGGTCAAGCGGTTATGGAGAAAAGTGAGACCGACACTTTCAAGATTTTTACATTTATATATAGATGATAGATATAGATATAGATATAGATATAGATATAGATAGATAGATAGATAGATAGATAGATAGATAGATAGATAGATAGATAGATAGATAGATAGATTTAGGGACATATTTGTAAATATTTGCTGCAGCAAACTTTATTATTCATGTAAGAAGGAGACTAGTATATGCAACAAAATAATTTTACTTGAAATATGCAACACACTTTCAATGACACCTACAATGATTGTGCTTTGCATTTACATTCCTTGTGTGCTGTTTGGAAAAACCTATTTCCTTCATATTGTTACAAAAGTTGGGTGCCCCCCCCCCCACCAACCGGTGGCAAGAGCCCATGGGGTTACAGGCACTCACCCAGGGTCTGTGCTCCTTTGGAGAATTGAACATGTGGCAGAGACTGTCATGGCTTTAAAAAACATGGTTTATTCATGGGAAGGGGTCCAGATCTTACAGCGTGGTTATCTCAAGAAGGATTCGTCCCCCACATCTCCTAATTCTGCTGTTCCTAAACACTATGCCTCCTTTATTTGGTTGCATTATAATGGCCATTTCTTTGATGCTCTGAAGTAGTAATGGTTAATCCCTCCAAGGTGTCACCTAACAAAGGAGCTTCCCTGAGTTCATCAACACTTGTTGATTCACTAGGATTAAAGACTGGTACACGCTTAGGACATTTACATAGGTTAATTAACTCTTCACATGCTAACTGCTGATGCTCAGAAGTAGGTACACACAGTCCAAAATGCATGGGACTTGATTATGTTCTCAAAGTCTGCCACAGTCTTTACACATAAACACTACTTAAATACCTCAAACCCTTTGCATAACCTCCTTTCTAATGCACATTGAGACTGCCTTATTGCGTATCCCAGTTATAACATGCAAGTTCTAATTTAATCCTAATATTTACTAAACCTAAACGTTTAGCACTGCAGATCTATTACAATACAGCTCGCAGTGTTTGGTTACTGCTAGTGACGGTTGATACAATACTCAGAGTAATTTCTGGATACTGTAAGTTATGTGCTAAAGTTATATAAAGGCATGGATTTATAAAACAGTTACTCTTAGTTTTGTTCTGTGTTAAAGTTCCTTAGCTTCCTCCCCCCCCCCCCCCGCCCCCACAACCTTAGCATAATAGAACACTAAGACACCGACATCAATAGTGCAATCTATACATGTTTTATCAGAAGTAAACCCTATGGGGTTGTGCTTGGACTTATGGTACTTCCAAATAAATGTGTGTAGGGTAAGAACTCAACATTGCTTACCTGAAAATAAATAAATAATAATAAGTAGTAGTAGTAGTACCCCGCCCTCCCCCGCCGGAGCCAGGCTCAGAGCAGCTAACATCATATAAACAACACAGTATACATAAAAACAGGCATCAATTAATTAAAATACATCTTAAAATTAATTCAGACAAATTAAAATCTGGACAAATGGCAGTCATCAGGTTAAGATTGAGAGCGGTTAATACTTGCCAGGACCAATGGTTTTCACTGATCATATAAGGACCTGTGAACAGGCTGGGAGGCCTCCTTCATGCTTGTTCTTATACAAAGGAAAATAGGTCAGACTGCCCCCTGGCCAAAGGCCTGGCGGAACAGCTCCGTCTTGCAGGCCCTGCGGAAAGATGTCAAATCCTGCAGGGCCCTAGTCTCTTGTGGGAGAGCGTTCCACCAGGCTGGGGCCATAGCCGAAAAGGTCCTGGCTCTGGTCGAGGCCAGTCTAATTTCCCTGGGACCCGGGATCTTCAGAGTGCTATTGTTTGCAGACTGTAAGGTCCTCTGGGGCATACCATAGGAGGCGGTCCCATAGGTACGAGGGTCCTAGGCCGTATAGGGCTTTGAAGGTTAAGACCAGCACCTTGAACCTGATCCTGTACTCCACCAGGAGCCAGTGCAGCTGGGTGAATGTGATCCTGCGGCGAGAAGAAACTTCTGCAGCTCATCTATTGTTTAAGCAAAGTAAGTTGCACCTAAACAATGAGGGGGTGGGGTGGCCTGCCCCCACCTCTCACAACACCCAGAAGTTCAGCTGTATAATCACTTTGCTCTTAACTTTCTGCACAGCTCTTATCACTCACCCCAAATTGTTCTGTGTCAGAGTCATTTGCAATAGTTGCAAACTATCGCAAAACAATTGGTCCATGAAGGAAAAGGTGGGGCCTGGTGATTTAATGCTTTGGCCTTGGAGTGCGGGGAGCTAGCCAGCCTAAAAATCTGCTACTCATTGTCCCTCATCTGATATGAATCCTTGCCTACAGTGTATTATGGTATCAATTATACATCTGTGCATGCCATTTATAATTAAAGGGTTTTTTCATGTTAAGACTGGAGCTACAAATCTGTTGAATGTTTATAGCAAAGAGGATCATTATTTTTTCAGGTACAAAGGCTGCATGGGCAGAATTTTTTACAAGCTGGTTTAAGACAGGTAAGCCTGCAGAGACTTTTCCCCCTGCCTCCACTGTTTAAAATAAGAAGGAGCACATTAATATGCAGGAGTTAAATGGGAGGATCTCATCTGAGGGCAGATATGCAGTTTGTTAATATTAGTTGCTTTTTAAAGGAAAATAGAAAAAATGCCAAAGATAACAAAATAGTAAATTCTAGCCATGTCTCTACATCTCTCACACAATATTTGGCACAGTCTTTCACATTTGTTTTTGCCGTTTCACGGCATATACATGTTTATGAATCTGGTTGTCTAATTGGATGCTAATAGGATATACTTAACAAAGAAAGTTAGCACTTGTTTGGTGATAATTTTCTGTACTGTTGCCTACTGTGCAGGAAAAATAATAACCTAACCAGATTTGCTCTGTGGTGTGTGTAGATAAAGATGATATGGATACGGGCAGTTGCTCCCACGCACACGCACACACACACACACACACACGTATATATATATATATATATATATATATATATATATATATATATATATATATATATATATATATATATATTCATAGACTGCACAGTGTATGCATGTTCATCTTTCATATCTGCCGCTTACAGACTTTCCTGAGTGAAGAAAGATCAGTGTAACAGATTGGTAGTAACAGCTGCAGGGTTTGCAATTGTACCCATTTCCCTGTGCAATTTCTTCACCTAGTGCTAGAGCCCAAATACAGGCTCTGCCCACAACTTCTGCTAGCACCAGCCACAGAAGTAGTTAAGTACCTTTTGCTGCTATTCTGTCCCCCTAGGCTTTATCTCGGCGCCAGTGAAATGTCAAAAGGGGGTTTGTTTGTTTGTTTGTTTTAAACAAACTGGCAAAACTAGCACTTTGACCTAGACATGCATATGTTAACTTATAGCTGCCACAATGAGGTCATTTTCAGTCGGAACACAAAGTAAACCACTCATTTGTGACATAATTTGGACAATTCCATTAGAGGTTTGTGTCTGTGGGTGTATTTACATGCAAATATGTACCTAGAGTGTTTTTTTGCAAAAGTGGTTGCCCGCTGAAAAGGTGCGGCAAGCATTTATATATATTTTTAAAATATTTTTATTAAGTTTTCCATTTTTTCAATATTACATCATAACAAATAATATAATTTACAATTCCAAAATTTTCCCACCCCACCCCCACCCCCCGGACTTCCCTCAACCTCCTTCTCTGGTTTATTTCAAAATAATATCATTTCTTGCATATTTCCTGGCAAGCATTTTTATTGATGGCATCTGGGATGATCATGCAGGAAACAGATATGGTGATTCAGTGAGCTGCTATGACCTGTAAACTGCCCCACTGTGATACCACTTTAAGCAGCTATAGCTTCCCCTAAAGAATCCTGGGAACTGTAGTTTGTTAAGTGTGCTGAGAGTTGTTAGGACCCCCTGTTCACTTTCACTAGGAAGAGGTATTTACTGTTAAAGCACTCTGGAAATCTGGAAATTGTAGCTCTGTGATGGAATCTTAGGTAGAAGCCATGACTCTATAGGTCTTCTTATTCACCCCAACATGTGCAGCCCTGGACCGTCACTCCCAACTACAGTAGACCCTCCAAGTGTCCCTATTTTCCAGGGATGTACCTGATTTAGAGAAGCCATCTCAGTTTCTGATTTGATCCCAGAATGCCCCACTTTTCCTTAGGATACCCCTATGTTCATTGTAGAAATGTTGGAGGATATGGAGTTATTCAACTCCTGAGCTGTCTGGAGGCAATCCTGTATAGGGAAGTGTTTGTTTTTTTTGTTTTTTTTAGTAAAAGTATCATTATGGAATGGGACATCCCTATTTTCAATGGAGAAATGTTATCGAGTATGCTACAACTTCCTATTTTTGCTTACTTCTAGCCATCTGTATTCCTAAACTAGCTGGCTAATGGGGAATAGACCATGAATCTTAAGCTTTTGAGTACCAAGCAGGGATTGCTGACCTTTATCAAAAAATCTTTTCGTTCCCTTTATAATTCCTACAGATGTTTCTTCTGAGCAGGACCTTATAAATGTTTATAGTTATCTTGTTTTATTTATTGTGTTATGCACTGCTTTCTTTTTTCTTGTGTAAGTTGCTTGAGAGGCCTTTTGCCCTAGAAAGGCAGCTAAAAAAGTATTTTAAAGGAAACTTTTAAATAAAGTTCACTATTATGCATTTATTTAGCAACTGTTTCTACTTACAGCCAATCCTCCCCTGAATAATTGAAGGGTGCGCAACAGAAAATATGGCAGTTAATATAATTATTAATAGAATTGATTATATTAAAGTAATAAAATAAAAACAGTGAAATGGATCAATGGCAAAGTTAGTAAAACAACACACAGAACAACAATGTAGCAGGATGAAAGGCAGCCACTCAACCACTGTGATTTTTATTTATTTAGGATATCTAGTAAAACGCAAGTGTAGGGATGGGCATATGCAGTAGTACCTCGTGTTGCGTAACCTCCAGGTTACAGAAACTTCAGGTTACAGCTGCGGCAAACCTGGAAGTGTATACTTCCGGGTTTCGCCGCTTGCGCATGTGCAGAAGCATTCTGCACGCCATGCGCATGTGCAGAAGCGGCGCCTCTAGTTATGGACGGCACCCTGAAATGAATTAAATCTGTAACCAGAGGTACCACTGTATGTCACTGTTCATCCCTCTAAATTTCTCCTTTTCCCAATCCTATGTTCAGCACTCCACAGTTCCACTTCAGTTTGCAATTATTATTCTTTTAAGGTTCTGATTAATTTTCATCAGCATTTTACTGCAAATTTATCCCAATATACACAATATATGCAACCTTTCCTAATATAATGGTGGTTTGGGTTTTTTTGGTAAAAAAAGCACCTTTAAATATAATACATATCTGTTTAATAAATATTAACTCTTTAATAGATGCTAATTCCATCTGCAGAAGCCATCTCCTCTTTCATGTGTGCATGTGTGAGAGACAATCCCTGCTCTGAGAAGGGAAGGAGATTTTGTGCTTCTTTTGGCAAAGTACAATACAATAAAGTTTGGGGGTGGTTTGGTTATCACAATTCTAGATGAGGTGGCCAGGAGTAAATGCTGTTTGGCATTTGTTTCCACTAGGAATATGGTGCGTCTTAGGGGTAGATCTTTGCTTTGAACTTAAACTGATATAAACATTGAATTGTTATCTCTAACTGTCATAGGTCCCTTAAAATAATTTTGGGGACTGTAGTTTGGTGAAGATGCTGAAAATTCTGCTGGAGATTCCGAATCTTGTTCTCCTTTGAGCTACATTTGCCAGAATTAAATCAATTTCAGGCTGTGGTGCTGAGAGATACTATTGAGTCCTCCATGTCTCCCCACAATATTTAGCCACCATAAGGAGGAGATTGTTTAATTAGAGATGTCTTGCTTAACGTCTGTGTTCAGCAACCTTATCCACCCCACCACCTCTCACTACTTTTAGTTAGGCTTCTCTTCCACCGGAGAAAATAAAAGAGGATTTCAATCAGTTTCTCCCTTGCCTTGGATTACAGCTGCATTCATTTCAATTTGACATTTGTTTTATTTCCTGACTGATCTGATTTGAACGCAATCACTCTTGAGCAGGAACAAGTAAGGAACTGAAAATAGACATCTTGACCTCATCCTCCAGCTATTCTCTTTGTCCTGTAGCCAGTATCATCTTCCCCCCCTCTTCTTTTTATAGTTGTGAAAAACAAATATTCATTTCTCAGAAATGATGGGGTTACTTCAGAAGCTGTCTAAGCTCGGGGCGGGGGGGGGGGAGAGGAAGACGACTCTCAGTTGTAGGAGAAGCAGATGCCTTAGCCAGGGGTAACCCACATAATGCCTTCCAGATGTTGAACCACAACCCCTATGCTTTCTGGGATGGATGGGAAATCGGGTCCACTTTCTGGTGGGGCCGTGTTGCGGTCCGGCCCCCTAGCCACTCCCCTCAGTGTTGGGGTGGGACGGCATCCCACATCATGTTGGGGGAGACCCCAGCCACGTCAGGATGCCAGGTGCCAATCAGCTTGCCTGGGAGCATGGCCGGGGACAATTTAAACCTTGGCATGATGCTGAGGCTTCCACCCTTTTTTCCAGGTTGTGTTATTGGCCTTGCTGTGGACTTCGGTTGGTTGCCGTTGAGGGGCCTGGTAGGACTTTTTCCACTTGGCAAATTGGCACCAGCCACTTGGTTTTCGCCTACCTCGTACCAATCATCACAACTTTGCAAGGTTAGGCGGTTAGGCATTGGAATAGTGATGTGTAAGGGAGGGGATGTGCGGCCATCACCTGTCCCTCTATGCTCAAGGGTATTCCGTTAAAGGAATCCAGGGCTCTGGATCTCATCCGAAACCCAGGGAGGGGCTAGGGCCATGCCACGACCCCATCAGGAACCCAGGGGGTTCTCGGGTTGATCAGCATCGGTGGGGCTCCCCCTACTGGATGTTCACCCTTACCAGACTTCCTGCAAGGCGGGCAGGAGTCAGATATAGTCTGTTGATGCCAATGCTTAAGCCAAGATCACTCACATTCTGTAACCAATAAAGTTGTGGCCTAAATTTGCCCATTAACATTTCACCTAAAAGTTGTGTGTCCTTGTGTTTTATTCTCCTGTGGGGTGGCTTGGGGGCCGTGACACGCAACCTGATTTCGATGGTACCACATTGGTTACCCCTTCCTTAAGCCCCACCTGCACAAATGTTTTAAGACACATTGTTTTAGTGTAGCGTTGCTACTTAATTCAACCCCAAAGAGTTGTTTCTGAGGCAGGAAATCTGCATTTCAGCTAACTAGAACCATGCACAGAAAATGGGACAGGTTTAGCATGATACTATATCTACATTGTGTGTCCTGAATTTAGCTATTTCCATTTATTCCATAAATGTTGTCGTTTACAAGTCTCAAACAAAATTGTTCTCATTTATGCTGCATCATGTGTTTTGCAGCCTATAGAAGACTTCACATTCATTCTCCTTTGGATATGAATAGTGACAGCTGAGAGCTGATCCTTGTGTAACCAAAATGGCATCATCCATGCATGAGAGGGAGATTCCAAAAGGCCTGGGGTAACACACACACACACACACACACACACACACACACACACACACACACACACTGTTTAGAAGGAAAGAAAAACCTAAAAGAGGGACACAAAATAGTTCAATGAGAGCTGAACATGTTCATTGACCATAAAATGCTAACTACCTGAAGCAGGTAGGGTGAATTAAATAGATTATCTTGTGAAAGGGTATGGTTGGTTGGCTAGAACCCCAAACAGAAGTGCATTTTGTTGCGGGCTCCAATTGTTCCATCTTTTCCTCTTTTTCAAAAAGTGTTTTTACATTTGTGGCCTTGTTTTTATATTGTATTTTCCACAATTGTATACTCCCAACTGAGCAGGAAAGGAATGTGATAAATGGAACAAACCTGCTAAGTAAGTGAAGGGCATCCCTCGCTAGCCCATCATAATTTCTTTTCTTCTTTTTTACACTTACTATTATTATTACTAAGTTAAAGGGAAACCAAGAATGCTGAATTGCATTGAGCAAAAGGCCTGTAAGCAGTACAGTATCTGTCCAGGAATCCTGTATGTGGATAGCAATATGAGATTGCAAACTACAGAAGAAGAGTGTAATTATGGAGCCTGGATAGGACATGGGAATTAGAGAATTAGAGAGAATTAGATTAGAGGCCTCATGAATTATTTGGTTCTAAGATTATTTCCAGAAAATGTATTTAATATTACTATCTGTTTGGTCAGGGAAGGAATGACTTATTGGGAGAAAAGCAAGGATGCTGCCAGCTGGGGTATGGAAAATCAGGTGACTAGATTCCTAATCTTGTCATTGCCGGATGGCATTATGGATAAACTGGCTATCCATATTCACTAAGGTAGGATCTGACCAATACATTAACGTGCTACTCCAAGCTGTCTTATCACTTCTACCAGTGTATGGTTGATACCCACCATTGCACCAACAGACGTGGTAGGATCTCCCCTTCCTCTTCTCCTTTCTTCAGCCATCTTATGCCCTTCAATTTTCCCTGGAGGGTCCCAGAAGCTGCAGAAGGGAGGAAGTCCTGGGAAAGACACATTAGTGTAACAGGAAGACCATTTGGTTGGCATCATTGGATGGCACCTAAAACCTGATAAACAAATCAGTACAAATGAAAGGACTGCAAGCCTGGGAAGTGTCTGTTTTGCTACAATACAAACTTTTTAGTGTGCTCTTATGTAAAAAAACGAAGATAAATTTAATAGCAGCAAAAGCAACAGGATGTCAGAAGTATTTTGGTATTCATCGTGAGGTAGCTGGGAGCCATGCTCATCTCTAAGATTACAACTTCAGCCTTACCATTGGACAGTGATTCTTCATGACTGTTATCTCTTACTTTTAGTTGAGGGAATGCTTGGTACTGTGTCCTCCTGAGATGATAATACTCATTTTAATGCATCATGTTGCACTTTATAATTCACTTTGTGCAAGCCTTTGGAGAAAGGATTTTAAAATTAAGCTTGTATAAATGTGAATTGCATTTGTATATTTTGTATGGATCCCCCCCCCCTTTCTGCAGGCTGCTATTAATGGACAATTGCAATTATGCAGAAGGTGGCAAAATGTCAGGAAGTAATAACACTAGCTTTATTTTCCTTCCATTAATTAAAAAGTCACTTCTGGCTACTGTGAGTGTGCTGCTTACGCAGGATTCCTTCTGTGCGTCTGCAAGTTGTTCCGTACAGCACAATCCTACCCATGTATACTCAGAGCTAAGTCCCATTGGGCTTGCTCCCTCGGAAGATGATATAAGACTGCATATCTAAACAGCACCTGCACAACTTATGAGCTGTCAACTTATGAGCATAGCTCTGCAGCTCTAAATTGAACATCCTGTTTGATTCTTACCTGGCATTGCATTGCAACAAGCAAACATGAAAACGTCAGGTGGTTTATTGAGCTCATGGTGGGACATAATATTTGGCCAGCAGGCTTCATTGGACTTGGTGACACAAAATTGTGTAGGCCTCAGCTCTCTATGTTGATTTGAATGAAACTGCATAACACTTAGTCCTCCTATGTTCCATGAAATCCTACAAAGCTCGTGGGTGTCACTATGCCGAAGGTAATTTCTTTCTGGATTTAAGTATGCTTTCAGACAAGATTGAGTCTGCCAGATCTTATTTTATGTGCTTTATTTGGCTCTCCACTCTCTATCAAACGTTATTTTGGCAGAGCCACTGTAGCAGTCGAATGACCCAGGTCTTGACCTATTAATGTGAGGCAAGTATTTTTAAAATGACATTTTTGATTGTAAAGGAAAGTAGAGGAATGATCTGCCAAAGTGGATTAAGGTTTGATCTGTGCTACATGCTAAATGCATTGCCATTTCTGCAGCTGCTTCATGAAATATATAGAACATCAACTGGTGGTTTGGCATTAGTTTTTCCTCTCCTCCATTCTTTTTGTTAATAATAAATTTTATTAGATTTTCAAAAAAAAATTAGCATATAAACATCAATACATGATAAATTTATATTTATCTTACTTCCCACCCCATTTTCCAGGGTGCTTTTATTTCTTCCCCTATGCACACACTACAGTCTCTATCTCTTTGATGCTTTGATGGTGTTTCCTGCTTGGCAGGAGGTTGGACTGGATGACCCTTGTGGTCTCTTTCAACTCTATGATTCTATGATTCTTATACCATGGCAACAATACTATATTCTCAAATTCCTTCTGTTGCTCATATTTCCTTAAATAGTCCGAAAAGGGCTTCCATTCTTCCACAAAGAAATCATTGTTAGATTCCCTTATTTTGGGTGTCAACTTTGCCAACCCAACATAGTCCATCACTTTACTCTCCTCCCTTCTTCACTGCAAAGTATGGGAGCTTGGCCCCGTAATTTGTAATTAGTGTCTAAAGAAAGACAGAAGACTAAAACAAATGACCACTTCCTAATATGTGGTTTAGGATCATCATGTTATGCCAGCAAAGTGGTGTCTAGGCTTCAGGGAACCCTATCTCTTCCACTGTGGGATGCCAAGAAGAACAAGAAGAGTTCTTACAAAGTAGTTCATACAATATTCACAGAGACAAAGGAATGTGGTCTCTCTTAGATAATGCTCCAAGTAAAGTCCCACCTCCTCAGTCCTTCCTATTCTTTGCCCCCTCTGTGCTTTCTGCCTCTAAACTTTCTTTTCTACTACTCTCAAGGCACTCATGGTCCTGGGAAAGGGGGTGGGTCAGGAAGGCTTTATAGAGACACTGAGTCTGTTAGCTGTCTCTCTCCTAAGTCTTCTTTTTCCTGCTGCTCTCCCAGTATTTCCCAGCTGCAGCCTCTGAACTATGACCTTCTGCAAACCACTGTTTTAAATCTATACTGTCCTCCTCTTCTTGGGAAGGTGCAGGAAGGGAGATTCCCACCATTCCTCCTCAGCCGAGCCCCTGACAGGTGTTAGCACTTCTGCCAACTGAGCAACATGGAAGGTTTCACCACTGTGCACCTCCATTTCTCAGTGCAAATGCTCCAAAAACTGAGATAATGTTGGCATGAGGATGTGCTGGAATATATAGGCTCCTCTCATGTAGCCCATATCCTCTGATGTTAGTCCATCAATATACATAGGAAGGAATAGCTCTATTTCTCCAATATCACCATTGCAATGCTTCCCATGGGAAGTTTGTATTCTGTCGCCGTCTGCCCATTGGGTGGTTGGAACATATCCCACCTGTATCATAAACTGAGTCATTCCAATCAGAAACTGAGTAGGAATGCTTTCACTCTAGGGTTGCCATCTCCTACTCAGGGCATGAGGTAGAAACTTCTAAATCTCCAGATGCTGTAGGAGTCAAGGCAGACACAGCTGCTACTTCCTCTTTGCTTCTTGATTCTGTCCTATGCCCACCTCCCCTGCCTACTGGAGCAAATAGTTGTCCTGATTCACCTTTTGTTCTAATCTTAGTGGCAACTCTACTGCTGTGATGTAAGTGAAATATAAATTATAGAGTTGCCACCAAAATTACACCCAGAACAAACTTGGAAATTAATTTTTTGGGCTAACCATCAGGAGAAACATCTGATGAATGTCAAGGGAAGTCCAAAAAGTTCTGGAATGCATCAAGCATTTTGGATTCAAGGAATTCATGCATTCCTGTTCAATTACCACTTAATAATTGGTTTTTAGTGTGTGTTGACCCAGAATATCCCCACATTTTGGGGGGGCCAATCATGGTTGCATCCTCTAAATCCTGCTTTTGATTTCATATCACATGGATCTGATGTTGTTCAATGAAATCTAGTGGAAATGGTATGAAACGGATGCAAAGTTATGATTATAGTACGTGTGACTCTGATCAATACTTTTGCTGAATAGGGATGCTTTTCAATAACTTACTATTTTTTTTTTTTTTTGTATATACAGAATCATATTTGAATCTATTTCAGGATGATTTCAAGCCACCATCTTTCCACCCATGTTTTTCTTACTAGAAATGTGATTTGATGCACTGCCTCTTTCCAATTCTGTTATGATGGCTGCAAAATCTGCTAATGGGAGAGAACCCAAAACATTAGGGTTTTGCATAGTGCAGAATCCATGTGATTCAATACTAATTAGCAGCATAGATAGAGCTTGGAGATCTCTTGTTCTGCCTTGAAACTGCTAGCTCATCTATTTATACTGCGGTGGGCAGCTAAACCCCATCATCACCCCATCAGGTCTGATTTGTGGCTGTCGATTTGTCTTCTTTTCAAACCTGTACTGGTGAGGTGATGGAAGAGGTGGTGAGCAATTGCCTTAGGAGAAATGACAAAAGCCACCCTCCCAACTAAATGTCTCATTTGTCAAGTTTGGCGAGTATCTGCAGGGTTTCCCTGTGTGAGCCTTGCACGACCCATCTGGATTCCAATGGTTTTTAGTTTCCTTTCCTCAAAGTGTCATGCAGAGCCTGGGCAGGGATTAATAGAGGACTCTGGCTCCTCTACATGTTGCCCTGTGTATACTGTCTGTGCATCCAGATTGCTAATGATAAACTAGCTTATACTTGCAGCTCTGCTAGCAAATATCCATGCATTTCAGGGAACCGGGCTCTGCTGGTTGGTGTGTGTGCACCATAGATTCTCAATTTGCTCCTAGCATGCCTCTCAATTTCTTTCCTTATTTTTTTTTTTAAAAAAACATAATAGACTGCTGTAATCCAATTAATCAGCAGAAACATTATTCTAGGAATGAAACCATCTGCAAATTGGGTTTTAACATCATCACTCCTCCTCCAAGCACTCCCCCCCCTTAAAAAAAATATCAAGGAGTCTGAAACAGGCAGGTTCCAAGGCTATAAAATAGTTGAGCATTTTGCAGATTGTATAAGTGAATGGAGGGGAAGGGGAAATGTATTGAATTTAGCAAAAATAAATAAATAGCTCCAATAGTGGGGAAAGGATAGAATTTGACACAGGAATAACAGTAGATGTGGGCTTATACTTCAGTAGGGATGGAGGAGAAATGTGATTCAGTTTTACATTTAAAGATGAACCTTCCTAACTAGTGGTATCAAAAGCCACTGAGAAGTTAAGCATTAACAAAGACTTATTTCCTTTGTCTCTCTCCCATCATAGGTACAGGCCAACCAAAGCAGCTTTGGTGCCAAACTAAGCCTAAACCCTGATTGAAATGAATATAGAAAATCAGTTTCCTCGAAGAGTGCCTGGATGTGGTCTGTGACTGAGATTGTGTAGAGGTTGGCAAGTGGCTGGTAACTACTTAGATTTTCTGAATCCAAGGAGGGTTTCTCGAGGAGTGGCTTCCACCACTGCCTCCTTCAAGCAGGCAGAGACCACCCCCTCTTGCAAGGAAGCATTGGTCACCTCCTTGGCCCAACCAGCTGTACTCTCCCTGATAGTTTTTATCAGCCACAAGGGGCAAGGGTCCAGTGTGCCAGCAGTCATGCCCTCAACCCTTAGTAACTGAAACTCATCCAATGCAATAGGACTAGGCAGTGCTCTGGACATTCCTCGGGATTCATCTGCTTTAACAGTGGAGTCAAGGTCCCAGGGAATGCAACTGAATTTTTGGTGAAAACAATTTGCATACAAGTTTCAGTTCCACCACCTCCTTTGGGTCAGACTGTAAAAGGCCCCACACTCCCTGAGAGAGCTCTGCTGGACAGCAGAATAAGGATGCAATGGAGACAGAAAAGCATGCCTTCTTTGCTGCCTTCACTGTTACTAGTTAGGCTCAATGGTGAGCCCCACCAGTATTTGATTGTATTTGACTGGAGTTTTCCTCCACTCATGTTCAAGCCATCTCCCAGCTTGTTTCCTCACCCTAAGTTCTGGAGAGCACCAAGGAGCTAAAAAGTGGAAGTGGGAATTGAAGATTGATCATGTCAACAGTCTGAGCCTTTTGGATGTTCCAGAGGTTACCTAGGGCTTCTACAAAAGTGCCAGTCATATCAGCCAGAAAATCCCCCAGAGCTGTCTGGAAATCCATCAGCCTCCAAGGGTGAAACATTCTGCACAAGGGGGAGGGTAGAGGCTGAAAGACTAAATGTCAGCAGGAAGTGATCTGACTGATGTTAACACCCCGCACTTTCAGATCACCATCTTCCTACCCAGCTGAGAAAACAAGGCCCAGAATGTGCCCTGCAACGTGCTCTCTTCCATAGTGTGGGCTTTGAAAGAACATTGCTATGTGAATTAAACCGTTTTCCAAAGCCTCATTTACTACTTTTATAGTGCAAATGTAGCCAGAAACCACTGGTATGAATCCATGTGTGTTTGTCAGAGAGGGTAAGATTCCAAATGAAAATAGGAAGGCTTAACAGCACACACACACACACACACACACACACACACACACACACACACACACACACACTGCACTTTCCTTTTTTATTTTGACAAATGGGATAGAATTATTTCAGCATTTCATGCCACACCAATTCCAAGCAGAGTAGCATTCAAAATGCTCCCTGTGTATCTCTGCTCTGTTACCCACATGGAAAAAAATGATACATTGATTCTCTCTGTGCATGCCGTATCTTGTTGCAAAATGTCTTCTATCGATGTAGATTCACCTGATCATTTCCTATGATTATAATGTGCAAACTGTCTCCCCCTTGACATGTAGAGCTTGCCTTGCACTAGTGCTGTGTGCTGACAATATATACCCTATATTCTGTAGCAATTAACGAGAAAAAGAACTGCATATCAAAGGGAAGACAACGTTTTGGTAAAATTCTCATGGGTCAGGTGCAGAGTTTTAGTTGAGCTAACTTTACTAGGTGACTGGAGGAATTCTGTGACCCTTCCTTCCTTCCTTCCTTCCTTCCTTCCTTCCTTCCTTCCTTCCTTCCTTCCTTTAGATTTTCTTTTTAGTGATGTTCACTCTGTAGCCTTCTTGGGAGGCTGTGTTTCCTGAAAACTCCATAACCTCTTCGTCTCAATTTCCTTGTAAGCCTGGAAAAGTAGGGAGGCTGACAACTGTACATCTGAAAACTGTCCATTTGTTTTTCTATGGTGTGTTCAAATTCTATGGTGCGTGGATGGCACTGTTTAATTTAATTGCTGTTTAATTGCATGCTCCCGACCCTTTTTTTATATAAAAAAAAAATCCGGCTTCATACAATGTTAGACACAATCGATTTGTATTCTGCACCTTTCAGAGAATTACTCCTCTTTCATGACCTTTCCCACAAATCAGCTTCCATGTGATTCAAAAACAGAAGCTGCATTTCCAATTCGTGAACAGCTGAGGCAGCTTTTGCGCATGTGCAGAAAGGGGCTGGGAAATGCAGCGGGGGAAAGTGACCTTGCAGTGTTTTAAGCTGCTAATGTGAATATAGCCTAAGTTATGTATTATCACTTCTTAGGAAATAAATGCAGATTGATTTTTTTTTTTTAAGGTGAAAGGAAAAGCTCAAACTAAATTCAGTGAGTGCCCCGACGTTAGGCACTCAGCAGCCAGCCTCTCCAGCTTCCAATGCTTTAGCTGAAGCTCGGAGGATGACTCTTCCCATGAAGCTTTATTAGGTCGGGAACCACAGGCAGCTGGGGAGGCTGCAGAGTGTTGGGGAAAATTATAAATGGAAAGAACAACAGCCACCCCACCTGCAGACAACTTCCTGTGAAAAAATAAGCTCAACCTAGGTAAAGGTAAAGGGACCCCTGACCATTAGGTCCAGTCATGACCAACTCTGGGGTTGCAGCGCTCATTTCGCATTATCGGCTGAGGGAGCCGGCGTACAGCTTCCAGGTCATGTGGCCAGCATGACAACGCCACTTCTGGCAAACCAAAGCAGCACACGGAAACACCATTTACCTTCCTGCTGTAGCGGTACCTATTTATCTACTTGCACTTTGACGTGCTTTCGAACTGCTAGGTTGGCAGGAGCTGAGACCGAGCAACGGGAGCTCACCCCATCACAGGGATTCGAACCACCGACCTTCTGATCGGCAAGCTCTAGGCTCTGTGGTTTAACCCACAGCGCCACCTGCATCCTTAAGCTCAACCTAGCATTCCCCTAAATTCTAAAGTGCCCTGAGAAAGAGAGAGATAATTAAATAAATAAATAAATAAATAAATAAATAAATAAATAATAGGGGCTTGTTTTGGCACCACACTAGCCTACTCATGTTGAAGAGGATCTATGAATAATTTGCTAACACCCGACATAAAAGCATGGGATTCTCTTGAGCCTCTTAAATTGCAATGCTATGCATGTCTACTGAGAGGCGGGTACCATTGAGTTGTTTCCAGGTTTGTGAAAATAGGATTGCAGCCTTATAACAGGGTTGTTGTCTTTTTAAAGTACATTTCTGTCACTTAAAGAATCCTGTCTTGTCATACACTCTGTTTGCTGTACCACTGATTTTGAAACTTTATTTGGGACCACTCTAGGTTTCCGTGGAAACAGACATTGGTAATAGTGGGTGACATATCATGCTAGGTTCACTGTTGTTCTGCAAAGCACAATAGTATTAGACGTGAGTAATAATGTATTCTCTATACGTGTTGTGTGATGTTGAGGACAAACAGGCTATAGGAACATAAGAGACCTGCTGGGTCAGAGACCTGCTGGGTCAGACCAAAGGCCCATCTGCTCCATCATCCTGTTCACATAATGACCACCCAGGTTCTTAGTACACATCCTTAGCATGCATTACTGAGACATGGGTGGAAGAGATGGTAGGTTTCTGTCATTTGTTTTCTCTACGGCTATGTAAACTCACCTGAATTAATTACTACTCTAAACTTGAATCAAAGCTACTTTTCATCTTGAGAGTGATTACTGGCTAAAGTCACCATTGGTTTGAATTCAGCGGTGCTAAACTGGAAATGAATCAGACGTGAAAACACACAGACCATGGCTTTTCCTTTATGTCTGAAAATGGCAGGTGCAATTGGTTTGGAAAGGGATAAAGCAAAATTGACTTGAGCCATGACCTTCTATGCCAAGTTAAAGACCAGAACAAATTTCTAAAAGGTTGAGTTATAAACCTCAGAAGAGCAGTTTTTATTGCAAAAGTGCTGATGCAACCTTAACCATAAGTGTGGGTGACTGGTGTGGCTATAATTTTGTTAAAGAGCAGATATGGGTGCCTGTGCCCGTGAACAACTAATATATCATGAATGGCAAATGCTGAACAGAGGAAATGTGGAAGCAAAATGCAGCAAGAGATGAGCAAGTAATTAATGCTAAGAGCCCACAGGAGGGCAAGAAATCTTCCATTGACTAGCTGTGATGGAGGACATATCTTTTATCAGTTGTTAAATCCATTAATTGGAATGTTTCTGGTGTTTGTATGAAATTGGTGCGCAATAATTTATGGAAGTTTAGGAAGTTGTATATTTCACTGTGTGCCGATTTTCTGTCAACAGGGAACAGATCACATCACAATATTTCTACATTTTGTAGTTAAATGTGCAAATTTAGAGTGATCAAATTTCTAATGAAACCTCAGCATTACTTTTTACTTGTGAATCGTGGTTTGGCTGTTTGGTATATGCTTGCACAACACTATATTATAGGCTTGGGCACACTTTTGTTTCTGTATCTTTCTGACCGAGGGATTGTCCACACTTCCACTTCTCCCACCACTTCCCCCCGAGGAAACCCACTGTTTCCTGCTAAATCAGAACAAACATCAAGCAGGCTTTCTGCAGATTAATGTTTTCCCCCATTCAGTGGCCAAAAGTGTGTTTTCCCAGGGGAAAGTGGTGAGGCCACCAAAATTCTTCTTGGACCTATGCCCAGAAAGCATGGAAGAGGAGAAAGTGTGGACAAGCCCTGACAGCAGAGGAACAAATAGCTGAACAATACGCTGAAATGGATCCTATTGAATTGCAACACGAGTCACCCCCCCATGGTTCTCATCTATAGTGTGTTGCAAAGACCCATCATCAAGCATTTCAGAAGACAATGGTTTCAGGGCCGTCCCTAGGCCCGGGCTGGGTGGCGCAAGGCGCCAGGGCGCCTGGCCATCAGGGGCACTGAATGCTGGTGTTGAGCAGCTTCAGGCAGCTCTCCAGAGATGTGCGGGGAGCGCTGGCCTGGGGTCACCTGAATAGCTGAGAGGCGCAGCGCGGCGGCCCCAGGCTCGCACTCCCCGCACACCTCCGGAGCTTCGCGCGGGGAGCGGGAGCCTGGGGCTGCCTCCTCCTCCGCACCTCTCAGTTTTTGAGCAGCTTCAGGAGGCGTGCAGGGAGCGTGAGCCTGGGGCTGCCTCCTCCACACCTCTCAGCTCCTTGTGCGCCCCTCCTGCCCGTCTCACTCACGGGCGCCGCCGGAGGGATCTTGGCACCAGGGCGCCAGATATGGTTAAGACGGCCCTGAATGGTTTTATCAGATGGTATAAGAATTTGACACCTAGGTTGAGCATTGTATTACAGAGTGTGCTAACTGGCTGAATGAGGATAAATAAGGCCAGTCTAGACAAAATGTAAGTGGTATAGCCTCATCTGAGTACTATCTTCCTCTCTTTCCCCACTGATATTTTCAGGTGGCACTGTGGTCTAAATCACTGAGCCTCTTGGGGTTGCTGATCAATAGGTCGGTGGTTTGAATGCCCAGACCCTCCAAGTGTCCCTATTATCCAGGGACAGTCCCAAATTTACAGAAGCCAATCCAAGTTTCTGATTTGATCTTGGAATGTCCCACTTTTCCTTAGGACACCCCTATTTTCATTGGAGAAATGTTGGAGGGTATGGAGTTAGGTGACCCCCAAGCCAAGGAGTAAGTAAACTATACATCCTTTAGAAGACATCTGAAAGCAGCCCTGTATAAGGAAGTTTCTTAATGTTTGATGTTGTATCATGTTTTTGTATATGTTGGAAGTCATCTAGAGTGACTGGGGAAGCCCAGACAGATGAGTGGATGATGATGATAATGATGATGATGATGATGATGATGATGATAGTAATAATGATAATAAATAAATAAATAAGTAGGACATCCCTATTTTCATTTGAGAAATGTTGGAGGGTATGCTTACCTCCCCCCCACACCACCAATATTTTGTTCAAGTTGGCATCCCTGGTTACAGTCCAAGATTACCCTGTTCCAAACTCACTAAGACCAGTGAATCTTGCTTTGGAGTGAGCTGCAAATGTCAGAAGAGTGTGTGTGTTTCAGCCGGTTCCTGCAGAGCTCCCGAGATGGCTCATGTAATACTTTGAGGATGCACAAATGTTGTTGTTGTTGTTGTTGTTGTTGTTGTTGTTGTTGTTGTTGTACTGTTCCTGTATTTATTATTAAAAAACATATCCTTCTCTGCCTACTAGCCATGCTTTAGGAGGTGACTGGTGTCTAGGCAGGCAGGTATTCCAACCACTATCAACCCAATTTTTCTCCCCATATCTCTTCCTTCCCCCTTTAACAATTTTTTTCCTCTGTGTCGGCAGTGCTCCTTGAGATTGTCATGTTACTTTTGCATTCCTTTCGCAAGACATTCTAGTGCAGAGGACAGCCAAACACTCTGTTTCAACTCGCTGTCTCTGTGTCAACACAATGCTCAAAGGGATACGCTTACATAAGTGAAGTTCCTCTCTTAACAACTTGTGCTGATGAAACATACACTAGAACAAAACGGAACTTGAAGCTTCCATCGATCTGGGACATAGCCTAGTATCTGGACGTTTAATGTATATACGTATTCCCTATGGCTAGCTTCTTATCTTCCTTTTTTGTACCTCTGCCATGGAGGAGCTTTAAAGTTGTGGACATGAGAAAAAGGGAATACATACTTGACTGAAAGCTTGGGTTTTTTTGTGTATTCCGCCAATCTTAGGGACAAAGTTACATGCAAATGTAACAAAACATTAGCAACCTTTTAAAATGCACTTGAGATGCCTGTGATCTTCTGAGTTAAAGTGTGTTGAGAGGACTGTGTGCTTTGGCAGTTGTTCCTCCCTCAGGCTCCCCGCAATTGCTTTCCACTGGTGGTGCTCCAAATGTATTAATAGACTTGTAAACTCACATCTGGAATTACACAAGAAGCCGGGGGGGGGATGGATGTGGAAGGAGTGTGACTTATTTTAAGGCAAAGAGAGAGAGGAAAGAGTTAAGCACCCCCTTTCTTCATTCTTTTAATGTGCCTTTTTAATTTTAATTTTTCCTCAATGCAATCAGTGAATAAGGGGGAAAGAAAGATCAGCAAGAGATCATAGCAATTTGTAGTGCAGTATTACACAGTTAAAGTAAATACAACCAGAACCAAACTAAAGGGGAGTGGGGTTTTTTAGGGGGGCAGGGGGAGAGAGAATGTGGGACACAGGTTCCAGGAGAGCTTGCTTGGCATATACCTCATGCAAACAATTTCAAGTACAGATCCAAATGTTTGAGTGCTTATTCTTTATGTCCTACCTGCTAAATGTAGAGTTTTCATATGCTGCAGAAGTAGATAAGCTTTTTATTTAAACGACAATAAACAAATTATTTGGGCATTCCATTAGACATGTTTTCCCCCCTCTAATATTCCTTCTTTTTCTTCTTCTTTTTTTTGCTAACCTCAATAGATATAGGTACTATGACACATGGCTTATGTGCTCTGTTCAGTTTCATTGACCCAAAAGTTGTTCTGGCCTACTCTCTCTAAAGCGAACACTTCATTTATTCTATTTAACCTTCAAATAAACTTCAAACCTTTCAGGGTTTTGTTTTGTTTTAATTTATGCCGAATTGGGATGTGTGAATCCATCAATTTCAGTTTCTTTCAGTTTCTCATTTTTCCAATCTTCAGTTCTCCACATTTCCACATGCATGAATTTCTCCTAATAGACACATTTTTGCAATACATATTTTTGCAATGTTCCCCTAAAACTATGCATTCCATATTCCGTTTTCACTAATATATGTCTTTTTATGCATATTATACCCTAGTATGTACATTTTTTGCACCAGTGTGGTGTAGTGGTTAAGAGCAGTGGACTTGTAATCTGGTGAGCCAGGTTTGCATCCCTGCTCCTCCATATGCAGCTGCTGGGTGACTTTGGGCTAGTCACACTTCTCTGAAGTCTCTCAGCCTCACTCACCTCACAGAGTGTTTGTTGTGGGGGAGGAAGGGAAAAGATATTGTTAGCCACTTTGAGACTCCTTAGGGTAGTGATAAAGTGGGATATCAAACCCAAACTTCTCCTCCTCCTCCTCCTCCTCCTCCTCCTCTTCTTCTTCTTCTTCTTCTTCTTCTTCTTCTTCTTCTTCTTCTTCTTCTTCTTCTTCTATTTATTGACTGGAAAACTGCATTGCAAAATTCAGAGAAATGCACATTTTGAAGAATGGCTGCGTTCTGGTTTGTGCATCCTTTCAGAAAAGACATATCAATTTGGTTTACCTTTAAATGCAAACTGAATCAAGTTTCTTGCCCAACCCCAATGTTGAGACACTGCATATATGCATACATGTGAGTGCTTTACTTCATCTTGGCTTCTAATATTTTGGAGCCATATGCATCACCGACTCTTGTCTTTCTCTTTCTCTGGAATATTCCACATGAAGTTGGGCTAAATGTCCAGTAAGAGGCAAAATATCTATTCTACCATCATTTTGTGGTAGACCACAGTTCAAATGGTTCTTTGATAAGTGAAGGAGACCAACACTGGAAGGAGGCCACTCTTTAGAAAACACACACGATGCAATTCAGACTAACATGCTAAGGGAGAGGTTGCCTGTTTAATGTGACCCACATTAAAAATAGAGGCAAGGAATTGCCATATTTTTACTGTTCCTTGAATACATACATACAGCAATGTGTGAGGTTAGGAGTTCTTCTGTTCCTCAACCTGGCTCCTCCATTCTTCTTGTGTGTGTCGTGTGTCAGATCATATGCCAATACAGTCATACCTCTGGTTGCAAATGTGATCTGTGTGGGAGGCACGTTCGCAACCCGCAGCATTCATAGCCTGAAGCGTCATGTCTGTGTACGCGCGTGGTGCGATTCGGCACATGCACGTGACACCATTTTGTGCTTCTGCAAAATGTGCAAGTGCCGAAACCTGGAAGTAACCTGTTCCAGTACTTCTGGGTTCAGTGCAGTCTGCAACCCGCAGCATTTGTAACCCGAGGTATGACTGTATATTGAATATTGATCCCTTGGGTGCCTCAAAGAATCACCACAAACATAGCTAGCATACCTGTGTTTCTCTCCCCCCCCCAAGTCCTTAACCCTAAAGGAGGAGCATCACAAGGCACTGTTCTCATTTAAATGTTACCTTATAGTTTCATCGGCTTCACTGGAGTTGGTGCTTGAGGCAGTTTGAAATGTTCTGCTGCCTCAGCAGGATACGGCTTGGCTTGCTCTTCGGTGCAAGTCTAATGAAGGATTAATGGCAGAGAGATCATGAACACCAAGGGGCTTTTTCACCCCACTTGATGACTCTCTACTGAAAATCTCCAACACATGAGCCAGTTTCTTTTTTCAAACCTGCTGAAATAATTGGGTTGAAGCATGTGTAAGTAGACTGTGGTCAATTTGTGTCTCTGAAAACACAGATACGCATATGCAGGCTATTTGATGATTATATGCAGCAATATTTTTCTAGAAAAAGAACGCCTCATTTGTTCTCTTATAATGGCAATGGTGCCTACCTGAGAGGTGCCAGAACTGAGTTCTGGCGAGTTCCAGCTGAAAGAAGCCCTTCTGAATCAAGCCATCACCGATCTTTTCCAGCATCCTGTTCTGGTATGTAGGGTCTCTAGGCATGGGGTGTCTTCAGGAATTTATTACTAAGGGGAACAAAAACACAGGTTAGCCATTATATTCACAAAACTATGGCATTTCTGAACTGTACCTAACATTGGATTTTTAAAGTGCTGGCCCCAGAATGGAAGGAAGAGCAGATGAATGGAGGACTCTTGCACATAAAGTTATGACAAAATGTGGTAGGTCAGGAGCAGTTTTGGTAGTTCAGAGGCCTACCTTGCAATCCATGGGAGAAATGTGGCTGAACCTGGTAGCATCTACTTGGTTTTGAGACATGGATGCCCAATTAGAATACCTGGAGCAGTGAAATACTTCTCTGGATGGCAACCAGACAAACCTTGGCTGCCTTTGAGACAGATCCAAGGTAGCCGGGGGGGTGGGGAACCAGGGTTTGGTCTTGTCTCCACAGCCCATGGCCAATGTGGGTGTGTCAGTTCAGTTTGGCAGATCCTATAACCTTTTCATGGGCCTTCAGTTTGGGAAGGTAGTCAATATTTCAACAATCATCCATTCATGCTCTGTAGCAAAGCTGTGTGTGTGGAAACGACACTACAGTTGAATTGCAGCAGTACCAAAATTGGAACTGAGTTTGAATCTAGGTAGCATTCCTTTCCCTTGCATCTCCCCCTTGCCTTGGCAGGTTTGGATATGCATACACATTGTTCATGTAATTGCATTAATCACATCTTCATTTTGTGTGCAGCCCAGTTAGAGGGGGGTTGTATCTGTGCAAGCTTTTTTGTGTGTGTCCAGAATTAGAGAGGCTGTCATTTTGCTGCCATCTCCTCTAAATGGCCACTAGTTAAGCAGCTGTGCATAGATAGCCCACATTGTATATGTTTTGGAAAGCAGAAATTAAAAAGACTTGAGAAAATCTGTCTTGTAGCATTTGCCAGAATGTCCGCGCCAGGCAGGTCTCCAACAGCCAGTTGGCTTCCATCAACCCTTTGATTCTTCTCTTAACATTGTCCTCTACCTAATGGTCAATTAAGCCAAATCGATATTGCACTCATACCTGAATATGCAGCTGCGGAATAAATAACTGAACAGTAATTAACATTGGGTTATATTTGTTCCTAGCTGGCTTCTACCTCTCTTTCATTTATTTATTTTTAAATGATTACTTTTTATTTTGTTAAATACTTTTCAAGAGTCCTGCAAATTTCCTCTGCCTAGCTGGCAGCTCTTTGAATTTACTAGGCCATGATTGGGGGACCCCCACCCCTACATATCATATTACTCCAGTTGAGGCTAGTGCCCATTGGGACTGATGGTGGGGGAGGCAGAGCAAAGAGCTGCTGGGGCCAGAACAAATGCAAATTGGAACACTGGAACGAAGGAGGAGGGTAATAGCCAGTGCCATACCCCAGGCTGGTTGCAAGTAATGTGACAGGCAAATGAGGGCTGGCTGAGGGTAGACTGAGTTTGGAAGGTCAATGCCCCATTTGTCATAATGGACCAGCCTCCACTGTCATCCTGCTGGCAATGACATGTCATATAAGAGCCTAGCCATATATTTATCCACCCTGTTTACAACTTCATTGTTTGATCAAAGCAATAGTAGAAAAAGATCCCTACAGGGAGGGGCGGAGAGTACAGTATCTGTCAAAGTATTTTGCTGGCATTTGCCATTTGAATATGGCATTCTGGGATGTTTGGCCCACCAGTTCCACAGGGGGCATGAACACATCAGCTGATATCAAATGCCAGTGGGTTCTGTTCCATTAGGCCGCCCTCCTTCTCTCACTTATCTGGGTAACTCCCGCTGAAGTCTGGGGTCTTTCTTCTGAGTAGACATGAATAGGATTGTACAGTTTCTCACATTTTATCCCTTCGTGTGAATGTTCATGCTTAGATTCCTCAATTCACTTTGTCTTTCTCTTGTTGACTGACATAAAAACTGTATGTTCCGTGCTTCACTGTCAGCTAATTCAAAAGTGGTTTGTGTTTTTTCCCCTTTATTAGTTTGATGGGGCCATCATTTTTCTTCAAATTTTGTCTGCCCCCCTGCAATTATTCACACACACACACACACACACACACACACACACACACACGTCCATGTGAACTTTGTAGATTAGTGAGGAATATTCACGAATTCACACACACACACACACACACACACACACACACACACACACACACGTAAATCCTATCAGATTCTCTAATCAGAAGTGTGCTGCCAAACAAAATATATGTTGAGAACTATCAACCAATACTGCTGTTCTTGCAAACTGCAGATGGAGGGGTTGAGATGGAAGGGGGTTCTCCTTCAAAACAAAGACCCTCTGCCTGTGGAAAATTGTACTGCCCTGGAAAAGGGTTTAAATCTAGCCTACCTTCCCCTTGACATACTGACCCCAAACCAATCTTTCAGTCTTTTGAAATCTTCAGATGATAGATATATAGATGGATGGATGGATAGATGATAGATAGATGATAGATAATAAAACACAAGAATGATAGATAATAGCACAATGAGCAACATATTTGCTGGAAATTTCTGCTTCTGTTTTTTTTTTTTTTTTGGGTCAAAATTCTCAAGACATTCCAATTTATTTAATTTCCTCCCCCCCAACACACACACATCTGTGAACGTGGTGCCTAATCTTCAAACATTACAGTGGTACCTCTGGTTACAAACTTAATTCATTCCGCAGGTCCGTTCGAAACCTGAAACTGTTCTTGAGTTACCACTTTAGCTAATGGGGCCTCCTGCTGCTGCCGTGCCACCGGCGCACAATTTCTGTTCTCATCCTGAGTTCTTAACCCGAGGTACTACTTCCGGGTTAGTGGAGTCTGTAACCCGAAGTGTTTGTAACCCGAAGTACCACTGTACTTTAGTGTCATGGGACAAATGCTGTGCAATCTGGCTCCCACATTGCTGATGTAAGTTATGAAGGTACCCTGTTTCTCATATTTTAAGGCATCCCCATAAAATAAGCCATAGCAGGATTTTTAAGCATTCGAGGAATATAAGCCATACCCCGAAAATAAGACATAGTGATAGGAGCAGCAGCAATGCCGGCCGCGGCAGGAGGAGGAGGAAAAAAATAAGACATCCCTTGAAAATAAGCCATAGTGTGTTTTTTTGAGGAAAAAATAAATATAAGACGTGTCTTATAATATGAGAAACACGGTAGCTGCTTAGAAGGAAGGGCTTTGTCCCTCTATACGTAAGACAATGAAGCAAGAGGGGAAAGGAATAAAGAACATTAAATTCGTTTGTATGAGACAATGTATTGGGAAATGAACAACATTGCTCTTGTTTGAAGGAAGCCTATGAATAAAACATGTCAATGCAAGTGTTGACTCAAAATGCATAGGCATCAGAAATAAAGTATGCAATGCAGCAGACATAATTTAATAAATCCAAACATGTTGCTTGCCAGCAGGGCCCCGGCTCTAGGTAGAGTCCCGGTGGCGTGGGGTGCCAGGGCGCTGGGCCGGTAGGCTGGGCGCTGTGCGGCGAAGCCGCACGGAAGCCATGCTGCGCCCTGCGAGGGCGGGGGCACCAGAGCGATCTCCGCCCCTCAGCGCCAGGGCGCGCAACCTGCTCGAGACTGCCCTGCTTGCCAGTTTTCTAAGAGATGCTATCAGCGCTATTTTTCTAGAAAAAGAGGTGCAGGGACTCACCATGAATGCCTCCCTTGTTCTCTTATAATGGCAATGGCACCCACCTGAGAGGTGCCGGAACTGAGTTCCGGCCAGTTGTGGCTGGAAAAAAGCCCTGGATGCTATTTTTATTTTTCATTTCAAATTGCACAAGGTGGCTTATATGTTTTAAACACTCTCGAGGGTAGAATGTTTGTTATTACAAAGTAATTAATCCTTAACAAGCATTTTATAATTCTGATTGAAAAGAATCTAGCCAAATAAGAGAGAATGCATTTGTGTTTATGGATACACCTGGAACATAGGAAGCTGCCATATCTGGAGTCAGATCATTGGCCCATTTTTGGTCAATATTGCCTGCACTGATTGGCAGCAGATTTTCAGGATTTCAGACAAAGGCCAACCAGGAGATGCCAGAGGCTGAACCCATGATTTTCTACATGCAGAACCACAAAATTCTAGTGACAGGACTTCAACCTTTGGAAATCTGTGTTATGTTCTTTGTTTTGTGTTCTCATTGATTGTTTCCTGCTGCTGAATCTAATTAGGTATTAGTTTCCTGTTGTGTTCTGATGTTCATTTTTATTGTGTTTTGATCTTTGGATTTGATTGTTGTTTACTATTGTATTGTGGCTTTAAAAAGAAAACTGTGACCAGCTTGTAGATTTTCCAGTTCAAATCTTTTAATGTACAAGTCTATGTATGCACATATCTGCCCATATAAAGGTGCCTGGGCCTCGGTGCCTGACAAGCATATCAACAGGCTGGAAGCTTAGATTTTATATGCACATAGGCAAACAATGCTCCTTGGTTAAGAGAAACACCTGAAAATGGGATCTTCTTCCATCATTGCCTTGGAATCTGGGACATGAAGACTGAGAAGGCACAAATTGAATGGCATAAACTCAAAGCAACCCTATTTTCCAGGGAAGAAGAAGAAGAAGAAGAAGAAGAAGAAGAAGAAGAAGAAGAAGAAGAAGAAGAAGAAGAAGAAGAAGAAGAACGGGAGTAGTAGTAGTAGTAGTAGTAGTAGTAGTAGTAGTTTGGATTTGATATCCCGCTTTATCACTGCCCAAAGGAGTCTCAAAGCAGCTAACATTCTCCTTTCCCTTCTTCCCCCACAACAAACACTCTGTGAGGTGAATGGGGCTGAGAGACTTCAGAGAAGTGTGACTAGCCCAAGGTCACCCAGCAGCTGCATGTAGAAGAGCCGAGACGCGAACCCGGTTCCCCAGATTACGAGTCTACCACTCTTAACCACTACACCACACTGGCTCTGGTTCCAGAATTATGAAATCTATCCTGGTTTCTGATTTGATCCTGGAATGTCCCTATTCCTCCTTGCAGTGCCTCCGCTGAGTTCAGGGAAGAGGATGAGCTGGCACTTGTCCTCAGTGAGGTGGCAGTTGCAGATGCAAGAATGTGTCCCGTTGCTTCTTTGTGGCCTTTTCATGACTCCTGCTGCCAGTCTCCTCCCTTGGGCAGCTCATAGCGGCTGCTGGAGAGCAGGCGAGGAGGAGGGGAGGCTGCTGCCATTGAGGCCCAGCCCCATGTGACATGACAGTTCTGAGGGGCAGGTAGAGGACAGGGCTGCCCTGGGCGGGAAGAAACGGGAAGCAGAGTGCAAAGAGTCTTGATTTTTAATAAATAATAATAATAATAATAATAATAATAATAATAATAATTTGTGCATCCATGTCTAATCTTGCCCCTTTCTAAAATTTATTTATTCATGCTTTTCTTCGGGTAAATCTACCAAAGAACAAAATTTTAAAAATACGGATTGAGAGATTTCTTGGGACGGTGGAGGGTGTGTGTTCTGCATCCCATTGGTGTAGCACTTGTCCCTCTTCTGATAGGAAATGCTCAGTGGGGTGCAAAAATGGGGGGGGGTGAGGAGGGTTAGTTGGGGAGGGGTGAGAAATGCCCCCATTTTCATCTGAGGAATGTTGGAGGGTATAGAATGGAAAATAAGATTATGGGAATTCTACGTTCAAACATGTAAACCAGGTGGAATGGGGGAGGGGATTTTTGTGTGTGTGTGTGGGGTGTTATATATTACACCTACATGTGAGCAATCTAATATAAGCTAATTCAGCTTGTAAAACCCACTGCTTTCAATGAGAGTTACACTTTTGCTTTAAAGCTCTTCTGTTCAGATCAGCAATGCCTCTTAACACCAGTTTATATTTGGCAACAAGATGTCTGTAGTGTGGACCATGGTCCAGACATAACATGAGGGGAAATGAACCATCGATTAAACTTTTCAAAGTGGACAAGGGTCAGCCTTGACAGGCAGGCAGGCAAAATAATTTATGTCAGAAACTTGCTTTAATAATAGAAGCTTCTCCTTTTAACTGGTGAAATAAATTCTGGGTACTCCATCATAATGTTAGGGTTGGTACTCAGTGAAGTTCCTTTTTTTATGTACCAGAAAGCCCACCTAAACAATCTCACAACAAAGTTTCATTTTTTAAGAAAACCACCAGCAGTAACAGGGATATTTGGAGCAGCTTAGAGGACAACAACACCCCCAGGCTGTTTTTACTATTTGAGAAGTTGCAGCAAAGAATATAGAGGAGTCAGCAGTACATACGGCATTTTTTGCAGTGGGGGCTCTGATTATATCTATCTTATTTAAAGCACATGTAAGGTTTTCCACAAATAAGCCATTTAAATGTGGAGCTCCTGTTGATATGACATAAACAGTTGGGATTCTTATCCGTTAAATCTGGATACCTTGTGGGAGTCTCTCCAAAAGGCATTTTACTTGTCAACTCTATTTATTTCTAGATTAAATTTCCCTCCTTCTGTATGCTTCTTAACCTTAAAAGGGCCAGGTATGTGGTCAGAAAAGAAACGTAGTAACTGTTTCTTCACAGGTAAGAAATAAAGAGTGTGGTGATTCTTTGATTACAGCCCCCCCCCTTGTGTTTCTATAGGGAGATTTAGAGATTTAGGCTGCAGTACTGTCTCCACTAAGGGACACAGGTGGCGCTGTGGGTTAAACCACAGAGCCTAGGACTTGCTGATCAGAAGGTTGGCGGTTTGAATCCCTGTGACGGGATGAGCTCCCGTTGCTCGGTCCCAGCTCCTGCCAACCTAGCAGTTCGAAAGCACGTCAAAGTGCAAGTAGATAAATAGGTACCACTACAGCAGGAAGGTAAACAGTGTTTCCGTGCATTGCTCTGGTTCGCCAGAAGCGGCTTTGTAATGCTGGCCACATGACCCGCCCGGAAGCTGTACGCTGGCTCCCTCGGCCAATAATGTGAGATGAGCGCACAACCCCAGAGTCGGTCCAGTCCCTTTACCCTTTACCTTACTGTCTCCACTTCTTAGGAAATAGGGTCCAATGAACTCAATGGAGTAAACATGTACAGCCATACCTCATGTTACATCCGCTTAAGGATGCGTCTTTTCGGGAAACGGACACGCCGAACCCAGAAATGGGTTGCATTCGGGTTCAGCGCGTCCGTGATCGCTCATGCGCAAAAGTGCTAAATCGCGCTTTGTGCATGCGCAGAAACGAAGAATTATGTCACGCGCCTGCACAGACACAGCACTCAGGATGTGACCTTTTCAGGTTGCGAACGGGCCTCCAGAATGGATCCCATTCGCAACCAGAGGTAACACTGTATATGATTGCACTGTTCGGTTTTCTCCACCCAGTCAATGACTTTTTCAGGGGGATTCAAGTGTACACTGGAATTTTAGGTGCGGTTCAGTGGATTAAAGCACTTTGTCACTAAAGCACAACACCCAGTTAGGAAAGTGATGAGGAAATGAATTTGGGAGGAATTGATGGGTAATAGCAGGGCTTTTTTTCAGCTGGAACTCACGTGTTGGGGGAGGCAGGCTCAACAACTTTGGTTGTTGCTCGCCCTGAAAAAAGCTCAATAATTTTGGTTCCAAAACCTCTTTTTCGATATATAAAAAAGCCTCGTGTAGTAGGACAACGCTAGACTCTGGACAACAGCTGCCAGGCAAAAGGAAACAGTGCCAGCCTAGACTGATAAATAGTTTGAGGTGGTAGAAGGTATCTTCCTATGTACTGTAGCATTTGCTTCATAAGACTAACCAACAGAGCCAAGCCTGTTCTTAGCTCTGTTAAACCAGCCCTTGGATGTAGCTGGTAAGAGCAATTTTTGTGGACAAGAGATATGGAATGTGTCAAATATTATTTTATTTCATTTACAGTTGGGTCTTCCCACCCGCAACTACCTATGGAAATATAATGCTTTGTATTTGCTCTATTGGGGACCCATTATTTTATAGATCTAGCATAGGTCATATCTATTCACATAAACCAAAGCTATGTTTGCAAGTGTATATTGATAGGTGTTGTGTTTATTCCAAAAAAAAAAAAAAAAGGATACTCAAGGATATCACTTTAATGAAGGCTGATCTCCTGAGCCTTGCCACAATTGAGATGGGCATGGCAATTATTTATACTTGGCAGCAATCTATGATTTGTTGCCCAGATTTAGTTTTTGAATGTTCTCTATGTGGCTCACGTGGACCTTACATCTCTCTCTGATTGCGTATTTCATATCCCATAAAATATTTGCAAACACCGAGGTCTTTAAAGGTGACCATTTTTAATCTAATCCAACTCTCTGAAGTTTGCTTAGGCTTCACTAATGCAGTGTTCAGCTGGGAAAGGAGGGAAGCAGAGTAATGACCTATATAGTTGTCATTACTTTTATTACTGCTGGGACAAAGAGTATTGATATTTTAAGTCCATAACCGTCTATGAAAAGAGGAAGAAAAGGATCGTTCCTTTGGGCCTCTGTTTGGAAGGAAGAGTAACCGAGTCTCCTGAAGTGAAACAAAAGGGGAGTGGTTTTGAAAGGTAGTAAAATTAGTGTACCTTGTCTTTTACAGAATGATATTCCATGCTGAATGGACACTTGAATTAGATCCAAAATATCCAAACAAAAAGGGCATAATTCATTCAAGCCTGAAAAGTAGTAGTCAGGTTGCCCAATACTTTATGTTCAGTTAAGAACTGAAATAGTCTAAGGGTTCATCCACATTTCTGCTTATCCAATCGTTAGAATACATGAGTCTGAGCGCGTCCCCCCCTGCCTTTCCCCAGGGAACAAATGGTAATCTGAGGAAAACCCAATTGCCATTTGCTCCAATTCATTGTTAAAGAGTGGTTTTCCCTGGGGGGAACGCAGTGGCACCAGAGCAGGTGTGGATAATTCCTAAACTGCAATTCATACAATTAGCAAGTGCATGAATGGTGTTTAATATTCAATAGTAGGTATAGATCACAACCCTGGGGTGTGGGATGTTAACCCATAGCTGCCAAGTTTTCCATTTTCTCGCGAGGAAGCCTATTCAGCATAATGGAAAATCCCTTTAAAAAAGGGATAACTTGGCAGCTATGCGTTAACCTTCTCCCTCCACTTCAGATTAGCCTTGCCAGTCCTATTTGAATTGGAAGGTAAGCTCCCATTCATGCCAATAGAATTCAGATAATATGTGCAGGTAGGGCAAAGGGTAGAGTCCCACATGCTATGGTCCTGATCTAGATGGGAGGGCCACATGTCTGCTATTTAATTTAACCCTTAGAAGGGCCTCCCATTGACATTTGGCAGAGGTAGTGTGGAATCATTATTGCCATGCACTTGGCTGATGACCGATGGTGAAGGCTCACTAAATTGTCAATGGATCTTTTCCCCCCATGCACAAACCCTTTCAGGGTACATAGAGAATCACAGATTGTGCTCATGGTCTTTTATTCAGGGTTCTAACACCTATACCAACTTACTCTTCTTTCAATATCCCACTTAGCCCAGTACTTCTAGTTCCAGAGCTTGTCTGGGATCTTAGGCTCAGGAACATTTAAAGCTGCCTCATACCAAGTCATACCCATGGTCCATTCAACTCCATATCGACTACACAGACTGGCAGAAGCTCTCCAGGGTCTCAGACAGGGATGTTCCCCATCCTACTTGGAGGTCCCAGGGATTGAATCTTTTGCATCCAATGCAGCTGCTCCACCACTGAGCTATGACCCTTCCCTGGGCTTCATTAGCTACAGCTTTACATGGTGGTGTCATTGTTGCTTTTAGAGAGTAAGATAGTCAACCACAAAAAGGACAAATCTCTTCTGTTAAAAGTTACATTTTGACCACAATGTAGTTGTGCTATTACTTTGTATCTTGCTTCCAAGAAAGAATGAACACCCAGCACTGCCCAAGGAGAATAAGATTGCAGAGAGAGGGAAAGAAGGAAGTGGAGAATAATAAAGTACACACACACACACACACACACACACACACACACACACACACACACAGAGGCACTTTTTGCAAAGCAAAATACATTGTGAGATCTGGAGAAGTGTGCAATTGGACTGGAGTTCTGCTCTGATCCATAAGCAAGTTAGGGAACTTTGGTTAAGGATGGTTCAGTGTCAAAAGCAGACCAACCAAGTTCTTTCCACTTATGTAGTCAAAATTTCCCCGAAGTTGTTGATGAGGAGGTGGGAATTAAAATTTGTAGCTGAAGTTTTTAGCTGTGGCCACTTGTTTAATCCAATCTAGCCCAGCGATTTTAACGTTAGATTTGTCATGGCTTTCTGCAGTCATAACTGTGAAAGTCTTTCCCTTTCAAACTGTTTGACATATTTGGGCTGGAGATGTCAGGGATTGAATGGGTGGCTTTATGGTGCATGCAAAACCTGTGTAATATCATTGAGCTTTTTACTGCACCCCTAACTTCAAAAGGCAATTTAGAAAACATTAAAACATTTTGGATTAGTGTAAATGATATGTTAAAGTAGGTTGAGGGACCCAAGTTAATAAGACAACCTAATTGTAGGTAACGCATGGATTGCTATTCACATATAAATAGACTTTATTTTTTGGGGGGGAGGGGGACTATTACATTATATTTCAAATCAGGAAAAATAAATACAGTAATCAGACAAAAGTACAAATATTCACATAATGTTTAGGGGTATGTGTATCCCTGTGTCCTCTCCCCCCCCCCCCCCGCCCAAAGAAAAAAGCACTGGGGAAAAGCATATAGAAAAAGGTGTTGGTACACAAAATAATGTATTATAAGAAACAAGGGATTGTGGTGGAACTAATAAAGATTCATTAGAATGTTCATTTGGTTTCCAATAGAGTATAAAATTAAACAAACTACCAAAATGTTTGAAAAGAAATGCTTGAAGCTGTTTGAAGATAATTTGAAGATAATTAGGAGGAAAAAATGTTTCAATACCGGTAAGTAAGTCATTCTTTTTCTAATCACATGAGTTTCCTCTCTCTGCATGCATGTACACACACAAATGACAATTTATGTACCTGTATGATGCATCTCAGTTATCTAGCACATGAGATCTGTTGTACTGATACAGAGCACTAAAGGCTGGCTGTCGGCATGATATTTTGCATGATGCTAAGATGATGGATATGCATGGAAACATGCTATTTACTTTGCAGTTGCTAAGCCTAAGAAGTAAGTAACCATCAAAACAGGGCAACTGTTTGGCTTGTATAAGCTTTCCTGCAATTCCTTCCTACCCACCCCTACAATGCTGCTCCTCAGTGTGCAGCTATGTTCACTAGCTGCTACGTGAAATGGGCCTAATTGTGTGTGCATGCATGCAACTGTGGATATACATGGATTTGTGTACTGCAGGGACGGGGAACCAATGGCACTCCATAGGTTGTTTTACTTCAAGTCTCATCAGCCCAGAACAACATGGCCAAGGGTCCCGCAACATCTGAAGGCCACAGCCTCCCCAGCCCCAAGGTATTTCCATGTGTACTAGGGGGAGAGATCATGCCACTATGTAGCATGAGGGAGAATCTTGACATGACCCCCTTGACACTTAACAGTTAAAAATTGTTAAAGCAGCCCTTTCCCTCCCAAATCAAAATATTATTTATTCCTAATCCTGATACATAATGCTCTTGAAATAATATTGAATCTAAGATACAAACTTCATGAGTATTGGGAGACTCAAGGGGCAATTGTTAGTCCCTCCACTGCCCGACAAAGTATGCTTCTGAATGCATGTTGTTGGAAATAGCTGTGGCGAGTGCTGTTGTATGTGGCGAGGCTTCACATGGATATGTCACTGTCCACATGAGAATAGGATGTTTGGCTACATGGGTAGGGTTGCCAGACTCAATAGTGGACAGGACTTCTGTGCCTTTAATTGCCCTGCTCTCTTTTGAGTCTGGGAACCTTAAAGAGAAACCAGCAGCCCTTTGCTTGGAAATTAAACAAAGGGCCTGCTGGATTCTCTTTAAGGTTTCCAGACTCAAAAGAGAGCAGGGCAATTAAAGGCACAGAAGTCCTGTCCTCTATTGAGTCTGGCAACCCTAAACATGGGCCCTTGGCTTGATCAAGAAGGGCTCTTAGGGGTAAACAGTTTTGATTATGGGGCCCTTTAGATTTGGCTGCATTATGGTGTTATTGTGTGTGTGTGTGTGAGAGAGAGAGAGAGAGAGAGAGAGGGAGAGAGAGAGAAAGAGAGAAAGAAAGAGACAGGAGATAAAGGAAACAGACTGTAAAGCCAGTTGGAAGATGGGGTGGTGGTTGTCACGACACAAGTGTATATCTTTGACCCAACCCTACCTCTGAGACCAAAAGATCAGTGAAGTGAGGGGAAAGAATATGTGAGAAAATATGGTCTGATTAGTAGGATAGACAGCCTTTTACAGGTGAATTTTGCTTGTATCTTGGGAGTCCAGGGGAGGGAAGGAGACAAAAATCGTTTAAGTTGATGCCTACATGAATTTCCCCAAACTAATCAACAAGCTGTTGATATTCTCTCTCACAGAAAATTGGCTATTTTGCTAGTCAGTGAACTTGAAAAGGGAGTTGGTTTAAAAAGTCCAACCCTGGAGTCCAAAGGAGAAATTGCATTTTGAGTTGACAGTGATAGACTGTAAGGGAGGGCAAAACTTTGTTTATACATTCCATGAAGTAATGGAAAGGTAGGCATAGTTTCATACTGATTTTTCTCTTATGTTCTTTCCAGAGCCAAAACTTATGTTAGTTTGCTGTATTTGGCCAAGCTGAATCAATAAGAAACTCTCATTCCCAACTCTTATATGAATATAAATAAATAAAGGGAGAGGGTGGAAGTATTGCTAAATGTATTTTTTCCTCCTTACATTTTGCTAGCTAACCATGATAGTTTTAAAATTTGAAGGCCATGATTAACTTCTGTAGCACAAGCCACCCTGTTCTATATTTCACAGGTGGAACAAAATTGATGCTGAGGGGCAAGTCATGTTATTTGAATTTATATGGTTGTAAAATGAAATGTTGATGGTTCTTCCTAATTCTCATAACGAGTAAGTGTGCA
The DNA here is from genome assembly GCF_963506605.1 of Zootoca vivipara. Taxonomy (NCBI): domain Eukaryota; kingdom Metazoa; phylum Chordata; class Lepidosauria; order Squamata; family Lacertidae; genus Zootoca; species Zootoca vivipara. Next base: position 72,135,025 of record NC_083283.1, read on the forward strand.
AAGCAGACAAAATTGAGCACTACTGGATGCAACAGGAAAAAATTAAATACTATGCTCAATTATCCCTTTGCAACCAATGGGACTTAAGTAATTGGCTCAAGGAAACAGAAACCAAACACAGTAACTTCTTCATTGCTCTTACCAAGTAAGAAAAGAAAAGTTTAAAATGTTCACCTATTCCTGAAAAACACACTAAGATCCTGCTGCTATCCCTGCAGTTGCTTCTATGCGATATTGGCACATGCACAGGTTTTCATCCACACAGAATCATATAATTGTAGAGTTGGACAGGAGCCCAAAGGTCATCTAGTCCAACCCCCTGCAATGCAGGAATCCCCACTAAAGCATCCATTAAAAATGGCTACCCAACCTCTGCTGATAAACCACCAATGAAGGAGAGTTTACCACCTTCTGAGGAAGTCTGTTCTGCTGTCAAGCAGCTTTTTTATTTGCCCTGGTGTAATATTTGAAACCATAGTGAGTCAAATACTTCCTCAGAGTCTTTGCACCATATTCATGTTGTCTGCAAATATTTGGCCTGTATGGAGTAAATCCAGAAATGGTACCCGTACAAGCAAGTGTATATAGAAAGGATGCAGGAATATTGGAAACTGCCTTTAGTTTAGGATTGTGTATACTGTCTGGTAGTGGATCTCTGAGATTTCAGAAAAGATCTCTCCCACCTGGATATATTAGGCCAGTGGTGTCCAAACTTTTTTCAAAGAGGGCCAGATTTGATGAAGTGAACATGCGTAAGGGCCAGCCAAAGTTGTTGAGCTTCCCCCTCCCGCAACAGAAATTGTTGGGTTTAACTTACATTTACACTTAGGTGTTGAGGAGACAAAAGAGAATAGTGACTATGGTCAAACTTCAAAAAAAGCAAGCTCTCCATTATTATTGGCATTTCCTTTCCTGGGCTCCTTCAACTACTGAGACTCTACAGTAGCCTTTGTCAAGCTGTTGCCCCAGATGACAGAAACTACAACATGCAGCAACAACAACAACAACAGATAGCATGAGAGCTGAGGCATGATTTGATGAAGTGAACATGCACAAGGCCCAACTATTTTGCCTGGCATTCTTAGAATCATTAGAATTAAATGCAAATTTAATGCAATGATTTTTTTTTTTGCAACATTTATTGCAAATGGCATATTTTTTATTTCGTCACAAGGATGACAAATCTATACAGGTGTCACTCTGCCTTCATATCTGAAGGCCAGATGAAAAATAAATCCAGAAAGCTGAAATATATGTCAGGAACATTGTAATGTGCATTACACAGCAATAAAGGTTGTCTGTCAACTTTTAAGTTCACAACATATAAACAGGAACATAACACCAGGTATACTTGTTGTGTCCAAATAAATACCTGATTTAGACCAACTGATATTAACTGAGATTTTACAATGCATTCATCTCAATTGAAAAGAATGCATACCTGCACTAATGTGAAGGGTGAAACTGAGATCTTCTGGACTGCAGATTACAGATCCCCGCCCCCTCCTGCTTGCATGCAAGAAGGAGTGGGATTGGAGCTGCTCTGATGGGATCCCTATTCCATCCAGGCCAGAGGCCTGGGCAGGCCGGAGTCATCCACTTATATACCTGCTGGGGTTGACAAGACATCTGACCCTAACCTGAATCTCATAGCTCTCCTGACGAGTGCTTTGGTCTGCCCACCAGATACCAGGCACTCTACTATTCAAATTAGGCCCCAGTGTTTTTGTTACAATCCCCTTCTCAATTAAGTAATAAATTTTAATCTAGAATTTAAATTCTCAAAACTTTCTTATTTCTTAATTTGAGCAAGTAAACTACTGCTCTCACTTCATTACAAACAGTATTTCTACCTGTAACACACTTGAGCAAACCTGCTCCTCTTCCTTTCACATATATTTTGTTGCCATTTGCAACTGTAGCTGCCTCTGATTAGTTATCATTTAACTCTTGGGGAAAATAATTACCATCACACGTAATGTGCATGGAAGTTGCCGAACCAATTAACCATGTGCCGCTCCTAAGGGGGCCCCACACCAGGGCAATCTAGATGGATTTTGCAGACTTTGGCTGTGAACTGGGGCCCTACAAAAAAAAAATTCAAGTTGCACCCCACTGCTTCAAATTCGCCCCCACTGGCTAGCACTGAGTCTCATAGTTGCTGGGCCTGAGTTGCCCTGCCCTCACATGAAGTTTTGGGTTTGCAATTTTGGGAGAGGGGAGACTTCGGCACTGGGGAGAGGGCAGGCTGGTGAGGCCCCCTACACTTAGAGGCCCGAGTTGCCCTGCCTTCACATGAAGTCTTGGGTTTGCAATTTTGGGAGAGGGGAGACTGCCTGCGGGGGAGCGGGGGCGGGTTGCTGAGGCCCCGTAGTTTTAGAGGCCCCAGGCTTCAGCCTATTTAGCCTATATATAAATCCGGCACTGGGTCAAGGTGGTGGCCGCCCCTCTGCCACCGCCACCACTGCAGCATCAATGTCCCGAACGTGTACTGTAGTATTTATTATTTATTGAGCCCCCCCCCCGGCTGATCAAATTGGTCGACCCAAGGAGTGATGCAACTGGGGACTCTCTAATGGTGCGGGGGCTGGCTATGCCCCCCACACAGAGGAGAGAGCTCGTGACAAACCCGCAAAAAGGAAATGGCTTTGGTGGCGGGTGCTCGGGCACCGCAAGAGATTGCTATTTCAAAATAACCTGGGGGGCCGTTTGAAACCAGCCTGGGGGCTGCAAGTGGCCCCTGGGCCGGACTTTAGGCATGCCTGTATTAGGCACTTGAACCTGGGACCTTTTTCCAATAGGGCATGTGACCTGCTCCTGAGCCAGAGACCTTTCCCAAGGAAAACAGTTGAGTATCTGGTTTTTAATGGACACATTTATCCTTCACCCAGGCAGAGATCGTTTTAGGTAGCACAACCAGTTCAGCTGCACTGGGCACTGTTGCACTGGGCACTGTGCTACAGGGGCCACCACCACAACACTGTAAAATGGAGCATGAGAGGTGTGGGGGGGGGAGTGGCAATTTTTAGTGTTGCATAGGGTGCCACTGAAATGTGAGAGCCCAATTTCTGCCACTGACCCAGGAGTATCCTGGTATATAAACTGGCACTCACATCCTTTGCGGCGTTACAAAGCATCAGTCCTCTCTAGCAGATGTGTGCTGAGTCTAACTGAGACGGAGGCCCTTCTGTGTCTGAATTTACATCAGTCTTGGAAAGCATAGCTTTTGAAATGTGCTGGGTTGAAAGGTTGGAAAGTCTGCTCACATTAGCGCCAGTTCACGTTGAATATTCTAGGTGTGCTGCGGGAAGTTGTGTGTACCTAAGACCTGCTCCCACACCTTGTTGATAGTATAAACTCCAAGGCCGCTTGTGTATGAATCAGCCCTGAATCAAACACTACTACTGACTGAAACCGAGCAGTGTACATACCGGTAATGCATCTATTCATTGCTTATTAAATAAAAAATGAAATCACAGCAAGGCGAACACAATCGCTATATTATGGCAAGCAGTTGCAGAATAAACACAGCATTTGTTGTGAACGCGTTCATTCTGTAGCACACCCTGGGGTCTTATGATAAACAGTGGGTGATAATTAATTATAATGACGATAACGTTCAAATATTTGGCACCACTTTCCTTCCTCCTCTGCTAAAGCACTTCTGTTTAATGTCATTAAACAGCTGCGGCAACTCACATGGGTTTTGCCAGTGACACCATGGCATGCCACATGGGCCCCCACAATCAGCGGAATTAAACAGAAATGAAACTGAAGGTGTTTGGGGCACAGATGTGGAAAGTTGTGTCAAACAACAATAGCAGCCACCAGCCAATGAACAGTGGGCAGCTATAGCATGCTAAGTGTTCGGCAAGATGAGAAGAGCCCCCCACCCCCATTTTCTGTTGTGCTTCATTATTATTTCTTTAATATATGCATACCACAAATATTGAAATTAAGATGAAAAAACCATGAAACCTTATTCTCAATTAAAGATCTAAAGTTGGCTCTGAATCCTAGCTTAAAAATGAAAATTGGTTTGTACTGGCCACGCTTAAAGGCCAAAGGAATTCACACGTGAAAAGAGAAAAACGGGCACACAGGCCTCTACTGTTGAGGGGTTAGAAGCACGAAGTCTGCATAGACTTCTGATCTGAATCTCCACTTCAGCACTTGATGATTGGCTGTCAGTATTTCCTCAGTGCGTGGCTAAAACAGAGAGAATATAGGTGATCATTTTCCTGACTCGGAATATGATGTTTTATTCAATTTACCTGGGGGCTAAATTGCATGGCCCATAGATGTGTGCTTATTTTCAATTCAGACTGATGTGTTCTATCAGCCCAGATTTTGGTTTTGTTGTCCGCGGCTGAAAGCATTGTCAGAGTAGTCTGTTATGGGCAAAAACTCCAACCACGCCAAAATGGATTGATGAATGCCTGCTAAATCACATTTTATGCCTGGTGGAGTGTGCAGATGACCACTGTGCCATAAGCCCATCAGAATCTGGGTTTGACAGGTAGGAATTTAGTACCCACCCACATGCCTGTATGTTGTGCGAGGCAGCCTTCAGCAGTTCCCCAAAGTTTTGATGCAACAGCAGGGGTAGAAAAATAAGCTTTAAAATATTGATAATGTAGCAATAGCAGCCCCTCCAATTGTCCCTATTTTCCAGGGACAGTCCCAGATTTACAGAAACTGTCCCAGTTTCAGATTTGATATCGGATTGAACAGCTTTTCCTTAGGATGTCCCTATTTTCATTGGAGAGTTGTTGGAGGGTATGGAGTTAAGCCATAAGTATCTATACGACCTTTAGAAGGCATCTGAAGGCTGCTCTCTATAGGAAAGTTTCTTAACGTTTAATGTTTTATTATGTTTTTATATATGTTGGAAGCCACCCAGAGTTATTGCTGATGAGTTATAAATGCTCACTGCATCACCAGCCACATGGGTGGGGTAATAGTAATTGTAGTAGTAGTAGTAGTAGTAGTAGTAGTAGAATATTATTATTTTCATTGGAGAAATGTTGGGGGGTATAATAGCTTCCTGAGAGAGGTCTCAATCCAACCAGTCATGGCCTGCCTATTGTATGTGAAATCCCTTGATGGACAAATACACATTCCTATGCAAATTTCCGGTTGTTATTGGCCATGGAGTTTTCTTGGCAGGGATACTGGAGTGCATTGCCAGTTCCTTCTCCAGGTGGATGTATGGAAGTGAGAGCTGGACCATAAAGAAGGCTGATCACCGAAGAATTGATGCTTTTGAATTATGGTGCTGGAATAGACTCTTGAGAGTCCCATGGACTGCAAGAAGATCAAACCTACCCATTCTGAAGGAAATCAGCCCTGAGTGCTCACTGGAAGGACAGATCCTGAAGCTGAGGCTCCAATACATTGGCCACCTCATGAGAAGAGAAGACTCCCTGGAAAAGATTGCGGGCACAAGGAGAAGGGGACGACAGAGGATGAGATGGTTGGACAGTGTTCTCGAAGCTACTAATGTGAGTTTGACCAAACTGCAGGAGCAGTGGAAGACAGGAGTGCCTGGTGTGCTCTGGTCCATGGGGTCACAAAGTGTCAGGCATGACTAAGCAACTACAACAACAATGCAAATTGCAGGTCATATACTGAATTGCAGGTCAGTGTGGCCTGGGTGACATTAGAATACAGATCAGGATGTGAACCTGCATTGGCTATATAGTATTTGCAAAAGCACTCTTGCAAGCATGCAGGATAAAGGAAAAAAACCCTGTGAACAACAAAGACTGGATTCAGCTGATTTTATTTCTCCAGGCCTTCTACATTTGAAGGACATAAGCACTGGGTGTCCTAAGCATGAGGCCTCCCTCTCTAATGTTGTGCTCCTCATTTTTAATGTTGCACTGTGTTCTTTATTACCATATGTAATAGAGCTACTGAGCCATTTGAGGAAATTGATTTTAATTTTATTGCCTCTAAATACACTGTAGTTACAGGGCACTTTTGCGACTTTAGAATTTATTTTTATACATGGTGAGCCATGTTTTTTTTTAAGAATAGAAAGGCAATACTCACAACATAAATATTCCAAATGCCTGGAAATGTTCCTTTCTCATACACAGATACACACACACACACACACACACACACACACACACACACACACACAGAGAGAGAGAGAGAGAGAGAGAGAGAGAGAGAGAGAGAGAGAGAGAGAGAGAGAGAGAATATACTATATATGTATGTGTGTTTCTGTGTGTGAATGAGAGAGAATTTTTTCTAGGCATCTGGAGTGTGTGTGTGTGTGTGTTTGTGTGTAATCCACACACATACACATGAGCAAAACTACAAATGAGACATAGTCTATCTAGGTGAAATAAAATGACAGAGAAAATAGTCACTATGCCCAAATTGAGAATTTATTTGGGGGAGGCAGGGAGATTTTACTTTAGGACAGGGATGGGGAACCTATGGTCCCCCCAGATGGTGTTGGACTCAAACTTCCATCTGGTCCAGTAAGGGATTTTTGGAGTTTCAGTTTAATAAAATATTGTGGGCCACAAATTCCCACATGTCTGTTTCAGGCAAAGATGGTGGTGGGGAAGATTTCATAAGAAAAGTTCAACTCTAGAGATGTATAGAACCACTATGGAAGCTATGCTGATATTCAAAAGGTTTAATTTCCCTCATGCATTTAATTTGCCTCGTAACTCCAGTTGATGTCAGTAGAAATGGGAGGTGCCACTCCTCTGAAACATTTCAAGCTTGCACTGACAGTGTGATACACATTTAATTTGTCATTGGATAGTGTAGACATCAAGTATTAAACCTCTCTGTCATCTGAAGCCACTTTGGGCTATCAGCACTGATGAAAGTGAATTGTTGCTTTTTCAAGCACTCCCAAAATATTATATATATACTGTAAAATTCTGATGAGTAATGTTTTGCCGGTATTCATTAATATCAGGCAGCAGTGTCCTCTATCTGCCCATTCCTGTCTACTTTCACTAAATGTCATAGGACAAAAAATATACCCAGGCATGGATCTGAAATCAGCTTTCAGCGACCCATTTTGTTACTATTGATGCTTCATCAACATATATTTTTATCTTGTTTTATCTTCATTTGCAGTCATGGGTGTTAGACAATTTCCCCCAAGCATTTGATAGCTAAAGTAAAGTAAAGTATTGTAGTTTTTTTTAAAAAAAAATGGAGGAAACCTTCTTCTGAAAATGCTTTCCTTTTAGTATGTAAGGACATAGATGACCTCCCTTTAAAGCAGGGGTCTCCAAACTAAGGCCCGGGGGCTGGATGCAGCCCAATCACCTTCTAAATCCGGCCCACGAACGGTCCGGGAATCAGCATGTTTTTACATGAATAGAATGTGTCCTCTTATTTAAAATGCATCTCTGGGTTATTTGTGGGGCCTGCCTGGTGTTTTTACATGAGTAGAATGTGTCCTTTTATTTAAAATGCATCTCTGGGTTATTTGTGGGGCATAGGAATTCGTTCATATTTTTTTCAAAATATAGTCCGGCCCCCCACAAGGTCTGAGGGACAGTGGACCGGCCCCCTGCTGAAAAAGTTTGCTGACCCCTGCTTTAAAGGAACCCACTGGCGAAACACTGATATTCTGCCTCTGCTGATACAGAGTTCTGGCACAGCATCACATCATGTTGCCATGATCACAGGAGCGATAAAGTGATCCATTCATATCTGAAGCTTAGATATGACAGATAGTGCTTGTTCATAACTTGTTCATAAATAATCTGGAGCAAAGGTCAACAGGGAGGTAGCCAGGTTTGCTGATGAAGTCAAAGAATGATAAAAACAAAAAGGGGATTGCGAAGCACTGCAGATGGATCTCTCCAGGTTGCATGAATGTGCATTAAAATGGTGGGTGTGGTTTAGGCGCACATTGAGATGGGAAAAAATAAATCCCTAACTTTACATATATGTTTATGTGGTGTGAACAGCCAGGGACTGACCAGTAAAGAGATATTGGGATTGAGATAGATGGTTTTGGTGATGATGATAGGGGTCATCAGGAAAATAAACTTGCCAATATCATAATGCTGTTACACTAATGGACGGTGCAATTGCATTTGGAGTCCTGATTCAGGTCTCTTATTCTCTCGCACACCCTCCCCTGAAAAACAGAACAGAAGAAGTGTAGGGGAAAGGCCCAGGAAAAAGTAGGCTTCCAATTATGAGTTTAAAAATATTGGTTTTGGTAGATCAAATGCCAGCCACTGATGCTAACTTACTCTAACACAGGCATCCCCAAACTTTGGCCCTCCAGATGTTTTGGACTACAATTCCCATCTTCCCTGACCACTGGTCCTGTTAGCTAGGGATCATGGGAGTTGTAGGCCAAAACATATGGAGGGCCGCAGTTTGGGGATGCCTGCTCTAACAGTTTGTATATGTGCATCTAGACTGGTGACGCATTGAGATGTATTTAACACAAGCATGTGATTATACAGTTATGCACCTCAAGCCAATTGAAGAAAGGTAATTCACAGGTTTTTTTTTCCCCTAGGTAACAATGGCACAGTGTGTTTTTATATCTCCTGTGTGGCCTTATAACAATTATCAGTAGTGTCTTTTTAAAAAAATAAAATAAATAAATATTAAATGTAATAGGCATTAAACCTTATGTGATTCCACAAAGGGGAATCATTAAATGAAAGAGGGGAAACAAAGACTGCTGCCCTGAAATGATTTTCTCAGATGTAGTGCCACAATAGGCAAGGCACAGATTAAAAAACTAAGAGGTCTCTTTTTAAATGGTGATGCTAAACGGAAAGAAGCAAGGTTGCCCTTTCATAAGCTTTAGATCACATTATAATGTTGCTCACAACAACCGACCAAATCAGCATCAACTGCCTTGCACTAAAAATATTTCACATGTTTATTTTTTTTCCTGTTCCTATCTGGTTCTTGGCAAGGCACACACTTGGGCAGGCGAGGAAATTAGATATAATCATTAGATAATCATTGGTATAAGATGACTCCTTTTCTATTGTTAATTTATACATAGCGTATGGATGCTTTTAATTTAGTTTGAAAATGAGGAGATTGCATTTGGGAATGGCTAGGAGATTAAAATCTTTGTATTGTAATTGAACGGGTTGTGTTTGCACAATTTCCCATTATCATTACAGTGTGAGGAGTGGGTTCATGTTGATCCATATTCTCATCTCATTACAACTCTTGCCACAGGAATATATCTCCCCTTGGAAAACCAATCCTCAGAGCTCCTCCACCCCTGTCCGTTCAGTGGCAGGGAGGGGATAGGGGGGGAGGGGGGAGGCCAAACCCAGCTTATAATGGACCCCTTTGGTTCTCAACGCCCACGGGTACTACTGGTGGCAGAAGTGGACTTGTGGGTGGAGGGAAAATGAAGGGACAGAGTCTACAATGTATGTTTTGGTTGTCTTGTTTGTATAAAAACCAATAAAAATCATTTTTTTTTAAAAAAAAAAGGAATATATCTCCCCTTTTCCCGGTGGCAGTCTGAGTGCCATCATAGAAAGAGGGGGCCTCATAGGAGTCAGTCCTATGACTGGACACAGTCTAGGAAGCAGGCCATTGTGAGCCACCTGCCTATGTTTCTTCACACATCATATTCTTAGGTGTACACTTAAGATTTTTAAAAAATATTTTAAAGTAGACACGTGACTGTGCAAAGTGTCAATGAATGCAACAGGCGTGCATATCACAGAAGTACATTCGTTCATTCCTTTTGGCACAGTTGCTTTTTAAATAGATCTTCTCAGCAGGTACCTGTATAAATACAGTGGTACCTCGGTTTAAGTACACAAATTGTTCCGGAAGTCTGTACTTAACCTGAAGTGTACTTAACCTGAAGCGAACTTTCCCATTGAAAGTAATGGAAAGTGGATTAATCCATTCTAGACGGGTCCGCGGAGTACTTAAACTGAAAGTACTCAAACCGAGGTGTACTTAAACTGAGGTATGACTGTACAGGGTTTTTTTTTTTAAAAAAAAAAAATGTTGTTGTTTTGTGTCCCCCTTGGCTTGGCGCTCAGTGCAGGAGAACCTAAATCTGGCGCTGCACACACATACACACATACACAAGACTTGGGGTAATACTGTGTCTGCTCTGAGTATAACCCTCTAACCCTCTTCTGATGAAAACCGGGATCTGTGTATTTTGGTGTTGGGCAACTGTGCAAATGCACAGCATCACTGCAAATGCAAGCGCTGGCTGCCAGGACTGGCACATCTTCCTCCTTGAGCTCAGTGGTGGTGCTGGATGAGGGGAACAGCACATTCCAGGATCAAATCTGAAGTTGGATTGGTTTTTTGTAATTTTGTACCGGGAAAATCGAGATATTTGAAGGGTATGACAGTATTGTATGCCTCTTAACAAATGGCTTGGCAGAAATTGAAGAGGTGAAGTTTTTCTTCTTTCGTTATTATAAAAGATTATACCTTTTGAATCTGAAGATGCCCATGCAGATTTTAAAGGCACACACATATTTCATTGCGGGGAAGGAGAGAGATAAAGACGTTTCTGCCTGACCAGCTTGATAAGAAAAAGCAACAACCGCCTTATCAATTTTTCAGGTAAACCACAAAGAATGGGGGATGGGAATCGTGAAATAGGTCAGCATGTGATATATTTACAGTTTTGTTGTTGAGATCTGGGGCTATCCATCTGTAGAAATGTCAAGACTTCCTCAAGATAGGGTTTAACAAAGAACAAACACAAGTTGAGAAGAAAAGATAAGGGATGCTTAGCCAATTGCAACTTGAACCTTGGACATTTTGAAGTTTCTTCTTCTGAGTAGAAGAGATTTCAAGCACTACGCTCCAGGAAAACTTTGTTCAAGTTCTCATTACAGACTCTACTATCAGCCAGTTATTGAACCAGTCCCATTTTGCAATTGTGTCTTATCTTAGCCTTATACCACAGGGCAGGTGTTGTGTGTGTGTGTGTGTGTGTTTGTGTGTGTGTGTGTGTGTGAGAGAGAGAGAGAGAGAGAGAGAGAGAGAGAGAGAGAGAGAGAGAGAGAGAGAGAGAGAGAATATTTTAATGTTCAGTGCAGGCAAATAAACCCAATTCTTCCCCTGCTTCTTGCAGGTGGGAGAAATGAGACATGACTCTGAAGAGGTCAGAGTAGACTTGAAAGTCAAATTTGTGCTTTACAAATATGCAAACTGGAATACGGAAATTTGCAATTCTTCAAATTTGTAAGTGCAAATTTCTCTTATATACACATTTCTGATAATATATTTTGCCTATATAATGCATTTATGTATGCATTTTTCACTAATATTTGAATTTATATGTAAATTTTACCCTAGTATATGCATCTTTACACAAATTACTTGGCTGGAGAATATCATTGTAAAATAGAAAGTGAGGTCAGAGACATCCACTTTGGGAAAAGGGGGAGGACCCCAGAAAGATGGAATATTTTTCCACCTTGGCAGAGGATGCAAGGATATTTTTTTTTAAAAAAAAAGCCCAGTGTCCACCCCATTGGGAGGCTTACTATTGAAGTGGGAATTAGCAGTCCACAACAAGGGGATCAGAGAGAATCTTATGTTTGGATTGCACACCTGAGAAAACAGAACCTGAAAGAGAATTAACCCTTGACACTCCATATCCATCTTGAGGGGAAGATGGATAGAAATGTGTGTGAGTTTCCTCTGCTACCTGAACCAATGACAGTTGTGTAGTTTTGTTAACCCAACATCAATTTCACACTTGTGTGCTTTGAAAGAGAGTTGTTCCATTTGTGGTTTGTCAGTTAGTTCTTCTAATGTCTTCAACAAAGGTGTAATGGTTCAAAAGTGGACAATCTCATGGATATCATCCAATGGTGAAGGCCAATGCAAATAATTCATCTAACCTTAATGAAGTTTCCCTATCCTGGTCCAGTAATCCTTGCATTTGGAACAGAGTTTGGGCAGTAGGACTAAGTAGGAGCATTTTTTGAATTAATTTTAAGAAGTATCACAAGCGGTTATAAATCATTGCTCTACTGTTTAATCTAAAAATGTAAATTTATATTATTAGCAATAGAGGGCATGGCCTAGCAGCTCTAGCTAAACACTTTCACGTTCTACTGATTTTGGTGTGAGAGTGTTATAAAAACACTGGGGCCTAATTTGCATAGTGTGTTTTGCATAGTAGAATGTCTGTCATCTGGTGGATGGGGCTTTGGTGCTCTGCTCCAGAATCGGCCCCTACCATTGTGTGTTCAGTTAAGTTCATGATGTTGTTTCAGTTTCTCTTGGATGGTGTGTTACTTTGTTACAGTTTTCTTTATTACTAAAGCTTTGTTTGACATATACGTGAGTCGCTTACTTTGCTAAAAGAATGAGCTGGATCATGACCTTAGCTATAAAGTGATAATGAGGCCGCCTTCACCCCGGTATGGCTCCCCTTTATCACACACACAGCCCAACAAGACAATGACAAAAATCTACCAACAGCATACAAATCAATTTGGCTAACCTGATCCAAAACACCCACCCACTCCACTCCACATGAAAACAAAGACCACCACAGCCAATCACAAATGAACAACCACACCCTAGGCCTAGGCCAACCCAAATCTCTCTCACCATCAAAAGAACACAAGGAAATAAAAGAGAACCTGCACAAGCAACGCTGATATCAAACCCTACATGTATTAAGTAAAATAGAAATATTGCTACCCGATCCCACGCCAACCTATCCACCTCTTTCTTCCCAGTGTCTCAACAAATGAAACTGATTTGCAAAAATGATGCATGTAAAAGCATGAGAGACACTGCCCATACCTTTGTAAATCAAGAAATCTTTAATAAAAATACTTTAAAAATTAAAATTAAAAATAAAGTGATAATGAGGTATTCAGAGTGAAACTACAGCTCTATGCAGTTAATAATTTTAATAATTTTAATAAATTGTTTTTGAGAGGTTTGTTTGGAAACAGGCTTGGAATCTGGGGCAAGTTATTGTATCACAAGGCAGCTTAATTATTTTTCTAAACTGTTTTAAAGAAATCTCATCCTGGTCAGGACGTGGCTAGGCATATATATTATTTATGCTCTGGTTTTTCTTGCAGGGATTAATATTTCATATGTAGTATTAATCATAAATAAGGAAATTTGGGTCTTTTTTATCATTAATGATATGGGACAAATATACACGCATCCAGGTGATTTCTCATGGGCACTGTGCAAAAGTCACCGTGACGAGTCAGTTTGCTGTCTACCACTTTTTGCTGGCGTACATTTAATTAAGCCATAAAACAGCGTTCAGAATCATTGTTATTTACTGTGCTCTTGAGGAAGATTCCAAGGGGGAAATATATGGAAATATGGCAGATGATAAGAATGACACTTAAATGTTTGAGAGCCCGAAATAAACTTGCATTCTTTTAAATGGTGGCATCAGCAACATTCCCAATGTATTTAACAAACTTCAATTACGAAATGTGCTGAGGCAGGGGCTTCATTTCAGGTGCTGGAGCCCAAGAACCAGTGAGCACTGTATATTGACAGTTCAGTATCGAGCTATAGAAAAATAGCTCTGTAACTGTGTGACTCACACCCCCTTTCTAGAATAGCTTTTGCTGAATTTGCATACCAGAGAATTGCACATTTTATTAATTTCTTTATTATACAGCAGGCATGTCCAAAGTCCATTTTGGGGGCCTAATCCGGTCCGCCGGTCAGTTCTTTTTTCCTTTTTTAAAAATATTTTTATTGGTTTTTCCATGTATACATCCTCTAACAATATTTATCCAACAGTTTCCATATTTACCCCCCTCCTCCCCTGGACTTCCCTCATATTCCCATTTTGTTTAATTCCATATTACTCACCCTTCATGTTGTTTCCCAAAATTTTCCCAAAACATATAATCTTACTTTTTGCATACAATTTGTTTATTCAAGCCCTGCCAGCAAGTCCAATGCTTTGTTGTTTCTTCATATATGTTGTAAATGGTTCACATTCTCTTTTAAAGTCTTTGTTATCCTTTTCATGTATTTTATCTGTTAATTTTGCAAGTTCTGCATATTCCATAAGTTTCCCTTGCCATTCTTCTTGCGTTGGTATTTCTTTTGTCTTCCAAGCTTGTGCTAATACAATTCTTGCCGCTGTTGTTGCATACATAAATAATTTCCTTTTTAAAAAAATCCTGAACTAAAATTTTGGCTTCTTTTTAAACATTCATTATATATCATTTCCCAACACTGGTTGGTTTGATCCAGTATATTCCCATTCCCAAAAAAACAACTTTGGGTTAAGGAAAAAAAAGGCTCAGCCACCTTGGTCGGCCCTCACACATGTTCACTTCATCAAATTTGGCCCTCTTTGAAAAAAGTTTGGGCACCCCTGTTATACAAAGTCTCTGCTGGCCATTGTCTGCTATACTTACACTAATATGTCTACAGATACCATGACCTTCCATGAAGACCTCTCAATGCACCATTTCCATTTTTATTTTTTTTTGCCTCCAGGGTGTAAGTTCCAAGAGATGTAGAGCAGAGGTGAGGAACCTCAAGTCCAGAGGACAAATGTAGCCTTCTAAAGTTCTCTCTCTGGCTCTTGCGACTTCCCCAAGCCATAATCCTCCTCTCCTCGGCCACACCCATAACAGGCCTTGCTTCACATCCTCCTGAAGTGTTTTTGCCTGGCTGGAACATGACCTTGCATTCAAGTACAGTGGTACCTTGGGTTATAAACGCTTCAGGTTACAAACTCCGCTAACCCAGAAATAGTACCTCAGGAAAATAGGGACATCCAAAAGAAAAGTGGGACATTCTGGGAGCAAATCAGAAACGAAGACAGGTTTTTTGTAAATTCAGGATTGTCCCTGGAAAATAGGGACATTTAGAGGGTCTGTTATTGTGCAAGTTTAATTTTTTTCTTATCACTTACATTGAACTTACAGAGCCACAAAGGACTTATACTGCTCATACACCTTACCTGTTGAGTCATAGTATACATTTAGACATGTGTGGATTATTGTGTTAGTTTTCCTGGTTAAAAGGCCAGTGCCTCGGCCCCAGCTTCTAATGTTCCTTTTATACTTCATTATCTGTTGTGTTAGTGAACTGTTAATTCACACCAAGGGGGCACAATTATAACACAACAGTGAACATCGTTGTGCACACACACTTCTGTTCCCTCATGATTCACCCAATGAAAAGGGCAGGGAAGAACTGTGTGCCAGAATACTGCTTCAGATTTTGACACATGTTTTCATGATCCAGGAAAGCCACAGGGAAATTACAGTGGAAAACCAGAGGATGCATGGCCTGGAGAGAGTCCCAGGGAGTAGATAGGGGCTTGGGGTTGTGGCACGTACAGAACTGGGGCTGAGGTTCCCCACCCACTCCCTCTCAAGGAGACATTAAAAGTAAGATAAAACAAAATTAAAACAATGATACATTTCAACAATAAAAATCTGCATGGCATAAGCAGTGAATAACAGTCAGCAGCAACCAAAGTAATCAGTGCTTTTTTTTTCTAATTAAAAAAATGTTTAGGGGTGCTCTCATTTTCCTACTCATATTGAAATACTTACTGCCCCTAAATGAGGTCAAACTTAGATTCACAAAATGTTTAGGGGTATGTGTATCCCTGTGTCCTCCCCCCCCCCCAGAAAAAAGCACTGAAATTAATAATGATGAAGCACACTTCTCAAAGCTGAAATCAACCACTTGTCATCTGACAAAAGTCGGTAAAGTTACCAGGATAACGGGAAGACCATTTCATAACCCTCCAGTTTCTTGAAGGCAGCAGAAGTTTTAGTCTCTACTATCAGAAATGCCCAAAGAGTAGGATGAGTTTGGATTGTGTGGTGAAGATGAGCAAACTGGTAGTTTGAAAGGCAATCCTGATTCTTGAGGAACACCAGCTGGCCCTTTGGCTACTGCCCCCGGGCACGAAGTCTGTGAAGGCAGTGTTGGCTATTGGCAATGGGATTGGGTGGGCCTCCATCTGTCCTTTAAAATGGCCCTTGTTAAAAACCAAGATTGGCACGATTCTCCCGGCAGGAGGGAGCCGCTCCACCTCATTCTTATAGAATATAATACCAAGGCATTATGCAGCATCTTAAAATAGACACCAAGACAATAAAGGTTGGATACCTTGATAAACCATGGCTAGCAAACAGTATTCCAGAAGGTGACTGTGGAATTGGCAAGCAGAGGCAGACTGTGTTGCTGTAAAGAACATTTCAGACACCTTCTAGTCCTCTGTCTAAAAATAGCTATGATGGCAGCTATATTTAGACTATTATATATAAAATAGTACAGGTTGATGTTCTATTTTGAGTTGATTATAGCAATGACAAAGATCAATAATTAAGCCACTCTTCCTGTTGCAGCAATGGCGTCACCGAGGCAGGGGGATTTTATATAGCAACCTGTTCCCTGCATTTGGATTAAATTCACATACACAGCACTTGAGTGTTTGCTGCTGCTGCTGCTGCTTTCTTAAAAAAAAGAAAAGGGAAAGAAAACTCTCAGAATGTCCTCTTTATATGCCTTATCCCTCTTGGAAACATCCAATAAGTTGCATTTACCCAGGAGTTAGAATACTGCATTTCCCCAGATCCAAAACAGAAGCCTCTAATAACCAGAGTTGTTTTCTGCATTGGAAGCCTGCATTGCTAAACCACCCCTATTCCATGCCTTCGATCGCTGTTGCCATTACACTGTGGTTGGTATGCATGCATTCATCATTCCGCTATCTCTTTATCTATTATGACTGCTGAATAGGGAAGAAAAGTGGACTTGTCATAGTTACCATTTCGATGCATTCATCACATGCTATCAGTAGAAGAGAGCAGGAAACCATCAAATAGTGCTGTAAAAATTCTGCCATTGCCGCAGCTGGTCACATCATTCTTGCAATTATGAGATGCTCAGGTAGCGGTAATCAGATTGACTAATATAGATATCTATCACATGCAAGCAGCTCAGGTATATTCCACAGTTTCACTTCTGGTGTGATCGTTCATTTCCAAGCAATCAAATGAATGAAGGGATTCATGGGAACGTTGGCCGATCTGGGATGCTTATCCCCAAACTATGAGCTGAATTGAGCTTGCTTAGCCCAAACACTTGTGATTTATATTATAAACTACTGTTACTCCTGCTTTTAAAGATTTGGGATTGTGGATCAATGATAGCAACTTCCCAAGTGAATATATATCATAGGAGGGATTTGAACGCAGGTCTTTAAGGATCAAGTCTGTCCACTGATTAACATTCACTTCTGTTTATATTTTCTCCTCAGTTCGGTGTGTTTGTGTTTTGAAGTGACTGACTTAGGACTGCTGCAATGTCCTGCCTGTAATGAAATGCAGGATGTTAGCTGACATTCTACTACCATTGGGTCAAAATTTTGGGAGATGCATACTGCACTATGATCTGCTGCTTATTCATCCAGAGAGTGTGCATATACACTGGTAAAGTGTGCATCAAAAGGCACATATTGGTGGAAATATACAAAAATGCTTTGTATTATAGGAAATTACTTGCAAAGCAAAATTGCATATAAAATGTGTATATTATGAAAAGTTGGTACTAAAAATTTGATAAATTTTCTGGAGGCCTTTTTTCTGAAATGCAAACAGGTGCAGAAATGTGGAGAATTGAAATCAAAACTGGGAAAGTATGAGAAATATGCTATATTCAGACATTATTCTGTTTTCCTGATAATTCTGTTTTCCTTACCTGATAATTTCTACATTTTATGTAGAAACGGCGTCTGGAAATCTAGTGCTCATTTCCCTGTTGATTATTTCCAAAAACAGATCATTTGCAAACCAGTTAATTCAGAAAATTGTGGGAGTTTCGCATTGCAATTTCACATGATTAAATTTGGTGTGGTATTCCCGCCATTTCAAATTTAGTGCAAAATGGTGATGCACAAATCAGAAAGCTGCAGTTCCACAATGCAACAGGTACTGCAGTGTGAAAGGAATGTTACATTTCAGGACAGAAGTGCTGGCATTATAACCAGTAAAACCAGCAAAACAATCCTCACATCTGAATGCAGCCATAGAAACCAAAATTGACTGTTTTGTTCATCTCTACTTCCAGTATGGAAGAAAGTCTCACACTTCCTTAAAAAAAATGAATGATATGACAGCATCCTGAAATAATACTGACATAAAAAAGCTTTGCACTATCAAGAGGATTTTAAAAATCTATTTCTACCTATGCTTATACTAGGAAACTAATTAATCCTGAAAATAATCTCACTGGCAATCAGGGAATTGAACTACCCCCCTCCCCACTTTCTTCAGTTCAGTTTTAGATTATTTAGTATGACTTGTTTCAAATTTCTGGCTTGATTCCAATTCAGACGATAACTGTTAGCGTTGTGGGTTTTTTTTAAAAAAAAATAGTCTGGCAAGTGGATCAGATGCATTTTGAGCCACGCCGTAAGAACTTGAAATAAGAATATAACTGTTTTAAAATTAATAGAAGCATAATTTGAGAAAACACTTTAATTTTGCATGAACTATTACCACCCTCCTCCAGAACTCTGACAGTCATCTTTCGCAACCGAGAAGACAGAATTGTCTTCGGCACCCAAGCAATCATTCCATATGGATAGAAAGACTAGGAAACAACCCGACCAGGACCCTTATGCACATTTGCATCTGCACACTTGCCAATAGCATCGGGGGGGGGGGGCTAGTGGGGCCATGACCCAAGGCGCAAAATCTGGAGAGGGTACAATCAGGTATCCCCACACAGGCGTCGGCTTCCGTGGGGATCCCTGCCCCATTGCAGGTGGCAGAAAATGGAGGGAGGCACACAAGAGGTTTTCCCAGCATAGCCTGGCACTCCTCTCTATGGGTATCGGGAGATTCGCCCTTTAAGGGCTGTGTTGGCTGGGTTCTCCCCTACATGGGTAGGCAGGCAGCGCAGTATGGTCCTGCTTGGCTCTGGTTGGGTGTGTGTGCTCTGATGGCATCAGCAGCTTGCCGAGCCAGGCACCGGCAACATATGCTACTCAGCTGACATTTCCAATACTGTACATTTATGTGAACCTTTCATGCACACAATGAAATCATGCAACAATAGTTTTTTTAGGTATTACAAGACTTCTTTCTTTCTTTCTTTCTTTCTTTCTTTCTTTCTTTCTTTCTTTCTTTCTTTCGCTGTAGCAGATCAACACTGCCACTCCTCTATAAAATAAGATGTGCCGATCAGCAGTGGATGTGACGCGCGTTCTGGGGGTGGGACACACGTTTTGGGGGCAGGGCACACCGTGTGCAGGGGTGGGGCATGCATTTGGGGGTGTGCGCGTCTTGGGGGTGGGGCGGCCAGCCACGATGGCACCCCTGGGATCGTGCCGCTCGGGGCGGCCCGTCCCCACCGCCCCAATCTTCCTACGCCCCTGGTGCCGATGCATGCAGTGGGTTGCCCATTCACTTCAATGGAGAGGAGAGCACCATTGCTGCATTTTCCCAAAGGAGAATTTGAAGTGTACTTGGGGCTTCCTGCTCTGCTAAAACATTTAGAAGGGTTGGAATGGCAGGCCAAACTGTCCAACATGATAAGGGTGTGTGAGAGAGCATCCACACACTCGTGTCTGTTCCTCAGGTGAAATCCAGAGACAGGCCAACCAATATTTGAAGCACATTTGGAGGTTCCTGCTAAGGCAAAGCATCCAAGAAACTTTGGGAAATTGAGCAGGCTTTGATAGAGAAGCAACACCTCTGGTTGATGGGAAAACATCCTTATAGATATAGATCGAAAAGTACTTTTCGATTTAAATAAAAGCTAGCATGCTGGGTGCTGGATTACCAAATAGGCAAAGTAGGCCCCATGCCTTTTAGGGGCCCTGTGTCAATAATATTGATTTGATCCTGAAAGAAAATTACAATCAAGTTTTCTTAGTTCAATGTTATCCCACTACAGCATGTGCACGAGGGTCCCCTTCCTCCCAAGATTTTGACTGCCTAGGGGCCTCCACAGGGTTTAATCCGGTACTGTGGGCCACACCAACTTATTTTCTCAGTTTGATTGTGATTTGTGGGTACATGACTAGGTGGATAAACTTTACTGGAATGGTGCTGACAAAAGTTGGTGAATATCACAATCTGTATTTTCATGGCTCATAATACTCATGAGCTGGGCACTTTCTTCATTACAAGTTAGCCCTCTTACTCTGAAGCTCTTGCTCCATTCATAATTAATAACTACAACATGTTTTTTGAGCTGATGACCCACTTCTGCACCTGCACAGTCCGCATTCAGGAGACCGTGCAGGTGTGGTTGGCAGCCATAATACACACTCAGATCTTGCTTCCTTGGTCTTCTGTGAAAACTGCCCTTCCTTCTTGATAGCTGCATTCCAACTCATTTTAGATCACCCTCCCACATTGTGTCATACCTGTCAAGTTTTCCCTTTTCCCACGAGGAGGCCTATTCAGCATAAGGGAATTTCCCTTAAAAAAGGGGAGAACTTGACAGCTATGCATTGTGTATGACTGTGTTTCCAATCTCAATATTAGTTTTATTTAATTTTTTAAAATAAATTTGACTAGGATTTATAAAGAGAAATGCAAAACTTCAAATGTCTTTTTTATCCGACATTAATGTAAATAAGAAAAAAAAAACATGACGAAAAAGAATCCAATCTCAATATTTGAATCAACAAGCCCTACTGCCTACCCAGGAATCCAATGTGGTTGCAAATCAGCTTCAGATTCTAATTCCACATTGGGAGGAGTGGGGAGTGGAAGATATGCCCCACTGCAATAGCCACCTTTTTGCTGCCTGGCCTCTGTCAACATGTGAGGCTACTGAAGCCTCTTTTGCATTCTGACAGCCAGTCATATGAGCCAGAGCATCAGGAACATGATGAACAATGGTGGTTTTGGGTGACTTGTCATTGCCCTACAGTTTCCAGGCAGCGCTGAAAATCTGTGAATATTTCAAAACATTGCAAGCCTACTTAGAATATTGAAAAACACACAAGATCCAACCCCGCTCCCTTCTTCATAATGAGTGGTGCAAATTTGATTTGAGTGGGTTCAATGTACCACTAATAGGGGCTTCTTGTCGTCAGGCTGTTCAGGAGAGGACGCCCACAAACCACCATTGTAATTGCCCCCTTTCAGATTGCTGGCATGCTGGAAAGACGCTTCCCATGTGCAAGGACCTCAACCTAAAGTCCGTTCAGGGGGTTGCATGCACGAGTGCACAGTCGTGCAGAAAGAATAAGTGCTGGTGCTTGGCATGAACCAGCCTTTAATTATATAAAAGGGTAGCAAGTTGTGACTCGCCCTCTGTCTCTATGAAAGAAGTACAGATGATTTATTGGTGGGATATTTCCTTTTTCACAGCTAGATATTGAGGTTGTCACGCGCTGAAAAACTCACTGGTGTAGATGGGAATGTTTCTGTTGGCTGAGAAGAGTATATGAGGGCTTTAGTGCTTTGGTAGGAGCCCAATTCTTGAAATGGGGTGGGGGTGTGTGAAATCCCCATTATGTTTTGCAATTAATGGTGCCGGGGGAGGGAAACATTATTTATTTATTTCACATGCAGTTAATCGAACCTTAGGTTGAGAAGCCTTCAGTTGAAAATAGGATAGAGGGGGAAAAATACATTATAAGAAAATGTCAAGCTTCCTGATATCAGATTTGTTTGCATAGATTATTATTTTTGTTTAAGGACAAAGACGAATGTAGAAAACATTGCAAAAGTGCACTTTAAACAAAATCAATGCAGTATGTTTTTCAGGATCAATTTTTTGGTAATGCACTGCTGACAGTACCTGTTTTACGATGATTGTGTTAAATTCTTCACCAGCGCTGCATCATTATATTCTGCGGCATCTCCATAATTGTCCCATCTGCTTGCATTGCTCTCTTGTAATATGCCTGTTTTCCTTTAGCTCTCCCCTTTTAGCCTCAAGCAAGACTCTTAACCTCTTTTTTTATTTTCTTTCTTCCCTTTCTCTTCATTTGCCTCTGCTTCAGAATCAGTAAAACGTAACTACTAAATGGAAACTAACTTGCAGCGTGCATAGGGAATATATAAAGCACCTTTGTACTGAGTCAGGCCATTGGTGGCTCTAGACTGGCGTTTTCTACTCCAGACTTTGCCAAGGTCTGCTTACCACCAGCTGGAGGGGAGCTGCGGTTGGAGTCTGGCATGGCCATGATGGTTCAAGGCAGTCATCTGGCTTTGGTGCAGATGGGGGAGGCACCACTTTCTCCTCCACAGGCTGTGCTGCCTGCTGGGAATTGTCCGCAATTGCAGCCAATCATGGGTGAGATAGGGGGTGCAGTTTGGGGAGTGGACCAGAGGGAAAATATTTTCCTTCAGGTCTGCTCCCTGGTTATAAAAGCCAGGTGCACCCAGGTCTCAGCCTTTGCTACTGAAGTGTAGGTGGGTAGTTGGGTTCACACAAGGCAAGACACAGTGATAACAACATGAACTTTCATTGAATTAACAGAACTGGACAACAGGGGCAAAGCAACTGCTTTCTGAAGGCCTGGGCCACTCCCACTCTCAACATGATTGGTTGTCTAAACTTCCAAGCTGCGAATCATGACTCAGAGCTTAAGGGCCAATGGCAGTGGCCCAAATCCTGAAACGTTCTGTGATTGGATATCATGTATCAAATCAGAACACAGGGGATCAGAATCTTTAGTCCAGACTCAAGCTCAGGCAAACACAGACCACTGAAAACATAACAGCTATCCTTTTGTGTTCTAAGCACTGCCTGAGGGTAAACAGGCAGGCCCTGTGTTGCCATATTCAGGGCCAGGGAGGAATTTGCTTTCAGGTGGAGTTGTCTGGGTTTTTACCATCCCTCACTGCAATTGTTACAACTTAATGGTGGATAAGACATTTGATCAGTCTAGTTGGACAGGGGTGGTGGTATTGGGCCCAGCTTCTGCTCCAAGGAATAAGGGTATCACTTCAAAGGGATCCATGGGGAGGTGCTTCTGTCTGGATACCCAGACAGGGGCTGATAGGCAATAGCAGTCCCAAAATTGTGGTCTTGGAGGTGACACCCTGATTTGATGTAAGCCATAGTGTGATCCTTAACCTTGGTTAACCCTGCCAAATAATCAATGACCAGCAGGTTGGTTGATTCAGTTTACCAAGATAAAGTGCACATATTTGTGAACAGGATGCTGGACCTAGATGGGCCGCTCCCCTGATCCATTAGGCTCTGCTTAGGTTCCGATGCTGTCTTGCAGCTTCTAGAGGACCACACATTCCCAAGTCCTGACCTTGGGACTATCTGGGCAAGTAGGACCTAAAGCATGGGTCAGCAAACTTTTTCAGCAGGGGCCCAGTCCACTGTCCCTCAGACCTTGTGGGGGGCCCGAACTATATTTTGAAGAAAAGAAAAATGAGTGAATTTCTATGCCCCCCAAATAACCCAGAGATGCATTTTAAATAAAAGCACACATTCTACTCACGTAAAAACACCAGGCAGGCCCCACAAATAGCCCAGAGATGCATTTTAAATAAAAGGACACATTCTACTCATGTAAAAACATGCTGATTCCTGGACCGTCCGCGGGCCGGATTTAGAAGGCAATTGGGCCGTATCTGGCCCCTGGGCCTTAGCTTGGGGACCCCTGACCTAAAGGGTTATTTCACACATGATGTAGTACATGCACTTGAGTTGGAGATGGAGCAAGTGCTGGTTCTCTTGACAAGAGCCATGTTGCATGCATACTTAAATTATTTAAGACTTTGTACATTCAAACCAGTGCCTAAACATTATGCAGAAGCTGCAGGAGAAACATTTCAGCACTGGGGTTGTGCCCTTCAAACACAACGGAATAAGGCGTTGGAAAGTCCTCTGAATTCCCAAGAGAGCTAAAGTGCTTCAGAAAAAGCAGGGAAGCCCTTTAGGAATTAAACAAAGGTTATCTGTATTGACATATGTTGTAGAACATGATCTCCTGATTAATGTGGGCCATCACAAGTCATTGGAAGACCTGCATTGCATTAATTATTACATCAGCATGCTGAATTTGCTCAGAGGAAAACGCTTGAATTCAGTGGGCCAGAGTTAAATGTGCAAATTCATAATTTCAGTGGGTCAACTCAGAGTAGGGACTAGCATTCTATACAACCCTTAATTTGTGCTGAAGTATAGCAATAGACTTACCGAACATCTTTTAGTCCCAGAGTTGCTCATGAACATCAAGTTCTTTTTTAAAAAAAACCCATCACACAGCAAGGTGTCTTGTTTGCTTGTTGTTTAAAAAAGGGACCTTTAATGTGCATTAGCATGCATTTCAGCTCACAGCAATAGAGCTGAAAATAAGAATATAGTCAATGTCCTTTCAAGTTAAAAATGGTGCTGAAGCAGCAGCAGGTGAGGTGAGGCATGGCAAAAAAAAAAAAAACAGGTGTGAAAAGGATCTTGAAAGAGAGAAAGGTAGGACTTTTTTTGATGGACCTTTTTGCACCCTTTCAAATGTCACTTCTCACACTGACAGTTGATCTTCATGAACGTGGTGCAGCAATAGTAGAAACCAGGTAACAGGAAGAATGGGTAGGGACAGTATCAGGACAGGGCTGAAAATCTAATAATATTTTTAAACAATCAGTCCAATCTTTTCTTTTATTTACTTGGAGTATTTGTAGTCCTCTCAATAACCCAAAACGTATTTGTCACAAATATTCTGATTTACAAATTCTTGGGGGGGGGGCAGGGGGGCTGTAATCACACTGTAAGTCTTCAATTACATTCCCAGTAGTTCATTTCAGTAACTCATTTTGTCTGGCTTACTTCTTGACTTACTCATCCATAGTAAAGGAATGTCTTGAACACAGTGGGAGTGTTTTGTTTGTTTGGTTTTTTTTGGGGGGGAGTCATGTTTGTTTTTAACTTGGAGGAAGGGTTGCATTTAGGGGGGGGACAGTCACAAAACATAAGAAAGACTGAATCAAATGTTAATGTCATCACCTTACTTCAGGGGCAACCCTGTGAATAAGCAGCTACATAAAAGAAGCAACTGTAAGTTAAGTCGACACAAAAATTCACCAGCTCCATACTCCATTCAGCAGGGGGGGGGGCTTTTGTTTTGTCAGGCTTGGAAGAATGAAAGCAAGCCTTCAAAATAGTATTATTTGCCTGGTTGCCATGTCATGTGACCAAGCTAAATGGACATATATGGTCCAGCCTAAAGCCTCCCTCTCTGGTCCTGCCTCTGGCACCCCCTATTTTTGGGTCTTACACCAGCTTTGGCTGAGCTCCGACTGAGTTAAAATGAGTAACTTACACCAGTGTATCTTCCACTGAGCTGGAATTTGGAATTAGTGCCAAATGAGCCTGCATGAGCCAGGAATCAGCCGGATGAGCTGCAGGTCCACTTTAGCCAAAGCTTCTAATCCCTATGGGACTTGCCAGAAAGGAATTTGCCTCTAGATAAATTGGCTGGTCTGGGTGTTTTTTTTTTTTTTTTGCCTTCCTCGTAGCAAAACATCACAACTTCGGGCCATTATGGCATCCTAGTTTTCAATCTTTGGGTGAAGTGGTGCATCTCCCAAAGATTGAACCAGCAGCCTAATCAGGGTACTCTCTTAGAAGGGTCTCAGTGGAAGTCTCTGTCCAGAAACTAAGTGTGAGACAGATGGGCTATAGATCGGGGGCTTGGGGAGGCCATAATCCTTGGCATGACTGTGAAAATGTTTCAGTCCTCTGCCAGGAGGCTGGAACAGATATACACCCAATGCCTGAGCCAGAATTCCACCTACACCTGTAATCAGGTTGTAGCCATTTTTAATCCAAATCATTGTGTGTCTGCGTTTGCTCTATCAAACCTCACTCTGGTCATTTACTGGGGTGGGTGGCACCATGACTGGGACCTCAACTACCTTTTTGTTTGTCCCAAAAACCACACTGCCTCAGCGGAAACCTGTTAGGAGTCACATGTCAGTGGTGGGTGTGGACAAATCCCAGAGTGGGCAGAGCTGCAGTTGTTTTCTCAATCTTCCACCTTTTCCAACCTCCTGTAATAGCAATGCCATACATAGCACACAATCACACACAGCCATAATATAAACACTGCCTGCCCCCCCTTTTAAGCCCCCTCCACACAGATGTTTGGTGTGTGGTTTGGTGTGTGTTTTCATCTCCAGTGGGGCATGCTCCAGCTAAACTAGGTTTGAAAGAAATAATGCAGCATAATAACATAATTTAAATTATTTAGATGCGACCAAATGTAGCCTTCTTTGTAATAGTGTTATTTTTCTGGATTATCTGCAGTGCCCAGAAATGGTTCTGAAGCAGGGGACTACAAGGCACTTCTCGAAATGAACAAGCAGTTCTGCGCTGTACAGGGACCCCTGTGTACTGTAACAGGCTTTAGCTTTCAGAAAAGTTTTGGGCTCGCCTAATAGCCACTAATGTTGCTCAGAAGAAGACCCATTTGGTCACATCTAAGCAATCTGATCCTGATTCTACTAGAGTCTTTGCAGAAGGAATTCATTCCCTGCCACCCATCACCCAGAGGAACACCACCACCAGTGTCACTGAGGATAAAATGGTATGGAGGCTGGCAGACACTTAAAACTGACAATCCACTCATGTGTTGAAAGATGTGTGGGGAATTCCCTGTTTGTGGAATGCTCTTCCCAGGGTGACTACTGTATTTTTATGTTGTGGATAGTCCTGTGATCCTCAAATGAAGGGAAGTAGTAGTAGTAGTAGTAGTAGTAGTATTCCTCCTTGTGCAGAAGAGTCCTATGTGTGTCTATTGGCACATAGATAGGGCTATGAATCATGCATGCAGCTAGCATGAGTCGTGCATTATACACCATTGATGGGATGAGTGAAGTGGCCATGAATACTCCACAAACTCATGTGTGCTTTCATTATATGGGGGCTGGTCCCACAAACCTCGGTCTGCCCTCAACCAGCCCCCACCTATGAGTCCAAAGCAAGGGGTGGCATTGCATGTCGGAATCCTCCTCCTTCATCTTCAGGAGGGAGGAGGGTGGACTCCGCCTGTCCTTGACCCTAGCTCCCCTTACTCTTGGTCCCCCTGCTTTTTGCCTCAATTGTCTCATTGGCCACCAACCAGCAACGCGTATGAGGAAGTTCAGATGACAGCCGCAGATACAAGTAATGTGATTGACATGGAGCCTCTGAGACACTGGACACTTGATCACAGTCACTGCCATCTCATGCACTGAAGCAACATGCAATGCTATATGTAGAATAATTTCAATGGTCACTGGGACAATAAATCATTTGCTAGTTATGGATGTGTGGAAGGATTATTTTCCTAAATTTAAGCACATGCTTAATTTTTTATACTAGTTAAGTGAGTCTTCTTCTTCTTCTTCTTCTTCTTCTTCTTCTTCTTCTTCTTCTTCTTCTTCTTCTTCTTCTTCTCCCTTCATCTAAGGATCAAAGTGTGGTTATGGTAACATTCAAAGTGTTTAACTTTGGCTGGTTCACACCTTCATTCATTATCAGTACTTTCTTACTGATTTTTCACTAGATGAAATATGGATGGAACAGTTATGGTTTAAAAGTCAAATCTGCATTTTCTATAAACAACTGACATTTTTGGTGCCCTTTAATGGTACCCAAAAATCTGCCACCAAAGGTGAGCTAGATGACCGTTCCGAATTCTAGGGTCGCCACTGAAGGTTTTCACAAAATCCATTGCATGTACTCTGCAAACTAGGAGTCTTCCAACAATATTAACTGTATCTGAAATACTCTATTTCCCCCTATTTTGTCCAATGCTCTTTTAAAGCCACCCAGGTTGGTGACCATCACTGCCTCCTGTGGGAGCAAATTCCATAGTTTAATTTTGTGCTGCATAGTTTACTCAAAAGTTACTTATCCCCCCCCCCCAACAAGTGTGACAACTAGCATAGTACTTTGTGGCTGTTGCAGCTAGAAACTGACGTTTAAAGGAAAGAAAGGAGCTGGTGGAAATGTAAGTTGGAACAAACCATGCTCTGGCCAGACATGCAACCTAGTCCATGCGTCTGTGTTCCAGTACCAGCACAATCTGTTGAATTCAGACTGGAAAGATTCACTCCAAATTGTGGAATGAAATGAAATCCTCTCCCATCCCTAGTACAAATAAATAATCTAATTAATTGATATTTTAAATACTTGACAAATATTTAACTGGTTCATTGACACCCTCCCCATTAAAAAAAAAAGATCGGTCAAATGCCAACTGCAGGAGGGGTTTGGGTGCTGGTGGTACTTGTTTTGAAGCATTTCAGTGAATTTGACTGTTCATTCCTGTTGCTCTCTACCAACTTGATAACCCTGTTTTTTTGAAAGGAACATTTCTCTTCTGGAAAAATAACTTTGCATGCTTAATGGCTTACTCCCGCTGACAAATGTGCCAGGCGGAACCTGCCTCCCTCCCACCCAACAATAGTTAATTGCCATCTGGGAGATTTGCCCACCGGAATCACTTTCATTTCTGTTCAGCTGGAACCTGAGTGTCCATCCCCGTGCTTATATATGAGAGCATGTGAAGTCCCCTCAGCGTTGCACACTGTGAGCATCCCATAATGAAATAGGCTTCATCCGCTGGCTCAATTAATCAGCCATAACCTGTTTGGAACGCTGATGCACCTTGGAAAAGGCAGTGTTGCAGGAATGTGTTTTGCTTTTTGAAATCATTAGATGGTTTTGCACAGTGCAGAGCCCACCTTGCAAATTACAACCTCAGCTGCAACAGCAGATCTATTAATCTGGAAGAGATGACATTCCCAAATGGCCTCGGTGCCTTTCGCGACTCCCCGGCGACCCAGCTATCCTCCCGGTGCTTTCTCCACATGTAAGGAGTGTGCTGTGTGTTAATCAGGTCAACGATCATCCCACGGCTCGAGGGAGATGACAGAAACCTATCGTAGCTGCCACAAGATCTTTCAGACCTGAGCACGTTTTGTCAAACATCCCCCTTTTAAGCAGCGGAGCTTTTGTACTCTTTCACTTACTCGGCTCCCTCCCGAGGATTCCAGCTTATCTTTCCTTCTCTCTCCTTTTTCTAGACAGTGAGGAGTTCAACGTCAACAGCAAAAGACAGCCTAGGATGCATCTCTACCTGGAGGGTGCTGATTGAAAACTTAAAGATTGTCCTCCAAATAACTGCTGATTTTGAGCCAGTGCTTCCTCTTGTTAGCTTTGTCAAAAGCGAGGGTTTTCAATTAAGGTAAGTGCTGCGATATCTGGTTGACTGCATCACTCTGAATTTTCTGCATTGAAAGTTCTAAATGAGTAAACTGACATTCTGCACTGCAGCAGCTCAGCTTGTTGTGTCAGGAAACGAAAAGGGGGAGGAATACAGGGGCTTAGTTCAGAGAGAAAGCATCCCAGAATAGAACTATTGTCTCTGGAGAACGTATGGTGATTTCGTTTTGTTTCTTACCTGTACCTGCAAAAGTGTAAACTCTTACAGGAGATATTAGATGACACTGGCAATCTTAGTAATCCCATGAAACTGATTTGATACGTGGCTATATATGTCTGTGTAATGTGACATGTAAAAGACACCTTATCTTTTCAAATGTTGATTAGACAGCATCACTAGCCCAATAAAGATCTCATGGTTTCAAAGTCTTGCAACAGAGGCAGGCAGGGGTGATTCAAATGCATGTGGGGGCTGCTTGTTCAGTGTTTGTTGAGTGTTCTGGGTTGCAAATGAAGAATAGATGAGTTATATTAAGGCATCTTGCAGTAAATATGAATTTCAGGTTTAAACATACAGCATCTTTCCTAATATTCCCCCCACCCCTTGCAAGATTAGCAGCTGAATTGCATTGGAGGTAGAGGGTGGAAATTGCTTCTGATGCGGTCGGGAAATGAAATCTATAGTTGTCAGCAGTAATAAAGTGTGACATGAATAGTCATTTTGATTAAAAGGTCGGGAAGAGATAGAACAAAGCAAGCACAGTGGCGTGTTAAGAGAGAGAACTCTGCTGACAGTCGAGATGTTTTATTTGAGAAGGGGGCCAGGCAGGTGAAAGCAGCATGTCCTGGAAGATTAACAATCTTTTTAAGTAAAAGTCTTCAGATGCTCACATCTGAGGCTGCTGCCGGGCAGCCAGCCGAATTGTGGCTGCAACAATGGTGAATCCAGAGATGTGTTCATCCCATTCTGGTTTGAACTAAAAGCTTAGAGATTTGTGGACTAGGGAAGTAGCAAACTGTTTTAAAGTTTGCCTGAACATGAGAGTGCCTTCCTGGAGCCTTTAAAACTCAGTTTTTGTTAGAAAACATAGGAGTGTGCAAATATAGCTCATGCAATATATAGGAGTGTGCAAATATAGCTCAGTGCAAATATAGCTCATGCAACGTAAGTAATGGCATTTTATCTGCTAGTGAATTTCCAAAGTTGGCTAAAGCCATTAACTATATGCATGGAACTGTAAATGCTTATATATAACATTTATGTAGTGTGTATCAGGTCTTCAGAATGTTTCACATATTACTTTAGTCATCTTTACAGTTGTCCTCTAAAACATACCTGCATATTAGCATATTGTGGACAGACATTCAAAAAAGGAAGGGTTTGAGGCAAAAGATGCTTGTTTAAAGCACATCAAACACACAGACACACAAAGAACCCTGGGAGCTGTAGTTTATCCCTCATTGAGCTATCGTTCCCAGCATCTTAATAAAGTACAGGATTTTTGGTGTGAGGGAGGGGCAAAGTTTTACATGTACGATGTGCACACAGCCCAAGATAACCTCATGAGTTTGTTGTGCTATTTAAACAGTACTTCCTGGCTCGCAGCTTAAACTTTTAGTCATTATAAAGCACAGATAGTCTACATTCCACATACTATACAATATTATTATTGCATAAGGCATACATATTCTTAATGAACATATTTCATATGTAATAAATTCATGAACATCTTTTTTTTTGTTAGGAACTCTTTTTTTCTTTTTTTTTCTTTCTAAAGAAAATTATTGAGAGAAGTTGGGACCTGAAGTATAGTTATTTTCCACCCACCCCTTACCATCTTGTGTGGAACATGCTTTGTGCATAGTTTGTACTTGACCTGCTCTTAAGCACAGTTGCAGAACTGCATTGGAAATTGTCATATGAATGCACTGTCCATCTGCCATACTGGGGCACTGTAGTGGCATGACAATAGGACAGAGAGATCGTGGAGAAATACGTAGAATGACTGGTGTGTATCCACAATCCAGCTGTAGTTGCAAAGGGACCAAAGAAAGTTGCTCAGACTATTTGTCCAACAAGCCCAGTAGGGTCTACTATGATTGCTAGCGGCTCTCCAGGGTCTTGAACAGTTATTATCGCATCACCTGCCACCTGATCATTTTACATGGAGATGCCTGCGATTGTGCCTGGAACATTATTCATACAAGGCACCTGCTCTACCACGAAACTACAGTTTTGTGACACGGGTCAAAGGGAGAAAAAGCAAATAAAATGTACCATCAATTTCAGATTGAAATTGATGAGTATTACAAGCACTTAATGAGGTTGGGATCATGCCCTATGTGTGTGTGGATTCAGCCATACAAACCACTGGTATAATGTAGGCATAGGCAAACTCGGCCCTCCAGATGTTTTGGGACTGCGACTCCCATCATCCCTGACCACTGGTCCTGTTAGCTAGGGATGATGGGAGTTGTAGTCCCAAAACATCTCGAGGGCCAAGTTTGCCTATCCCTGGTATAAAGAATGATCCCTGCCTGATGAACCAGTGGGCAGCATGCTCAGCTGCCCTGGGACCCAGCACCTGGGATGCAGTTTCTACTCTGGCACAGATACTCTAGGTGGCTTTGGGAGAAGCATCTCTGTTTGACCTCAGTCCTCTCTCTATCAGCTTGCTTGCTTATTTACTTATTTATTTATTTGTGTTTCCCCCTCCCCCATATTTTATCTAAATACTTAATGCCCTACAATTTTTTTTTAAAAAAAATTAAAACTAATATATTTTTTGCTATTTTTTTTTAAAAAAACAACCCCACTTTTCCTGCCACAATCCCCTTGTTATGGGTGAGAACTATTGGTTGAAGCTGTAAAAAGTTGGATGGCGATGAATAATCCCAGGATCCCAAAACAGTGTATGTTGCCTCCAGACCCACCACACGTATCTGAATTGTTCCTGTTGTTCCACCACCTTTCCTTTCTTCCTGCTCCCTCACCTACTTTGTTAAATAAATCCTACCTGTTGAGTCCCACCCCCTCCATTCTGTTACGTTGCTCACCATTCTTCACACTGTATTCCTTTCTAGAAAATGGGGCTGGAGGTACTGTATGTTATTTTGGGAGCCAGGCATTCTTCTTCATCATCATCCATCTTGCTACAATTGGAATCTATGCCCCATAGTTCACCCCACAACAAGAGATCACCAATGAAATAATGTGTTTTTATTTTTATTTTTTAAATGGAAAAGACAAAGGAGTGAAAATTGAGTTCCTCCGTTTTGTGGAAAGGCTTTGAAAATGGAAAGTGTTTCAACAAGAAATTCATTAAAGGTGGGATCTAGAAAGGCTGACCCTATGCCCCCATGGTTGTCACCTTTTGGAAATGATGGGACACAGAGCACAACCTCCTCTGCTGATCTTTATGGACAGGTACATGGAGGAAGAGGTGCAATCTGACATAGACATAGCCCTGGCTCTTTAAGAGCAAGGCTGGATAATCTTTTCCAGCCTGTGGGCCATGTTCCTAAGTTAATGTTGGTGGTGGGCAGGGTCACTGGAGTTGGGCCAGAACCAAAAGTGAGCTGAACAATTGATGTAAACCTTTGTGCACAGGCTTCCAGCCTTCCAGCCATGGCACAAACTGGTGGCTTTCACACCTCATTTCCATAAAGGAAAGCAAGAGGCATTCTCAAAGTGCCAGGACACATGCCAGCCAGGTAACAGCAATCCAGAAAGACCCTAAGCAGGGTGGATGAGTGGTGTAATGAGATTCTTGAGGGCTGAGAGGCTACATTTGGGCCTTGTCCCCCTGGTTTCCAATCTCTGTTTTAGAGCTTCAAAGCCAAAAACCAACTGTTTGACTTGACCTTACATTGCGAGACAGTTCAATTAGGCTATCTTGTGAACTGCCCTGAGGTTTCGGGATGAAGGGTGATCTATAAATTTAACAAATAAACTAAACTAAACTAGGGTGAGTGTAATTGATTTTCTGCCCTTATGAATAGTTGAAGCACAGAGTTCTGTGGTGGCTATAACTTTCCAAGTGTTCTTCAAGAGTAGCCACACATGAAATAGATTTCAAGACTCCAAATGGAATGAATGTGCGTATGTGTGTGTCATGTAGATGGTTTGATGATTATACAGTATAGAACTCCTGAAATGCTGAAATGTAGGTGGCAGTGGCTAGATCATAGTAGCAGAATTGGGAAAAAAATATTGGATTGGATTGAGTCTGGCATGAGCCAGGCTCAATTCCCTACTCAGTGATGAAGCTCATTGGGCGATCTTGGGCTAGTCACATCAATCAGCCTTGCCTAAGCTGCCTCACAGGGTTATTCTGTTGAAAAGGGTTCCATTAGCCTGCAAAAAGATCAGGTTAAGCAGGTACCTGTATATAGTATCATACAATATCATCATGATCAAGGATGAGCTGCTGTGATCTGGGTGCCTAAAAATGTCACCAACGTATATCAACCCCACATAAATAATATTCAGTTTATCTGCCTTTCTTTCTCATCTCCAAAATATCCACTCTTCCAAAGATGTATATACTTTGCTAAGGCAGCTTGAGTAAGCTAAGTAGCTCCTGATTTAACGATCTGCACTGAATCAAGTTTCATAAATAAACAATGCATCTTCAACATAATTAGTATATATTAATATACATGAGTCGAAGCATTCCTTCCCCAAAAGTTAATCAAAAGAAAACACCCATTGGTACCTCTCCCCCTCCCCCTCCCCCACCATCCCTACCTTTCCAGACTTCAAAAATGAATATATCCTTCCATGGGATGAATTGTAAGCATCAGGTAGAGGAATTCCCTCCTTATTTGTGCAATTTCCACATGTTAATTATATTAAGCCTCTGATGTAATAGCTAATATCTCCTTAAACTTGCATGGGAGTTGCAGAATCAAGTGAATGTGAAACAGAACACTTGAGACTTCACATAATTTGGTTGGGTGAAGGAATGTGCAGTATAGCCTTGGGAATGAGAATCACAGTCCACAGCAATATTCACAGTATAGGAGCTTGTTTGCCCTTACTGGATGATGATGATGATGATGATGACGACGACGACGCAGTGTGGAGCCAAAGGTGCTACTAGACATGCACCCCTCTGGTGAACATATAGCATTATGTTGAGCACAGTGGAGATATGTAGCTATGCATCTGCAGGAACCTTCCTCCTATTTTTGAGAGGATGGTGGAGGAAGGATTGCACAAGGTGGACTGTGTGTATGATTCCCACCACATTATGTGCTGGCTGCTGTGCATGATTATGATTTATTAAATTTGTATACCTTCCTAAACCCGCAGGTCTTAGGGCAGTTTGCAGGATAAAATCAGAATACACCCACACACTCCACTCTTTCTCAGCCAAGTAACTGAATGAACTGTGTCCGAAGCTTCAAATGTCAGTGCGAATTGCTGCCTTGTGCGGCACGCAGTTGATTTCATATCTGTATTCCTGCACATTCCTAGTGGGTAATCCTATGCCAAGATGCAGCAGCTCCCTGCCTCAGGAAGGCTCGGCTAGCATCAAATCCTGAACCCTGGCTCAGCCAAAGAAACATACAGTAATTTGCTCACCTCATCTCAGTCATGACCAGTGTACATTCCCCAAAAGGGGCAGTCTAGAGATGTGATAGAGATGAGAGGAAATAAGGGGGACTTGGTCTGGATCCTAAGCCCATTCACCTCAACCACATGACCTGGCAACCTGGTGCAGAATGCTATTATAAAGGCTTGTAATCACTCTGCAGGCTAAGGCAGAGCAGCTCTGCTGCTGAATGGGGTTTGAATCTAGACCACAGCGCCACCCGCTCACTGGAGTGTTGTAGCACCATCATGGCTAGTAGCATTTGATAGCCTGTTTAGATATAGATAGATATGGATAGCAAGATATAGATAGCAATCTAGATAAAGATAGCAAGAGTGTGATGCTGCTATGAGACAAATGATACACAAAGAGACCCTAAATCACGGAAGCCTAGTGACTTGGATATTGTTCCTTTTGTTTTTTGCACCACAACATAGAAAGCCACACCTTTCAGCCTTCTCTAGCCTTTGCAGCTATAAAACTCAGAAAAGTTGCCAACTTCACAGAAAAAAAAGTTGCTGTCTCCTTTTGGGCCATCATTTTTCAGAGAAGACAACTCATCAGGCTTAAGTGTTTAATGGCAGAAATAGGGCTGGGATAACATTTACACTAAGTAAGCCTTAGAACAGGGACCTAATTTCCCTAAGGTCTTTGCTGTATAGTCTAATTGCCAGACTTCCTTTTCCCTTTAGGCTCTTTATAAAAGTTCATAACTTGGAACACAGAATTATTTTCTGTTGCTCAAAACATATAAATAAATGACTAGCTATTTCCTTAGCTGTATGCCATTTGCCTTCCTTGTGGGGGAAAAGTTAAATCATTGATGTTTCCACATGTGTGCATGAGAGCGTGTGCGCACACACATACACACAATTTTTATAAGTTGCGCTGGAAGTTGTTCAGCTGAAGGGAGGGGACACAAATAATCTGAGTACATAAGCATGATGGAATCTGATACGGAAAGCTTTTGGCCTCTGTTTGCTTTAGGCACTGACAGAGGAGAGGCTAGGACTCATCGAACAAACTTTGGGACCTCAGAAGAAGTTTTCTCTCCTCATTGCCTTCAATCTGGTCCTGAGTGCTATTTTTAAGTGCTAAACATTTTGTGCCGGCTAGTGCAATGCACTCACTTGTGTGTGTTGTGTGTGTTGGTGAGGGGGCTTTTGTGTTGCAAGGACTCCCAGAGGCACCGCCTCAAGGGTCATTATTGGGGGAAAGTATTTTTTGCCCTTACCGAAGCAGCATCCCCAAGTTTGCCATTTTGCTTCCCCCCATGGGAGTGAATTCAAACTATTTTCTCGTATGGGAGGAAACAAATAGTGGGGATTCCCTGCTCAGGAGACTCTAGTAATTGAGAATCAAGGCTGCTCTGGTCTGCACAGCCTCACCCTGAGTTTTTCTTTGTGTTCCCCTTAAATTGGGTGGAATTTGTGGAAGCACTTTTCAATATCTACAGATTTCTTGAGGAGTGTTGTTGTTTTGTAACGTAGATAAGTATTATTTGAAGCCTGTGATTTGGTCTTAAGTGTTCCGTTATCTCAAGGGATGGGAAAATACATTGATTCTGGTTTCTTTCTCTCTGTTTTTCATTTTTTTTCTACCTCAGTTTGAAATTTAAAAAACCTGTCTTCCTGAAAACCATAAGCCAGAAATGCACAAACCATGAATCTTTGTTAAACCATCATTTGCACAATAAAATATCATTCTTGTGGCTTGTTGTGTCCAATGGAACAGAATTGGTTTGGGGGAAGAATCAGTCCTAGTACCAATCAATCAATCAATCAATCAATAAAAACCACATTATTGAAGAATCAGTGATACTATAGGAGGTAGCTAGTCATGGAAGGACTAAAGTATTGAGAAAGTTACAGATTGCAATAGTACATAATGGCTGCTCACTGTGTCTATGGGGGGGGGGTGACGGCTGTGGCCCCCTCATGCTCTACCTACATCCCTGGCAAACTAGGCCATGCTCACTCTCCAGCCATTGCTGGGGAATTCCCCAGGTATCGAGGGGCAGCCTTCCTGCCAAAGAGGGTGAATTTGAATGGGCCAATTGGAGGCCCCACTTGGAGGGTGGTGCCTTGCTGGCTGGCCAGGCATTGGCTGTTGCCCGGCCCAGCCTGACAGCAAGGCTTAAAAGGCTGGCTGTGCATGGCTACAAAATGCAATGGTACATAATGATCTCCCTTGCTGTTTTGCTGATGAATGTGCACTTGACTCCACAAGAGCAAGCAAAACAACTTATTTACGTTAAGTCTGACCATCATTTCAGAAGCCTTTTCTGTTTTGAGAAAAATGTGAAATTCATATATCAGATGTTCCCCTATCATGTAACAT
This sequence comes from Zootoca vivipara, assembly GCF_963506605.1. Lineage (NCBI taxonomy): Eukaryota > Metazoa > Chordata > Lepidosauria > Squamata > Lacertidae > Zootoca > Zootoca vivipara. The sequence goes on from NC_083283.1 coordinate 72,172,104, forward strand.
TGCCCAAGAAGATCAATGAAGCTATGTAGTCTGTGCTGCTCTCAATTTTTCAGTCTCTTAGTTTTGTGTATTTTTAGGAGGATATCAGAACAGGGTGGGGGGGAATGCTAACTGCAATGAACACAGGAATTGCCGGCCGCTTATATCTTTACTTCTGCCCCACTTCATGGTGTTGAATTCCATCTCCCATCAGCCCCAACTACTATGGCCAGTGGTCAAAGATTATGGGAGTTATATTCCAACAACAGGTGGAGGTACTTCCAAGTCACATACATCTGCTTTAGAGGGTTTGACTGCTCCAGCTTTGCCTCCATAGTAGTAACTACAAGTACTGCTTAGTCACACTTGGTTAAGGAGGTTTGGGCTGTCCTGTCTTAATGGTAAAGGATGAGCATTTGATAGGTTTCAGAATTGTTGGCAGAGTGAATTATCTGGCATGGTGCCGTCATGTTGACTGAACTGCCACTCTTTCTAATATAGATAATCCAAGCAAGTCAATGCAGGGAGATGTCTGAGATGGGCCAGTCGAGAAATGGCATGACCTGGCTGGCGGTTTGGAAAACAAACAGAACATGGGTAGCTATCTAAGCAGTTTTAATAGGTCAATTGGAAATGAGCACAGACAAAGAGGATTTAGAATATATCTTAAAAATCCCTCTTTCTCTATCTTTGGGTAAGAGTTGTCCCACCCCCCTCCCCCCTCCTAAGCTTGTTATTTAAACCCACAGTTTCAAGCATTTTGCCATTCCTGCAGGCATTATCTTCTGACAAACAATGAGCTTTTTTCTCTCTCCTCCTTTTAGCACAAATGCTATGGAAAGGTCACTTATTTTAATCAACTCCCTTATCTCTGTAAAAGCCAGATGACATTTTTTGCCCTATTTCTGACCAATGAGCATGCATATTTTAAATCAGAAAGTTTCATACTTGAGGGTCTTGTGGAACGTCACCTTTCAGAGCATAACAATTGGTAATGATATGGCCTAATTCAAAGGAGACACAAAAGTTCAGCTCATTGTCATTGACTTGAGATGGGATAGTATGCAATGAATTTTAATATTTTTAATTATTGTCATGTTGATATTTGTGTAAAGGCATGGTCCTCACAATAAACAGATTTGTTGTTGTTGTTGACTTGAGATGGGCAACCATTCCCCCATCACGTGGAGTGCTCGTGGCACCCACAATCTCCCCTCCTCCTACAGAGGAAGGGACTATATTGAATTATGGTCTCAAACTTTTAATGTTCATTTCACCAGTAGTCAAATTCACATGTTCTAGAATCTAGAGCACGGGTGTCAAACACAAGGCCCGGGGGCCAAATCCGGCCCGCCAGACCTCGTCATGTGGCCCGCCGAGCGCCCCAGCCAGCGGGACCCAGCAGCGGGACCTTACTGCTGAAGCGCCGCACCGACAAACAGCTGGGGCCTGGGGTGGGGGTAGAAAGGCGGCCGGAGCAGCGCTGCGTGGAGCGCCCCAAGCCACAGCAGAAGGAGGAGGCAGCTTCCCGGGTCAGCGCCCAGCAGCACCGCACGGAGAGTCCCAAGCCTCGGCGACGCAGCAGTGCTCTGTAGCACTTTGAATCCTCCTGCAGCACAGACAAAGCACCCAGCAGCACCGCGTGGAGGAGGAGGAGGATTCAAAGTGCTACAGAGCACTGCTGCGTCCCAGAGGCTCGGGACTCTCCGTATGGCGCTGCCGGGCACCGACCCGGCAAGCCTCCTCCTCCTCCTCCTCCTCCTCCTCCTCCTCTTGCCTCACCTCCTCCTCCTCCTGCCGCGGCTCAGCCTCATGAACGTGAGCTCAGCAGTGGCTCAGCCTCATGAACGTGCAACTCTGAGGCTTTACGCACGTCTCCTAAAACGGACACCCGCTGCCTCACGCTGCACGGGAAATGCTTTTTGCCCCTGGGTCCCTTCGCGCTCTTTTCTGGTGCTGAATCAAGGCGGCGACCCCCCTTCCCTTTCTTCCTTCCTCTCTCTCGTTCTTATTCTTTCTTTCCCTCTCCTCTCTTCCTTCTTTATCTCTGTCGTCTCTCCCTCTTTCTTTTTCTCTCCTTCTTTATTCCCTTCCTTCTTTCCTACTCTTCTTTCTCTCCCCTTTCCTTCCTCTCTCCCTCCTGCTCCCTCTTTTCTTTCTTTCTTCCTTACTTCCTTCCTTTCTTCCTTCCGCCCTTCCCATCTTTCTTCCTCTCCTCATTCTTATTCTTTCTTTCCCTCTCTACTTCCTTCCTTCTTTCTCCCTTTCCGTCTTCTCTCCCTCTTTCTTTTTCTTTCCTTCTTTATTCCCTTCCTTATTTCCTACTCTTCTTTCTCTCCCCTCTTTCCTTCCTTCCTCTCTCCCTCCCACTCCCTCTTTTCTTCCTTCCTTCCTTCCTCCCTCCCTCCCCTCCCCTCCCCTCCCTCTCCCTCTCCTCAGAAACATAGGATGCTGCTTTATACTTCTGGCCCTTAAACCCTGGAACCAGGAGAGCAGCTCCAGTGAGTCAACCTCAGCCAGTCCCTTTGGTGAAGGGTGGTGGCTCACTGGCAGAAAATCTGTCCTGCATGCAGAAGGACCCCAGCATCTCCAGGTACCAGTAGCTCTGCAAAGCTCCTGCATGAAACCCTAGCGAGCCTCCACCACCCAGTGCAGTTACCAAAAATTCATTTTTCAATAAATTGTACAATAATTGTACATTTGAATATCTACTTGCCATTATTCTGACTATGTTTCTGCTTTCAGAGCTAGTTATTACTTACATTATTACAAAAAACAGTAATAATTGAATGCAGTGACAATAATTTGATAATAAAGAGTGGACACATAGTCCTACAGATACAACCGGCCCTTTGAGGGTGACCAAACTGCTGATGCGGCCCCCGATGAATTTGAGTTTGACACCCCTGATCTAGAGCATAGTGTGGGATGACCCATCCTTTCCATGCACACAGTTCACAAACCTACAAATGTGAAAAATTAGTCCCCCTTTGTCAATATTGAGCACTTTTACTCTCTCCTACCAGCTTTGGGCTTGGGCATATGTAGTGGTAGGTTCACTTCAATGTACCTAGCCACGACCTGCAACGTGTAGCCAGGGCCATCTCAACCAGGCCAGGCGCCCTGGCACTGAGGCACAGAGATCGGTCCAGCGCCCCTGCCCTCGCAGCACGCAGCACGGCTTCCGCGCGGCTTTGCCGCACAGCGCCCCGTCTGCTGGCCCGGCGCCCCGCGCCACCGGGACTATACCTAGAGCCGGCCCTGCATGTGGCCTGGGTATGCTTCATGTAGAGTGATCAACTGGCCTTCTTCCACCACATATCCTTCAAACCACGATTAAATTGTGTGTGGACCCTGATGGTGACCAAGATCAGTGTTTGAAGCTGCCATTGTTCTAGGCAAATTTTGTGACAGGGAATTTAATTAGCGTGAGCTGTTTCTGAGCTCTGGGCGCAGCACTGCATTTAAGATTTAAGATTAAAACTGCAGAATGGAAGGAAACAGGACTTTTTTCTGCCTCCCCACTTCCAGCTACTCTCTGAAGACAGGAGAAGAGACCCTCTTAAGAATATTAGGGGGGTAGGCAGGGGAAGGCCTAGACCATGTTAAAATTGAACATTATATTTTAGCTGCAGTTCATTTATTTTCAACTTTGTATTCTTCTTTTTAAAAAGTGCACCTAGACATTACGTTGTTGCGCCCATAACCTAGGTTTAAGGTGCCATTTAGCCCCTAGCTTTCATATCTCAGTTTCTAACACTGAGCAAAACTCTATGGGCAGCATGTGGTGGTCTTCACTTCATAAATAACTTGCCCTGCACTAATATGACTTGGTCAATGGCTTTTGGTAAAAGGAAGAAAAGGTATGGTCTGTATAAACTACATGCTGTTCATGTAAGATCCTAGCTTCATTTCCTCACCATCTGATTAAAAGGATCAGGTAGCAGTTGATAGGCCCAGATTTCTGTCTGAGAACCTGGAGGGCAGGGATAGTAGTCAACACAGGCCAAATGCAGGCAAGACTAAAAAGGGAAGGCTTGCTTTGGTTTTCCATTTCTCTGTTCCCCCACCCCCTTTTAATCTTGTTTTGTTGAAATTGCACATTTCGAACTGGTATTCTGAGTGGTTCAACGTGTATCTTTACTACTGGCTAATTAAATGCTGAAGTCTCCCAGGCAATACCACTTTCCCACTCCACACCCTCCTTGAGTGCTTTTGCCTGGTTGGAATGTGTTCTTGAGCTGTGATGATGCCTCTTGCTCACCATGATGGACAGAGGAGTATGCACGTACTGTAGATATCTCGGACTTTGGTGAGGCCGGGATGTACCCTGCTGTGCAAAGGTATGTTGCATTCATGCCACTGTTTGCACGCTGGTGGAAATAAGCCTCTTTGGTCTGCAATCTATGTAATTAAACTGCCCCTTTTTTGACTAGCACATGAGCTGTAGGGTGATTAAAAAACAACAACCATATTTAAGAGCACATTTTGTTGGGAGAGGAGATCCTGGTGCACGTAGCTAAAACTGAAAGTTTCAAATGGAAATTGCAGTTCTTGCATCAACAAAAAAAGAAGTGTGTGTGCGGGGAGAACCTTTTGCATCAGTCCAATCGAATTCTGTTGATAAGTTGCACACTGCAAAGAGAGAAGAAGGAAATCTTGAATTCAAAGGAAACATAGGAAATGTTTTAAATAGTGTGGCCAGCGGGTGGAGGGGAGGGTAGCATGGAAGAGATTTTAATGCAGATCCACAAAATGTAATGTATTTTACTAGCTTCAGTGCCCCTCAAGGCAAACATTTGAAAAGGAAGGGGAGAATACAACATCAAGATAAATGTTGTCAGTAGGACCTGGGGATAAACAAAGTGCAAAGATAGTAAAGAAATATTTCTTGTCAGAAATGGGTAAACACATTGTTCACCAAGTCTATGTTCCTTTAGAGAGCTAATTAGATGCTAAGATTTCCCCTTTCCAGATAAGACTTTGCTATTGTTAAGTCCTGTTTCTCTGGCCAAAAACTTATACTGTTCATTAATAATATATATATATATATATATATATATATATATATATATATATATATATATATATAAACACACATTATTGAATGAAGTGATTATTTATCTTTGGTACTTCAAATAAGCTATTGTAAAACCTAGCAATTTCTATAGGATAAATAAATGCAATTAGAAAACATTTTTGGGATTTGGATCTAGCAACATATTCCACACACACACACACACACACACACACACACACACACACACACACCCGCGCCTATACTTGTCTGTAGAGGAACCCCTGAATATTTCAGATGTCTCTGGGAAATATAATTCCCATCACATAGGAAGTGAGCCTGAGGCTTGCCTAGACTCATTCCCATCCCAATGCCTACTGATCTAAAGTTTAAACATATTCACCAAGTAATTTCATCACAGGAGAATGAAATTCACCCTTTATTGGTGAATACACTAGAATCAGAAGATGGCCCATTCCCTCAGGATGTCTTCGTTAACAAACTATAGAGTAAGTAAAACCTTTATTGGCATCAAACAAACTCACATACAAAATAATAACAGATTAAAACTGTCACTGTGGCAAACGCTGTGCCAAGAGAGGGAAGGGAATAATCCGCCATCCGCTTTCACGACAATGGGGCTTCTGGCGACTCAGACGACTGCAGAGTACAACGCCGAGAAAATAGTAAATTAAGATATTGAGCCACCATCTCGGTGAGGACCGGGTCCTTCCCCAGCAAGAGGAACCGCAAGATTTCCCGCTCTGGTCTCCCTCTGGGAATGCAGAGCCGGTCCAGGAACCGTTGACGAAGGTCGACGTAAAGGTTACAATGAAAAACCATATGTGGGAGGCTTTCCACCTGAGGGTCATGACACGGACAGATCCTCTCATCCTTCGCCCTGCCCGAGAATCTACAAACTATAGACATTGGGTCACCATCACTCTGCCCTCCTCCTCCCATTGAAATTAGGTTTGAAAGAAGAATACTTTCTTCTTTCCCCCCCAAAAAAACTAATCATGATGCAGGGAGTATGAATGTTTGGCTGTGCTGTGTGTAGATCATGTGGGGGGGTGCCCACAACACTCTCCCAGTTGCCCACCAGGTTGATAACTCCTGCTGCAGAAACACTTTAAAATTACTGCTATGTTTCACAGCCTTTACTCAAAAAGAGTGCTTTTATTTAGTATGATGCTTTGCAGTATTTTAGAAACTAGTGCGATGGAATCAGATTCACAAAAGGGCTGTAGGTCAGTGGTTAAACTTCTGCTTTGCATGCCAAAGATCCATGGTTCAATCCCCAACACCTGCAGGCTGGACTTTGCAAGATCCCACTTGAATACCTGGAGACCAGGTGCCAGTCACTGTAGATAATACAGACCTAGAGTGGCCAATGGTCTGACTCAGTATAAGGCAGCTTCCTACGCTTCTGTGGACTAATATGGGATGTATAGCTGGCATGTTTAAATATCCTTGCATTGGATGTCTCCCTTCACCCCTGTTTATATAAGTATAAGGCGTGTGGCATTAGTACCAATTCTGATGAACAGTGCAAAAATAAAATCTATGCTTCTGTGACCCATGTGCACGTGTGCACACGGACACATATGGCAGGTAGAAAGAAGAAATTATTAGGCACTTTAGATCATCCACTCAGAAACTTTGAGCTGATGCTACAAAATGCTCAGCAATACCTAAAATGGAGGACTTGATAGTTGCTAAGAATAAGAGCAGGAAGAAGCAATTTTCCTTAAAAACAACTGATAGATATAGGTGAAATTATAAACCTTCAATTTTACTCCAGGGCATTAAGAGCCTGCGGCACCTCAGCTATAATAGCTTTTATTTCTTGCATTTGTTACATTTATGCCCACTTGCCTTCCAACAAACTTGAGACATTATATTATGAGGCTATGTGTCAGTCCCACATGGTAGGTTATAAGAGAAAGGGCTTTGACCAAGGCCATTGCCGTGTGCTTTGTGGTTGAGGATTCAAATCCAGGTCTTGGTCAATGACCAGCACTCTGTTCAGTGTACCTGGAGATGTTGCTGGAGTCCAACTTCCATCATCCATGAGACCATTGGAGTCTGATGGGAGTTGTCGTCCAGCAACATCCAGAGGGCCACAGGCAGTGGTGAGGTGTTGAAGAACAGAGCTGTGTGTGCCCCACAGCCTGCCCTATGTTGCCTAAACTAGATCTCTGTCCTCAGCTGTGTTGGAGGACCCCGCTGTGTTCAAGAAATACTCAGCAGCCAGTCCAGTCAGCTTCTGAACATAAAATAGGGTGAAGGAGTCATCTTGTTCTTTGACTCGGGCAGCACAACGTCTTGAGCTGGACTCCCCATTCCTAGAATCATGAAGTAACATTTGGTCTACCTTATGGAACCATGATGGAGAGAAGAAATAAAATTGAAATCCATGTATATTCAGGAACTAGACTTTAGGTTTCAGAAGTTTTGCTTGTGGAAATTCATCCACATCTCCAGTTGCTCCCCTTCAGATTAATTCACACTATCTTATTGTATGTGATGGTTATGTTGTGAAGCTGACTTTTGTATAAAAAAAAAAAATTCATGATGTTGATGCTGGTGAATACTCTGATACGTCAAGATCATGGCTGCTCATAGCCTAGCTCAGGGATCCCCAAACTGCAGCCCTCCAGATGTTTTGGCCTACAACACCCATGATCCCTAGCTAACAGGACCAGTAGTCAGGGGTGATGGGAATTGTAGTCCAAAACATCTGGAGGGCCGGAGTTTGGGGATGCCTGGCCTAGCTTGAGCCCAGTGGTTGAAATATAGCAGTCCCAGAATGTTATGTTCACTAGACTTTACTAGATTTATGGCACATCAGGAATGCAAAAAGCATTGTCATTGTTTTTTGCTCATTTCTAAAATGAGCAGTCTAAAATTTCTAAAATGCAGTCACATAACTTCTGAAGTTACTTCTACATCTATTTCATGGGATGCAAGAAGTCATGTCAAACCTCACACGTGTACACACAGGAGTTAGAGCATGTTATTTTGCACTCTTTGTGCAGTTCTGTTGTAGCATTGCTTGGTCACATGTTTTCATAATATCTTTGTCACATCTCTTTGACTGTCATTATGCTATTTCAGTTAAGTCACAGCTACTGTATTTAAAATGGGATTTTCTAGAAAGGAACAATGAAACATCTTCTGTTTCCTGATGCTCTGGAAACAACAACTAAAGTATTAAATGTTTCCTCTATCCTTGCCTATGTTTATATTAAATTGTTAAGGTGGGAGAGATGAAGGAGGAAAGGGGAAAAAAGAGGGGGAGGGAAGATGTATGTGTATGCCACTTCACACAATAAACTCATTCAAAATGTCTATTCTTCCACTGTAAGATCAATAGCCTGCAATCCATTTCTTTTTAAAAAATACACTTTGGTATAGTGAACTTCACAATGGTAGATAGAAGGATGCCGGCTTTCAAATCACAAAGGAATAACTGAGCTTCAGCATCCATAATATAGCTCAGAACATCATTATTTCAATATGAGGATTAATTGTGAAAATGATTGTGTTAGTTTTCAAATTATTCAGATCTTAATTACAACTGTGTTGGCCCAATTAGTTTGAAACACAAGGCTAATGTTAGGGTTCGGTGGCTACTTGGCATCTGTGCAGAAGTGAGAGGCATCTGTTACCGGGCGGTAGAGTGATTGGAAGTGTCAACTTGCCAGCTGCAAAGTCAGGAAAGCTCTTTTAAAAAACAAATTTGAGCCAACATAATGGTTTAGCACACTTCGGCACAATGGGTGGGAGATTTGGCGCTCATTTCACACACATAAGGAGAATGTGTCACAGGACATAACTGGAATGCATCACAGAATAATATTGGAAAGACACTGTGATAGCATGTGGAAACCTCTGACTCCAGCAAGTCTCTGCTTGTGAGAGATTTTGGGTCTCACTGATGCCCTGGAAATGATTATTTGTAGTCTGCCTTTTTCTAATAAGGCTCCAAAGTAGGTAACAAATCTCTGTTCCTCACAGCTAGGGTGGTCACTTATGCACTCCACCTGTCACCTTGAACTGGAACGGGAAAGACTAAGGCCATCGATGAAAATCTTTGAATATGGGGCATTTCAGTGTGTGCTGCTGTTTGATTTTTGGTTTAACTTATGCAAAGGGCCACATAACAGAATTTGTTCCTTCTAAGACACACATAGAGGGACACTTCCCCCAACTTCCCAAGAAATAAGTTTCCAGAATTTTGGAGCCATGAGTGAGAAAGCCCTGCAACTTGTGCAGGACCACATAACACCGGTCCTGAGAGATCTACACTGGCTCCCAGTACACGTTTCCGAGCACAATTCAAAGTGTTGGTACTGACCTTTAAAGCCCTAAATGGCCTCGGTCCTGTATACCTGAAGGAGCATCTCCACCCCCATCATTCAGCCCAGACACTGAGATCCAGCACCGAGGGCCTTCTGGTGGTTCCCTCATTGCGAGAAGTGAGGTTACAGGGAACCAGACAGAGGGCCTTCTCGGTAGTGGCACCCAGCCTGTAGAACGCCCTCCCAGCAAGGCAATAAGCAATTATTCTACTGTTAGAAGACAACTGAAGGCAGCCCTGTTTAGGGAAGTTTTTAATGTTTGATGCTGTACTGTTTTTAATATTCGGTTGGAAGCCACCGAGAGTGGCTGGGGAAACCCAGCCAGATTGGGGGGGGGGGTTATAAATAAATTATTATTAGTTATTGCCAGCCTGACCTCAGAAGGAGATGCCACACTCAAGAGACTTTCTGGGCATATCTAAGATGGTTCTTGGCATCTGTCTGTCTCGAGAGATAATAGAGTACACCTCCAACAAAGTGACCTCCTGGGGGACCAAGCCTGAGCAGTGTGCATGGAGGTCTTCAGCTGCCCAAATGACAAGAGCTTGACCTCATTGATGTGGTCTAAAGGAAAGCATCCAAGATAGTGGGGAGGTTTATATGGGGGGGCATTCTCTTAGGTAGGCAATGCCCCATTTGCCTATGGCTTTAAAGATCAAAACCAGCACCTTGAAATGGGTCCAGAAACAAGTACCGTAGACAATTAATGTGAAGCAGTTTGAGAACCAAGGGCTCTTCTGAGAATTGTATAAAAACTGGGGTGTACGCTCAGTACAGTTGGTGTTTGCAAACCATCTTTAAGAGGTGGCCCCACAGAGAAACTACTACAGTCCTCCAAAGATGATGTATTGCCAAGCATGAATGACAGTGTTTGCTTTCTGTTGAGTAGACTGCAGAGGGAACGATGGGCATGGTTGCTTGGTACCATAAAAAAGAAAGATGGAATTGAATATTGTGAGGGATTAGCAGATGCACTGTCTTTCTTGGGTAGGAAAAATCTCTTTAAGTAGCATTCACTAAGATTTTGTAATACCGACTTCCTTTGGTTCTACATGTTTTTGGCGGAGGGAAGGGAGGGAGGGAGAGATTATGAATCACACAATTTCAATTGTTTAAAGCTATGAAATTCAGAGTGGGAGGGAGGGGTTTTTATGTCTCTGACAATTGAAACCAATCTTGGTAACTTCTGATATTGCCTTCCTCAATTGAGGATATTAATTGTATTGCAAACTTTATGGTGACATGCTTAATATTAATGTGTTATTAATATTTAATGAAAGAGCATAAACTTTACTGAAAGGTAATCAATTGGCAGCAAGGCAGGAAAAAAGTGAACACTAATAGCAGAAGCAGGATTGCACTGAGCACTAATGCATTCACATTTGACCTAGTTTTTATTATAGCTCTTTTGTCAGCAATTTTGCATGGTTTTGGCGTTCTTGTTTTTTGTTTATTTGTTTACTCATAACACAGAAAGTACAGGTTGCTTTTTTTGGAAAATTATTTTAATTTATTAGATATTTTAAACAGTTCTTACAGTGTAAGGCAATGATTTAAAAATGCAATATTAAAACCTGTTAGACTGAATGACAGTCTAAATAATTGCATGGGTTGATATATAGTAGGATTCATCCAATTCTATTGATATATAATAATAAGAATGATGATGATGATGATGATGATGATAGTGACAATAATTTATTATTTATACACCGCCCATCTAGCTGGGTTTCCCCAGCCACTCTGGGCGGCTTCCAACAAAACATAAAAATACAATAATCTATTAAACATTAAAAGCTTCCCTAAACAGTGCTGCCTTCAGATGTCTCCTAAAAGTCTGGTAGTTGTTTTTCTCTTTGACATCTGGTGGGAGGGCATTCTACAGGGCGGGTGCCACTACCGAGAAGGCCCTCTGCCTGGTTCCCTGTAACTTGGCTTCTCGCAGCGAGGGAACCGCCAGAAGGCCCTTGGCACTGAACCTCACGGGCAGAACGATGGGGGTGGAGACGCTCCTTCAGGTATACTGGACTGAGGCCGTTTAGGGCTTTAAAGGTCAGCACCAACACTTTGAATTGTGCTCAGAAATGTATATAAGGTGTCAATGGCCAGGCTAAAGAGGTGTTGCTGTTTTTAATTTGCATGCAATGCATGAATATGTTGGTGCAATGCAATGGTATACGAGCTGGACTTTGAGCAGGGATGAAATATGTGGGATAACCAGCTTCATATAACCAACATGCCTGACTCTGATTAATGCATGAAGGCTTAGCTAGGTCACTCCCTCTTACCTGCGGAGAAAGATAAGCAAGGTCTCCCCCCCCACACACCTTTAGTCTACTTGAGAAGCTCAATGTGTAATGAGGTCTGAGCTGGTTGCTCCAAGCTCAGACCACATGGTTCTTACAAGACTCTCTTGAGCTCCTGTACCAATAATTTAGGAAATTTTGCCGCTGTAGATAAACCATGTTTTACTGCCTGTGTTTCCTAACTACTGTATAGAAAACCACTTGAACCTGACCTTTGAAGAGTTTGTAAGTAAACCAATTTTTATCTCAGCAAATGTGTGATATGAGAAGAGGGAACTTTGGAAGGAACTTAGGTGATATTTTAGGTCTAACATCCTATATTTTCATGCTTTATTTTGCTGCATATTTTGTTATTTTATATCTCTGCTGGGGTTCTCTCACCAAAGAGTACTTGCCCCAAATCTGGATGTTGGCATCCAGGGAATCCTCCTTTTTATGGAAGCAATGTAGGTACATAAATATTGGTTTCTTTTAGAAATACAAACATTTATCCTTGAAATATATTTCCATTTTCCTGCATTTTAGCATATGTTTGAGATACTGATCTTCAAAAGTAGGTACCTAATGCTTTCTTTTCTTTTTTTGTAATGTAGATCTAAAGAATTACCTATAATATGTGTATCAACCCAAGCTGGAGTAACTGAGCTCCTTATTGCCAGTTCAAAACAGACAGCTATGCAAGTCTGAATCACTGTTGTGGATGACAGGCGCAATTAGTTTAATTGTGAAATAGCTTGTGCAATTTAACTGTCACCTATTTATTTATTTATTCAGATATAATACTGTAACCATATTCCTATCAACAAGTGTCTATTTGTTCAGTTCAATCCAACATTACTTGTTTTTCTTTGCCTACCTTTGCTTTGAAAGTGCCACACACACCCCCTATCATTTTCCCCAAGAGACCCACCTCAGAAAGTCTTCAAAAGTTTCCCTCAATAATGTGACACCACCACAAGAAGCAGACATCTGGCCTGCTGAATGGACAATATTAACGGACTCCACAATAGATGGATTTTATGTCATTGTGTAATTTATTTTATAGGGACGCGAGTGGCACTGTGGTCTAAACCACAGAGCCTAGGGCCTGCCAATCAGAAGGTCGGCGGTTCGAATCCCCGCAACGGGGTGAGCTCCCGTTGCTCGGTCCCAGCTCCTGCCAACCTAGCAAGTTCAGAAGCACGTCAAAGTGCAAGCAGATAAATAGGTACCACTCCGGCGGGAAGGTAAATGGCGTTTCCGTGCGCTGCTCTGGTTTGCCAGAAGTGGCTTAGTCATGCTGGCCCCATGACCTGCAAGCTGTACGCTGGCTCCCTCGGCCAATAACGCAAGATGAATGCTGCAACCCCAGAGTCATCCACGACTGAACCTAATGGTCAGGGGTCCCTTTACCTTTAATTAATTTTATTTAAACAAACAAACAAAAAACCACTGTTGCATCTCTTATCTTTTTAACTTTTTTTTAATAAATAAACATCTTTGTTGAAACTTCAAAAAGTACATAATTATACGTGCACTAAACATGGTGAGATGTAAATAAAAGAGAAACAGAAACAGAACCCGTGTAGATCGGAAAATAAAGGTGTGGGGGGGGGGAGGGGGAGAAACCCAAAACTGTATATTTTGCAAGGTTGCTATTGTGCTTCACCAGATCTTAACCTATTGCAGTATGCATAAGAATGAATTCCAGATATTATTGAATTTGTCCATGGCAGGTCTGTATTTATATGCTAGTTGTTCATATGTTGCAAGTTTGTGTAAGTTTTCAATCCAATTGTAAATCATAGAATCATAGAATTGTAGTCGGAAGGGACCACAAGGGTCATCTAGTCCAACCCCCTGCAATGCAGGAATTTTTCCCAAAGGTGGGGAAAACTTTTTAAACTTTTTAAATAAAATGTATCATTAGCAGCCTCGGGCATTAAAATTGGGGGGGGGGGACAAGAGATGTGTGTTTTAACAAATAACATACACAAATGTGCCTGTTTGTGGGGGAGCAAAAAAATTCTTGCCTCTCCAGTTTCCTTCAGCTCAACTTTGCACCCCCACTTCCCAGCCCCACTGGGTTATTTGACTTTTGCTTTTTCTATTAATAGGGTTTGTGTTACTTGGGGTGGAACATTGAGAAATGTCCCTTCATGTAAGATGTTTCTGCCTTGTAAAAGTTCAAGTGATAGGGTTGCATCTAGAGGTGGCTTTGCACTAGCAGAAGCATGAGGCACCCCTATTTTCACCCATCTCTCTTGTCAACATCAGCCCTCTATGCCGTATCCAGCACTCCGGCAGATAATTTCTCAGTCTTCAGAACTACCGGCAGCTCCTGGAAGTTACAGTAAGGCTGCACAAGATGTTGTTTGTTGTTGTTGTTGTTGTTGTTGTTGTTGTTGTTGTTGTTGTTGTTCATTCCATTTCTATACCACTTTAAATTTTAAGAAAAAAATATCAAGTGGTTTGCAACCTACATTAAAACATCAAATCAAATAATCCAAAATGAAAAAAGTACAGAAGAAAGACAAATATTTATACATTCAAAGCATCATAATTAACTGGGAACTAAAAGATTATCTTAAACATTTCCAAATAAAACATTGCAAGGGAAGTCATTTAAATGCCCATGTAAAACAGCATAATTGGCATGCAAATGAATATTATCATGGGCATAGAGTGTACAGTATCTGTTGCTGTCAATCCTGTCAATGGTGGTTCATGGTGGGCAATGGCTGTGGAAGTTCAGGCAAAAGGACCTGGGACTCCACCAAGAGACAACCAGAGATGGGTCTCTGGCCTTTATAGCAGCCTCAGCTTTTGTAGCTGAAGTCAGTCAGTGTCCTCCCCTCCCTGGCCAGATGGGACAAGACCTGCAAGGCAAGGAACAAGTGTTACAAAGCTCACAGCCAAATCAGCAAAATATCTGGTACCCTGTCTTGAAGAAGCTGAAGCAGTTCAACCATTGGATAGAGCCCTTGCAAAACCACCTCACCATAGCTGGCCCAAGACATTTTGCCGCTTGGGTCAAAGGACATGATGGTCAGAAAGTGACTTTACTAAGAGCTGACTCAAACTTCAATGCTGGCAATAGGATAGCAGTGTTCCCTGGCACATCTGATGGCAGATGGCTAGTTTAGGGGGGCTGGAGGCAGGCCACCTTACACACTCATGACTGCCCTCCAGCAGAGAGGAACAGTGCTACTTGCACTCCTCAGCTTTTGCCACCCGAAGCAGTTACTTCCCTCTGCACAATAGTCACACCAGCCCTGCAGTTCTCTAGAAATGTAGAAATGAATTCATGTTCTGGAGCTGAACATGATGTAATGGAAACTGAATTTTCACATCTGGTTGTGAAATCCTCTACTCTCTTACTTGAAATGTAAGGCCCATTGCAACTTACTCCTAGATAATCAGACATAGGATTCTTCCCAGAAAGTGGGAAGTATTTTTTTGCTATGCAGAGTCTCTTTTGTAAAGAGAATATCAAGCAGATTCATTGTGAACGTTAGTACTGATGGCAAACTAAAGCACAGACCACACAGAGGGATTGTGCGGTGATGAAGAAAGCACTCCATAACTCTCAGCAGTGATCACTGAGCCATCGTACTTACATCCATGTGACGAACACTAGCAAAGACCCAAAGACTTTCACCTCTGAACTCCACACACTTTGCTTGATGAGTAAAGCTGGTGGATAAAATGTTCAGTACAGCTATTAAAGGTTTTGTCCCATTGTCTCATAGTGGTTGAAGCTGTAAGTCACCTGCAAAATTGCTCGCCGTTTTAAATCAACCAGACAATAGGAACGGCCCATGTATACTTTTACTAAACAACTTACCAATTCAAGTGGGCTGCCTGAGCTGCAAGATGTGAACTCTGAAGTGATAAAGCATAGCATTGCTTCGGTAAAATGGAATAAGAAATCATCTTGACAGAGCCTAGATCTTGGTCTGGGCTGCCGAGTGTACTTTTCTCCCCTCCCCCTTCCCTTTCAAGGTCGATGTTCCCTATTTCATGTGGAGTACATCTTGTATGACAGCACGGGAAGAAAAGCGGGCAGGCTGGGTTAATGCATCTGGGGTCAAAATGGACTCACAAATGAAGGAAGGCAGCACCCATGAGAAATGGGACTGACACCCGGGCAGTAAAAGTGATTGGTGATTAAACCTCAGCTGCCTGGAGTGCACACAAAAGTCACGGGTGTGTATGTGCTTGTGCACAGATTAAACAAGATTTTTATTTTATTTTTAATGGGATTATATTTGCTTGACAAAACCTCTACAGAATCTTCTGCACATACATCCCTCCTTGAAACAGCATGGTCCCTCCTCTTCCTTTCCCAACAATTTTGCAAGGTTGATTAGTCTGAGGAGTAGTGATTGGTCCAAAGCCATTCAGGTAATTTTACAGCTGAATGGGAGTTTGAATCCTTGCCTGTCAAGTGTGACAACCCTATCCAGTATCCCTCACTGGTGCTTTATTTAATTTATGAAAATGAATGCTTTTTAAGAGAGTTTGTTTGTTTCAATGGATTTTGGAGGAAACATTTAAATAGGTGCAAAACTTCTTTTCATTGCAAACTTACTATGCTACAATATGGGAGCAATCCTTTGTACAAGAAGCTGACATAAAGCTCGCCGGTTTAAATTAAGCTTGTTTAAAAATACACTAGCTGCAAGCCCACAGTCAACAATGTGGCTGCTGCTGTTTGAGACTGGTAGATGGAAAACAAGCCTTTAAAATGCTGGGTTGCTGGAATATTCCCTGAACCATAGTAGTATCCAACCCTTTCCCCCAATAAGTGACTTCAGGTTTTACCCTGGCCTGCCAAGTACCACCTGTGAGGAAGGATAGGTGATAATTTCTATTCAATTAGCATGTCAAGACAAGCCTGTCTAATTCACTGTAGATCTGAAAGAGACCAGGAAGGTCATCTACCCCAACCCCTTGCAATGCCCAATGTGGGGCTTGAACCCCCGGCCTTGAGATTAAGACTCCCATGCTCTACCGACTGAACTGTCTCAAAAATTCACACATATCAGAATTTTGCAATGCAATTCTCCAGCCAAGTGGTGTGTACATAAATGAATATATTGGGGTGAAGTGTGCATACATATGCATGTCTCTCTGTGTGAAAGAAAATAACATTAAAATGCATTGTTTTGGGAGGAATCACTTTGCAAAAATGTGTATATTAAAAAAAATTCATAGTAAAATGTGCATATTAGACAAAATTGCATTAAAGTGCTGAGGAATTTTCATGTGGACTTTTTAAAAAAAGAAAAAATCAAACTAATGTGGAAATGTGGGAAACTAAAGTTAAGGCTATTTCCATAGTTGGCCTCATTGCCTTCCATCCCAGCAGTGCCAATGAGTACCAGCCTCCACTGATTAGTGGCTAGATCAATACCTATCTCTTCTTCTTCTTCTTCTTCTTCTTCTTCTTCTTCTTCTTCTTCTTCTTCTTCTTCTTCTTCTTCTTCTTCTTCTTCTTCTTCTTTTTGAACCTGGTTGAGTCTGAGACCATAAGGATCTGGCTGCCCCTGTTGCTGAACCTTTGCATGGATTCATCAACTGTTCGCAGAAATTTCTGAATGTTGTGCTCTTTGGTTGCCTGTTATAAAGCATATTGGCTTTGCTGCAAACTTGATCAACCCAAAGGGGGCTGACTTCCAACATTCCTGCTTTTGCCATGAATGTTTATTAAACTAGTTGAAATCACATCTCTCCAAAAACTGGACATGGCTGTGCTGTATCTCACAGAAGAACAGAAGTGACTCGGGGCTGATTTGAGCATCACCTATATTTCTGAGTATGGCAGCTGAAGAAACAAATGATGGAAGAGTTGTTATACCTATGCATGTCTTCTCATAATGCATAGATGTAGAGAACCATTTGCTCAATGATAAATTTACGATGGTGAATCTATAGTCCAATCTGGTGTCCTCCAGATGTTTGGGACTACAACTCCCAGCAGCCCCAATCAGCTTTTAATAAGGAGGAACATTGAATCATGCACTCTTTGGGCTGCCATTTGTAGTCTTAGGTGGCAGAACCCAGGAACACTTTTCTGCCATTTTATGTGCTGTATGTGTGGACTGGTGGGCATACAATCTTGAGGGGTATTAGCTATCTGCATCATCCATTTATGGGTAAGGATTTCACAATGGCCCTGATTCCCTGGCTAGATAGGTTATTTTTTGCCTGTATTCACTCATGATTTGATGTTAACGAGCAACATTGATCATCTCACCCACAGCCTGATCTGGTCACTCCAGAATTCATTTTAGTACTTTAGCCGATGGTTTTAAACCAGTTCCTGACATCTAAAGACCCTCTGCTGGACACAACTTATAAAGTTGCAGTCAATCAGAATAGACACTAGATGGACCAAAAGTTTGATTCAATAGAAAGTAACTCCATATGTTCAGCCTGATAGCTTATTGCAATCCCCTTGATTCATTTCCTAACTTGACTATAATAGGACAAGCCAATTAACCGTGTGTGTGTGTGTGTGTGTGTGTGTGTGTGTGTGTGTGCATGTGCATTCTTACTTTCAGAGGAAGTTCTACATATCACGTTTCAGTTTTTTTAAAAAAAATGAAGCCCAGAGACCATTTAATGAGTGTATTTTTAATCTCCTTAGAGACTTGTTCTGCCAGGTTGTCATTGCTGAACTTTAGTTACTAGAAAGTATCTGGCAGCTGTTTGAAAGGAGGTCAACAGCTGAGAAGTTAAAGGCCTATCAGTTTTGGAAGTGAACATGTGGGCAAGTTCCCCTCCCACCTGTTTGGGTAAATACCATACAAAGAAAGGTCGTATTCTGCCCCACCTTTTAAAAAATGAGATGAGAAATGTCATGGAAAGCTGTAAGTTAATTAAAGGCTTTTCTTCAGTGGTGGCACGAGGCACTTGTTTTCACCTAGAAGACCTGTGACTATAGTACTAAAGCAGATGTTTGAAGGAAGAAATAATTTTAAATGGCAATTCGAAAACCAGAATCCTGTTTATGTACTGGTTATAGTTTTGGCAGAATCATACTCCTATGCCTTGAGCACAACATTTAGCTTTGATCCAGAAATTAAATCAGCAGCCTAGCACTATTGACTTCCATGTCCCATTAACAAGCATAGGATTAAGCATGTTCAAGTGACAATGAATTATTTAAAGTAGCTTGAAAGAACACACTTTCCATTTTATAGTTTAAACCCTCCTCCCTCCTTTCTTTAAAGCATCAGCCTGCAGTTGGAGTCCAATGGACCCCTTTGAAGTCCTACCTGAAAATAAAGTACACAATTTATTTCAAAACAACTCCAGTTTAACATGCAAAAACAGATTTAATTGGATACACATTCCAAAAAATATAGCCAAACACAGAAGTCACTGGAGGACACTGGACCTCACAATGTTCATTTAAATTTCTCATGGAAATTCCACATGGATGTTTTGGAGGAGAAAGCAGAAGAAATGCCTTGGTGGAATACTGGTCTTAAAGTAAATAATGGAAGGAATCTGATATACCCCCAATAGCCTCATAGGGACCCTATGACGCTATTGAGGTATATCAGATTCCTTCCATTATTTACTTTAAGACCAGCTAAAAATAGCACTATGAATAAGAAACCAGTGTTGCAAATTTGCACAGTAGGTAGCATCCTAAAAGAGCTCAAATAACTCTTTAGACCCCACTGGTGCCCCCATTAACTTCCAGGTTCTGAACCAAGCATGCAAACGGAACAGCTTTGTTCATTTCAGTAGCCTGGATGCATTTGGGGGGGGGGGTGCAGATTAATTCTTTTCAATGTTGTGTATAACCATGGATTCTGGGGGTCCTCTTTGGGGCCTCACTGATTTGACTGAAGAAATTTAAGGGTTATTTATTGAATGAATGTGTCAGTTTTGACACTTGGATCATTTCCACCTGAACTCTGATCTTTTGGAACATCAAAAGGACCATATCATATCAGAGCTTTGCTGATTGCCTTATTATGGTTTCTGCCACAAATGGAAGTTGAGGGAGACATCAGAGTCCTCAAACTGTTACCCCCCACACACACACACCTCTTTATAGCATCAGATATATTGATTTCTCCTTAACCATTAAGCAAGTAGCAAGAAGCGGGTGACAGGGGAGGAGTGGAAGGGGGGATATGTAACAGGCAGGTATTGTATTCCAAGGACTTGTACATTAATGGATTGAGTTTTCCTGGGGAAATATTGTATGTTTACATTGTCTCTCGGCCAAGTGATTGATCTTTTCTATAAAGAGGTGAGGCCCTAAATAGCTACTATTGGGTTTTTTTTGTGTTTTTCTTCTATTCAGAGACACTTGATGTTTTAGTCTTTTATTAATCTGGGGCTCCCTGCTCTCCCAGGAGATTCAGGCACACTAGATCATCTGAGCTGTTCGACAAGATCCATTTTAGGCTTTATTTTTCCCCCCTTTACTTTAGATTCTCTCTAGGCTTTTGTGGTGGAAGATCCTTGCTCCAAAAAGTGTGGTAAAAATTAAAGGGTTCAGGAACTCAGACCGGACCAAATTTCATGAAATCATACACAGATTTTACTAAAACAAAATTCTACAAGAGAGAAAAACTCCAAAAAATTACACAGATTAAAATAGCCCAGAAGGTAAGAAAACAACAAACACTAAGTTATCCAGCTAATTAACATAAATCTCTGAGCAATGGAACAAGATGCTGTCAAAAAGCCAAATGGGCCCTGACCTCGGCTCATTATTTCTGAGGTTCTAACCCATTTCCATAAACCAGTCTTTTAGGGGCGATGTCACCACAGCATTAATTTGCTGTTTTACTTCCCTATTAGATTACATAGATTACATAAAAGCAGAACTCCACAACAACCTCCATAATTATTTCTCCTTCTGCAGAAACTGAGTGTGACTTATGTGAACTAGGCCTGCTTCCAAATTCTAATGTGAATTCTCAGAGAGAGATGCATTCATGTCCAGGTGTGATGATTGATGAGTCTCATAACATTTCCAGTGAATAAATAGGTGCTCCTACATTATAAAACAGTACATTGTGAGGGAGCCAGGGCAGATTCATGCTGTGCCCATATTGGATCAAATGGTCCAATGGAGACAAAATTAGATTCTGTGGCATGTTTGACCATGAGTTCTGGAGAAGAACATTGCTCTCCTCTTGAAGACCTTGAAATCCTGCTCATTGGGGTGTGTGTGAACATAGAGGAATGTGTAATATAAAAAGAGGAGTGTGATCTCTTACATACATAAGAAGTGATGCATTAGTTTGTTGGGCATCATATTTCTTTATGGAAAGAGGGTGGGATTGAGTCCCAAGAGCCATTCTCTATTGCATCTATTTATAAGATGATGCAATCCATCAGTCACAGGTTTTGTATACTACTTAATGACTTCCAGTGATGGATTGTCTTTGGCAGTGGCTAATTGCACTTGAATGCAGGCTACCAAAATAGTTTGCAGATGATCCCATCACAGGAGAATATTTCAAATATCATAGAGTAGCTACCTTTTTGTAAGACATTTCTGTTTTATTAAACAATGCTTGTTTCCCTTACCGTCAATAATTTCTTGCCATCTTCCTCCATTCCCTTCCCCATCTACATTTACTTAAAATACACATATTTCCTTAGTATGGGGACTAAAAACCTTGAACTTTGTTAAATCCTTTCAAGCTCCCTAAAAAGGTAAAGGTAAAGGACCCCTGACAGTCGCAAACGACTCTGGGATTGCAGCGCTCATCTCGCTTTACTGGCCAAGGGAGCTAATGTTTGTCCGCAGACAGTTTTTTTATGGGTCATGTGGCCAGCATGACTAAGCTGCTTCTGGCGAAACCAGAGCAGCACATGGAAACGCCGTTTACCTTCCCACCGGAGCGGTACCTATCTACTTGCACTTTGAAGTGCTTTCGACCTGTTAGGTTGGCAGAACTTGGGACAGAGCAATGGGAGCTCACCCTGTTGCAGGGATTCGAACAGCTGACCTTCCAATCAGCAAGCCCTAGGCTCAGTGGTTTAGACCACAGCACCACCCGCATCCCTCAAACTCCCTACTCATCCATAAAATAACGGTCCTTCAAAAGTTACCCAATGCACATGGTAGAATTTGGCACAATGAACACCCATTTAGCACTCAAAGGGTAATTATGTAATTGAGATTGGCAGGCAACACACTTCAGATTGCTTACTTTTATGCTCATAGAAGTAGCCTAATTGTTTTTGTTTAATAAATTCAATAAATAAATAAATATAAATAAAATAAAAAGACAGGAGTGCCTGGCGTGCTATGGTCCATGGGGTCATGAAGAGTCGGACACGACTAAACGACTAAACAACAAAAAAATAAATATAAACCCATGTCCGAGGTAAATGTCTGAAGTGGGTCTCTGTCAACAAAGGAACGCTTCATTTGCAGGAAATCTAGTGACCCTTTACTCATAACTCGAGTGTACTGTTCATTTTAATATCAAGCTTGCTGGTCACTTGATTTTTCTGCAAGTGGTGCGTTTGTTTCTGATATAAAGCTGTAGGTGGTGTGCATAAATTTTAAAAACAAATAAAATATTATCTTTGTTGCAGCCGGCTTCAGGAATGCCTCATTTTAATACCTTCATAACTCAGGGAAATTGTTTGTAACGTTAACATTTTAATTGTTATTTTTTATTTATTTATTTAGTATCATCAGCCTGCTAAAGCTATTTGGCTTTGCAATCCAATTGTTTTCCTATCTCCCCCCACTCTGTAATATATTCTGCAATATTTGTTAAGCACGCTAGCACGACTAAATAGCTTAAAGCAGCTTTCTTTATTACATTGCATCAGCTGCAGTGTGAATCTCAGTATTGACTTTACATAAAATATTTTCACATAAAGAAGTCGGCAGCATAATATGCTGTCAGCTTTATTTATTTATTTTAAGATTCATGTCTAAGAAATTGAAAAAAGGATACTTGCGCGTAGGCTTGCACTTTTTCTACTCCTCCCAAAAAGTCATGGCCTTGACCGAGAAAAAACAAATGTGTTGAGAACTTTGCAAAGTGCAACTAAAGAGGTCTAAGGGTGAAATCCTATAGCAAGATCTCCTGGGATGAGAGGTGTTAGAGCCAGTGGATCTATCCCTGAACTGGAAGGTCCCCTGGACACCTGAGCTACACCAGTGTAACTCCCTATCCTTGGCTCAATGGGAGATATGTTGGCACACTTCCCCTATTGAGACCGAGCTATTGTGACCGTGCTGGATTTTAAGACAGCATAAGTCCTGAATCAGATGAGTTCTGGACACATGGAAGGGGCAGGACTAGAGAGGGAGGGGACCTAGTGTGGAAACTAAGCCCATTCAGCTCAATCAAATGAAATGGCAACCCAGCATAAGTTAAGGCAGGCATCCCCAAACATTGGCCCTCCAGATGTTTTGGACTACATTTCCCATCTTCCCCGACCACTGGTCCTGTTAGCTAGGGATCATGGGGGTTGTAGGCCAAAACATCTGGAGGGCCACAGTTTGGGGATGCCTGATCTAGAGGATTCCTTTAAAAACAAACTGCAAACATTCTTTGTATATATGTGAACTTATAAAGGACCCCTGGATGGTTAAGTCCAGTCAAAGGTGACTATGGGGTTGGAGCGTCTCATCTTGCTTTCAGGCCAAGGGAGCCAGCGTTTGTCCACAGACAGCTTTCTGGGTCATGTGGCCAGTAGGACTGAACCATTTCTGGCACAACGGAACACTGTGACTGAAACCAGAGCACATGAAAATGCCGTTTACCTTCCCACCACAGTGGTACCTATTTATCTACTTGTACTTGTGTGCTTTCGAACAGCTAGGTTGGCAGGACCTGGGACAGAGCAACTGGAGCCCACTCCATCATGAGGATTTGAACTGCTGGCCTTCCAATCGGCAAGCCCAAGAGGTTCATTGCTTTAGACCACAGCACCATCCGTGTCCCTTTAACTGGGCAAGTAGGGTGGTGTAACTCAAACACTGTTTTAAAAGCTTGTTTTCATGCTGCCTAAACCAGCCATGGCCCTGCTCCAATTTTGAGTCTGCCTAGTTTGCTGTGACTCAGCTTAACTTTACATCGGCTTCTTGTGTGTAGGCTTGACCTCTTCGTGAGCTGTGCACTTTCCTCTGAAAGCCATTTGATCTTGGATGTGCCTTCAGCCACCTCACCCAGACTCTGCCTGCAAATACAGATCTGCTAAAATTCCTTTAGATAATAAAAACGCCACTGAAAATGTGGACCAACGACTGCATTTATTTCATTGTTGTGGCCATTGGCAGTATAAAATCGTACACTTGTGCATCCACACATGTTTTCGTTTTGTTTTTGTTTTTGTTTTAAAAAATGGAAATACATGTCAGATGCAGATGGGGAAGATTTGAGAAGCTGCAATTCCCATTTAGCAAAAACATTCTTCCTCTTGTGATTCCTCTTGCTCTGGGTCTGGTGGGGTGGCTGAGTGTGGAATAGAAATCCTGCTGTATAAAACACCAAATCCTTTCGCTTTAACATTGCAGTGGCTGATCTATGAATCTGCTTTTAAAAAATTCATTTCCCAGGGAAAAATAAAAACACCTTGGTAAAGCTGGCTACATAAAAGATACCACCCTGCCTACCAGGTATCTCCCATTTTATGAGACTAATGCTGTGAACCTCTATACAGCCAGATTATATAGTATCATTTTATTGGTTGTTTTATAGGGAACGGCTATAGTGACAGTCAAGAGTTCATGAATGTTTCCTTTAGCTTTCATTTCACTGCATTACATACCAATGGTTTTTTTAAGGAAGGAAGGAAGGAAGGAAGGAAGGAAGGAAGGAAGGAAGGAAGGAAGGAAGGAAGGAAGGAAGGAAGGAAGGAAGGTTGGTTGGTGGCTGTTACAGTTTTGCACATACTCTGTGCCCCAACACTCTTCCTAATGCTTTATATCCACTGCTCAATAAAAGCAGACGGTAAAGTTTTCCTGGACTGTACAATTTCAGTCACAGGGGCAGAGTGATATTTAATAAATTCTACCCACAAAAAACATCTACAAAGTAGAATTCAGTTTGCCTTTCTTGATGCAGAATTGTATCCAGTGCTTCCCCCCCCCCCAAAAAAACCCCCAATGTTTAAGGGTACTCTCATTATGACTCAGGAAAATCACCACTTTATAGTTCAAATTGGGGAAAATAAATACAGTAAATGGACACAAGTACAAAGAATATGCATTACCTCATATTACACAGCCGACAGCCAAACTTCCAATCAGTAAAACACCACACATCCACATTCCACACTGTTTCACACATTAAATGCTTCCTTCCGTCTGAGACTCAAGAAACACCATGACAGGAAATGAGGCCGCCATTGGAGGTAGCAACAGAACTGACGATTCACCGTGCTAGAGAAGAAACTATTTTTTAAAATAGTTTCTTCTCTCTTTAGATTCACAAAATGTTTGGGGGTATGCGTACCCCTACACCCCCCCCCCCAGAAAAAAGCACCAGTTATATCTAATTACTCCTAGCCATTTAATTCAATGAAGATGACACAACTAACTTAAGTCTATTAATTTTAGTGGGTCGACTCTGAGTAAAACTAAGTTAGAATAGAGCAGGTGTGTCCAACAGGTAGATTGTGATCTACTAGTAGATTGTGGGGATCTGTGGTAGGTCACAGTAGATCACACACACACCCCACTCAAAAAAAAAGCTTTGGTAGATCACTGCCAGTTTTTAAAATAATGGGAGTAGATCTCAATTTCTTGAAAGTTGGACATGCCTGGAATATAGAATCAAAGAATGGTACAGTTGGAAGATACTTTGAGGGTCATTTAGTCCAACCCCTTGCAATATGGGAATCTCAACAATGCCATCCATGACAAATAGCCTTCTAACCTCTGCTTAAAAACCTCCAGTGAAGCAGATTTCAACACCTTCCGAGGAAGCCCATTTTGTTATCAAACAGAAAGTTCTTTCTGTCGTATAATCAGAATCTCATTTCTTGTATATTCAAATAAACACACACAGAACACTTTTAAAACCACTTTCCAGAAAAGTGTAAGAAGATGCTTTTTATTCATTTTGTAAAATATTGATGTAACTCAAAAAAAAAAAAAAAGTTAAAGGAAGTTGTGGGAGGCTCCAGCAATTGATTCATCTTGGTGAGTTGAGAGAAGCAGGTGAAAGTAGCCAAAAGTAAAAGCGTCTACTCTACTTTTAACATTATGGGGATGCCGTAGAGTCCTCTCCACATATATGTCTTGACAGAACAAATGAAAATGATTGTTGAACCATGAAGGATAGGCTTGCCTGTGGGTTTGACTGGTGTGGGACCTAGATTTCCTCCACATTTTTTTTTGGGG
This sequence comes from Zootoca vivipara, assembly GCF_963506605.1. Lineage (NCBI taxonomy): Eukaryota > Metazoa > Chordata > Lepidosauria > Squamata > Lacertidae > Zootoca > Zootoca vivipara. The sequence goes on from NC_083283.1 coordinate 72,198,111, forward strand.
GGGGGAGCTCTGGCCCAATCAGGGCCCTCTGTCATGTGGAGAAGCTTTATGTGTATATTATTATTATTATTATTATTATTATTATTATTATTATTATTATATTATTATTATTATTTTATTTATACTGTACCCCACCCATCTGGCTGGGTTTCCCCAGCCACTCTGGATGGTTTTCAACAGAAATATTAGAATACACTAATTTCTTAAAGATTAAAAGCTTCCCTAAACAGGGCTGCCTTCAGATGTCCTCTAAAAGTCTGGTAGTTATTTTTCTTTTTGACATCTGGTGGGAGGGCGTTCCACATCTCCTTCATATGTCTACCAAACATATAGATGGGGGAGATGAGGCTAGAGCATTTAAAGGCAAAGATACCTAATTCACACTTTTGTAAAGAGTACAGTGGTACCTCTGGTTAAGAGCTTAATTCGTTCCAGATGTCCATTCTTAACCTGAAACTGTTCATAGCCTGAGGTACCACTTTAGCTAATGGGGCCTCCCGCTGCCACTGCACCAACCAGGGCCAGCTCGTCGTAGACCCCCGGTGGTGCAGGGCACCATGGTGCTGGCCCGCCAGGAGGGCGCCGCGAGCTGCGCCCGCCCGCTGGCTGGCCGGTCCGCTGCGCAGCTGGGAAACGGGGCGGGAGGGCGCCGGAGAGATCGCACTGTGCCTGCCCGCCCGCCCGCCGCGCAGCAGCGCCACGCCCACCCGCCCACCGTGCTGGGAAACGGGGCAGAAGGGCGCCAGAGAGATCCGGCGCACCATGGCGACAGGGGCGCTTAAGACGGCGATGGCACCAACGCCACACGATTTCTGTTCTCATCCTGAAGTGAAGCTCTTAACCCGAGGTACTACTTCCGGGTTAGCGGAGTCTGTAACCCGAAGCATTTGTAACCCGAGGTACCACTGTACCTAAAGCAAAGCACCACTTTGCAATTTGCACTTCTCTGATTTTGTAATCCACTTATCCAGTCAATAAATGTGTACAAAGATGGATATGTTAGGGTGAGGTGTGCATACAACTGCAGATATTAGTGAATAACATATGAATAATGCAGTGTTTCCCAACCAGTGTGCCTCCAGATGTTTTGGGACTACAACTCCCATCATCCCTAGCTAGCAAGACCAGTGGTCAGGAATGATGGGAGTTGTAGTCCCAAAACATCTGGAGGCACACTGGTTGGGAAACACTGGAATAATGCATTCAATTAAGGGAAATTGCTTTGCTAATATGTGTATGTTTGGCAAAATTGCATGCAAGAGTGTTTCTTAGGAAAAATGTACACTACAATTATGAATTTTCATGAGATTTTTTAAAAAAATGCAAACTGATGTGTTAGGATATGAAAAATGGCAAATGGAGAGAAACCAAAACTGACAGATTCATCCATCTCTAGGTAGGGCTTGCCCATGCAGCCACATAACCCCCCCCCCTCCACATGATCTTTCAATACATGGGGTGTTGCTTGAAACTTAGCTTTGGGATGAAAAACTAGAGGAGAACAGAAAAATGAATTCAAAAGAATCCATTCCATGCTTGTAACTAGATTTGGGCATGATGGAAAGGATATCCTCAATGTGTGTACTTTGGTAGTAAGTTTCATTGTGATGCCTTTTTTCTTTTGTTGGAGTTTTGATTGCTGTGATTGTATCCACAGTGAATGACAATACCTGCCAGAGCTAGTGGTTTTAAAATCAGGAATGGCTGGAGGACTTGAACTTCCCTGAAACTCCTGTCTGAAGGAAGTTGGGTCTCTCTCTCTCTCTCTCTCTCTCTCTTTCTCTCTCTCTCTTGTTGTTGTTGTTGAACAGATTTCTCCACTTTTTCAAATTTATTTCACATTTTTGCATGCAATTCCCTCATATAAAATGCATTTTCACCTTACATTCAATAAATATTTTTTTTCTGCACATGTCCCCCTTAATATACTTATTTATGGTCAGAGTTCTGCACCATTCTGTTATTGTTGTTGTTTAGTCATTTAGTCGTGTCCGACTCTTCGTGACCCCATGGACCATAGCACGCCAGGCACTCCTGTCTTCCACTGCCTCCCGCAGAAGTGTCAATTTCAAAGGACTGCTGTGTTTCAATACATGTATTTGACTGATTGAGTGGGTGAGTTAATTTATATGCCACCCTTCATCTGAGCATCTCAAGGCCGCTGACAGTATAAAACCACAAAAATACACAACATTATAACAAAACAATAACCACCCCCATCCCACAGTCTAAAAGGCCATAGATGGTTTAATTAGCCAAAAGCCTGGGAGAAGAGGAATGTTTTTGCCTGGAGCCTAAAGTTACATACTGAATATGTCAGGTGAGCCTCCCTGGGAGGAGCATTCTAGAAATGGGGAGCCACCACCGAAAAGGCCCTTTCTCTTGTTACCACCCTCTAGTCTGGATTCATTTGAGAAGTTCTAATTAGGTAGTTTCTCATTAAAATGCAAACAACACTTAACTTCTCCCTCATCTTTCTTTTTCATTTAGTGTGCCCTCAGCAATTATTTATCTGTTGCTTGTCTGGTTGTTGTTGTTTTTTCTTTCCCCATTTGACTTTGTGTTAAGAACTGAACAGGGGATTTCTGCCCACCCTCTGGTTGCATTAGCTTGCACGGGTGTTGTTTTCTTGACTCTAACCATGCACCCGTACTTTCATTAACATACCCACAGAGTTCACACATCTATGTTGGATTATGTGCTTGACGTTAGGTAATGGGTATGGTTTGTTGACACTGAAGGATCTGCTTCATGAAGTATATGAGTGATATACAGGATACTTACTTAGACATGTAATAGGCTGCAATTTTCCTATTAAATGAGATGAGATAAAAGGAAATGGATTTGAGGAGGCTGGGTCAAAAATAGTTTGTCTTGTTAATAGATTAAGTGACAGAACTATCAAAGCTCATGGCAGATATGCAGTTACATTTATGAGTGCAGTGAAGCTCCCTAAGTGTGATGTTAAATATGAGGTGTATTTTCTTTTAAACCCCTGAGGTCTGGTTCACACACAGCTCCGGCATGAAGTGTTTCCATGTAGTGGGGCACAAGAATGAACTGCTCTTGTACTATGTAGACAACCAGGGCTTTTTTCCCCCCAGAGGGAACTCACAAAAACCCAGTTCTGACACCTCTCAGGTGGGTGCCATTGCCTTTCTAAGAAAATGAGGGAGTTGTTCATGGTGAGTTCCGGCACCTCTTTTTCTAGAAAAATAGCATTTCAGACAACCTTCAGTGTCAACTGAAGCCTACATGTCTATCAGAGTAAGCCCAGTTCATATGATTTATCTGCTGTGAAAAGGGAGCAGGTATGTTTTACAGGTGGGACCTCCTTCATGCCAGCATTTGCAAGCATGGGCTTGAGTTTTACTCCTGTTCTCACACTGTCTGCATTTGAGAGACGAAACACAGAGACAAAAATGTGCACCAACTGTCTAAAGGAAGAGATGGCCGGTTTTCAAGTGACCTTTTGTGCTGTGCTGGTATTGGGTTAGGGAATTTTAAACATCTGGCATACAGGCATCTTATTTCAGCTGAATCACTTTCAGAACTGCATTAAGAAAAGAGAGAGAAGGCTGAACAGGTAAGGTCTCGGGGGATGAGACCCAATTTAGGGGGCTTCCATTTTCAAAAGAAAGCCGTGAAGTAATTGAAGCTAAAGAATTGAACAGAATGGGTGTTTCTGGGAATTATTTATGACGGCAGGAAAAGGCATTTGCATTTGCTTCTTGTTCTGTGCTTCAAAATCTGTGACTCATCTTTCACTTTGTGTTATCTCAGGAGCATTTAATCTGATGGAACATGTGTGTCAGCCCATGGTGGTACATCAGGCACTCATTACTTTGGGGGCAATTTGCAGCCAGTTCTAGCTTTGTGTTAATGCCTTCCTGGGGGCTTCCTGTAAGCCAATTTGTGCATAATTGCATCTGTGTGTACACATGGGTTGTTTGGCCTTCTTAAAGCTAACATTAGCTATAATTAAAAAGCAATTTGCACTAGGCCTCTGTTGCTTTTGGGTAGGAAAAGGAATGTATTGGAATTCCCACCCACCCCCCATGGTGAGAGAAAGATTGGCGTGCCTCTGGAGAGAAGTTCAGGTTTCTGACCGATGCCATGCATTCTTTGTTCCCATGTTCAACAGCACTATTGTTTGATGTTCCAGATTCTGGATGAGACATCAAGCTGTCCATGGAGGGCCAAGCCATACCCTCCAACTGTTCTGAAAATACTAAAATTGTCACAAAAACGGTTAAGCCATCACAGCCTCTCACTTTTTCACACAGCGTCCCAAATTTCCAAGAAAAGCATTTCAGCGTGTTACTAGAAGTTCAGGTCCATATGTCCCCCCTAACACATTTCTTATATCTGTGTCTCCCATTTCCCTCCCCTCCCCCACTCAATATGACATCACTTCCTGTTTTTTATGAAAACAGGATATGGGTCGTTTGAATGCCACTATGCAGGTTTTTCACCATTTCGTCACGCCTCACTCTTTCAGGCTCCCATAAAAGCAGTGTGTTGAGGAGCAAAGAGGGAGCGGTTTCTATAATCCAGCATTCTGTCATCACAGTGGCAATAAGAATCCTTTTTTTTTTTTTTTTTTGATTGTAAAAAGCATCTTTATTAGGTTTCATAAAACATAACAATTTAAAATCGTAAAGCCATAATATTGAATATGAATCATATAATACTATAATACACATATAATACTATATACACATATTCCTAATCAAAAGAAAAAAAAAGAATAAACAGAAAAAAGAAAAAAGGAAAGATAAAAGAATTACCTTCCGAGTCATTTCCCACCGCTTACCTTCTGAATATATTTTAAAATTGCGTTACTTTCATTTGTTAAAATTGTCTCAATTTTGATTTATTTTATTTTATCATATTATTGTTTTCCAAATTCTAATTTTCCTCATGACAATCTAATTTAAACAGATCATCAACTCTGTTTTAACACCAATTCTTTTAAAATATTCCTCTACCACTCCCCATTCCAATTTAGATTTCTGTTTAGAGGTATTTCGAATTGCTGCTGTCATTCTCTCTAGGTTCATGAATTCAATTAGCTTTAATTGCCATTCTTGGATTGTGGGTAGATCTTCTTTCCTCCATTTTCGAGCAATCACTAATCTTGCTGCCACACTCGCATATAAGAATATATTTCTCTTATTCTCAGGAATATTATCTGGGATAATGCTCAATAATAAATACTCTGGTTTTTTTCTAAAAGTCAACCTCAACATTTTTTTCATTTCTTCATAGATTTCGTCCCACCATTTACGCATTTTTCCACAGGCCCACCAACAATGGAAAAAATTTCCTCCTTTTCCACCACATTTCCAGCAATTATCTAAATCATTCCTATAAATTTTGGCTAATTTACTGGGGGTCAAATGCCATCTATAGACGAGTTTTAATATATTTTCTTTTATATTCGTACTAGCTGTGAATCGCATTGAAACTTTCCATATACCCTCCCATTGTGCCGCATAGATCGGCCTCCCTAAATCTTGTGCCCACTTCGTCATTACCTCTTTAACTACTTCATCTTTTAGCTCCCATTCTAACAAAAATTTATATATTTTTGATAATGGCTTCTCCTTATTTTCTATTAATAATTCTTGTAATTTTGACTTTCCAATTGTGAATCCTATTTTTTTATGTTCCTGAAAAAGACTTTGAATCTGCATGTACTGCAACCAACTGTTGCAGTATTGCTTTATCTCTTCGTATGGTTTTAGTTTCCATTGTCCCTCTTCACTCACCAAAATCTCTTGGTACGTCAACCAACTTCCTTTTTTCCACCTTCTCCCTAGGGCTGTCATCTCGAAAGGTGAGGCCCACCACGGTATCTTTGGTTCCATTAAATTTTTAAATTCCTTCCAAATCTTGAATACTGATTTTTTAATCACATGATTACTAAATTGTTTATTTTTCCCTTTCTCTGTTTCTAATAAATATGTATGCCAACCCCCAACATTTCTAAATCCTTCCACCTCTAATAATTCTTCATCTTCTAATATTAGCCAATCTTTGAGCCAGCACATACACGACGATGCGTAATAAAGTCTCAAATCTGGGACCCCCCACCCCCCTCTATCTTTAACATCCGTGAGTAGTTTGTACTGAATCCTTGGTTTCTTATCCAACCATATAAACTTACTTAAATCTCTCCTCCATTCTTCAAAAATCTTCTTTTCCCCTAATATAGGTAACATTTGGAATAAAAATAGAATTTTTGGTAGAATTGCCATCTTTATTGTTGCTATCCTACCTGAGAAGGTGGCAATAAGAATCCTATGGGAAATCCCACAAGCAGGACCTGAATGGAAAAGACTCTTCTCACTTTTGAGTCCCAGCAATTGGATTAGCAGCATTTTGATGCCAACAACAAGGTGTGTGTGTGTGTGTGTGTGTGTGTGTGTGTGTGTGTGTGTGTGTAGTATATATATATATATAGTATATATATAGTATATATATAGTATATATATAGTATATATATATATATATAGTATATATATATATATATATATATATATATATATATATATATATATATGTATAGTATGCAGGAGAAGTGCTGATCCCACAATGGCATCCATGTGGAAGCACTCAGCCTTCCATTAGCCCTCTGCAATCATGTTACATCATAAATTTCCAGTTTCCCACATAATCCAGTTTCCTTGAATGGGAATGCATGGATTTGAAGAATTTTAAATAGCTATTCCCTTCCAGTATCTGCTCTCCTTTAAGGTTTGAGAGATTCAAAACCTGGTAATATGTTGTGTTTTGTATGACTTAGGGATATGGCTTTTTGCTATACCCTTCTCGGAGCCTTTTGGATAAGGCAGGCTGAATATTATAAATACCGTACATAATTCGGAGTCCCTCATGTATAGGGGCTCCCATTACTCTTCCGTAGGAAGATAAATCAAAGTGTGCACATAGTAATGTATGAGTGTGTGTGCACAGTGGTCCCATGAATCTGAGCATGGGGGATTTCTTACACATTTGAATAAGAAAAAGCAACCTGTCGCCATGAGCTGTCAGAGGAAATCTTTCATGTGATAAGATTGTCATTTAATCACAACTTGTCATAGGCTGTGGGGAGGGTTCCCATGCATGTTTGGACACAGCTAAATCTAAATCCGATCACATGGTAGCATGTTCAGAGCAATGCTTCAGCTTCAGAGAATGGCGAGGAAGTCACTTTATGTTGACTCTATCATTAATTATTAGATAAACCTATCCATGATCTATCTTGAAGCTACTTTATATCATTCTATCACACTTGAGTGCGGCCAAGTAACAGTGTGCATGGTATTTATTTTTATGAAGAAAGATAAAGGATTGTAATTGTGGACAACCTTTTGAGAGGTGGAAAACCTATCTGCATCCCTTGATGACCAAGCTGCTATGGGAAGGTAGTCGCACACAGAACCATATAATATGTGGATCCTCTAGGCACATCCTGTCCAGTGCTATTTTTCTAGAAAAAGAGGTGCCGGAACTCACTTTGAATGCCTCCTTTGTTCTCTTATAATGACAATGGCACACACTTAAGGAGTTCTGGCGAGTTTCAGCTGGAAAAAAAAGAGAGAGAGAGAGAGAGCCAACAGTCAGAATTTCTCAGGAAAACAAAAGGGATTGTTTTGAGAGAACTATCCCATTACAGCCACCCTAAAAGAGTACGGTACATGTTGAAGAACCTCACATTTTCGTGCATGCACACGAAAGCTCATACCAAAATATAAACTTAGTTGGTCTTTACGGTGCTACTGAAGGAATTTTTTTATTTTGGGTAAAGACAGCTTGTGTTACTTCCAGGAGATGCACAGTTTGGTGAGTCTCCTGTGGGAAAGAGGCTGTATAGTGGACAAAAGTATCAAGTATAAGCCAGAATATCCTTGGAACAATTATCTACAGGTCTTTTATGAAGTTTAGTCTTTTGTGACTAAACTAAGACAAGTCAAGTCTCTACCACATATGACCATAACAACAACCTACACTACAGAATAAAGATTATTGAAATAAAGCTCTCAGCCATTGAAATGGGCTATATAAACAGCCAGGTGACATTCAGACAGAAATTTATTCAATTTTCCTGAATCTTCTTTACCTGATAAATTTCTACATTTTGTTGGATCTTTCACAAGATGTAAAAGTATAGTAATTTTAAAAAGTCACAGTTCCATAACACAACAGGTAATGTAGTGCACTGATACAGTGCACCTGGGCCCGCAATCTGCAGTGATGGAGACCTCACTACTTCGTGTGCCAGTCTGTTCCCTTTTCAAACAACTCTTACTGTTACAATGTTTCAGATAATCAGCTCCTTCCTTGTGAAATCTACCCATTGCCACTAACTTCTTGTTGACCCCCATCCCTGCTGAGACAAGATTCACTTAGTACATCCAAGATGATATCCAGAATAGCAGACAATGGAGGAAGAGGAGAAGGAATGAGGCAAGAAAGATTAAACAATGGAGCAGAGTGTGGCTGATGAAAGCCTTCCTTTTGTCCTAATTATGTCTCACTCCACTTTTGAGGCAGAAGGTCCCAATCAGTCCCTTTGCCCCTTCGATGGAGGGGAGAGTACTATTGGAATCTGTGGAAGAGAGTGCTGTTGAGCTCCAGGCCACAGCCTGGGATGACAGAGTGGGATTCAGAGGTGGAAGTGAGTCCAGCATTGTCTCTGGGGCAAGGAGATGCCTTAGGAGAAGGGAGGAAATTTGTCCACCTAGACATAGTTGGACACTTATGGATTAGAGATTTCCATGAGTACATGGGTACTCCCCACCTCTGCTTATAAGTTTGGCAGGTGGCCATGGAAACTTGTTGGAACAACACCAAAGCTCCTAGACAGTCTTGACTTATTTTGTTGCCAATCTTGGACTCATGAAGCTTGGATTTGCCCCAGACTTATCCCTGCCATCCCTATGCCTTGTAAGAGCCCCTGGATTTTATGTATTTGGATCCCTAACAGCTGTTAAGTCTGTACAGTCACTCTGCTTTAATAAAGATCACTTTCTTTCTCATAAGGAAGCACACCTGTTGTCATGTGTTGTGCGGGAGTCAGAAAAACTCCCTCTCCTGCTAATGTACAGTTTGGGGTTTATGTACTTGAACAAATGTAGTACCCACAGGGGTTAGGGGTGAGATCAGTGTACATAATCCCACTGCTTCCTCAGTATATGCTTAGGGGAAGGTCTAAAGGGGGCTGTAGTTTAAATGATCAGGCATGGTGTTTGAAGAGAGTGGGGACACTGTCCTGTACTAGGGTAGGGCTTGTACTTGATGGTTTTAGTTGTTTCTTTGTTTAGGAAAAACATATATAGTCTGTCCTTCACCCAAAGGTTGCAGGGTTTATAAGATGTTTTGGCACTCTGATTCTGTATTTTCACAGAAACACCATGGCCCAAACCAAGTTAAGGATGGTAGAGTGCCATTGATTTCAGTGAGGAAGTTTAAACTTGTCATTGAAATCAGTGAAATGTGTGAAAGAGGTAACTGTAGCTGGATTTTGCTTGATCCTATGTGTGTTTGTTCAGAATAGAGTCTCTTTCTTTTAGTGGTGCTTACTTCTACAGGTAAATGGGTATGAGATTATGACTAAGGGTTTACTCAGAGGAGACCCATTGAAATTAATGCACCTAACTTAGGTATATTCATTCATTTCAATGAGTCTACTCTGACTAAAGCTTAGTTGACTACCCAGTACCTAAGTGTTGAACAAATGTTTGGCTAAATAATCATGTTAATAATAGGAGTATAATACATATATTCCTAGTTGGTCCAGTATCTATATTTGCATAGCTCCGATCAGTGCTTTAGAAACATCTAAGATGAATTGTTTCATTATCTAAAGCTGGAATATAGGCTGTGTTTGATCAGCATATAGAACTCCCATTAATGGTGATACCATACTACTCAATAACTTATTCCAATCCGTTCATCCTGAAATGATTAATACTGCCTCTCCAAGCACAACTGCTCAAAGAGACAGAAAAGAGTAATAGTCCCTTGATTGTAAAGCTTCTTTGAAACAAAAACCGAGATGCAGAGAGATTATGCATTAGAGTTAAAGTGATGACAAGCTATACCCAATAACTTTTCATAGCACTACTAAACCTTAATTGTTCTAAGCAGAGGTATCGCGGGAGAAAAATGTGTACACTATTTGCACACAGGGAGGAGTCTAGAAATGGCTTTTATGATGACATATCTTCAAATGGTAAAATGCTTCTTCCATTTATAGGGCATAAAAAACACATAAGAAGGCGAGGAAGCCCGTGGGTTTAAATGACTTAAGCTGTTATATATTTTATACCAGTTTCCAGACTTGAAAACACCACCTTCAGGATTTTGCATGAGACGGACAAAATAAAATACTTCTAGGCACATAGTCAAGTTATGGGATTTAGTGCCACAGGGTGATGATCATTCAGGTTTCCATCCAATACTGTGGGTTTTCTATCCTCCCTTTGTGTGTCCCAAAAATCTACTCACTCACCTACCACTCCAGAGCTGATTTTGAATAGAAATAACAATAATATAAATAAATACTATGATTCTATGAATCAATACAGTGGATACAGATTTAATTCGTTTTGGGGATCCGTCTGCACCCTGAAAATTCCATAAGTAGAGGCGCCGCTTCTGCGCACATGCGCAGCACGATAGAGCGCTTCTGTGCATGCGCGAGGCACACAGAGTGCTTCTGCACATGCACATGCAGCGAAACCTGGAAGAATACACTTCCAGGTTTGCCGCATTCGCAACCCAAAAGTTATGTTACCTGAAGATAACTTAACCCAAGGGTCCACTGTAATATACAGTGTACCTATCGTTACGAACTTAATTTGTTCTGGAGGTCTGTTCTTAACCCGAAACCATTCTTAACCTGAGGTACCACTTTAGCTAATGGGGCCTCCCGCTGCCGCCACGCTGCTGCTGCATGATTTCTGTTCTCATCCTGAAGCAAAGTTCTTAACCCGAGGTACTATATCTGGGTTAGCGGAATCTGTAACCTGAAGCGCCTGTAACCTGATTCCTGAAGCATCTGTAACCCGAGGTACCGCTGTAAATGCAACTGAACCCAAGGGCACAATTAATTAATTCCTGAAATGAATCAAGGGTTGAGTGCACAGGTATTCCTTTAACAAAAGCTGAAATAGTATCACCATTGACACTTACCAGAGCTACAGTGGGAAGTGATTCAATAGGAAGAGGGGGCTATTACAGAGAAGGCCTTACCTCTGGGTGCTGCTAAGCGATATGGATATGAATATGAATATGAATGGCCCTCCATGTGTATTTAGCTTGCTCACAAAGGAGCTCTAGAAATGCAGCATTTCTACTATGTGAAGAGGGCTGGTTACTGCTCTGGTCAATACTCCCAGGTGCTTGCATATTTCAGGGCAAGATGGGTAGCTGTGAAAGGATGTTATTACTGAGAGCATCTGAAGGATCCCAGTTTGCAAATCTCTGCTATGGAATATGGAAATGAGGCAGATACAGTCACACTTTTTAAAAAAATAATAATTCTGCATTGTCCAGTTTTCCAAGTGTGCACAGAAAAGTCTTAAATATTGGAATGAGTTTCTGATCTGCATGACAATATTTCAAAGAACGATATTGCCTTTTCTCACAGTGGCCTTGAGATCAAAAGAGATGCAGCTTTGCACATTTTTAGGCATGCTCATCATCCAAAACATGGCGGGCAAATTGCTTTAAGTTTTGTAGAGACAAATCTGTCAGCTTCTGACAGCCAATTTGCTATACCTCTAATTAATAATGAAGTGCCAAGTCTGTTGCTATTTATGAAGAGCTAGCAAGTGTCACACAGAAATGAGCCTGTCCTTCATGAGCAGGCAAGTGAGTGTAACATGTGCAAAGGCTTTGGAGAGGGAAGAGAAAGAGCTGAGAGATCGTTTGTGTTTTGGGAGTAAGCATATGTCCCAATTTCCCTACATATTTAATGTCCTGGCCTAAGCACATCTGCTGCGCCGTTGGCTTAACCGCTCCGACCTCATCCGTGATCAAAATGATGCACAATAGTACATAATTGCATTAGCTCACGTTCATAACTTGCTACCCTTGCCTCATTTCCCTTCCCTCAATTGCCCAGACTAATATTGGGTATGTTTCAGCCAAACTCGTACATGTTTCAATGGGCAGGAATATGTTTAAATCCCTTCCATGGAAAGGATGAAGATTCAAAAGTACTAATGTCTGGAGTGCTTGCGTCTTTATATTGTATGCTCATTGCAGCAAGGACCTATCATATATTTTAAAGCTGAGATGGGGAGCCTTTTTCATATTGATTCCCTCTTGAGGGAAATGGGACATACACTCCTGGTGTCCTTATGCAGGGGCACAGCCAAAACAAATGTTGGCAAGGATACCCCACAAACCATGCACACAGCACATTCCACATACACATACATACATAAAGGATGGGGAGCGGGTGGCATTGTGGTCTAAACCACTGAGCCTCTTGGGCTTGCTGATCAGAAGGTTGGTGGTTCAAATCCCCACGATGGAGTGAGCTCCCATTGCTCTGTCCCAGCTCCTGCCAACCTAGCAGTTCAAAAGCACACCAGTGCAAGTAGATACCACTCTGGTTTCTGTCACAGTGTTGTGTTGCACAAGAAGCAGTTTAGTCCTGTTGGGCACATGACTGTGAAAGTTGACTGTGAACAAACGCCGGCTCCCTTGGCATGAAGCAAGATGAGCGCCACACCCCATACTCACCTTTGACTAGTCTTAACCGCCCAGGGGTCCTTTACCTTTACCTTTTAACATACTTTTTACATACATAAAAAAAAAATTCCTTCAGTAGCACCTTAAAGACCAACTAAGTTTTTATTTTGGTATGAGCTTTCGTGTGCATGCACACTTCTTCAGATACAGTGAAATGGAAATTTCCAGGCACTTATGTAGAGAAGGGGTGGGGAGGGGTGGGGATGGGGATGGGGGATCACTCAGAAGGGTGGTGGAAATGGGTGATTGACTGACTGATAGCTGTTGATGACCGCAAACGACTGCAAATGGTTTTGCATGAAAAAGCAAGGGTTGAGATGGCTGAAGATCGCTTATCATGTATAATGAGATAAGAATCCGATATCTCTGTTCAAACCAGGTCCCTCCATGGTTTTGAGCTTGGTGATAAGTTGCAATTCAGCAACTTCTCTTTCCAGTCTATAGCTCAAAACCATGGAGGGACCTGGTTTGAACAGAGATATCGGATTCTTATCTCATTATACATGATAAGCGATCTTCAGCCATCTCAACCCTTGCTTTTTCATGCAAAACCATTTGCAGTCGTTTGCGGTCATCAACAGCTATCAGTCAGTCAATCACCCATTTCCACCACCCTTCTGAGTGATCCCCCATCCCCATCCCCACCCCTCCCCACCCCTTCTCTACATAAGTGCCTGGAAATTTCCATTTCACTGTATCTGAAGAAGTGTGCATGCACACGAAAGCTCATACCAAAATAAAAACTTAGTTGGTCTTTAAGGTGCTACTGAAGGAATTTTTTATTATTATTTTATTTTACTTCGATCCAGACCAACACGGCTACCTACCTGTAACCTTTACATACATAAACAGTCCAAATGCACCCAGTTGAGCAGCAGTGCCTACTTGATCTCTTCCTACCCCACTCCTAATACTCTCACTGGATTGGAAGGCTCTTGATAGCCCTTACATTTTTGGATTACCATCTTCAGCCAAACTGCTTTTTAAAAGAAGTCTTATTTCAAGAAGTCTTGGTTTTATGAGCGAGAAATTCTGGTGGCTTTTTGTGGGTTGTGTGTGTGTGTGGGGGGGGGGCTTTTAAGGCAAAGCTACCTAATTCACTTTTTCCTGAAACAATATGCGAACCGAAACACAGCCATCCTTCAGAATTCACACTTCTCCAAATTCTGTGCAGCTGCTGTCCAACTGAATAACGTGTACAGAAATGTGTATACTGGGGGAAATTAGTATTAAATCATGAGGATTTTACCTAAACACACACACACACACACACACAAACAACAACAACAACAACAACAAGCTGATACATAAGTTTGGAGTTCTGAATTTATGAATGGAGAAATGAGGAACTGAGGTAAACCAGAATGGGCAGATTCTCCCCTCCCCACTGAAGGCCCAGTCAGGGAAGCTTCACAAATGGGCAGTTCACTACCCATGCTCTAAAGTGCCAGAATGTTTCCTTTGCCTCCTCCTTTTCTCACACTTCTTCGCAGGGAGTCTTCTGTTCTAATCTTTAAGCACCTATTGGAAATCTTTCTATACTACCAAGCTTATGCTGGCAATTATTATAATTTTTTTTAAAAAAACATTTATATGGTTTTTATTATATGGTTTCATGAATGATCATCATAAACCACTCTGATTTGTTTTCAAAAAAGAATAATGGTATATAAATACTTTTTACCCCCACCATCATTATGGTCATAGTTGCTGTTAACGATGATTAGAACAGTACCTTGTGGAAAACTTGTGGAAACTGAACTGCGGAGTCATTGTGATAATATTACAGGCCATATTGCAGAATGCTGCAGTTTCCTGGAGTGATACAAGCAGTTTATTTACCCCTCCCTCTATTTTTTTTTTTTTTAATGATGGAAGAGGAGCATTGGGCTCTTTTGAGTGATTTCTGCTCAGTCAAGCTAATTCCATTATCTGTTAGTCATGTTTACACCGGGCTAATAACTCATGCAGAACCTCTGTAGCCATTTTTGATCTTGCTCTTCATCCAAGCCAATGCCCAAAGAGTCTTGCTTATTAAAGATGATGTGCAAGTATCCTGTCAGCCTTCACTTCACAGAATCTGAATGAGGGACAAGGTCAGGCTTTCGAAACTGGCAGTGTGGATTGACATATGCTAATAGCTGGTATCCAGTCTATTCAGAAGGGGGAGTAGGCATGATTATCTAAGAAGCTAGAGACCTCCAAAGGGCCTTATTTGTTCTCTCATAACCCCACAAAATGTTTGAATGATTGGCAGGGGTGGAGGGAGTCTGTGATATTAAAGGGGGGAAAACACACTTCCTGACAGTTCAGCAGAAGGCTGTTTCTATCTATGCGAATTCTTTCCCTTGGCAAAAGAAAGGAGAGAGGAAAGTTATCTCACACAAAGGTTTCGGAATCCCAACAGACAGAAAGCCAAAGGATGCATTCAAAGTGAAGTCAAGAATGCTTGACATGCTTCTAAAAAGTTTGCCCTGGATGCATTTCTGACTGACTGAACGGCATGATTCAAAATGTTTAGCTATCCAATGGTCTGTGTGCTCCTCTAGATGATCTGCTTATTGAGCATTCATCTCAATCTGCTAGCACAAAGCTTGCACATTGCACAGACTAACTGTGGTCTATTGAGCATTTGTTCTGATACAATGGGGGGGGGGCAATAAAACAGCTATAGGCATTCATCCTGCTTTTCATTTGTTTGCTCAGTGCATTTCCATGCCACTTTCCTAGCCACAAAAAGTCATATGTATACCGTGTGTGTGTGTGTGTGTGTTTAAAAAGGATTTGTGCTAAACCAGGCACCCCCAAACTTCGGCCCTCCAGATGTTTTGGCCTACAACTCCCATGATCCCCAGCTAACAGGACCAGTGGTTGGGGAAGATGGGAAATGTAGTCCAAAACATCTGGAGGGCCGAAGTTTGGGGATGCCTGTGCTAGACCAACAAAGTGCTTTACTTTTACTTGTGCAAAACTGATTCTCCTGTAATAGAGGCACCTTTTATTTTTTATTCACCTCTGATTTATCACTCACTCTCTCCTCAAAATTCAGTTGGAAAGTTCAGTGGCACTGCTTGCTACAAGCGATAGTAGTGTCATGGGCGAGGAGTCAGCTTTGCCTCCTGAACAGCAGCCTAAAAGGGGAGAAGGTGGGGTGACTCCACCTGTAGCTGATCAGCCTTCAATTACACAGAAGAGAAGGAACTGATGAGAACCAGCTGGTTTCAGCCTTCTTAAGCAGAGCTTCCAGCAGCAGTTCCAGATGCTGCTAACACTTGTAGTTCCTGGCTCTACCTTGCTTCTTCCTGCTCATCTTGACCCTTGATCATTGGATTCCTTGACCCCTGGACCATATGCTGTTCACCGAACCCTAGGACTGCACCTGACTTTGGACACTGACTTGACCTCTAGGCAAGTACACCTCAGAGATTGTGGGCTGGTCTTCCACTCCACTGAGCTCTCAACATTGTTGCTCAGCCACAAGACTAAGACAAGTAGACGCATGACTAGAGGCAAATTTGTGGTGTTGTTGGTTGTGGGAAGTCCTGTAAATGACACTCTAGTCAACACAAATAACACAGCTGCAGCTGGACTATGGGAATCACACCTTTAGCCCCATACCTGAGACTTTGCAACTTTCCCCTATCATTCTCTTGATGAGAATGACCTTCTGTGGCGTAGAGTTTTAAGCTGTGCAGGAAGCCTCCGTGGATGCAAGAAACTCCCCATTACAGAAGTTTCCTCTCTTCACAAAAACAAACAAACAAAAAAACCTCCCGTTTTGAACTGGAGCAAAACACTGCAACTAGATTGTTTCTGAGGACAGACTATTGCCAGTACACAACTCCAGTGCTCAAAAAATTGCACTGACTGCCTAGGTTCAAGTCCAGGTCCAAATTTATTCAATTAATATGCAAGGCCCTTAACAACCTGGGTCCAGGATACCTCAAGGACTAACTAATATTTTATATCCCTGCCCATTCACTGAGGTCTGCTGCCATGTTTGCACTTCCCTGAACTCAATGCCATCTCACTCAGTGGTGGACTTTGGGGTCTCAAATTTCAGCTTTGCCCTGTGGGATCCAAACCAGTTGCACTCCTCAAAAGTTGCCTCTGTCTCACTCCTCATCCTCCCAGTGACTCTCACCAGGAGGTCAGGTAAGCATCTTCCCCCAATGTCATCTGCTACTGGTGCAACTGGGAAAGTTTCACTTGCTGGATAGTTCCTTGCTCTGCTTCTAGTGAAGGTACAGGGAAACTCTTTGAAGCTGTGAGCTGCAATCCCAAGCAAAGCTGAAAATGCAGACTTGCTGCTGTATGAGAAAAACAGAACTCCCCCCCCCTCCACCAGTGAAATACATCTTTACATAATCCCTTTCAATAGTATTCAGCACTCCACTGTGATGGCACATCAGACCCAGAATGCTGGAATAATAGAGTGAGATTTTTGACAGCATTCATACCACTGTATAAGAAAACAGCTTGGTGCAGACTCTTTCAAACATGAGTGCTTTGTCTTGGAGCCTAGTGCTATAATGGAAATTCAAGAAAAACAATACTTTTTTGTTGTTCTGTGTTGCAATGACCCCCAGATAGGAATTCAGATGTATAATTCCATTGTCAATACTCCTGAGCAAGTCCTGTTGACGTGTGAATATGAATTTGCACAGCACTCATACAATTCAGTTGGGAGGTAGGCACAGGGGAATTCATGGTTCATTTTGACCTTGAACAATCTTGAGTCTGTTTCATCTTTTAATACTGACTTTGAACAGTTTTGAATCTGTTTCATCTCTTAATACCTTATTAAATTGATTCTGCCCCTGCTGGTGTCAGGGACAAACTGGGAATTGGCATGGTCTGGATCCCCCATAAAAACACACACAAAAAAACAAATATAATGTAGAAGAGTTACATAGTTTATATGTCACCTCTCTTTCCTTCTCCTCTCCCCCACCACATGCTATTCAGAGTCCTTATGCTGGGAACTGTTTTGCATTCATAGCCTGAAGAGATAAATAGAAACTTAAAATTAAATCTGTGAAGTTTGTTTATCATTCCCAATAATTGCAGACTTGACAGCCCTATGCTGACCAGCAGGACAGTGAAATGGAGTCACCTATGGGATAATGTGGGGCAGAGGGGATCCATGAACCCTGGGGATTCCACAGGTATTGCAGGAAAATATTACTGGGAAGATCAGAAAAAATGACGAATATAAATAGACCTATCTAGAGCAGTGGTTCCCAGCCTTTTTTTTTTTTGCCATGCCCCAGCTAAGCATCTCTAAAATCTTGGTGCAACCCCCTCCCCGGTGACATAATGGTTATTATTTGAATAAGGTAAAGGTAAAGGGACCCCTGACCATTAGGTCCAGTCGTGACCGACTCTGGGGTTGCACGCTCATCTCGCATTATTGGCCGAGGGAGCCGGCGTATAGCTTCCAGGTCATGTGGCCAGCATGACAAAGCCGCTTCTGGCAAACCAGAGCAGCACATGGAAATGCCGTTTACCTTCCTGCTATAGTGGTTCCTATTTATCTACTTGCATTTTGATGTGCTTTCGAACTGCTAGGTTGGCAGGAGCTGGGACCAAGCAACGGGAGCTCACCCCGTCACAGGGATTCGAACCGCCAACCTTCTGATCAGCAAGCCCTAGGCTCAGTGGCTTAGCCCACAGCGCCACCTGGGTCTTATTGAACTCTTATTCATGTGGAAGAAGCCTAAAAGACCATTCACTGTTAATAACTCAATCTCAAATTGTCCCCTGTGGGACGTGTGCCCCACATTGGGAACCACATATCTAGAGGGACCAACTTGTTCCTCTTTCCATACAACGAGGGGCGGGGGGAATGAACTCTTTCAGACAGGCGGAAGTGGGGAGGTAGACTCCTGATTTTGCATTATTAGAAGGATAGGAGGGGTGGTTCCACCAGGCCACATAAGCAGCTAAACCAGTAGTCTTCCAACACTGGAAACCCCCAGGCCACACAAAGCACAGAAAACTGGATGCTAGAGCTCTTGCAACTAGCATCATGTGATACAATTGACCTTGATAAGTTACACAAAACACATGCTTGCAAGATATTTGGACTGCATTTTGTTAACTCCTTAAGGAGCATTGTATGATGTATCTCCGTAATAACTCCACAAGTTTGGTTAGGCAGGCAGAGTTAAGGACTGGCCTGCAGACACCCAGTTCCATGTGGGAATGTGAACCCAGGTTATTGTGGTTCTGTTCTCCATCTATTACAGACATCCCCAAACTGTGGCCCTCCAGATGTTTTGGCCTGCAACTTCCATGATCCCCAGCTAACAGGAGCAGTGGTCGAGGAAGATGGGAAATATAGGTCAAAACATCTGGAGGGCCGAAGTTTGGGGATGCCTGATCTATTACATCAGGCATAGGCAAACTCGGCCCTCCAGATGTTTTGGGACTACAACTCCCATCATCTCTGACCACTGGTCCTGTTAGCTAGGTATGATGGGAGTTGTAGTCCCAAAACATCTGGAGGGCCGAGTTTGCCTATGCCTGTATTACATGCTAGCTGTCAGCTGGCCCATTATGGCCCCTTCAATGGGGCAGGATGAGCATCGCAGTATGCATGTATATCCAGATTAATGTCTGCTCAGAAGCTTTCTACTGTGCGCAGATCTCCCTTGGTGGATTATGGTATGTAATGAATGGGTCTGTGGTCTTCAGATATAATAAATAGGCTGTCTAAAGTAAGCTCCAATGAAACATACCCTCTTTCCAGCTGCCACCCTACTATAACACTTGAGGATAAAGCAAATCAGAATTGAGATTTGGGACGGCAATGAAATCTTGGGAGAATTGAATCTTTGCATAAAACTGCTAAAATGAAGTAAAAAATGCTATACGTGGAAATGCTGTGCTGCAACGGGAAAGTCTTTTGCATCATGCGGTTACACCCAGGCCTTTTGTGTGTGAGGCTGTGACAGCTCGTCAAACCACCACACTTTTGAAATCAGAAAAAGCGCTAAGTAGCTGGCGGCTTTAGATCCGTTGGGAGTTGTTTGGATCCCCTGGCGCTGGATTGCAGGATTCTCCTTCCTCCCACAGCAAATCTCATTTAGTCACACCATAGTGAGAGATCTTGCTGTTTTCGTTTAGGATGTGTCATTATTTTGATACATCCTGCACTGCAGAAAATAGCTCCATGTAAAACAATGTTGAGGAACTAACTCAGTGGAAGTGATTGCTTAGGCCACTCTCCGCCAATCTGGTGTCCTGCAATTGCTCTGAACTATGACTCCCATACATAATTCTGACCGTCGGCCATGCTGCCTGGGGCTGATGGGAGTTGAAGTCCAAAACATTTTGAGGACATCAGCTTAGGAAACACTGTCTTAGAATGTTCATTTATATTTTTTAGAATGTTGTTGTTTAGTCGTTTAGTCGTGTCCGACTCTTCGTGACCCCATGGACCATAGCACGCCAGGCACTCCTGTCTTGCACTGCCTCCCGTAGTTTGGTCAAACTCATGTTCGTAGCTTCGAGAACACTGTCCAACCATCTCGTCCTCTGTCGTCCCCTTCTCCTAGTGCCCTCAATCTTTCCCAACATCAGAGTCTTTTCCAAGGATTCTTCTCTTCTCATGAGGTGGCCAAAGTATTGGAGCCTCAGCTTCACGATCTGTCCTTCCAGGGAGCACTCAGGGCTGATTTCCTTAAGAATTGATAGGTTTGATCTTCTAGCAGTCCATGGGACTCTCAAGAGTCTCCTCCAGCACCATAATTCAAAAGCATCAATTCTTCGGCGGTCAGCCTTCTTTATGGTCCAGCTCTCACTTCCATACATCACTACTGGGAAAACCATAGCTTTAACTATACGGACCTTCGTCGGCAAGGTGATGTCTCTGCTTTTTAAGATGCTGTCTAGGTTTGTCATTGCTTTTCTCCCAAGAAGCAGGCGTCTTTTAATTTCGTGACTGCTGTCACCATCTGCAGTGATCAAGGAGCCCAAGAAAGTAAAATCTCTCACTGCCTCCATTTCTTCCCCTTCTATTTGCCAGGAGGTGATGGGACCAGTGGCCATGATCTTGGTTTTTTTTAGAATATGATTTTTTTAAAAAAATCAAGGTGCTGGCAAGTCGCTTCTTAAAATCATTGTCACCATTGCTTCTTCTAATAGTGAATTATGGTGGTGAGTGATACCAGAATTATTCTCCCAATGGGGTCAGAATGGGGTCATGCCTGGGGCTAACAAGATATATATATATATATATATATATATATATATATATATATATATATATATAGTAAATGTATATGTATATGTATATATACATTTAAGCCTTTAAATCCTAAAATGGGAGCACCCACCCACTCCCCAAAAACCCACAGCAGAGATGGACTTTTGGTAATGTGACACCCTAAGCGAGGACATAATTTGTCACTCCAAGTATTTATTTTCACAAAAAAATCATTTTAGTGCAGTTTTAATGAATTTTCTCAAACTCACCATGAACACCTCTCTTGTTCTCTTATAATGGCAGTGGTGCCTACCTGAGAGGTGCCGAAACTGAGTTCTGGTGAGTTCCAGCTGAAAAAGCCCAGGGTAACAACAACAACAACAACAACAACAACAACAACAACAACAACAACAACAACAAACAACAATATATGCCCCCTTGCCTTGGTGCCCTGATGCAGGGAAACCATGCACACCTTCCTAAATCTGGTGCTGCCCACAACCAAGTGAGGACTGTGCATGCTAATAAACAATTGACAATCAAATGGAAATTGTATTGGGAGCGGGGGGGGGGGAGTGGAATCCTGTTTGGGAAGGTACAGCCCTCACTTTAAAACAGACACTCCACTTCACATTTTGTTGCAGGTCCACTGCAGTAATAATGATGACAATGCTAATTAGCTGAACATAGTGTCCATTTAATACCAATTCCTGCTGGATCCATTTCACATATTTCTTTTCTCCGGTACCACACAGATAATATCTGGTCAAAAACAGTCACTCAGACACTCATCTAACCTTGGGTGTCAATCTCATTTAGAAGACTAATTCCATTAGCTTCGCAAATGTGACTTGAAAGCTGTAATACACTTAAGCTCATGCATCGGTCTTCTGATTTAAAACCCCACCACCACATATGGAACGTAAGGTCGCAACCTTGTGCTTTAATAATAATAATGATGATAACTATTATTAATATAATACAGAGTCAGGGCAGCACATTCCATGCCTTGGTCCTTCCTAATTTGTAGAGTGGTCAGGTCAGAGCTATTATTGAAGTCCCATGTAGATTAAAGTGGTGTCTGTGAATATGCAGCGCTATTAGCGAAGCAGGGACCTGGTGTCTGATGATGGTTTCAAGCAGACTCATTAAGACAATTGGGTGATCTGACAGAAGGCCCTTTATTTCTAAGTGTGCATGAAGTAATGACAGCATTTATGGAAGGTACATGATGGATATGGCTGTGTAGGTAAGGCATGAAATCAATCTGTTGACTTTCCATGTGATTTCCCCCCCCATCTTCAATTAATACTATGATTATGTATAATCAGTGCCTAAGCTGAACATTGTGTGTGTGTGTGTGTGTGTGTGTGTGTGTGTGTGTGTGTGTGTATTTTGCTTTAAAGAGAATGTTTAGTATTAGCAAAGGACCTTCAGCAAAACACTGGGAAATCCTATATTGAGTAATATTCAGGAGCTAGATAGACAGTTACTTTGTACAATGGTACCTCGGGTTACAGATGCTTCAGGTTACAGAAATAGTACCTCGGGTTAAGAACTTTGCTTCAGGATGAGAACAGAAATCGTGTGGCGGCGACACGGTGGCAGCAGTAGGCCCCATTAGCTAAAGTGGTACCTCAGGTTAAGAACAGTTTCAGGTTAAGAACGGCCCTCCAGAACAAATTAAGTTCTTAACCCGAGGTACCACTGTTCTGAGTTAACTCTTTTTTCTTCACTTCCCTCTATGCTTCCATTCACAGAAAAAAAGCATTTCTAAGTATACTGTACATTTGAAATCCATGGTGACAGGTATATTTATGCCAGCGATCCGTATTCCTGGTTGAGTGCTATAGGTATTCCACCAGAGGTATAGGAAATAGAGAGCACCCAGCATGTGTGAGGAGCACACACTAATTCTGCTGGAGGAAATGTGCTTGCAAACAGGTACTGCACACACTTCTTCATCCCAGGACCTGAGACTTCAGTAGCACTAGGTGTTGAGTAGTAGGAGAATGGAGGGGACAGAATCATATCTATCCCTCCAATCGTGTCTTCCAAGGAGATGTTGAACATCTGACTAGTTCATAAATGACTCTGGCTTCTGGGTGAGGCTCATCAGTGCAGCAATGTACATGCACAGGATGAATTTCTGTGCATTTTTCCTCGTGTTGAATTGATGTCACTGATTCTGCCATTGCCCCTTTGTCAGCCATGGACATGAGCTGGAGACCAGATGGAGCTGAGGGCCGATCATTCATAGCTGACCTTGATTTCTCATTCATCCACTTTAATAGAGCATATGGCTCCAAACAGTATGCTAGATTCGTGCCGGTTTGTGCTCACAACGCTATCCCGGAAAATCCATATGGATGAGCAGTTTTGTCCTAAGGTTTCCATGTGTGTCTCTTTATTGAAATCATCACAGAAACCTCCTTTAAGAGGAAAGCATTTTATTGAAACAACAAAAGAACCCCCTGGAATGGTTTCCCAAGTGTAAGATGTCCAAGAGCTTATGCGAAATACCGGAATCCATAATGAGTAGACTGCAACAGATATGATGGGCTGCAGCCTTTCCCAAGTTGGTGCCTTCAAGATGTTGCTGGACTGCAGTTCCCATCAACATCTTCCAACATGGCCCCAGTAGTAAGCATTTAGCCCAAAGCATCTGGCAGGAAGTAGACTGGGGAAGACTGGTGTACTGAGTGAGATATAAATAACTTCAAATATAGAATGATATTGACATCACTCACACTGTGAACTAACAAACAATATGTAGAGTTGGCACTATGGTTTTGGTCTAAAGCAAAACTTGGAGTGAATTTGGAGATTCTTCCACATGCAACTGGGGATTTTTGATAGGAGCCAACAGAGTTGTAGTAGTAGTAGTAGTAGTAGTAGTTTAAAAAGGCTAACAAAAGTCCTCAGGGATTATTGAGGAATTCACTGTGCAAATGCTTACATAACCTGTTCCACTTCTCTTGGACCAATGATCAGGTTGTTGATCCACCAGATCATCTTCTCCAAATGATGTGGCAAAGTTTTCAGCAGTTTAAATGTGTAAATTAAAAACTACCTCTATTAAGATACATATTTATGTATAAATTTAAATTCTGAGATTGTTTCATTGCAGATTAATGTGCAAACAGAAGTGTGGGTGCACTCATGTGAAAGTGGTACAAGTGATAGAAAATTGCCCATCCCTCATCTTAACCACACTGAGGCTGTAAAATAAAAAAAAATCCTTCAGTAGCACCTTAAAGACCAACTAAGTTTTTATTTTGGTATAAGCTTTCGTGTGCATGCACACTTCTTCAGATACACTGAGGCTGTGTTCACATTCCCTTTTATGGTGAACTCACTTTATTTCCAGTGGTGGGTTTTTAAGCCAGGTTCACACAACTTGATCCAAATTGCATGTGTACCCTGATTTTATTATAAGATACTACTGTTTGGTATGTTCTCAAACAACCTTTACACTGACTGGAGTTCTTAAGCCATCCCTAATTCATCTCCTGCCAAGGTGTGAACACCTTGGCAGATTGTGAAGACATCCTTGCTTTGTCAATGCCCCCGGGTGTGCACACTAACAGAAACCAATCTGACACTGATGAAGTTGTGCTGATGTGAATGGATATGAAGGAAAGAATTGTGAAATATACCAAAAAGCATCACTCACTACGCTCTAAGGTGGTGATGTGAACATGCCCTGAGAGTGTCTACTTTTCACCCTGAGTTGGTTGTTGCTGTTATTTTTTTTAATTTGCTCAGACTGAATGCTCAGAATGAAAGATTTGATGATGAATTCATCTGCTTCCAATCCTCTTCTTAAACAGACAACCCCTCTACACACCCAATAGTATTTACCAGGAGCAACCAACAAGCAGAAAATCCTAGCCATAGTTGTTAGGAAACAGCAGGAGAAGGTGAAGAGGTTGGAAGGGGAGGAGGGGCATTATTCTGAAAGATGAACAGCCAGGAGTGATTCAATTCTCAACCAAGTTGCAGCCTTTTCTCCTTGATTTCCTAGGAGCAACATGGATAATCAATATGAGAGAGGAAGGGGAATTTGTAATACTTAGCTTTGGCTTGGCTTGCAGAAAATCAACATTTATCTTCGCGTAATGGAATGGCCCTACCTTGACAATAATCTCAGTCCTTGTGATAAAAGTTTGCCATTCCTCATACATTAAAAGACATTTGAAAGGCAAGATAGAAAAATGTTGCTTCACCTAGTTGGGTTGCTAATAAGTTGGAAGCATCACATGCTACTCATTTTCTATGGCTGATCTCACACGGCTATTTATTCTGTCTTTCCAACATTTCTAACCTGTTAATCTCTGCATTTTCCACACAATGTTAAAGCCACTGCTGGAGGTCTATTAGAACAGGGGTGCCTGGGGTCCAGGTGAGCCCCACCCCACATAATCTATCACAAGACATGGCACACACACACACCATTTCAATGGTGATGCCCTTAAACTGGGGGGGGGGGCTCAAAGATTTTATGGAGGGACTGAAGGGACCTTGGCCTTAGGGAGTTGACTCCTATGCAGTGGCCCCCGGAGGGTGGAGGGGTTGGAACCCTGTTAACCCAGAAAATTGTGCTGCAATTCTGTTATCATGTTAATATGTTATCTGTTATCATTAATTAGGCCATGGGACAAAATGTGGGGTGGTTTTTTTATTGTACAGTTCCTTTCTGCCATTTTCGTGGCTGAACCGTAGGAGAACAGAAGGCCTAAAGACTGGTAACATCCAGTGTTGTATTCTGAACTTCTTCTGGATAAGTTCCTGGGTTCAACACATTTCAGAAATGTGTTGAGATTGAGAAAATTCCTGTTACAACCAAGCAGGCTAGCTATGCTTAACACATACCCCCAAACACTCGCAATGATAAGTCTGCAATATGAACATACACCTCTGTTACTTGGGTGCAAAAGAGGGCATGGCTTCTGCAACCTTCGTTGTGTAAGTGAAGGCACTGCAGAAAATGTACCTTTTCTTGTGCTAAAATCTGCACATCTATCTACAGAACCATTAAGGTTGCAGGAGCCCTGTACTTTTTTTGCACCTGACAGCCACCTATTCTTCTGTGTGCCTCATATGTGTGTGTGCATATGTATGTACGCGCGCACACACACACACACACACACACACACACAATGAAAGCAGACATCCAGCTGCATTGTATGCATCCCCTGAATGAGATCAATGGGGGCTTGCTCTCAATGAAGCAAACACAATTGCAATCTAGTTTTAAGAAGCATGTACTCTCGCTGTTCATAGCCTCAGACTGATCTCTCGCTCACATCTGGTATCAATCATGACCTTGGCTAAAATCAATGATACAGATATGTAAAGAGAAACTGGAGAGTTCATTTTGCTTTGGGTTAAATAGAATAACTATTGAGTACTCATAAGTAGATCAAACAGGTACTTAATCTTTGCAAAGCCTGCTGACAATTTGGCACAAATTGCCTCCCTGTGAACGAACACTTCTCTTCTGGAGCTGTCAAGCAGCAGCACCAAGTAGAAAAAGAACTAACCTAAGAAAGTGGTTGAGGAGAGAGGACTCCTCCAGCTTTCATTACTTTCCAGATCTGATGGCCAGGGTTGCTCTCAGCCATTCATCAATGATGGTGTGTGGGGGGGGAGTTCCCCCTACACCTAAAATGAAGAATCACAGTGCATTCTACTATGGCAACTCCATCCCCTGATCACACAGGTGGGGGGCTTACTGTCTTTCCTAAGTTGTGTTGGAGATGCTCTGTTATCCTAGGGTTGATCACCCCTGGCACTTAAGACAAATCCCTGCATGCCAGTGCAAGCTGAGCCTCCTGGAACCCAACTCCCAAACTGGCAGAGATTGCATGGTCATTGGACAAACTACCCAAAACAAGGTTAGAGAAAAGGAAGGCGGCTATAGTAGGGAGGTGGTTGAGGAAAGAATGGGTGGATGATAATTGGTGGGGTGAGAGAGAAGGTAGTGTCCCAGTAGAGAAGGGAGGAGTGCCATCAGAAAATTGAAAGGGAGAAACTGGAGGGAGGGGAGAGAACAAGGACAAAGAGTTGTCTTTCATTCATGTCAGTTGTTAACTGAGTTTTGGCTGCGAGAGCAGAGTTAGACTGCTGTGGTGGCCTACTCTTTCTCCTCCACCCCACCCCGGTAACAAAAACTTTTAAATAACAGTGCTCTCTTGGTATCTCTTCATGGAGAAAAACCCTGTAACTTTTCCAGTATTTTAACAAAGATAAAAAAAAAATGCCTAATGCAATGCCCACTGGCCCTATTTGTCTGAACCTTGGTGTGTTTCTTATTCAGGAGCTCCCACTTCATGGCCCCTAGAACACAAAACAGACCCAGGAGGTATCTCTTTTTCTGTTATGTACTAAGCTTGGATCCTAGAACAATAGGCAAGTAGGATCCTAGAATGCAACAACTGGTTGGCTTGCAGGAGAAGACCAATCAGGCTGCAGGAAGAAGTTAAACAGCCTGTTAGGATGGTGGGATCATAGAATGCAACAACTGATTGGCCTGCAGGAAAAGACCAATCAGGCCCCAGGAGGGAAGCAGAATCAGCCAATCAGATGGGACTCATTGTGTAAATAATGTATATAGAAGCCTGAGGTTTGGGGGTCATTTTTGTTCACTGTTTTACAAGCTGCAACAATAGAGCATGAAGTCACTACAGGACTCTGAATATATTTCATTTTCTTTGATTGGACATGCCCTTTTCAAAAGTGAAGATGACTGGTCCACTGGATTTCTCTATTGCTGAGGCCTGGCTGACCTCTCTCATCATCAACTCCCTGTCCCCTGCGCCATGCACACACGCACACACCACACCCTCACTTTCTTCTCAACAGTTTGAAAAATTAAAATATAATAGGCAAGTCTGCTGGCAGGCACTAAACATTCTGCATGGTCACTGCTACTGCTGCTCTCTTCCAGGTGTGCCTTGAGAGAGAGTCATGCTAATTGGTTGCAAGACCCAGTGTACAACAGGCAGATGAAGCGTTTGATGTTCTGGGTTGGCCAAGTGCAACTACTGCTAATGACCCATTTTATGCAATTCTGTGTCCTGGGGGGCTATGCGTGGCCAATCACAGTGAAAAAGGGGACTAAATAGCAGAGCTCTCAACAACCTTCCAGAAGGTTATTATTGAAGAAAGTGTTGGGGGGAATCAACAAGTCTCTCCCCCCCACCACTTCAATCCAGAAATTGTAGGGATGGGGCTGCAATGACACAGGGCACATGAGTGGCTAGTTAGGTTTCTTTCTACTCTACTAGCCAGTAAAAAGCTAAACTAGGTCTATTGAAGTGTTTTACATGGGAAATGTGGAGAGAGGGAATGGCTTTAGTCTGTAGTCTCTCAGGCAGCTCTCTGGTGGGAGAATAATAGTGCATCAATTGTGGATCATAATGCATGTCCATTCATCCCCCCCTTGAGATCTTATAATATTTTTTTCAAGCCTATTTTCTGTTTTTGGGGGGTTTATCCACAGCAGCAAATTCATTCAGTTCAATGGCAGGAAAGCACCTATATGTGTAGCTTCTCTGTAGCTATCTATCTTAGGTGTAATAATAATAATAATAATAATAATAATAATTTTATTATCTATATCCCACCCATCTGGGCGGATTCCAACAAAATATGAAAATACAATAGTCTATTAAACATTAAAAGCTTCCCTAAACATGGCTGCCTTCAGATGTCTTCTAAAAGTCTTGTAGTTGTTGTTCTCTTTGGCATCTGGTGGGAGGGTGTTCCACAGGGCAGGTGCCACTACCGAGAAGGCCCTCTGACTGGTTCCCTGTAACTTGGCTTCTCGCAGTGAGGGAACCATCAGAAGGCCCTTGGCACTGGACCTCAGTGTTTGGGCAGAATGATGGAGGTGGAGACACTGGACCGAGGCCTTTTAGGGCTTTCAAGGTCAGCACCAACACTTTGAATTGTGCTCGGAAACGTACTGGGAGCCAATGTAGGTCTCGGCAGCTGCTCCCAGTCACCAGTCTAGCTGCCACATTCTGGATTAGTTGTAGTTTCCGGGTCACCTTCAAAGACATAGAGCACATCACAGTAGTCCAAGCGAGAGATAACTAGAGCATGCACCACTCTGGCGAGACAGTTTGCGGGCAGGTAGGGTCTCAGCCTGCTTACCAGATGGAGCTGATAAACAGCTGCCCTGGACAAAGAATTGACCTGTGCCTCCATGGACAGCTGTGAGTCCAAAATTACTCCCAAGCTGCACATCTGGTCCTTCAGCGGCACAGTTACCCCATTCAGGAGCAGGGAGTTCTCCACACCTGCCCGCCTCCTGTCATGACCTCATCAGTTGAATTTTATATATATATATATATATATATATATATATATATATATATATATATTCACTGAGTATTTACCATGGATTACAAGGGCCAAACTAGATTTCACTAGGGATGCTTGAAGAACTTTTGAATTTCTGAACTGACTCGATCCACGCCTCCTGGACTAATGCGTAGATGGGAAAGTAGCCAACCTTTGGTTATTCTAGGTTTCCAAATTTGGCGATGCAGTTCCTCTCTCAAAAAGCATATAAAGATGTGCTTGAAGGGGAGGGGGAATGCATACCTGGAAGCCAAATGTTTCTAAACCTGCATTTTGTGTGTGAAACTACATTTAAAATGCCTACTTAAAATAGTTACGTAAATGCAAGTGCGTGGGCTGGTGACTGTTTTGAGATGGAAGGGACTTTTGAATGAAAATGTGCAAAAGTGGCAAAGACTGACAATCCATCGATACTTAGATGTGATAGCAGGACAATCACCGTTATTTTTGTTCATGTGTCTGAATCATTCACTTCTAAAGCAGAGCTGTGAGACTCGTTTTTTACAACCTGCTAGTTAAGTGTCAACCCCTGCTAGCTAAGGTTACTTCCTTGAGGAGTTTTGGCTTGATCTCCATTTCTTAATCCCACCCTGAAAGCTATCCTGGCGCTGTGGGTTAAACCACTGAGCCTAGGGCTTGCTGATCAGAAGGTCAGCGGTTCGAATCCCTGTGACGGGATGAGCTCCCGTTGCTTGGTCCCAGCTCCTGCCAACCTAGCAGTTCGAAAGCACGTCAAAATGCAAGTAGATAAATAGGAACCGCTACAGCGGGAAGGTAAACGCCGTTTCCATGTGCTGCTCTGGTTTGCCAGAAGCGGCTTTGTCATGCTGGCCACATGACCTGGAAGCTGTACGCCGGTTCCCTCGGCCAATAATGCGAGATGAGTGCGCAACCCCAGAGTCGGTCACGACTGGACCTAATGGTCAGGGGTCCCTTTACCTTTACCTTTACTATTTCTTCATCTCACCCTGAAAGCTATCCTGGGGTCAGTGAGGCCTCCCATTGCTTTCTCAGTTCATTGAGTTGTTCATGTAGCGAGCAAAGCATTCAAACACATAGGAG
This sequence comes from Zootoca vivipara, assembly GCF_963506605.1. Lineage (NCBI taxonomy): Eukaryota > Metazoa > Chordata > Lepidosauria > Squamata > Lacertidae > Zootoca > Zootoca vivipara. The sequence continues at coordinate 72,228,532 of NC_083283.1, forward strand.
ACAATTAAGCACAAATTGTTCTAATATGAATAGGTTTTAAAGAACCCTGTCACCTCTTCTGACAAGACTACATTTTTTTCCACCCCACCCCCACCCCCACCCCCGAGAGAATTATACTCTTTCCATGACTACTTTTAATATTTCTCTGGCTTAATCAACCTTTGCAACACTATCAGGTTACGAAAGGTCAGTGTAAGTGATAGGACTCCATGCTGTGGCTGTAATTTTCAGCAGCCAGCGTGTAATAACAAACCTTTAAAAGGGAAACCAAATTTTCTATCCATTTCATTCTTTCCAATTTTCCCCCAACGTGATTGCTTTGTTTCATCTTAACAGATGAGGAATCAAAATGTTAAAGCAAAAGACTCAAAGCCATCCTAAATTAGCTCATTTCCCCCTGCCACTAAAGTTTGCAAAAGGAAAAAGTAAAAGAAGGGGGGGGGCTGGAGTCCAGAAACCTACATGCTGAACTTTGTTCATGCAATGGGACTGTGAGGGTTCTTCTCCACACTCAACAGCCCCCTGCACATCCCAAAAGCTGCCCATGGGTGAATTATGAAATTGTGTGGGATGGGGAAACCTGGAGAATTTGATAGGGCTGTCTTAACAAATAGAAGTGTCTTTTCCACTCACATAAGACATTTCAGGACCCAAGGTTTTCCTGCCTTGTTTACTATTTTCCCTCATTATGATTATTATTATTTTTAAAATCATGATCACTGCTTGAAATTTACCATAGAGCAGGCAACGTTGGAATATATTCTGTGTACCAAACCCCAAAATCCATCATCATTATCTGCAATATTTATGGCCTGGTTCTTTGCACTGGCGGAGTCACGCCCCTGCGGGCGGCATGCCCCACCCCCAGGACACGTGCCAGCCCCCCCTGCCTGCTCTCCCCCCCCCCAGTGCTGAAGCATGAAGCTCCGCTACTGGTTCTTTGTGTAGGTCGAAACAGCAGTTCCTAATATGAAATCATTTTAGTTACTGAAACTTTGTTTCATCTAAATTCTCCAGAAATTTTACCTAAGTAGGAACTTCCAAATTTGTTTTTTTTTTGGTTTTAGCAACATTTGATAGCAACTATGACATGTGTGGAACCTCTCTGAGACAGCTTGCGTGTCTTATAAAGATCAATTTAGTTTCCCTTGGCATTTTCATGTATTTTGCAACATCTGTATTTCACATATGCTAAGGCTCCTAGCACCAATGCAGAGGGCAACTTCATGCAATGATTTAGAGAAGGGTCCTGATTGAGGACGGCTAGCCTAGAGCTTTTGGGAGGGTCAAGTCTAGGTCTTGAATTACCTTGGAAAACACTCCACACAAAAAGGCTTTTAAGGAAAAGAAAGCATAATGGAACTCATTGATTACCAACTGGCCATTAAGAAACAGAGGATATGCCTAAATGGTCATTTTTCAAAACTGAGCAAATTAGCAAGCAGTGGTGACCTCGATCATAAATGATGCTATCATATTTATTCATTGATTAACAGGAAAGCAATGGAAACACATAATGTACACAGTATTTGGAAATATCATCTTAAACTGTTTTAAAAGCTGACAGTGAGTTCCAAAGGGATCTTGCAACACAAGGAAAGTGAGCAATTAAAATAGCAGATGATGTTTGGTGCAATGTAATGAGAGAAAAACAAGTGTATGAAGCAAATGATGTTTGGCTGAACACTAGTAACTCTTAGCATTCAGGAAAGCAGAATGATTGTGGAGAGTTCCCTGAAAATATCAGCTCAGTGCCATCAAAAAACACTAGAAAAGAGCATTCCAGAGTGTAATGCAAAGGTAATGGATTTTCAGAAAAAGGAAAAGAGAGTTGATTTGGAACAGGGAATTGTTATTTAAGATATAAAGAGGTTGTATTATACTAGGTCAGAACACCGGTTCATATAGTGAATTGAGCTGGTGTCAGTCAAAACTTTAAAAAAGAAATAAAGAGCAGTAGTGAATAGCTTTGTCTACCTGAAAAGAAGTGTGCATTAGTGGGGGATGCTGAAATTTAGTCTTGTCATCTATGCATTGCTGCCCTGTTGTTTCAGCGAACTCTACAGGGGGCTGCCCTCGAATACCTTCTTAGAGCAAAATGTGGTAGCTGATCCCTTTGAGGTCGTATTGGGACTTGGAGAGCATTTTGCAGTGGTGGACTTGGGTACTACCTGGGAAAGTGCCTCCTCAGCTCAGCTGCCAGTGCATGAGCAACACTCGCACAGCCCTATATCCACCCTTGAAGATTGCACCAGTTTTAGTAATTATGTAATTGGTAACCTGCCCCCAAGTCGTCTTATAAGAGAAAAAGAACATATAATTTAAAAAACCATACTATTTTCTAATCAATTTGTATATTTTTATTGCATATTTTACATTGAAAATCAATGAGACAGCTGGCATTACTTAAGACCTCGACACACATTTTGATTGACAACAAAAGAATAACAATATAAAGTCAATAGCAACCCAATAGCCAGCTCCCAAGAACAGCCAAGGAAAAATAATTAAGTCTTGCAAAACTTGAAAGGCCAGCTAGAGAAGTACTGTTGTTTACCAGATGCCTAAATATTACACAGACTGTGTGTGTTGAGTGCTGTAATGTTGAGGCTTAGCATATTTTGTTTTTTTGTAATTAAAGCACAAGTTCATAGCCACATTTTCTACTAATACCATATTAGATTTATGGTACCTCACTGGCCACCTCCACCAATTGCCCTCTGACATCTCTTGAGAAAATGAAATAGATACTTGAGTTAAATTGGCAAGTGGGTCACTGTGTGCTCAAAGCAACTATGTCATGCTATAGATAGATATTTGCTTCACAAACCACAGTGGTCCATTTTTACATGTTTAAGGAGCAATCCTAACACAGGACAGCAAGCTGGGAGGCCATGGGAAGCGTTGGGCTTCCTTTCCATGGTCAGAGAGAAAGGGGAAACAGTAGCTGGAGGGAGTTGTCCAAGGCCCCCTGAGAGCAACAGTGGAAAGCTTCAGCACTGTTCTCCAAGGTTACACGGTCAAAAAAGGCAGGTTCCAGGGTCATGTTGTCATTGGCCAGGAATTTGCTTCACCTGCTGAGCAGCAGTCTAAAGGACAGAAGGCAGAGTGACTCCACCTGCTGCTGATTCGCCTTCCTGCTCCTAATGTGAACCAGCTGGCTTCAGCTTTCTTGAGCAGGGTTTGCAGCCTCAGGCAGTTGCTACAAACATTTGTCGTTCCTGACCAGACCGTGCTGCTTCTTGTGACTTTGGACTCTCAGCTTTCTTGACCCCTGGGCCATCTGTGTGAACTGAGATACTCCTGATCTTAGGACCTGGACTGAACCTTGCATATGGACTCTGCCTCCAGGCAAGTACCCCCCTGAGACTTGGCTGGTTGGCTAGCCTCTCCTGCCACTGAGCTCTGCCATGCCTGGGCAGCACGGGACTGCGACACACGTCAGAGGTAGATTGAGGTAGGCTTTGGATTCACCGGCTGTTTCCTAGGCAGCTCTCTAGAAGGAGGAAGAAAGCAACTCTGGAGATTGAATAAGATAGCTGAACACTGTGCTCTAATTAGGATCACGTTCATCTCTGGCTAGTCATCGTCTTTCCTCCCCATTAACCGAAAATGTGAGCTCTTTGCAGATGCTACTTGGGAGAAGGCATTGTGAATGACACATTTCCACTTCATTAATGTCATTGCTGCAGCTGTCTCGAGGTTTCTGGGTTACCCATCCTGTAACTGGAACATTGCTATAGCCAAAAAAAAGGGGGGGGGATTCTGATCTTGTATTTCTGAAGCGCAAGGGTTGTTTACTTAGATAATGTCACTCTCCCATTTCTAATTGCCATTAAGCGGCATATATAAATGAAATCATAAATATTATTATAATAAAGGTGAGTTTGACCTTGAAATGGAATGGGGCAAAGATTCTCTGGTGGTGTAGTCTTGCAAAGTGTGCTATTACTACTATGGATATTGATATTGTGCAGCATGTAGCAATTAGATGCATAAAAACAGAATCCCTTTTGAATAAAAATTGTCCTAATATTTATTTACATAAATATTATTATTCAAAGCTTTAACAGCCACAACATCTTCAAAAACAGGTACAAAACAGTCAATGATACATCCAGGAAGTTGGATAAAGCATGTGCATATTCAATAATAGGTTCTCCCTATGTCTCATACTGTGTCTTCCTTCAAGGGAGCTAAATAGCATGGTTTGGTGTGTCCTGAGTTGGCTGTTGGGCTCCATATTATATTGCCTACTCCATAGTAATCTTGGCCTTTGATTTTTCTCTTCAGTTTAATGCTCGGTGGTGCTATGCAGGTAGTGAAGGCACCAGACAGGTAAGACCTATCACCCCAAGGTACCTGCAGGGTGAAGGAACGCTAACCAAACATAGTCTCATTAAAGGCTGGCTCAGTATGGTAGGGAAAGTGGCAGACTTTGTCCTGGAGATACCTCTCTGTCCAAATTCCAGCCAGTTTTTAACAGGGGTGGGGGTGGGGGCAAGCATGAGATCCCCATCATGCATTTACGGCAGGATGATTGTGATAGGCATTTGTTTGTCAAGTCAATGTTTGAAACAAGGTGGTGTCACCCATTCATGTGATTGTAGATGCTTCCTCCAAGGCCTCTTGGTGTCGCTGGCATGGTTTGTTACTGCCTAGTTGCAGTTCCTGGTTCGTATTAATAAAAGGGAAGTTTCATCCTAATTCCATGTTCAGGAAATAGTGGACAGGTAATATCTCTATTTTTGACTTTACATATAGGTTTATTGCTTTTTGAGGTGACTCAATAATAACACTAAGGAGGAAACTGTACGCTTCCTCACCATAAAGATTTCCAGATATGAAACTGGCTTTGTATTTCCCTTTGCAGCTCATGCTTTGAATACATAAGGTCCCAGATTAAATCTACAACATCTGCAGGTAGAACTAGGAATGACCCTGTCTGAAACCCTGGAAAGCTGCTGCCAGTCAATGTATCACTGCTGATGGATGGACTAATCATCTGATTCTGTATGAGCGATCTTTCTTATTTGCCTTGCAGACATTAATGGAAGTCCTTCAAGGATTTAGCCTGTTCTTATATGTACAGTACTACCTCCGTAATCTCCGTTTTCTAAAGTGTAATGATAGAATACGACGGAACCCAATAACATGTCTGTCTATAGTGTTTCAGGATGTGCAATTAGATTAAATTGCTTAAATGGGACAAGATTTGCCCCCCACCCAGAAAAAGTGCAGGATATAAATTCAAAGATATAAAGTAACAGGACAATACAAATTGTGGGTTTCACAATTTGATAGTTGTTTTTGTTTTCCCTGCTTAGGAATGTATTAGGATTTTTATACGCATAAGCCCCGTACGTTGAATCATCTCATTTAGCTAAAAAGCTGGGCTACTGAACAGTTATGGGCATGCAAGTGAAAGTTCATCTTCCAGTTATTCAATTCCCCAAACATTTTCTGTGGGTTTCACTTGCCTAATTACTCTCCAGGTAATTTTCAGAAACATTAAAATATGCAAATCCTAGTAATTTGAGCAAGAGGTTTTCATTTGCATTTTCAGCCCGCCCACCCCCACCCCCCCATGTATTTTTGAGTAATGATCTAGTGTGCAAATAAATTTTACTTGATTGGCTGACTTCTATACTGCATACACATTAGAAAGAAGCAGGCATTCAGCGATGGTGCATGATTTACCATTGTCTTTTGGGCTGTTTACCTGGCGGCTCTTCAGCTAAATATTCACCTTGACTTCTTTTTCATCCCTCTGTCGTATATTCATATGGTTGCTGAACCCTTTGCTGGATTGTTCTGCCTTAAATATGGAAGCTTCATCTGAGTTTATCAAAAATGAATAAGGGAGAATATGCAACAGTGAAATGCAAATATATGTGCAATATTGAAATAGATATGCACAGCAATCGTTCAGCAAATGTTACTGCATGCAATATTCAGTTTTATTAAAAGCACTGACAAAATAATTTTAATGTTTCCAAGGCCTTTTGCAGTCCTCAAATCTTTATAGAGAGATAGTAGGGGAACCATCTATCTACGTGTTAATATTTATTTGTTTAAATTCCCAGGAAAGCTTACAATACAATACAATACTACTGTAAATACTAAATAAATGCTAAATGCTAAATGAGCAACTTAAAAGTAACATAATGAAAGCAGTACAAGTAACAGAGTTGCATATATTCCAGAGATAAAAGAAAAATATCATCAAAAGGTCTGGGAAAACAAAAAAAGGTATAAAAAGCAGCTTGTAAATACTTTGAATTAATAAACGTTTGAATGCTTCTCTCACAGAAAATACTCTCACAGACAAATCTGGCATGTCAGGGAGAATACTTCTGGTCTGCAATGGTGGTTAATTAAAAAACAAAACAAAACAGCTCCACATAGCCAAGTAATAGACATCAAATTAGGTAAGGTGGGCAGATCATTGCAGGAGGACGATGGAGAAATCCAGATAGAAAATATCCCCAAACCGGTGCAGTGATCAAGAGGCTGAAAGGCCCCACAGGCTGGGTATTTAAGCTTCCCCTCGGTGCCAATCACTGCTACTGACCAGTTGGCACCATGCCCAGTTGAATGCACCCTAAATTCCTGCCACCATTGACCATTTTGGCAGCAGGAGGACGATCTGGGCTGCTAGAGGCAGATTCACAGGGGAGATACGGTGCCCACTCGCAAAGCCACCCACCCGAGGAGGGCAAACGGACTTCCCCTTTCTCTAGAAAAGCTCATCCTCGCTTTATAGAGGTACTATTTTTGCTGAAAGCATATATCATGTGCCCAAATTCCTCTTTCCCCTTCTCCTTCATTCTACTGTAGTAGTGCTCTATAAATGATGCATTCTCCTTTCCACACTTGGGAATGGAGCTCTCGATCACAGAAGCAGCAATTGAACGGTAGCTGTGCTGAAATGGAGTTTCAGGAAGAAGTGGGTTGCTTTTGCTTCTATGGCTCAGCAATCTTCAGCTTTATTTTGAACAGCCAGGTGGGCAGAAGCGTATGAAATCTTATCTAAGGCTTGAACAAAGGGCAGATTTTTCACCAGCAGTTCGACTAATGTGGAAGCAATGTGTTTTCAGTGGGTAGCATAGTCACTCTTAGCCCTGTACAGGCATTTATTGGGGTTTAATGTATAGAGGGAACTGTTTGGGCTCACATTTGGCCTCATTCCCTGCCTCCACATCTTAAAGTTTCACTTTTGCAAGGAGGGCTTTGTGAAATGCCACCCAGAGTCGTCCATTTTCCTAGGTGCAAAGCACATGTGAGCGCTTTGGTGTAAGCTTAGTGTAAACCTCAACTGCGTAGAGGTCAAAGATAGGGTCGGTCAACCTTACTCCTATCAATATTCCCTACATATTCATCTGTCTCCAAATGAAGAGGACTTCTGCTGTTGAGTCCCATTTTCCAGCATTGTAAGCTGCCAAGGTTTGATCCCCTATAGCAGGCATGTCAAACCTGCGGCCCTCCAGATGTTTTGGCCGACAATTCCCATCTTCCCCAACCACTGGTCCTGCTAGCTAGGGATCATGGGAGTTGTAGGCCAAAACATCTGGAGGGCCGCAGGTTTGACATGCCTGCCCTATAGCAAGCATCCCCAAACTTTGGCCCTCCAGTTGTTTTGGACTACAATTCCCACCTTCCCCAATCACTGATCCTGTTAGCTAGGGATCATGGGAGTTGTAGGCCAAAACATCTGGAGGGCCGCAGGTTTGACATGCCTGCCCTATAGCAAGCATCCCCAAACTTTGGCCCTCCAGTTGTTTTGGACTACAATTCCCACCTTCCCCAATCACTGATCCTGTTAGCTAGGGATCATGGGAGTTGTAGGCCAAAACATCTGGAGGGCCGCAGTTTGGGGATGCCTGCCCTATAGCCACAAAGCCTCTGCCAAAGCCATAACTTCTAAATTCCAGTAACAGCAGTAAGCAGTAAGCTAGCAGGGGCAAGCTGGGTGCTGCAGGGTTCTGTTCTGGGCTCACTGTTGTTCAACATCTTTGTAAATGATCCGTATGTTGGAATTGAGAGGATGCTCATCAAATCTGCAGATGACACCAAAATGGGGCAGGTAGCTAACGCTGCCTACCAAAATGAATTGCAGTAGGGGCAAACGTCAGGTCCTGCACTTGGGGAGGAAGAACCAGCTACATAACTATAAGATGGGGGACACCTGGATTGCCAGTATTATGTGTGAGAAGGATCTAAGGGTCCTAATAAACCACAAGCTTAACATGAATCAACAGTGTGATGCATCAGCAGTGCAGGGGGGGGGGGGGGAAAGAAAAGTGCAGGAAAAAAAAGAAAAACGCTAATGCTATTCTGGGCTCCATCAATAGAAGTCTAGTGTTCAGATCAAAGGAAGTAATAGTATTGCTCTTCTGCCTTGGTCAAACTACACCTGGAGTGCTCTGTCCAGTTCTGGGTACCACAATTTAGAAGGATGTTGGCAAGCTTGAACATATGCAGAGGTGGGCAACCAAAATGATCAAGGGTCTGGAAACCAAGCCTTATGAGGAATGAAGGAGGTAGATATGTTTAGCCTGGATTAGAGGAGACTGAAGAAGGAGATATGATAATCACAATGGAGGGTCATACAGAGCGCACACTTTATTATTATAGTTATAGTTCCATTATGAGACCGCAGGGATGTGGTCTAAAACCATGAAAATCTTGAGACTAGGGAGACTTATTTCCAGCCAGCATGCAACAGGGATGGAGATTCTGCAGCCCTGCAGTCTTGCTAGACTACAACACCCATCACCCTGACCGTTGGCAATGCTAGCTGGGGTTGATGAGATCTGGTTGTCCAATCACAACAGGAAGGCCAAGGATTCCACAACCCTGGGATAGACAGTCCTGGCCCAGATAGGCTATCATTCTGTCTTGGGATAAGGAAGTTTCGTGTGTTTACTTCCCTTAGCTTTAAGTTGGTTACTGAAGTGGTACATCTGTACTATGAGCTGTACCACTTCAGTCTGCTCATAGAAAGCTGGCATGTCAGGGGAGAAGTATTCCATGCCAGCCTTTGGTTGCTCTAAAGCAGGCATCCCCAAACTTCGGTCCTCCAGATGTTTTGGACTACAATTCCCATCTTCCCCGACCACTGGTCCTGTTAGCTAGGGATCATGGGAGTTGTAGGCCAAAACATCTGGAGGGCCACAGTTTGGGGATGCCTGCATCTAAACATTTCCAGAGCAGGTCCAAGAAGTTCTGCCCAGCTCTGCAGGTAGCTAAGAGAAATATACAAAATACTTTAGTCAGAAAGGAGCCAAAGTGTGGTAAACAATATATCAAAGCACTGAATAAATCTTCATTCAGCGCATGAATGTAATGGCTTAATTTGTATTTGTTAAACCAAAGGTCTAGTAAAATCCTATAGATATTATCTCAAAACTTTACTCAGTTTCTGAGTTGCAAGTCTTAGATTTTAATACTCTTGAAGGCAACAAGCTACGCATAACTATGTGTGCAAGCATCAAAAACAGTGTTTTAAACAAAGACTTGTTTTAGTCCCTTTTGAAATGGAAAATATGGCTCCTTCGGGGGAGGAAACCCTCCCAGGAATATCAAAATCTCGAACATCAGAGGAACCTTTAGTTAAAGCCTGGCAAAGTAACAAAAACCATTTGAGATGGAATTCCTTTATAGAGGTATGCTTTCATTGTCTTTCATACCCTTGATTGTCTTTTACACCTTTCTGACAACCCCAGAAAAGCAAATACTTGGAGTTATGTAGGGTGAACTTTCTACCCGATGGTGTCTTCAATAAACCATCACAAAGGAAGTGGGAAATGACTTTGCTATCAACAAGAGAATACCTGTGTCCCATAACTGCTTATGACTTTTTCTGCCTTGGATAGCAGTGCTTGCAATTTTGCTTCAGAAGAGTTCGTACGTCTCTCTGTGTGTGTTCGGGTTTGAGATACTTGGCTGGTTATGCTGACAACTACATAGCTCAGGCAGTGTTGGACATATTAGCAAAATACCTCTGAGGTTAAAACACACAGCACTGAAATATGGATTTGGGGGGTTACTCTTGAGGAAAAACATCCAAGGATTTTCCAGGAAAGTAATCTATTAGACAATGAGCCCCCTTTTCCCTCATGGCATTAGCAAATGGTGGTAGAATCCCTGTTGCTATTTTAATGCTACCTCTAATTCTATTTTATTTTGATTACAGTGTGTGTGTGTGTGTGTGTGTGTGTGTGTGTGTGTGAGGGAGGGAGGGAGAGAGAGAGAGAGATTGACCTTAACTTTCCTGTCCATGCTGATCTCCCTATTTATGGGGTGCGGGGAATTTGCCACACTCCTCCTCCCCTGCTGGGTGATGTTTGTTGACTGGTATTCTTTCAATTTGGCTAATTGGCATGTGTTCCAGGCAGGTGAGAGGACTTCAGAAAGAATGGAAGACTTCCCTCAGGCTTCCTCAACCTTGGCCCTCCAGATGTTTTGAGACTCCAATTCCCATCATCCCTGACCACTGTTCCTGCTAGCTAGGGATCGTGGGAGTTGTAGGCCACAAACATCTGGAGGGCCGAGGTTGAGGAAGCCTGACTTACCTGAAGCAGTGTTGCGTTGTGGCATCCCTTAGTCAATGTTGTCAGGCATGACCTGTGGGTGCTGGGAGTGGGGGTGCTCTTTGACTTGACAGATGCATCAGGGTGCATGTTGGCCAGTGGGGCCACAATATGCCTGTCAGGCTCTTACACCCATGACTCATGCAGCAGGGAGCAAGGAATCTTAGGAAACCTTGCTGCATGCACACAGTGTGAGGCTGTTAACTTGCTCAGGTGATGCTCAGGTTAATAGATATCAAACATGCTACAAACAAAACCATTGATTCCCTCTCTATGGAACTATATCCCCACTGAGCTTGAAACAGCCACCAACCTTTATGGCATTTCAGAGCTGATGAAAACACACACCTATGCTTTCAGGATTTTGCGGGTGCTTAATTTCCAGTAGCTTGGTGCCAATGGTAACCCTGCTCTGGGTTTCAACTGCATTCTATGTATTCAGGCAGATAGTAATTTTAATGGTCTGGGCAAGAGTCACTGCTACTTCCAGGAAGGGGAAGAAACAAGGCAGTGGTGAGGTAAAGGCTGCACCACAACACTGTTGGAGACAAACCAGTGCTCCCATTGATGTGCTGGTGAGGATGTAGCTGCATAGACACATCTCCACTCCCAGTAAACAATAGTGACCCTACCATCAGGAAATTATGGCTGTGTATTGCACCCCCCCCCCCGAGGAGACTTACGTCCGGCAAATGGGCTGTGATGATGATGATGATGATGATGATTATTTTATTACCACCTTTTGTCTGTTGTAAAAGGCAAACTAGGAATTCTTTATTAAATAAATAGAATCACAGCCAGATAGATTGAACAAGAAGGTAGAGAACTTAGAAGGTGGTATGAAGAAGGAAACATTTGCTGAACATTGTGAATGTCCACACGCCTATAAATAAACACACACACATTGGCTGCTTGCAATATGATTATTCCAAAGCCAATATTGAAATTCAATCATATCTATTGCATCCATGTATCACCCTCAATCATTTTCATCCTTGTGAAAGAGATCAACAAAAATTGTAGCCTTTGTCCCACAAACACATGCTCACAAACAACTGTATGTGTGTTTTCAGGCAACTCAATACTTCTCACCCCCAACACTGAGATTTAATGTGCAATCAGTTTCCCGTTGCCTCTGGTCCCTGTATCGGGAACCACAGTGTGGATTGGCTTCCTTGGCTTGCAGCTGATTCAAAATAACACTTGTGTAGCTCTTCATGCACTTTGGAACAAAGGTTATGCTTTATTCCAGCGTGGAGTTTAACTTGCATTTGGAGAATTCTTACTGTGATGTAAATGAAGGTCCTTGTGTGCTTTTCCAATTACCATGCTTCCTCACTGTTTTAAGTAAACCAGTTCTTGCCACCTCTTCTCTCGCCAATTTAATTTACCTCAGTTGGTGGGGAAAACTAAGAATTGCATTGGCATAAGTTAGTACATATATAAGCAATTGCGCCTCGGGCTCTCTACTTGAATGCCATACAGGCCACAAATCCCCACATTGCTTTAATCTAGATAGCATGATCTGTGCAGCTACAGATTGTGGATTGATTCCAGCTCACACAAGGCTGTATTTTAATCCTGTGTTGTTTATTCAGGGGGCAGGAAAAGCAACCGTATGGGCCAGGAAGTATGTGGGAGGGCACTATAAAAAATGTTGAGTTAACTATGACTGGAAGAATCAGAAATCAGGAAGACCAAAATTTTAATAAGGGATGAGGGAATACCTGCCAAGTTCCTGCCTGAAAAATAAGGGATCGGATCGGAAGTAGCAGACTGGAAGTATCGCTGCCGCCATTTTGGGAGTGGGCTGAGCATGCTCAGAAGTGACTTGTGATGCTGCTCTGCCCAGTTCCAAAATGGCTGCCGCACCAGAAGTTGCGCTGCAGCCATTTTGGAACTGGGCAGAGCAGCATCAAAAGTCGCTTCTGAGCATGCTCCGCCCAGTTCCAAAATGGCTGTCGCGTCAGAATAAACCGGGGAAAAACAAAAAAAACCCCGTTTTTTCAGCTGGGAACAGCTGGAAAAACAGGGGTTTCCCGGGGAATACGGGAGACTTGGCAGCTATGGATGGGGGGGGGATTATAATTTATCTTAAAAACCATTGTAAACAGTTAAATCCGTTAGTAGGATTGGAATAATGCTTGTAGTTTAACGGTGAAATATAGGGGGATTTTTTTTTTAAATGTCCAGTAGCACCTTAGAGACCAACTAAGTTTGTATGCACACGGAAGCTTATACCCAGAAGAAATTTAGTTGGTCTCTAAGGTGCTACTGGAATTATTATATATATATATATATATATATATATATATATATATATATATATAGACTGTGTCAGACCAACACGGCTACCTACCTGAGTTTAATGGTGAATTTTAGACATAATGGAGATGTAAAATATTTGGATTATCATAAAAGGTGCAGGAGGAAATGATTAACAATTGGACCCACAAATGGGAGGTGGGAAATCCAGGAGATTCTTTGGAATCTTGTTTTTACGATGTATGTTGGATATGTCTATGTGACTGTAAAACTTTAAGCTGAAAACCAAATGAACAAATTTATTTATTTATTTAAAAAATGTTGTTAACCAAAATGTATGACTTAGTTAGAGAGATCAGATTTAAGAGTTATATCAACGGCATGCAGGAGTCGGAGTTGGAACAGACCAACTATGGGAATATGGATCCCATAGAAAGTTTGCTACATATGTGAACTTACGGCATTGTCTTATTCCAAGTCAGCCCATTATGTCATTCAAGCTGGTACTGTATGTTCCCACAGCTGGTGCCTCTCTGAGGAAGGCTTTCCTATCATGTCCCTCTGTCCCCCCCCCCCCCGATTCTTTCTGCTAGAAGTGCCAGGGATTGAAACTTCTGGCTTGCATTCTGTCACTGAGCTTCAGTCCCTCCTCAAAGGGGAGCTATGGGAAAGAGTACTAATGTGACCCTCAAGGGACTGTCAACATGCACAATGCCAATTTGAATTTAATTTTGGATCAGTCTAGGACCTGGTTTGTATATCACACACACTTTCCATCTACTGACATAGTCTGGCAAGGTTCAAAATTAAATACGGGAATCCACTAAATTTTCTATAAGAGTCAGGGAGGCTGCAGTTGGAGGAGAATTACAGAAGAGCGAAATATCTCTTTGAATGCATATGGAATGTCTAGTGTTCCCTGTGTGTGTGTGTGTGTGTGTGTGTGTGTGTGTGTGTGTGTGTGTGTGTTATTCCAGGAAATGGAGGAAGGAGTATCAATAATGCCTTCCTCTAGGAACTATTCCCTTAAAGGAGGTTATTTAAGAAAATGGGGGAAGAAATTACATAATCCTTTCTCCTGAAACAAACAACAGGATGGAGGCAATTAACTTGAGTAGTCGAGATGAATCACTCATTGGCATTTATGTTTTGTTTTGAACTCGGGTGGAATCAAGAGACATTGATCAAAATCCATTTTCAATCATGTATCAAAGTGACCCTTCCAGCTGCAAACTAGCTAATAAAATACTTTCATTACTTCTTCTCTCCAACAAGGGAGGACATGATAGAGGATTTTGTTTTCCACCTACCCAAGCAGTCTTTTTCTGGTAGACCTCTCACTTGTTTGGTGTCCCTGCTTAATGTAAGAACCAGGAATGGGCAAATCCATTTGTTCATGTCCATTTGTTCTAATACTTACATTCGGTTCACCCCATTTCTCCATCACTTTAGTATTTATTTTAAAAGGAAAATAAAAAAAATTCCTTCAGTAGCACCTTAAAGACCAACTAAGTTTTTATTTTGGTATGAGCTTTCGTGTGCATGCACACTTCTTCTTTTAAAAGGAAGTTACCTATTGTTGTATGCATTTCTCCTATGATACACACTTTGTATGCAATTTCCCCATATATAATACCTTTTTGCATTCTATTTTCACGGATAAGCTGTATTTTCACCTTTGTAGACCTTTTTGGTTGAGAAACTGCCCTGTAAATTTGGCAAAGTACAGATTTTGAAGGATAGGTTTTTGTTTTGTTTTTCCAGATTGCATATTGGTTTGGGGAGTGCGAATTCAGTAGATCTGCATTAACATGTCAACTGAACAATTTTTTTTCTCCATCTCTTGTAAACAGTCTCTCTGGAAACTTTCCAGACTCAAATTGCAAAAGTCAGCCATAGAAACCAGCCTTGTTGTTTAAGAAATTTCTAAAAGCAGGGGAAAGGGGCTCAATCAAGAAAAAAACAAAAGGCTTGAGGCTTAATATAAAGTTTGCAATAACATTCTGCTCCTGTGGCTGCAGTTACTACTGTGCAAGTCATTGCTATTTGATTGAAATTCTGAGGTGGCTAAGATCTATTATTTCCTCCTATTTTCCTTAAAATAATTACATGTCTGCCATTTCAATGGGAAAAAATGTAAATGTCAAGATTTGACACAAAGAGCTTAGGTAAATGTCTGCCCCCCCCATCTACACCTAGAATGCTGTCTATCTTGACCATAGTAGGCAAATCTTAAAACTCCAGGAATAGGTACAGAAAAAGAACATGGAACACATTACAAAGAAATCAACAGTAAATGCTTTTCCTTCCTTCCTTCCTTCCTTCCTTCCTTCCTTCCTTCCTTCCTTCCTTCCTTCCTTCCTTCCTTCCTTCCTTTCTGAAATTTAGACTGCCATCCTAAACCAATTTACCTGGGAATAAGCGCCTTTGAGTTCAATTGGATTTACTTCTTAATAGACATTGAATGGGGAACCCAGGTGGTGCTGTGGGCTAAACCACTGAGCCTAGGGCTTGCCAGTCAGAAGGTCGGTGGTTCGAATCCCTGCAACGGGGTGAGCTCCTGTTGCTTGGTCCCAGCTCCTGCCAACCTAGCAGTTCGAAAGCACGTTAAAGTGCAAGTAGATAAATGGGAACCGCTACAGCGGGAAGGTAAACGGCATTTCCATGTGCTGCTCTGGTTTGCCAGAAGTGGCTTTGTCATGCTGGCCACATGACCTGGAAGCTGTACGCCGGCTTCCTCAGCCAATAACGCGAGATGAGTGCGCAACCCCAGAGTCGGTCACGACTGGACCTAATGGTCAGGGGTCCCTTTACCTTTAGACATTGAATAGATTGTGGTCTCACTATTAAATATATCCAAGAACAGGATTTTTCATGGCAATCTTTGAAATTAAATTTCAGTTTGGTGACAGACGATGTATATATTGAACTTTTGAATTACAGTGGTCCCTCGACTTATGAATTTAATCCGTTCCAAATGCACATTCGTAGGTCAAAAAGTTTGCAAGTCGGAAAAAAGCGGTTTCCCATAGGAATGCATTGGAAACGGAAAAAAAATGTAAGTCGAGTAAGCCACATCTAAAATTCGAAAACCCCATCTAAAGCGCAACAGTTTTCCTTTCGGATGTCGAAAAAAAAACATAAGCGTGCAGCCTTTTTTTTTTTTTCATTCGTAACTCGAAATTTCGTAAGTCGTACTTCGTAAGTCGAGGGACCACTGTATTCTACCACGACTGGTGAAGAAGATTTAGAGACTTTGGTTGCAATTTCTGATCATTTGTATAAGTTTTTAGGTGCCATTGTTATTGGCCATCGTGTTGTTTTCTTTTGTTCAGCTTGTCTATATTGCAACACAGGGGTCTGTTTATGGATTAGTGCAGAACGTGTGGCTAGGCTGCTTGTGGGACACACTACTACTTCACATTACACCTTGCTTGTGGGATTTAAACTGGCTGCCAATCTGCTTCTGGGCCAAGATCAAGGTTTTGGTACGAACATATAAGACCCTACAGCTCAGAACCAGCTTATTTAAGACACGACCTTGATCCTTACATGCCCAAACTATTCCTGTTGGAATGTTTCTCCTGCACCACCACACACTCAATCACTGAATTTGTCAAAAAATCCCCCTGGTTTATGAAACTATGCTGTTGCCTAGCCCTTTCCAGAATATGCCACTCTTTTGAACATGCAGGGTCTATGTGGTTGGTGTTGTCTTTGAAATATGGGGATGTTCACACATTTAATCATGCTATCCACCAGTAGTAGTCAGAAATCCCAGCATTCCAAGAGCTCTGTCCCAGCATAGCTGCCAAGTTTTCCCTTTTCTCACGAGGAAGCCTATTCAGCATAAGGGAAAATCCCTTAAAAAAAGGGATAACTTGGCATCTATGTGTCCCATATGATTGATTGTGAGGAAAAGATGGCTCTTAGTACACCCAGTTACAGGTAGGTAGCCGTGTTGGTCTGAGTCGAAGCAAAATAAAAAAATTCCTTCAGTAGCACCTTAAAGACCAACTAAGTTTATATTTTGGTATGAGCTTTCGTGTGCATGCACACTTCTTCAGATACACTTCAGATAGATACTTCTTCAGATAGTGTATCTGAAGTAGTGTGCATGCACACGAAAGCTCATACCAAAATATAAACTTAGTTGGTCTTTAAGGTGCTACTGAAGGAATTTTTTTATTTTGCTTAGTACACCCAGTCATACTTTCTTTTGTAAATTTATTATACTTATCTTAGTGAATAATTTAATATGAGTCTCCCCTCCCCTCCTTGTCCGTTCCTTTTCTAATTTGAATGTATTCTTTCTGCATACAGGAGACACATTGTGCATTTACTCTTCACATAATATCTAGGCAATCTGCTGCACGTAGCCGCATTATCTCTCACTATAATGCCATTCATTGTTGGTGAGTTTTGCAGAGACAGTATTTCAACAGGGACCGTGTCAATGCACGGCTTCAGGGAAGCTTAACTTTACAAATGTATCATTGATTTTGTATCTAAACCTCATGTTGGCAAGCTACAATGAACAGACAAATTTATGCTTATTTTCAAAGGCTAGACACAATAAACATTATATTAAATCTATTGATTGCAGTTCCACCTATTGAATTCAAGAAAGCATTATAATAGAACATATAACTTGATTTTTAGCTTTAAGCAGTGGTATTCTAAATATTCTTGAATCATTTCCATGGGGTTGAAATACTCTCTATAAAACCTTCTTTATGAAATTCATCTTTCCCCACTCTCCTATTTAGTACTAGTTCCCCCCCCCCTCAAGCTGTAGCTATTTCCCCTTCCACTTATTTCTGCTTTTTTCTTCCTGTACTGGTCACATGGGTAATGCCAGCCAAACAAGCATCATCAGCAGGACGATGTTGCAATGCTACATAACCAGTGAGATTTGGTTTATGTGATTGCATTAACCAAGAAACATGAAGGCTGCATTCACACAGCAGTTTCATTCCATTTCCTCTACCTTCCCCTAACTGTTAATTTCGGCACTACATTGATTTGAGCTTTTGCACAATGTAAAAACCACTTCCAGAATTATATAGGGATACAGTAGAAGTTTAGCACTCATTTCCATAATATTTGCAACTGGATTTTTCTTTTCTTTTCTGGAAGCAATGTGCCAGTTACAAAGGAAGCTGAATGATAGCCTGAAATCGCTTTTAGACACATATGGTTTTGAAAGTGTGATTGCTTCTAACCACCCCAATAATGAATGTTCAACAAGAAGAACATCTGGAGGGGTCTTCAAACTGCTAACTTAACAGGAACAGGTTTCCTCCCTATCAAAATTCGGTTGGTGAAACAAAGAATGATCTGGAGAAAACCAGGAGTGGGTTTCTGTCCTGGGCTGAGCAATTTTGTTCCCTGAGGCAAAAGGCAGCATTTCCCATACAGAAGCTTATTGGAATGACACTTAAATCATATTTTGACAGTGACAATAGGGTGGCATCATCCTGGGAGCTTAAAGCTGGCATAGGCGGCACCAGCAGGTTGCCTACTCAATATCTGGCCACCACGTTCTGAATGTTGCCGTCTGCTACCTGAGGTGGCCACTTCACTCTTGCCTTGTGGTAAGAGCCAGCCCTGGAAGTGACCTATTTTTTCATTCTCAAAATACATCCTCTCTCCTCTGTTTTGCTCATTGTTAGTTGGTGGACCTCAGAGTTCTATTATCTCAGATGCTCACAATCTAGAGACCCCTGCACTATAATACAAGCTCCATGATCCTTGGCAGGGAAAGATGCTCGGAGGCAAGAGCAATTAAGATAACATCCTTTTGGATCAAGCCAGTGGGCCATATAATCTAGTATCCTATTCTCATAGTGGCCAACCAGATGTGGGTATCCTATAAGCAAGACCCGAACACAACAGTGCTTTCTGCACCTGTGATTCCCAGCAACAGGCATGCAAAATAACCATCATGGTTAATGGTCATTGACAGGGCAAGGTAGTGGTTGTTTTCTCCTTAGATCAGATTTGAATACCGGTACCTTGAATTTGTTCACTGTGATCAAGCAGGAGTACTTGCTTACTCCAGCACCCCTGTGTTAAAAGCTTACCCCATCCCTACATGAAAGTACCCTTTTGTTAAAATAGCTTTCCATCTCCTATCCAAGATACAGTGTGAATTTTTAGGAGATGTTACAGCTACATTTCAGGGCTGCCAAGGCCCCTGAGTGCTGAAAACCAACTCAGCATCTGTTGTAAAATTACTCAACTCATTAGTCATGAGTCTGGGAAATGTGCAGTGCACACGATAGACGCTTGAGGGTTCCTAATCATGTAGGTCAAGCAAAAATCCTGTCTTATCTTACTTAGGGAGTTAGTGTAATTTCTTTCTCTTTTTCCCCCTTTAAAGAAAGAACACATTGAACAGTTACATTGTGGGTAAGCCTGTAGAACTCCCCTAGGAAGGTTCTGAAGGGAAAATTTAGTTGTTTCAACACTGTTGTGGCATCTTCCCAACCAAATATGTCTTATCTCTGTTTTAGAAATAATAATAAATATCTAGGGACTGACAGACACGGAGCTGGATAATTTGCTTTAATTATTATTTCCAGTTTCATCAGCACATTTTTGTGGGGTGAGGGGGTGGGGTGGGGAAGTGTAACTAGAAAGGGACAGCATAAGAGTTTTATAAGTAAGGGGATAGAGAAAAACATTTTCTTGGTTTGTCAGCTGATGTTGATTGGCTGTCAGTTCTGGATGATAATAATAAAAAAGCAATTCTATGTTCGCAGAAGTCATAATTAATGTATGACAGTCTGGCACTAGATCCAAGAAGGGACATTGGTTTAAATGGCTTTAAACTAGACAAATTTGTGTGTGAGAAGAAGGCATATTAGCTAATGGTAGCAACAAGCACAGAGGCAGTACACCTACGAACATCATTTGATGGGGAGCTAGGAGCAGGCAAAGACAGTTGCCATCACACCTTGCTTGTGGACCTCTCAGGT